>NW_027507718.1:137771153-139125736 GCF_037356315.1 Lithobates pipiens
TCGCTTAGCCTCAGACAAGAATATAAGATTCTTATGGTCAGTAAGAATAAGAACACCTTCAAGGAGATATCTCCATTCTTTCAGGGCTAAAATGATCGCCAACAGCTCTCTGTCACCAATCTCATAATTGTACTCAGTAGAAAAGTAGCCACACGGATGCATAGCGAAGTTGAGACAGAAGGGCGCCAACTCCAGTCTCAGAAGCATCAACTTCTAGGATAAAAGGCAATGTAGGATCAAGATGTGCCAACACAGGAGCAGAAACAAAGGCAGCCTTGAGTCTCAATGGCCTCAATGGCCCCAATGGCCTTAATGGACTCCGGAGACCAACTCTGTGGGTTACCGTCCTTTCTGGTCATATCAGTCAGGGGCTTGACCAGAGACGAAAAGTTACGAATAAACTTCTGATAGTAGTTGGCAAAGCCCAGGAAACGCTGCAGAGGACATAAACCCACGGGTCGAGGCCACTGTAGGACTGCCGAAAGTTTCTCTGGGTCCATCGAAAAACCAGCAGTGGAAATTACATAGCCCAGGAATGTAACCTGTTCACGATGGAACTCGCACTTCTTCAGTTTACAATAGAGATTGTTCTCTCTTAGTTTCTGAAGCACACGACAGACATCTGTGTGGTGGCTCTCCAGGGACTTGGAAAATATGAGGATATCATCGAGATAAACCACCACACACAACTGCAACAAATCCCAGAGGACATCGTTAATAAATTCCTGGAAAACTGCCGGGGCGTTACAAAGGCCAAAAGGCATTACCAAGTATTCATAATGGCCTGTTCTGGTATTAACCGCAGTTTTCCACTCGTCGCCCTCCTTAATGCACACAAGATTGTATGCCCCTCTCAAGTCAAGCTTCGTGAAAACCGTTGCTCCCTTGAGGTGGTCAAATAACTCTGTAATCATGTAATCGGGTAGGCATTCTTAATCGTGACACGATTGAGACCCCTATAATCTATACTATATACTATAGAGTGTGGAAGGCATATGTCTCCTGGTGTTAATCCAGGGGTTGGCACCCCAGAAAATGTCATAGGTAGGATCCTTAAATTTCTGTCAGGAAAGGCTTGCTGGGAGCAACAGTTCCACGTGGGTGTGGGCACGTGTGCGTGCAGGCGCGCGGTTGTTGGCGCCAGAAGCACTATTTAAACTCTGTCATGACAGGGGAATCTTACTGCCTGATCTACAGCGTTCCCTGAGAGATTCCTGTGTTCCTGATCTGTTCCTGAGATTATCAGCATGCCTTGGGACTATCCTTGCCATTTGCCTGCACCTGACCTTGGCCAGTCCACGACCTCACTCCTGTCTAATCCTCTGGCTCATCTGCACCAGTCCGTTACTGACCCGGCTTGCCCAGTGACCTTCCTTCAGTCTTCTGCATCTGTACCTGTACTGCTCTCCTGTGTTTGACCCGGCCTGGCTGACCTTCCTATGTCTCAATTCCTGGGACCATCCACCTGCATCCTGTTGGTACCTGCCTCCCAGCTTCAGATTCCAGTCTGCTGCATCTCACCGGCTGTTCCAGTTGTCTCAGCTATGTCCAGAGCATCAGTCCTGCTTTCCAGCTGTTGATCCTGCCAGGCACTCATGCATAACTAAATCTCCAGTACATAAAATCTAATGGGTGTAATTAAATTGTAATGCATTAGTTAACATTTCTCTACACTTTCCAAACTCATTATATACCACTTTAGTGAAAAATCTCATATGTTATTATTTAAGGTATTGAGGTATGATCATACACTAGAGACCAATGTTAATTTTGAAGTTAAATTTCAATTTAGTTTTAGTCTTAGTCTTTTGACTAAAATGCCATTTTAGTTTTAGTGCTATTTTAGTCATCTCAATTGTTTTAGTCGACTAAAATAGTATTAATTTAGTCGACTAAAATGTTAAAATTAACACTGCTGTAAGCTCTACCAGGAGCTGCGAGTCAGGACTGTAGGGGAGGCCTCCTTCTGCATATTGGACTCAATAACCAGGTGCGTGACACGTACAGATGGGATTAGAAATAAAGGTTTGTGAGTACTATCAAGGGCCAGGTGTTGGCCTTATCTGTATTTTTTTTCAACGACCATTTGCTTCACACGCTCTGGTTCATAACTTTATTCAGGGGGTAACATGGATTAACCCACAGTTAGGTCACCCCTGAACCCTTGGGACTTAAATTTACTCCTATCAGCTTTACAAAAACAGCCTTTTGAGACAATTTGAGATATTCCCTTGGTCCTCTTGACGAGGAAAATAATTTTTTTGGTTGCCATATCATTGTATCAGAGTTGGCTGCTCTTTCTTGAAAAGAGCCATATTTGATTATTCATAAGGTTGTATTGCAACCTCATCCTAATTTCCTAACGAAGGTAGTGTCAGGTTTTCATTTAAACCAGGATCTTGTTCTGCCTTCATTTTTTCCAAAACCTCGTTCTGTGGAAGAAAAGTCATTACATTCTCTTGATGTGGTGAGAGCGTTCAAGGTCTATTTGAAAGTGACCACTTCGATTTGTAAAACAGATGTTTTGTTTGTATTGCCAGACGGTCCTAAAAGAGGATAGGTAGCGTTGAAATCTACTATTTCTAAATGGATTTGTCAAATGATTGTTCAAGCTTATGGTTTAGAAAATTCCTTCTTTTCATAGTAAAGTGCACTCCACCAGGGCTGTTAGTGCTTCTTGGGCAGTGCATCACCAAGCCTCCATGGCTCAGATCTGCAAGGCCACAACTTGGTCTTCAGTCCATACATTTACCAGATTCTATCAAGTAGATATAAAAGGTCATGAGGATATCGCCTTTGGGCGCAGTGTACTGCAGGCTGCAGTATAAGTCCTCTAGTCTCTTAGTGCCCTATGCTGCACGCCTAAATGTGGCCTTACTGTTGTAGACTGTAGAAGTAATACAATGGTGTCCTCTTCTACCCCTAGCCTGTGAGTGGGCAGCGGTAGATTCAATAAGTTATCCATGTGCTCAGTTTAATATTTCAGCTGTAGACTCTTTTGGATACCCACAGTTTTTACAGGTAAATAAAATATGTTAAATGCGTGTAACATCTTCATGGCACTACCTGCCTGGAGTTTGATTGTTTTCCCTGTACCTGCATGAGTTTCCTCCTGGTACTCCTCCTCCCACACTCCAAAGACATGCTGGTAGGTTAAATGGCTTCTGTCTAAATCGGCCCTAGTTGGTGTATGAATGTGGGTTAGGGACAATTGATTGTAAGCTCCTTGAGGTCAGGGACTGATGTGAATGTACAATATATGCGTAAAGCGCTGCATAAATTGACGGCACTATATATTAAATAAATAAAACAAATCAGATGGTTGTTAGAACAAATGGTTGATTTAATGCACAGTGTGCTGCAACTATTATATTGGTTGTAAAATTAAAGGATTATGCACAATCTGTACTTTATTAGCTGCAGTGCAGAGCTGGAGAGAAATTATCTGTCTGTCTAATAGACCCCTGGTACAGTATATAGTTACATAGTTGGTAAGGTTAAATGGGTTGTAAACCCTCACATTTTTTCACCTAAATGCATCCTACTCATCTGAGCCCGTAATTCTCACACCAGAGACGCGCTCTTCCCCTCTGCCCGTTGTCTTGGCTCTTGATAGATAGATTGATAGCAGCGCAGCGATTGGCTCCTGCTGCTGTCAATCAAATCCAATGACGCGGGTGTCAGGGGGCGGGGCCGAGTCTGGAATTCTGTGTCTATGGACACAAATGCTGGACTCGGGAGCGTGCCCGCATTGTAACCCCCCATGAGATAACCCTAAGGGGTTATACGATGCAGAAGTCGAGGATTGGGCCACTCTGTGCAAAACAAACTGCACAGTGGAGGTAAGTATGACATGTTTGTTATTTAAAAAAAAAAAAAAAAGCAAAGCTTTACAATCACTTTAAATAAAGATACTAGTCCATCCAGTTCAACCTATGTAGGTGTATGTATGTTCATGTCGATAATTTCCCATATCCCTGTATATGGTATTCAATAAGATGCATGTCCAAGAGTGTTTTAAAACTATCTATACTTCCCGCTGACACCACTGATTGTGGAAGGGAGTTCAACATCCTTGCCACCCTGACAGTGAAAAAACCCCTACACAGCTTAGGTTAAACTGCTTCTCCTCCAATCTCATTGAGTGGCCCCATGTCTTCTTAAGCCCCGTACACACGAGCGGACTTTTCAACATCCAAAGTCCGTCAGACCGAGTCCGTCAGACTATCCGATCATGTGTGGGCTGCAACGGACTTTAGCTTCGCAAAAGTCTGACGGACTTTAGAAATGAAGCATGCTTCAAATTTTCCCGACGGAACTCCGCCGGACCCGGTCCCCTTCGAAAAATTCGCTCGTGTGTGTGCTACTCCGACGGACTAAAACCGACGCTAGGGCAGCTATTGGCTACTGGCTATGAACTTCCTACATCGAATCCAGTCGTACGTCATCACGTTCGACTCCGTCGGAGTTTGGTGTGATGGTGTGTGTTCAAGTCCGTTCGGTCGAAAAGTCCGCCAGAACTCCGTCGGAACTCCGGCGGAACTCCTTTGGAGGTCTGTCAGACTTAATCCCTCTCGTGTGTACGGGGCATAAGACTCCCTGAGACTAAATAGTTTTCTACTTATGCTGGGATCACCATTGAGGTATGTGTATATTGCTATCCTATCAACTCTCAAGTGTCTCCTCTCCAGGGAAAATAAGTTTAATGTTTGTAGTCGTTCCTCATAATTAAGTCGCCTTTTTAATATTGTTACCCTTCCCTGAACTCTCTTCAGTTCTAGCACATCCTTCCTGAGGATTGGTGACCAGAATTGGACAGAATGATGTCTCCATATAAGAAAACCTGTTTTATGGATGTTTCCGTAAAATAGAGCCTGCTCATACTATTACATAGGGGATCCTCCTTCTGATAAATGGGGAAAAAAGGTTTAAAACCTAAATTATAATAAAATAAAAATCTCCCTGCACACAGAGCTGAATGCAAATGTGTATGTAAACAGGGACTGTGCAGCACTTGAGAGATGTTGCTGCAAACTTTGGTGTGAGAGCAGTAATTCTGGAACCATTATTCCTGTTGCATATGGACAATTTCACAGGCTCACATAATTATAAGGCTTGACGTTTTTGGTATTTTCTTGACGCAACCCTTTCTTTCATATTTTAACAAAAATGTGGGTATTATATTGTGTTTGTGTGCATGACAATTAATTTTAGCATATTTTATTGCATTTTTTAATAGAAAAAACACGTTATTTGGGAGTTTTAAGTAATTTTCCAGCAAAAAAATTCTGATTTTTTACCATGTGTGAAAACAAAAATTACAAAATTGCCCTTGGCACAAAGGAGTTAATGAGTACATAACTTGATAAAATTGTATATATTAAAGTTGCTGTGGGATGTATTTAGCAGTCTGTGTGTAGTTCAGGTGTAATCATGACACTGACAGACTTGGCGGAAACCTATTTATCGACTTGGCAGGAACTTTATCTAGCTGATTAAACTGCTCACATTTTTGTTGGAGACAGATATGTAGAATGAGGCAATAAAAAAAAAAAAACAGTATTACCACCGACCAACTTTCAAAACTATTGATGCTTTCATTAGAAATGTCAGCTGTAACATTCTCCCCCTCATGCCCTGCATATGAACTGGCATAGTGTAAACTATTGTACAAAGCAGAGCTAGCAATTTGGCAATCCCATAATTGGCTGCAAGAAGAGCAATGGTAATATTTTTTGCTAGTTGATGACAGCTCATATGAATACCCATGAAAGCTGAATTTCAGACACATACACAATAGTATATTCCTTCACAAATAATGATATGCATACAACTAGCATACTTGAATCCATCTTGGTATAGGCCTCTGTCATGTTTTACATACCAAAACTCAGACTGGGAGATTAATTCTGGATCCCCTAGTAACAACCAGAGATTTCCTCACTTTGAATGGATTTTGTTTCACTGTCCTGATGTGACTATAGGACAGGAAGTGAAGAGAAAGCAGAAAGAATGGGACACAGATGACGGGAAAAAAAAAAATACAGGGTTTATAGCCCTCATTTACTCTATCTAGTTTAACTATAACAGAACAGTGGTGACTGGTGGTCAATATTTTGGGGTAGAGGGGGTGGCAAACAAACTTGGCCCCTTCCAAGGGCTCCCCGGCCAATTGGGTCTCAGGACCCGCTCACTGGTTGGCCGGGAGGAGAAACAGTAAGACATTAATGAATATTAATTTGCTAATGTCACACAAGTGGATGGGGTCGGGGTGCAGAGTCCACCCTTTTTGAAGCCAATTAGAGCCTCTGGCTCTAAACACATGCTTCAAAAAGAATAACTAATAATACCCACATTGAAATTCATGCGTCCAGCGCCCTGCATGGAGATTAGGAGCCGGGTGCATGGATTAGGGGGGCAGGGCCCCTGCACTCCTAATGGATGGGCCACTACTGACAGAGAACCATATTTAGGCTGTTTACCTAAAGTTTTGTTTTATAATATTTTCTTTATAAAAGTAGATAGTGAGTAGCAGTCATTGTAGAGCTGTTCTGAAATGTTAGTCTGATTGTACTGCCTGATCAGTATAGAATTAATCCAGAAAAAGGGTGTGGACTCTATGATTAATTACTAAAGGTAAAAATAAGGAGACTTGTACCATCATCCAGGAATCTACAGAAAAGGGTTGGAAGCCTGGTCTCCAACCAGGCTACCATACGGACATGGGGGCAATTGGACTATCACGGTACAGTAAGATGATAAAGTTCAAATATATAACAGCCCAGTGGGAGGAAGTTCTAACCTCCTATGTGCCCACAGTCATTTCAGCTAGGGACAAACTTATACAGTTAAGATACCTTCACCAAATAGAGTAGTGGTAGATCATAAGCTCACCTTCACCAAATAAGCATACCTTCACCAAATAGAATAGTGGTAGATCATAAGCTCAATAATAGCGTGCAACGCCAAGCTGCGGTTTCCAAAGCGAGCAAAGTCCTTTCCTGTATTAAGAGAGGTATGTACTCCAGAGAGAGATATATCATTTTGCCCCTGTTCAAATCATTAGTAAGACCTCATCTGGAATATGCCGTTCAGTTTTGGGCACCAGTTCTCAAAAAGGATATTGGGGAACTGGAGAAAGTGCAGAGAAGGGCAACCAAACTGATAAGGGGCATGGAGGAACTCAGCTATGAGGAAAGATTAGAGGAACTGAATTTATTCACTCTTGATAAGAGGAGATTAAGGGGGGGATTTGATCAACATGTACAAATATATAAGGGGTCCATATAGGGAACTTGGTGTTGAGTTATTCACTTTACAGTCAACAAAGAGGACAAGGAGGCACTCTTTACGTCTAGAGGAGAAGAGATTTCATCTCCAAATACGGAAAGGTTTCTTCACAGTAAGAGCTGTGAAAATGTGAAAGACTCCCTGCAGAGGTGGTTATGGCCAGCTCAGTGGATTGCTTTAAGAAAGGCCTGGATTATTTCCTAAGTGTACATAATATAACTGAGTACTAAAATTTATAGGTAAAGTTGATCCGGGGAAAATCCGATTGCATCTCGGGGGATCAGGAAGGAATTTTTTCCCCTGCTTTAGCAAATTGGATCATGCTCTGCTGGGGTTTTTTGCCTTCCTCTGGATCAACTGTGGGTATAGAATTGGGTATATGGGTTGGTATGATATTTATTATATATATATATATATATATATATATATATTTTTTTTTTTTTTTGGTTGAACTGGATGGACTTGTGTCTTTTTTCAACCTGACTAACTATGTAACTATGTAACCAAATGTATTATACCCCACACAGACTATTTAGGATGGGCAGAAGAGATTACCCTGTTTGCCACAAGTGCCAGGTGGCAGATGGTACCTTTATTCACATAGTGTGGGAGTGTGGTAAAGTAAGACCATTGTGGTCACAAGTGTCCCAGTTTATTGCAGATACTTTTGATCTCCCGAATATATGTAGCCCACTTTTAGGACTCCTGGGGGTAATAGAGGACGAGGTGATGAACAACAATACGAGACAGTTCTTACGATTATTGTATTACTATGTCAGAAAACTTATAGTCTTGAACTGGATAAAGAGAGATGTTCTTACATTATCTGCATGGAAAGGACTGGTTAATGTTACATTTTTCAGAATGACTTATGAAGTGAGAGGTATTAAGAAAAAACGTAAAAATATGGGGAAGATGGATGAATTTAAAGGAAACTACACCATGTGACATCTAAATGACATGACTATATACCACTGTTGAATAGTGTTCAGTGAGAGATGCTACAGGGAAAAGCTCATCTTGGGGGGGAGATGACGGCACAAATAGTTGTGGGGGTATCAACCTCCATGGTTTTGGTTTATAAATTTGTTGTTTTTTTTGGTTTGTATTTTGTTTTACCATGCCATATGTTGATGGATGATACAAACCGTAATTATTACGGGCAAATGGTAAACTGCACACACAAAAAAAACGCTATATGTATTAACATATCCTTGTTTATGAGTTGTACAACCTGGAAAACCATAAATAATGCTGATGCCTTGTTGATTATGGTTGAGAATGTATTCTGTAAATGATGCTTTCTTTTTTATGTATATACACTTGGCAAATAAAAACTAAAAAAAAAAAAAAAAAAAAAAATATATATATATATATATATATATATATATATATATATATAAAACAGATGTACAAATATAAAAATAAAGTTTTATTGATGCAGAGATAATAATCAATAACAAGTTAAAAACATGATGACAATTCACATATATCACCACAGTAACCCCAAAAGGGGACAATAGCAGTGGGACAATAGAATTTAATCCAGCATATTCCAAACAAATTGCATTAAGTTGTATAAAACAGAATGGATGAGAATATTTTTTTTTTTAGTAATATCTAAATATATATATATATATATATATATATATATATATATATATATATATATACATATATATATATATATATATATATATATATACATATATATTTATGGTCAAAGCCCTATGGCCGATACGGATATGAACAAGTAGCCTCTACCATAAGATTAACCACATGAAATGGACCTGAAGTGTGCCCTGGTCTGATGGTCGGTATACCAAAATAGGGGGGCATACCCTAGATTAGAAATTAATATATGTGAAGAGAAATGAATTTGAGAAATGCCCTGGAAAGGGGAAGGGAGGGTGGGTGCCGCTCACCGGAAACCGACAAAGACCACAGGCGAGCGGGCTGGTTAAATACCCTCCGGGCTCCTCCCATAAATTCAGGCCACCACACTGGCCTTCTTACTTATGGTCAAAGCCCTATGGCCGATACGGATATGAACAAGTAGCCTCTACCATAAGATTAACCACATGAAATGGACCTGAAGTGTGCCCTGGTCTGATGGTCGGTATACCAAAATAAGGGGGCAAAACATTCAGGTAGGGGTGCAGTTTTATTAGTTTTAGCATAATTAGTTGAGCAAGTTTGGTGAACGCTTGTGCCATTTCCACCCGAGGATTGGGAATGTACCGGGCGAGGTAGGCAGGGTCCCAAGTGCTTAGTCTTTCAATGACGTGACTTGGGACCCATGCCAACATGCTGCCAAGGGTGCTCAAATTCTAAAGAGTGTCCACGGTATGGACCGGGGACGAGGTGTAGGCTGTGTAGAAGAACCCCATGTGTTTGGGAAACTGGCAGGTACACAAGTGTTGGCACGAAAGCAATAGGGAACTAGACTCTACGCGTTCCGGTAGGAGTGACAGTAGGTAGTCAAGTGCGGTTACTTGATACCAAGCCCTGCTTCTCTATAGAAATGGACGTCCATCCTGGAGTCAGATTGCTGGGTTTTAGACACTGCAAGGAGGAGGATGAAATGAAGTTGGTAGCGAGCCAAGTAACGACTATGCAGAACTTGGCCTGCAGGATTGCTGAAGGCCTGGAATGAACATACAATGGACATTCAACTGGTGCCACCGGGCTAACTGCAGCGGTCTGCGCAGGAAGGACACAACCGAGATCGGTCCAGACCTGGCTTCAATAACAAGATGAGCCTCGGCCCAGTTGTCGGTGGTGAAAGCCACAGCCTGTCCTGTCCTGACATGACCCCAGATACGAGAGGCTGTCATGACCGAGTATAGTCTGAAGAGGGAGGAAGTCAAGGTAACCGGGGTTTAGGAGTATCCCTGATGCCATGGTCCTGTAAACCAGTGGTGGCCAAAAATTTCCGCGAAGCCTGTGTAGGCTGTGGCATCTGTCGCTACCAGGGGCGACAGGGGCATCGTAGACGGTTTAAACACCGATACATCAATCCATGCAGTAAGGAACCTTCCGACATTGACAGGTCTGCTATTGCCACGGCATCTAAATTAAGGATCTAAGAAGGGTCCTGTGTCCGTGAGAGGAGGACTAGGAGGCGTGACATAAAGATCGATCCTGGGGAATGGCCCGTATTGCAGATTTGAACATTCGTCAGGTAGTGTCTGTGTAGAACCTGGCTGCCAGTGCTACCAACGATAAATTGGCTAGGCCAGGGAAAACCACAAAGGGCCAGGTAGATGGCCGCTTGGATGACTAGACTGGGGAATATGCGAGGATTTCATGTCCCTAAAGATGGCAGTTGTGATGGGCGAGCGTTTTCCGTTGGCTATGGGTGATGCCTCTGGATGCCTCGAAGTGGGGATCTTGCTGTATGAGCCATAAAGACAGGTGGCTCTCCGGGCCCTGTAAGGATGAGAAATGCTGAACGCTGGCTAGGTATAGCCTGAGCGTGTTACAGGAAGAAGCCAGTTGCGTGTGTCAACACGATCCAGGTGCTGGATGGAAGTTGAACTCAACTATCCTAAGGGAGAGACCGACAGACAGGAAACGGTGAGTGGCTTGTAAGAAAAGCCACAGGAGACAAGTGGCCAACTAAGTGCTGCTGAAAACGACGTGTAGCCAGTTTGTGTGCCACTGAGAATGTGTGCTTGCAAAAGAATGATTGCAAGACGTTATGCTAAGTCGCGAGCCTTGGCACGATTGCAAAAGTAGTGTTTAAACGTGTGCTTGCGACAATTGCGTGGGAGTTTGTCACTGGAAATGTGTTCATAGTGACTGTGAGAAATTCGTGTTATCGCATGTGCTTTGCGAAGACTGCAGGAGTTGTGCTTGAACATGTGTTTGGGCGCGTGCTTGCAACGATTGCAAGATGTTATGCCAAGATGCGTGCTTGCAATGATTGCAAGATGTTATGCTAGGATGCGTGCCTGCAACGATTGCAAGGAGTTACACCAGGATGCGTGCTTGCCACGATTGCAAGATGTTATGCTAGGATGCGTGTGTGCAATGATTGCAAGAAGTAATGCCAGGATGCGTGCCTGCAATGATTTCAAGGAGTTATGCCAGGATGCGTGCCTGCAACGATTGCAAGAAGTTATGGTAAGATACATGGGTAGCCAGGTCGGAAAAGACAGAAGTCCATCCAGTCCTAACCACAAATCAAACACGCACAACCCGACACACCCAATTCTACACCCACAGCTGATCCAGAGGAAGGCAAAAAACCCCAGCAGAGCATGGCCCAATTTGCTACAGCAGGGAAAAAATTCCTTCCTGATCCCCCGAGAGGCAATCGGATTTTCCCTGGATCAACTTTAAAAATAAGTACCCCGTTACAATGTACATTTAGGAAAGTATCCAGGTTTTTCCCAAAGCAATCTAATGAGCCAGCCGGAACTGCCTGCTAGCAATGATTGCAACAAGTTTGTGCCTGGACATCTGCTCGCAATGATTGCAATAGGTCTTATGCTCGAATGCGTGCTAGCAATGATTTGCCAGAGGTCTATGCCTGAATGTATGCTTGCAATGATTGCAAGAAGTCTATGTTTGGATGCGTGCCTGCAACGATTGCAAGAAATCTACGCTTGGATGCATGCTTGCAATGACTGCAAGAAGTCTACGCATGGATGCGTGTTTGCAATGATTGCAAGAAGTCTATTCTTGTATGCGTGCTTGCGACGACTGCCAGACTTCCATGCTTGAATGCGTGCTCGCAACGATTGCACGAAGATTATGCTTGATGCGTGCTTGCAATGATTTGCAAGAAGTCTATGCTTGGATTCGTGCTTGCAACGATTGCAAAAAAAGTCTACGCTTGTATGCGAACTTGCAACGACTGTACGACGTCCATGCTTGAATGCGTGCTCGCAACGGTTGCCAGAAGTCTACACTTGAATGCGAGCTTGCAACGCTTGCGAGAAGTCCAGGCTTGTATGCGTACTCGCACCAACTGCAAGACGTCCCTGCTTGACTGCGTACTAGCAACGATTGCAAGAGGTCTATGCTAGGATGCGTGCTTGCAACGATTGCTAGAAGTCTACGCTTGGATGCGTGTTTGCAACGATCGCAAGAAGTCTACGCTTGTGTGCGTCCATGCTTGGATGCGTGTATGCAAAGATTGCAAGAAGTCTATGCTTGAATGCGTGCTTGCAACGATTGCCAGAAGTCTGTGCCTGGGGATGTGTTTGCATGTCAGATGCGACCGACTCGAAACGGGGCACTGTATACTACGGTCCATTTAATGAAAACCTGTTATGACAGAGGCATAAGCCGGTCATGCCGTGACTGTGACTGACGATGAACCGGACTCTGGAGCATGCACTGAAATGAGGCTAAAGCACTGGGGCACACCGTAACGGATCGGTGCCTGTATGCAACTGGATTCAAAACGGAGCGCGGTACGTGGCGGTGAAATTTATTTGATTGCCATGACAGAGGCATGAGTCGGTTGTGCCGCTGTTGCGACTATCCGTTAATCGTGCATGCTGTAAAGCAAGTACTGGAATGTGGCTGAAATACCTGGGGCGCCGGGACGAATCGGTGCGTCGTAGATGCGACTGGATTCGTATCGGACGTCCTACGTGACAGTGAAATTGATTTCCCATGACAGAGTCATGAATCAGAGAACCGAAACCTGCAACCAACAATGAATCCTGACTCTGGAGCATGTACTGAAATGAGGCCGTGACCAACTGGGGCACACCGAAACGAATCGGTGCATCACGGATGCGACTAGATTCGAATCGGAGCGCGGTAAGTGACAGTGAAATGAGTGACAAAAGTATGCCATGACGGAGGCCCGAATCGGTCGTGCCGCGATTGCGACTGACAACGAACGGGACTCCGGAGCATGTACAGAAATGAGGCCGAAAATACCTGGGGCACGCCGGGACGAATTGGTGCATCGTAGACGCGACTGGATTCGTATCGGAACGTGATATGTGACAGTGAAATGATCCCATGACAGAGACCCGATCGCTTGCAACGAGCGGGCTCTGGAGCATGTACCGAAATGAGGCCAACACAACTGGGACACGTCGATCGAACCTGTGCGTTTACCTGAGAAATGCGACTGGTTTCGACTCGAACGTACTAGGTGACAGTGAAATGATTCCCATGCCAGAGACCCGATCGATTAGCCACGAGCGAGCTCTGGAGCATGTACCGAAATGAGGCCAATGTAACTGGGACACGTCGATCGAACCTGTGCATTTTCTTGAGAAATGTGACTGGTTTCGACTCGAACGTACTAGGTGACAGTGAAATGATTCCCATGACAGAGACCCGATCGATTAGCCACGAACGAGCTCTGGAGCATGTACCGAAATGAGGCCAACGTAACTGGGACACGTCGATCGAACCTGTGCGTTCGAGAACTGCGACTGGTTTCGATTCGAACGTACTAGGTGACAGTGAAATGAATTCCCATGACAGAGACCCGATCGATTAGCCACGAACGAGCTCTGGAGCATGTACTGAAATGTGGCCAAGCAGTTAGGGGCACACCGGAATGAATCGGCGCATTTAGCGGATGCGACTGGATTCGAATCGGAGCGCCGTGCGTAACAAAATGAGTGAAATGATGAAATGACCTACGTGAGCCAGCCATGGCAGAGGTAGGAGTCGTTGTGCCGTGAGACACGACTGGCAACGATTTTGACTGTGGAACACGGTAACGAGACTATAACAAGTACTAAACAGTGCAATTTTTTCCTACCAGCAATATCTACCGAAATGACGCCCGTGAAATGAAGGGCGCTGCGAAATTGGAGCGTGTTGAGTGATAACAACCGGTATCATGACGAACGACTCGATATTTCAGGTTTTAACAACACTAAAAATAGTACAGGAAGGTCAATCGAGACCCTTACCTGCGGCAGTCGAGCTGGCGACGTTGTACAGAGCCGGCGACGTTGTACAAAACGAACGGGAAAGAAACCACGAGAGAGACGTTTTGTCCGAATGGAAACGAAACACGAGCCGTCGGCCTAGTGACGTAGTGCCGCGCACCGGAAACCGACAAAGACCACAGGCGAGCGGGCTGGTTAAATACCCTCCGGGCTCCTCCCATAAATTCAGGCCACCACACTGGCCTTCTTACATATATATATATATATATATATATATATATATATATATATATATATATATATATATATATATATATATATATATACACACATATATATTGCTCCTGGTGGCCAAGTTGCGGCCCAATGACCCCTGCAGACGGTATTCTGTGTTTTCATTATCTAGGTGCGTATTCTTTCTTAGATAAATAGTAATAGCAATGATCTCTGTTCTTGTGTAATGTGTCCGTAGTCTCCAACAACTTCTGCAGTTTGTCTGCAGTTTCACCATCTCTTGAAGCATCCCTATATTGTCACTTCCATTTGCATGTCTTCAGTCACCGACCATTTTCTATAGTATAGCTACAGTTTCTGACCTTGTTGGAAGCCTGCAGTCTCTGACAGCTTTTAGTAGCATAACGTTTACTTAATATGTGCGGCCCTTTTGTGATGTCAAGGGTGCACTATAGGTCCCTATATTAAGAAAACTGACCACCAGAGATCTAAACACTTAAAGTAAAGATGGAAACATGTCATGTTTACTTCTTTCAATCATTTCTTCTTGCTTGTACAATTAAATTGTAATGCCAGCAGCCAGCTTTACATAAAGTTAACTGTTGTATATGTTTAGAACCACATTTGATGTCAACGTGAAGGAGAGAACAGTATAAAAATGGCGAGTCTGTCACTATGAAAATTCCGACGCTAGGGGGAGACTTGTTGCTGTAAAATACTTTGACTAAAGTTATTCAAGACTTTCCTAGTGATATTAAAATACCAGAAAACAAGCTGATTTCTGTGCTGATGGAAACAATTTGCATTGTGCTTTTCTGGGTAGGCAAATCATTATCTAAAACCTTCAGTAATTTTTGTTTTTCATGCAATCCACCATCCAGGATATATAATAACATTCCTCCTCCTTAGTTTTGTTAGAGGAACTGTGTGCTTTACTTTCCGTTTGTTACTTCTGAGATTTTTTTTTTTTTCCTTTTTTCTTGGAAAGTGAAAAGAAACACATTTTGTATTCTTAAGAAAAGCAGCAGAAATCAGTGTAAACACTTGGCAGCAGGAGAAGGAACAGTCCGTCCGCTCAAACACATGTCTTACATCTTCCTAACTCCTCCAGTTTAAAGAAATACACTGATTGCATTCATCCTCAGTCTGTGGAAACTAGTGCAGGACTTATTTAATATGGCTGCAGCATGGAGTTGAGTAATAACCTCAAATTCTGCTCTTATGCAGGGAGGAAAAAAAGTTGAGCTTTGATCTAGTGAAATGATCCTACAAGGAACCATGGATTTTTTTTAAATGTTAGATAACCCCCGAACAAAAAATGTAATCTATTACAGCTTACCTGCCCTAAGATTTGGTGGGCTGCATTTGTTTGCTTTTTTTTTTAGGTTTTATTCCTTTTATTTTCAACATGTGATTCTGCCAGTCAGTAACACGAGTTCAGTCCAAGAATGACAAGATCCACTCGTCTTCTGTATCAGGACAACAGAAACAAGACAGGACTACTAATACCCACCCCTCTCTCACTGTCTAACATAGATGGGCATGGTACTGTAGTCCACTGGGTTGGCTGAGAAGAATATAATTGATAATAGTCACAAGATACGGAGAGTGCAAAAAGTTATCACAGGTCTTCTGGCAAGATCAACGGGTATTTTTTTTTTTTACTTAAAACAGATATAACATTTTCAAGGATATATTTAACAGACCTGAAGAGAAGTTGATGGTTAGGGATTACATACACTTTAGGATCTGTTCTTAACCACTTGGACTTCAAGTGTTTAAAACAAGCTCATGGCTGCAGCCATTAGCTTTATGTCGTTTTTTCAGCCGTCTATTGGCTGTTCAGTAAAAGTGATTCAGGTGGCTCTATAGCCTGGTTACCTGCCCCAATAGTGAGAGCAAGAGGAGATTGAGGAACATCCACTCCCGAATCTCCTCTGTGAGTAAGGAAGTGGGAAGCCATAAGTGTTTAATCACTTCTGGTTACATCCATTCCCCGAATACTGTGGCTGAAGACGCAGCTAGTATAGCATGATCTGTGCTTGATTAAAGAAAAATTCCAGGTATTGATATTTTATACATAGTTACATTGGTCCAGCTTGGAGCTTGACGTCATGTTCCAGGGAGGAGCTGGTCACTAAATGGTGTAAAATTTAGCTATATAATTTACCCATTTGTTGCTTGATTATATTCATACAGATTTTCTTCTGGAATAACAATCAACCAACTGATCAGCACAGCTAAAGTCTACAGCATCCTATGGCCAGTAGGGCAGAACATGCTTGTCCAAAGGATTAGTGGAGTTGTGTTCTTTCATTCTGGCTCATCACTTGACATCATCTATACTCTCTGCTCTCAGAGGGAACAGAATGAATTTAGACAAGCATAAAGCAAATGAGAGCAAATGTGGATTTCTGGAACCATTTCATGGGGGATAAATGTACACAGCATTTCAAAGACACAAACACAAAACAATTGAAAATGGAAACATATAGCATATATGCAATTTTTGCTACTTGCATTTAAGGAATAAACCTCATAGTTTTTTTAGTGCTGATCCAGTTTTCTCTTTCTTTGTCACTTTCTTTTTGGAACATTTAAAGAAACAGAAAAGCAAAAATCAACTTTACAACAGCTAATTTTAAAATATTCCTGCTAGGATTGTAGCATATATGATTGGAGATATTATAATAATAAAAGTATAGAATTTTACAATAAATAAGCTATGTATAGGACAGAAAGAAAATTTACAACTATCAGCTAGCAGACAGTTCAAGATGCTACAATGACACTGTCAATGTATGAAGTGAGCGTGTGGATCGCTTAATAGCCAGAGGTTTTGATGGCCTAGATCAGTGTTTCTCAACTCAGTCCTCAAGGTGCCCCAACAGGTCTTGTTTTCAGGCTCCCCATTATTTTGCGCAGGTGATTTGATCAGTTTCACTGCCTTAGAAATTACCACAGCCATTTAATCTGAGTGAAACCTGAAAACATGACCCATTGGGGCACCTTGAGGACTGGAGTTGAGAAACACTGACCTAGATCATGGGTGCTCAACCTGTGGCTCTCCAGCTGTTGCCAAACTAAAAGTCCCTTCATGCCTCTACTTTTGGGAGTTATGTTTGTACCTGTCAGCTTTGCAATGTCTCATGGGACTTGTAGTTCTGCAACAGCTGGAGGGCCACAGGTTGAGCACCCATTACCTAGATTGATAAAGATCTCAGAAGCAGCCAGTTGTGCTAAGCATTCCTTTCTGCTGTCTAATACAGAGACAAATTATTTAAATTACTGTGGACCACAATAGCCTATCCTTCATCAGTTTTTTTTCACTGCCAATTAGAGGCCATCATCCTTCTCATTACTCTACAACATTGAGCATGAGATCACTGAACCTCTGTCTCCTTAGGTCCGTGCACCCACTCACCATAGAAATTACAAGCGGTCTGACTTTTTGTAATGGATTTTTCTTTCATGGGCAATGTAGCATTGAGACTTGAGTATTGAGTATTAGGAAGGAACTCTGAAAACTTGCTGTTTGAATCACTTAAAAATATAGAAATCTTCTGGGTGACCTATGGTGGCCTGTTCAGCATCCTAGAAGGCACACTGCTAACGCAAAACTTGTCTGCTGCAGCTAATGTATGGAATACAATGATGCTCTGTGTCTTGGAAATCAATAGCTGTTCTATTTTCTTCCAGAATCGTGCTCCAATGTGGTTTGCCCAGGGACACATTCTTGTGTTGTGGACCAGACAGGAAGTGCCCATTGCGTCATGTGCCGTACATCCCCCTGCCAGATGCTTGCGTCTGACTACATGCTGTGTGGGAACAACAATGTCACCTATCCCTCTGCCTGTCATCTTCGAAGAGCCACTTGCTTCTTAGGACGATCTATAGGGGTTCGTCATTCGGGCAGCTGTGCAGGTATCTATACATTTTTTAAAGTTTATATATGGAGGATGATGCATCTTTTACAGTAGTTTATAAAGATATTAGAAGCCTGCAAAGTGCTCTATGGCCATATAAAAGCACAAGACAAGTCAAGTGTGTCCTTTATCCAGTACACCGAACTCCAAGTCTGTCATATCATTACATTCTACATTATATTTTACTCTAGTTACATCATACATTTAAATACAAACTTATTACGCAACCCCTTTATCTCTAGTCTTTATCCTGTCAATGGCAGTTGTCCTTAGCATTCCCTCAGTAATAAATGTAATAGTAGATAGATATAGAAGGAGAGGACCTAAATTAGATTTGGAAACACCTTTGGCAGACCAAGCCTCTCAAATACAAGTTAAGCATACAGTTAAATATCTTGGGGTTGACATAACCCAGAATGTAAAGGATTATATTGATTTGAATCTTAAACTACTATTGCTTAAATTTATGGATAAATGTCGGAGTTGGTGTAAAACTTCCATTGACAGTGATTAGAGGAACCAATCTTATTAAAATTATTTGGACCCCAAAATATCTCTCTCTCTCATATATATATATATATATATATATATATATATATCTGGTGGAAACTCTTTTTCGAGAACTCATCTGGCGGAAAAAACAACCTCGCATGAAATTAAAATACTTTAATGTTAGCTAAAGATGCTGGGGTCTTGCTAATCCACATTTAAAAAGTTATTTCCTAGAGTCACAGTTACAACTTTTTTTTTTTAGCAGGACGATGGTGTCGGAACCCAACCCTATACAGGGCCTGTTATTACTATTATTTAGGGAATACCCATTAATCTCCTTATTGGAGACAAGAAATCTGCTACAGGATAAAGGGTTTCTAATGGATAAAATTATTTGATAAAGTTTGGCAGGAAATTAAAAATACAAAAGTTACGGGGTATACTTTTTTATGCTGTACTATATATGGAATAATTTAAAATGTGAAGAACTGATAAAATTGGAAGGGTTTGATCCAGGGGAAAAACCTGGGTTGTGGTATATGTCGCAACTATTCCAGAATGATATATTGAAAACTTTATTCAATTAATCGAAGAATATGGAATCCCGAAGCAAAGATTCTTTTAATACCTACTGCTTAGACATGTTACACAGGTGCAGGCCAGTTCCTTTAAATTAGAACTTAGTAAATCTAGGATAATATCATTGTTGGATATAAAAAAGCCTAAGCAGTGTCTCATATTGCGAATATATGGGGTTTTGTATAATAAGTTCCAAGAATCGGTAGTCATTCCATCAAGGACACAATGGACATGGGGCCTATATCAGATGATCAATGGGCAATGACATCATCTACAGTTCCTATTGTTTTCTTATCCTCCACGCAAAAACAAACCCAATTATTTATTTTACATAGAACCTATCGTACACCAGAGAAGCTATTTAAGTGGCAACGTAGAGATACCTCCCTCTTTCCTAGATGTAACGGGGGACCTGCGAATTGAATACAAATGTTATGGCAATCCTGCAAACTCCACCATTATTAGCAGGGGGTAGTTGAGACCATTTAATGGTGTGTTCGTAACAAAATTGCTGATAGATCCAGGCATTAAATATGGTAGAGGAATCTAGGGTTCCGGATTTTGCTTACATAGCAATATTAGGGAGTCTGTTTCAGGCTCGTAAATTAATAGCACAAAAGTGCATATAAACGTACCCTCCAACAATGGCAGAATGGAGAATACAAATAAAGGAAAGTATGATAAAAGAAAAGTATATTTTTTTTACATAGAGGTTGCCCAGGGAAATTTGAGAATATCTGGAAGAGATGGTTGGATGTTCTTGAATCCGATATGAGAGGAGATGCATAAAACATGGGAAAGAATGTAGAGAGGGAAGATTGGTTTAGTTGAATTTTTTTACTATTGTTAATTTTTTTTTTCTATTGTGTATTTTCTATGATTGTTATCATGTACTTGCTTTTGTTTTGATTTTAACAATTTCTATATAGAAGTTGTTTTGTTTGGCATATCACATGTGTTTGCCTCTTCCTTGACTCCAGTTACAATCAGAATTACTTTGGTTTCTTTTTTGTTTCATCTTTTTAATTCTGTGCACCGTTGAAGGCTGAATCAAAAAAATATTTATTCCTTAATTGTACAGAACAAGATACAGGATTAGTATATGTAATATGGGGTGTATATATATATATATATATATATATAGTTACCTACAGGTGAATAGACATGGGCAAAAAATGCTTCAGTGAAATCCTCTAAAATAACACATCCCAATCCCAGCAAGACATCATCCTTTTAAGTTTACCTCTCTTGTGTTGAGGTTTTGAATTAGGATGTGAGGCCAACCTGTAAAGTCGCTTAGAGTACTAGGTCCTGTGTGGCACGTGATACATCATGTTGAGTTGGCCACAGGGTCCAGGGCCCTGGCCTGCCTATGGTGGAGCCCTGTCTCTTAAATGCCCTTCAGGGGTATGCCCATCATAGACCACCAAAACAAGATGGGGCTGGTCCCTATTACCCTGCCCAATATGCAAGACATCTGCCACAGGAAGAATTTTTTTTATGTCACTGTAGGATGTAATGTAGGATGCCTCCTCAAGCAAGATTTACAGTATATTTTAATGACAAGGTTTAACACCGTTTTCTTTGGCTTGGTAATTTTAAGATTATGTCATAAAATTAATATTGATATCCTTTTTTTTCTGTTTACAGAGCACTCAAAATTTTCCATGGATCTTGATGATGCAGTGAAGAACTATGTGTGAAGTCATCATGATTTAATAGCCATGTCAAACTTAGCACAGGGGCATTCCATGTGTATATTGTACATAGCGTGAGGCATATTTATTAACTGGAATTGTTATTTATATGTATCAGACAGACAGACTCCACTACCCAAGCACACTCATAACAGAGTTAAAGAGCTTAACTCTTGCAAACTATAAGGTGGTATGATAATTTGTTGAAAATGCTATGTTTTATTAATCTATTGCCACTATGTATTGGTGGACACAGCCCATGTTTAAAGAGCATTTTAAATGTGTACCTAGGGCAAAAGATAACTTCCCTCCATGTTTTCCAAGTTTGCATGGAGGAGTGCAGAGAATATTAGCCCGTACTAAGCTATAGTATACTGTAACGGTACACAAAGATGATATTGAGACCACTGCCGTACTGTCACCTGAAGTCACAAAGGAAAGCTAAGGGACATTGTGAAACAGATATAAATGGCCGTTATCGTCAATTATATTACATAAGTTAATGAATCAAAGATTGCCATCGCCCATCCCCGCCGCCCCCCATAACAGAACACCAGAATGATACCCACATGACATTTATTTAGAATACATTGATTGTTGTAAGACTATTGTATCATATGACATTTGTTGCTGGCATATCCCATGCCAGTATATGACAGCCACATCAATGGGCTTTCCATCATTGTATAATCCCCATCTCCTGTTCAGTTTTGGGTGTAACTTGCCTCCTAAATGTAAAGGTCAGAGACCACAGTGCTATTTTTTTCTATTTTTCTATCTCTTGTTTCCTTTCTCTTTTTTCTATCCATGACAATAAAAGATACAAATGTAATACATATTCATTGTTTCTTTAATGAAATTAAATGCTACTGGGTCTAGAAGATTAGCCTTGTTTATATCGTTCTATAAACAATATTCTTTTATACATTATTCACATTATGCATATCAGAAATTCATTTTGATTGGATGCCCATATTTGTTTGCTTTTATATGTAAAGCAGCAGGAAAAGCCATAAGATCTGATTCATAAAAACTGCCAAACAAAACATTAGGACAAAAATTAAGTTATTGCCAATAGCAACCAGTCAGGTTTCACAAAAATGCAGTCAACAATAAAAAGCACCCATCCTTCATTCATAGAGCTTTCAACAGATAGATTCATAATGAAAGCATCGGATGGCACCGCAGAGACCACAGCAGAATGATGAAACGCTACCAGGCGCGGACTGACCATTCGGTCACTCGGTCACGGACCGAAGGCCCGGCCACTAGGGGGCCCCATCAGGGTTGTCAGCCATAATAAAAACCAGGGACAGCATGTAAAAAATCTGTGTTTTTTTACTCCTGTCCCTTAAATGTCCCTTACCGACATACTTTTAATGTAAAAATCCTGAGAGAGTGTAGTTGCCCCACCTCTCCACTGCCTCCTCAGCCAATGGGAAAAAGAGTGTACTCGCCCCCTTCTCCAGCACAGCTTATTTGAGATATGAGCAGGAGATGCCGACAGCTGGAGGAGAGAAGAAGGAAGAGGAGGGGACAGCCTGCAGCCTGACAGAAGGTAAGCAACTGAGTTGAATGTATTATTATGAGTGGTTTACCCTTGTCAGCAAGGGGGAGGGGGGAGGCCGTGTTTGCTCAAGCAGGGCTCTTCCTGTCTCTGAAGCAGTTAGATCGTTTGTCTGAGGAGAAGTGAACTGCTTCTGGAGGAAGTACATGTCCTGAATGTCTCCCCCCAATCTCTGCTACACCTCCCTACTCATTACCTGCCTACCAGTACACAGGCACAGTCCCCTCCCATGCATTACTACTTCCTGTGTCTGTGAGCTGCTGGGGTACTACAAGTCCCAGCATGCCAGGAGATGGAGGCAGCAGCGTGTTCCATTAGACTTTTTTGGGTAAAAAGTGCTGGTGTGTGTACTGTGTATGTGTATACTGTATGTGTACTGTGCATGCTTGTGTACTCTGTGCATGTGTATATATATACACATACTGTGTGTATACTGTGCATGCGTGTGTGTGTATACTCTGTGCACGTGTATATACTGTGTGTGTGTGTATATGTATATATATATATATATATATATATATATATATACACACACACACACACACACATATATATATATATATATATATATATATATATATATATATATATATATATACACACACATAGTGTGTGTGTGTGTGTGTGTGTGTGTATTAGGGATGAGCCGAACACCCCCCCGGTTCGGTTCGCACCAGAACTTTCGAACGGACCCCAAATTCGTACGAACGTTAGAACCCCATTGAAGTCTATGGGACTCGAACGTTCGAAATTAAAAGTGCCAATTTTAACGGCTAATATGCAAGATACTGTCCTAAAAAGGGTTTGGGGACCTGGCTCCTGCCCCAGGGGACAGGGGTCAATGCCTAAAATGTTTTTAAAAATGGCCGTTTTGGCGGGAGCACTGATTTTAATGACGATTAAAGTGAAAAAAAAAAGTGAAATATTCCTTTAAATATGGTGCCTGGGGGATGTCTGTAGTATGCCTGTGAAGTGCCACGTGTTTCCCATGTTTAGAACAGTCCCTGCACAAAATTACATTAAACGGAAATAACACCATTTAAAACTGCTTGCGGTTTTAATGTTATATCTGGTTCCTGCAATATGGTTGAAAATCATTGAGAAAAATGGCATGGGTAGCCCTCCCTGCCCATTACCAGCCTATTTGGGTCTTGCACGCATATTAAGGGGACCCCTGTACCCATATTAAAAAAAGGAAATGCATGTGGCCCCCAGGCCCTATATACTCAGAACAGCAGTATACAGGCGGTGCAAACAAGACAGGGACTGTGTAGGTTTGTTGTGTTAAGTAGAATCTGTTTGTAATTTTCAACTGGTACATTTTTAAAGTGTAGCTCCAGTCAAAAAAACTATTTTTAAGCTTTTTGGAAAACATAGGGAAGGGTTATCACCCCTGTATAATTTGTTTTGTCGTCCATCTTTTTTCATCTCCCTTGCTGTTGTCTCCTTCCGTTTGCAAGTAGGAGATGTTTGTAAATTGGATGTTTGAAAGTAGGGGCCTGCCCTATATGCTCTGCAGAAATGGCGGAACAAGGTGTTGGTTTTGCCACAACATTGTAAGCCCTCAAAGTGACTCTTGGTGGGTGCTGGAGCACCCTGCTGTGAACGATTATATCAAGAATTGTAATTACATGCCATTGTTGAACAGTGGTAGAAAAATTGACCTTTGGTGGTTGTGGTGCTGGTGCCACAACACTATAAGTCCTCACCGTTACTCTGGGTGGGCACAGGAAGGGGCCTTCCTGTGAAATATTATATCAAGAATTGTAATTACATGTCCCTGTTAAACAGGGGCAGAAAAATTTGGCCTTAGGCACTGGTGCTGGTGCCACCACACTGCAACTTCTCCCATATACTCTAGTTTTATTGCAGGAATTAGCCCTGCTGCAAAGCATTGCATCAAAAATTGTACTTAAACGCCCCTGTTAAACAGGGGCAGAAAAATTGGGCTGATGGCATCACCCAGAACCAGAAATTTTCTTCCAACATATCAGCGGAGGAGGAAGAGGATAGACAATCAACATAACAGGACAGTCACTCAGCATCAGCATAGGCAGTCTTGAAGGAATGTGATATTTCAAAACAAATTATTCTGTTACATCAACTTCAGGTGCTTGGTAGCTGTGGGTGATCCAAGACTGATTCATCTTGATGAAGGTCAGTCGATCAACTGATTCGGTGGACAGGCGCACCCTGTGATCGGTAACAAAGCCACCAGCAGCACTGAAGGTGCGTTCCGAAAGAACGCTGGATGCAGGACAGGCCAGTAGCTCAATTGCATACTGTGCAAGCTCTGGCCAGTGATCCATCCTCAAGACCCAGTAAGCCAGAGGATTTTCATTGGGAAAGGTGTCCAAGTATGACCTTGCCCCTAGGTATTCCTGCACCATGTAAATCAGACGCTGGCGATGGGTGCTGGAACCGATCATACCTTGGGGCTGCGGACTAAAAAATTGTCTGAAAGCATCAGTCAGACGGCCACCTTCTCCACCGCTCCTTCTGACCGATGCCTCAGCAACACGTTGTCCAGGACCAGGAGTTTGTAACCTCCCAGTCTGGGAACGCGTTGCACAGACCTTTCTGCAAGGCCTCCCGGAGATGTCTCATCCTCTGCTCCCTCTGCGATGGCAAGATAAGGTCGGCAACCTTACCCTTGTACCGTGGATCAAGGAGAGTGGCCAGCCAGTAATGGTCCCTCTCCTTGATCCGAAGAATACGAGGATCCTTCCGCAGGCTTTGCAGGATCAGGGAGGCCATGCAGCGTAGGTTAGCCGAGGCATTCGGTCCGGAGTCCTCTGGGTCACTAAGGACAACATGATCCGCAGATACCTCCTCCCAGCCACGTACAAGTCCACGTGTTTCTTGGGACTGTAAATCATCCCTACAAGACTGCTGCTGCTGCTGCTGCTGAGTGCCAGCCTCCACCTTCATGCTGACACAATCATCCTCCTCCTCTTCCTCCTCCTCATCCTCTTCCTGTGTGATGGGTGGCACAGCAGGAACACTGTCTGGATAAAGGGGGCCTTGAGAGGCAAGGAAGTTCTCCTCTTCCTGCCTCTGTTCTGCCTCAAGTGCCCTGTCCATTATTCCACGCAGCGTATGCTCCAAGAGGTGGACAAGAGGTACAGTGTCACTGATGCATGCACTGTCACTGCTCACCATCCTTGTGGCCTCCTCAAACGGTGACAGGACAGTGCATGCATCCCTGATCATGCCCCACTGGCGTGGTGAGAAAAAACCAAGCTCCCCTGACCCTGTCCTGGTGCCGTAGCACAGGTACTCATTGATGGCCCTCTGCTGCGTGTGCAGCCGCTGCAGCATGGCCAACGTTGAGTTCCATCTGGTGGGCATGTCACATATAAGGCGGTTCTTGGGCAGGTTAAACTCCTTTTGGAGCTCAGCCAGCCGAGCACAGGCATTAAATGATCGGCGGAAATGCACACAGACTTTCCTGGCCTGCTTCAGGACACCCTGTAAGCCGGGGTACCTGCCCAAGAACCGCTGCACCACCAGATAAGGGACATGAGCTACACAGGGCACATGGGTCAGTTGTCCCTGTCAGAGGGCAGAGAGGAGGTTGGTGCCATTGTCACAAACCACCATTCCTGGCTTAAGCTGGCGTGGCGTCAACCACCTCTCGGCCTGCCCCCTCAGAGCTGACAAAACATCCGCCCCAGTGTGGCTCCTGTCCCCCAAACAAACCAGCGCAAGAACGGCATGGCATCGTTTTGCCTGCGTACTTGCGTAGCCCCTGGAACGCCTACGAAGCACCGCTGGTTCTGAGGACAGAGCACTGGAAGAGGCCATGGAGGAAGAAGAAGAGGGGGGGTGGAGGAGAGAGGTGTGTCACAACCAATAGTAGCATTTTGGAGGCGTGGTGGCGGAACAACCTCCAACACTACTGCACCTTGTCCTGCATCCTTCCCAGCTGCCAGAAGAGTGACCCAATGGGCCGTGAAAGATAGGCAACGTCCCTGTCCATGCCTGCTGGACCATGAGTCAGCGGTATTTAAATGAAAAAAATGTGTATCTGTCACAGGGTGGTGTCTGTGGATACACTAGAAAGATTAAACAGAATGCCACGTCCTGGTTATCACTTTATAAATATAAACATTAATGGGGAATTGGGGAGAAAAAAAAAAAATATGAATAAAAGAACCTTCACATAAAAGACCTCAAAAGAAAAATTGTGGGTTCAGTTGGACTTTTTAGGCATAAAAAAAGTTGTGAACACAACCAATATATTCAAGAGGAATTATTTCTATTTATTATTAAGACAAAAATATAAACAAAAAATAATAATAAATAAAAATTCTTTTTACAAACACAAAAAAATTATTTCCTCCTTATAACTACACATTTGAGACCTAATTGACATCCTATCAAAGGTAGTAAAGTCCACTCAAAATTTCCAAAAAGGAAAAACAAAGTGCATATTTATATAAATATAGAATCAAGGATATCAACCATACAGTCGACAGTTACATATATTCTGGTGCTCTACATGTTTCGCGTCTATTAGATGACGCTTCTTCAGGAGCTGATAACAGTGTTATTCCTTCATAAAATGTGTCCCAGATAGGGAAACACCGTTCCCGGAGGAGGGTAGAAAAGTTGGCACAATTTTCAAACACCCATTTTTCCAAAAAGAAAAAGGGGGGGGGGGGAGAAGAATAGAAATTGGACAATAAATGCAAATATGGGTTTAAAGTCGGTGGGATCACTTCAACAATGTGTTGAGCCCGTGGGGCTTAGAACATTTAGTTTTAGTAGGTGTTCTTAATATGTGGGTAGCCAGGAGTTAAATGGTGATGGGTACTCTGGGTATCCCCTGAGCTTTAAGTGCAGTGATCCCCTCCAGTGCAGTGATCCCGCTGAACAGCGGCCATATTTTTTACAAATAATAAACACGATAGGGGTGAACGAGCTGAATAGTCTGCCTGCTTGGTTCTCCCTCTGCCTTCCCCCTTTACCCAGTGGGAACTTGGTTCGCTATATCTGTGGAGGGGATCACTGCACTTAAAGCTCAAGGGATACCCA
This sequence comes from Lithobates pipiens, assembly GCF_037356315.1. Lineage (NCBI taxonomy): Eukaryota > Metazoa > Chordata > Amphibia > Anura > Ranidae > Lithobates > Lithobates pipiens. Next base: position 137,798,857 of record NW_027507718.1, read on the forward strand.
GAGTACCCATCACCATTTAACTCCTGGCTACCCACATATTTCTCCCCAATTCCTCATGAGTCAGCGGTAATATGCACCTTACCGCTGACCGCCCTGTCCAGCGAGGCAAGGACATTGCCTTCCACATGCCGGTAGAGAGCCAGAATTGCCTTCCGTGAGAAAAAGTGGCGTTTGGGGACCTGCCACTGAGGAACCGCACATTGTACAAACTCACTGAAGGGGGCCGAGTCTACCACTTGAAAAGGCAGTAGTTGAAGTTCTAGCAATTTAGCCAAGCTAGCATTCAACTGCTGGGCATGTGGATGGCTGGGAGTGAACTTCTTTTGCCGGTCCAGCAGCTGGGGCAGGGACATTTGCCTGCTATAATCGGACGTGGGTGTACCGCTAGCAGAGTTCCCGGAAGCACTTGGCTGTGACACACCTAATTCTACACCTTCATTCCTCTCAGAGCAGGTTTCAGAGAGGACTGAAGGTCTAGTGGGGTTGGAGATGCCAGCTGATGAGGAGCAAGGAGAGGTCCGCTTTGTTCTTTGGTGTGGGTCTTTGAGGTACGCTTGCCAACGAGCTGCATGGCAGGTCAACATATGTCTGGTCAAGCATATGGTGCCCAAGCGGCTGATGTTTTGGCCATGCGAGATACGCTTGAGACATATGTTGCAAATAGCAGCGGTGCGATCTGATGCACTCATCTCAAAAAAGGCCCACATCAAAGAACTTTTAGAATAACGCGCAGAGGCAGCACCCTGCACAGGCGGAGCTCTGCGGTGTGATTCAGTCGGTGTGCTGCCCCTAAGCTGGCCCCCGGAGGGCATCCTGCCTCGTTGGACATGTGCCTCCTCCTCCTCTCTCCTTCCAGGCACCCACGTGGAGTCAGTGCCCTCATCATCCCCTCCCTCTTCATCGCTGTAGCAAACCTGGCAGTATGCTGCAGCTTGTGGAACATGACTGCCAGATTGCTGTCCTTGAGCATCCCCTCTCTCTGCGCTCACACTACTGCCTTCCTCTAGCTGAGTGTCATCATCAGAGCCCACAAAACACTGGGCATCCTCCTGGAGCATGTACCCAACACTGTGCTCAAAGAGTTCAGGAGACTCCTCAGGAGGACGTGGTGGGTCTAGGGAAGGAGTCACTGATGATGACATTGAGAGGAGGGAAGACGATGCGTTGGCAGCTGCTTTGCTAGTACCCTGAGACTGGGTGAGAGAGGATGAGGAGGATGAAGAAGGCTTGGTCATCCACTCTACCAAGTCTTTGGCACGTTGCGGCTCAACATGTCCAGCTGCCGAAAAGAAGGACAAGCGTGTCCCATGGCCACGTGCTGATGACAATGCACCGCGTCCACGACCAGCACTGTTGTCTCTAGACACAGAGCCTGCTTGCCCTCTTTTATCGGCTCGCGCCTGTCTGCCTCTCCTTGCTGGCCTTCCAGATATGGTAATGGCCTGAAGGGAGTTGGGTAAAACAGCAGTTGGGTAGTGTATATTGTGCTAGAGGCACACAACACCCACTAACTCCTGCAGATGCCTTTATTATAGAACACCAGAGATAAAGGGGTATATACAGATGTATACTGTGCTGTGCTGGAGGCACACACAACTTCCAATAACTCCTGCAGATGGCAAGTGGGCTCAAATAGAGAACAGTTATGTAGGTGGATATAGCGGTATGTACTGGGTACAGAGCACGCAGACAGCACGCACAAGCTCCTAACACTACTGACTGCAAGCTCTATTATAAAAGATAGATCACTAGCTATATAGGTGAGGTGAATATAGCGGTGTATACTGCGGTCAGGGCACGCAGACAACAACCACTACACAACAGCAAGATCGAAAATCGTCCGAAAACGATCGGTGTGTACTGTGTTGAAGGTACACAGAACACCCACTGCTTCAGACGCCAACACACTACACAAGGCCGCCGCGCTGGCGGCCTTATATAGTGTGGGGCGTGCACTACACAGCCTGAGCTATGATTGGCCACAGGAATCCTGCCTGTGGCCAATCATGGCTCTCCTCGCTGCTGGCGCTGCGATTGGCCAAGCATGCGGGGTCACAGTGCATGCTTGGCCAATCATGAGCCAGCAATGCACTGCGCCATCGCAGTGCATTGTGGGCCGTGAGCGCCACACGAATTTGGCACGAACGGACCAAAATGTTCGGACTTCGCTGAACGGACGAACAGCCGATGTTCGAGTCGAACGTATGTTCGACTCGAACACGAAGCTCATCCCTAGTGTGTATACTGTGCAGACGTATGTGTGTGTGTATACTGTGCACTACTGTGTGTGTGTGTGTCTGTAAGTTACTGTGCATGCGTGTATATATACTGTGCATGCATGTGTTTGTGTATATACTGTGCATCTGTGTGTACTGTGCATGTGTGTGTGTGTGTATACTGTATGATCCATGTGTGCTCACTGCCGCTCAACAGAATTTGATCCAACAATCCTGTGCCCGTGAAAAATGCCCTTGTTGCCATTCGGAGCCATCTGATTGGTGCACTGCTGAGCTCAACCTCGGATCAGGCAGCAAGGCAGGTCTGGGTGCACACCTGTGCAGTGATAACATGGTGCACAGCTTTTATTCATATGCCCCACTGCCCGATCTGAGGCCAACCACTGCAGTTCACTATTCCGCAGGCGCTGGCTCTACGACAGCACATGTGCAGTTCAGAGCCTGCAACATGTGGCTTTATTTTTTTTTTTTAAAGGCCTTGCCCGCCAGCTGCCTACCTCACCAAGCACCAAGGTGAAAAGGTGTGTGTGTGTGTGTGTGTGTGTGTGTATATATATATATAAGGGGATATTCATGGAAGGTGGCACTCTGGGGGCTCTGCCGGCATCTCAAAAGTATCCAATCTGTCTGCCATAATGTCGCAGTCCCGCCGTCCCGCTTTTGCGCAAACCAATCTATACGTTTGTGATTTTATTTTTTTTAACAAAAATATGTAGAATAATACATATTGGCCTAAACTGTGGGGAAAAAAATGTGTGTGTGTGTGTGTGTGTGTGTGTGTGTATATCTATCTATCTTACTTTTTTTTTATAGTATAAAGTAAAAAATATTGCGTTTTAAAAAAAATTGTCTGCCTTTTTTAGTTTATAGCGCAAAAACTAAAAATCCCACAAAAGAAAGCTCTATTTGTGGGAACAAAAGGACATCAATTTTGTTTGGGTACAACCTCGCATGACTGCGCAATTGTCAGCTAAAGCGACGCAGTGCCGAATCGCAAAAAGTGCTCTGGTCAGGGCGGGGGTAAATACTTCCGGGGCTGAAGTGGTTAAGACTCTCCCATTGACCATGCCCATTGTTCGCCATGGTTCACTATGCATGCCACAGATCATCATCTCCCTGGTAGGGGTCCCAGTGCAGTATTTTGCCCAAGGGCCCAGGATGTTAAGGTGGCACTGCCCATGAGAGGCTCGTGGTGCCTTTACTGGGTCACCAGCTCTAGGTCTCCTGCCACCCTGCATGTCGCCGAGCTTGGTGCCCCTCCTCTAAAAAAATAAATAAAACAAAAATGGCTGCCACGTGGCGGCCATCTGTAAGCCTGGGGGCCCCATAATCTCTTATTGCCCGGTGGCCCCATAAGTTGTCAGTCCGCCCCTGAACGCTACCAGCATTCCGTTGTGATAACTTGGACTTTTACTAGTCCAATGTCATATTACTCAAATATAGCCAATCTTTCGGGGCCGTGCAGTGTCCCTTCCTCAAAATGACATAGTAATGTGACACAGCTTCTACTAATGGAGGAGGGGTCAGAAAAACTCTTGATGAATGCCTGAGAGGTCTAGCGACTTTGTTAACCTCTGCAGTACTGGGGGTTTCAACCAGCCAGCAGCACAAAGGAAACTTCCCATTGAACCATGCCTTGAGCTGACTTAAAGAAAAAAACTAAACTTGATCAAAATTGACTGGAACTGCAAGTTTCATAGGGATGATTCTGTACCTTTACATGATGAAGAATGAAGGGTTGATTTTAGATTTAAAGGATTTAATATTTAAAAAATATATATGTATTTTTAAACAATATTATCAGTTTAGATGCTATACCAAGCATGCTGGCTAATATTACTATTATAGCTCGCTGCCATGCTAATTAGAGATTGCATGACCTTTCCCACTTTAACACGAGTCTCCATAGCAGTTTGCTTTTTATTTTCTGAAAATCCTGTCCAGGATGCTGGTCATTTTTGGATGGAGGCTAAAGAATCCTAATTTAAGAAACAGCTTTAGATGTGTCGGGAGTCTCTAGGAGAGGACCTCCCAATATGTATTGTTAATATTATACACTTTAATACTGTGATAGAACCTTCCAGTCATAGAGATAGAGCTCATATACTTGGGACACAATTTCAAGAAGTCTCGTCAGCCCTGTTCAGTAAAATGTTTGTTATCCTTAAAGCATGAATAACAGCACAGTGCTTGTGCTGTGTAATTTGGCTCCCCGAATCATCTAAAATACCTGGCTGATCCTGCCTGGCTATGTTCCCCCCCCCAAAAAACTGACCACGGTTAATCATGGATGCTGAGCCCTGACATCGTGGTCAGTTTATGTGGCTCCGTCATCTGCAGCTCTCCTCTCTGCTCTCCTGTGTCCGCCTTTGGCCTTCTCCCCCCTCCCCTCCCTGCCTGTCAGCTCTGTGTGAGCCGCCCCTCTCCTCCCCTTCCAGAACCATTCTGAGCAGGGGAAACATTACTGCACACAATCACTGCTAGCCTCTCTGCTAGGATAATCTGTAATATATATTGTATTTTGTAAAATTCATCTTCATCAGCGATCACGTGTCCTCCCGTTACTGTCTTCCTCCGATTTATGCAGGGCAGCCATCAGAAATTTTGGGGCCCCTTACACAGCTTTCGGCCTGGGCCCCCTGGGGTCCCGACCCCCAACATTCTCCAGGGCCCGCCCACTGGTCGTACCACCGAATCGGCCCACTGGCCATCCCACGAGTTCTTCGGTACACCCACTTTTATTTTAACACTCTTACACCTTAATATATGAAAAGTGGATTAAAAATCATCAGTGCTTTCAATATTTAACAGTAAGGCCCTTTTCACACTGGGGTGGTGGGTGCATCAGCAGTAAAGCGCCGATATTTTTAGCAGTGCTTTAACATCAAATTTGCAGTGCAATTCAGCCACTAGCGTGTGCTTTTACCCCTTTCTAGTGGCCGAGAAAGGGTTAAATCCACCGCAAAGCGCTGCTGCAGCGCTATGCCGGCAGTATAGCTGTGCTGCGCCATTCATTTCAATGGTCAGGAGTGGTGGCGGAGCGGTATACACACCGCTCCTTCACCACTCCAAGGCTCTGCCTCTGCAGGGATGGATAAGCAGAGATCATCTCTTCATGCTTTCATTCATTCTCCTCTCTTCAGCGGGCAGACGATAACTGGGGGGTGGGGGGGGGGGGGGCACTGACAAAAATTTATGATCTCATGTGTTTCCTTCTCCTCTCTTCAGCTGCCAGCTGAGAAGCGGGGGTGTGGGGGGCGGGGCACGCTGACGTAAATTTATGATCTCATGTGTTTTTTCTTCTCCTCTCTTCAGCTGCTAGCTGAGAAGCGGGGGGTGTGGGGGCGGGGCACGCTGATGTAAATGATCTCATGTGTTTCCTTCTCCTCTCTTCGGCTTCCATCTGAGAAGGGGGGGGGGGGGTGCTGACTGTGGTGATTTTGCTCTCCTCTCTGGCAACAGGCTGATTGTGGGGGGGTATGCGACGGCCGGGCCCCTGGAGACCTGGTCCCTTACAGGTGTAATACCTGTACACCTCTGATGGCGGCCCTGGATGTATGTACTATTATTATTATTATTATTCAGGATTTATATAGCGCCAGCAATTTACGCAGCGCTTTACAATATAAAAGGGAGACAATACAGTTACAATACAATTAAATACAAGAGGATTAAGAGGGCCCTGCTCAGAAGAGCTTACAATCTAAAAGGGTGGGGCAGGTGGTACAGAAGGTTATAATTGTTGGGAATGAGTTGATGGAAGTGGTAGGAGATTAGTTTGAGACGTGATAGGCTTCCCTGAATAGATGAGTTTTCAGGGATCGCCTGAAGGTAGCAAGAGTAGGGGATAGCCGGACTGGTGGAGGTAGCGAGTTCCAGAGGATTGGAGAGTCTCTGGAGAAATCCTGGAGACGAGTGTGGGAGGAGGAGACGAGAGAGCTTGAGAGTAGGAGGTCTTGAGAAGAACGGAGGGGACGGTTTGGGTGATATTTGGAGACAAGATTGGTGATGTAGCTCGGGGCGGAGTTGTGAATGGCTTTGTATGTGGTGGTTAGTATTTTGAATTTAATTCGCTGGGTGATTGGGAGCCAGTGTAGGGATTGGAGGAGAGGGTTGGCAGACACTGAGTGGTTGGTAAGGTGGATAAGTCTGGCAGCAGCATTCATGATAGACTGAAGAGGAGATAGCCTATGAAGAGGCAGGCCAATGAGAAGGGAGTTGCAATAGTCAAGGCGAGAGATAACAAGGGAGTGAATGAGGAGCTTGGTGGTTTCATTTGTTAAAAAGGGGCGAATTTTAGAGATGTTACGGAGGTGAAGTCTACAAACTTTTGACAACGATTGGACTTGGGGCTGAAATGACAAGTCAGAGTCTAGGGTTACACCTAGTACCCTGGTGTGAGGGGAGGGCCTGATGGTTGCATTGTTGATTTTGATGGAAAAGTCATGGAGGGGGGCATGTGCAGGGGGGATTATTAATAGCTCAGTTTTATAGAGGTTTTGTTTAAGGAAATGGTGCGACATCCATGCTGATATGTCAGTTAGTAGGTTAGTAATGCGAGAGGAGACTGAAGGAGTGAGGTGAGGAGTAGACAGATAGATTTGGGTGTCATTAGCGTATAAGTGGTATTGGAAGCCATGGGCGGTTATCAAGTGACCAAGGGAGGAGGTATAAATAGAGAAGAGAAAGGGTCCAAGAACAGAGCCTTGGGGGGCCCCCACCGAAAGAGGCAATGGAGAGGAGGATACAGAGTTGTAGGTGACACTGAAGGAGTGCTGTGATAGGTAGGCAGAGAACCAGGAAAGAGCAGAATCTCGGAGGCCAAGGGAATGTAGTTTATTGAGGAGGAGCGGGTGGTCAACAGTATCAAAGGCAGCAGAGAGGTCAAGTAGTAGGAGTATGGAGTACTGGCTGTTGGTTTTAGCAGTTAGTAGATCGTTAGTGAGTTTTAGTAAGGCAGTTTCCGTGGAGTGCTGAGAGCGAAAGCCAGACTGTAATGGGTCAAGAAGGTTATTTTCACTGAGGTAGGAGCTAAGGCGGTTGTAGACTAAGCGTTCTAGAAGTTTAGAGGTGAATGGGAGCAATGAGATAGGTCTTAAGTTGTTCAGGTTGGTGGGGTCCAGTGAGGGTTTTTTTAAGTATGGGGGTGATCTGCGCATGTTTTAGAGGGGAGGGGAAGGTGCCACTTGAGAGGGAGAGATTGAAGATGTGAGTGAGGGAGCATAGGATAGAATTAGAGGGTGACCTTAATAGTTGTGAGGGAACAGGGTCCAAGAGACAATTGGTTAGATGAGCATCTGAGAAAAGTTTTGCAACCTCTTCAGTAGTAGCCAATTCAAAAGAGGAGAGTGTTGAATGTGCTATTTGGCCAGGTATGTTGGGTGGGGAAGATGTACGCACAGCGGAGGTGTCCTCGTGAATTGCATCAATCTTGTCTTTGAAGTGATTGCCAATCTCTTGGGCAGTGAGTGAGTTGGTGGGTAGAGGGGGTGGGGGACGAAGCAGAGAGTTAAAAGTTGAGAAGAGCCGACGGGGATTGGATGACAAAGTATTAATAAGAGATACAAAGTAGGCTTGTTTGGCAGCATGGAGGCAGGAATTGTATTTTAGAAGGGCAGATTTATATATGGTGAAGTCTTGGAGGCATTTGGTTTTTACGCCACAGCCGTTCAAGAGCACGACAACGTCTCTTGAGATTTCTAGTGTTGTCAGTTTGCCAGGGTTGTAATGGTCGGGGCCTGATTCTGCGTGTGGTTAGAGGAGCAAGTGCATCTAGTGATGAAGAGAGTGAACTATTGTAGACAGAGATGGCAAGGTCAGGACAGGACAGGCGAGAGATTATATCATATAGGTGGTCAGTAGCAGAATAGAGAAGAGAAGGCTTAAGGTGGCGAAGGTTTCTACAAGTGATAGTTTGCTGCTTGGAAGGATGGGTGGTTGGAGACAAAGATACAGTGAAACTAATGAGGTTGTGATCAGAGAGAGGAAAGGGGGTGTTTGTGAGGTTGCCAGGGTTGCAGAGATGGGAGAATACAAGGTCAAGGGTATCACCATTAGAGTGAGTGGAAGCATGTGTCCATTTGGTTAGGTCAAAAGATGAGGTTAAGTCAAGAAGTTTAGCTGTAGTTGGGTTGTTAACGTTGACAGGAATGTTGAAGTCACCAAGAATGATGGTGGGTATTTCAGAGGAGAGAAAGTAGGGTAGCCAGGCAGCAAAGTCATCAAGAAAGCGTGACACCGGTCCAGGAGGACAATAAATTGCTGCAATCCTCAGAGAAATAGGAGAAAACAGACAAATACAGTGCATCTCGAATGAGAGAGAGGGAGGGATGGGAAGGACTTGGAAGGTGTATTGTGGGGATAGAAGGAATCCAACTCCACCTCCTTTTTGTCCATTGGGTCTGGGGGAGTGAGTCCAATGCAGACCACCATGGGAGAGGGCAGCAGGAGAAGTTGAGTCCAAATTTTGAAGCCAGGTTTCAGTTATGGCGAGTATGTTAAAGCCACGAGAGACGAAGAGGTCATGTACAGATGTTAGTTTGTTACAGATGGAGCGGGCATTCCAAAGGGCGCATGAGATAGGGGGGCTGCTTTGAGGAAGCAGGGGGATAGAAACTAAATTAAGTGGATTGCGGTGGTTGCCAGAGGGGTATTGAAGATGTGGCTTGCAGTTTGAGAGTGGCGGCCCAGGATTAGGAGAAATGTCACCTGAGACTAGGAGAAGGAGGAAGGTGACGAACGCAAGATGGGAGTGAGATGAGCATGAGCGTATGTGTCTAGTGGCCTTGGAGTGTTTATGCCAGCATATGGATCCAGCAAATGCAGGAGATGATGGGTGCAGTAGTAGGGAGAGGGTAGGAGTGAGGGTGATATGTGCATGCTGCAGGGTAGAGGTGAGGGATAGAGTAAGGAGAATTTGAGGATAGAAGACACTGATGCGAGAAGGAAGAGAATGAGGAGCATCGTACTAGAGAGAGTGGGAATCTGACTTGATACAAAATAAATGAGAACTGCTGGTTTGCTTGTTGTCTTACAGAGTGGAGCAGAGTTCTACTATAGAGGGAGATCACGTGACCGCTTGGCAAATGTCAGAGGGAGATGTAGATTTTGGCCCCTCCCTAATACATACATCGGAGAAAGAGTGACGGGCGGTCACATGACCACTGATCAGGGAAAAGGAAGGTATTTAAAAGATAAATTTTACAAACCGGCATACGGTATATACCAGGGGTTGACAAATTTGCTTTGAATTTAGGAGCCAGTTAAAAAAATTAGGAGCCAGTTTTTTGTTTTGTTTTTAGAGTGGTATGGATTGTCAGCTCCCGGGGTAAGGCCACTCATTTTCACCCCCTATCCCTAACTCACAATGGAGCACCCAGTCAATAACTCCATTGAAACGCTGTTACATTAGGGTTATGGGCTGACCAGAAAGAGTAAGGCTGGCAACAGATGGAACTGGCTGGCACTGGCAGGTGGCACTGGTTGCCACTGGCAGGCATGTGGAACTGCCAGATGGCACCTGCAGGTGACACTGGTTGGCATTGGCAGGTGACACTGGTTTGGAACTGGCAGGTGACACTGGTTTGGAACTGGCAGGTGACACTGGTTTGGAACTGGCAGGTGACACTGGTTTGGAACTGATAGGTGGAACTATTGGCACTGGCAGGTGGCACTGGCGGTGGCACCGATTGGCAGGTGGCCCTGGTTTGAAAGTGGCAGGTGGCCCTGGTTGGTGATGGCAGGTGGCCCTGGTTGGTGATGGCACTAGTTGTCACTGGCAGATGGCACTGATTGGTGGTGGCACTGGTTGGTGTTGGCAGGTGGCACTCGTTGGCGATGGCACTAGTTGGCACTGATTGGCGGTGGCACTGATTGGTAGTGGCAGGTGGCATTGATTGGCAGTGGCACTGGTTGGCACTGGCAGGTTTCACACGGAGCACTCTGTTACTGAAATGTAACAGAGGAGCTGTCAGAATTGAGCTTAATGTCGGAATGGGTGGTAACCAGCCGGGGTGTGAAACTGACAAGTAACAGAGAGGCGGATATGTCAGATTTGAGCTTGATGTCAGGGTGGGCGGGACCCGGCCGGGGTGGGCGGGACTCAGCAGCTATCAAACACCGGCCAACGATTGGGCTGCTTAAGAAAAGGGGTGGGGCCACATACACGTAGCGGCCCGCCCAGATTCCATTGGCTGGTGTTTGATAGCTGCCGGGTCCCGCCCACCCGGCCGGGTCCCGCCCACCCCGACATCAAGCTGAAATCTGACAGATCCTCCTCTCTCCATTGCTTGTCAGTTTCACACACTTAGTGTGGCGCCGCTGAGTGTGGAGGAGGGAGGAGGACGGCAGTCAGTGTTAATGCTGCTGCATGTCTGGGGCATCAATAGTGAGTGGGCTGGTGGCAGCTTAGGCGCCAGGTTGCGATTTCTGGTCGCATTGGCGACCTGGCGCCTGGGGTTTGTCGAGCCCTGGTATATACTATGTGTTATCCTAGCAGAGAGGCTGGCAGTGATTGTGTGCACTGCATTAACAACCAATTTAACTGTATGAACTACAGCACACCCCTCACCATGCTATAGATGAGTAGAAGGGGAGATTCCTAATACAAATATCATCCTAAAGTAACAATTCTGTACCTCTATAGATGTACAGTAAGTGAGCTTTGTCTCTCTAAGACAGAAAGTGCGTTACAGGCAGGATCGCCAAGCAAAAAAAAAAAATGCAGCATCATATTTAGAGTAGAACAAAAGGCAAAACTTTTTTTTTACATTTTGGATAGAGTAAGGGGGGTTACACCCCCTGACAGTTTTTTGACATCTGTGTCCTAGAGAGAGAGAAAATCCTTCCAAAGTCACAGAATCCCTGGTTGTCACAATAGTCTTCAGAACTAGTGGAACATTTACCCTCAATTACTGTTGTGGGGACATGCTAAAGTTTGGGATTTTCTTTCAGTTTCTGTGATGACAGTAAATGGGAAAAACGGAGAGAGTGAATCTCCCAAACAGGGGCACAGAAAGCAATAAAAACCTAGCAGGTATTCTAATCCCTCTCCACCCTATCAAAAACTAGAAAAAAACACTATATAAAATTTGTACTACTGCTTTAACCACTTGAGATCCGCGCTATAGCCAAATGACGGCTACAGCGCGAATCTCCTTTGCCGGGACTACGTCTATTGACGTCGTCCCGTGCACAAGCGGCCTGCGCGCCCCCTGAGGGGCACGCGCGGCGCGCTCTGTGATCGGCGAGTCCATAAGACTCGCCTGATCATCGATCCGTGCAAGGGGTCGATCCCGACCCCTTATCACGTGATCAGCTGTCAGCCAATGAAAGCCGATCACCGGCGGCCGTGATCGGGACATCAGTCCCGATCATGGCCAGCCCTGCCAATGCCCACCTGCCCCCTGCAGTGCCAAATGTTTAAAAAGTAAGTGCCCCCCAGAAGTGCCCACAGTGCCACCCAGCAGTGCCCACAGTGCCACCCAGCAGTGCCACCCAGCAGTGCCCACAATCTGCCTCAAAGGTGCTGCACCCCAGTGCCACTTATCCGTGCCCATCAGTGTCATCTACCAGTGCCCAGCAGTGCCGCCCATCAGTGCCCAGCAGTGCCACCTATCAGTGCCCATCAGTCCCATCTATCAGTGGTACCTATCAGTGCCCATCCGTGCCACCCATCCGTGCCCATCTTTGCCGCCTTATCTGTGCCCATCGGTGCCGCCTTATCTGTGCCTATTAGTGCCGCCTTATCTGTGCCTATCAGTGCAGCCTATCAGTGCCCACAAATGCAGCCCATCAGTGCCCACCAATGCAGCCCATCAGTGCCCACCAATGCAGCCCATCAGTGCCCACCAGTGCAGCCCATCAGTGCCGCCTAATCAGCGCACTTCAATGAAGGAGAAAAATGACCCGTTTGCAAAATTTTATAACAAACTATTAAACATGATTTTTTTTTTTTTTGCATCTTTTTTTGTTTGTTTAGCAAAAAATAAAACTCCGAGCTCTATTTGTGGGGAAAAAAATGATAAAAATGTCATTTGGGTACAGTGTTGTATGCCCGCGCAATTGTCATTCAAAGTGCATCAGCGCTGAAAGCTGAAAACTGGTCTGGGACTGAGGGGGGTTTAAGTGCCCAGTAAGCAAGTGGTTAATGAAAAGAAGATCTGTCCCATCCGCTCTTCTGAACATCAGTTTTAATTTTTCCATAAAACAGCAACTATTGTCATGTTCTGTGACTCTAGCCTACCCCTTTGCTCCTGTGCCTTTTGCCTACAGTGCCTTACTGCTAGCCCATCACTGTGATGGGCATCCTCATTAACTAATAGTGATGCCTGGGTGGTGAAAGGGAGTGGGCTAGATCCAGTGCCTAAGAAACTTTGGGGATCCTGGGAAGCTGGAAAGACCTGGGGTACAAGTTCATTGAGGACATTATGTCCTATCATACAAAACATGATAACATTCTGATTTATATTGTGGGTTTATTCTAAGGCTAAGCTGGTAGTACTGTTACATCCAGAACTGCACCTAGCCATATGAAGAAAAAAAAATCTAGTTTGGACTTGTTATTTTTCCAGGACACACAGATTGCATATAGCATGGCCAAAGATTTGTATAAATCATACCTGTTGAGTAATTTTGCATGTGTGCACTTTTAAAATAGCTGATAACAATAGCTTTTGTCAATTAGCTATTCATGTGTTGTTTATGTACTGTGGTTCTATGCTGTGTCCTCTATTGCCATCTAGTGATGTTATGGGTCATGACAGCTATATATCCTTTCAGAAATCCTCTCTCCAGGTCTGAACTTTCTGTCTTGCTTTGCATCAACTACATTTTGTGTTTGTTGTTTCACATATCACCTTAAGAGACAATATTAGAATATATTTTACAGATGCCAGCATTCTATAATCATTTCTACACATTCTGGAGTATAGTAAATTGTTCTTTTTGGTCTAAGTCTACAGTAAAAAAATTTAGGGAGATGTGTGGCCTATAAGATGCTCTTATAATGGCCGCCCCTGTCAGAGTGTCATAGCATTCTATAGACCCTTAGTTACCAACCTGCAGCCTTTTGGCATTTATTGCGCCACTCTCAGGACTCCTACAGATAATAGACTTTTTTTCATACCTACAGTAGGTGCTCATTCAAGCCATTTTTTTAGACTGGATTCTAAATGGTTTAACCACTTGCCGTCCTCCTCACGCCAATATACATTGGCAGAAGGGCTTGTACAGGCAAACTAATGTACCTGTACATTGCCCTTTAAGAGGTGGCCTGCGGGCGCGTGCCCTTGGCAAGCTCCGTGAGTCGGGAGCGGGTCCTGCGATCGTCTCACGTAGAGGAAGAATGGGGAGATGCTAATGTAAACAAGCATCTCCCCGTTCTACCTAGTGACAGTGTTACTGATCTCCCTGTGATTAGGAGCAGAGATCAGTGACGTCTTACATGTAGCCACACCCTCCCCCCACAGTTAGAAACACTCCCCAGGACACACTTAACCCCTTGACTGCCCCCTAGTGGTTAACCCCTTCACTGCCAGTGTCATTTACACAGGAATCAGTGTATTTGTATAGCACTGATTGCTGTATAAATGACAATGCTCCAAAAAATGTGTAGAAAATGTCCGATGTGTCCACCATAATGTCGCAGTCACGAAAAAAAATAAAATAGTTAGCCGATCCCCGCCATTACTAGTATAAAAAAAAATTAATAAAAATGCCATAAAACCATCCCCTATTTTGTAAACGCTCTATAACTTTAGCGCAAACCAATCAATAAATGCTTATTGCGCTTTTTTTTTTTACCAAAAATATGTAGAAGAATAAATATCGGCCTTAGGAAAAATAAAGTTGTTTATATATTTTTGGGGGATATTTATTATAGCAAAATGTAAAAAATAATGTGTTTTTTTCAAAATTGCTGTTTTTTTTTTTTAGCGCAAAAAATAAAAACCGCAGGGGTGATCAAATACCACAAAAGAAAGCTCTATTTATGGCAAAAAAAGGATGTCAATTTTGTTTGGGAGCCACGTTGCACGACTGTGCAATTTTCAGTCAAAGCGACGCAGTGCCGAATCGCAAAAAGTGCTCTGGTCCGGAAAGGGGTAAATCCTTCCGGGGCTGAAGTGGTTAAATGTTTTTTTTTTTTTTCACGCTATCTTACTATTTTATGTGCTTTGCTCAGTTTATGTTTTTATAAATGCTGGAAGAAATATCAAATGCAACACAAGTAGTGTTACTTGCCTAGTGGGTGCTTTCACCCCATTCCTGCCCAGGCCATTTTTCAGCTTCCAGTTCTATAGTAGGTGAGGTTGAAAAAAGACACATGTCCATCAAGTCCAACCTATGTGTTTGATTATATGTCAGTATTACATTGTATATCCCTGTACGTTGCGTTAGTTCAGGTGCTTATATAATAGTTTTTTTAAACTATAGAGGCTCCCCACTGAGATCACCACCTGTGGAGGGGAATTCCACATCCTTGCTGCTCTTACAGTGAAGAACCTTCTACATAGTTTAAGGTTAAACCTCTTTTCTTCTAATTTTAATGAGCAGCCATGTGTCTTTTTAAACTCTTTTCCGCAAAAAAGTTTTATCCCTATTGTGGAGTCACCAGTACGGTATTTATAAATTTAAATAATATCCCCTCACAAGCGTCTCCTCTCCTGAGAGAATAAGTTTAGTGCTCGCAATCTTCCCTCATAACTAATATCCTCCAGACCCTTTATTAGCTTTGTTGCCCTTCTTTGTATTGGTTCCGTTTCCAGTACATCCTTCCTGTGCGGCCGGACCAGAGTCTTGTAGAGCGGGAGAATTATCATTTTATCTCTGGAGTTGATCCCCTTTTTAATGCATGCCATTATTTTGTTTGCTTAGCTAGCAGCAGCTTGGCATTAAATGTCTACTAGGACCCCCAGGTCCTTTTCCATCCTAGCTTCCCCCAGAGGTTATCCCCCAGTGTATAGATTGCGTTCATATTTTTGCCACCCAAATGCATTATTTTACATTTTTCTATATTGAACCTCATTTGCCATGATGTTGCCCACCCCATTCATTTGTTCAGATCTTTTTGAAAGGTTTCCACATCCTGCATAGAAGTTATTGCCCTGCTTAGCTTAGTATCGTCCACAAATACAGAGATTCAACTGTTTACCCCATCCTCCAGATCGTTTATGTACAAAATAAATAGGATTGGTTCCAACACAGAATCCCACTACCCAACTCTGATCATTCTGAGAACTCTCCATTTATCACCACCCTCTGAATTCGCCCTTGTAGCCAGTTTTCAATCCATGTACTCAGCCTATGGTCCATGCCAACGTACCTTATTTTGTACAGTAAAGGTTTATGGGGAACTGTGTCAAATGCTTTCGCAAAATCCAGATACACACTGTCTACGGGCCTTCCTTTATCTAGATGGCAACTCACCTCCTCATAGAAGGTTAATAGATTGGTTTGGCAAGAACGATTCCTCATGAATCCATGCTGATTACTGCTAATGATACCGTTCTCGTTACTAAAATCTATTATATAATCCCTTATCCTCTCCAAGAGCTTGCACACTATTGATGTTAGACTAACAGGTCTGTAATACCCATGGATGTATTTTGAAATATTGGCGCTACATTGGCTTTTCTCCAATCACCTGGTACCATTCCAGTCAGTAGACTGTCAGTAAAAATTAGGAACAACGGTCTGGCAATTACTTGACTGAGTTCCCTAAGTACCCTAGGATGCAAGCCACCTGGTCCTGGTGATTTATTAATGTTAAGTTTCCCAAGTCTAATTTTAATTCTGTCCTCTGTTAACCATGGAGGTGCTTCCTGTGATGTGTCACAAGGATAAACACTGCCGTTTTGGTTACTGAAGCCCCCCGATTCCCTTGCGAAGACAGAGGAGAAGAATAAACTCAATACCTTCGCCATCTCCCTATCCTTTGTAACCAGATGTCCTACATCATTCTTTATGGAGCCAATATGATCTGTCCTCCCTTTTTTTACTGTTTACATACTTAAAGAATTTCTTGGTATTTTTTTTGCTCTCCTCTGCTATGCTTCTTTCGTGTTCTATCTTAGCCGCCCTAATTGCACTCTTACATAACATGTTTCATTCTTTATAAAATCTGAATGCTGGTAATGATCCCTCAACCCTGTATTTTTTTGAAGGCATTCCCCTTTGCTTTTATATGCATTTTTACATTGGAGTTAAACCATCCAGGACTTTTGTTCGCTCTTTTAAATTTATTACCCAATGGGATGCATTGGCTAATGCCCTTATTTAATATGCTCTTAAAGCAAGCCCATCTCTCCTCCGTGTTCTTTGTTCCTAAGATTTTATCAAATTCATGCCTTCTAAGAAGGTTCGTAGTTTAGGGAAGTTGGCCCTTTTGAAATTCAGTGTCTTTGTATTCCCCTTCTGTTCCCTGTTTGTGTTATACTCTAGTCAATTGACCTGTGATCACCGTTTCCTAAATTGCCCCCGTATTTCCACATCCGTGATCAGGTCTGTATTATTGGTAATCAGTAGATTCAGTAACACTTTATTTCTAGTTGGTGCATCTACCATCTGAACCATGAAATTGTCCCACTAGACATTTTAAAACTGGCGAGCCTAAGCCCCGGTACACACGGTTGGACATTCCGATCACCAAATCCATCGGATCATTTCCGACGGATTTTGTTCCAAACTGGTATTGCTTACACACGGTCGGACAAAGTTGTCGGAAAATACAATCGTTCGGAACGTGATGCCGTTCGTTCGTTCCGATGGAACTACGTTGCGGCTAGTAGCCAATAGCTTTCGTCTCATAATTTATTTTGAGCATGCGGACTTCTCTGCAAACGATTGGAAAAAGTCAGATCGGATTTTGTTGTTGGAAAATTTGAGATCCTGCTCTCAAATTTATTCCATCAGAATTTCCGACAGAAAAAGTCCGATAGAGCCCACACAGGATCGGATTTTCCGACAACATAAATTGGATTGGACCTTTTCTTTCGAAATTTCCGACCGTGTGTACAGGGCATTAGACTAATGCGTGGTTCCCTCCACCCAGTCTATATCTGGATAATTAAAATCCCCCATTATGATAACAGTTCCCATCCTTGCTGCTAATCCAACTTGTGAAGGGAGGTCCATCTCCCCCTCCTCCCTCAGGTTAGGGGGCCTATAGCATACTCCCAGTAATATTTTCCCCTTAGCTTCATCCCTTTGGATTCCACCTCCTCCCTAGCTCCCTTAGTGATGTTATCTCTTACATTCACTTGTACATTATTCTTGATATATAGGCATACCCCTCCCCTTGGGAGCTGTTGAATAAGGATGAGCCGAACACCCCCCGGTTCGGTTCGCACCAGAACTTTGGAACGGACCGAAAATTCGTGCAAACTTTAGAACCCCATTGAATTCTATGGGACTCGAACGTTAGAAATAAAAAGTGCTAATTTTAATGGCTAATATGCAAGATATTGTCCTAAAAAGGGGTTGGGGACCTGGCTCCTGCCCCAGAGGACATGGGTCAATGCCTAAAATGTTTTTAAAAACGGCCGTTTTTTCTGGAGCACTGATTTTAATGAGGATTAAAGTGAAAAAAAAAAAGTGAAATATTCCTTTAAATATCGTGCCTGGAGGGTGTCTATAGTAGAATAGAGGCGTTTCAGTTCGCATTGTGCGCTATACAAGTATTTCATTCAATCTGTTTGTAATTTGGAACTGGTACATTTTTAAAGTGTAGCTCCAGTCAAAAAATCTATTTTTAAGCTTTTTGGAAAACATAGGGAAGGGTTATCACCCCTGTATAATTTGTTTTGCCATCCGTCTTTTTTCATCTCACTTCCTGTTGTCTCCTTCCGTTTGCAAGTAGGATGTTTGAAAGTAGGGGCCTTCCCTATATGCTCTGCAGAAATTTGCGCCTAAGGTGTTGGTGTTGCCACAATACTGTAAGCCCTTAAAATGACTCTTGGTAGGTGCTGGAGAGCCCTGCTGTGAGCAATTATATCAAGAATTGTAATTACATGCCATTGTTGAACAGTGGTAGAAAAATAGGGCCTTTGGTGGTTGTGGTGGTGGTAGTGGTGCTGGTGCCACAACACTAAGTCCTCACAGTTACTCTGGGTGGGTGCAGGAAGTGCCCTGCTGTGAAATATTATATCAAGAATTCTAATTACATGCCCCTGTTAAACAGGGGCTGAAAAATTGGGCCTTAGGCACTGCTTGCTGGTGCCACAACACTGCAACCTCTCCCAGATACTCTAGTTGGAGTGCAGGAATGAGCCCTGCTGCAAAGGATTGCATACAATTTTTTAATTACACGCCCCTGTTAAACGGGATGAAAAATTGGGCTGGTGGCATCACTCAGAACCAAAAATGTTCTTCTAAGATATCAGCGGAGGAGGAAGCGGATAGACAGTCAACATAACAGGACAGTCATTCAGCGTCAGCATAGGCAGTCTTGAAGGGATGTGATATTTAAAAAAAAAAAAATTATTCGGTTACATCAGCTACATCAGACAGGCATCAGTTACATCAGACAGGCATCTGGTGGTAATAGTGCTTGGTAGCTGGTGGTGATCCAAGACTGATTCATCTTTATGAAAGTCAGTTGATCAACCGAGTCGGTGGACAGGTGCACCCTGTGATCGGTTATAAAGCCAACAGCAGCACTGAAGGTGCGTTCCAAAAGAACGCTGGATGCAGGACAGGCCAGTAGCTCAATTGCATACTGTGCAAGCTCTGGCCAGTGATCCATCCTCAAGACCCAGTAAGGCAGAGGATTTTCGGTGGTAAAGGTGTCCAAGTGTGACCTTGCCCCTAGGTATTCCTGCACCATGTAAATCAGACGCTGGCGATGGTTGCTGGAACCGATCATGCCTTGGGGCTGCGGACTAAAAAATTGTCTGAACGCATCGGTCAGACGGCCACCTTCTCCACCGCTTCTTCTGACCGATGCCTCAGCAACACGTTGTCCAAGACCAGGAGTTTGTAACCTCCCAGTCTCTGGGAATGCGTTACACAGACCTTTCTGCAAGGCCTCCCGGAGATGTCTCATCCTCTGCTCCCTCTGCGATGGCAAGATAAGGTCCGCAACCTTACCCTTGTACCGTGGATCAAGAAGAGTGGCCAGCCAGTAATGGTCCCTCTCCTTGATCCGAAGAATACGAGGATCCTTCCGCAGGCTTTGCAGGATCAGGGAGGCCATGCAGCGTAGGTTAGCTGAGGCATTCGATCCGGAGTCCTCTGGGTCACTAAGGACAACATAATCCGCAGCTACCTCTTCCCAGCCATGTACAAGTCCACGGGTTTCTTGGGACTGTAAATCATCCTTACAAGACTGCTGATGCTGAGTGCCAGGCTCCACCTCCATGCTGACAATCATCCTCCTCATCCTCCTCCTCCTCTTCCTGTGTGATGGGTGGGACAGCAGGAACACCGTCTGGATAAAGGGGGCCTTGAGAGGCAAGGAAGCCCTCCTCTTCCTGCCTCTGTTCTGTCTCAAGTGCCCTTTCCATTATTCCATGCAGCGTATGCTCCAAGAGGTACAATGTCACTGATGCATGCACTGTCACTGCTCACCATCCTTGTGGCCTCCTCAAACGGTGACAGGACAGTGCATGCATCCCTGATCATGCCCCTTTGGCGTGGTGAGAAAAAACCGAGCTCCCCTGACCCTGTCCTGGTGCCGTAGTCACACAGGTACTGAGTCATTGATGGCCCTCTGCTGCATGTGCAGCCCCTGCAGCATGGCCAACGTTGAGTTCCACCTGGTGGGCATGTCACATATAAGGCTGTTCTTGGGCAGGTTCAACTCCTTTTGGAGCTCAGCCAGCCGAGTACTGGCATCAAATTATCTGCAGAAATGCACAGAGACATTCCTGGCCTGCTTCAGGACATCCTGTAAGCCCGGGTACCTGCCCAAGAACCGCTGCACCACCAGGTTAAGGACGTGAGCCACACAGGGCACATGGGTCAATTGTCCCTGTCGGAGGGCGGAGAGGAGGTTGGTGCCATTGTCGCAAACCATCAATCCTGGCTTAAGCTGGCATGGCGTCAACCAACTCTCGGCCTGCCCCTGCAGAGCTGACAAAATATCTGCCCCAGTGTGGCTCCTGTCCCCAAACAAACCAGCGCAAGCACGGCATGGCATTGTTTTGCCTGCGTACTTGCGTAGCCCCTTGAATGCCTACGGAGCACCGCTGGTTCCGAGGACAGAGCACCGGAAGAGGCCGTGGAGGAAGAAGAGGAGGGGTTGGAGGAGAGAGGTGTGTCACAACCAGTAGTAGCATTTGAGGCGTGGTGGCGGAACAACCTACAACACTACTGCACCTTGTCCTGCATCCTTCCCAGCTGCCAGAAGAGTGACTCAATGGGCCGTGAAAGACAGGTAACGTCCCTGTCCATGCCTGCTGGACCATGAGTCAGCGGTAATATGCACCTTACTGCTGACCGCCCTTTCCAGCGAGGCAAGGACATTGCCTTCCACATGCCGGTAGAGCCGGAATCGCCTTCCATGAGAAAAAGTGGCGTTTGGGGACCTGCCACTGAGGAACCGCACATTGCACAAACTCACGGAAGGGGGTCGAGTCTACCAACTGAAAAGGTAGCAGTTGAAGTGCTAGCAATTTAGCCAAGCTAGCATTCAACCGCTGGGCATGTGGATGGCTGGGAGTGAACTTTTTTCTACGGTCCAGCAGCTGGGGCAGGGAAATTTGCCTGCTACAATCAGACGTGGGTGTACTGCTAGCAGAGTGCCCGCAAGCACTTGGCTGTGACACACCTAATTCTACACCTTCATTCCTCTAAGCACAGGTTTCAGAGAGGACTGAAGGTCTAGTGGGGTTGGAGATCCCAGCTGATGAGCAAGGAGAGGTCCGCTTTGTTCTTTGGTGTGGGTCTTTGAGGTACGCTTGCCAACGAGCTGCATGGCAGGTCAACATATGTCTGGTCAAGCATGTGGTGCCCAAGCGGCTGATGTTTTGGCCACACGAGATATGCTTGAAACATATGTTACAAATAGCAGCGGTGCGATCTGATGCACTCGTCTCAAAAAAGGCCCACACCAAAGAACTTTTAGAATAACACGCAGAGGCAGCGCCCTGCACAGGCAGAGCTGTCTGATGGCTTGTATAATGTAAATGAGTTTAGTCTGGCTTGTAATAGTATTCCACACATTGTTGTTTGGGCTAATTAACCCTGTGTTGATGTTTATGATAATGTTTATTGAATTGTTAGTGAGCTAGGAGCCGAAAAGTCTTATCCCTCAACTAGTATGAGCGTTGATTTCGATAATTAGCCCATGCTAATTAGGTTAGGTTTTAGTCTTCTACTGTATTATAAATACTTGGCATTTTGGTTCTAATAAGGGAGTCAATGTTGAGCAGCTAAGCAAGTGTCGTCTTGCTTTGTGCTTGTGAGCGGTTGGAATATCTGATATCTATATTCAGACTTAGGCCGCGTACACACGGGCGGATTGTCTGCCCAACTAAGTTCGTCAGACAATCCGACAGACAGTCCGTTCAACTTTTCAATGAACGGACTTGACCACACACGATGAACAGACAGTCCGCTGAAAACTTGCGCGATGACGTGTACAGCACGTACGACGGGACTAGAAAAACGACGTCCAATACACTGCAATGCAACCTTCGGCCGTGTAAATCCTTTCTGAGCATGCGCCATACTTAGTCCGTCCAACTTGCCTACACACGAGCGGACTGTCCGCTGAAACCAAGTTTGGACGGACAAAACCAAGTTTGGACGGACAAAATTCCGAAAGACAAAGTCCGTCAGACTGTCCGCTGAAAAAGTCCGCTGAAGCCCACACACGAGCGGATTGTCCGCTGAAACACGGTTCAGCGGACTAAGTTGGGCAGACAATCCGCCCGTGTGTACGCGACCTTAGGAAGCGGTATACTGACAGAAGCACTCAATCGGAGTGTGTGATCGGATCCGTCGCAGGTAGATACAGGTGCATTCTGCGGTGCAGGCACACAGACAACACCCAGTCACCCACTAACTCCTGCAGATGGCTCAATTAGAGAACACTCAGAACAGCAATGAAGGGTAGATACAGATGTATTGTGCGGTGAAGGTACACACACACACACACACCATCCACTAACTCCTGCAGACGCCGGAATACTACACAAGGACGCCGCGCTGGCGGCCTTATAGAGTGTAGGTCGTGTACTACACCGCCTGAGCTATAATTGGCCACAGGCATCCTGCCTGTGGCCAATCATGGCTCTCCTCGCTGCCAGCGCTGTGATTGGCCAAGCATACGGGGTCACAGTGCATGCTTGGCCAATCATGAGCCAGCAATGCACTGCGATGGCGCAGTGCATTGTGGGCCGTGAGTGCCACTTGAATTTGGCACGAACGGCCCACAGAGTTCTGGCTTCGCCGAACAGTTGGTGTTCGAGTCGAACATGCGTTCGACTCGAACACCAAGCTTATCCCTACTGTTGAACCTGGTTTCTTAAATTTCCACAAAATCCAAATCTTCCTTATACAACAGTATCTCTAGTTCACCCATTTTGTCGCCAGGCTCCGGGCATTGGTGAACATGCCACGTAGTTTAGACCAGTCACATACTAGCCTCTTATTGGGTGTTCCGAGATTGCAACTAGGACTTGTTACTATACTTACCTTGGGTTTATGTGCTTTAGTCAACCTACCACTAATGCCCCCTAAACTACCCTCTGGAATATGTTCCACGCTGACTATATTTACCTCTGGGCCCTTCTCCCATCGTCTAGTTTAAAAACCCCCTCTAACTTTTTGCCCATCTTTATTCCTGGGTGATCTGCACCCTCCTCATTTAGGTGCAGTCCGTCCCTTCTATAGTACTGGTGATCGACTGAGAAGTCAGCCAAGTCCTCCAGGTCTTTGTTAGAGATTGCCCTCTCTGTCCTAAGAATTGAGTCCCCTACCACCAGAATCTGTCTTTCCTTTCCCTTCACTCCCCCCCCCCCCCCCACTCTCACTGGAGTTGTTCCCCCGGCAGCTAGGAGAGTCCCTCAGCTCCAGCAGTGCTGGTCCCTGACTGGTTTCACCAATGTCACTCAATGGAGCTTATTGGGATGCTCTAGCCCTGGATCGGCCTCCTTGGCACTACCCCCTCTACCCTTCCTGACTGTCACCCATCTACTCTTTCCTAGTGCCTGCACCTCTTTGTCTCCACCCGCCTCTGTGCTGGCCCCTGCCGGCACCTGCCATCTACATTCCCGGCTCTTCTTTAGTATGGAAGGACTTCTCAGTGCTGACAGTTTCTTCCTCAGATTCAGAACCTGGACTTCCATGGAAACAATGTGCTTACATTTTGCAAAGCAGTATTTGCCCTTGATTGGATGATCAAGGAATGCATACATGCCGCAAGATGTACACCGAGTCACATCTCCACACCCGCCGGGCATCGTACATACTAATTTAATGAGGATTGGGGATTATACCCTGTCCAAATTACCTAACTAGCTTCTTGACACTAATGTCTTGATTCCACTGAGTGGATTGGTTCGGTACAGTTTGGAAGGCCTGGAATGGTGTGGCCTATTCAGGTGAGCGTTTCCACTGCAAGTCAAACCGCAAGGGGCCATATGGGTTTAGAAAAAATGCCTAGCGTGACATCACATTAGTGCGACAAGAAACCTGAAGCTACAAACAACGGAGGTCATCCAGTAGCTCATCTTTTCTCTAGTTGCCTTTTGGTTCGTTATAATTAAAATACATGCTGCACCATATGAGAGAAGGTTGCAAGCGGCAAAGAGAAACACAGCAGAAAAGAAAACTTATAGCTTGGATATTTAGCCGGGAGAAGTACATCTTTGTACTATAGAGTAAGCTGAACCACCTACCTGAGAGAGACACAGACAGACACACACACTGACCCACCTACCTGACATACACCCTAACCCACCTACCTGACACACACACACACACACTAACCCACCTACTTGACACACACACACTCTCTGACCCACCTACCTGACACACATACACTTACGGTAATAAAAAATAAGGAAAAATCTAATATAATATATATGTTATAGGAATATGTTGCATTTTTTGTGATATGTTACAATCAGTTTTTTTTTTTTTTATATGCTTCTGCTTTTGTCAAAGCAGTGCAGATCAGTCATTTGGGCTCTCCCCCGCACCAATGAGTGGTGGGATGTGACTGTCCTGGGATTTACACACACACAGTGGGTGCACAATTTCAGAATGTCTGGGGAAACCTTCTCATACCTTTGTGCAAAGCTACGTCCAGTGATGGAGATGCAAAACACCAACTTCACAGCCAGTTTGCCTGTGAGGAAAAGAGTTGCCATTGCACTGTGGAAGCTGGCTACCAATATTGAATACAGAATTATAGGTCATCTTTTTGGTGTCAGTAAATCATCAGTGTGCTGGTGTGTGCAGGACTTCTGTAAGGCTGTCTGCACATGGCTAGCTCCTGAAAGTGATCATTTTCCGGACAGGGAAAAGCTTAAAGACATGGCTGACTACTTTGAGAACAGGAGGGGCATTCCACAGTGTGTTGGTGCTATTGATGGCTCACACATACCGATAATAGCACCACAAAAATACCACACTGACTATTTCAACAGAAAAGGCTGGCATTCCATCATCCTCCAGGGAGTAGTGGATGGAAAAGGACTGATCTGGACTGTGACTGGACTGTTTGCAATAAGAACATTTGTGGGGTGAATGTTGGCCATTATGTGCTCGGGGACTCTGCCTATCCTTTACAAAATTGGCTCCTGAAACCATTTCCTAACAATGGGCGCCTGACACCAGAACAACACGAAAACATCCAGGGCATGGGTCATAGTGGAAAATGTTTTCGGAAGACTTAAGGGTAGATGGCGGTCTCTTATGAAGAGGAATGACAGTGACATTAAACTTGCCAAATCCATGGTACTTACTTGCTGTGCTCTTCACAATCTTTGTGAAAGTCATGGAGAAGACTTCCACCAGGATTGGAGTACATCTTCAGAAGAGCCAGTACTAGTATTAGCAGCACATGATATCAAAGAAGAGTGCAGTGAAATACGTCAGGCTCTGATGCGGCACCTCAACATTTAATTTCTTACCATTCATTTTTACTAAAGTATTACTATAATTTTAATATGTGTTACATTAAATCCGACATACTCCAAAAAGTCTCTCGTCTTTTTTGTTACACAAAAAAAAATAATCTCTTTCTATATATTCTTGAAAGTAAAAATTTGAAAAATATATTAACAAATATATTAACATACTGTCTGGGTGGTGACCTGGATCACGACTGGCTCAAAGCACTTGAACAAGCTGACCAAGGACACCAAGAAGGCCTGGTTGAAGGTAGCCAACCGCTCCATCTGCTGCCGGGAGATTTCTGCCTCCTGGCGCATAGCTTCCTGTGCATTTTGATGCAGTGTCTGAAACAACCTGAGAGGCAATCAATCCTTTCCAGCTGCCTTTCCTTTGCTGCCTGCATATCCTCCATGATGTGCGCAGATCCAGCAGCAACTGTCTCCTTTCACCTGTAATATGCAAAAGACCAGAATGGTAGCATCCGTCCCACCACTGTAACCCCCCTTTCTCATCTGCCCCACCAGACTGTACCCCCCTGCTAGTCTTCTGTACCTCTGTTCCCCCTGCTCATCTGCCCCACCAATACACCTCCTTTCACATCGGCCACAATGCTCTTCTGTCCCACTGCTGAACCTCCTTCTCATCTCTTCCACCACTGTACCTCCTGCACATCTGTCCCACTGCTGATTTATTTTAAGAAAATGCACACTTACAATTTTCACTATTATCATCATGTCTTACCAGTGTTGCAGTGTGCATTTGGCGAACGCTGTGGTTGGCTTGATGAAATAGTATTGGTGCTGCTGAAAGACGTTGAAGCTCCATCATCTGAAAAGTTTGACACATCATTGGAGTCCAGCAACTGTTTCTGAAAATGCACATATGTTATATATATATATATATATATATATATATATATTTTTTTTTTAAATGTTTAGCAGAGCTAAATCCTATGCCAAGAAAAAAAAAAAAGCAGTGTGGCAGATGTGCAGGGAGTACAGTGGTGGAAGAGATGAGAAGGGGGTTCAGCAGTGTGGGGCAGATGTGCAGGGGGTACAGTGGTGGAAGAGACAAGAAGGGGGTTCAGCAGTGGGACAGAAGAGCAGTGTTGCAGATGTGCAGGGGTATAGTGATAGAAGAGATGAGAAGAGGGTTCAACAGTGGGACAGAAGAGCTGTGTGGCAGATGTGCAGGGGGTACAGTGGTGGAAGAGATGAGAAAGGGGTTCAGCACTGGGGCAGATGAACAGGGGGAACAGAGGTGGGGCAGGAGAGCAGGGGGGTACAGTCTGGTAGGGCAGATGAGAAAGGGGGTTACAGTGGTGGGACTGATGGGAATTATTTTTTTTTTTTAAAAGATTACCAAAAGGTGTCCATCATGGATTTGAGAATTGCAGTTGCAGATTCCAGACCTCCCTCCCTGCCTTGGTTTGCCGGCCTATGACCGTAAATGGTGTCGTACCACCTCCAAGTACTCCGACTATTTCTACTAAGCTCACCAAGCCCATCAAGCTCACTCTGAATAATGCTATCACCAATTAAAGTCAGGAAAATAGTTCCTGAGATGACCAGACCCTGCTGTTTGCAGGCATCCTTCCCTATCTGGACTGAACGGTGATGTGGTGTTTGTTTGGTGCTTTCCTTTGACATCAGCATTGATGTTTTTCTATCCACCAATCAGTGGAATGTATCGTGTGATGCCAGTAGCTCCGCCCTAACCGTACCGTATCATTTTCTATAGCCCCACATCTGAAGTAGGACCCTGAATAGTGCAGTATGGTTCGGTTGTATGGGCCGCTTTAATAATGGAAACACTAAAAATAGTGTACCATACTGAACCGAACCAATGCGCTCAATGGAAACGAGGTATAATACTCAACAAGACAATAAATAGGTACTCGCAGACCGATGTTCACTCGCAGACCGACGTGCATTCACAATACACAAGTACTACCTCACACTAAGACCCCTTTCACACCACGCCGCAACTTGCGTCGGCGGTAAAACGGCGCTATTTTTAGCGGCGTTTTACCGGCGGATTTACAGTGCTGCCCCATTGATTTCAATGGGCAGCAGCGGTGGAGGAGCGGTAAACACACCGCTCCTTCACCGCTCCAAAGAAGCTGCTGGCAGGACTTTTTTCTGACGTCCTGCCAGCGCACCGCTGTAGTGTGAAAGCCCTCGGGGCTTTCACACTACACACAGTGGTGCAGCTTCTTTAGGGCGTTTTGCAGGCGCTATTTCTAACGCGATAGCGCCTGCAGAACGCCCTGGTGTGAAAGGGGTCTAATACTCAATACAGCCCACGTGCACGCCCAGCACTCATGTACTTACAATACACAGGTACACACTCACCCTACACAGGTACTTGACCCGTTACAACCTCTTGCTTTCAGCTTTGTTTTTTGTTTTTAACCCTCACCACTTAGTCCAGTTCCACTAACTCTGTTGTTTGTGTGTGTGTGTTTGTGTTTTTTTTTTTTTAACTCACCAATTAGTCCAGTTCCACTTGGTCTAAGTTCTAGCAAGCTCAAAAGTGAACAGGCTCACAATGAGTTCTACAGAAGGTTATATGGGCCTTAACCACTTAACAACCGCCCATTGCCGATTAACGGCATCAGGGCGGTTGTTTAACTCTAAGAGGCCGTTAATTAACGGCCTCCTAGAATTCTGCTCTCGCGCGCCCCCTGGGGCGCGCACACGAGAGCATCCGTGACCGCTGGGTCCAGTGGACCCGGCGCATCACGAATCACGGTAAACGGCCGCTCATCGCGGCCGTTTACCACGTGATCGCTCCGTCAAATGACGGAGTGATCACTTGTAAACAAGCCGGCGTCATGTTATGACGCCGGTTCCTCCCTCCCCCTCTCTGTACCGATCGGAACAGCGGAGGGGGAGGAGATCGGTGTCAGCAGCGATGTGGGCTGCATCTGCAGTGCCCACATCGCTGCTCACCGAAAATTAACCCCTCAAATCCCTGCAAATACTCTGCATTACTCTGCAATTCCCTGCAAATACTCTGCATTACTCTGCAATTCCCTGCAAATACTCTGCATTACTCTGCAATTCCCTGCAAATACTCTGCATTACTCTGCAATTCCCTGCAAATACTCTGCATTACTCTGCAATTCCCTGCAATTCCCTGCAAATACTCTGCATTACTCTGCAATTCCCTGCAAATACTCTGCATTACTCTGCAATTCCCTGCAAATACTCTGCAATTCCCTGCAAATACTCTGCATTGCCCTGCAACACTCCGCATTGCCCTGCAACACTCCGCAATGCCCTGCAACACTCCGCAATGCCCTGCAACACTCCGCAATGCCCTGCAACACTCCGCAATGCCCTGCAACACTCTGCAATGCCCTGCAACACTCCGCAATGCCCTGCAACACTCCGCAATGCCCTGCAACACTCCGCAACGCTCTGCAATACCCTGCAACACTCTGCAACACCCGCCAATACCCTGCAACACTCTGCAATGCTCTGCAATGCTCTGCAACCCCCGCCGATACCCTGCAACACTCTGCAATGCTCTGCAACCCCCGCCGATACCCTGCAACACTCTGCAATGCTCTGCAACCCCCGCCGATACCCTGCAACACTCTGCAATGCTCTGCAACACCCGCCAATACCCTGCAACACTCTGCAATGCTCTGCAACACCCGCCAATACCCTGCAATGCTCTGCAACGCAGTACTCTGCAACACCATGCTCTGAGATACCCAGCCATAGTCGGTGATACCCTGCAATACCCAGCCATAGACATCTCCCGCCGCCCTCCGCCCTCCGGTGCTTCTACCGAATCGCTAATACGATCAAAGCCAGAATCTTTTTTTTTTTCAGGCTTCCCAGCTTAGAGGTGAGATGTGGGTCTTATTGACCCCACATCTCACTGTAAAGAGGACCTGTCATGCCATATTCCTATTACAAGGGATGTTTACATTCCTTGTAATAGGAATAAAAGTGATCAAAAAAATTATTTTTGGGGAAAAAAATGTCAAACTAAAATAAATAAAGTAAAATGAACAATAAAAAAAAAATGTTTTTTTTAAAGCGCCCCTGTCCCCATGTGCTCGCATGCAGAAGCGAACGCATGCGTAAGTCCCGCCCACATATGAAAACGGTGTTCAAACCACACATGTGAGGTATCGCTGCGAACGTTAGAGCGAGAGAAATAATTCTAGCCCTAGACCTCCTCTGTAACTCAAAACATATAACCAGTAAAAAAAATGTAAATCGTCGCCTATGGGGATTTTTAAGTAGCGACGTTTGCCGCCATTCCACGAGCGTGTGCAATTTTGAAGAGTGACATATTAGGTATCTATTTACTCAGCGTAACTTCATCTTTCACATTATGCAAAAATTGGGCTAACTTTACTGTGTTTTTTTTTTTTTAAGCACAAAACAGTTTTTTTTCCAAAAAAAAGCATTCGAAAAATTACTGCGCAAATACCGTGCGAGATAAAAAGTTGCAAAGACCACCATTGTATTCTCCAGGGTGTTTGCTAAAAAAACATATATAATGTTTTGGAGTTCTATGTAATTTTCTAGCAAATAAATGATGATTTTTACATGTAGGAGAGAAATGACAGAATTGTCCTGGGTGCTCCAGAACGCCTGATGGCGCTCCCTGCATGTTGGGCCTCTGTATGTGGCCACGCTGTGTAAAAGTCTCACACATGTGGTATCACCATACTCGGGAGTAATAGCAGAATGTGTTTTGGGGTGTAATTTGTGGTATGCATATGCTGTGTGTGAGAAATAACCTGATAATATGACAATTTTGTGAAAAAAAAAAAAAAAAGTAAAAAGAATCTTGATTTTGCAAAGAATTGTGGGAAAAAATGACAACTTCAAAAAACTCATCATGCCTCTTACTAAATACCTTGGAATGTCTTCTTTCCAAAAAGGGGTCATTTGGGGGGTATTTGTACTTTTCTGGCATGTTAGGGTCTCAAGAATTGAAATAGGCCGTCAGTCCTTCAGGTGTGATCAATTTTCAGATATTGGCACCATAGCTTGTGGACTCTATAACTTTCACAAAGACCAAATAATATCCACCAATTTGTACTTATTTTTACCAAAGATATGTAGTAGTATAAATTTTGGCCAAAATTTATGAAGAAAAAATTTCTAATCTGCTAAATTTTCTAACAGAAACAAAGAAAAATTCGTTTTTTTACAGAATTTTCGGTATTTTTTCTTTTATAGCACAAAAAAAAAAAAACCCAGCGGTGATTAAATACCACCAAAAGAAAGCTCTATTTGTGTGAAAAAAAGGACAAAAATTTCATATAGGTCCAGTGTTGCATGACTGAGTAATTGTCATTCAAAATGCGAGAGCACCGAAAGCTGAAAATTGGTCTGGTTATTAAGGGTGTTTAAGTGCCCAGTGGTCAAGTGGTTAAAGAGGAGGGCCGGTTATACAAAAAAAAAAAAAAAAGTCAGCAGCTGCAAACACTGCAGCTGCTGACTTAATCAACACACTCACCTGTCCAGGGTGCTCGCGATGTCGGCCGCCCGAGGCCGACCCGTCCCTCGGCTCTCGGGTCCCGGTGCTGCCATTCCTTGCAAGGGAAACAGGCAGTGGAGTCTTACGGCTTCACTGCCCGTTTCCTACTGCGCATGCGCGAGTCCCGCAGCTACTGCGCATGCGCGAGTCCCGCAGACAGAAGACAGAAGATCTCCGCGGAGGAGGAAGAGGAAGATTAGGAGAAAGTGCCTAGCAACAGGCATTTCTGGTAAGTAAAAAAAAAAAAAAAATTTCATTTTTTTTTTTATATTTTTTTGTAATTTTTTATATTTTTTTTGTTTTCAGGGTGGCCCTCCACTTTAAGCACCTGTCACCAATTAACACTCCCCTTAATTAGTACTCTGAAGGAAGCAAAGAAAAAAAAAAGCTGTTTAAAAGATGACAGAAAAAGGTGTTAAAAAGCTACAAAGCCCCAAAAAGAACCTAAAAATGCAACCCAGCAATCACCAGCAGTCAAAAAGCAAAACTTGTTCACACTCTCCATTTAAAGGGATTGTAAAGTGAATTTTTTAAAAAATAACAAACATGTTATACTTACCTCCACTGTGCAGTTCGTTTTGCACAGAATGGCCCCGAACCTGGTCTTCTGGGGTCCCTCGGCGGCTGTCCCTGCTTCCTCCCGCAGGTGCTTCTCACGTTCATGGGAGCTCCCTCGCATGGTAAGAAGCATCTGCGGGCGCGTTCCCGTGATACAGCCGGCGGCTATAGCCACTCGCTGTATCACACGGCCCCGCCCCCTGGCGCTCCGTGTCAGTGGATGTGATTGACAGCAGCTCGAGCCAATGGCTCCATCCACTCCACCCACTCCAGCCAATCAGCGGCCAGGCTGAACGGTGGAAAGGACGTCGGGGGGTGAGGTAAATAAAACGGGGGGGCTGGGGGCGCAGGCACTGTCAGATGTTTTTTCACCTCAATGCATAGAATGCATTAAGGTGAAAAAACATTTACCTTTACAACCTTTAAGGTCCCCACTGTTTAACAGACTGATGGTTGGAAGCTATACTTTCAATAAAAAATTGGAAAAGATTAAGGATCAGGCAGGGTGTGCAGCCTTCCCTAATAGGCCCCCTAAGGGGCTAGTTAATGTGAGTAAGTGAATTGGGGTGGATGGCGCTACCTATATGTGGGGAAAAAACCTATTCCCTAGTTTTCAAACAAATATGGACACCCTAACACACTAAAGTGCTCAAATAATTAAATGGTGGTGCTACAATCATAGATATCAACATGTGATCTACAAATACTAATGCAACCAAACCATATAAAAAATGACAAGTATATAATATATAATAATTGACAAAAATAAATTACTCCTGTGTATAAAAAAAAAAAAATGATGAATGCCAGAAAATGATTCCCAAATTCATCAAAAAAGTTAATCAAGAAATGAATATGTGTATCATCAAACAGTCCAAATAAAAAAGTCCAAAAACAGTGTGAAATTGGTGAAGCTCCAAAATAGCCAAGTGTTCAAACGATCAAAGTGACTCTTGTGCTCAACAAATCAGGTGACTCATGTACGTCCCCTTGTGGGTCCCCACTCACAAGCTCCTGATACCCCTGCAGGGGTGGTAGGCATATATGAATAACCGTTGGTATCTCCCTTGGTGGCTTTTGCAGTGGTCTGCCCATAGCCTATTATGACATACCTCACTAGCTTCTCCAGCTATTCCACCGAAACAGGGTGCCCAAACTGGTCTCCTGAGGACAGGATGAGGTCCTGGAAGGTGGTGTGTTGGGTCTGGTCCCGGTGACATAGTTGGCAGAAGATGTTCCGCTTCAATCGCCATGTAGGCTAAAACAAGCATGGGTTTATGAAAGGATTGCTATGGGAAGCACCACTGCTGGCATGCGTTCCACCAAAAACTGAAAGTGACGGCGCGTGAACTTGAAACTGGAAATTGTGTCAATGCGTTTCACCATCCCACAGGGCTTCATCAAGGACCCCCTATGTGTTTATTGCACAAATAAAAATGGGTACTTACAAAATAGATGTTAAAAACAAGCATGTAACAGCAAGAGATTGCAGATAGGAAGCGCCACTGCTGGCGTGTGTTCCACCGACAACCGGACGTGGCGTCGCCTGGACTTCAAACTGGAAATTGCGTCAATGCCTTTTGCCCTCCCATAGGACGTTATCAAGGATGGCATTTTGCCCTCTCACAGGACATCATCAAGGAGGTCCTTGATGACATCCTGTGGGAGGGCGAAACATGTTGACACGATTTCCGGTTTCAGGTCCACACAACATCACTTCCGATTTTTGGTGGAACGCACGCCAGCAGTGGCACTTCCCATTGCAATCCTTTGCTAAACCCATGCTTGTTTTAACCTACATTTTGTAAGTACCTTTTTTATTTGCACAATAAATACCTTTATCAAGCAGTACTTCACTATAGTCCTCTTCCTTTATGTCGTTTTGGACACTATGATCCACAGTTGATTGTCATAAGCATTGGAGATCTTCCTTGTATCCTGATGTGAATTTGCCATCCCTGGCCAACACTCTAAGCCTGAACGACCCCTAGACGGAAAAGCTTCCCTCCGGTGAGTGGGGACACAGGAAGGAGTGTGGCGCACCTGGATTTTTGGAGCACAATCACACTTTATAATTTGGAGCACATCATTCACCAATATATGGACATTCACCTACTAATGAATTGATTTCACTGTATTCATTGATACATTATTTGCACTACTGTGAGTGCTGTAATTTATTCATTTTATTTCATTTGTCGAGTGTATAGCACTTTGTGTACAGCAGATGCAACTTTATTCATTTTTATTTCTGATTATTTGATTTAATATTTTTCACTTCTAGCATGAGTATATATATTTAGAATATATTCCTTTCATAGCAATGTGGGAATGCCCAGTTTGCAACTCATTGGGGTAAAAAAAGAACGCAAGTTTGGCTAGAGGTGAGTGAGGATGCATAAGCTCATCTTTACTGCTCATTACCACAACACAGAAGTATAAAGGTGTGCGCTGGGAGGACACAGTGCTCAAATGCTGATCCTGGCGCATTGCTCTGTTTGCTTGTCTTATTTTTGCATTGAAATTTTCTCTGGGCAAGGCTGCTCAACGCAGCCCAAGGCAAACAGTGTGAATGGGTCTTAAGGCCAGCCTTAAAGTGATATTAAAGCCTTTGGTTTGGCACAAAGCAGCCAGGATCCTCCTCTTCTCAGGTCCCACACTGGCGCTCCTGCTGAGTGCCCCCACAGCAAGCAGCTCTGTGTGTCCATTCACGCATTGAGCCCTGGCTCGGCCCTGCCCCACCCCCCAGTCTCCTAATTGTCTCACTGCAGAATGTATCAGTTACAGAGATGAGGCTACCCATTTACAACTGCTTACAATGATCAACTTATATTTATTTATGCAAGTCTTTATCCCAAAAGGAAACAACTTTCTTGCTTGCTGTATCTGATTACAAAGTGTGAACTAGCTTCAATTTGTTAGTGTATCCGATTTAGCTAGTACAGCGAATACTCCCCTACCCGCAAACTGACAATACTGCTGTCTAAAAGTGTTCCCCGTTCCCCATGCTTCTTCATCCAGAGTGGGGGCACTGTAATACAGGAGGTGTGTTACTGGTCAGATCACCAGGTGAAAACAGAAGGGAAAAAAAGCTTATAAAAGAAAACTAATGCAGCCAACACATCTAAAGATTGGTAATGAATGGTTTTGGGTAAACCCACTTAAGGCTGGGTTCACACTAGAACATGCAGCGGTTCCCAGCAGGGGTCCGGTGCATCTCCATTTACCATTTCAGGTCCGATTTCAGCCAGAATTTTGAGCTGAATTTGCACTGAAACGGATCAAATGACACACAGGACTCCTGTGCAATTTGCGATGGAGCCGTTGCGGAGATGTGTGAACCGGCTTCATAGAGAGCCGATCTCATCTTCTGCTATGCAAATTGGATGCGGGTGATCCCAACTCTAAGGAAGACGGGGAGATATATTGTATGTAAGTTTCTACAGGCTTCTTCAGTGACTTTGCAATTTGAAATCAGAGAATCGGTTTAACTGCCTAGTGGTCATTTTCAAAAAGAGGTCAGTAATGGAAGCTATCTGCACAGGTTTCCATAGCTAAGTGTCTTTGATCATTACGTTGGAACCTTAGTCAGAAAATGAAGTCCTGATAGATCACTTCAGGCTGGCCCCTTTTACAGGTAGAGGTATGTAAAACATTAAAAATAGTGTTTAATAATAGTGTTTAAAGAGGGATTCCACCTAAAAAAAAAATATTAAAAGCCAGCGGCTATAAATACTACAGCTGCTGACTTTTAATAAATGGACACTCACCTGTCCCGGGTTCCAGCGATGCCGGCAGCTGAGGCCGATCGATCGCTCGGCTCTCGGCTGCTGCTGCCACCATTCTAGGTGAGGGAATCAGGAAGTGAAGCGAATCGGCTTCACTTCCCGGTTCCCTACTGCTCATGCGCGAGTCGCGCAGCGCAATAGGAATTGTCCGCGCTGTCACTGGGACCCGTGTGTGTCCCAGCAGACAGCGCGGCAGGACAGGAAATGACATAGACTCCCATGGGAGTCTATGCCCGGAAGTGGGTGTAAATACCTGTCTTTGACAGGTATCTCCACCCCCCTCCCCCCTGTAAGGTGCCAATTGTGACACCGGAGGGGGGGAGGGTTCCGATCAGCGGAAGTTCCACTTTAGGGTGGAACCCCGCTTTAATACTGTTTAAAATCCAATAATGCACTGTCTCACTGTGATCTGCACATGCTCAGTTGCTATCTATATTTAGGCACTGTGCCAAAAATCAGAGTTAGTAAATGCCAATCTGCTGACAGCCTAAAGATTTAGATCCCTTTCACACTGCCAGCATTTTTCAGGCGCTACATCGTCTGTATAGCGCCTGAAAAAAGCTGCTCCATTCACTCCAGTGTGAAAGTCCTCAGGCTTTCACACTGCATTGGTGCACTGGCATGGCATCACAAAAAGTCCTGCCGGCAGCTTCTTTCGAGAGGTGAACTCACCGCTCCTCCACCGCTGCTCCCAATTGAAATCAATTGGGCAGCGCTGCGATACCGCTGGATTTAACCCCTTTTCGGCTGCTAGCGGGGGGGTTAAAACCGTTCCCGCTAGCGGCTGAATAGCGCAGCTAAAACTACGGTAAAGCAGTGCTAAAAATAGCACCGCTTTACTGCTGATGCCCCCCCGGCTCGGTTTCAGAGGGGTCTTGCTGCTGCTCAGGGGCTCTGGGCTTCAGAAGAATGGACACCTCTGGCAAGAATAAACAGGAGCAATGCTTGCAGCAATTTAAAGAAACGCGTATTTTAGTAGCATAATTATAAATTAAGAATTTCCTTGCTAAAGAACTTTTTTTTATCAAGTTGTTATGGGTAAATTTCGGCTTTAATAAAGAAAATAAAAACCTTTTGATATCAAAACAACCCTACTGCTTTTTATGCATTGTATATTAGAAAACAACACAGTCAACATTTCTCTTAAACAATTGTCTTTTTATTTAATATAATCAGCACATTTACTGAACAACAGTTACCTAATTTTTCTTCATGCAAGCGACTAAAGCCAACATACCAGTTAATTAATGCTGTCTATAAAAATTGCCTGGCAGCTGCTATGAATTAATGCATTGGATATTCATATTATAGATCTGTGTAAATCAAAAATATTGAATGTGTTTTCTCTCAGGATCTGTTTATCACTGATTTAATCCAAGACATGAATGATGAAACACGAGTGTAAACATCAGGAGTAATAGGACTGCCGCAGCGGAATCCGGAGAAAGAAACCACTCCTTCAACATGATCCTCACAAAAAAGGGGTCCTCCAGAGTCACCCTATAAACATAAACCATACACAGGCATGAATTAGCTACTTGACAGAATTGTACTATGTGTCAGTAAATATCAGCTTCTTACTTACAGAACAGAACCCCTTCACGCGCAGCCCTTGGCTTGCGGTACAGATCATGGTGTCGAAGATGCTCTGTTTCCAAGACACATTACAGGCCGCAAGTGTGATCACATTTACATCTGTTTCCATCAGAACCTTGGGTAAAGTCCCAAAATCTGACACGTATCCCCAGCCAGCAACAGAGCAAGAGGTCCCAGGAAGCACATCTGTGTCAGCACAAGGAAGCTTAATGGTTTTTACATAGGGAGTAATATTGGCCGATGTGTTCAGCTGAAAATAATAAATGGCAAATTTAAAAATATAAAGAAGAAAATATATAAAAGTAGTTTTTAAGACAGTCATCTAAGACTATTCAATGTCACATTTTTGCCATGCTGTTCCACATGAGATTAGGTTCCACACTTCACAGTCATATCTCAGGTGCTGGCTTTGCTTGTTTCCGTCAAACCAATCAATTGTACAAGCAACAAGCATGAAGGCCCCTTGATTCCCCCCCCCCCCCATCCTAAGGAAAGGGAGCCTTGACTGCTGGATGCTTGGCATCTAAGTGGGGCTTCAAACTAACCAGGGAGTCGGTGTGGCTCCATTGGGATTGGCTACGATGGCACGAGGTGACTGGGTGGGCCTGAACTCTAGAAAAATTGCACGCCCCCTCTACTCTCAAGAGAAGTTAAAGTCACGAGAGTTGCCCACCCGGCCGTTGAGTTTCATCACAGCTTTCTTGGCGGTTTCACCTTGCCAGCAATTACTTTATAGGCTATGCCCTTAAGTTTAATTCCAGGGTCAGTTTAATGCCTGTCTCGCACTGATGGTGGAGACAGGCCTCTTAGACTATCCGGGTTTGGTTATGGATGCTTGCAGTATAACCGTGACTGGCATGGTTATTGGTATTATGAAAGTTGTTATACTTGATATGTTCAAAAAAGCTGTGGCCTTGCTCTACTTCCAACTTAAAGTAGTCTACTGTGTCTTTTTTTGGGGGGGGGGGGGGCAAGGTTTTGTGGTTTCAATAAGTGGGGTTAAAATAAGCCTAAGCTTCTCAGCAGTCATGGCACACAATTAAATGTAAAACAACATCCCTCCTTTATTAAAGCACCCAACAGGAACACGTTCTATTCTGACATTTTTCACACTGGGCCCAGCACTTTCTCAAGTGTGAGAAAGTGCTGTGTCTAATACAAAACATGTCAGAATAGAACTTGAAAAAACGATATCTCCCCCGGGGGGAAACAAAAGAGGTTCACCTTCAAAGAAACTAAGGGAGAAAAGCAGATAGCTACTATGGGCTGCAATAATGAAGTATAAATAAATAAATAAAAAAGTAATTTATTTAATCAGCGATAAATACCATGATTACCAAAAAATTCATAAAATACCATACCATAACTAATTCATAGATAGTCCTAAGAAGTGTTTAACCACTTGCCGACCGCCGCACGCCGATGTACGTCATCAGAATGGCACGGGCAGGCATAAGCACATACATGTACGTCCTTTGCCTCCCGCGAGTCGGGGGCCCGATCGGGCCCCCGCCCGGTGCCTGCGGCGGTCGGTTTTCGTTCGGGAGCGATCCCGGACGAGGGGACGGCCATTCATTCATGGCCACCCCCTCGCGATCGCTCCCGACGAATGGAAATCCCCGGTGACATCACTTCCTCTCCTGTAATGTAAACACAGGAGAGGAAGTGATGTATTCTCTCCTCCGTGTCGGTATTTTTCGTTCCGACACGGAGGAGAGCGGATCAGTGAGTTGCACCAACACATCCCACACACAGTAGAACATGCCAGGCACACTCACACCCCCCCTTTACCCCCCGATCACCCCCCCAATTACCCCTGCCCCCCAGTCACAGTGACACCAATGTCATTTTTTTTTTTTTTTTTTTTTTTTTGCATTGGTGTCATTTGTGACTGTAATAACTGTTAGGGCAGTTAGGGTTAGCCCCCTTTAGTTCTAATGTACCCCCCTAACCCCCCCAATAAAGGTTTAACCCCGTGATCACCCCCCGTCGCCAGTGTCACTAAGGCTGGGTTCACATTGCAGCGGTTTATGAGAACGAATGTGATTCGCACCGCACTGCAGTGCAAATCACATCCGATCTCTGTGCGATTCGAGTTCAGCCATTCGCCGCACCCGCCGCACCCGCCACACCCGCCGCACCCGCCGCAAATTCGCACGGGACCCTTTTTTTGGCCCGCAGCAGAATCGGATCGCATGGGTGTTCACACCATGCGATCCGAGTTTGCAGATCGCACTGCGATATGCGAACTGATCTGGGGGTGTCAGTAACATTTCACTGACACTCCCAGCAGTTCGCATAGGGCAGTGTGAACTGCCGCCGGGAGGCATGCGATGCGGGAACCCGCCGCGGATTCGCGGCGTTTCCGCATCGCTCCAGTGTGAACCCAGCCTAATAAGCGATCATTTTTCTGATCGCCGTATTAGTGTCACAGGTGACGCTAGTTAGGCAGGTAGGTATTTAGGTTCGCCGCAGCTTTTTATAGCGCTAGGGACCCCCATATACTACCGCATAAAGCCCCCTGATTGCCCCCTAGTTAACCCTTTCACCAGTGATCACCATATAACTGTTACAGGTGACGCTGGTTGGTTAGTTATTTTTTTATAGTTTCAGGGCACCCGCCATTTATTACCTAATAAAGGTTTAACCCCCTGATCACCTGGCAGGTGTCATTTGTGACTAATAACTGTTAGGGCAGTTAGGGTTAGCCCCCTTTAGTTCTAAGGTACCCCCCTAACCCCCCCAATAAAGGTTTAACCCCGTGATCACCCCCCGTCGCCAGTGTCACTAAGGCTGGGTTCACATTGCAGCGGTTTATGAGAACGGATGTGATTCGCACCGCACTGCAGTGCAAATCACATCCGATCTCTGTGCGATTCGAGTTCAGCTATACAGATAGTATGGCTGAATTCGTGTCGCACCCGCCGCAAACTCGCACGGGACCCTTTTTTTGGTCCGCAGCAGAATCGGATCGCATGGGTGTTCACACCATGCGATCCAAGTTTGCAGATCGCACTGCGATATGCGAACTGATCTGGGGGTGTCATTAACATTTCACTGACACTCCCAGCAGTTCGCATAGGGCAGTGTGAACTGCCGCCGGGAGGCATGCGATGCGGGAACCCGCCGCGCATTCGTGGCGTTCCCGCATCGCTCCAGTGTGAACCCAGCCTAATAAGCGATCGTTTTTCTGATCGCTGTATTAGTGTCACAGGTGACGCTAGTTAGGCAGGTAGGTATTTAGGTTCGCCGCAGCTTTTTATAGCGCCAGGGACCCCCATATACTACCGCATAAAGCCCCCTGATTGCCCCCTAGTTAACCCTTTCACCAGTGATCACCATATAACTGTTACAGGTGACGCTGGTTGGTTAGTTATTTTTTTATAGTTTCAGGGCACCCGCCATTTATTACCTAGTCTCACTAGTGTACCCCTAAATTTAGGGGTGTCTACTTTCTAAAATGGGGTCATTTGGGGGGGGGGGGTTTGTGCCATCTTGGCATTTTATGGCCTTCAAAACTGTAACGCCCTTAGAAAGCCTGAAGGCGGTGCTTGGTTTTTGGGGCCCCGTACGCGGCTAGGCTCCCAAAAAGTCCCACATATGTGGTATCCCCGTACTCAGGAGAAGCAGCAGAATTTATTTTGGGGTGTCATTTCACATATGCCCATGGCATGCGTGAGCAATATATCATTTAGTGACAACTTTGTGAAAAAAAAAAAAAGTTTGTAATTTTCCCGCAACTTGTGGCAAAATATAAAATATTCCATGGACTCAACATGCCTCTCAGCAAATAGCTTGGGGTGTCTACTTTCTAAAATGGGGTCATTTGTGGGGGTTTTGTGCCATCTTGGCATTTTATGGCCTTCAAAACTGTAATAGGTAGTGAGAAGTGAACTCAAAAAATTACGCCCTTAGAAAGCCTGAAGGCGGTGCTTGGTTTTCGGGGCCCCGTACGCGGCTAGGCTCCCAAAAAGTCCCACATATGTGGTATCCCCGTACTCAGGAGAAGCAGCAGAATTTATTTTGGGGTGTCATTTCACATATGCCCATGGCATGCATGAGCAATATATCATTTAGTGACAACTTTGTGAAAAAAAAAAAAAAAAAAAAAAAGTTTGTAATTTTCCCGCAACTTGTGGCAAAATATAAAATATTCCATGGACTCAACATGCCTCTCAGCAAATAGCTTGGGGTGTCTACTTTCTAAAATGGGGTCATTTGTGGGGGTTTTGTGCCATCTTGGCATTTTATGGCCTTCAAAACTGTAATAGGTAGTGAGGCGTGAAATCAAAAATTGACGCCCTTAGAAAGCCTGAAGGCGGTGCTTGGTTTTCGGGGCCCTGTACGCGGCTAGGCTCCCAAAAAGTCCCACATATGTGGTATCCCCGTACTCAGGAGAAGCAGCAGAATTTATTTTGGGGTGTCATTTCACATACGCCCATAGCATGTGTGAGCAATATATCATTTAGTGACAACTTTGTGTAAAAAAAAAAAAAAAATTTTTTTTTTGTCATTATTCAATCGCTTGAGGCAAAAAAATAAAATATTCAATGGGCTCAACATGCCTCTTATCAATTTCCTTAGGGGGTCTACTTTCCAAAATGGGGTCATTTGGGGGGGTTTTGTACTGCCCTGTCATTTTAGCACCTCAAGAAATGAGATAGGCAGTCGTAAACTAAAAGCTGCGTAAATTCCAGAAAACGTACCTTAGTTGTAGATGTGACAACTTTTGCGCAAACCAATAAATATACAATTATTGACTTTTTTTTTACCAAAGACATGTGGCTGAATACATTTTGGCCTAAATGTATGACTAAAATTGAGTTTATTGGATTTTTCTAATAACAAAAAGTAGAAAATATCATTTTTTTTCAAAATTTGCGGTCTTTTTACGTTTATATCGCAAAAAATAAAAATCGCAGAGGCAATCAAATACCATCAAAAGAAAGCTCTATTTGTGGGAAGAAAAGGACGCAAATTTTGTTTGGGTACAACATTGCATGACCGCGCAATTACCAGTTAAAGCAGCGCAGTGCCAAAGTGTAAAAAGACCTCTGGTCATTTACCAGCAAAATGGTCCGGTCTGAAAGTGGTTAATATACCCAAATACCTTCATGCCACCTATGTGATTATTAAAAAAATTGTTTCCATGTACCTACAACCACAAAAAAATATATAAAAAACGACACATTCATAACAATAGACCAACATAAAACACAAACGGAGGTACCTCACACACCAACCATGTCCAGAGATTGCAAATCGGACAATAGTCACTTATGTATAGTCGGAATATAAATAATTCAAATTAATTGGAATCTCTGCACATGGATTTCCCGGGAATAGTGGAAGTCCGGACTTAGAGCATCCCTTGCAGAATAGAACTTGACTCTCTCAATGTGTGGCATTCCTATTGTTGGTGCAATTAAACATATAACACTATTATATCTAAGGTTTTATATTAAGAGTACAAATCAACTACATTTTATTGATTCCAACTACTTTCTCCTGAACTGGAAAAAAAGGTCCAAAAGCAGTTCTCATCATCTTCATGTTCCAGCGCCACACTTCAAATCCTCCTCAGGCCTAGGAACCAATTCATCATCCATGTTGAATGAAACAAATTCATTGGGGGTTCAGGTTGTCAAGGACATATCCGCTGGGTTACATCATTAAGTGAGCCCAGTTTACAGGGAAATGCTATAGACAACAGACAACACATCAATTAAATGGCACTGTCCTCTGCATCATTGAGGAGCACACATTGCAATGGAATAAGACCTGGGACACCAAGCCATTAGAGTGAAAACAGCTGAGGCTGTTACAAGTGGCAATTTGCAAAATTGACCATCACATTTTTAATTGCTGCATGGTTGAAAGAAGAGAGCTTACCTTTAGCAACTGAAGGTCATTCTGTAAGGTGTTTGGGTTATATCCTGGGTGCTGGAATGATTCTTGGACAGGTGATACCTGAACACAGTCATCTGGTTGATTCAGGTTATGAGCTCCGAGAACTACCCGTACCATGTCCACAGGTCTGTAACATAAAAAGTGTTTTGCCTCTATTTCTTGTTATTGCTGCTGTAACATGATATGAATGGTAAATTCAAGACTATAATGTTTTCGAGCTTCAAATATTAAAATATGTTTTAATTTAAAGTGCATCTAAAGGCAGATTTTTTTTGACAGGGTAGAGAATAGTCAACCCAGCCCCAAGGTTTTTGTTGTCAGTTTGTGCCCCATTGTGGAAATTTTTCCTGACAAGAATCTCTCCAAAGTGAGACAGTTGTCATCAGAACATATATTTCAATTGGAAGATGTTCCTGTTCTAGTGGCAACTGTTAAAATTTATATTCAGATTTTTCCCGCTGAAATGGTCACCAGGACCAATAGAGAGGGAGAATTTTCCAAGGACAAGGTCAAATAAATTTGACTTTTATACTGTATACTTTAACATGGAAAGATCTAGATCTAGAAAAGGTCTGGGAAATGTGGGCACTGTCCTGTTTCACGCTGCAATTTCTGAGTTTCAGATGCGTTTCTACATGTGCATTTTTGATGGGTTGCAGTGCATTTTTGATGCGTTACAGTACATTTTCCCCCTCGTTTTGTTCTTCATCTCAATTGAAGACGTGCATTCTGATGCCTTTTAAATGCATTTTGTGGTGTTCCATACAGAAAAAAATTTAACATGTTCTACTTTTGTGCACTGCACTGAAACGCACTGCACTGGTGTGAACTAGAGCCCTTGAAATCCATGTTAAACACTGTCAATGTGTTTTTAATGCAGAATAAAAATGCCCTGGATTGTGTGAAAGAAGCCCTGAAAAAAGGCAATGAAATGGGCAGCTGGTGATCAGAAAGGCTGCTTTTACACTGAGGCCCTTTGCAGGCGTTAAAGTGCTAAGAATAGCACCTGCAAAGCACCCTGAAACAGACATGTGTCTCCAGTGTGAAAGCCTGAGGGCTTTCACACTGGAGCTGTGCGCTTGCAGGGTGGTCAAAAAAGTCCTGCAAGCTGCATCTTTGGAGCACTGTAGGAGTGGTGTATTTACCACTCCTAAAGCGCCCCTTCCCATTGAAAGCGGCGCTTTGTGGTTTTAACTCTTTTTCTGCTGCTAGTGGGGGTAAAAGCTGCCCCACTAGGGGCCGCATAGCGCCACTAAAACGATGGTAAAGCATCGCTAAATATAGCGGCTCTTTAGCACCAGTGCCCGCAACGCCCCAATAAACAATTAAAACTTTTTTTTGTTTGCTTTGTTAGTGAATATTTTCACACACATATATATTAACATATATTTACATGTCACATTTCAAAAGTGCAAAATTAAAAAACAAAATCAATTTATTTAATTTGTAAATGACTTTTCAATGCTTTGTACCATTTGTACCATTGCTGACAGCTGACGTGTAAACGAAACAGTTGCATTAGGTATCGGTAATTGGTATCATTAGTAAGACCTCATCTGGAATACGCAGTTGAGTTTTGTACACCAGTTCTCAAAACTATAGGTTCAGTGGCTGCGTTTGATGGCACAGTGGCTGCGTTTGATGACACAGTGGCTGTCTTTGATGGGCACAGTAGGAGCATTTAATGGGCACAGTGGTGGCAATTTATGGGTACAGTGACTGCGTTTGATGGTTCCCGGGACTCTCCAGTGGTGTCCGTAACTCCGAGACTGAGGGGTGTCACGACAGGCACATCAGCAGGTAACTTCTACAGGACATGTCAGATGCTGGAAGTCGATGGGCGGGGCCAAATAGCTCGCGCTGGAGCATGCATGCTCCTTCGACAGCTGACAAAACTCTTGAAGCACATCATATTCCAATGCCTGATCACCACTGTCATAATGTGGGTGCATTTTAAAGAAAATTAAAGCTGTTGTTTACAAAGTTACTAAGCTTAGAGCGAAGCTGCTCTTTCTCCCCTTCTTCTAGGTGTGTTTAAAACCCACGTACTTTCTCCATGGAGTTTAAATGTTCTAAAAAAAGTTTTGTGGGCTTCTTCTGTAGTCAAATCAGTGTAGAGCCAGGGCTGGTGCTACCACTAGGCAAACTAGGCAGCCGCCTAGGGTGCATTGCTGCCTAGGGAACCCGGGCCCTGGTGTTCCTACTCTCT
The DNA here is from genome assembly GCF_037356315.1 of Lithobates pipiens. Classification (NCBI taxonomy): domain Eukaryota; kingdom Metazoa; phylum Chordata; class Amphibia; order Anura; family Ranidae; genus Lithobates; species Lithobates pipiens. The sequence goes on from NW_027507718.1 coordinate 137,843,733, forward strand.
TCTCTTCTGCAGCAAGCAACTAATTCTCAGCAGGCAGCCGCAACTCCTTTCGCACATAGTGTCAGAGGCACAGCAGGGGTGGAGGACTGTGTCTGTGTCCCGACTCCTTCATGAATGGAAGCAAGACAACATTCATTGATGAGCACTGGTGAGGCTGCCTTGATGGGCGCTGGTGAGGCTGCCTTGATGGGCGCTGGTGAGGCTGCCTTGATGGGTGCTGGTGAGGCTGCATTTGATGGGCGCTGGTGAGGCTGAATTTGATGGGCGCTAGTGAGGCTGCATTTGATGGGCGCTAGTGAGGCTGCATTTGATGGGCGCTGGTGAGGCTGCATTTGATGGTCACTGGTGAGGCTGCATTTGATGGGCACTGGTGGGCTGCATTTGTTGGGCACTTTATAAAAAGGTGGGGTATACATGGGCAGGGCAAAGGGGGGAGTCAGGGGTGGAACTGGGGGGCGGCAAAATTAAGTTTCGCCTAGGGTGTCAAAAATCCTTGCACCAGCCCTGTGTAGAGACATTAGATTCTAAATTCCTTTAGGGAATAGAAACAAATGTGCGTTAAAGGCTAACTTCACCTTTTAGACCATGTTACATGTTACATCCATATTTAGGGTGTAAAACGTGACATGGTGTAAAGCTTGTCTACCACATCAGCTATGATTCCTTGATCCAATAATCAATGAAATGCACGGAGAGTATAGTTTGTGATTGCTTAACCACTTCAATACCGGGCCATAGTCATATGACGGCCACAGATGGGATCTCCCATCCTGGGTGGACGTCATATGACGGCCTCTGTATTTCGCTGCTCCTGCGGGCTCCCGGGGGCCCGCAGCGCGGCGATCGCGGATGAGGTGTGTCCCTCGGACACAGCCCATCCCCAATCTGTGTGGTTTCCATCCACACCCCCCGATACATGTGACCGGCCGTGTCCTATCACAGCCGGTCACATGTACTGTGCCGTTACAGCGCTCGTGCACGCGCCTAGGACGTGTGCAGAGCGGTGATCGGGGATGCGGCTTGTCACCCTGACACAGCCCAACCATGATCGCAGTAAAGAGCCAATGAAATTGGCTCTTTACCACGTGACCGGCTGTGTCCAATCACAGCCGGTCACAGAATGTAAACAAGATATTACCGGGTTCTCCTCCTCACACACTGATCGTGTGTGAGGAGGAGATTGCGGTAACATCTCGTTACCGCCAAGTGAACACAAATCACACACTGATTACCCCCCCCAATAAAGAGGACCTGTCACCACCCATCAAAGTACCTGTCATCACCCATCACAGCCCATCTGAGTACCCGAGTACCTGTCCCAGCCCATCTGAGTACCCGAGTACCTGTCAGCCCATCTGAGTACCCGAGTACCTGAGTACCTGTCCCAGCCCATCTGAGTACCCAAGTACCTGTCCCAGCCCATCTGAGTACCCGAGTACCTGTCCCAGCACATCTGAGTACCCGAGTACCTGTCACAGCCCATCTGAGTACCAGAGTACCTGAGTACCTGTCACAACCCATCTGAGTACCCGAGTACCTGTCATAGTCCATCTGAGTACCCGAGTACCCAAGTACCTGTCACAGCCCATCTGAGTACCCGAGTACCTGAGTGCCTGTCACAGCCTACCCGAGTACCTGTCACAGCCCATCTGAGTACCTGAGTACCTGTCATAGTTCATCTGAGTACCGGAATGCCTGTCACCAGCCCGGAGTACCCAAGTACCTGTCACCAGCCTGTCGGAGTACCCGAGTATCCGTCACCAGCCCGTCAAAGTAACGGAGTACCTGTCACCAGCCTGTCGGAGTACCCGAGTACCTGTCACCAGCCTGTGGGAGTACCCGAGTACCTGTCACCAGCCCGTTGGAGTACCCGATTACCTGCCACCAGCCCGTCGGAGTACCCGAGTACCTGTCACCAGCCCGTCGGAGTACCCGAGTACCTGTCACCAGCCCGTCGGAGTACCCGAGTACCTGTCACCAGCCCGTCAGAGTACCTGAGTACCTATTTACAGCCCATGCCTCATAGAATACACATTGGGGGGTTTGTTTTCCAAAATGGGGTCATTTTGAGGGTAATTCCATTGTCCTGGTGCTCCAGGACCTTCAAAAGTGTGATAAGTAGGAACAAAATGAGATGTGTCATTTATGCTCCTAGAACGCCTGAAGGTACCACTTCCATGTTGGACCTCTGTATATGGTCAGGCTGTGTAAAAGTCTCACACATGTGGTATTTCCATACTCAGGAGGAGTAGCAGAATGTGTTTTGGGGTGTAATGTTTGCTATATACATGCTATGTGTTAGAAATATCTTATAAATGGACAACTTTGTGTAAAAAAAAAAAAAAGATTTTGATTTTCTTTTTTTATTCAGCGTTTTCTGAAGACTTGTGTAAAAAAATCAGTCGGAGTACCCGAGTACCTATTTGCAGCCCATGCCTCATAGAATACACATTGGGGGGTTTGCTTTCCAAAATGGGATCATTTCATGGGTAATTCCATTGTCCTGGTGCTCCAGGGCCTTCACAAATGTAATAGGTCGTTAGGTGTTCTAGGAGCATAAATGACACCTCTAATTTCCTGACGGCGCTCCCTGCATGTTGGGCCTCTGTATGTGGACACGCTGTGTAAAAGTCACACACATGTGGTATCGCCATACTCAGGATGAGTAGCAGAATGTATTTTGGGGTGTAATTTTTGCTATGTACATGCTTTGAGTTAGAAATATCTTATAAACTGACCACTTTGTGTAAAAAAAAAAAAAAATGTTTTCATTTTCTTTCCACGTTTTTCGAAGACTTGTGGAAAAAAATTAACTGTTCAAAAGACTCATTGTGCCTCATAGAATATATGTTGGGGTGTCTGCTTTCCAAAATGGGGTCATTTTGTGGGTAATTCTTCTGTCCTGGTGCTCCAGGGCCTTCACAAATGTAATAGGTAGTTAGGAAATTAGAGGTGTCATTTAAGCTCCTAGAACCCCTTACGATGCTCCCTGCATGTTGGGCCTCTCTGTGTGGCCAGCCTGTGTAAAAGTCCCACACATGTGGTATCGCCATACTCGGGAAGAGTTGCAAAATGTATTTTGGGGTGTAATTAGAAGTATGCATATGCTGTGTATGAGAAATAACTTGTTATTATGACAATTTTGTAAGAAAAAAAAAAAACATTCTTCTTTTTCTCAAGGATTGTGGGAAAAAATTACAACTTCAAAAAACTCACCATGCCTGTTACTAAATACATTGGACTGTCTACTTTTCAAAAAGGGGTCATTTGGGGGATATTTGTACTTTCCTGACATTTCAGAGCCTCAAGAAATGAGATAGGCCGTCAGTACATCAGGTGTGATCAGATGTGATCAATTTTCAATGATTTGCACCATAGCTTGTAGACTCTATAACTTTCAAAGGGACTAAATAATATCCACTAATTTGGTTTATTTTTACCAAAGAGATGTAGCCGTATAAATTTTGGCCCAAATTTATGAACAAAAATGACTTATTTGCAAAATTTTATCATAGAAACTAAAAAAAAGTGTTTTTTTCTTCAAAATTTTCGCTCTTTTTTCACTTCAGTCGCAAAAAATAAAAAACCCAGTGGTGATTAAATACCACCAAAAGAAAGCTATATTTGTTTAAAAAAAATGATAAAAATTTTGTTTGGGTACAGTGTTGCATGACTGAGTAACTGGCATTCAAAATGTGAGAGAGCTGAAAGCTAAAAATTGGTCTGGTAAGGAAGGTGTATAAATGTCCTGTATTGAAGTGGTTAATAAAAGTTCAGAACATGGTTAGGCCAATGCGTTTTAGGGTAAAAGACTCCCCCTTCTTCAGGGCTGCTACTGTTTGTAGATGGTGAGCAGAGAAAATCCCATATGGTGGGTTTGTGATATCAGAATCAGAGTTGCTTAATGATTGCTGTGTTTGCCCTGAAGAAAGGGGAGTCTTTTCCCCCTAAAGCCCCGTACACACTATCAGATTGTCTGCTGAGTTTTTCCTTCAGATTTACCAAAACCATATAATATGAGGTCAAACCTTAGGAGTTTCAATGTGTATGCAATCAGGCAGGCCCTTCTACTACATGGTTTTGGTAAATCTGAAGGAAAAACTCAGCAGACAATCTGATAGTGTGTACGGGGCTTAAATGCGTTGGCCTAACCATGTACTGTAATACTCTGTCCATTTCATTGATTACTGGTCTCTCCCTCCTCTTCTACCCCCTCTATTCATATGGGAAGCAAGCTTTAAGGCCGTAACCCATAGTCAGCAGCCCACACCCTCAAAAAAAGGGCCCACCATCTTCTTCAAACTGTAGTGGGGCAGCAATCATTGGAGGAGAACTCTTCCACCTTACCACTACCATCACCCAACCATCGACTCATGATCAACTGAGTCAGTCCAGCGTGATCTCCAACAATACAGATTGTAGTTCTTAAAGGGATACAAGTGCGGTTATTAGAGGCATACCCCAATTTTAAGTACACAATGGGGTTTATTTACTAAGCTGGAAAGTACAAAATCAGGCTCACTTCTGCATAGAAACCAATGAGCTTCCAGATTTTATTACCAAAGCTTAATTGAACAAGCTGGGGTTAGAAGCTCATGTAGAAGTGAGCCTGATTTTGTACTTTCCAGCTTTAGTAAACAAGCCCCATTGTGTACTTAAAAGTGGAGTATGCCTGTACAGCACATTTACACTTTCTACAGTTCTCTAACTGAAAGTCTGTACCGTGGTATAAACTGGAATCAGAGCTGTCTTAAAGAGGAAGTAAACCCTGATGAGTTTACTTCCTCTTTCATTCCCTGCAAAGGCAAAGCATAATGGACTACTATGCATCGCATAGTAGTCCATTATGTGTCACTTACCTGACACAGGAGCCAGCGATGTCACCGCTGTCCTCTGTAGTCCGGCGCATCCATGTTGTCGGTGGGGTCTCGCAGCTCCGCCGCTGTCATTCGGCGAAGCCGCAATCACGTCACTCCCGCGCATGGGCACGGGAGCCGACATGCGCGGCAGCTCCGTTCTTGGAAATGCCGTGCTCAGTGCGCCTGCGCGCCGCTGTCTACGGCGCATGCGCCGTAGACAGCGGTGCCTGTCTTCGGGCAAATATCTCCTAAACCGTATAGGTTTAGGAGATATTTCTTGGACCTACAGGTAAGCCTTAATCTAGGCTTACCTGTAGGTCAAAGTGTGTTGTAAGGGTTTACAACCACTTTAATGCATGGGCACCTCCATGATCTTTTCGGAAGTATCTCTGCAATAAGAGTCAGGATTGGTGCAGTTCAGGTAATATATTTAGTGAGCCCTATGTAAATGCTATCTGGTAAGCGTGCATTCTCACTGATGATTCACGTTTTTTGGCTTGGTGAAGGTGGATCGCACGGCTGATTGGCACTCCCTTAAAGAGATATCCCTTTCATTACAAAGACTTTGTTTGGACTTTTTTTCATTGGTTGTGGGTTTACTGGTTCACTTTTTTATGTATATAATTTTTTCATTTATTTATTAATCTGTCACTTGGGCTTTTATTTACTTTAATTTATTTATAATCAATTAATCACTGTATTTATTTATTGAATATATTTAATTGTAATTTTATCACTATATTTATTATAACTATATTTATTTTTGAGTATTCATTACTTATTCACGTATAAGTACATAATTTTGATTGTATATACATTTTTCTAGATGTATTGTGGTTTAATAATTTGCATTACATCATACTTGCCAACTGTCCTGGATTTTCCACGACATTCATGCTTTTTACTAAGCTTTCCCTGGCTGACCGTGTTCTAGGCAGCATCCCGGAATAAGCCTGTCACTGGGCTAGATCTGCAATCAGAATGACATCTTCCTCCACTACTTTACACATTGAAACTTTGCAGGGGAAACTGTATTGTGCCCTCCTAACTCCACCTCGTACTGTGCCCTTTTTGTTGATTAGTCTTTGATTTATGGCATGTTTTCTTACTGTTTAAAATCGATTTAATTGAAAGTATTATTAAATATGTGTTTTATTATATTATATTTATATTTTCATTTTTGAGAATCAGTGCATAAATTAACTTAAACTTTGCCCAGGGGTGCGTTATGCTATTAAGATGGTCCTGCCAGAGCTGGATGAAGCTTTGTAGGAGCCTGGCTTTGCACCCACTGATCATGGTTGCAATGGATTGCAGGCTCCTATGCAAGAAGCAATAAATGTCCTTTTTGCTAAAAATATACGTGCACTAGGTGGACTTAGCTTTTAATGTGTTTATCTCACTGGGGTCAATTTACTAATGGAGTAAAGGCTGTTCACGTAACATGTTAAAATTTACTGTTTACCGAATTTGGTGAATATGTGTTCACTCTGAATACTCAATCATAGGTGAGTGAAAGGTTGAGGTGAACACAACATCCCCTTATTCTAAAAACACAGAGAACAATCACTTTGATTAGCAAACAGTCACTATTCCTTTAATAGATCAGCCTCAGCCAATCACTGCATAATACTTCAGCATCCAAAAAAAAAAAAGCCCAGGTCACTTACATGTCTTCCATGCAGTGTGCTGCAGTTAGAACCCATTTGGGATCGATGAGGGCTCCTCCACAGAAGCTTTCGCTCTTCATCTGTAGAGACACCATGTATGGCCTGGAATGTGCTTTGGCCTCTCGTCCCCCTACAATTCTATATGCTTCTGTTTTAACATAATAATAATACAGTTAAATATATTTATAAAGTATAACAACATGTACAATGTGCTTTTCTTCCATTGGGCCCTCATAACCTAAAATAAGATATTTTTTGATGTTGAAATCTTTATATCACTCCATTTTGTTACGGGTTTAATAGGTAGACAGCTGAATAGATCATTAGTAATCAAAACAGATGGAAGTGTAATTTATTATCTGATCAATATATTTTTTTCAATTTCAGGCAAGGTCTCAAAGGAGTGCAACAAGGATTTCTACTGCGTGTAAATAGTGATTGAAACTGCTACAGACCCAATGCAACACAAACACTTGGAAAACCACACATATATGTTGGTTCCTCTCCTGAAAAATCTTAAAAGTTTATGTCTTTTTTGTTCACTATAATATCCCCGCCCCTTTTACATGGACGGTACGGTCAGGTTGGCCTGTCGGTTTTTAGGTGCACCTAATTGGAAACTCCATGTAAATCTATGGGGAGGTAGATATAAATGTACATGCATTCATTTACATTTGACTACAAATGGCGGATCACAGATAGTCTAATGTAAACAGATGCATGTCCGTTGACATCCAGCCATTCATAGATCCAACATAAGTGGTTTTAAAAGAAGTAAAAAGTAAAAAACAGAACAGGCATGGCTGTCACAAAAGTGACACACATCTGGTTCTGCAAATGACGCCCCTGTGAAAGGGAGCTTAAATTATAGGTTTTGTTTTTCTGAACAAAATACTGCAGGCCATATTCACTCTATATAGGGAATGTGCTGTAGAACTGATAATGCTGTCCATAGTATAACTCTTTGACGGACATGTACCAAGCAAATTAGCAGCAAAACAAAGCTACCTCTCAATAAGCAAAGTGTATGCGGCAGTTTCTATGTGCATTTGAGATAGGCAATTAACTGAGACAGTTTTGCACAGTTCTGCAACAGGTTTATTCCTGGAGATGAGACTTTCACTTGGAATTTAAAAAGAATTCAGGCAAAATGAAACCGTATCTGAGCACCACAAACTGTAAATGCTATTTCATTTATTTTTAATACTCAAAGCAAACTCATCCATCCATATCTATATCTATCCATATCAAGCATAGGTTTTATTTTGCTGAGAAATCACTTTGAAAAACACCCCCTAGATTTTCTAGCTGTGGTTATCATGACTAAGGGCAAATGATTCATGTAGTATTTATTTCCTGGAATCCCTCTGCCTATAACTGAGACATGTAGGCAGGAGGGTGTGCTTAGCTGAGAAAACACCTCCTTTCCTCCTTCAGAATAAAAATTAAATGACCATGAAGACTCTTGGGATGCAAGACATAATTTTGGGCTAGGCCAGGAAGCAACTGAAGAAATGTAAAAAAAGTTTAACAAAAGTAAATATAATATAACCTCCTATCCATTAATAAATGCTTGCAGTATAAGGATTAAACATAGTTACATAGTTAGTGAGAGAGTTTAGTTCTGCCTTAAAGTGGTTATAACACCTTACATATATTCAGTGACGTGGCTGGCCTTAGGTGATACACAGAGAAACAAACCCTCCTACATATATTGTACCTGTTTATCTGCAGTCTTCTCTTCTCTACATCTGTTTAAATTGCAGAATTTATAAAGCTTGTCTGAGCTGTCAGAAAACAGGGGGTGGAGAGCTGAAATTACACTCTGCAGAGCTCAGTGGTGAGGATAGGTCTGAGTTCTGATTGGAGGGAAGGGACCCCCCCCCCCCCTTCTCTTTGCACAAGAACAGAGCTGAGGCTATCAATCATCTGGAGATTCCTCCCCTGTCACCTCTTTTCTCTTGGTGTCAGGAAAACTTGTCAGAAATGACTCATGCAGATAGCAGGGGAAAAACAGCAGACAAAAATGATGCTTAGTGCTCTTAACTGAGACAAGTACACACTATATAAGGATATGCTTTGTTCATATTTAATGTCTGAGATTTACAAACACTTTAGGTAATGGTTGGTAGAAGGTTTTATTCTGTCCCTGTTCTAATTTAGAGCAGCTGGGGGAAGAGCTGCTAAAGGAGGAATTTATGAATGAAGCTACTAAATTATAAGGAATCTGTCTCAAAATCTCTCTCACGGCTCCTGTTTCACATTGATTGTATATGTGGCAAAATTGATATATGCCCCTCTTTGACTTTCAGCTGCCATTTTCTGCACATGCTGCCTATAATATTTCCCATGGGTGTTTCTTGCAATGTTATTGAACAGCATTCATGTAGCCTGTAGCTTATTCGGAGCATCTTCATTGCTGCCAAGTACTGGTTGACCTTATGTAAAACAATGATATTTTTTCTTCTTCAGAGAGCCAATAATTCTAGAGATGGTTAATCTATAAAAGAGGTTCCCACCCTGGGGTGCAAGGTGGAACTTCAGGGGGTGCGACAGAGAGTGGCTTATGTCCCTTAGTGATCAGTCATCTATCATCACTCAGCCATCTACCAGTGTGCTTTATGGTAGTAGCTGGTTATGTTGTGCTGTAGATATTAGTCTCATTGTTTAATTAAAAGGAGAGAATAACAGAACATATACACAAAGTAAATAATTGATTGGCAGAGTATTTATTTTTAAAAATCATTATATAACACAACATCTGACATAAATATTGTATATTGTTTCACTCAAAAATTCATAAATGTATATTGCTTCACTCATACAATTTGATGATTTTTTTATGCTGTTGGAGACCTTAAGATTTTAGAAGAAGGGATCATGAACCAATATCACTACAATTTGGAATGTATTATTTGTTCACCTGCAGTATTGTATGTGGTTCAAAAATTCTAAATTCGACTTCTTAATCCTCAAATTTGATATTACATTTGAAGGCGGTACAAACATTAGTCAAACCTTTTCTAGGGGTGTGGGGTATAGAAAAGGTTGAGAACCATTGATTTACATGATCAGATCTTTATATTCAGTGAAGCACATGAAACATTTTGAAGGAAAATACGTTTAGTTCAGAGATCAGATATTATTCCCTTCACATGTAAAACAAGTTCATTGTACCTATTAAGCTTAAACTATGAAACACAGCTAAATATCCAATATATTATGCCTTAAGCTCAATTTACAAAAACTTAGTTTATATAAGAAGTATGTATTACCTGAGAAGTTCAGAAGGCATAATGTTGTGGCCAGCAGCATCAAATATTTCATGGCTTGATAGTAAATGTACGACTCGCCAGAAACAAGAATAACGATCAGCTTTTAAAGGAAACTTGGCAATGTTCGTTAGGGAATTTCACCAGACCCTGGTGATGTAAGGATGGTGGCTTTTTGTGTATGCATGGAAATATATGGAGAGGAAGTATATTGTAACTGTAACCACTGAGTTATTCAGAAATTTGTTAAGATTATTGTTCATTTGAAGTCTTGGGTAATTCATCATTCCTTTTCCCTTATGTACCTGTGCCACTTTCTCACTCAAATAAACCTACAAATATTTTCTATAAAATTGTCATCTTTTTTTAAGGATCAAAACACCATGCAGGTTTGTGGTAGTTTAGCCTGTATATAGCAAGCCACAGAAGAGATATACTTATTTTTTGGAGAAGCGATTATCTAAAGCAAGCCATATATGGATCAAAATTTCACCAGTTTAGCAGGAACTGGCTATATTTTGATCCATGTATGGGCAAGCTGGTTGTACAGAAGTTGTTCTACCAACTGTTCAACCACCCTGTCATATTTTGCTTGTTCGAAAAGCACTGCTGGCTTTAACCGTCAGCACTGATCAGTGTATTCTGATGGCAGGGAAGCCTCCACACTGTCAGAATACAATAGCTCAGCCGGAAGGATTCCCCCATCCATATATCGAGTGTGTGGATAAAGAAATAAATTCTTATAAAATAAAATGACTCATCTATGGGCTGCTTAAAGAAAACTCCCTGTAAGGATTTCTGATGTAGGTTAGTGCAGATTAGCCGGAGAATGCTTAGACCTAATGGCAGGATGAAAAAAGGCTCTGGTCAAGTTGCAGGCTCCAGAAAAACCTGTTTTTCATCAGTAACTCTACAGGTGCAGGGTGAGACAAAGGCTGGGAAATGTTGCCAGATGCTGTTGCCAATAGTAACTACAGTAACCAGCATGAGAAGCACACATAAGAGGTAGTAATGGTCAGGGTGGCTGGAGTATAAGGACAAGACAAACAAAGTCAGTCACTACAGTAAGAAAAAACACAATCAGGATGCAAACTGACATGTGTGGGCTAATGGGAATACTTGTGTATGTCTCTGATGATGGGAAGGACATTTGAAGAAATAAAGGGAATGCTGATGTGGGTGTGTGATTTCTGGAGTGGAGCCTAGCAGAGAAACCTGAGGAGCAGGAGACCGAGAAAATGTACCAGAGGAAAGGGAATTAATGCAGAAACATACACAAGATAAAGACCAATTCACAGTTGACCTGTCAATGGTCGACTATGCACACATACTACTTTGATGACTCCTAAGGCTTGTAGCAGTGGGACCATGTGCTACTCAGAAGATTTTTTTTTTACGCCAGAATTTTGAAGAGGTCAGCACACTGATTGCACAGGTGTGTACTTGGATATTACCGTATATACTCGAGTATAGGCCGACCCGAATATAAGCCGAGGCCCCCAATTTACCCCCAAAAAAACTGGCAAACTTATTGACTCGTGTATAAGCCGAGGGTGAGACATGCCTGTCCATCCCTGTGTGTGTGTCCGTCCATCCCTGTGTGTCCGTCCATCCCTGTGTGTCCGTCCATCCCTGTGTGTCCGTCCATCCATCCCTGTGTGTGTGTGTGTCCATCCATCCATCCATCCCTGTGTGTGTGTGTCTCCATCCATCCATCCATCCATCCCTGTGTGTGTGTGTCTCCATCCATCCATCCATCCATCCGTGTGTGTGTGTGTGTGTGTGTGTGTGTGTGTGTGTGTGTGTGTCCAGCCTACCTGTGTCCCGAGCCTTTGTCCCGAGCCTCCGTCCCGTGCCTTGCCTCCTTGCCTCCGTCCCGTGCCGTGCCTTGCCGCCGTGCCGCCGTGCCTTGCCTCCGTCCCGTGTCGTGCCTTGCCTTGCCTCCGTCCCGTCCCGTGCCGTGCCTTGCCTTGCCTCCGTCCCGTGCCCTCTTCGTCGGCGCCTCGGCGGCCATTGTAAAATTCAAAAGCCTCCGCCTTCGCCTGTGATAGGCGGAACACTGAATTTCCCAGCAGCCTGTGTTCCACCGTCCGTAGTACGAGGATGATACGATGTCCGTGATAGGCGGAACACAGGCTGCTGGGAAATTCAGTGTTCCGCCTATCACAGGCGAAGGCGGAGCCGGAGGCGCGGCTTTTGAATGATAGAATGGCCGCTGTCTGTCTGCTCGACACGCTGATCGAGCGGGCAGACAGCGATGACTCGAGTATAAGCCGAGGGGGGCACTTTCAGCCTCAAAAAAGAGGCTGAAAATCTCGGCTTATACTCGAGTATATACGGTAGTTGTGACCTGACTATGGCTCAGGGCCCCACCCAACATTCAGGAGGTCTGTGCATGGGAGTCAGGAGGACTCCCATCCTCTCTGGGAGTCAGGTGTCAGAGAGGCTGTATGGAGCAGCCAGAGCATGCATGTCTGCAGGAGGCATGTTTAGTCTGCGACAGTCAGCAAGGAGCCGATCATGAGTAAGTTATGCGAGAGCTTGACTTTGAAGTGTAAGTTCACCTTTACAGAAAAATCTGTAAGGTGAACTTACACAGGTCCCTCTCTTTGCCCCCGCGGTCCTGCTGACCTGGACCACCGAAATCTCCTGTTCTAAACCTTGGTATATTAGTGTCAGGAGCCCAGGGCTTAGAAATCCTCTCTGCTTTCTCGTGGCATTTTCATAGCTGACAGGACGGGCTATGCGGCTGCTGATTGGTTGGTGCTGCCCATGTGACGACGCTGACCAATTAAATAGTTAGTCAGGTTGAAAACTACATGGACTTCCCTGACGAGGGATGTTTTGGACATTCAGCTGAGAGGATTTCTTAGCCGTCGGCTAATTGCCAGCTCTCTTCTCTTTCCACAGTTACCAGCTGTTTCCGATGATGCTCATCTGATCTGCCTATTTAAAGCCTTCCAGCTCATTTCTCCTTTGCCTTCACGTTGGTCACATCACTAGGAACCATCTCCTGCTGTTTGTTTCAATACTGGCTTGCTGACATCCCTCCTGGCTTCTATCCTGCTTGCAGTTGCTCTCCTTGGATCCCTGACATCTGGACTGGCTTATTACCTGATCTGGTTTATGAACTTTGGACTGGTTGACTACCCGATCTGGCTATGCATGACTACGCTTTTTCCCATTTACCTTTTTATTTTTATTAATAAACAAGTGTGATTTGATTGTACTTCTGTCTCTGTCTGTTTCATGGTTCCTGACAGTACGTGTGTCGTGGTTATGCAGTGATCTTCCTGTGTTTGCTTACCTTCCCTCATGTCTTCAGACTAAGAGGTCAGCCACTTCCACCTGGTGTTTTTTTTTTATAACCTCTCCTCTAAGCATGGCTCCACCCCAGGCCCTATCAGGGAGCCCTATATTAACCTGTGCACTGCAGGCCATCAGGGCTGATCAACCATTGTGTATTCCTTTGTGTGTTAGCTTCCTGTTTCCTGCCGTGTGCTCTGCTTCTGTTTTCCATTACCGACTTTGGCGTGTCTTGACTATCCCTGTTTGCCTGTGATCCTGACCTTTTGGTGTGTACCCGACTATTCTTGTCTGCTTGTGGCCCCGACCTTGGCTTTGTCCCTCACCATCCCTGTCCTCCTGTTGCCTACTGTTGGTGTGAGCTGGGGGTTGCGACCTGGAGCCAGTTGCAGCCAAGTCCATCCTCACCACTAGAGGCGCTGGTGAACACCTGCTGGCTCTTAGATTCCGCGCCCCAGGGAATCTTATGCTCTAACCCCAGTGGGACCTGTCCCCCGTCTGCAGCAGTCAGCCGTAGGGTCCACAACCTTGCGGTGCACTCCTGATCCCTACGGTGTGCACCTGTCACCTCGCCTCAAGGTGACCTGACAGTTTGATCAGCCATGGACCCGGCTGACATGCCGCTTCCTGCAGATGATCCATTGCAGAGTTTAGTTCGGCGACTTGAGACCCAAGAATTGCATCAGACCCAGGTAATGCGATTCCTTCAGAATTTGGCATCCCGTGTTGAACAGGTTCAGGCCTCATTAGGACCCCCGGTTCAACAACCTCAACCGCTATCTGCCGCTGCACCTATCGCATCAGTCGCAGCCACACATTCATTACAACTACCAGCTCCGGTCCATTTCTCTGGGGACTCCAAGGCTTGCAGGGGGTTCCTTAGCCAGTGCACTATTCATTTTGAACTTCAGCCCCAAAACTTCCTGTCCGATCGGGCAAAAGTCGCATATATCATATCCCTCCTGTCCGGCGAGGCGTTAGCTTGGGCCGCCCCTCTGTGGGAACTGAATGATCCAGTGGTTTTTAGCCTGATTTCTTGAAACTTTTTCGGAATATCTTCGAGGAACCAGGTCGTGTCTCCTCAGCGGCTAGCGCTCTTTTATGTCTCCGTCAAGAGTCTGCGTCTGTGGGACAGTATGCTCTTCAGTTCCATATCCTCACAGCTGAATTGAGCTGGAATAATGAGGCCCTAGTTGAAACCTTTTTACATGGCCTCTCTGATAGAGTGAAGGATGAATTAGCAGGAAGATCCCTTCCTGCTGATCTGGACAGTGTCATCACCTTGTGTAACCAGATCGATATTCGCCTTCAGGAGAGGGCCCTGGAAAAAAGACGCCAGCACTCCCCGTTCTTTAGGCAGTCTGAGCCCCCAGTCCCTTCTCTTCGATCCGAGGAGCAACCCCTGCCTGCTGAGGAACCTATGCAGTTGGGCCGGACAAAGTTATCTCCCAAAGAACGTGCTAGGCGCAGAACTCTGGGCCTATGCCTCTATTGTGGGGCCAAAGGTCATTTCCGTGATACTTGTTCTCTTCGTCCGGAAAAACGCTCATGGCTAATACATCTGGAAGGTGGAGTATTAGATCCTGAAATATCACCTTCACCTTCTCGTCTTCTCCTTTCCCTGTTGCCTCATGTCGGTGCTTCCTCTCGTTCGGTCTCAGCATATCTGGATTCCGGAGCTGCTGACAATTTCATGGATTGGGAAACTGCATCCTCCATGAGACTTACCCTTTTGCCCCTTACAACGCCATTGGTGGTCTTGGCGATTGATGGCACTGTTCTCCCAGGGGGCCCTATCTGCTTCCAGACTCTTCCTGTTAAGATGTCAGTAGGGACACTCCACCAGGAGTGGATATCCTTCCTTGTCTTACCTAAGGCTTCATCTCCTATCATATTAGGTCTTCCTTGGTTACGGCTCCATTCTCCACACGTCGACTGTCTGCTGGTCAAATCCTGGCTTGGGGTTCCTCCTGTTCCTCTTCCTGCTTACTCAAGGGTACCCCAAAAGAGAAACTTCCTGTTACCACCATCCCAGTATCTTCTGCTATTCCCATTGTATATAGCGATCTCTGGGACGCGTCCTGCAATAGTTGGACTGATGCACTCTCTAGGTCATGTGGTACTCTGGATGAGGAGCCCACCTATGAACCTGAGTCGATCATTCACTTCAGTTTGCATGACCATATACCTTTGTCTGTTCCTAATCTCCCTTGGACGCACAGCCAGGCTAACTTGTCTGCAAGTTCCACAGTTGCTATGCCCTGTGATGCGATTGAGATGGTCGCTACACCTGACAAAACTATTCAGTCGACCTCTGCACTAGTTATGCCAGTCCAGCCCATGCCCAATGAGCTTCCTGCTTCTTGTTCAGCACCTTCGGTGACCTGGCCTCACCCTACTGCTACTATGTCCGTTCAAACCCGTTTAAGAGGCTCAATCCATCCCTTGGATAGAATACCTCATTAGGCCAGGAAGGGTTTTCAATCTTTTTCTCAGGGTTCTCTGCATTCTGTTTGTGTTGCAGCTATCCAGCTTGACTCTTGTGACATGTCACTTTCTAACCAACCTGACCTCAGGGATCCACTGACCTCTGCCCAGTCTGGTGGTCCTGTTATGGATGCCCAGCTCATCTTTAAGGGTGTGGGGGACCCTGCTCAAACTCCTGATCTTCTCATGCCCTTACCCATTCCTAAAAAGCCTTTAGTCCTCAAGTCCTCTCGTCCTCTCCCTACCTCTGTTTTGGTCTCTGAGGATAATCTAAAATACGAGGTTAGTCAAGTTTTGGATGTCTGTCTGTTAAGGAGGTTCCATCTGGAGTTTCCCTTTAAGCCTGGACCCAGGCGGGGGAGGCCTCGTAAAAGGGAGGGTACTGTCATGGTTATGCAGTGATCTTCCTGTGTTTGCTTACCTTCCCTCCTGTCTTCAGACTAAGAGGTCAGCCACTTCCACCTGGTGGTTTTTATAACCTCTCCTCTAAGCATGGCTCCACCCAGGCCCTATCAGGGAGCCCTATATTAACCTGTGCACTGCAGGCCATGAGGGCTGATCAACCATTGTGTATTCCTTTGTGTGTTAGCTTCCTGTTTCCTGCCGTGTGCTCTGCTTCTGTTTTCCATTACCGACTTTGGCGTGTCTTGACTATCCCTGTTTGCCTGTGATCCTGACCTTTTGGTGTGTACCCGACTATTCTTGTCTGCTTGTGGCCCCGACCTTGGCTTTGTCCCTCACCATCCCTGTCCTCCTGTTGCCTACTGTTGGTGTGAGCTGGGGGTTGCGACCTGGAGCCAGTTGCAGCCAAGTCCATCCTCACCACTAGAGGCGCTGGTGAACACCTGCTGGCTCTTAGATTCCGCGCCCCAGGGAATCTTATGCTCTAACCCCAGTGGGACCTGTCCCCCGTCTGCAGCAGTCAGCCGTAGGGTCCACAACCTTGCGGTGCACTCCTGATCCCTACGGTGTGCACCTGTCACCTCGCCTCAAGGTGACCTGACAGTTTGATCAGCCATGGACCCGGCTGACATGCCGCTTCCTGCAGATGATCCATTGCAGAGTTTAGTTCGGCGACTTGAGACCCAAGAATTGCATCAGACCCAGGTAATGCGATTCCTTCAGAATTTGGCATCCCGTGTTGAACAGGTTCAGGCCTCATTAGGACCCCCGGTTCAACAACCTCAACCGCTATCTGCCGCTGCACCTATCGCATCAGTCGCAGCCACACATTCATTACAACTACCAGCTCCGGTCCATTTCTCTGGGGACTCCAAGGCTTGCAGGGGGTTCCTTAGCCAGTGCACTATTCATTTTGAACTTCAGCCCCAAAACTTCCTGTCCGATCGGGCAAAAGTCGCATATATCATATCCCTCCTGTCCGGCGAGGCGTTAGCTTGGGCCGCCCCTCTGTGGGAACTGAATGATCCAGTGGTTTTTAGCCTGATTTCTTGAAACTTTTTCGGAATATCTTCGAGGAACCAGGTCGTGTCTCCTCAGCGGCTAGCGCTCTTTTATGTCTCCGTCAAGAGTCTGCGTCTGTGGGACAGTATGCTCTTCAGTTCCATATCCTCACAGCTGAATTGAGCTGGAATAATGAGGCCCTAGTTGAAACCTTTTTACATGGCCTCTCTGATAGAGTGAAGGATGAATTAGCAGGAAGATCCCTTCCTGCTGATCTGGACAGTGTCATCACCTTGTGTAACCAGATCGATATTCGCCTTCAGGAGAGGGCCCTGGAAAAAAGACGCCAGCACTCCCCGTTCTTTAGGCAGTCTGAGCCCCCAGTCCCTTCTCTTCGATCCGAGGAGCAACCCCTGCCTGCTGAGGAACCTATGCAGTTGGGCCGGACAAAGTTATCTCCCAAAGAACGTGCTAGGCGCAGAACTCTGGGCCTATGCCTCTATTGTGGGGCCAAAGGTCATTTCCGTGATACTTGTTCTCTTCGTCCGGAAAAACGCTCATGGCTAATACATCTGGAAGGTGGAGTATTAGATCCTGAAATATCACCTTCACCTTCTCGTCTTCTCCTTTCCCTGTTGCCTCATGTCGGTGCTTCCTCTCGTTCGGTCTCAGCATATCTGGATTCCGGAGCTGCTGACAATTTCATGGATTGGGAAACTGCATCCTCCATGAGACTTACCCTTTTGCCCCTTACAACGCCATTGGTGGTCTTGGCGATTGATGGCACTGTTCTCCCAGGGGGCCCTATCTGCTTCCAGACTCTTCCTGTTAAGATGTCAGTAGGGACACTCCACCAGGAGTGGATATCCTTCCTTGTCTTACCTAAGGCTTCATCTCCTATCATATTAGGTCTTCCTTGGTTACGGCTCCATTCTCCACACGTCGACTGTCTGCTGGTCAAATCCTGGCTTGGGGTTCCTCCTGTTCCTCTTCCTGCTTACTCAAGGGTACCCCAAAAGAGAAACTTCCTGTTACCACCATCCCAGTATCTTCTGCTATTCCCATTGTATATAGCGATCTCTGGGACGCGTCCTGCAATAGTTGGACTGATGCACTCTCTAGGTCATGTGGTACTCTGGATGAGGAGCCCACCTATGAACCTGAGTCGATCATTCACTTCAGTTTGCATGACCATATACCTTTGTCTGTTCCTAATCTCCCTTGGACGCACAGCCAGGCTAACTTGTCTGCAAGTTCCACAGTTGCTATGCCCTGTGATGCGATTGGGATGGTCGCTACACCTGACAAAACTATTCAGTCGACCTCTGCACTAGTTATGCCAGTCCAGCCCATGCCCAATGAGCTTCCTGCTTCTTGTTCAGCACCTTCGGTGACCTGGCCTCACCCTACTGCTACTATGTCCGTTCAAACCCGTTTAAGAGGCTCAATCCATCCCTTGGATAGAATACCTCATTAGGCCAGGAAGGGTTTTCAATCTTTTTCTCAGGGTTCTCTGCATTCTGTTTGTGTTGCAGCTATCCAGCTTGACTCTTGTGACATGTCACTTTCTAACCAACCTGACCTCAGGGATCCACTGACCTCTGCCCAGTCTGGTGGTCCTGTTATGGATGCCCAGCTCATCTTTAAGGGTGTGGGGGACCCTGCTCAAACTCCTGATCTTCTCATGCCCTTACCCATTCCTAAAAAGCCTTTAGTCCTCAAGTCCTCTCGTCCTCTCCCTACCTCTGTTTTGGTCTCTGAGGATAATCTAAAATACGAGGTTAGTCAAGTTTTGGATGTCTGTCTGTTAAGGAGGTTCCATCTGGAGTTTCCCTTTAAGCCTGGACCCAGGCGGGGGAGGCCTCGTAAAAGGGAGGGTACTGTCATGGTTATGCAGTGATCTTCCTGTGTTTGCTTACCTTCCCTCCTGTCTTCAGACTAAGAGGTCAGCCACTTCCACCTGGTGGTTTTTATAACCTCTCCTCTAAGCATGGCTCCACCCAGGCCCTATCAGGGCGCCCTATATTAACCTGTGCACTGCAGGCCATGAGGGCTGATCAACCATTGTGTATTCCTTTGTGTGTTAGCTTCCTGTTTCCTGCCGTGTGCTCTGCTTCTGTTTTCCATTACCGACTTTGGCGTGTCTTGACTATCCCTGTTTGCCTGTGATCCTGACCTTTTGGCGTGTACCCGACTATTCTTGTCTGCTTGTGGCCCCGACCTTGGCTTTGTCCCTCACCATCCCTATCCTCCTGTTGCCTACTGTGGGTGTGAGCTGGGGGTTGCGACCTGGAGGCAGTTGCAGCCAAGTCCATCCTCACCACTAGAGGCGCTGGTGAACACTTGCTGGCTCTTAGACTCCACTCCCCAGGGAATCTTACGCTCTAACCCCAGTGGGATCTGTCCCCCGTCTGCAGCAGTCAGCCGTAGGGTCCACAACCTTGCGGGGCACTCCTGATCCCTACGGTGTGCACCTGTCACCTCGCCTCAAGGTGACCTGACAACGTGAAGGCCATGAATTCAGAAGATACAGTTAATCCACTTGTTGGTAATATTTTTCACAGATTGGATGAGCAATATCACCGCATGGATCAGTGTGCCTTGGCGTAACAAACGCTCCTGAATCACACGTCTCACCTGGAATCCCCCACGGTGGCTGCTCCGGTACAACCTGAGTCACAGGCCGTCCCTGCTGCTGTGCCAGTCTCTGTGCAGGCACCCGCCTCGAGTATTACCTCTATAAGAGGTATGTCTGGTTCCGCTCCGCTTCCCCAGTGATTTGGGGGTGATCCAGTTCAATGCAGAGGGTTTCTCAATCAGGTTGAGATATACTTCGAAATGCTGCCCCAGGCGTTTCCCACGGACAGAAGCAAAGTAGGTTTTGTGATATCTTTGCTTTCTGAGAGAGCCTTGGCCTGGGCTAACCCTCTATGGGAGACGCAAAAACCTGTTGTCTTGAATTACCCTCAGTTTGAGCTTCAGCGACTATGATCATCTGAAGGCAAAGATCCTGGCCCGCCTAGGAGTGACCACAGCTGTCCAGGCTCAGAGTGTGCATCGCTGGCGGTAAAAATCTGACCGACCACCCAGGTCCCAAATGCATGAACTGGTACAGCTGGTTAAAAAATGGCTGTAGCCAGAAAAACTGTCAGGCCCACAGATGGTGGAAAGAGTAGTGATGGACTGGTACCTGCGGTCCCTGTCAGATGACCTACAGCGCTGGGTAAGCATGGAGACCCTGCAACAGCTGACCAGCTGGTTGAGTTGGTTGAAAGGTACACCATGGTGGAGGACCTGCTTGGGCCTGCCAAGCATCGGGAACCCACACCAAGGGCAACCAGACCAGCCTCAGCACCTAGGAGAGAAGCCCTGCCAGACGTTGGGACCCGCAAAATTGCATTGTCTGCTGCAGAACCTTGAAGGGTGGTTCCTGTCCCAAGAAGGGGAGGCCTACAGTGTTGGCGATCCACTTCAGGAGGAGCCTATGGACCGTGGGATTGGTGGAAGAAGCTCCTTCTATGTACAAAGAGTCTGTGCCACTCATCTGGATCCGATTGCAGGACGGTTTGAGTGTGAAGTGTGGGTGAACCACCTTCCTGCCAGGGCGCTACTGGACTCCGGCAGCATGGTAACACTTGTACATGCCAGGGTGATTGGGAGACTTGGCCCTGTAAGAAAAAACCTACGCGTAGTGTGCATTCATGGGGACACCAAGGAGTACCCCTTGGTTTCGGTGTCCTATGGCCATACCTCAGTGACACAAAAGGTCGGGGTAGTGAGAAGCTTAATACATGACATTATAGTGGGGCGGGACTGTCCACTATTTTTCGAACTGTGGAGCCAGGTACAGATGGGGCTGTCAGGACAGCCAGGAGAACTGGGGACACTGGGCCTGGAAGAGACACAGAGTCTGAGGGACCTGGGCCTGAAACCCCCACAACACACCCCACTGATACAGAGATACCGGTTACTGATAATGATATTGCAGAGAATGTTAAGTTGAAGGATGATGTTTCTGTTTCAGGTTTCAAAACCGAGTTAACCTCTGGGGGGGGGGGAGTCTTAATGTTACAGGTTATGCTGGGGGAGGATGATGAGGAGCTCTCCCCGTTTCAGTTCCCGGTTGAGGAGGGTGAAGGGGAAACATCCTCAAGGCCAGTGCACCCAGATCTGGATGTACCCAGGGGTGCGTTTGGCACCGCCCAGTTGCTGGATCCTACCTTGGTCAATGCCCGAGAGCAGGTTTCTGTTGTGGATGGGGTCTCACAAATGCCAGGGGCAGATCAGAGGTTTCCTCATTGTGCGTTGAAGGGGGACTTGCTTTATCGAGTGTCTGAAAGCCGTGGGGAAACTATAGAGCAGTTGTTGGTTCCCCAACTATATAGGCGGATGCTACTTGATCTAGCCCACAACGACGCACTGGGAGGACACTTGGGGGCAGAGAAGACAGAGGCCAGGATAACCGACCGGTTTTACTGGCCAGGGGTGAAGGCTGAGGTTAAAAGATATTTTGCATCTTGTCCCATTTGCCAGTTAACTGCCCCAGTGCCCCACTATAGAAGCCCTCTGGTACCCTTGCCGATTATTGAGGTTCCATTCGAGCGGATCGCTATGGATCTCATGGGACCCCTGGTAGAGTCAGCAAGGGGGCACCAATATATATGAGTCATCCTAGGCTACGCAACCAGATATCCAGAAGCAGTTCCTTTGAGGAAAACTTCCTCTAAGGCCATTGCCCGGGAATAGAGATGGACGAACTTCCGACGGGACGTTTTGCGAACGCGAACCACAAACGCGGCCAAAAGTTTTGCGAACCGCAAAGTTCTCGGCGGGCCCCATTGACTTCAATGGCAGGCGAACCTTAAAAACCTACAGGTCATATTTTCAGCCACAAAATACTTACTAGCTGTGCACACATTGTCCCACCACATGGCCACTGACATGACACATGTATGAAGTGAATCTGGGATCGACAACTACAAGCATTCTTTTTTTATGTGTGAAATTTTGACAATTCAGGACTCAGGTGTGCATGAAGGCAATGGAGGAAATGTCAGGGTAGGCTATGAAGAGGGTGCAGGAGATGATCACCAGAGAGCACTGACACCGAGATATAGAGCACTGACACCAGCACCGAGATATAGAGCACTGACACCAGCACCGTGATATAGAGCACTGACACCAGCACCAAAATAGAGAGCACTGAGTGCACTGACACCAGTACCGTGATAGAGAGCACTGACACAGCACCAATATAGAGAGCACTGACACCACACCAGCACCAAGATAGAGAGAGAGCACTGACACCAGCACCATGATACAGAGCACTGACACCAGCACCGAGATAGAGAGCACTGACACCAGCACCGAGATAGAGAGCACTGACACCAGCACCGTGATAGAGAGCACTAACACCAGCACCAGTACTGAGATAGAGAGAGAGCACTGAGTGCACTGACACCAGCACCGTGATATAGAGCACTGACACCAGCACTGAGAAAGAGAGCACTGAGACCACACCAGCACCGAGATCGAGAGCACTGACAGCAACATTGATACCAGCAACTCGAGTGCGCTTATCGGTCACGATCCCCCCTGCTGCGCTGAACGTCCTTTCGGACAGGACACTGGCCGAGGGGCAAGCCAACAGTTCCATTGCAAATTGGGCAAGCTCTGGCCAGAGGTCAAGCCTGCCCACCCAGTAGTCCAGAGGTTCATCACTCCTCAGAGCATCCACATCAGCCGTTAACCCGATGTAGTCGGACACCTGTCGGTCTAGGCGTTCCCTGATGCTGGATCCGGATGAGACTCGTCGATGGGTCGGCTGAAAGAATGACCTCATATCAGAAGTCACCAACACATCTTCAAACTGCCCTCTTCTTGCAGGCGCTGTTGGATTGGTACCCGCTTTCTGGGAATGGGAAGTCCTCCTCTGCCAGCGCACGCGAAAGCAGAATGCAGCATTTCTCGAAGCAAGGCCTAGAAGTCCTCCATTCTGACAGCCCCCTGTGACGGTGGTAACATTTTTGCCATTTTGTGTTTGTACCGGGGTCTAAGTACCTTGCCACCCAGTACGGGTCCTTGACCCTTATGCTTTTTATACGGGGGTCCCTGTTAAAACACTGGAGCATAAAGTCCCCCATTTGCACTAAACTGGAAGCGGTGTGGTGGCCTGGCTCCTGCTCATCATCCAGGATAATGTCGTCCTCCTCTCCCCATCCACGCACAACAACAGGGATCCCAGAAAGGTTTAAAGCATGCTCTTCTTGCTCCTCCTCATCTGCCCCGGCACCATCCTCCTCTGACTCCTGTTGTTGAGTTGTCTCAGATAGAGTAGCCCCCCCTGGGAATTCATCCAGCATTGCGACTTCCGCATCTTCCTGGTCCTGCTCCTCCACGGCTTGATCAATGACACGACGCAATGCACGCTCCATAAAGAAGGCATAAGGTACCATGTCACTGATGGCGCCATGGCTGCGACTGACCAGAGTTCGTACAGGTAGACGTTAACTGCACGTTTCTGCTGGAGCAGCCTATCAAGCATATAGAAGGTTGAGTTCCATCGCGTCGGGCAATCACAAATAAGACGTCTGACCGGCAGATTGTGTCGCCGCTGAATGTCAGCAAGGCGAGCCATGGCCGTGTAAGATCTTCTGAAATGGGCCGAGATTTTCCTTGCCTGCCGCAAGATGTCCTGGACCCCAGGGTATTGGACAACGAATCGCTGCACAACCAAGTTTAAGATGTGTGCCATGCATGGCACGTGCGTAATTTTGCCCTGTTTCAATGCGCTAAGCAGATTGGCACCGTTGTCACACACCACTTTACCAACTGTCAAATTGAGCGGTGTTAGCCACTAGGGATGAGCCGAACACCCCCCGGTTCGGTTCGCACCAGAACTTTCGAACGGACCCCAAATTCGTATGAACTTTAGAACCCCATTGAAGTCCAAGGGACTCGAACGTTCAAAATTAAAAGTGCTAATTTTAACGGCTAATATGCAAGATACTGTCCTAAAAAGGGTTTGGGGACCTGGCTCCTGCCCCAGGGGACATGGGTCAATGCCTAAAATGTTTTTAAAAATGGCCGTTTTGGTGGGAGCACTGATTTTAATGACGATTAAAGTGAAAAAAAAGTGAAATATTCCTTTAAATATGGTGCCTGGGGGGTGTCTGTAATATGCCTGTGAAGAGCCACGTGTTTCCCGTGTTTAGAACAGTCCCTGCACAAAATGACATTAAATGGAAATAACATCATTTAAAACTGCTTATGGTTTTAATGTTATATCTGGTTCCTGCAATATGGTTGAAAATCATTGAGAAAAATGGCATGGGTAGCCCTCCCTGCCCATTACCAGCCCCTTTGGGTCTTGTACGCATATTAAGGGGAACCCAGTACCCATATTAAAAAAAGGGAATGCGTGTGGCCCCCAGGCCCTATATACTCAGAACAGCAGTATACAGGCGGTGCAAACAAGACAGGGACTGTGTAGGTTTGTTGTGTTAAGTTGAATCTGTTTGTAATTTTCAACTGGTACATTTTTAAAGTGTAGCTCCAGTCAAAAAAACTATTTTTAAGCTTTTTGGAAAACATAGGGGAGGGTTATCACCCCTGTATAATTTGTTTTGTCGTACATCTTTTTTCATCTCACTTGCTGTTGTCTCCTTCCGTTTGCAAGAAGGAGATGTTTGTAAGTTGGATGTTTGAAAGTAGGGGCCTGCCCTATATGCTCTGCAGAAATGGCGGAACAAGGTGTTGGTTTTGCCACAACATTGTAAACCCTCAAAGTGACTCTTGGTGGGCGCTGGAGCACCCTGCTGTGAACGATTTGTAATTACATGCCATTGTTGAACAGTGGTAGAAAAATTGACCTTTGGTGGTTGTGGTGCTGGTGCCACAACACTATAAGTCCTCACAGTTACTCTGGGTGGGCACAGGAACGGGCCCTCCTGTGAAATATTATATCAAGAATTGTAATTACATGTCCCTGTTAAACAGGGGCAGAAAAATTGGGCCTTAGGCACTGCTGCTGGTGCCACCACACTGCAACCTCTCCCATATACTCTAGTTTTATTGCAGGAATTAGCCCTGCTGCAAAGCATTGCATCAAAAATTGTAATTAAACGCCCCTGTTAAACAGGGGCAGAAAAATTGGGCTGATGGCATCACCCAGAACCAGAAATGTTCTTCCAACATATCAGCGGAGGAGGAAGAGGATAGACAATCAACATAACAGGACAGTCACTCAGCATCAGCATAGGCAGTCTTGAAGGGATGTGATATTTAAAAAAAAATTATTCGGTTACATCAGCTTCAGGTGCTTGGTAGCTGTGGGTGATCCAAGACTGATTCATCTTGATGAAGGTCAGTCGATCAACTGATTCGGTGGACAGGCGCACCCTGTGATCGGTAACAAAGCCACCGGCAGCACTGAAGGTGCGTTCCGAAAGAACGCTGGATGCAGGACAGGCCAGTAGCTCAATTGCATACTGTGCAAGCTCTGGCCAGTGATCCATCCTCAAGACCCAGTAAGCCAGAGGATTTTCGGTGGGAAAGGTGTCCAAGTCTGACCTTGCCCCTAGGTATTCCTGCACCATGTAAATCAGACGCTGGCGATGGTTGCTGGAACCGATCATACCTTGGGGCTGCGGACTAAAAAATTGTCTGAAAGCATCAGTCAGACGGCCACCTTCTCCACCGCTCCTTCTGACCGATGCCTCAGCAACACGTTGTCCAGGACCAAGGGTTTGTAACCTCCCAGTCTCTGGGAACGCGTTGCACAGACCTTTCTGCAAGGCCTCCCGGAGACGTCTAATCCTCTGCTCCCTCTGCGATGGCAAGATAAGGTCGGCAACCTTACCCTTGTACCGTGGATCAAGGAGAGTGGCCAGCCAGTAATGGTCCCTCTCCTTGATCCGAAGAATACGAGGATCCTTCCGCAGGCTTTGCAGGATCAGGCAGGCCATGCAGCGTAGGTTAGCTGAGGCATTCGGTCCGGAGTCCTCTGGGTCACTAAGGACAACACGATCTGCAGCTACCTCCTCCCAGCCACGTACAAGTCCACGTGTTTCTTGGGACTGTAAATCATCCCTACAAGACTGCTGCTGCTGATGCTGAGTGCCAGCCTCCACCTCCATGCTGACACAATCATCCTCCTCCTCCTCTTCCTCCTCCTCATCCTCTTCCTGTGTGATGGGTGGCACAGCAGGAACACTGTCTGGATAAAGGGGGCCTTGAGAGGCAAGGAAGTCCTCCTCTTCCTGCCTCTGTTCTGCCTCAAGTGCCCTGTCCATTATTCCACGCAGCGTATGCTCCAAGAGGTGGACAAGAGGTACAGTGTCACTGATGCATGCACTGTTACTGCTCACCATCCTTGTGGCCTCCTCAAACAGTGACAGGACAGTGCATGCATCCCTGATCATGCCCCACTGGCGTGGTGAGAAAAAACCGAGCTCCCCTGACCCTGTCCTGGTGCCGTAGTCACACAGGTACTGATTGATGGCCCTCTGCTGCGTGTGCAGCCGCTGCAGCATGGCCAACGTTGAGTTCCACCTGGTGGGCATGTCACATATAAGGAGGTTCTTGGGCAGGTTCAACTCCTTTTGGAGCTCAGCCAGCCGAGCACAGGCATTAAATGATCGGCGGAAATGCACACAGACTTTCCTGGCCTGCTTCAGGACATCCTGTAAGTCCTGGTACCTGCCCAAGAACCGCTGCACCACCAGGTTAAGGACGTGAGCTACACAGGGCACATGGGTCAGTTGTCCCTGTCGGAGGGCGGAGAGGAGGTTGGTGCCATTGTCGCAAACCACCATTCCTGGCTTAAGCTGGCGTGGCGTCAACCACCTCACGGCCTGCCCATGCAGAGCTGACAAAACATCCACCCCAGTGTGGCTCCTGTCCCCCAAACAAACCAGCGCAAGCACGGCATGGCATCGTTTTGCCTGCGTACTTGCGTAGCCCCTGGAACGCCTACGGAGCACCGCTGGTTCTGAGGACAGAGCACTGGAAGAGGCCATGGAGGAAGAAGAAGAGGAGGGGGTGGAGGAGAGAGGTGTGTCACAACCAATAGTAGCATTTTGGAGGCGTGGTGGCGGAACAACCTCCAACACTACTGCACCTTGTCCTGCATCCTTCCCAGCTGCCAGAAGAGTGACCCAATGGGCCGTGAAAGACAGGTAACGTCCCTGTCCATGCCTGCTGGACCATGAGTCAGCGGTAATATGCACCTTACCGCTCACCGCCCTGTCCAGCGAGGCAAGGACATTGCCTTCCACATGCCGGTAGAGAGCCGGAATCGCCTTCCGTGAGAAAAAGTGGCGTTTGGGGACCTGCCACTGAGGAACCGCACATTGTACAAACTCACGGAAGGGGGCCGAGTCTACCAATTGAAAAGGCAGCAGTTGAAGTGCTAGCAATTTAGCCAAGCTAGCATTCAACTGCTGGGCATGTGGATGGCTGGGAGTGAACTTCTTTCGCCGGTCCAGCAGCTGGGGCAGGGACATTTGCCTGCTATAATCGGACGTGGGTGTACTGCTAGCAGAGTGCCCGGAAGCACTTGGCTGTGACACACCTAATTCTACACCTTCATTCCTCTCAGAGCAGGTTTCAGAGAGAACTGAAGGTCTAGTGGGGTTGGAGATGCCAGCTGATGAGGAGCAAGGAGAGGTCCGCTTTGTTCTTTGGTGTGGGTTTTTGAGGTACGCTTGCCAACGAGCTGCATGGCAGGTCAACATATGTCTGGTCAAGCATGTGGTGCCCAAGCGGCTGATGTTTTGGCCCTTGAGACATATGTTGCAAATAGCAGCGGTGCGATCTGATGTACTCGTCTCAAAAAAGGCACCACACCAAAGAACTTTTAGAATAACGCGCAGAGGCAGTGCCCTGCACAGGCGGAGCTCTGCGGTGTGATTCAGTCGGTGTGCTGCCCCTAAGCTGGCCCCCGGAGGGCATCCTGCCTCATTGGACATGTGCCTCCTCCTCCTCCTCTCTCCTACCAGGCACCCACGTGGAGTCAGTGCCCTCATCATCCCCTCCCTCTTCATCGCTGTAGCAAACCTGGCAATATGCTGCAGCTTGTGGAACATGACTGCCAGATTGCTGTCCTTCTTGAGCATCCCCTCTCTCTGCATTCACGCTACTGCCTTCCTCTAGCTGAGTGTCATCATCAGAGCCTACAAAACACTGGGCATCCTCCTGGAGCATGTACCCAATACTGTGCTCAAAGAGTTCAGGAGACTCCTCAGGAGGACGTCGTGGGTCTAGGGAAGGAGTCACTGATGATGACATTGAGACGAGGGAAGACGATGCGTTGGCAGCTGCTTTGCTAGTACCCTGAGACTGGGTGAGAGAGGATGAGGAGGATGAAGAGGGCTTGGTCATCCACTCTACCAAGTCGTTGGCATGTTGCGGTTCAACATGTCCAGCTGCCGAAAAGAAGGACAAGCATGTCCTATGGCCACGTGCTGATGACAATGCACCGCGTCCACGACCAGCACTGTTGTCTCCAGACACAGAGCCTGCTTGCCCTCTTTTATCGGCTCGCGCCTGTCTGCCTCTCCTTGCTGGCCTTCCAGACATGGTAATGGCCAGAAGGGAGTTGGGTAAAACAGCAGTTGGGTAGTGTATATTGTGCTGGAGGCACACAACACCCACTAACTCCTGCAGATGCCTTTATTATAGAACACCAGAAATAAAGGGGTATACTGTACTGGAGGCACACAACACCCACTAAGCCCTGCAGATGGCTCTATTAGAGAACAGCAATAAAGGGTAGATACAGGTGTATATTGTGCTGGAGGCACACAACACCCACTAACTCCTGCAGATGCCTTTATTATAGAACACCAGAGATAAAGGGGTATACTGTAATGGAGGCACACAACACCCACTAAGCCCTGCAGATGGCTCTATTAGAGAACAGCAATAAAGGGTAGATACAGGTGTATATTGTGCTGGAGGCACAAAACACCCACTAACTCCTGCAGATGCCTTTATTATAGAACACCAGAGATAAAGGGGTATATACAGATGTATACTGTGCTGTGCTGGAGGCACACACAACTTCCAATAACTCCTGCAGATGGCAGATGGCTCAAATAGAGAAGAGCTTGGTGTGGACGGACACAATCAAATACTTGGGGATTTATATCTCCTCCTCTACCTCTGATTTTTGTGCCCTTAATTTGGATCCATTGGTGCAGAAGATGAGGACTAGACTGAAGGCATGGTCACATCTCCCTCTCACCTTGATTGGGAGGATTAATTTATTTAAGATGAAGCTTTTACCTGCCTTCCTCTATGTTCTCAGACATGCTCCGATCTGGATTCCCAAAAAAATATTCAGCATGATCAATTCTCTCCTGGTGTCGTTTCTCTGGGGCGCGGGTCAGCCGAGGTTTCGACTGGCGGTGTTGCAGAGGCCTTGGGGGGAGGGTGGTTTGGCGTGCCCGGACCTACACTCCTATTATATGGCGGCCCTTCTGTCCCATGCCCACAATTGGCTGGTTTCGGATGAGTCCAATGCAGCGGTGGTTCTGGAGGCGGCGTGGTTGGGGTCGTATGAAGCACTGAGAAACTTGATGTATCGTGGTCTTCGGGCCCCATTCCCTCTTACTGCCGCAATGCGAGCGGTTGTGAGGGCATGGAACGTAGCTAGCTCGATGCGCCCCGTACCTTTGGGGCACATCTCCCCGCATAGTCCTCTTTGGTTTAACCCAAACTTACCGGAATTTGGTTCTGTTCCTGATCCGGGTGTGTGGGCCAACAGGGGTATCAAATATATCGAGCAACTTTGTTTTGAGGGTAAAATACAGACCTTTGACAGGCTGAAGCAACAGTACGCTTTGCCTAACTCACATTTATTCAGATTCCTGCAACTTAACCATGCCTTTCGAACACAGTTTGGAAATGCCCCAGTGGCGTTCTACACTTCGAGGCTAGAAACACTACTCAGGGATGATGATCTCTCTAAACCTCTGTCGGCCATATACAAGGTTTTGCTCCCGAATGTTCACACCGGTCTCGAAATCCTGAGGGCAAAGTGGGAGGCGGATTCCTCCTCTTTGGACACAGAGGACTGGGAGGACGTCTGGGAGTATCCTTTCTTGCAGTTAGTGTCAGCCAGGGATAGATTAGTGCAATTTAAAATAGTGCATAGGATATATTATACTCCGCAACGTCTCCATAGAATCTACCAGTCTGTCCCTGCCTCCTGTTGGAGATGCAACTCACTCTCAGCGGATTTTATACATGTATTCTGGGGCTGTCCTCAAATAGCTAATTTTTGGGTGGAGGTGACTAACTTTATTCGGTCGGTTACCACCGTAACGGTACCTCTGTCTGTTGAAATATGTCTTTTGGGTTTGGTCGGATCGCTGGCCCCACGCCGAGCGCTCAGGACACTCCTGGGATTATTGTTATACTATGCCCGTAAATCTATTGTTCTTAAGTGGAAGGCTCCATTGGCCCCCTCTATAAATTTTTGGAAGAGCTTAGTGAACACGGCTCTTCCACTGTACAAGGCCACCTATCTTTCACGTGGCTGCGGAGCTAAATTTCATAAAGTATGGGATATCTGGACGGAGTCAAGAGACACCAATGCTGACTCGAGTGCCGACTGACAAGGTTTCATTAGGACTTAGTGGTGGCGTTCTAGGGTATTAACATGTCTGTAGCCCTGGGTCCTCCGTACAGGGGCGGTGAGGGGTTGGTTGGGGGGGTGGGGGTTTGCATGTTTCCTCCTGGGATGGCCTATGGCCTGCAGTAGAGTATGAGTGAACTAGAAGATTGTCCTGAGCAAGTGAGCAGTGGTGCTAGAGTGTACAGTGGGGGGGGGGGGGGGGGTTTGTTTTTTTGTTTTTTTTTCTCTTTCTTTGGTTGTATACGCCGGTGGCGGTTATTGGGGGGGGGGGGGTTGTTTGTTATTGTTGACTCAGGGGGTTGTAGTAGTAATCAGCCTGGGTATGCCCAATAGGCTGTAAGTTGTTCTATGTTTTAATTGCAAACTCAATAAAAAGAATTTAAAAAAAAAAATTTTAAAAAAAAAAAATAGAGAAGAGCTATGTAGGTGGATATAGCGGTGTGTACTGGGTACAGAGCACGCAGACAGCACGCACAAGCTCCTAACACTACTGACTGCAAGCTCTATTATAAAAGATAGATCACTAGCTATATAGGTGAGGTGAATATAGCGGTGTATACTGCGATCAGGGCACGCAGTCAACAACCACTACAGAAGAGCAAGATCGAAAATCGGCCGATAACGATCGGTGTATACTGTGTTGAAGGTACACAGAACACCCACTAACTGCTTCAGACGCCAACACACTACACAAGGCCGCCGCGCTGGCGGCCTTATATAGTGTGGGGCGTGTACTACACAGCCTGAGCTATGATTGGCCACAGGCATCCTGCCTGTGGCCAATCATGGCTCTCCTCGCTGCTGGCGCTGTGACTGGCCAAGCATGCGGGGTCACAGTGCATGCTTGGCCAATCATGAGCCAGCAATGCACTGCGATGACGCAGTGCATTGTGGGCCGTGAGCGCCACACGAATTTGGCGCGAACGGCCCATAACGTTCGGAATTCGCCGAACGGGCGAACAGCCGATGTTCGAGTCGAACGTATGTTTGACTCGAACACGAAGCTCATCCCTATTAGCCACTGATCTGCCTGTGAACGCAAAGCTGAAAGGAGTGCAGGGCCAGTGTGGCTCTTGGCTTCCAGGCACAACAGACGCAGCACAGCATGGCAACGTCTCACCTGGCAGCTTGGGCGGCGCAGCGGAAGAGACGCTAGCAGCGGAAAAGGAGTAGTCAGCCGAGGAGGAGAGGGAGGAGGATGGAGTAGGAGGAGGAGAAGAAGAGGCAGGCCTGCATGCAATCCGTGGTGGTAAAACCAAATCTACACGGGTGCCACGGGTTACATGCTTGACGGCCGTCAGAAGGTTCACCCAGTGGGCAGTAAAAGTGATATACCTTCCCTGCCCGTGTTTGCTAGACTACGTGTCTGTGGTCAGATGCATCTTGGCACTGACACTGTGTGCCAGAGATACATTCACTTGCCGTTGAACATGGCCATGTAGCTCTGGGATGCCCTTCTGTGAGAAATACTTCCTTTCCAATGGCCACAAATTTTCGAAAGGCCTCTGAGTCCACCAGTTTATATGACAGTAGTTGGCAGGCTATCAGTTTTGACAAGCCAGCCGTCAACCGTTGGGCAAGAGGGTTATCCGGCGTCATCATTTTTTTACACTCAAACATTTGGCCCATGGAAGCCTGCCTTTTTGCAGAAAAACATGAGAATGGCGTGATGGAAGGTGGAGTGGAGGACAATTGTGAGGAAAGAGGAGAAGTAGAAGACGAGGCTGGACGTTGAGAGCCTGGAGTGTGGCTTTGTGTGTTCCGTTGCTCCCACTGGGCTCAGCTTATGTGCCTTCTTAAGGCGGTCGTCCCTAGGTGAGTGTTGGGCTTACCGCAACTTATGCGTTGACTGCAAAGATTGCAGATGGCAACACTATTGTCAGCAGCGGACACGTTAAAAAATCCCACACTGCTGGTTGATGCCTCGTTCCTGATACATTAGCAGTCAGCTTTGTCACTCCTGTGCAATGTAAGTTCTTCCTGCTTCTCCTCCCTATCTGCTGGTCCATATCTCCCTCTGAACTCCCCTCCTCTTCCTCTCTTGTGGGCACCCACGTGACATCACTAGACACGTCATCATCGACGTCACCTTCCCCACCGCTATAATTAGAGATCTCGGAGTAGGCAACAGTAGAGACCAACCTCCTCCTTGGGCTGATCTGGGTACTGTCGTCAGACTGCTGAGTGGTGGTTGTTGCTACCTCCTCTTCCTGATCCAATGCCAAGAGTGGCTGCGCATCGGAAGTGTCTTGATATGGATCAGAAAATAATTCCTGTGACTCAAGCATAAGGTATATGGTGGTGGTGTTGGTGGTAGTGTCTTTGGGGGCGCACACAGCAGAGAGTGAAGAATAGGGTGCAGATCGAGAAGATGAGGAGGGTGCAGAAGAGCAAGGCTGAGTGAGCCACTCAACCAAGTCTGGTGCGTCCTTTGACGTAATCGCACGCACCTTCTGCAATTTTCCACTTTGGCTCAAGCCTGTTGATCCTGCCCTACCCCTACCACCCCTGCGGAAGGGCCTCCCTCTTCCTCTGCCTGTCATTTTTTAAATGAACCTGTGCCAAAAGTCTCTAGAGAAGTGCAGTATGTATGTGGAAGAAGGTATATAACACCCCGCTTCAATCTGTTGTTGTTGGGGGCCACTGGTCTATCACACCAGTTATAATACTTTTTTTTGATTGTGTTTGTCACTCTTTGTAGTATCGCTGCAGAACCGCTCAGCAGTCACGATGTGCACAGTGGAAATGCACTATACTATGCTTTCTATATGTGCAAGTATTTTATACGTGTATTACACACCTATATACTGCACACCAAATAGTACACCTATACCAGTCCTTAAAAGGACCTTTGTGGACCTAGTAGCTAGTGATTTGCAGACTGTACCTCAGTCACTACACTGATAAAAGACTGCTGCAGAAATCAGCAGTAATCTGCAGAACACCAGTCCTTAAAAGGACCTTTGTGGACCTAGTAGCTAGTGATTTGCAGACTGTTCCTCAGTCCCTACACTGATAAAAGACTGCTGCAGAATAGGGAAGCAGTCAGCAGCAGTGCATCACAACCATATATATTGTACACCTATACCAGTCCTTACAAAGAACCTTTGTGGACCTAGTAGCTAGTGATTTGCAGACTGTCCCTCAGTCCCTACACTGATAAAAGACAGCTGCAGAAACGAGCAGTAATCTGCAGCACAGCACAGCAATGCACCAGCACCCTATATATTGTACACCTATACCAGTCCTTAAAAGGACCTTTGTGGACCTAATAGTAATAGCTAGCTAGTGATTAAACTGACTGTCCCTGCTGCACACAGCGTCCTGTTCCTACACTGACAAAAGACAGCTGCAATCACCAGCACAGCAGTGCACTGAACCCTATATACTGTACTACACCTATACCAGTCCTTAAAAGGACTTTTGTGGACCTAATAGCTAGCAATTTGTGTCACTACAGTCTGTCCCTGCTCCACACCACAACCTCACCCTACACTGACATAAGACAGAATGTAAAATGGCCGCCAGATCAGGTCTATTTATAAGATAGGGGGTATGTCCAATTGTCCATGTGCTGAAATATCTCAATTGGCTGTCCTGTACCCCATGATGGATGTGTCATCATGGGTCAAAGTTCTTTCACACTGTAAACACATATGTCCGCCGGGGGAACAGCGACAATAGTCCGCCGATCGGGCGAATTGCGAACACGCAAGATTTGCCACAAACCGCCCGCTGGGCGAACAATTCGGCCATCCCTACCCGGGAATTATTTCAAATGTTTTCACGAACTGGATTTCCCAAATATGCTAAAGAGAGTGGTCCAGAAAGACGGGAAGGATTGGGATATGTTACTCCCTACCCTATTGTTTGCCATCCGGGACGTTCCACAAGCGTCCATGGGCTTCTCACCATTTGAGCTAGTGTATGGGCGAAGGCCCTGGGGGTTGCTCGATCTGGTAAAGGAAACGTGGGAAAGTGAGTCCTCACCGCACAAAACCATGGTAGAGCATGTCTCTCAAATGCTAGAGAGGGTGGCTAAGGTGAAGCCGCTGGTGAGGGAGCACATGCAGAAGGCTCAGGATGCCCAAAGAAGAGTGTATAACCGATCGGCAAGAATCAGACAGTTTCAAGTAGGAGACCGGGTGGCTGTCCTAATACCCACAGTGGAGAGTAAGTTCTTGGCCAAGTGGCAAGGTCCATTTGAGGTAGTGGAAAAAGTGGGGGAGGTAAACTACAAGGTACACCAGCCAGGGAAAAGAAAACCATACCAGATCTATCACGTAAATTTGTTGAAACCCTGGAGAGACAGAGAACAGGTATCCGCAGTGGTAGCGGTACAGTCGGGAGACCATGCAGGGATCGACCTGGTGCAGGTGGCTGCTACCTTAACTAGGCCCCAAACCCAGCAAGCAAAAGAGTTCCTTCAAAGAAATAGGGACATATTTTCAGGGTTGCCGGGTCTCACCAATATCATCGAGCATGACATTGTAACTGAACCCAATGTAAATATTCAGTTAAAGCCTTACCGTATCCCAGAAGTGCATAGAGTGGCAGTGTCTGAAGAGGTCAAAAGAATGCTCAAGTTTGAGGTCATTGAGGAGTTGCAGAGCGAGTGGGCATGTCCAATCGTGTTGGTACCCAAACCCAATGGCACTCTCCGCCTCTGCTAAGACTTTAGAAAACTTAATGAAATCTCCAAGTTTGATGCTTATCCCATGCCACGGGTAGATGAGCTAATTGAGAGGTTGGGTCCTGCCAGGTATATTACCGCGCTGGACCTCACGAAAGGGTACTGGCAGATTCCCCTGACCAAGGAAGCTAGGGAGAAAACAGCCTTCTTTACCCCGGAAGGCCACTTCCAATACAAAAGAATGCCATTTGGTTTACACTCTGCCACCGCTACGTTCCAAAGGGCCATGGACAAAACTTTGCGTCCACACCAATGGTACGCTTCTGTTTATTTGGATGACATACCCTGTTTCCCCTAAAATAAGACCTAGTGTGATTGTCTGTGATAGCTGCAATAAAAGCCCTACCCCCCAAATAAGCCCTAGTTAAAGTCCTTGTAGGTCTTCTTTTCAGGGTAGGGCTTATTTTTGAGGAAACAGGGTAGGGCTTATTTGGGTGGTAGGGCTTATATTGCAGCCAACACCGACAATCAGGCTAGGTCTTATTTTAGGGGAAACAGGGTAGTCATCTTCAGCACTGATTGGGAGTCCCATCTTCCCCGAGTTCAGGCAGTCGTAGACTCCTTGAGAAGAGCAGGATTCACCATCAATCCAGAAAAATGTTAAATTGGGGTGGAGGAAGCCAAGTACCTAGGGTACATTGTGGGTAGAGGGCTGGTGAAGCCCCAAATGAGTAAAGTAAAAGCCATACATGACTAACCAAGAAGCAGGTCAGAGCGTTTTTGGGCATAGTTGACTGCTACCGGAGGTTTAGCTCCAACTTTGCCACCATTGCTGCACCATTGACTGACCTGACCAAAGGCAGAAAGTCTGTGATGGTAAAGTGGAATGATGATGCCGAAAAAGCTTTTCAGAAGCTTAAGACTGCATTGTGCCAGGATCCAGTGCTCGTAGCTCCGTATTTTACTAAGGATTTTGTAGTACAGACAGATGCTTCAAATGAAGGGTTAGGAGCAGTCCTGTCTCAAGTGATCAATGGGGAAGAGCACCCCATAGTTTTTCTAAGTAGGAAGCTGACGGCAGCGGAGAAAAACGATGCGGTGCTGGAGCGGGAGTGTCTTGCTGTTAAGTGGGCTTTGGACTCTTTACAGTATTTACTCCTAGGCAGAAGGTTTCGGCTGGTATCTGACCACGCCCCACTGACCTGGATGAGGCAAAATAAGCACACTAATGCCAGGATGACAAGGTGGTTTCTTTCTCTCCAGAAGTTCAATTTTGTGGTAAAGCACAGATCTGGGAGACAACATCAGAACGCCGATGCCCTCTCCTGGGTCCATTGTATGATGTCAAGTGGTGCCTCCAACACCTCCACGTTGAGGCGGGGGGGGGGGGGGGGGATATATGTACAGGACGCCAAGGTCCCTTTAAAGGAGTCCCAGTAGACTTCAGGGGGTCACCCAAAATGAATGAGAAATTCCGGCTGTAGTCATGAGGAGAGGACTGACTCGCGATCCTCTCTATATTAAGAGAGAGATAGTTAGGGACCCAGAATTTGGGGGGGGCTCTGAAGTGACATTTGGGTGGGAAAGAGCCTCCCTCCCTGATTCTGCTCACAGGGGGTTAAAGGCCTTCCGAGAGAACAGCTCATAAGACAGGAAGTAGTGAAGAGGCGGTGGTGAGGAGGAGTAGGAGATTAACACCTGTCTGATGAGCTGTGTTGCTGTTTTGGAGGCTGCAAAAGATTTCTATAAGGACTCTGAAAACTTTGGGGCGAAGACCCTGCTACGGAACTGTAGGGGTTTTCTTTAATTCTTGTTTTTTTGTGCTGAAGATAAGCAGACTTTAATTTATGTTTTTGATCTGTGTGCTGAAGAAAGCCTTATTTTGATTTAATTATAAATAAAAATCTTTTGGTTTTCACCTTTGAACGGTTTATGCACTTGGTCCCGCAGAGCTATATATATATATATATATATATATATATATATATATATATATATATATATATGCAAATTCCAGTTAAAAGTGGTCAATCATCAAGGGAGACCCAAGGAACTCAGAACATGGGGGGAAACCACCTTCTGCAGAAGGAATACACTAAGGTAAGGGGGGGTGGGTTACTGATATAAGGGGGGAAACCCTTTATATCAGTGCCATTATCGTATTCACTCCCCCCTTACATCAGTGGCCCCCCTTCAGACTGACCTGGTGGTGCTGTCACTGACCTCCTCTCAGGTGCACTGTGCAGGGCTCAGTCAGTCTGCTCCAGCTTGGTGGCTCTGGTTTTATCCTATAGTCTCCTCTCCACAGTCCACACAAGTCTGACTTCTCCCTTGCCCCCCATCCTGGCGGCGTACCCACTCTTGACTCCTCTCCAGACTCCTTCAGAGACTGCAGACATGATACAGAAGATGGTCAGAGACGGCAGACATGATACAAGAGCTCAATGCAGCCTCACCAGTGCCCATGAAATGCAGCCTCACTGTGCCCATCAAATGCAGCCTCACTGTACCCATCAAAGCAGCCTCACTGTGCTCATGAATGCGGCCTCACTGTGCCCACCATTGCAGCCTCACTGTGCCCATCATTGCAGCCTCACTGTGCCCATCGAATGCAGCTTTACTGTGCCCATGAATACAGCCTCACTATGCCCATGATTGCATCCTCACTGTGCCCATCATTTCAGCCTCTCCTGTGCCCCATGTCCCAGTCTGCAGTCCCTGTCTGTGGGAAGATGTTCTGTTGATGCTCGGTATGGTACCTTGCAGGATATCTATGACGGCCAGCAGCAGGCAGGGTCTGTTCTCATTTTGGATGGGGATGGGCCACCTGCACCTTCAGCCGTCCTCATTTTCCGGCCCCAGTCAGCCTGTCCTCTGGTCCTGGGGAAGTGGAAAGCACTGGGTGGGAGCTGGAGAGAAGGGGGAGCAGAGAGTACTGGCGGGGTTGGAGAACACATGGGTGGGGGAAAAGTGCAGGGGGAGTGGAGATTACAGGGGTGGGGAGTGGAGAGTGCTGGGGGGGAACTTGAGAGCAATGGTGGGGGCCAAAAAGAACAGGGGTGGAGAGCACGGGAGGCTGAGAACACTGGGGGGGCTAAGAGTGTGGGGTGGTGAAGAGCACTGGGGGGAGCTTGAGAGCACTGGGGGACAGAAAAACAGGGCTGGAGAGCACTGGGGGGTACAAAGAGCAGGGAGGAGCTTGAGAGCACCAGTGAGGGCCAGAAAGAACAGGGGTGGAGAGCACTATGGGGGGCGGAGAGCACTGGCGGGGTTGGAGAGCACATGGGTGGGGGCAAAATGCAGGGGGGAGTGGAGAGCACAGGTGGGGTAGCCAAAAAGAACAGGTGGGGAGCACGGGGGGCAGAGAGCACTGGGGGGGGGCTGGAGAGCAATGGGTGGAGCTTGAGAGCACCGGGGGCAGAAAGAACAGGGGTGGGGAGCACGGGGGGCTGGAGAGCACTGTGGGGGGTGGAGAGCACTGGGGTGGGGGCTGGAGAGTGATGGGGAGAGCTGGAGAGCACTGGGGGCAGAAAGAACAGGGGTGAAGAGCACTGGGGGGAGTGGAGCCAGGGAGCACACGGAGAACTGGGGGGGGGGGGGGGGGCAGTAAGAGTAGTAAAAGTAGTTGGTTTGGATAGAAGGAGAATCAGGGCATATAGAGGAGATGAGCATGCAGCCGCTGAATGCTTGATTCTCCTCCTCTACCTCTTGCAAGCATTCAGCGGCTGCATGGAGGAATATAGTAAGCTCATCTCCTCTATATGCTGACCCCCTGCTGATCCTTCTATCCAGGCACACAGGGCGGCATCTCCTTCTGTGGATCAAGGAGCTGGGCCTGTGTTCGGTGGCCGTGCTGTAACATGGTCCCACCCCCCTAGACCGGCTTGTGTGATAGGCGGAACACTGATTCTCTCTACTATCAGACGAGCCAGTCTAGGGGGGTGGGACAGTGTTACAGCACGGCTGCCGAACACAGACCCAGCTCCGTGACACACAGGAGCAGGAGAGAGGGAAGTACTGCAGCTGCGAAGTGCCCCCAGGGCAGGCAGCCTACCGGGAAATCTCCCGATATCCCGGTAGGCCAGTCCGGCCCTGGTGGAGGATCCGTGGCAGACACCCCTGCCGAGGGGGTGAGTCGGCCATCGGAACCCACAAAATCGTATAAGCGGAGACATCCACTCGTGGGGGATTCTGAAGGCCTGGCGGAAACTCTGGGTGGCCCAATACCGATACCATAGGAGAGGGAAATGGTGACACTGAAGTATGTCTAAATGTGTCTCTGGCCACCAGAAGAGTGCAACCCAGTGTAGGGTGGTCAATGAGGGTCCTTGGGAGTGGTGATGAAATCCACGGCCAGCTCTTGGCTGTGTTGCCAGAGTCCTCCATCTCCATGGTCATCCAATGTTTTGCTGCTGTGTGACAGTGCCAGTCCACCAACCTGGTGAGGTATGTAGCTCTCTAATAAGCTTTCCCATCTGGGAGACCAACTCCTCCCCTATGCTTTGCAAGATGGAGAAGTTGCATTCTGATAAGAAATTTGCAGTAGGACCAGATGAAATCTCTAAACATTGAGTTTACCCGTTTGAAAAACACTGGGGGAAGGTGAATGGGGAGTACTTGTAACAAGTACAGCACCCTGGGCAGTAATTTCATCTTGAGGGCATTGCCAATGGAGAAGGTCTGCTTTGAGGCGGGTAAGGGTATGAAGTTCACTGAGTAAAGAGTGGAGGCGTCGGGGTGATATTGACACCCAAGTAACAAATTGAGTCAGTGGCCCAGTGGAAGGGGAACACCGGGCAAAGTGACATGATCAGGTCTTTTCCCCCCGTGATATTCAGAGCGGACAATTTGGATACATTAATTTGGAAGAAAGAGAGAGTGCCGTATTCCTGTAGGGACTGAAGAAGTTTCGGAAGGGAGGTTAGTAGGTCTGTTAGGAAAAAGATCAAGTCATCCGCAAATGCGGCCACCTTGTGCATCCCAGAAGCTCTGTGAAAGCCGTCGATGGCAGAATCCGTCCTAACCGTGCACAAGAAGGGCTCTAGGGTGAGTATAAAAATCAAGGGGGACAGGCGGCAGCCCTGACTTGTGCCATTATGGATGTCGAAGAAGTCAGATCTCGTTTCATTGACCTTTACTGCGGCCGTGGGGCTTTCATATAGGGGGACAGTATCCAACTCAGCATGGAGGACCGTAAACCAACGTGTTCTAGAGTGGCTCGCATGAAGGACCAGTTCACCCGGTTGAAGGCTTTCTCTGCGTCTGTGGACAGCAAGAGAAGAGGCCGATTCCAGGACCTGGCTGCATGGATCAAGTTCACCACATGGTATTGTCTCATGATTCACGGAAGGGCACGTGGAAGCAGCCTATTTGCCAAAATTCCAAAAGTTGCCGATCCGTATTCAGGAGCGCTATCAGGCGATGATTCCAGCAGTGCAACAGGTCCTTCCCTTCCTTTGGATTAAAGAGAGATGTAGGCTCGCAATGTGTCAATCGAGAATAACTCCCCTTCCGTGATCGAGTTTAACGCGGAAACCAGTGGTTGAGAAAGGGTGTCAAAAAAGACTTTGTAATAGCTCGGGGTGAGAATGTCTGGGCCAGGGGTCTTCTTAGGCTTTGAGTGGGCCAAGGCCACCCCAAGTTCCGCAACTGTAATTGGCTCCTCCAGTTCCTCTTGAACTGCAAGAGGGAGAGATGGTATGCTCGAGGAGGTGAGGTAGGAATCAGGAGTGGCCACGCCACCAAGAGGGGGGTCCGGAGTAGGGGAACAATCTAAATTGTATAGGCCCTCGTAGAAGGAGCTGAACTCCATCGCCATGTCAGAGGAAGTATTGAGCTTCTGCCCTGAAGAGCCCATGATTGTAGGTTTTCGTGTGTGGACCTCCCAGTGCTCTAGCCAGTAATGTGCCCGGTTTGTTAGAGAATTCGTACATTGTGCAGTGAGCTCATGCTAGTTTTTGCTTCCTTTTGTGGAATAGGAGCACACGGAGCTCCTCACAAACTTGTATGTGGAGCACGCAAAGTTGGCCTTATGGGAGCACTCTAGATTGCTAGGTGAAAAGTTCCTCTGTGCGGGACCTCTCCCTCTTAAGGCATGCTCCTGTTTTGATCAATGCACCGCGGATCACTGTCTTGTGGGCCTCCCATACCACTAAGGGATTAGTGACAGAGGCCTCATTGATGGCATTCACACATGGTGGTCAGGAGCTTGGCACAGATCTCTGCTGACTGGAGCAGAAACTCGTTCAATCTCCAGGATAGTGGAGTCACGGTAACAGGGCCCAGTCGGAAGGGCCA
Source organism: Lithobates pipiens (assembly GCF_037356315.1). Lineage (NCBI taxonomy): Eukaryota > Metazoa > Chordata > Amphibia > Anura > Ranidae > Lithobates > Lithobates pipiens. The sequence goes on from NW_027507718.1 coordinate 137,885,303, forward strand.
AATGAATTGGGGCATGGTCTGAGAGGGAGATAACATCAATGCTGGTAGACACCACTCTAGAGAGGTCCTTATGTGGAACCAGAAGCTATTCCAGGGCCAGAAGGTTTGGTGCACTGGGGAGAGGAAGGAATAGTCACAATCCTGGGGGTGCAACAAACTCCAGGGGTCAACCAGGTGCAGAGTATGCAGGTCCGCCTTAAGGCGCTTGAGATGAGAACAGGGGAGGTGGGAAGAACCTGTGAGACGCCAAGAAGGGGGTCCATAGCTGAATTGAGATTGCCTCCAAAGATTAGGAGCCCCTCAGCAAACTCCAATATTTCAGGGAGAAAAATTGCGGGTGATCCACGTTTGGAAAGTAGACGTTGGCAAAAGTGACCTGTCTGTCAAACACCCTTCCTTTCAATAGGAGGGAGTGACCCAGCTCATCCGTCTGCTGTGCCTCAAAGATCCAGGTGACAAACTTGGCCAACAGAATACTCATCCCCTTGGATTTAGAGATGGGAGAAACACTGTGGTACACAGTGGGGAAGGCCCTATTTGTCAGCTTAGGGATTTGATCACTGTGGAAGTGTGTTTCCTGTAGGAAAGCGACTTGAGTCTTACCCTTCCGCAGCCAAGCCTGAATCTGGGAGCATTTTTGGGCATGTTTAGGCCCCGTACATTGAGGGAGGTGACCTTGAGGAGACCCATGGTGCCGTCCAGCCAGAATGGGGCCACGATAAAGTGTGGGATCCTACCCCAGGCAGGGTAGTCCACCTGGGTGAGAGGTTGAGAATGGAATAGGTAATTAGAGGGAGGGAAGGGAGAGAAAACAAGAGAGAAAAAGTAGATCAATATATAGCAAGGGGAAATGAGGGAAGGGAAAGGAGGGGAGTAAGGCGGAGAAGTGGTGAGGGGGGGGGGGGGTTCAGTCTAGAATGTTAGGAAACTGAGGACTCCGACTCAGCACACAGGTGTCTGTGGTAGAGACGATGAAGGATGCCTGAAGTGGGCAGTTAGGGTTTAAGATTAAACAAGAAAAAACAATATATTTGGAGGTGCACAGGATGACAGCAACAAGGAACATATTATAACTGAGTAAATATGCAAGTCAACAACACTAAAATAAAACAGCATGGGAACAGCAATGACAATGATAGAGGGCCATCAAGCAAAACCAGTCCACGATGGTGCCCCAGCAGTGAAAATGGCACAGTATCCAGGCAGACAACAGCTAATGAGAACACACATATGTGCCACCTTAACACCAGGACCAGGGTCACCAAGATGGAGGGCTCAGTTGTGGACCTGTATAAACCACGTAAGAGGGTGCCGATGCGGCCTAATGACCAGCAGGGCCATTCTCTCTTCATTAAAGACATAGCCACCAGACAGGTCCTACCTCCCCCTCTGGCAAGGTGAAGATATAAACCGGTATGGTCCCTTCTGGGAGAGGGGGAGGAGAGGGGCAGGGAGGGTGGTGGGCAGATAGGATGCTTGTCCCTGCCAGGTATTGCCCAGTGGGGCCAGCAGGAAGCCAGCCGGCTCTGATACAGGTAATTTGGAGGCGGCGAGTTAAGAGGCCTGTCCAGAGACCCTTACCGCTTGCATAACAGTCTCCCTGTCTTCACCCCAATAAAGAGGATGACAGGTTGGGGAGAGTGAATAGTCACTGAAGGCCAGACAAAATATGGTGAGACTGGTTGGTAGTAGCCAAATGGCTTGACTTGACTAAGGCAGATCCCAGGATACCCATACCCTTACCTAATGTCCTGGAGGTATAGCTGTAGTGTCAACTAACTAAGACACAATACAGTGGGCCAGCAGCAAATAGTGGTACCAAGAGAGTTTAGAAATAACAAGTTGGTATAGACCTGGTCCCAGAGGTTACAGCAAGTTACTGAGTATCTCCGGGCTAGAGTGCAGGGACACCGTACAAATGGTCTAACCAACCCAGCTCTTGAAGTAGATGTTACTCTTCGGATGAGGTCGGGTAGGACCTCAGGGCCTCACGACTAGGAGCATGGGAGCGGGATCTTCGTAGCCATTGCTGTCTTGGCAAGGGTGGACGTAGAGCTTTCTGCGTAAGTAGAAAGTTATACCAATTAGGAACACTGATGACCAGTTGATCTAGGAAGTCGAACAGGTCAGGGAGTTGATCTGGTGAGCAAAGGTAGAACTTGGTTCCCTGCTTCCTTCAATCAAATGAAAGGGGTGTCCCCAGTGGTAGGTGGCCTCTGCTGCACGGATCACTTCCAGGAGAGGCCGCATAAGACCCCGCAGAGCCTGTGTTTGTCTTGAGACATCAGGGTAGATCTGAATCATGGCTCCGTCGAAGTCAATAGGGCCCCTTGACCATGCTAGGCATAGGATCTTCTCTGATAGTGAAAAAGTGGACGCGACAAAGCACGTCTCTCGGCAAGCCTGGGGGAGCTCGGCTCTGGGAGGAGGAGGGAGGAGCCCTTAGCCCGATTTCTGTCTCCTATGGTAACAGTTAGGCTTGTGCAATTTGTTTCGTAACGAATCGAAATTCGGCCGAATTTTGCATCGTTCGGACATTCGGATGCATCCGAATAAAAAAATAACGAATTACAACGAATACGAAAGAAGTTATAGCGGATATAACTAATGAATTCAACATGATTCGGTAATTCTTTAAAAATCGAATGAAACATAACGTCAGCTCAAAGTAAATCTAAGGCCGCGTACACACGGGCGGACTGTTCGCCCAACTTTGTCCGCTGAACAGTGTTTCAGCGGACAGTCCGCTCGTGTGTGGGCTTCAGCGGACAGTTTCAGCGGACTGTCTGACGAACAAAGTCTTACGGAATTTCCGTAAAACTGTCCGCTGAAACTTGGTTTGAGCGGACAGTCCGCCCGTGTGTGTGCCAGTCCGCTGTACTTTCGAAATGAGCGAACTGTTCCCGCCCGGAGAAAAGTCTGCTCATTTCGAGCGCGTCTCCAGGTAGGCGGGGCCCGCGAAGGAGACGTTGCGGGCCCCGCCGCCTGGTATGGACTTAAAGGGGAACCCCAACGCCGAAAAAAAACGGCGTGGGGGTCCCCCCAAAGTCCACAACAGACCCTACCCGGCCGGCCAGGAAAGGGGGGCGAGCGAGCGCGCCCCCCCTCCTGAGCCGTACCAGGCCGCGTGCCCTCAACATGGGGGGTGCCTTGGGGAAGGGGGGGCTGCGCGGCCCCCCCACCCAAAAGCACCTTGTCCCCATGTTGATGAGGACAAGGGCCTCTTCCCGACAACCCTGGCCGTTGGTTGTCGGGGTCTGCGGGCGGGGGGCTTATCGGAATCCGGGAGCCCCCTTTAATAAGGGGGCCCCCGGATACCGGCCCCCCACCCTATGTGAATGAGTATGGGGTACAATGTACCCCTACCCATTCACCTGTGAAAAAAAGTACAAAAAAAAAACACAACACAGGGTTAAAATATTTTATTGCACAGCTCCGGGGGTCTTCCGTCTTCGGGGGTCTTCTCGCCGTACTCCTCCGCTATCTTCTTGTAGCTCTTTTGCTAGCGGAGGAGTCCGGCTTTCTTCCTCCCCGCCGCCGGCCTCTTCTCCCGACTTCGGGGGTCTTGTCCCCCTCTTCGGTTCTTCTGCCGGGCCACCGCGCCTTCTTATAGCTCTTTTAGAGGCGGTGGCCCGGTCTTCTGTCGCCGCCTTACGTTCTTCTGCCGGGCCACCGCGCCTTCTTATAGCTCTTTTAGAGGCGGTGGCCCGGTCTTTTTTGTACTTTTTTTCACAGGTGAATGGGTAGGGGTACATTGTACCCCATACTCATTCACATAGGGTGGGGGGCCGGTATCCGGGGGCCCCCTTATTAAAGGGGGCTCCCGGATTCCGATAAGCCCCCCGCCCACAGACCCCGACAACCAACGGCCAGGGTTGTCGGGAAGAGGCCCTTGTCCTCATCAACATGGGGACAAGGTGCTTTGGGGTGGGGGGGGCACGCGGCCCCCCCTTCCCCAAGGCACCCCCCATGTTGAGGGCACGCGGCCTGGTACGGCTCAGGAGGGGGGGGGGCGCTCGCTCGCCCCCCTTTCCTGGCCGGCCGGGTAGCGTGCTCGGACAAGGGTCTGTTGTGGACTTTGGGGGGACCCCCACGCCGATTTTTTTCGGCGTTGGGGTTCCCCTTTAAGTCCATTACAGGCGGCGGGGCCCGCGACGTCTCCGTCGCGGGCCCCGCCTACCTTGACACGCGCTTGAAATGAGCGGACTTTCCTCCGCGTGTGTGGGCGAGTTCGTTCATTTCAAAAGTTGCGCGGACTTAGTACGACGAACTTAGTCTGCCGTATTAGTCCGCTCAAAAAGTGCCGTGTGTGGGCAAGTTCGTTCATTCAAAAGTTTGAGCGGACTGTCTGACGAACTTAGTTTGGGCAGACAGTCCGCCCGTGTGTACGCCGCCTTATAGTCCAATCAGCTGATTCATTTTGTTCTGGAGGTTCGATTACTGGCAAAGTGCATTCCTGAGAACTGAGTAAGCCCACGTACACACGGTCGGAGATTTTGCCAACCAAATCCGTCGGATTTTGCCCGTCGGATTTAGTCGGACGGATTGTGTCTGAAACTGTTGCATACACACGGTCGGGCCAAGTTGGCGAAAAATCCGATCTTTCAGAACATGATGACGTAATTTAGTTACGATGGGACTACATTCAGGCTAGTAGCCAATAGCTTTGATGTAGGAATTTGATCTGAGCATGCGTGGCACTTGGTCCGATGAAAATGCTCTACACATGATCGGATTAGGTCCGTCCGGCCCAGTTGGTTGGGAAATATTTCCAACATGTTGGAAAATTGGGTCGGACGGAGATTCGGACGGAATCAGTCCGATGCATACCACACACAGTCGGATTATCTGACGACACGGTCCAATAAGACTCATTCCGACAGATTCTCCGACCATGTGTACAAGGGCTTAGAAGGGTGTTTTATTGTATTTGAGCCGAGGAGAAGAGACGTTTGTTTATTGAATCTTTTAACACACACATGACAAACGACTTTCCAAACTACGAATCATTATCATGAATGTATATGCATACATAAATAAAAAAAGGTGATCAGCGCAAACTATATACCAAATATTACTACAAAGATAGAAAATCCTTGTTTGATATGTATTCTACTTCATAGATAAAGTGCAAAAAATCAATAATGATAATATTATTGGTGAATCCTAATGCAAATTGCTGCTGTGCATGCAATTATTTAGCTGCTTTACAAAACTGCTACTGTGCAAACTACATAAATAAATTATTAGCTGTGCATGCGATTTAGCTGCTGTGTAAAATGCTTTGTAATTATTATGTAATTATGTAATTATTTAGCTGCTGTGCAAACTGCTACTGTGCAAACTACGCAAATAAATTATTTGCTGTGCATGCGATTATTTAGCTGCTGTGTAAACAAATTATTTGCTGTGCATGTAATTATTTAGCTGCTGTGCAAACTGCTACTGTGCAAAATACGCAAATAAATTATTTGCTGTGCATGCGATTATTTAGCTTCTGTGCAAAATGCTACTGTGCAAACTACGCAAATAAATTATTTGCTGTACATGCGATTATTTAGCTGCTGTGCAAACTGCTACTGTGCAAACTACGCAAATAAATTATTTTCAAAAAATGCACAACACATTACCATAAATTCATAAAGTGAATAAAATAGCTGCTACCGTGCAAATAATTAAAACAAATAATTAATATAGTGCAAAATCGTGCAAATCATCATCAGATGCTAAACATTAAATAATAATTGAATGAACACTAAATAGTGCAAGATTATCATAAAGTTCTGAGTATCAAATGATCCTTTGTGTACGCCTTTAAGTGTGTAGGTGTACCAATACAGTCCTATTTATATTGAGTAGTGATACCCATAAAAGTCCATCCATAAACAGTAAACGTGCAAATTAGTGCAAAAAGTGCTGGTGTGCAGCAATGTGACAGGCAAACTCTTCAGATGACATCCACTGTGTACTCTTCGTGTGCTCCACTCAGTGCTCTCTATGTGCTTACCTCTAAACGGGTAAGAAATGCCACTCAGATATTTCTAATGATGAGTCCTCCTGAGTGTGGTAACCAGGGATGATGTCCTTAAAGAGGAAGTAAACCCTGATGGGTTTACTTCCTCTTTCATTCCCTGCAAAGGTAAAGCATAATGGACTACTATGCATCGCATAGTAGTCCATGACCCGTGTAGCCTAAAGGTTCCTTTGTAACCCCAACTTAATTAGTCCCCCAATATAAATATATATATATACAACATTAACACAACAACCATAACCTGCCCATCCTGGTGATCTCTGACGGTGACCCATAATTCCACCAAACACCAAAAGTCACTGCGGTACCCATTTAACTTTACCAGGCCTCCACCTGTAGCCGGTCGGAGACAACCTCCCGCAGTGACACATACCAGTATTCCATCCACCGTTCTGGAATACACTGGAGGGGCCGATACTATTGATGAGCCCCCCACCCCATCAGATCACCTCTGATTTACCGTCAACCGTCAAAGACCACCAAGAACACCGCCACAGCCCAAAAGGGGGACCCCCTCACCCTTGAGGGCAACCCCACACCTGCAAGGCCTTCCTGATCCCCTCCTGCAAACCGAGGGACCAAAGGTCAATGCCCACATCTGAAAGGTGAACACCGTCCTTCCGTAAATAAAGGCCAACATTAACCTCCAACTCCCGGTGACGGACCACAATCCCCCCATTTTTTGTCACAAACCGCCCAACCACCTTATTGATCCTAATGCGGGTCTTCTCAATGCTCACCTCCGACCGGGCCCACCGCCACACCGTTCTGGCCACAATATCGGACCATACCAGAATTGTCCCCGGAAACTGCGCCCGCAGGCGCATAAAGTCCGCCTTTATGTCCGCCATTATGTCCCTTACTTTGCGAAGCCCCAAATCATTGCCCCCGGCATGGATCACCAACACATCGGGGGTCTGTCCCTCCCCGCAAACCTTTCCACTTCCCTCATTACTCGTTCCCACAGCATCCCCGGAAAACCCAGCTACTTCACACATGCCTCCCTCCTGGAAATACCCAGTTGTCGTCCATCCGGTCGTGCGTCACCTCTCCGGGCCCCCCAACAAACATAAGAATGCCCCAAAATCCAGACGAGGCGCTCAGAAACTCCACCTGGAACAAAACCAAAAACAAAACAACTATCATGACACATGGAACAAAATCTGTACACAACCATTAACCAACTTCCCCCACTGCCCAATTGAACCCAGGAAGTGGGAAAAATCAATCCATTGCCAACTGCGGCCGAACATAAGACCGGAACCTCCGAGACTCCCACCTCCCAATCCTGCGAACCGCAGCTTCATCCAACCCGTACCTGGCAGCCTCAGTGGCCGCCCCGATGCGGAAGGAGTGTGATGCATAGGCTTTGCCCTCCAAACCCACTTCCGACAAACACCGCCGGAATACCGACACAAATTGAAACTTGGACAGAAATGAACCGTCCGCATGACGTAAGAGGGGGCCATCTCCCCCTGGCCTAACCTCCAGAAACTCCCGGACTGCCGCGACAGGGCAGACACCAGAACCCGGCATCGCATACAGTGACACCACCGCCCCCTTCCCCAGTTGGTCCGTTTTGGACCTGCGCAACCGAAGCCTAACTCGATCCTCGTCCGCCCTCACATCCTGCGCCAACAAACCCCCCGCCGCCCTCTTGGAAGGGCTGACCAGCTCCCCAATCCTGAACGCCCCATAAAACGCCAATGAGAATGCCGCTGTAAACAGCAACACTTCATATCGCGAACCACAAACATACCGCAACCGCTCACATATAGCCACCAAATTGGCAAACGTGACTGGTCGCCTCGCGTCCTTAGTCCTATGCTGTTTCCGATAACCTTTCAATGCCTGCCTGACCCAAAAATCCTTCGTACCATCCACCCCCCCACTCAATTTGAAAAAGAAGGCCAAACCCGCCAGTTTCCAGTCAAGGACCGAGACCGACGCCCCCGATTCCATGTACCGAACCACCAGGTACAGCACCAGCAGTCGCCGATCGTCTCCCTGATCACGCGCCCCAACCTCCTGAACCAACTCAACCCACTCGGACCAAACCTTAGAGTAAGCCGCCCAAGTGGATGCACTCACGGACCGCCGGATCCATCCTGCGGCGTGTCCAAAGGCAGCTCCCACATCAAAGCCGGGCAAGGAACTCCCGTCTCCTCCGCGCCCGGTGCCAAACTCCGGAACTTGTCCCACTGAAAACGAGACAATGAATCCGCCAATGAGTTCTCCACCCCCGGAATGTGCACAGCATAAACAAAAATGTTCAACTGCAAACACCTGAAAACCAATTGACGCAACAGTTTAATAACCGGAGGCGAGGAAGCCGACATCCGATTAATGACCTGCACCACCCCCATATTGTCGCAGTTGATGCGCAATTTCAGATCCTTAAAGTCCTCCCCCCACAGCTCTAACGCCAGTACCACGGGAAAAAGCTCCAGCAACACCAAGTTCCCAAGAAACCCAGCCTCGCTCCAAGAGCGCGGCCAGGGCTCCGCACTCCACCGTCCCCGAAAGTACGCCCCATAACCCGTTGAGCCGGCTGCATCCGTCACTAGGTCCACATCAAAGTTACTCACGGGGCCGGCCATCCACCTGGCCCTGCCATTGTACGCCGCCAAGAAGGCATGCCACACCCGCAGGTCTTCCCTGTGAGCCCGTCGCAAACGAATAAAATGAGTTGGGACCGTCACCCCCACCGTAGCTGCCGACAGCCGTCGGCAAAACACCCTCCCCATGGGAATGATTCTGCAAGCGAAGTTCAACTTACCCAAGAACGACTGCAACGTCCTCAACTGCACCTTGCGCCGTCCTTGAATCGCGCTGATCTCCCCCTGCAAATCCTCAAGCTTAGCCTGCGGCAACCTACACTCCATGGCCACCGAGTCTATCACTATCCCCAAAAAACTCAATTCTGAGGTCGGGCCTTCCGTTTTTTCGGCTGCCAGGGGCACTCCAAACCTGCCCGCGATGTGCTGCAACGTGGAAAGGAGAATCGCACACAAAGCGGAGGCAGGGGGCCCAATTCACAAAAAGTCATCCAAATAATGGATAACCGAATCAAGCCCAGACACATCCCGCACCACCCATTCCAAAAAGGTACTAAAGGACTCAAAAAACGCGCACGAAATGGAGCAGCCCATCGGCAGGCACTTATCCACACAGAATTTGTCCCGCCAGCGGCACCCCAACAACCGAAAGCTGTCCGAATGTACCGGAAGCAGACGAAAAGCCGACTCCACGTCTGCCTTTGCCATAAGCGCTCCCCGCCCATACCGGCGTACCCAGCGGACCGCCGCGTCAAAGGACGTGTAAGAAACTGTACACGCATCTGGGTCAATAAAGTCATTGACCGAACCCCCTTTTGGAAAGGACAAGTGGTGGATCAGCCGGAACTTCGAAGCTTCCTTCTTGGGAACAACTCCCAATGGGGAAACCACCAAGTCCCCCCAAGGCTTAGCCACAAAGGGGCCCCCCATCCGGCCCAACGCCACCTCCTTCCCCAACTTTTCGTCCACTGCCCCCGGGTGCTCCAAAGCCGACTTCAAATTCCCCGCCTCCGGCGGAACCACCGCCAAAGAACAAGGGATCCTGAACCCGTCCCGAAAACCCAATGCCAACAGATTCGCCGCCGCCCCATTCGGATACTTACTTAGAAAAGGAAGCATCCTTTCCACCTTCACCGGTGTCATCCCTCTTGTGCGCAACATCTCCAGCCCGTTTTCCTCGCTTGAAACACTTGGACAGCATGTGGGCCCCCCCACACCCGGAGCACTCGTGTTTAAATTTGCACCCACTCCCAAACTTGCAGGCACCCTCATTGTACTGCCAGCAGACCCCCCATTTCTTTCCGGCCGGCAGTCCTGAGGACGACGCACTCCCGGCCCCCCCCTGAAGAAACTGGGGCGGGGCCCGCGCCGAAGACATAAGCCTCATCCAGAGGCTGATGTCCTTGTGATCCCAACGCAATTCCGCCCGGACCGCCTTCCGCTGGCGGAATTGCTCATCATACCGCAGCCATGCAACTCCCCCATACACCCTATGCGCTTCCCCGATGGCATCCTTATAGCAGAAGAGGGCCGAGCATTGCTCGGGGTGAGTCTCGCCAATCACGCTAGCCAAGATGGCGAACGCCTGGAGCCAGTTTGGAAAAGTCCGCGGAATCAACCGATACCGCCGCTTCTCCTCATCATCATTCTTAGAGCTATCCGGCTTCACCCTGTCCAGGTTAAACTTCTCCAAGGGGAGCAGCGAGAAGATTTCGACATACTCACCTTTCGCTATCATCGCGCGAACCTCCGGTTTCAAGTGCGCTCCAAGCGGCCCCTCAAAGCACACGTAAACCTCGCACCGGGCTGCATCCGCGATCCTGACCACGTCGGTCCGCACGGCCGCCTCCTTGGCGACCGTCTCCCCCACCTGTTGTGTGGGCGAGCCCACTCCCGCCTGAACCACGACAGGGGCCAGGGAGGGCGCCCCCCCCCACCGCCTGCCGATCACCCTTCTCAGGGGTCCCCACCCCCGGCGCTGACCACGGCGCCGCTGGCCCCGCTGAGGGCCGCCCCCCATCAAATTTAGCCACCAACACCCGCAGACCCTCCAAAAGCTCGTGAACCTGAGCCGCGGCTCCGTCCCCGGCAGGGGCAGTCCCCGCCGACGACTCGACCGCAGCCACCGACCCCTCCCCCGCGGCCGGAACCACCGACACCCCTGTGCCTACCCGCACCACCCCCAGCAAATCCTGCAAAGCATGAGACACATTCAAAGGAACAATGGACTTACCAGGCTGACCAGGGGCACGCCCCCCAGCCGGTCTGCTCCTCTCCCGCGCAGGCGCAGTCTGCTCCTCCTCCTCCGAAAGTTCGCCCTCAGACCGATCCGAACGATCCTCCGCCAATGGTGCACGAAGCCCCCCGAGCGACGGGACTCCCGAGGCCGTCTCCTCCGCTTCCAATGGGGCCCGCCCCCGGCAGACTGAACTCCGCGACTCAGACCGGCGTGACAGACCAGACCTGAGTGCATCTCGTAACGGTCCCGCCTCCGCTGCTGCAGTCGACCGACCATCCAGTAAGCTCCGCCCCCGCGCCGGGCGAGCGGAACTCGCGATCCTGCTGGGGGTCCCCCGGGATCCATGGCCCCCTCCCGCCAGTCCACCGGACGACCCTCCTGTGTTTCTGGGGCCCGCCAAGTCCTCCCCCCGTCCCCCAGTCTCTACCACCTCCGCGGGGAAGCGGCGCCAAGTCGGCCCGTGGCCCCGCCCCCCGCGATGAGCTGGCGGCGTCCCAACCGCCCAGAGCCCACCGCCTCGCATAGCACTCGTTTGGCAGGAGGGACCGCTCCATCATCCCCAGGGCTCCGAACCCCACGATGCGGCCGCGAGGCAGGCCCGGGCGAGTAACGCGCCGGAGGCCGAGACCTCCGCGCGCGATGTGTCCGCTCACCCTGCCGCCGATCACTCCACCGCCAGCGATGCCACCTGGTCCCGCAGCCACTCCGGACCCATCACCGCCGCCGCCCGCTTCTAGCCCGCCAAGATTTCGACCACGTCCGCCATTGTGAGAGGAGCAGTGGTAAAAGCTGCCTCCTCTTCCAGATTCTCTCCACGGACTGAATTTTTACTCCGCCCACACCCTTTGTAAGGCTCCTCCCCTTCCTCCACAAAGTTAACTGATGTCCAGCCACCTGACTTCCTCTCTGCCTTGCACAAAATATTAACCCTCAATGTCCCTTAGTCACACTGTCATGCCCGGCCCTCCATTATCACTTGCAGTGTCATTCCGTGCCTTTCTTTATGTGTCACTTACCTGACACAGGAGCCAGCGAAGTCACCGCTGCCCCCTGTAGTCTGGAGCATCCATCTTCTCGGTGGGTCTCACTGCTCCGCCGCTGTCATTCGGCAAAGCCGCGATGACATCACTCCCGCGCATGTGCACGGGAGCCGCCACTCGCAGCATATCGCCTGCACGCCGCTGTCTACGGCGCAAGCTCCGTAGACAGCGGTGCCTGTCTTTTGCCAAATATCTCCTAAACCGTGTAGGTTTAGGAGATATTTCTTGGACCTACAGGTAAGCCTTAATCTAGGCTTACCTGTGGGTCAAAGTTGGTTGTAAGGGTTTACAACCACTTTAAGGCCGCGTACACACGGGCGGACTGTCTGCCCAACTTAGTCCGCTGAACAGTGTTTCAGCGGACAATCCGCTCGTGTGTGGGCTTCAGCGGACTTTTTCAGCAGACAGTCTGACGAACAAAGTCTTACGGAATTTCCGTAAGACAGTCCGTTCAAACTTGGTTTTGTCTGTCCAAACTTGGTTTCAGCGGACAGTCCGCTCGTGTGTAGGCAAGTTGGACGGACTAAGTATGGCGCATGCTCAGAAAGGGTTTACACGGCCGAAGGTTGCATTGCAGTGTATAGGACGTCGTTTTTATAGTCCCGTCGTACGTGCTGTACACGTCATCACGCACGCTTTCAGCGGACTGTCTGCTCATCGTGTGTGGTCAAGTCCGTTCATGCTAATTTTGAACGGACTGTCTGCCGGATTGTCTGCCGAACTTAGTTGGGCAGACAATCCGCCCGTGTGTACGCGGCCTAAGAGTTTTGAGTTCCCAGAGTTCCTCTTTACATCAGAGGACAGGGATCACTGCTGGAGAATCAGAGGACAGGGACCCCTGGCAGGTCACTTGGCAGAGCTCCTTTCCCATCCCAGCACTGTATACAGTCCCCCCCACACAAACACGCTACACAGGGCTGAAGCTTCACAGGGTGTATGTGGCTTTTATGTTGCCCTTCTGACCTGTGAAATTCTCTGGACAGAATGGCAGTGTAGTTGCAGTAGACAGATACACCCTGTGCAGATCATGGCTAACTGGCTGTGTTGTAAAGGAATGCGATTTCCGCCCTGCGAAGGAGGAACAGTACAGAGTGCTGTAATGGGAAAGGAGCCCAGCAGCCGGCATAGCATGCAGGGTGGAGAGGGTGGTCAGGGGGCTTTGGGGGGGGCAACTTAGATCAGGGAGGGCAAAGCCACATGACACAAAATCTGGAGCCTGCAGCCCTTCAGGGGCACCCGAGGATGTGTAAGAGCCGGTTCACACAGGGGCGACTTCAGGTCGCCCCTAGTCGCCTCAGGTCGGACAACATGTAAAAATCAATGTAAGTGAATGAGAGCCATCTTAATGCACACTACTGAAGTCGCTCTGACTTCAGAAAAGGTTCCTGTACTACTTCAATCCGACTTGTAGGCGACTGGTACCCATTGATTTCAATGGAGGTCGCCTACAAGTCGGATCTCTGTCTATACGGAGGCGACTCTCACAGAATTATCAGCTCTCAAGAGGAATGGGGTACAATGTACCCCTACCCATTCACCTGTGAAAAAAAATGTACAAAAAAAACCACAACACACAAGGGTTAAAATAGTTTATTGCACAGCTCTGCTATCTTCTGCTCTTTTGCTAGCTCTTTCACTAGCGGTGGAGCCTGGCTTTCTTCTTTGCTGCCCTTTTCTTCTGACTTCAGGGGTCTTGTCCCCCTCTTTGGTTTCATACTACTTTCATGCTTAGTAAGAGTACCTGGAGGAAACCCACGCAGGCACAGGGAGAGCACGCAAACTCCAGGCAGGTAGTGTCGTGGTTGGGATACGGACCAGTGACCCTTCTTACTGCTAGGCGAGAGTGCTAACCACTACACCACTGTGCCGCCCCCACAGTGGATGCTGGGACTGTGACATCATAATGGGCTGGGACATCATCCGGTGATGTCCCTATAAAAGTCGCCGCACGCCGCGTCCCTGTCATTGTGAGCAGAGACAGCGACGAGGCAACATCTCCTGAAGAGAATAAGAGAAAAACGGAAGAACAGAAGACGGCGACAGCGGCAGCGATGACAGAAGACCAGGCCACCGCTTGTAAAAGAGCTATAAGAAGGTGCGGTGGCCCGGCAAGAAGAACCAAAGAGGGGGACAAGACCCCTGAAGAGGGGGACAAGCCCCCCGAAGTCGGAAGAAGAAAAGAAAAAAAAGCCGGGTAGCTCCGCTACTGAAAAAGCTAGCGAAAGAGCAGAAGATAGCGGAGGGGTCCGGCGAGAAGACCCCCGAAGACGGAAGACCCCGGAGCTGTGTAATAAACTATTTTAACCTTTGTGTGTTGTGTTTTTTTTGTACATTTTTTTTCACAGGTGAATGGGTAGGGGTACATTGTACCCCATACTCATTCACATAGGGTGGGGGGCCGGGATCTAGGGGCCCCCTTATTAAAGGGGGCTCCCGGATTCCGATAAGCCCCCGCCCGCAGACTCCAACAACCAACGGCCAGGGTTGTTGGGAAGAGGCCCTTGTCCTCATCAACATGGGGACAAGGTGCTTTGGGGTGGGGGGGGCGCACAGCCCCCCTTCCCCAAGGCACCCCCCCATGTTGAGGACACGTGGCCTGGTATGGCTCAGGAGGGGGGCGCTCGCTCGTCCCCACCCCGGGTAGCGTGCTCGGATAAGGGTAGCCGGCCGGGTAGCGTGCTCGGATAAGGGTAGCCGGCCGGGTAGCGTGCTCGGATAAGGGTCTGGTATGGATCTGGGGGGGACCTCCACGCCATTTTTTCGGCGTAGGGGGTTCCCCTTAGAATCCATACCAGACCTAAGGGCCTGGTATGCTCTCGGAGGGGAAACCCATGCCATTTTTTTTTTAATTTAGCGTGGGGTTCCCCCTTCAGAACTCATTCTCTGATTAGCCACGGCAAAAGTTGCCTGGCCTGGGGCGACTTAAAGTCGTGTTGTAAGTCGCCCCAAGTCGTGTTCAAGTCGTGTCCAAGTTGCCTCTAAAAGTCGTGTTGAAAGTCGTGTCGCCCCTGTGTGAACCGGCTCTTAAGGGATTTGTTTTAGCAATTGCTGAAGGTTCTCTGTTATTGTTGGCAGGTGTTGGGGGAAGGTCACCTCCTGGAGGTGTGTGTCTTTTCCCCAGTTGTCAGGGAAGTGGGGTAAGTTGACATCCCCGGGTCGGGGGGTACAGAGAATCCCAGCTGGTACCTAGGAAGCACTGAGCAGTGCCATACCTCACCAGTGAAATCGGTCCCATCGTGGCTACAGGACGGCACTCTCCTCCTCTTGCCTCTACCATTCCTTGTTGCCAACACACAGCACAGACACTTCCCCATCCTGGGCTGTTCTCACCTCGTGCTCCTCTCCATTCAGGAAATGGCTTACAGCTTTCCCCCAGCTCATGGGAACAGAGGGGTGTGGACTGTGGAAGGCAAAGTATAAGCCCAGTACTCAAGCGTGGCTAGTGAAGAAGATCGGAGCTGGATTTTGTGGAGGATATGATAATATGACAGGGAGGCTGCAGGGGCCCCCTGGAGCTAGGGGTGGGGTTGCGATTGTAACCCCTGCTACGCCCATGGTGCAAGGTCCTACCTAAGCTATCTAGTTAATTTGTATACACCCAGGTAAAGCTAGTGCATAGCTGTCAACATTGAAAAAAAAATCCAGAAACACCTTTTTTTTTTTTTTTTTGCTGTGCGTCTAGCAATCCACTGTAAGCTGAGAATGCTTTATTTAGGGTTGGGGCATTCATTTAAAATGGTTCTACAAAAGGCATTTACATAACCTATTGAACAAATTTATTTTAAATAACTGCATATACAGAAAGATTCATCATAATAAGGACAGATACAGCTAAGAAGGTATTGCCCATTAGTAAAAAGGGTTTATGTATTTGTTTAGCTAACTAAAACTTTTAAAGAGGAAGTAAACCCTGATGAGTTTACTTCCTCTTTCATTCCCTGCAAAGGTAAAGCATTATGTGTCACTTACCTGACATAGGAGCCAGCGAAGTCACTGCTGTCCCCTGTAGTCCGGCGCATCCATCTTCTCGGTGGGTCTCGCTGCTCCGCCGATGTCATTCGACGAAGCCTCGATGACGTCACTCCTGCGCATGCGCACGGGAGCCGCCACTCGTGGCATATTGCCGTTGACCGCGGCGCGCTCAGTGCGCCTGCGCGCCGCTGTCTGTCTTTTGGGAAACATCTCCTAAATCGTGTAGATTTAGGAGATATTTCTTGGACCTACAGGTAAGCCTTAATCTAGGCTTACCTGTAGGTCAAAGTTGGTTGTAAGGGTTTACAACCACTTTTAGGTGGCCATACAGGGCTCATGCCAAAATGGCCCAAAATTTGAGCCATGGGGTAGCCCTGTTGGTACCAACCAGCTCAACAAAAGCCTGCTTCTAAATTGAAGGACCTGGGTGGAAAGCTGAATAATGATTGTATCCTATCAAATATAGCATCCAATCAGATGTAGTAAATTTTTGGGTATTCAGACAGCTATGACTGTCTAAATACAAAACTACCAGAGGACACTAAACAGTGTGGATGGTAAATCAAGTGATTTCTCATATTTGGGAACAAGAGAAATATTCATTTGAGTGGCATCATTTCACCATTTCTGATGAATACAGCAGCACCTGTTGTGATTGCTGATGGGTTGTAGGCCTTTATAGGTGGCAAAAATGTTGTGTAATAAAACTAGCAAGGAGGCAATACACTTTGAATTTTGAATCATGTAGAACAAAGCTGTACATAATGGGGGATTCTGCACTTACCATCAATGTGATAGGGAATTTACACCGATCATCACGTAGCAGAGAATTTTACACCAACCACCAATTTAAGGGGGATTCCTACTCTGACAACCAATGTAAGGAGGAATTTACATTGACAGCCAGTGTAATAGGAAATTAACACTGACCGCCATGGTAAGGGGGAGTTCTACGATGACCACCAAATTAAGGGAGGATTGATACTTACCACCAATATAAGGGTGATTCTACACTAACCATCAATGTAAGGGGGGGGGGGGGGGTAAAAATGACCACCAATGTAAGGAGAGATCAATACTGACCACTGGTGTAATGAAGAGATTCTACACAGTAATGAGAAGATTTAAACTGACCCTAACATAACAATTGCATTTATACTAACCACCAATGTAACTGAGACATCTACACTGACCAACGATGTAAAAGGGGTGATTACAGGGACTCCTGTACTTTACCCGCCTGCTATTCTCTGCAACCTTATCCACCCTTTCTTCAGTTCACCTTTGCATGCCACATTTGCTCACCTTTGCACCCCAGTCACCCCTTGCTGCTGCCCACCTTCCCCTTTGCACCCCATACCCCCTGTCCCCCTTTGTACCCCAATGCCCCTCTTCACCTTTGCTCCTCAATCCCCCCCTTACTTCTGCACATACTCTTTTATGCTCACCTTTGGCTCCTATATGTTAATCTCTTCTCTATTTATATGCGCACCCACTCCTTTTTTCACCTTTGCATCTCAACCTCCATTACCTCCATTAGCTCTTAAATGATACTCCCCTCTTCTTACTTCAACAAAAATCATAATCATAAATATAAATTTTTTTCCATAAGTGATCACGTGACCTCTGGTCTCAGCTGGATTAGGGAGTTAGAGAGGTAGGGGTGGAGATTGCGTGGGGGGCACACTATCAGGAGGCATAGAGAGGTCAGTGAAGAGCTGTGCAGGGGGGATGTGTCAGCTCAAGTCTAACCACTGGAGTACATGCAGGCTGGGCTCCCAATAATGCAAATAAGTAAACTGACCACACTAGAATGGATTTGTTTCCATGCCTGGTGTGGTCAGTTTGAAATAGGAAAGCAAGGGGACTGGCAGGATCACCAGGATCGCATTTCAAACAAAGGACGCAATGCAAAGAGAACAGGATACTTTCTTAAAAGATAAGGTTTGCCAAAGCTTTTCTGGTTATACTTCTTTTGTGGGTCACAGGAGTGCACTTACTTTTGCTTTCCTCTGACCCAGAGTCAACTTACAGTGGGCTATAGCCTGCTATTAGCTGATGTCATAGAGCCTAGGCTCTATGACATCAGCTAATAGCAGGCTATAGCCCACTGTAACATTACCAAATATATTGTCGGGTTCCTTCCAGCTGCCTGATTGACAGCTGGCTCTGGCTTTCAGTGTGGTTGAGAGCCAAAGCCAATTGTGCCCATCCCCTCTCCTGCCTGGTACTCCACTTTCTACTCTGCCACTGGAGGGGCAGAATAGAAATCAGTGACTGACAGTCACAACTCTCTGTTTTGGGAAGATTGAGAACTGAGTGATCAGCGGCCTTGTGATCACTTATTACTTGGTTTTAGATCCAACATGGGACAGCTGCAGCACCACACCACTGCTGCAGCATTGAGATGAGTATGTGTTTTTTTCTTTTTTATAACCCTATACATCTCCTTTAATACAAATACATGGTACAACAGGCACATATCATGACTCATGTACAACATATATGCATCATGCTACAACCTATAAACACTCCCCTTTCTTATCACCTCTTAAATAAAGACCGTACCACTTTTTGGAGTAAAATAGGCCGTAGCAGCCATTAACTTTATTATTATTAACAAAAACATATCAAATCTCAAAAATATATATCTCTTTTAAATAACGTAAACAAATAACATGAAAACACATAACGCACAACATTTCTGACTACTATCAGCTCCTCCTAGTGTTGGTCTTTGCAGGTCCACCAATCAGAAACCATCTGTAACCAAACATAGACACTGCGGTCCCTCTGCCATGGGTTATTAGGCCTCAAGCCGACATTCTGACTCAAAGACGCCCAGTTACCGCAGTGTCCCCATCCCATTTTCCAGCTAACCTTAGTTAACTGGTTTACCATCCTCAGGACCCATACCACCGCCAAGTCCTGACTCTGCATTCCGAACTCTTTTCCCTCCCCTGCAAAGACCAAACACTAGCCACTGCCATGACTTCTATCTTGACCTGAAACACAAAACAGACACACAACACACAAAGAGAAAGAAAAAACCTGTACTACTACTACCCATTCCTAGGGAGGGAGGGAGGGAACTTTCTTGGCACTCTGCTGCCTAGGAGAGGGTGGGGTTTACACTTTCCTATGCTAAACTACTCCCTGCCTCAACTCCTGGCCAATCCCTGTTCCCCTTACAACTTCTAATCCTATCTGCCAATGACTGTAATGTTTCCATAGTCATGACAGCCCTTTGCCTATGGATTGTTAACCCTCTTGGCACCGGGCTTCTCTGGAATATGAAATATAGGGGTAACATGAACTTTAACTTCTAAAAAGGCCAGATACTCTGCATGAATACTCCTGAAAGTGTGTGTTGTGTAGGTGTGGCTGTAGATTCACTAGAAATATGTAGGTTGGAAAACTTGTTATTAAGTAAAGTAATAAAACCACATTTCAGTGGGCACACTTGTAATCTTACATAGCTTCCCCTTTCTCATGGACATTTTA
Organism: Lithobates pipiens; assembly: GCF_037356315.1. Classification (NCBI taxonomy): domain Eukaryota; kingdom Metazoa; phylum Chordata; class Amphibia; order Anura; family Ranidae; genus Lithobates; species Lithobates pipiens. The sequence goes on from NW_027507718.1 coordinate 137,904,650, forward strand.
CATGTTTAAAGTGGTTGTAAACCCTTACAAACCACTTTGACCTACAGGTAAGCCTAGATTAGGGCTTACCTGTAGGTCCAAGCAATATCTCCTAAACCTATATGGTTTAGGAGATATTTGCCCGAAAACGGGCACGGCTGTCTACGGCACATGCGCCGTAGACAGCGGCGCGCAGGCGCACTGAACGCGGCAGTTCCAAAAATGGAGCTGCCGCATTTGTCGACTCCCGTGCACATGCGCGGGAGTGACGTCATCGCGGCTTCGCCGAATGACAGCGGCGGAGCTGCGAGACGCCACAAGCAAGATGGATGCGGCGGACTACAGGGGACAGCGCGACTTCGCTGGCTCCTGTGTCAGGTAAGTGACACATAATGGGCTACTATACGATGCATAGTAGTCCATTATGCTTTACCTTTGCAGGGAAAAAAAGAGGAAGTAAACTCATCAGGGTTTACTTCCTCTTTAAGATGTTCCTGGGCTCTGTATGTCTTACATTTTTTTCTGAAATGTCCTAGAGGAGGGCATAAAGGTTTTATAACATGCTGTCTTTTGGTAATCTTTTGCAAACAGTGTCGTATATCCCTGTATATGTCTATATACTTCTAAAGATTTTGTATTTATACTATATCTTTCAGTTTAATACATATTAACTTGTAAAATGTGGTAACTGTCGTATGTAATTGCGGCATACAGTATAGTAATTTGCATAGACTAGCCTTTCTCAGGCTTTTTACACAGAAGAGCCCTTGAAATAACTTTCATGTCTTGGTGGACCCTTGCTAAGTTAGTTGACCTAAGGACTATGCAGGCACCATCAAATGGAAGGTCAATTAGCTACAGCTCAAGGAACCCCTACCAACCTCCGAAAGAACCCTAGGGTTCCAGGCAGGGCCTGGTCAAGGGGAGGGCAGAAGGAAAATGTTCCATAGGCATAGTGGTTTAATGTGGAGGGGGGCACCAGTGGCGTTGCTAATGCTATACATCCAGGTCACATGCCTCGCATTTCCTGTGGGGCAGCCAGCATCAGTCCCTGTCATAGCAGTCAAACAATGTCATAGCCAAGGGAAGCTTCCCCTAGGCTCCTCCTAAGCTCTGAAGTATCTTATGTATAGGCCTGCGCACAAGGGCACACTCCAATCATCACATATGCATTGCTCTGCCTGGCCTTGCCAATTCAGCAGGGGGGCCTGGCGGCAGTAAGAGGAGTTGGACTCACAAATTTTGGGCACCCTCACTCTGCAGCTATTTTAAAGAAAATTGTCCAGGTCCCATTGTTTAGCCAAGGGCCTGGGGGCAGAAAAGGACAATTTGCCACTTTTGGGTGCAGGCAGAGTGAGCTACCGCACCATGGTTACCGACGATTAAATGAAAATCCCAGCCTCTTCTATCTCAATCTGCCGGAGCAGACCAGGGCTTTAATTTAATTGTAGTGAAATGCTGTGGATGATTACTCCACCTGCACCCTAAAGTGGTTAAATAGTTCCTTTTCTGCCCCGAACCTCATTGCCCAGCTCGGTTCCGAGGAGGAAGGAACATTATCCAGCCGTTAGCTCGGTAAGATACTCCTGCAGAAAAAGCACTGCTCCCTGCTCATGGACCTGATGGTTCTTACCTAAATATCGAAATGCATTACAGACTACTTCATTCATAATGATGTGGATGAGATTTTGCCTGCATCCTTATGGGTGGCTCATAAGGTGGTGCTGAGGGGCCATCTCATGAAGCTGGCTACCACTAGGAAACACTAGAAACTGAGAGACATACATTCCCTTTATGACAGACTTTGACAGACTTTACCACCAACATGGCCGAACAACTAACTCAAGAGTTGCTGAGTCAAATCAACCAAAAGAGAAGTGCTCTTGATACCCCATTCTCGGGGGAAAGATGGAAATCTCCCTCTGGTGGTCCAAGGCTCGCTTCCTCAGCTTCGGCTATGTTTGCAGCAAGAAAGGTAAATCAATCCATTCAATCCCCACACACAAATATAAACTATGTGACTCTAATGGTAATATTACCTCTCACCCCAAGGAGGTTTTAAAGCTGTTCTCCTCCTATTATCAAAAACAGACCCTCTGCTGCATCCACCCCCCAGTCCTGGCTAGATACCCTCTCACTGCCCAAGATCAATGAGGAACAATTACAATCCCTGAATGCACCCTGTACAGAAGAGGAGATAGCTACAATTATTTCCTCTTTGAAACCCTCCAAGGCCGTGGGCTTTGATGGCTTCATGGTCCTCTATTACAAAAAAATTTGTAAATCTCTAAAATTCCCAAACTATTTAATCGTATCCTCAGGGGCGACACGTTCCCAACAGATATGCTTATGGCAAGAATCGGCACGATATGGTTGCCAATATTCATAAGTGTACCGCTCAGTTGCCATTAAGGAAACTGTGGTAAAACTTCACACCAGATGATACTACACCCCTGTTAAAATACATAGAATTTTTCCAACTATTCTAAACACATGTTTCAGAGGATGTGGTGAAAGGGTACACTCCTCCATACCTTTTGAAGCTTTAAGGTTCTACGATCTCTTTGGCAGCAGACCTTTATGACGGTGCTTCAAATAACTGGCACACCTATCACTTTGACCTATCAGATGTATATTCTGTTTGCAGATCTCCCAGAGCCCCCCCCCCCCCCCCCCCCGATCAAAAATGGTCTCACATGCTATTTAGCACTATTCACTGGGCTATAGCTTTGAACTGGTGAACCCCAACAGTTCCATGGTCCCAGGTGCTTTCTCAAATGGAGTCTATTAAATTAATGGAACAAATACACCATATTCTCATGGACTCCGTGCAAATATTTGACCGCAAATGGGGCTTTTGGCCAACTCCTTAGATTGCCAATATGGGCAGAGTTCCTCCTATTCTGCTCGGTCAACCTGCTGGATTGGGCCAAAGGAACCCTGACCTCGGATTAATATATGTACTCTTACCACAAAAATAAGCTGGACAACACAGCTTCTGATGATACACCAAACTATTAAGTATATGCAGATGTATTATTATATTGCTCTGTGTACATTTTATTATTTTTTCTTTCCTTTTGGTTATTGTTATGTTTTTATTTTACATACTAGTTCTTGGAGAGTGACACTTCTAACCTATCATGACTTCTTTTGTCTAGTCCTCCGAATGATCTGAAATATTGTTGTTTTAGTTATATATAGCAATCTCAATGCACATTATATTTTCCTGTAACTGCCTATATTACCTCAATAAAAATGTTTGTAAACAAAAAAACGAAAAAGGATTGCACCCAGTCCCTGAGCTCCAAGTAGAAAAAGCCAGCTAAACCAGGTGCTGGGGAAGATGGTGGGTTCCCACCTGTCCAGGATTTACACGGAAAGTCTGGGTTTTCAATCATGTGTCTGGGTTTCAGACTGCCTGAAACCCAGACACATTATTCAAATCGAACTCTGGCACCCCACAGCACTTCCGGCTTCCCCTCCTCTCCTTTACTGCCAGCTGCTTTGGAGATGTTTCAAGATGGAGAACGGGGGGTGGCATAAGCCATATGTCATATTAACCATTCCTTTTCTGAATGAACACAGTGAGTGTTTGGCACTGATCACTCTCTATGTTTATTTATAACTGAAGCATAGCAAACTGTGTTTCCTATGCTTCAGTTTGTAAATGAACAGGAATCTGCTCAGCACAGAGCACTTCCTATTGATTCACTGTCTGGTACAGCTATGGCTGCAGAGAAAGGGATTGGGGAATATTTGTCCTCAGTCCCTTACTCAGTTTCAAAAGTGAAAGGGGGTTGTTTAGATATTTCACCAAAGCACCCAACAGGGCTTCAAAAAAATTAGGAATGAATTAAAAAATAGTGTTAAAAAAATGCAAAAAATAAAAATAAATAAAAATAGAAAAAAAAAATATTGACACCATCCACCATCCTTACTGGCACGTCCGCTGCTCTACTGGCTGACACCATCCACTGTCCTACTGACACCAAACTCTGCCCTACTGACACATTCATTGCTCTACTGAAACCATCCACTGCTCTACTGACACTGTTCATGTTTTAATTCCTTTTTATATGTTTGTTCACATTTACTTATAGGAGGGTGTGTGTGTTTGAGCTTTGGGGTACACACCAAAATGCAATAGGTTGTGCAAACCTATGGTCTGGTAACAGGATCAGAAATTATAATGACAGACCAGGCTACTGCTGAGCAAGACAGGTCCTTTTAATGTGTCCCCTCTCCTATTGTGATGTTTGAGGGATCTCAGGAAGACCCACAGTACCAGGCATGCAGAGAATGCAGGTACGGGAGCAGAGGCAGCTCTTTAATTAGGCAAATTAGGCAGTCACCTAAGGCCTTGGGCTCACAGGGGCCACGGAGCTGTTTAATTTGCCTGTGATCAATTGTCAGTGTCAGCAGCTCTGCCTCATGAATCAGACTGAGACAGAAGTGCAATTAAATCACAATTGTTTATTAATAAAAATAAAAAGGTAAATAGAAAAAGCGTAGTCAAGCATAGCCAGAGTCCAGTAACCAGATCGGGTAGTCAGCCAGGCCAGAAGTCAGGGATCCAAGTAGAGCAACAGCAAGCAGAATACGGAGCTAGAAGGGATGTCAGCAAGCCAGTCTTTAAACAAACCGCAGGAGATGGTTTCTAGTTATGTGACCAAGGCGAAGCCAGAGGTGAAGTGAGCTGGAAGGCTTTAACTAGGCAGGTCAGACGAGCATCATCAGGAACAGCTGGTAACTGTGGAGAGAGAAGAGAGCTGGCAATTAGCCAACAGCTGAGCGGCCAGCCCAGAGAAGGAAGGGCTAAGCCAGCCCTGACAGTACCCCCTCCTCAATGACCCCTCTCCCTCGGAGGGCCACCGGACTTGAGGGGAAACCGTCTATGGAACTCGCGGAGGAGGACAGGGGCATGTACGTCAGAGGATGAAACCCAGGAGCGTTCCTCTGGACCGTACCCCTTCCAATGCACCAGGTACTGTATGTGCCCACAGAACCTACGGGAGTCAACAATGGATTGTACCTCATACTCCTCGTGGTGCTCAACCTTAATAGGATGAGGACGTGGCACCGAGTTGGTAAATCGGTTACAGACCAACAGTTTCAATAAGGAGACTTGAAACACATTTGAGATGCGCATACTAGGAGGAAGGTCCAACGCGTAAGCCACTGGGTTAATCCTGCGAAGGTATACGGAAAGGCCCAATAAACCGAGGTGCAAACTTCAGTGAGGGAACACGATGCCGGAGGTTGCGAGATGACAGCCAGACCCTGTCCCCAACCTGGTAGAAAGGCGCAGGCAGGCGTCTGCGGTCAGCATGGAGTCTGTACCTAACATTAGCATGACGCAAAGCCTCCTGGACTTGTACCCAAGTGGAACGAAGAGCACGGAGATGCTCCTCTAACGCAGGAATACTCTGCGGAACAAACGAGTCAGGCAACATGGAAGGTTGGAAACCATAATTCGCCATAAATCAAGACAATCGGGAGGCAGAATTCAAGGCACTGTTGTGAGCAAACTCTGCCCAAGGTAATAGGTCAGACCAGTTGTTATGATGGTCAGAAATATAGCAACGTAGGAATTGCTCCAAGGACTGATTGGCTCATTCTGCGGCCCCATTAGACTGTGGGTGATACGCAGAAGAGAACGCAAGCTGGATTCCCAACTGTGCATAAAAGGCTCGCCAAAACCGGGAGACAAACTGACTGCCCCTGTCCGAGACAATCACCTTGGGTAGCCCATGTAAGTGAAAGGTCTCCCGAGCAAAAATGGAAGCCAATTCCTTAGAGGTGGGCAACTTCTTAAGTGGAATACAATGACACATCTTTGAGAACCGGTCAACCACCATAAGGATAACAGTGTTGCCTTGGGAGTTGGGCAACTCCACAATGAAATCCATAGACAGATGAGTCCAGGGCCTCTCTCCATTGGGTATGGGTTGTAGGAGGCCCACTGGAAGGTGTCGTGGAGTCTTACTCTGAGGGGACAGGCAGCTATGAAGGCAGTAACATTAGCCCGTAGACTAGGCCACCAGAATTGTTGGGAAATGGCCCAAATGAGTTGATTCTTCCCAGGATGGCCAGCTGCCTTGGGAGAATGGTAAGTCTGGAGCACAGCAGTACAGAGACTATCTGGGACAAGGCAGCAGTCACAAGGTTTATCAGGAAGAGCATGGACCTGAGCAGCAATAATTTTGTCAACCAAAGGATAAGTAAAACTGGGGCGAACAGTAACCAAGATACGATCAGGAGGAATCATAGGAACCGGAACCGACTCCGACTTGGAAGTGGACAAAAATTGTTGTGACAAGGCATCAGCCCTTACATTCTAAGGCCGCGTACACACGCGCGGACTGTTGGCCCAACTTTGTCCGTCCAACAGTTTGAGCGAACAGTCCGCTCAAACTTAGCATGGACGGACATGGCCACACACGACGGACGAACAGTTTGCTGAAACCGTGCGCGATGACGTGAACGGCACGTACGACGGGACGAAAAATACGACGTCCTATACACTGCAATGCAACCTTCCGACGTGGAAATCCTTTCTGAGCATGCGCGAGACTTAGTTGGCCGAACAAGCCTACACACGAGCGAACAGTCCGCTGAAACCTTGTTTCAGCGGACAGTTTTTCGGAATTTCCGTAAGACCTTGTTCGGCCAACTGTCCGCTGAAACTGTCCGCTGAAGCCCCACACACGAGCGGACTGTCCGCCCAAACACTGTTCAGCGGACAAGGTTGGGCGAACAGTCCGCGCGTGTGTACGCGGCCTTAGTACCGGGTAAGAATGAGACAACGTAATTAAAGCTCGACAAGAAAAGAGCCCATTGTGCCCTTCTGGGAGAGAGTCGCTTAGCCTCAGACAAGAATGTAATATTCTTATGGTCAGTAAGAATAAGAACAGGCACAGTGGTACCTTCAAGGGGATGTCTCCATTCTTTCAGGGCTAAAATGATCGCCAACAGCTCTCTGTCACCAATCTCATAATTGCACTTAGCAGGTGAAATTTTTGCAAAAAGTAGCCACACGGTTGCATAGCGCTCTCAGAGTTCGGACGTTGAGACAGAAGGGCGCCAACTCCAGTCTCAGAAGCATCAACTTCTAGGATAAAAGGCAACGTAGGATAAGGATGTGCCAACACAGGAGCAGAAACAAAGGCAGCCTTGAGAGCCTCAAAGGCCTTAATGGACTCCGGAGACCAACTCTGTGGGTTACCGTCCTTTCTGGTCATATCAGTCAGGGGCTTGACCAGAGACGAGAAGTTACAAATAAACTTCCGATAGTAGTTGCAAAAGCCTAGGAAATGCTGCAGAGGACGTAAACCCACGGGTCGAGGTCACTGTAGGACTGCAGAAAGTTTCTCTGGGTCCATCGAAAAACCAGCAGTGGAAATGACATAGCCCAGGAATGTAACCTGTTCACGATGGAACTCTCACTTCTCCAGTTTACAATAGAGATTGTTCTCTCTTAGTTTCTGAAGCACACGACAGACATCTGTGTAGTGGCGCACTGCAATTTTCAGTTAAATCTACGCAGTGCTGAATCGCAAAAAGTGCTCTGGTCTTTGGCCAGCCAAATTCTTCGGGGCTGAAGTGGTTAAGGCGCCAGAAGGGGTTTCTAGGTGATTGTGTACCTGTCAGATTATAGGTCAGATATACTGAAGCATGGTCAGATCAAGTGACCTATTGATGTGGTGCAAAGTATGTGGAATCAGAAAGTACCATATTTATTGGTGTATAACACGCAACGGCGTATAAGACGTGACGCTGTATAACATGTGACGCTGTATAACACGCACCCCAAGTTTAGGAGGGAATTTTAAGGGAAAAACTTTTAGGAGGGAAGTTTAAGGAAAAAACTTACATGTAAATGCCCATCAATGCATCCTTATCGATGTCCATCTGCAGCCTTGTCCAGTGTCATTGCAGCCTTGTGTCATTGCAGCTTTGTGTCATTGCAGCCCTGTGTCATTGCAGCCCTGTGTCATTGCAGCCTTGTGTCATTGCAGCCTTGTATCAGGCTGATTATTTAAAATTGGTGCCGATCTCTGCCCCGCTGAGGGAAGAGGAGAAGCACTGCTGACATACACAAAGCCGAGTGTACTCGGCTAGGCTCGGCTCCTCTCGCAGTCCCGCCCAGTCCCACCCCTATGATGGACATTAGACAGGTCCAATGGTAGGACTGGGCGTGACTGTGAGCAGAGCCGAGCCTAGCCGCGTACACTCAGCTTTGTATGTCAGCAGCACTCACTCCGCTCACAATCAGTGGAGTGGAGATCGGTGTGTTATACGCCGATAAATACGGTAATCTATTCTGGTATAGAGCTTGTGTGAGGAAGAGTAAAATATGTAATCTCGCTCTCCCGAGTGCTGCAACCGCCAGACGTCTATCAATTTGTGTAGTAGTTTGGCTATGCGTTTTGAGTGACTTGGAGGAATGGACGATGTGCCCGTGTCTGTTGATGGTATCAGATGGATGTTGAAGTCGCCTCCGAGGATTAATTGTCCCGTCTGAAAGTCCTGTAGTTTCCCTAGCACCCCATCTAAAAATGAGGCCTGGTTCTCATTGGGGGCATATATCATTGCTAGCGTTACCTGTATGTGTCCTAATAGACCCTTTAGGAAGATGTATTGTCCCATGGTGTCTATCAGGGAGTCTTGGCATTTCCAGGGGATGTTGTTAGATATTCATATAGAATTCCTTTTGATTTGGTTGTTGGGTTAGTAGAGTGGTAGGCTAACGGGTATAATCTATTTTGTAGATATGGGAGATTGTTATTTTTGAAGTGCGTCTCTTGGATGAAAGCAATGTCTGTATGAGAGTGTTTCAGGTCATGCAACAGCATGCGCTATTTTCTGGTGTATTGCCCTTTGGCATTTAGTGACATCACTACCAATTTGTCTAGTGCCATCCTAGGGGAAGGGGGGGAATTGAGGGAGAGGGAAGAAAAAAAAGGGGGGGTGTGGGTAAGATTAGTGGGGCAGGAGGCTAGAAGAATTCAGAGGGGGGGATGAAGAGGGAGAAGGCGTAGTTAGAATAGGAAAGAAAAAGAATCAGAAGTCAATGAAGCGGAAAAAGAAATCACTCAATACAATAAAATCTGAGCCTATTTCCCTACTTCCATCTTAAATTACGGTAACTGCATATAACTCCCAGGAGGTTAAACGTGCCTCTCCATAGGATATGCTATCCTATCTGGGAGAGAGGAAGGACAGGGCTCAATAGGTGAGCCCCCAAACTTCCTGTCCACCCCGACAAAACATTATAGTGCAAAAATGATCTCTACTCAAGAGAAAAACAGCAAACTCTAACGTAATACTATAACAGTGCTAACGTGCATAAAGGAATCAACAGTGTAAACTTCCCTTGTACTATGCTTCTCACCTAGTTCCCCCTGCCCTACTCAGAAATCAACAGTGCCATCCTCCATTATATTGTATATTCCTGACCAGAGGCAGCTTCTCCTATTTCATCCCCATTTCATATCTGGTATATTTCCTTTGTATATCATGATGCCATGTGCAGGATGCTTTTTGTAATAGGTGCTGTTTGTCATCTGCTCACTCTTATTTCACCTTCATAGTTACATAGTTAGTAAGGTTGAATAAAGACACCAGTCCATCCAGTTCAACCTGAGTGAGTGTCTATAATTGTCCCTATCCCTGTACATTACACACTCACATCGGTCCCTACCCTCAAGGAGCCCACAGTCCAAGGTCCCCATTCATATACCAGGGCCAATTTTGGACAGAAGCCAATTAACCTACCTGCATGTCTTTGGATTGTGGGAGGAAACCGGAGTACCCGGAGGAAACCCACACAGGCACAGGGAGAACATGCAAACTCCTGGCAGGTAGTGTCGTGGTTGAGATTTGAACCAGCAACCCTTCTTACTGCTAGGTGAGAGTGCTACCCACTACACCACTGTACCTTCCCATTATCTTTTGATCATATTCCCCTCTCCCCAATGAAGACATCCGGCTTCCTCGATGAGCATAGCCAGTATCCCCATCTAGGGAGAGCGGTGAGAATAGAAGACCCCCCTCTCTGTCCTTCACATAACCCAGTCGTGTCTGGGATCAGAGTCTGCTTTCCAGAACTTGGTCTTTTCCTCTTTCCATATGTCTGCACACACATGTAGGTCTCTGGGTAGATTGGGAAGGGGGGGCTAAGTTTTATACCGACAATCACATTCAGGTTGGTGTCTGCAGTTTCTGTGTAGTAGGGGGTGAATGTGTTTCGGGCATACGTTTAATCCACATGTTGGGTAGCTGAGGGCACTCCGGACACATCTCCAGTAAAGGTTTCAAAAGGAGCAGAGTTGTTATCATTAACAGTAATTGTCAGTCTAGGTGCATTTAGACCTTGCATCTGACGAGAGAGGGACACCGGGGGCTGCTACTCAGGCACCAGTATAGTGTGACTAGGTATTGCGCTCAGTGGGTCAGATGGATGCCGCTGTCAGTGGACAGTTTCCAGCATGATTCAGTCCTGGAGGCGGGGGGTGCCGGAGGCGGTTGTGGATGATGCAGCAGCAGTGCAAGGGCAGCGAAAGCTGGCAGTTTTGAGTACTGCTCCATGTAAGGTGTGTGTCAAGTCTAGTGAGAAAAAGGGGGAGGGGTGGCAGGTATCAATGCCGGGTCTAGGACAGGGGTATCAAGGGAGAGTACTCACGGTAAGAAGGCTTTACATTTCACATGTCTTGGATGCAGTAACAAGCCACATGTAGCAGGGCACATGTATTCTGCAAAGTAAGCTACAGACAATATCATTGTTTGACCGCCTAAATACCAACCTATTCATCTGTTTTTATCCTGTCATCTGCTGTAACCTGATGTTCAGAATAAAAGCATCTTGTGGATGGAATCGGTATTTGGTGAGTTCAAACTATCTGATGAGGATTGTCCTCAGTAATTATATCTTATACAGGCCAGGCATAGAGGTCTCACAAGGGATAGTCGCTTCACAACAATCTGAGTCAGAATACAAAGTATATATATATAGTGCATTCAGTGTAGACAAAATATACACTGCAGGCGTTGTACACAGTATAAACTGCAGTGTGTACAATTTCTAATTTCTAATTCTAAATTGTAATTTCTCACTTCAGGCAGTGTACACAGCATATAATACAGTGCAACCAGTGTACATAGGCGGTGTACACATTATATAATAGAGTGTGTACAGTTTCTAATACACTTCAGGCAGTGTTCACAGCATATAATACAGTGCAGCTGGTGTACAGTACATAATACATTGCAGGCGGTGTACACAGTATATAATAAAGTCTGTAAAGTTTCTAATACACTTCAGGCAGTGTACACAGAATATAATACAGAGCAACCGGTGTAAAGTATATAATACAGTGCAGGCGGTGTACAATATATAATACAGTGTAGTGTGGTGTGAAACAAAAAAATCCCCATCATGTCTGGAATGCCACCAAGGAGAGGCAGATGCTCACAGGCCACTCAAATAGTGCAAGCAGCCTCTGTGTCTACAGTGAAAAGTGGTGGTGGCGGACATAGTGCATTCTCTGCAGGTTACGCTTGTCCTTTTTTTCTGCTGCTGGCCGTGTTATTGAGTCACAACATGCAGAAGAGTTGGTGGAGTGGATAACTAAGCTGTTCTCATGCTCTTCGTCCTCTGTCACCCGGGCCCATACTAGTTTGCCTTCCAATGCAGCCGCCAAAGCAGCCTATTCCACTGGGTCCTTGTCCACAGTTATTCCTTCCATAGCCCCACCATCATGCATGGAGGAGTCACCAGAATTATTCGACCATAGTGTCGGTTACATGCTGATGGAAGATCTGCACCAATTTGAAGGCTCCGATGTTTGTTCCTAGTTTGAGGAAGGGAGTAACGTGAGCCTAGAGAGAGGGGGTTCCACAGAAGGAGAAGAAACTAGCAGTCATCAGTCAAAGCAGTCAAACCCCAGCTGCAGCATACTGACAAGTTTGTTCCAGTGACAAGGAGGGAGGGGATGATGGGATCACTGACTGTACTTGGGTGCCTGAGAGAAGAGAGGAGGAAAGTGGGAAGGAGGAGGCACAGCTCCAACAAGGCAGGATGTCCTCCAGGGGCCAGCTTAAGTGCAGCCACCCTATTGCATGAGACCACAGAGCTCCATGGATGCAGAGTGCTGCTGACTCCCCGCTGACTTCCAAAAGTTCATTGGTGTGGGCTATTTTCAGCACCTTTGCAGTAGATCGCACCATTGCTGTTTGCAATATATGTCTGAAGAGGATCAAGTGCAGCCAGAACAGTAGCCGCTTGGACACCACATGCTTGAAAAGACATATGACGACCTGCCATGCAGTCCATTGGTAACAGCACCTGAAAGACCCACATCATAAAACAAGGCAGATGTCTCCTTGCTCCTCATCTGTAATCTCAACCCCTACTATACCTCCAGTCCTCTCAAAAGCCAGCACTGAGAGGAATGAAGGTATAGCAACGGGTGCCACAAGTACTTGCAGACAATCTGCTAGCAGTACACCACCAGTTGATTTCAGCAGGCAAATTTCCTTACCCCAGAATGCGGAACTATAAAAAAATACTGTCCCAGGCATCCACATTCTCAGCAGCTAAATGATAGCTTGGCCAAATTGCTAGCACTACAACTGCTGCCTTTTCAGCTTGTAGACTCTGCCCCTTTCATGAATTTGTGGAATGTGTTGTACCACAGTGGCACGTTCCAAAAAGACATTTCTTTTCAAGTAAGGCCATTCCCGCTCTCTACCATCATGTGGAAGGCAATGTTTTGGCTTAGTTGGACAGGGTGGTCAGCAGCAAGGTTCATATTACTGCTGACTCGTGGTCCAGCAGGCATGGTCAGGGACGTTACCTTTCCTTCACGTTGCACTGGCTAACTCTGCTGGCAACTGGGAAGTATGCAGGACAGGGTTCAGTGTTGGAGCTAGTTCCACCACCACGCCTCCAAAAATCTGATGGTGATTCTACCACATCTGCCTGCTCCACCCCTCCTCTTCTTCTTCCACTGTGGCCTCTTCTGCAGAATTGTCCTCTGAACCAGCAGTGCTCCCTAAGCGTTCAAGGGGCTACGCAAGCAGTCAAGCTAAAAGATGCCATGCGGTGCTTCAGTTGGTCTGTCTAGGGGGACAGGAGCCATACTGGGGCAGAGATTCTGTCAGCTCTGCAGGGGCAGGCTCTGAGGTGGTTGACACCATGGTAGCCAGGAATGGTTATATGCGACAATGGCACAAATATTCTCTCTCCCCTCACATCCTAAATTTGGTGGTGCGGCGATTCTTGACCAGGTATCCAGGCTTACCAGATATTCTGATGTAGGCCAGAAAAGTCTGTGGTAATTTCCAGTTGCCATGCAATGCCAGTGCTCGGCTGGCTGACATTCAATGCAAATTCAACCTGCCCACCAACCGTCTCATTTGTGACATGCCCACTGGGTGGAACTCAACATTGGCAATGCTGCAGTGGCTGCATACACAGCAGAAAGCCATCAATGAGTATCTGTGTAAGTATGGCACCAAGACAGGCTCAGGGGAGCTTGGCTTCTTTTCCCCACACTAGTGGCTACTGATCAAGGATGCATGCACCGTCCTGTCACCATTTGGGGAGACCACAAGGATGGTGAGTAGTGACAATGCATGCATCAGTGACACTGTTCCTCTTGTCTTCCTGCTGGAGCACACGCTTTGTGAAATCACAAATTAGGCACTGGAGGCAGAACAGCTGGAGGAAGAGGAGGACTTCCTTTCCTCGTGCAGCCGTCTTCAAGGGATGGTTTTCAGTCCCCAGAAACCCAAGGAGTTGTACGTGGCTGGGAGGAGGTAGTGCCTGACCATGTCATCCTCAGTGACCCAGAGCACTTAGAATCTCATGCCTCTGCAAACTTACGCTGTATGGGCTCCCTGATTCTGCAAAGCCTGCGAAAGGACCTTAGGATTTGTGATATCAAGGAGAGTGATCATTACTGGCTGGTAACCCTTCTTGATACACTTTACAAAAGTAAAGTTGCAGAACTCATCCTGCCTTCACAGAGGATGAAATATCTTCAGGACACCTTGAAGAAAAGCCTTTCCTGACCCTGGGGGTTAACCATTTCCTGGTGCTGGACAATGTGCATCTAATGGCGCGTACACACGATTGGAGATTCGGCCAGCAAAAGACCAATGAAAGCTTTTCGTCGGAAATTTTGCTGACCGAATTTCCGGCAGCAAAATATTGAGAGCAGGTTCTCAATTTTTCAGACGGAAAAAGTTTCAATCGGAAATTCTTGTCTCGGAAACAATTTGACGCATGCTCGGAAGCATTGAACTTAATTTTCTTGGCTTGTTGTAGTGTTGTACATCACCGCATTCCGAAAGTTCAGCGAACTTTTGTGTGACTGTGTGTATGCAAGTCAAGTTTGATTGGAATTCCATCATAGCTTTTCCAGACGAGAATTCTGATCATGTGTACGCGGCATGAGGCTTCATTCGGTCAGAGGTAGAGCAGTAGAGAAGGTGGCCGGCTGACCGGTGCTTTCTGAATGGACATGCAATGCTGCTGGAGGGCTTGTAACAGATCAAAGGGTGCGCCTGTCCTCAGACTCCATTGATAGGCTGACATTTATCAGCTATCAAGAATTTGCTAGGAATCTGGGATCCCTTGAAGAATGCCTATGCTGCCTATTCTATTCCTCCTGAACCTTTGGTGTTGCTAGCTTCCAACAATATTTTTGGTTTAGGGCACCACCAATACCCAAGGCCAAATTTTTCTGCCCTTGTTTAACAGGGGCATAAAATTAAAAAATTTTAACACATTTTTAATAGCAGGGCCCATTACTGTGCCCAACAGGAGTAACTGTGAGGGGTTACAGTGTTCTGGCACCACCAACACCCAAGGCCCAATTTTTCTGCAACTATTTAATAGGGGCGTGTAATTTCAGTTTTTGAAATAGTTGTTTACAGCAGGGCCCATTCCTGTGCCCAACACGAGTAACTGTGAGTAATATTTAACAGCAGGGCCCTTTTCCTTGTTACACCAGCAGCATGTGCTCTTCCTTGCTTTTTAAAGAGGAAATCCAATCTTTAAAAAACTAAAAAATTAAAATTAAAAGTCAGCAGCTACAAATCCTGTAGCTGCTGACTTTTAATAAACTACATGATAGACTGCTTCCGAGGGGCTACTCCCGTACATCTTTGAAAAGGGTATTCAAACCTGCTACCTCCCATACCCGACATGACCTCTTCTATTTGCATAAACCTAAAAATCAGGAAAAGTCTTTGAGGATTATTACCAAATATTCCAATAAACATGAGCAAGTAAGAAAAATTATAGGGAAATATTGGCACATATTAACGATGGATCTTGTTAGGCCGATTTGTTCCAAGTGTCCCCCTTTTTAATTTCACCACTTGCCCCCCGTCATATAGCATAATAATGGTGGCAAAGTGGTTGTGATATCCTGACCGGACGTCTTATGACGTAATCAGAATAACACAGACGGTGCCTGCCCGGGGGGGGGGGGGGCGTTGATCGGAGGTGCTATGTGTGAGTCTGACACACCGCAACTCGGATCGTGGTATGATCAACTGTGACCAATCACAGCTGATCATCGTGTGAACCAGGAAGTGCCATTAAATGGCTTTGCTCGGTTCACGCAGACAGGGTGAGCCGATCGGCGGCTCTCCCTGTCAGAAGGGGGTCTGTGCTGACAATCAGCACATTGATTATCAGCACAGCCCCCATCAAAACGTGCCCATCAGCTGCCAATCAGTGCCGAACACCTGTCAGCCTGTCCCCATAATAAACGCCTGTCAGTGCCCACAACAGTGCCGATCAGTGTCACAACAGTGCCAATCAGTGCCCCATCAGTAAAGCCTGTCAGTGCCCCATCAAAGTACCAATCAGTGTCACTCAGTAACTCCTCATCAGTGTTGCCTATCCAGTGCTGCCTATCAGTGCTGTCAGTGCTGCCTATCCATGCCGCCTATCAGTGCCCATCAGTTTTTTTTTAATTGTCGGTCTTTTTTAATTTATAGCACAAAAATTAAGAACCGCAGAGGTGATCAAATACCACTAAAAGAAAGCTCTATTTTTGGGAAGTAAATGATAAAAATGTAGATTGCGTACAGTGTTGCATGTCATTCAAATTGCGACAGCGCTGAAAGCTAAAAATTGTCCTGGGCAGGAAGGGGGGAAAGTGCCTGGTATGGAAGTGGTTAAAAAAGCTACCTCACTTGCTAATAAATTGATTTGGAATGAATATAAGAGGAAATTTGGTAAAGACCAATGCAAATACAAGGGAACATACATAGGCGGGTCCTGTGGATATTGCAGATACATGTATACTGTAAAATAAACATCCTAAAGAATGGACACGTTTTTAAACCCAAACACTTTGCAAACTGCAAAACTTTCAGGGCCATTTACAGGTTATGTTTAAATACACTATCACGGGAGAATGGCTATGCAAATTCTTTATAAATCATCCCTTAGCCCTTGTACACACGGTCGGACATTCCGACAACAAAATCTGGCGGATTTTTTCCATCAGAGTTTGTCCGAAACTGGTGTTGCATACACACATTTGGACAAAGTTGCCGGAAAATCCGATTGTACGGAATGTGATGACGTTCGGTCCTTATGATGGGACTACGTTCAGGCTAGTAGCCAATAGCTTTGGTCTCATAATTTGATCTGAGCATGCGTGGCACTTTGTCCAGTCGGAAATTCTCTACAAACGATTGGATAAAGTCCGATCGGATCATGTTGTCGGAAAATTTTATATCCAGCTCTCAAACATTGTTAGTCGGACATACCAACAGTCAAATGGAGCCCACACACGGTCGGATTATCCGACAACATGGTCTGATCGGACATTTTCCGCCTTATTTTCCGACCGTCTGTACAAGGGCTAAGAGCCTACTTAAACGCTGTGCAGCTGTTTTGTATTTGCATTCAGCCACTGATGACTGTCAAAGTCAGAGTGGGACTGAAGATCTTTACCATAATAAGGGTACGCAAATACAATTTTTATTTTTGGCATCAACAAAAATCAAGAAAAATGGCAGAAAGACAAAGAAAGGCAAGCTTTATTTCTATTACCTCTATACAGTATTATCAAAATCATAGCTCAGCCCACAAAACCACTTTTCTGCCATCAACTCAAACCCCCCCAAAAAACAGTAAAAAGAATTGGTTTGATAACCACCAAATAACAAATATTGCACACAAATAGCACACACTTAGCCATATCTGTTACTAAAGAACAAGTATGTTTCAATTCAATTACTTGCCTTTTCAGGACCTCTTGTGGTCTGACTGCAATATTACACTTTTCTATTAACCTTTACAATAGACAAATGTGCTTTAAAGGGGTTAGGTTTTTCACATAAGGGCATTTTCACACTGGTATGGGGGGGGGGGGGGGCGTTGGCAGTAACGCGCTTCTATTTTTAACAGTGCTTAACCGTTGTTTTAGCGGTGCTTTTCAGCTGCTAGTGGGGCGCTTTTAACCCCGGTCGATGACGGGGTTAATAGTGCCCGCAAAGTGCTGCTGCCAAAGCGCTTTGCAGGCACTTCGTCGGCACTGCCCATTGATTTTAATGGGCAGGGGCTCCTAAAGATAACAGTGCATACACCGCTCCGAAAGAATCCCAAAGATGCTGCTTGCAGGACTTTTTTTAACATCCCGCCAGGGCCCCACTCCAGTGTGAAAACACTCAGGCTTTCACACTTTTACTTACCTGAACCTGTTCATTCCAGCAATGGGGACAAGCACAGCAGCTCCAGCAGCTATTTCTGGTCCTCGTTGGATAGATTGATAGCAGCAGGAGCCATTGGTCTGGTGCGTTTTTGATGAGTTCTAGTGCATTTTGGTGCATTTTGTATGTGTTTTATTGCATTCCAGTACAGTCCAATGCAGGAAAAATGCAGCATGTACTAAACTGAAAATAGAATGCCCTGGAACTGACTGCACTGGTGTTAACTATGCCACTGGAAACCACATAACCTACTTTCCATGCATTTTTTATGCAGAAATAAACTGGACCACATGTGATGTGAACTGGCCCTTAAGGATAAGTTCACTTTAAAAAAAAAAAATATTAAATGCACATTTTTTTGCATTTATTATTTTTTGTAGTAGGAGCCTGTAAAGCATTGCACCAGCTATCAGCAAATCTCCGATGCTATGCAGGTCTTCTGCAGGTCTGTCAGTGTATCTGCTTTCTCGTACATTCCGTACGGGTAAGCGGGTACGGGTAAGCTGATACTCCCTAACAGGAAGAGGGATATACTTTGTTCATACAGTATTTTATGTCTGAGGTTTACAACCACTTTAAAGCCCCATACACACCATCAGAATTTCCGACGGAAAAATGTTGGATGTGAGCTTGTTGTCAGAATGCCCAACCAGGTGTATGCTCTATTGAACATTTGCTATCGGAATTTCCACACACAAATGTTTGAGAGCAGGTTCTTAAATTTTCCAACAACAAAACTTTGTTGTCAGAAAGTCCGATCATGTGTACACAAGTCCGCGCACAAAAGTCCACGCATGCTCAGAATTAAGTACAAGACGGAAGCGCTCGGTCTTGTAAAACTAGCGTTCGTAATGGAGATAGCACATTCGTCACGTTTTTAATCTTTCAAATGCTAAAATAATGAAGTTGCTTTGCTGCTGATATTCACACAGAGTTCTGACAAACTGATTTTTTATTATTTCTTGTGATCTCATGAATAATCTTTGTTTTTGATGTTTTTTTTTTTTTTATCAAAATCTCCAGAATAATATTTATTTTTTATTTTTTAGAGTGATCTCCTTTTTTTTATTTCTCCAGATCTCCAGAATAAAAGCTTTTTAGTAATCTCCATAATTGTTTTTGTCGTTTTGTGTATCAAGTTACCACAACACCATTATTATCGTCAGAGAGGTTGGTTGGTTGGTGTTGATGTCCCTTGTTAATTTGACATTGTATTTTTTGAGATGTACCTGCCTACTCACAAACAAACTTTCCTGTTTGAAGTAAAACACATAGCCAAGTATTTGTCAAAACAAAAATGTAAAATTTATTAGGGGTCCTAACAAAATAAAGAGGAAGGCAACTGTCAGAAACCATAAATCAGACCGAGACAGAAGTAAAATTAAATCACACTTGTTTATTAAATAAAAATAAAAAGGTAAATAGAGTAAGCGTAGTCAAAGCATAGCCAGAGTCCAGTGACCGGATCGAGTAGTCAGCCAGGGCAGAGTTCAATAACCAGATCGGGTAATCAGCCAGGCCAGATGTCAGGCATCCAAGTAGAGGAACAGCAAGCAGAAGGGATGTCAGCAAGCCAATCTTTAAACAGGTATGCAGGAGATGGTTTCTTGTGATGTGACCAAGGCAAAAGCAGAGATGAAGTGAGCTGGACAGCTTTAAGTAGGCAGGTCAGACGAGCAGGATCAGGAACAGCTGGGTAACTGTGAAGACAAAATGAGAGCTGCCAATTAACCGACAGCTGAGCAGTAGACATGTGCAATTCGTTTCGTACGAATCTCAAATTCGTACAAATTTCTCAAAATTCGTACGTTCGGGAGGATCCGAAATACGAATTGCCGTGCGTCCGAATTCTGTACGGAATACGAACTTTTGTTTACGAATTCCGGATTTCGGATCAGCGTTTTTTGCGGCGTTTTTTACCGCGATTTGCGGCGTTTTTTACCATGTTTTTCAGTCATTATGCTTATTATGACTTGCAGAAGACTTCTGTGATAGAAGTCAATGTAAGTTGCCTGAAGACATCAGTGAAGGACTTTCATCCTCTCTGGGCAGTCTGCCAAGAAAAGAACAAAATTATACAATGTTTCTTCTTCAATGGGCTGAACTCCATGTGTAGAAGTTCTCAGTTTAACCATTTAAAGACTAAATCTTTTTTTGACACTTGTTGCTTACAAATAAAAATTCAGTATTTTCTGCTAGAAAATCACGCAGAAGCCCCAAAAATTATATATATTTTTTAGCAGAGACCCTAGGGAATAAAATAGCAGTTATTTTATGTGACGTGGTATTTGCGCAGAGGTCTTTCAAACGCAAGTTAGCCCTTTTTTTTTCGGTCGACCTCTAGAAAGCACTGACATTAGCAGCGTGACATACAGCAATGACACCTGCACCGTGATAGAGTGATCTGACACCAGCACCGTGACATAACACATGTATGAGGTGAATCTGGGATCGACAACTACAAGCATTCTTTTTTTATATGTGAAATTCTGAAAATGCAGGAATCTTGAGATAATGGAGGCGAGGGAAGGTCAGGGTAGGCAAAGAAGAGGGTGCAGGAGATGATTCTTTCCCTACCCTGACCTTCCCTCGCCTCCATTATCTCAAGATTCCTGAATTGTCAGAATTTTACATATAAAAAAAGAATGCTTGTAGTTGTCGATCCCAGATTCACCTCATACATGTGTTATGTCACGGTGCTGGTGTCAGATCACTTTATCACGGTGCAGGTGTCAGTGCTCTATATCACGGTGCTGGTGCTGGTGATCATCTCCTGCACCCTCTTCTTTGCCTACCCTCACCTTCCCTCGCCTCCATTATCTCAAGATTCCTGAATTTTCTGAATTTCACATATAAAAAAAGAATGCGCAATGTTTTTGCCTTTAAATTCATGGTAAAGAACGTTCATACGAAAATTCGTATTTCGCACGAAACAGAACGGAATTTCGGACACGAAATACGAATTACGAATTAATTTTATTACGAATCGAAACAGAACAGAACGAAACTAATTTTTTGACGCCGCCCATGCCTACTGAGCAGCCAGCCCAGAGAAGGAAGGGATAAGCCAGCCCTGACAGCAACGCTGGAAAAACAGTTGGAATTGTTGAAGACTTTGTACCCCAGGGCAGACATCAGTTATTTGACTGTCAAAATTGGTAACCTGAGGAGTCCATTTAATAGGGAGCACAATACGGTCCAGGACTCGAGAGATCGGGAGCAGCAGCAGATTACATATATGTCCCGAGGCTGTGGTCTTACAACAGCCTGGGTCTTTTGGCAGACCACACCAAACCCAGGCCATCACTCTCAACACTTCCTTCCACACTTCCTTCCAGGCTACTGTGGTGGATTGGGTGGCTGTGGTGGTGGTAGTGTTGCTGTAGGTGGTGGAGGAGTAATATGGTCCAACTCACACACATGGCTTTTAGTTGTGATTTGTCCCCTCATCCCCTTGTTTAGGGTCTGAAGTATTATCTCCTCACAGATGAAAGGTTGGCCTTCCTCCATTTGTTCCAGTTTACTGGCTGTTAGACAGCCAAATGGCTCAGGGCCACCAGGGGTTGTTGTGAGGACCGCAGTAGCCTTTCGAATCAGAACAGTTGCTGACTCCTCCAGGTTCTTCATCTTCCTGGTCCTTTTTTGTTGTAAGGCAGAGGGGAGGAACCTGGGATTCGGTTAGGCTGCTGGGCACGGCCACCTCCTGGCTACCACTTTCCACAGCCACCTCCTGGCTGCTACTTTTCCACGGCCACCTCCTGGATGACACTTTCCACGGCCTCCTCCTGACTGAGACTTTCCTGTGTATGAAAATGGGACAGTTTTAGTTTTTTGGTCATCAATCACACACAATTTTTAGCTCATGACTGTTGCAAATTGAATGTTAACAAATAGAAAAGACTATAATTCTGACCCCAGCATTTTTCATTCTTGTACCAATCATTTTTGGCCTCTACTGTCTATTGATATGTAACCACTTTGTTAAATCACAACTTAGTGATCAATAATAGCATCTAGTTAACATCATTAAATTTTTGACAAGAAATATGTTGAACAATGCTATTCCTGGCTCAAGTTGGGCTCCTCCACATCTTCTTCCTGGGTGGAAGGCCCAGGTTGGACTTCTGAAGTCTCATCTGATGTGGAAGGAAGTGTGGAAGGAAGAGTTGATAGTGATGGCCTGGGTTCACTTTGATCTGACAAAAACCGCAGTTTGCCGTAGTACCACGGCTTGGGGACATAAACGTCATCTGCTGCTGTTCCTGATCTCATGGAATCCTGGATCTTCTTATGCTCCCTATTATATGTGCTCCTCAGTTCACCAATTTTGGCCTTCAAATAGGGGATGTCTGCCGTGGGAGTCATCGGCTTCACTAATTCCAACAGTTGCTCCAGCGCTGCCTTTCTCTTTAGCTTGTTGGAGTATTCTCTGTGTTTGACTTGCCAGAGACATGGCAGCTCCCTGTACTTGTCTATAAAGTTTGGCAGGAAGTCAGGCTAAAGTCTCCTAATCTTGTCCAAATATAGGCCTCAATCTAGAAAAGCAGTATAGGCCACAAACCACTGATGCCCCAAGTTCAAATTGTACCTCCACTTGCACGATCGGCACTTACGCTACTCCGTCCTCCGCTCACAGATCGCACATACGATGCACGAATCGAATGCTTTATATACACTGCGCATATGTGAAACTCCGCCCCTGGCCTTCTTTCTAGTGTATTACCCACCCCTTCTTTTTCGGCGCAGTGGGAGAGCACATGGCAGAGACATATCAGGTGCATGCAGAGAGCAGCAACGAGCAAGGCAGTTCCCAATCCAGGACAAGATATAAGGCCTCAAATATTTCCTTTGTAGAGATGGTGGAGATGGTGGACATCCTGAAGTGGGCTGACTATGAGGGAAAGCATAGACCGCACAGAAACCCAAATGTGAGAAAGGCCAAGATCATGACTAAAGTTGTGAGAAGTCTTCACAGGAATTTTGGGGTACGACGATCCAAGGAGCAATTGAGGGAACGCTGGTCAGACCTGAAATTGAGGGAGCATGATCAGTACTGAATGATCAGGAAACTGCTTCTAAAATGTAAGTTTTAGTTGTGTGTTCCTATTATTATTATTATTATTATTATTACTTTAGTGCTGCTCCATGTGCTTTTCTTTACTGTTGTACATTTTAACCACCTTCAGACCGGACCATTTTGCTGGTAAATGACCAGAGGTCTTTTTACAATTTGGCACTGCGCTGCTTTAACTGGTAATTGCGCGGTCATGCAATGTTGTACCCAAACAAAATTTGCGTCCTTTTCTTCCCACAAATAGAGCTTTCTTTTGATGGTATTTGATTGCCTCTGCGATTTTTATTTTTTGCGATATAAACGTAAAAAGACCGCAAATTTTGAAAAAAAATGATATTTTCTACTTTTTGTTATTAGAAAAATCCAATTAACTAAATTTTAGTCATACATTTAGGCCAAAATGTATTCAGCCACATGTCTTTGGTAAAAAAAAAGTCAATAATTGTATATTTATTGGTTTGCGCAAAAGTTGTCACATCTACAAACTAAGGTACGTTTTCTGGAATTTACGCAGCTTTTAGTTTACGACTGCCTATCTCATTTCTTGAGGTGCTAAAATGGCAGGGCAGTACAAAACCCCCCCAAATGACCCCATTTTGGAAAGTAGACACCCTAAGGAAATTGATAAGTGGCATGTTGAGCCCATTGAATATTTTATTTTTTTGCCTCAAGCGATTGAATAATGACAAAAAAAATTTTTTTTTTTTTTACACAAAGTTGTCACTAAATGATATATATTGCTCACACATGCTATGGGCATATGTGAAATGACACCCCAAAATAAATTCTGCTGCTTCTCCTGAGTACGGGGATACCACATATGTGGGACTTTTTGGGAGCCTAGCCGCGTACGGGGCCCCGAAAACCAAGCACCGCCTTCAGGCTTTCTAAGGGCGTAAATTTTTGATTTCACTTCTCACTACCTATTACAGTTTTGAAGGCCATAAAATGCCAAGATGGCACAAAACCCCCACAAATGACCCCATTTTAGAAAGTAGACACCCCAAGCTATTTGCTGAGAGGCATTTTGAGTCCATGGAATATTTTATATTTTGCCACAAGTTGCGGGAAAATTACAAACTTTAATTTTTTTTTATTTTTTTTTCACAAAGTTGTCACTAAATTATATATTGCTCACACATGCTATGGGCATATGTGAAATGACACCCCAAAATAAATTCTGCTGCTTCTCCTGAGTACGGGATACCACATATGTGGGACTTTTTGGGAGCCTAGCCGCGTACGGGGGCCCGAAAAACAAGCACCGCCTTCAGGCTTTCTAAGGGCGTTACAGTTTTGAAGGCCATAAAATGCCAAGATGGCACAAACCCCCCCCCAAATGACCCCATTTTGGAAAGTAGACACCCCTAAATTTAGGGGTACACTAGTGAGACTAGGTAATAAATAAATGGCGGGTGCCCTGAAACTTTAAAAAAAATAACTAACCAACCAGCGTCACCTGTAACAGTTATATGGTGATCACTGGTGAAAGGGTTAACTAGGGGGCAATCAGGGGGCTTTATGCGGTAGTATATGGGGGTCCCTGGCGCTATAAAAAGCTGCGGCGAACCTAAATACCTACCTGCCTAACTAGCCTCACCTGTGACACTAATACAGCGATCAGAAAAACTATCGCTTATTAGGCTGGGTTCACACTGGAGCGATGCGGGAACGCCATGAATCCGCGGCGGGTTCCCGCATCGCATGCCTCCCGGCGGCAGTTCACACTGCCCTATGCGAACTGCTGGGAGTGTCAGTGAAATGTTAATGACACCCCCAGATCAGTTCGCATATCGCAGTGCGATCTGCAAACTCGGATCGCATGGTGTGAACACCCTTGCGATCCGATTCTGCTGCGGGCCAAAAAAAGGGTCCCGTGCGAATTTGCAGCGGGTGCGGCGGGTGCGACACGAATTCAGCCATACTATCTGTATGGCTGAACTCGAATCGCACAGAGATCGGATGTGATTTGCACTGCAGTGCGGTGCGAATCACATCCGTTCTCATAAACCGCTGCAATGTGAACCCAGCCTTAGTGACACTGGCGACGGGGGGTGATCACGGGGTTAAACCTTTATTGAGGGGGTTGGGGGGGCACATTAGAACTAAAGGGGGCTAACCCTAACTGCCCTAACAGTTATTACAGTCACAAATGACACCAATGCAAAAAAAAAAAAAAAAAAGCAATTGGTGTCACTGTGACTGGGGGGGCAGGGGTAATTGGGGGGTGATCGGGGGGTAAAGGGGGGGTGTGAGTGTGCCTGGCATGTTCTACTGTATGTGTGGTGTGTTGGTGCAACTCACCGAACCTCTCTCCTCGGTGCCGGAACGAAGAATACCGACACGGAGGAGAGAATACATCACTTCCTCTCCTGTGTTTACATTACAGGAGAGGAAGTGATGTCACGGGACATTTTCATTCGTCGGGAGCGATCGCGAGGGGGTGGCCATGAATGAATGGCCGTCCCCTCGTCCGGGATCGCTCCCGAACGAATACCGACCACCGCAGGCACCGGGCGGGGGCCCGATCGGGCCCCCGACCGGCGGGCAGGCAAGGACATACATGTAAGCCCTTATGCCTGCCCGTGCCATTCTGTCGACGTACATCGTCGTGCGGCGGTCGGCAAGTGGTTAAAATGGCAAGCTTGAGGTTTGTGGGTACAGTAATCGTTCATATTAAACATTGTTTGTTCCACCACTAATGTGATGTTTTTGGCAGATGCAGGTTAACTACATTTGTTCATGCATATTTGTATGAAAATAAGTTTAGTACATTGTTGTCTAGATATGCTTGTAACTAGAATGAAATGCAAACTTGATTCAGTGTAAGGAGAGGACACTCAGCAGCTGTTTACACATCTGGACACAGGAGCACTAGTGTGGGACACCAAAACATAATTTTTATGGTGTCCCACGCAGGTGCTCCAGTGGATACTAGGGGTCTCTCCATGTGTGAAACTTGCACAAAACAGGTAAGTATTCCAGCTTTGGAAAGGGAAAAAATCATGTCTTTAGCTTTGAACTCTGCCAAAACAGACAATTGGATCTTACTTCCAAGCAATGTTTCATATTACTATTTCTTGCCTCAAATATCTGTGTGCTAAGTACACCTTTTTTGTATTCACATAGGGGAGAAAAGAATCAGGACATCTGAGGACTGTAGTAAAATTTCATATTAAAAAATATATATATATTTTATGTTATTCATATAAATTTGCATATGTTTTATTGATGATATAATTATTATTCATATTATTATTCGTATTATTATTATTATATATTAGTGGTCTTATCAATATTATTATTAGATGACCTCTCTGCTTCTTTCTGATATTTATTTTAAGGTAGTTTACTGGGTGAAAGTGCATTAGGATACTTTATAGTTTTTAAATTCACTAATTAGAAGAAGAGACTATTGACAGAAGTTGAATTACAGCCTGATAAAATAAGAACATCTTATACAGGTGGTTTAGAAATAATTATGTGGAATATGGGAAAGTTATGTACAGTACATTAATCAAGTGTAACAGGGTCAAACAAAGGTCTGCTTGTGCCCTCATTAAAACTGTTAAAATACATACATATAGGATTATATAGTGAGACATATAACACATAAGGTGGAGTAATTGAAAGTTCATTCTCCCAAAGTCATAAATCTGTTATCCTTGAAGTTGGTGAAGTCTTATCAGGATGAGGAGGGTTTGATTTAACACAGCTGGGTGCCATATTGTCTCTACAGAGGTGCTTTTAATTGGACAAAACCAGTCATAAATCATTTTAATAAACCTGTAGGAATTCTGGAAATAATTAAGTTTGTCTGGTTGTATGACAGGTGACATAGATCTTAGCAACCAATCACATTGCACCTAATAGGTTTGCATTGTAAGAACATGTATAAATTAGACCTGCATCTTGTAATACTTCGAACATAAAGCTGTATGTTCCCAGCTGTTAATAAATCTGCATCACTGAAGTCCTGCCTGGTTCGATACGTTATTATTCTACTTTATTTGGTGGTCCATACGGGGACAGCATCATCTCAACTCCAATCTTGCCTAACTCCATGCCGGTGAGGCACTAAGCTCAACACAATATTGCGCAATTTATATCAGGTTAGCAGACACCTATTATTGAAAGTTCTGCATTGTGTTGTGCCGTGTTTTGCTAGCGCTGGGAGGGGCAGGTGGTTGTTGTTGGGGTATTGCTGTCCACCAGGCAGATCTTTGTGATGGCAGGTTGGGTTTTCTCAACTGTGGGTGCCTTGTACAGGATGAGATACCCCGGGTGGAAATTTTTCTATTTATTTTTTCTCTGAAGGGGTACCCCCGTAGAGGGTTAGTTACTCTCTATGTAAACCTAGGTTTTACATGTATGTTGGTTCCTTGGAGTGAAAAAAATAATCAGGAAGAGGTTTTGAGGATTTAGGACCCCTGGAGAACCTACGTTTACATGCATGTTGGTTCCCTGGACTGCAAAAATTTGTCAGGAAGAAGTTTTGGGGATTTAGGACCCTTGAAGAACCTATGTTTACATGCATGTTGGTTCCCTAGACTGCGAAATTGAGTCTGCATGAGGTTTTGGGGATTTAAAGACCCTTGGAGAACCTACGTTTACATGCATGTTGTTTTCCTTGACTGTAAAACTAAGTTGAATATTTTTTTTTAGTATGAGTACTGATATGTAGATACTAGTAGAAAAACGTTTTTCTTTATTGTCTGTGAAAAGATAATATAGAGCATAAAAGTTGTGGTGTAAAACAATACTGATGAGTTTAGAAATGTCAGGAAAGATAAGCCCTGTCAGTTAAATAAGATAAAAGATTTTAGAGCTCCATTTGTTAACAATGTTAAAAGGAATGTATCATCTTTGTAATATAGCTGTATATACAGTATGTTTATATGTATCTGTTATAACGGTCTTTGTTGTCTGGGTACTAACTGAGTTAAGATCAGGTTGAGACAATCCTGATCGATGTGGCAAGCAGGGCTTGGCAGTTTTTCATGTCTTGAGTCAAGCGTTTTTGTAAGGAGACGTATGCGCATACGGTGCCTATTGGCTTTACTCTGAGCACCGCTGTCCATAAGTAATTACTAACTAACCTGTCAGTTTTAATCATTCTGTGAATATTTGTATATTTATATGTAGTCAGCAATTTGTGTTCATATGTATGCATACTTTGCTAGGTGGAGTGACTGTGTATTGCTATATACACAGAACAGAACAGAAGATAATGACATTTTGTTAATGAATGTTCACAAATGTAAGTTCATTTCTTTGTAATTTTTGTAGACTGTTAGGGAATATTGTATGTGTGATTAATGGAAGGAGACTGATCTCATCTCCCTAATGAGGTTAGAATAAGGCCGCGTACACACGGGCGGACTGTTGGCTCAACTTTGTCCGCTGAACAGTGTTTCAGCGGACAGTCCGCTCGTGTGTGGGGCTTCAGCGGACAGTTTCAGTGGACAGTTTGACGAACAAAGTTTTTCGGAAATTCCGAAAAACTGTCCGCTGAAACTTGGTTTAAGCGAACAGTCCGCCCGTGTGTAGGCCACTTTCGAAATGAGCAAACTGTTCCCGCTCGGAGGGAAGTCTGCTCATTTCGAGCGCGTGTGCAGGTAGGCGGGGCCCGCGACGGAGACGTCGCGGGCTCCGCCGCCTGGAATGGACTTAAAGGGGAACCCCAACGCCGAAAAAAATCGGCGTGGGGGTCCCCCCAAAGTCCACAACAGACCCTTATCCGAGCACGCTACCCGGCCGGCCAGGAAAGGGGGGCGAGCGAGCGCGCCCCCCCTCCTGAGCCGTACCAGGCCGCGTGCCCTCAACATGGGGGGTGCCTTGGGGAAGGGGGGGGCCGCGCGCCCCCCCCACCCCAAAGCACCTTGTCCCCATGTTGATGAGGACAAGGGCCTCTTCCCGACAACCCTGGCCGTTGGTTGTCGGGGTCTGCGGGCGGGGGGCTTATCGGAATCCGGGATCCCCCTTTAATAAGGGGGCCCCCGGATACCGGCCCCCCACCCTATGTGAATGAGTATGGGGTACAATGTACCCCTACCCATTCACCTGTAAAATAAAAGTACCCAAAAAAAAACACAACACACGAGATAAAATATTTTATTGCACAGCTCCGGGGGTCTTCCGTCTTCGGGGGTCTTTTCGCCGGACTCCTCCGCTATCTTCTTGTAGCTCTTTTGCTAGCGGAGGAGTCCGGCTTTCTTCCTCCCCGCCGCCGGCCTCTTCTCCCGACTTCGGGGGTCTTGTCCCCCTCTTCGGTTCTTCTGCCGGGCCACCGCGCCTTCTTATAACTCTTTTGCAGGCGGTGGCCCGGTCTTCTGTCGCCGCTGTCGCCGCCGCCTTCCGTTCTTGTTCTTCTTCTTGTTCTTCTTGTTCTTCTCCAGGAGATGTTGACACGTCGCTCTCTCTGGCCGGAATGCCAGAGCCGCGCTGTGCGGCCACTTATATAGTGACAATGGGGCGGTGTCACATGGTATATGTCACATGGGTTGGTCACATGGGTTGATGTCACATGGGGACTATGACATCGTAAGGGGGCGGGGTCACCATGTGACCAACCCATGTGACATATACCATGTGACACCGCCCCATTGTCACTATATAAGTGGCCGCTCAGCGCGGCTCTGGCATTCCGGCCGGAGAGAGCGACGTGTCAACATCAGCTGGAGAAGAAGAAGAAGAACAAGAAGAAGAACAAGAATGGAAGGCGGCGGCGACAGCGGCGACAGAAGACCGGGCCACCGCCTCTAAAAGAGCTATAAGAAGGCGCGGTGGCCCGGCAGAAGAACCGAAGGCGGCGACAGAAGAACGGAAGGCGGCGACAGAAGACCGGGCCACCGCCTGCAAAAGAGCTATAAGAAGGCGCGGTGGCCCGGCAGAAGAACCGAAGAGGGGGACAAGACCCCCGAAGACGGAAGACCCCCGGAGCTGTGCAATAAAATATTTTATCTCGTGTCTTGTGTTTTTTTTTTGGGTACTTTTATTTTACAGGTGAATGGGTAGGGGTACATTGTACCCCATACTCATTCACATAGGGTGGGGGGCCGGTATCCGGGGGCCCCCTTATTAAAGGGGGCTCCCGGATTCCGATAAGCCCCCCGCCCGCAGACCCCGACAACCAACGGCCAGGGTTGTCGGGAAGAGGCCCTTGTCCTCATCAACATGGGGACAAGGTGCTTTGGGGTGGGGGGGCCGCGCGGCCCCCCCCTTCCCCAAGGCACCCCCCATGTTGAGGGCACGCGGCCTGGTACGGCTCAGGAGGGGGGGCGCGCTCGCTCGCCCCCCTTTCCTGGCCGGCCGGGTAGCGTGCTCGGACAAGGGTCTGTTGTGGACTTTGGGAGGACCCCCACGCCGATTTATTTCGGCGTTGGGGTTCCCCTTTAAGTCCATTCCAGGCAGCCCCGCCTACCTGCACACGCGCTCGAAATGAGCGGACTGTTGCCTCGTGTGTGGGCGAGTCCGCTCATTTCAAAAGTTGCGCGGACTTAGTACGACGAACAAAGTTTGCCGTATTTGTCCGCTCAAAAAGTGCCGTGTGTGGGCGTGTTCGTTCATTCAAAAGTTTGAGCGGACTGTTTGACGAACTTAGTTTCGGCAGACAGTCCCCGCGTGTGTACGCCGCCTTAGGCTCGGTTCACACAGGGGCAACACGACTTTCAACACGACTTTTGGAGGCAACTTGGACGCGACTTAGACGCGACTTTGACGTTACATGGACGTGACTTGGACACGACTTACAACACTACTTTAAGTCGCCCCAGGCCAGGCGACTTGCCGTGGCCAATCAGAGAATGAGCTCTCAGGGGGGAACTCCTTTTGAGAGCTGATAATTCTCTGAGAGTCGCTTCCGTATAGACAGAGATCCGACTTGGAGGCGACCTCCATTGAAATCAATGGGTACCAGTCGCCTACAAGTCGGATTGAAGTAGTACAGGAACCTTTTCTGAAGTCGGAGCCACTTCAGTAGTGTGCATTAAGACAGCTCTCATTCTCTTACATTGATTTCTACATGTTGTGCAACCTGAGGTGACTTGGGGCGACTTGAAGTCGGATCTGAGTCGCCCCTGTGTGAACCGGCTCTAAATCTGTAGTGGTCGTAAAGACGATGGTCTAGAAGGACCCTGTGTGTCAGTTCTATGAGAGAATTGTAAGAAGCATGCAACTGATGCTGAATTCTGCATAGTGTATGGTGAATATGGAAATGGTATGTATCTGCCTTACAAATACAATTAGAACATTCTGTTTCATATCGTTGATTTTGTGACAATTGTTATTAGTATTTGATAGGAGGATTTATATTTATATGAGTTAAATATGTTGTGGTGTGTGTGAGGTGTATGAGGTGTATGAGGTGTAAAATGAATCCCTATGTGAATGATTGTATGTGACTTTCTTGGAGAGGCTAGGGATTGATACATCTATGGTGACTGATTGACTTTAGCGTCAAAGTTCTAAATGTTATTGGCAGTGAGTGAGTGTGTTTGTGTGGAAGGCACAATTCATTAATCTTTTTTATATTCTTTTGAACCTCAGATAGCGCCATGAAAGGGCTGAGGGAGTTAGAAGTTATTTAAACTGTAGAAGAAAGAAAGTTGTTTGTTTTTTTATGTAACTTACAACACAAAGTTCACCCATATTTTTTGTATCTAGCATACTGCTTCTGGAAGGAAAATGTATGTAGGTATCATAGGATCTTACACCGAAAAGAGGGTTGTTTTGTTTTATAGTCATTAGCCCATTTTTCTTGCTGAAATACTGCAGTATGTAGATGGTTCAATGTGACATAAATAATACTAAAGTTTATAGTCATAAGAATATTAGACATTTTGATGGTGAAGATGACTATAATGATCTCTCTCCTGATTGGATGCTTAGATACAATTTGTGTATATATCTCATTGTTGTAGCTGCTCTCTGAGTAATATCTGTTGTGGAACCACAAGTCCCAGCATAGCTTGAATCTGTAGATAAATTCAATGCTGCTAATGTAATTAATGGCATGCTTACAAAAAATATTTTTACAGTTGTAAGTTTTATATCTTAGACAAGATAATGTATTTCTTTCAGTATGTATGTAGGAAAGTAGAAGGTATAGCCACCCTTTTAGAAATAGCTTTCTGCACTTATATACAAAAACAACATTAAATCACTTTGTGACAGTTCATCTCCATACTCTGTACCTCTCTAAAGGGGCACGTTTAGGGAGTTATGTCTGGTGCCTTTAGACAGAAACTTGATGAGCTGAGCAGAAAATCTCAGAATACGTTCTTATTCTTAAACATTTGTTAATTGTTATTTTTTCATGCTTCTAAAAATGGGAAATGTCTATCATAGGAATAGGTCTTTATTACAATATAAATTGTAGATTATAATAGGTATTCTGTTTTTACATTATGGACTGCAGTAGTGAAAGGTGCATTTTATATTTAGAGTATCACTCTTGTAGGGAGGGTGCTTATTCTCTCTTTTGTTGTTTGTCATGTCCCTATCTTATTGTACAGTATTATGTATACTGGCATCTTTATATATTTGCCCACCTAGTAGTATTAACAAAGATAGCAATGGGATTTATTTATTTGGTAAAAGGGACCTCCAAAAATATATTTGTTTCTTATTCTCAAAAAGAATAGTGAAGAGTGATGCATGGTAAAAACAATGCTACCATCCTATTATATGTAGCACATACAGGGGGGGTGAGTTAGATAATTAGAGTCTTAATTTTTAATATTAGCTTGTAAGCTCTGGGGAGCAAGGTCCCTTATTGGTATTGGCTATAACTTATTTTGTCCTACCTGATTACAATATTTAGTAATCATTGATTTGATTAAATTAATAATTTGTTTCTTTATTCCAGGAGCAGCCAAAACCTTTTCATATGTAAAGTTATACTTTGTAAAATTTCACTCCTTTTGATTTTTTATTATTCAAGTTCCTAGTTATGCTACTACAGGTGGCAAAGTCAGTTTTTAGGTTAGGGTCACTCTGCATTAATATGATCTCATTAACAATAAAATGTGTATATAATTATTCTTAAGGAAACTCTAGTTAACTAATAACATTCTGAAAGACCTGGAAGCTATGGGTGCAATATACATGAGACATATTTTAGGAGAGGTTCCCCTGAATAACATTATATTAAAATTGGGATTTTTGGGGATCGTACACAGTAATAGCATGCAATGTAATTCTGCAACCAACCAATTAAGTACAATACTTTATTGTACAAGGAGTATGTGTGTATGTATATAGAAGTGTGGGATCAATCTATAGTTTTGATACTTTATTAAACATTGGGTTAGCCTTATCCCAGATATGTGCAGGGCTGTCTTTAATATTGATTGGACCCTGGGCAACATTTTTCTTGCCCCCCCCCCCATACAATTTCCCTCTCCACCTGCTCTAAGACATACAATAAATAGCAGCTAGACTTAAAATCAGTTTACTGTATCAGATCAGGCAGCAATTGTGATTGGTTGCCAGCAGTTATAGCATTCCATTACTGCTTACTGACTGGTTGCTAGAGGTTACAGCACACATTACGGCTCAGTGATTAGTTGCTAGAGGTTACAGCACATCATCTCCTCACAGCAGAGGGGCATGATATACATATGAATGCCGCCTTTATTTACATATCAATCCCGGCGGCCACAGCTATTTACTTAGTATTGTTGCCGCTATTTACATATTTGCAGCCAAAGGACCAAGCCCCTTTTTGCGATTAGGCACTGTGTCGCTTTAACTGACAATTGCGTGGTCGTGCGACCTGTCTCCCAAACAAAATTGGCATCCTTTTTTTCCTTTTTTAGAGCTTTCTTTTGGTGGTTTTTGATCACCTCTGCGGTTTTAATTTTTTGCGCTATAAACAAAGATAGAGCAACAATTTTGAAAAAAATTCAATATTTTTTACTTTTTGCTATAATAAATAATCCCAAAAAAATACAAAAACATTTTTTTCCTCAGTTTAGGCTGATATGTATTCTTCTACATATTTTTGGTAAAAAAAATTGCAATTAGAAATTATTGATTGGTTTGCACAAAAGTTATAGCGTTTACTAAATAGGGGATAGTTTTATTGCATTTTTATTAATATTTTTTTTTTGGACACATCCGACATTTTTGACACATTTTTGGGACCATTGTCATTTATACAGCAATCAATGCTATTCAACCACCTCAATACCAAGCACTTAAACACCTTCCTGCCCAGACCAATTTTGAGCTTTCTGCGCTGTCACAATTTGAATGACAATTGCGCGGCCATACAACACTGTACCCAAATGAAATTGTTATCATTTTTTTCTTTTGGTGGTATTTGATCACCTCTATGGTTTTTATTTTTTGCTATAAAAATAAAAAAAGACAGAAAAAAAGTTTCAGTTTCAAAACGTTGTAAATAAGTATGTTTTCTCCTTCACTGATGGGCGCTTCTGGGGCGGCACTGACGGGCACTGATAAGGCGGTACTGATGAGGTGGCACCAATGAAATGGCACTGATGAGGTGGCATTGATGGGCACTGATATGTGGCACTGCTAGGCGGCACTGATGGGCGCTGATAGGTGGCACTGATGGGCGACACGGATGGACACTGATAGGTGGCGCAAATTGGCACTGATAGCTGGCACGGATTGGCATGGATAGCTGGCACGGATTTACATGAATAGGCGGCACAGTTGGGCATGGCTAGGTGGCACATATGGGCATGGCTAGGCAGCACAGATGGGCATGGATGGGCACAGATAGTTGGTATGGATGGGCACTGATAGGTGGCATGGATGGGCACTGAGAGGCGGCATTGTATTGTACTGATGGATGCCAATCAGTGCCAAACAATAATGCATGGCAATCAGTGATGCCCATTGTGGGCACTGATTGGCATCCATTGTGGGCACTGATTGGCATCCATTGTGGGCACTGACTGGCATCCCTGGTGGTCTAGGGTGGCATACCTGGTGCTGGGCATCCCTGGTGGTCTGGTGGCATCCCTGGTGGTCCAGTGTGGGCATCCTCAGGGGGGCTGCGCTGATAATCGATCAGCACAGACCCCCCTTGTCAGAGGAGCAGCCGATTGGCTATCCTCTACTCGCGTCTGACAGACGCGAGTGAGGAAAAGCCGATCACCGGCTCTTCCTATTTACACTGTGATCAGCCGTAAATTTGGACATGGCTGATCATGTGGTAAAGAGTCTAAGTCGGAGACTCTTTACCGAGATCGTAGTTGCGGGGTGTCAGACTGACACCCTGCAACAACGATCAGTGGCTCAAAATCCTGGGGACGTCCTATGACGTCCAGTCAGGATTTTGAAACCACTTTGCTGCCGTCATTTGCCTATGGACGGGCGGCAAGTGGCTGAATGCACTGATTCCTGTGTAAATGACACTGGCAGTGAAGGAGTTAACCACTAGGGGGGCGAGGAGGGGTTATGTATGATGGTATTTTTTTTTATTGTAGGGGGCGTGGCCTGGCATGTGACATCACTGATCATCTTTCCCTATAACAGGGAACAGACAATCGGTGACAGCCACCGTAGGAAGCACGGGGAGAGGTTTGTTTACACAGACCTCTCCTCGTTCTTCAGCTCTGTGACCTGATCGCAGGACACCAGCGGCGTTCGGGTCCGCTGGTCCCGCAGCCACGTTCACGGTCATGGAGCTCATAAGCGGGTCGGGATCGTGCTGCTGGCGGCGCGCTCCTGACCCACGGCTGGGCACTTAAAGAGCAACGTACGTGCTTGTGCCCAGCCGTGCCATTCTGCTGATGTATATGTGCTGGAGGCGGTCCTTAAGTGGTTAAGTAACCTGTAATGACATTCTATTTGCTTATGGCCCCTGTAAAGGACATATAATACATTTTAATCTTACATTTAGAAAGTTTTACTTAAACAGTGGTATTTGTTGCTAGTGATGGTATACTCAAATATTTAAATATCATAAGTTTGTAGGATGTTGATCTAGGCATTGTTTCATCATTGATAACAACACTGATTAATGTTTTCCGGTTTTATTGTCTTCTTTCAGATAAGTAGGGACATAGTAATGCACATGTTCTTAGCCTCTTTGGATTTAACAGACTGTGCAAGTGATTGTGTAATTTTATTTGGTTTCTTTTTAATTCTGAACATTATCGCAATGTAGTTTCATGAAATGTAGTTCTATAAAGTCTATTTTGTGTGCCTGCTTATAGACTTGATTGCAATGAAAGAACAAAGCTGTAGATATAGATATATTTTAATAAAAGTCTGCTCCTTTTTAAAGTAAATCAATGTTTTTCAAATGGTCATGCAAATGTACGAGACAACAGCTAAATGTCTGAAGTGGGAAGTTTTTCCCAGGATTGGGGTGCATACAGTACTGATATCAGATAATTGTACCCATTTTTATGAAGAATCAGTTCCATTCTGTTCTATGCTTGGCATAGACGATAGAACCTTGTGCCCACACTCATATTTGTTGGTGGACAGGATGTATGGGCTGTTGTGGACCAAATTAAATACAATTTACTGGGCCATATGAAACTTTGGATAGATTTGTCACTAATTTTAAGAGTTCTAGAGGCAAAGGCAAAGGATAGTTGCTTAGATTTAATGCTGTACAGTGGGAGATAAAATGTTCATGTGTTAAAGAATTAACTAAATTGGTGTAGTTTTGTTTCTAAACAGATCCTTGTTTTAGATGTGATCTCTTGTTCCAATCAAAGCCACTAAAGGAATGTATGTATGTCAGTAACTCTTGAAGACTGCAAGTACATTAAAGATCATAAAAGGAAGTAGAAGAATTCACAATTCAAGTCTCCATTTAAATCCACTTTTGTGACGGTGACATTTTCAGTTTCCATAGTAAGCAAAGTCTGAGTGAGATTAGCAGAAGTGTTATTCACATAAGTGCAAGTGGAATGCATATAAGAGACTGTTGCAGAAAAAGAATTTAGAAGTATTTCAGTAATGGATAATTGTATGTGATACTCTGTATGTATATAATTACCTTTGTTTTGGTTGTTATATATGTCATAAGTATTATTATTGTGAACACCTTAAAGTGGAACTTTGGTCAGAAAATTAATTCCTGCTGGATCACATGAGGCTGACCCCTTTTGCAGGCATAGCTACAAAACACATTAAAAATAAATGCCTTTACTGTTTAAAAACTTCCATACAGAGCATTTTCACCCCTTTCCTTCCCAGGCCAATTTTCAGCTTTCAGCGCTGTCACACTTCGAATGATCACCTCTGCGTTTTAAATTTTTGGTGCTATGAACAAAAAAAGAGCATCAATTTTTGAAAAAAAAAACACAGTTATAGTGTCTACAAAATGGGGGATAGATACTACTAATGGCGGCGATCTGCAATTTTTATCGTGACTGACATTGTGGCGGACACATCAAACACTTTTGACACTATTTTGGGACCAATCACATGTATAAAGCAATCGGTGCTATAAAAAATGCACCAATTACTGTATAAATGTGACTGGATGTAGATGTAATTAATGTGGAATGTATTTTTCTTGCTAATGAACATTATTTTATCACATTTTTATGAGTAGCGTTCCACTTTGAGAAAAAGTTCAATCATCATAAACAAATAGTTTTATAATTTTTTGGAGGAAAAAAAATATGTAGTATGACATTTTCGCTAAGAATGTATGATATTGATGCTTTATAAGATACGTTATGTTATTTATCTTGATAGTTGCATGATGTGGTCCAAGAACACTCATTTATATGTTGGGGGATACTTCTAAAAAAAAAAAACAGAAAGATATATGTGTGTGTACAGATGTAGTTAATATGATGTTTTATAATTCATGTTTTAAGACATAGGAGAGGTAGGCTACTGACTTAGACAGTATAGTAGTGACTGACAGAAGAGACCCATGCTGACTGCTATTGTATAATATTCTACAGTATAGTATGTGCAGGGATGGACAAAAAGGGAAATGGTTTTGGGTTTAGAAAACTTTGTGGGAAGACTACAGAATTAAAACTAATGAAATATCTGGACTGACTCTATTGACATATGACATGACCAGGGTAACAGGGTAACAGTGACTGGTAAGTGGAGTCAAGGTTAATAAATTATAAGAATTTATAATTTATTGTATGGGAAATAGTATTGACTGGAAAATACTTCATACTGAAAACATGTACTAATAATGTTGAGAAATATTCTAA
The DNA here is from genome assembly GCF_037356315.1 of Lithobates pipiens. NCBI lineage: Eukaryota > Metazoa > Chordata > Amphibia > Anura > Ranidae > Lithobates > Lithobates pipiens. Next base: position 137,942,630 of record NW_027507718.1, read on the forward strand.
GAGCATTGTATTATGATAAAACTATATAGATACATGTATATTATTTTAGCGGATGTCATAGAAGTTAAAGGAACACACTAAATTTAAAGTTATTAGATAAAATTATAGTGTAGGTGATATTGCTTTGTAGGTTGCCCTGAAATGCTTGCCAGGGGCCTATCGTATGCTGACACTGACCATTTTTTACAACTATAATTTTGAAGTGTATTTTATATCCAGACAAATATTGAGTGATCGCAGAAGACATGATGCAACTTGTTACTAATGTTAATTGCTACAAAGGAAGGATTTCATGCAATATAAGAACAGGTATGCACTGAACTTGTGTCTTACAGCATCCAAAGCAGCTTGTGCTATGATACAGGACCAGCAAATGATGATGAAGAAGGAGATCTCTTCAAAAACATCAAGCACTTGGCTAAGCTGAAAAGACCTATGCAGGAAAAGGCAGAGCCTTATGGGACTGAGTCTGCTAAATGGTCCCTGGAACCATATATTTGGCTTTCATTCACTAGCTAAATGGATTGTTCCTCTTCCCTGTTATCCTTGATGTGATGTTGCTGAGTAACTGTTGTCTGTTGCAAGAAGTTTGTAGCAAGGATGATCACGATGCCACTGAGATCGACAACTATGTCTTCAGTGCCACATATGAAGAAGACTTCGCAGCTACAGAAGAATATGTAGTGTGTTTTTGATTGGACTGATTTATTTATTTAATTTTGTTGACGATTTATGTGATAAGTGTCGGGTACATGGAGTCTCTGAAGGGCATGGTGGGTGATCTGTACTGTAATTGCTGTGAAGCTTATGCCTCAACAGGGGTGAAATGTAGTAGAATTTCATATTATATAGCGAAACATATAACACATAAGGTGGGGTTATTGAAAGTTCATTCTCCCAAAGTCATTTGGGGATGCAACCCCTTCCTCTCATCTACTTTCGTTGCGAGGAAGTTGCGAGAAAGGGGTTGCACCCACAAAACGCGTACAAAGCATGTACATTGATATCCCATGATGGCAGATATCACATGTTGACACACTGTGTGTCTTTTCCCTACATCTATCAAAATAGATGTAGGGAAAATACACACATTTTAGGCATAGGATCATGATGGAAATCTACATTTTGGAGTCCCAATTTGTGTGCATCTTCAAAATTTGGCTTTTACAGAGGCGACATCACCCCATCTGATGAAGGCAAAATCAACACAGTTTTGACGTACTAATGTCTCCTATTGCCTTCACTTTATCAAAGTTGTACTTTGTAAGTTCCTGAGTTGTGTATGTTATGGTTTTAAACATGTCTGTTTAGCCTCAAAAAAGCCATATACTCTCACACAATAACGTTATACACCAAATATGTTGGTTTGTTAAAAGACCCTTTTATAATGCATATGTGAATGTGCTTGGAGTAAAATGTTTTATACTTCAATGCTCAATATCAGTTTTTGGAGTAAGTTGGTGTAGTTACAGTGACAATTGGAGTTATTTACTAAAGGCAAATCCACTTTGCACTCCATGTGCACTTTCAGTGCAGTTTCAGTTCACTTTCAAATGCACTTGCAGTGCACTTGTAGTGCAAAGTGGATTTGCCTTTAGTTAACAACCCCCACATGCATTACATACATTAACAACATAAACAAGGTATGTGTAGCAGACCCATAGCACAACATAATAGTTAAAGAAGAGATTGTCACCTCATGTATCAAATAAGTTACGTTTGAAGAAAATGGCCAAAATGAAAAGGCTATTTGAGAACCTAGGAGACAGCTAAAAGAAACACAAGCAGTAAATCAAATGAAATATGAGTTCAGTTTTTAACAAACAATTTATTTAAAACAGGTTACACATTCTCTGGCATATCAAAACTCCCTCCCCCCCCCCCTACCTGCAAAGTACTCTAGATACTTTTGCCATACTTCACAGGTGCTTTGGGGGGGCAAGCCAGGACAGCCAGCTTCAAGAGCTGTCAGAATTGTTGGATCCAGTAAGTCGGCCTTAGTCCCAACTGAGGCCACATAGTTTGTTGCGTTTTTACGCAAAAAGTTATGTAAAATGCAGCATGAAAGAATTATGTGATTGAGTTTATATTCCTCCATATTAATAGCAATGAGGAATAAGCAGAACCGGCTGGCAATTATGGCAAATACATTTTCCACCTCTCTGCTGCCTCTGGCCTGGGGTGAGGGTCATCATCGGGAATGGCCGCAGAAGATGGCCCCCAAGCGCAAAAGCTTCATCCGCGACGAAGACGAATGGGAGTCCCGCCACGTTGCCTTCTGGAGGTGGCAAGCCCAAGCTGCCATTCTGGAGCCATCTGTAAAACTCCATCTGGGAGATGACTCCACCATCCGACATCCAGCCATTTTTCCCCATATCTACATACAAAAACTCGTAAGTCGCCGACACCACCACCAACAACACTATACTATACCCCTTATAATTATAATAGTATGACCCCGAGTTGGGGGTGGGACGATGTGCACGTGTTTCCCATCTATTGCCCCACTGCAGTTAGGGAAGTCCCACTGCTGGGCAAACTGGGAAGCCATTCCTGTGGGTTTGAAGGAAAGAAAAAAAATTGTACTTTTGCACATAACATTGCAAGCACATTAGACACAAACATTCTTGGCCAATATAAGTATAACATTTATTTTAATGAGTATTTAAAGACAAAAGTATAAGGTCCACTTATCAGATCCCCCCCACATGATGGACCATTGTAAAAAATGTAGGGTGGGGGAGGTGTTTTGGACAGGTAACCCTCTCCACTTCATTGAGAGCTGAATGCATAAATAATGTGTGTTACTTTGGCCAGCCCCTCCTTACTTACACTATTGGCAACCCACTGGACAGGTAAGAAGTGTCATAATCCAAAAATATGAATACACACTGTCCAAATTGAAGCCTATTTTTACATTCTGCAATTATCTATTAAGATAATAGGAGAACAAAACTTTAAACAGTACCATTTGAAAGTATTCAGGCAGGCACTTGCACTACATGCTTTGGTGAATTCATCCATAAATCCGACCACAAGTAGGTATAGTGTGTATGGGTCTGGCAAAGTCAGCAGATAGAGTATTGGTATCGGTTCACTTAATGGTTGGGGGGTTCCAAATGAGTTTTGGCCCCCCAAAAAAAGGCTCTTGCACTCTGCCTGAATTTAAGGACAATAACATTTGGACACATTTTGGGGGTGTTTAGGGTAAGCACTACAATGGAGCTGACAAAATACATTGTTAAGTAACAAGGCTAGGTGTGTATGGGCCCAGGATAGCATGCTGTGGAGGTTAGTGAAGGCAAATATGCATGAAGGACAAAAAGGAGCATTAAAAGCTTCCAGCATGCATGAGGACAAAGAGGAAATTCACAGCATATTACAATCATTGTAATTATGGAATGATTAAATAAATACAATAGATTAGCAAACGTTAAATACAAAGAATATAGTCTTTTTGCAGGACCTGAATAATGGCAGAACAGGTCTGTGGCATAATGATTTCCAGAGCCTGGGGGGAGATTCCAGTCCTGAACTTAATATCCTGGAGACTTCTTCCCGTAGCCAAGTACCTGAAGGTGGCAATGAGCCTCTTCTCGGGAGTGATGGCTTGCCGCATGCAGGTGTCCTGCCTCTTAATATAAGAGGACAGCAAAGCCAACAGACGGTGAAAAACGGGGTCGTCATCCAGAGATAATTCCTGAAATAATCAGGATTATTCTCCTGGATCTCCCGCAAAAAAGGCATGAGGGAGAATTGGTCACATTGGAGCAACCAATTCTTGGTCCATGAACTAGGCGATGGGGGGAGGGTCCAGAGGTAGAGATAGTCAGCGTGGAACATATTCCAGAGGGTAGTAATGGGGGCATTAGTGGTAGGTTCACCAAAGCACATCAACCAAAGTTAAGTATAGTAGCAAGTCCTAGTTGCAATCCTAGAAAACACCCAATACAAGGATAATATGTGACCGGTCTAAACTACGTGGCATGTTCACCAATGCCAGGAGCCTGGCAGACAAAATGGGTGAACTAGAGATACTGTTGTACGAGGAGGATTTGAATTTTGTGGGAATTTCAGAGACCTGGTTCAACAGCTCTCATGATTGGCTGGTGAACATTCAAGGGTATACCCTTTATCGCAAAGGATAGAGATGGTAAAAAGGGGGAGGGGTATGCCTATATATCAAGAATAAGGTACAAGTGAATGTGAGAGATGACATCACTAAGGGAGCTAGGAAGGAGGCGGAATCCTTATGGGTAGAGCTCCAAAGGGATGAAGCTAAGGGAAAAATAATACTTTTATGCTATAGGCCCCCTAACCTGAGGAAGGAAGGGGAGACAAATCTCCTATCACAATTTGGATTAGCAGCAAGAATGGGAAGTGTTATCATATGGAGGATTTTCACTATCCAGACATAGACTGGGCGGAGGGAAACGTGCATTCATCTAAGGCTCACCAGTTCCTAAATGTCTTGCGGGACAATTTTATGGGTCAGATGGTAGACGCACCAACTAGAAATAAAGCATTACAGGATCTACTGATTACCAACAATACAGACCTGATCCCGGATGTGGAAATAAGGGGCAATAACAGCGGTCGCAGGTCAATTGGCTTCAGTATAAATAACACAAATGGAAAACATAAGGGGAATACAAAGACACTGACTTTACAAACTTCCCTAAACTAAGAACCTTGCTAGAGGATAAAATCTTAGAAACAAAGAACACGGAGGAGAGATGGGTTTGCTTTAAGAGCATATTAATAAGGGCATTAGCCAATGCATCCCATTGGGTAATAAATTAAAAGAGCGAACAAAAGTCCTGGATGGCTTAACTCTAATGTAAAAATGTATATAAAAGCAAAGGAGAAGGCCTTCAAAAAATACAAGGTTGAGGGATCATCATCAGCATTCAGACTTTATAAAGAATGCAACAAGAAATGTTAGGGTGCAATAAGGATGGCTAAGTTAGAACATGAAAAACAAATAGCGGAGGAAAGCAAAAAAAATCCCAAGAAATTCTTTAAGTATGTAAACAGTAAGGAAGTTCAAGCCCCAGTACACAACCCATTGGGCTCCTGCTGCTAATCTCGTGTTTATCTTGTGTTAGTAGAAGTTTGGTTAGAGGCGATTCGCGATTTTCAGACTTCAGCTTATTTCGATTGTTTTCTGTGGTTCGGTTTGTGCTTGTGGGGTTTGTATCTGGTTTTCAGTGCGTGTTGGTCAGTTCGTACCTGTATATCAGGCCATTCTGGTCTGCTCGTTCCTGTTCTTCAGGTCTCTCTTCACAGGCCTTGCTGTTCTTCAGTGCGTTCGGTTAAGTTTGTTTGTTTGACCAGCTGTTTTGAAGCCATGGTGCATGGACATACTCATTCTCGAGTTCGTGCTGTGTGGGGGCTTTGTGTTGGGGGTTAATACTTTGACCCAAGCTCAGTCCATGAACAGAGCGAGGAGGAGTTCATGGACGAACACTTTGCTGCGCCAGCGTGACAAATTTTCGCATATACCTTTGCTTCGTGAGATCCATGAGAATAATCCTGAGGATTTCAGGAATTATCTCAGGATGACGGACCCCGTTTTTCACCATCTGCTGGCTTTGCTGACCCCTTATATCAGCAGACAGGATAAGTGGGCCTTATATTTTTTATTTTTTTAATTACTACTTATAAAAAATATTATACTGCTGTTGTGTAAGAATGTTTTTGTGTAATCTGCTTGCAAAGTTAGTTTTAAAAGTACTTTTTTTTTCTTGTTTGACTGCACAGTTTCCTTCCATGCCACAGGAATGGCAGACTGTGGCCTCCCAGTTCGCTGACCGTTGGGACTTTCCCAACTGTGGAGGGGCGATCGATGGGAAGCATGTTTGCATTGTGCCACCACCCCATTTGGGGTCTTACTACTTAAATTACAAGGGGTTCCATAGTGTTGTGTTGATGGCGATGGTGTCGGCACAATATGATTTTATGTACGTGGAAGTGGGGAAGAATGGCCGGATGTCGGATGGAGGAGTCTTCGCTCAGACAGAGTTCTTCCAGCGTCTCCAGACTGGTGGCCTGGGATTGCCACCTGATGCTGAGAACATTGAGGGACTCCCCTTTGTATTCATCACAGATGAAGCCTTCGGTCTAGGCGAGCACCTGATGAGGCCGTTCCCCCAAAGGACCCTCACCTTGGAGAGGAGGGTGTTTAACTACCGGCTGGCCAGAGCGAGAAGAGTTGTGGAGAATACCTTCGAGATAATGGCCAGTTCCATTTGTTTCTTTCAGCCATCAATATAGCGGACTATAAAATCAATCACATAATCCTGTGCTGTTGCATACTCCATCATTTTTTACGCAAACATTCTCAAACACATATAACTTCAGTTGGGCCTGAGCCCGGACTTGCAGAATCTGTACTCACAGGCCTGGATACTGGCTGTACTGGCTTGGCCCCCCAAACCGCCCGTCAAGTGCGGGACAGATATGTCAATTTAATGGTAGGGGGGCCATTCCAATGGCAGAACATATTTCACATTTCAATTAATAAAAAAAAAATTTTATGAGAAAATGTCAAGTTTTTATTCTTGTTTGCTTTTCTTTTTGGCTGTCTCCTAGGCTCTCCTAGTGCACTTGTAGTGCCAAGTGGATATTCCTTTAGTAAATAAGCCCCTTTGTCACTGAAAACACAAAATGAATTACAGAACTGGTATTGAGTATTGAAAGAAGAAGCCAAACACATTGTTGTCGTTTAAAATTTTTACTGTGTGCACATTCAAACATGTGCATTTCTGAAAACATCATTCAATGCTTTTTTTGTTTTTGTTTTTTTTGGGGGGGGGGGGGTTTACTCAATATAACTTTTTTTTTTTTTTGGGGAACAATATTTTTTTATTTTTTTGTTTGGTATTTTCTGCATAATTTTTTTTTTTCCATTTTTAGTTTAAAACAGTGTTTTTACGAAAAACGAACATACCCAACTCTGGCACTTACAAAGTTCAACATGTAAAAAGTTGCAGGTGATGTCACCCATGTAAAAGCCAAATTTTGAAGATACACACAAATTGGGAGTCCAAATGGGTAATGTCAACATGTGCTATCTGCCATCATGGAGGATCAATGGACATCTTTTGTGGGTGCAATCCCTTCCTCTCACCTACTAGCATTAAGAGGAAGGGGTTGCAAACACAAACACACGTTGACACACCGTGTGCATCTTCAAAATTTGGCTTTTAAAATTGCAAAAATATAAAAACAGAACAATGTTCTAATTTACTAAGGAAATTAAGAACATGATCAATGGTGTTTTAGGGAAAAAGGGATTCGATTCTCCCCAAAAGGCCAGTCCTGTATTTGTGCATCAAAACAAATTTACCAAGTTGGCTGAAGATGTGGAGGTGGCAAACACAAAGGTGGCAGCCCTAGATGTCACTGCTACCCCTAACAGCCAGGAGAGCATCTAGTAGAGGTGGTGAGGGGAGTGCAGCTAGGCCTAGACAGTTGGTGATTATACAGTAGGTGCCGCCGATATTGTGTTTCCAGCGCGATCCCGTCACACTGGTTCTCGGCGACAAACTTCTTGAACCAGCGTGATCCCATCACGCTGGTTCTCGCACTGGCTGCAATGGGAAAATGTCCCATTTTCCTATAGCAGCGAGCATGAGAAATAAGTGACAATGTCGCCTCTCTAATAAGCCCTGTATGCCTTCAGGGGCATACCAGGCCTGGTAGAGATTTGAAGGGGAACCCTCCTGTGCTGAAAAAAAGGCATGGGCGCCCCCCAAAATCCATACTAGACTCTTATCCGAGCACGCAGCCCGGCTGGTCTGGAAAGGGGGTGGGGATGAGCGAGCACCCCTCCTCCTGAGCCGTACCAGGCCGCATGCCCTCAACATGCGGGGTGAGTTCTTTGGGGAAGGGAGGTGCCCTGCGGCCCCCCACCCCAAAGCACCTTGTCCCCATGTTGATGAGGTTAAGTGCCTCTTCCCGACAACCCTGGCCGTTGGTTGTCGGGGTCTGCGGGCGGGGGGCTTATCGGAATCGGTAGCCCCCTTTAGTAAGGGGGCCCCCAGATCCCGGCCCCCCACCCTATGTGAATGAGTATGGGGTACATAGTACCCCTGCCCATTCACCCAGGGAAAAGAGTCAATAAAAAAAAACTGACTACACAGGCTTTTAAAGTAATTTATTAGACAGCTCTGGTGGTCTTTTTCCGACTTCGGGGGTCTCTTCCGACTCCTTCGCGCTCTCCGATTCTTCTCCCGCACTCTCCAGCATCTACTCCCACTCTCTCCGGTGTCTTCTTCCACTCTCTCTGGCGTCTACTCCAGCTCTCTCCGGTTCTTCTTCCGGGCTCCTCCGCTATCTTCTTCCAGCTCTTTTACTAGCGGAGGAGCCCGGTCACCTCCGTCCTTCTTCCTTCTTTGCTCTTCTTTCTGAAATGCTGTGGACGAGGTGCGCAGTGACTTATATAGGCATGGGGTGGGGTCACCGGGTGATGTCACATGGTGACCCCGACCCTTATGACCTCACAGTCCCAGCATGCCCTCGGAAGAAGAACCGGAGAGAGCGGGAGAAGATGCCGAATGACTTTAAAAACCTGTGTAGTGTGTTTTTTTATTGACTCTTTTCTCCCAGGTGAATGGGTAGGAGTACTATGTACCCCATGCTCATTCACATAGGGTGGGGGGCCGTAATCTGGGGGCTCCTTTACTAAAGGGGGCTCCCGGATTCTGATAAGCCCCCCGCCCGCAGACCCCGACAACCAACAGCCAGGGTTGTTGGAAAGAGGCCCTTGTCCTCATCAACATGGGGACAAGGTGCTTTGGGGTGGGGGGCCACGGGGCGCCCCCCTTCCCCAAAGAACCCACCCCACCCATGTTGAGGGCATGCGGCGCTCGTTCGTCCCCACCCCCTTTCCTGACCGGCCAGGCTGCGTGCTCGGATAAGGGCCTGGTACGGATTTTGGGGGGACCCCCACACCGTTTTTTCAGCATAGGGGGTTCCCCTTCAAAACCCTACCAGACCTAAGGGCCTGGTATGCTCTTGGAGGGGGAACTCATGCCGTTTTTTTATTTAAAAGTTGGCATGGAGTTCCTCCTCAAGATTCATACCAAACACAGTGCCTGGTATTGGCGGGAATCCAAGTCAGTGTGAACCCGGCCTCAATGTCAGCGATGCTTGTCGCTCATTGGGAAAGGAAAAAACACATTTTTCCTTTCCTGATGCGGCTCAGCGCTGGCTCCCGTGACGGGGCTCACAGGGTGTCAATCTCGTCGATAAAAGCGGCGAGATTGACACAATATCGCGGGCACCTACTGTAGGGGATTCTATAATCAGAAGGACTGATAGAGTAATTTGTCGCCAGGGTCGCCTCAACCGAATGGTTTGCTGTCTCCCTGGTGCTAGGGTTCGGCATGTGGTGGATCGGGTGGATAAATTACTGGGAGGGGCTGGCTGGGCATGTCTCAGCTGTCTTGGTCCACGTTGGAACCAATGACCGTATACATGGAAGGTGGAGGCTCCTTGAGAATCAATTTAAAGAACTAAGCTGCAAGTTGAAGGGAAGGACCTCCAAGGTGATATTCTCTGAAATATTGCCCATGCCATGCGCAACACAGGAAAGGCAGTTGGTGATTAGAGAGCTGAATGAATGGCTAAAGACCTGGTGTAGGGAGGAGGGATTTGGCTTTCTATAGCACTGGGTTGACTTTTCATTGGAGTGCAACCTATATGCTAAAGACGGTTTGCACTTGGAAGGGGGTCTGCTGTGCTGGAGGAGAGGCTTATGGGAAGGCTGGAAGAGTATTTAAACTAGGATTGAGGGGGGAGGTTGAACCATAATTACATCGGGCAGTCAGGTCAGTTAGGGTTCAGACATTAATGGAGGGTGGAATGGGGATAGATGGGGGGAGGGTTTTGGCAGGTGACAAGAAATTTCCCATGTTGCAAAAAGCCATTGGAAACTATAGTGCTATTTGTACTACTAAAAATTATATGAAAAACACCAGAGCAAAATGCAATAATGCATTAAAGTGTTTGTACGCCAATGCCAGCAGTCTGCCAAGCAAAATAGGTGAGTTGGAAGCTCTGGTGCATGAGGAAAGCTATGATGTAATCAGTATTGCTGAAACTTGGCTTCAATCTTCACATGACTGGGCTATTAATATTCCTGGCTATGCACTCTTTCGGAGAGACAGGGTAAAAAGGAAAGGTGGCGGGGTCTGTCTCTATGTTAGAAGTGAACTCAAAGGAAGTGTGAAAGAGGACCTGTTTGATGAAGAGTGTGATAAGTCTGAAGCATTATGGGTGGAACTGCATACAGAGTCAGTGACTGGGGACAAAGAGAAGGCTAATTTATTAAATACTTTCTTCAGCTCTGTGTATACAAAAGAGCATGGGGGAGCTCATGTCCATAATAGGGGTGATAGTGACACAGCCCCAAATGATCCACAATGGCTCAAAAGTGATATGGTCCAGAACTATTTAGACAGAATAAAGGTGGATAAAGCACCTGGCTCTGATAGCATCCACCCACGGATCCTTGTTACAAATCCCTCGTGGTCTGAGAATTAAGAAATTTCCTACTTCAGAACTGTTTGATGATCAGCTTAAAAAAGAGTGGACTGATATGCTCAACAGGTTCGTTCAAATTAATAAATATACTGATTTCATCTAAAAAGAAAGAAGCTGACATATTACAAACAAAAATCACTTCAATACAGAAAGATCTTACTGATTTACAGACCCATGCAGGATTTGCAGATCTGGATGGACGTTTAAATAAGAAATTGGATAAGATGGAGAGATCTGTTATAGACAGTAAAAGAAGTAAGATGACCCATGATAAATTGGACTATGAGAGTGACAGAGTTTATGTCTGGGAAAGGCCATTGTCTTATTCAAGTCGGTCACGAAAAAATAGAGGAAAGCAGGTCAGTTTTTCTGACAAAGAAAATGAAATGACAGATGATACATTTGCTTATACAGCATCTGATTCCTCACCTGATAGACCTATTGGTTCTACTGGACAGACACAGCCAGGAAACACATGCAGTCTGGGAAACTCCCGTGGATTCAGTCAATCTAAAATGAAAAAAGCTATTACACGAAAACCAGGAGAGGTGGACAGAAACACAAAGGTTCCAAAGGACACTCATTACACTCTGCGAGGCAAGATGAAAAAATAGCCCTGAATGTGGTGAATCTTTCAAGAAGATCTTTGAAGGACGAAGAAATTAGTTTACTGGCAAGAGGTTTAAACTTTTGCCTAAATAAACACTTTGATCTTTTTGGGACTATACTAGATGTAAACAAATTCTCTTGCAGTTTGACTCTTAAGAAACATTATTTCGATTTTGCTATAGAGGATAGAGATGTTGCTCTGGGTGCCTCTGGCACAGGTGAGTCTTCTCCCCCTTCACCTACCATATTCACTGATGTTTGTGCTTTACAGGATTTTATTGAGCTTATGGAGGAGTCCAACCCTTCCCTTGTTGATCCCACAGATTCATATGATAAAATTTCTTTTAAAACCAGATGGAATTTTTATCCTGTGGGATCCAGGGGAAAAGATTTAGATCTCTTCCAGAAATTGGTGGAGGGTGATCTGACTCGCCTGGCCCGTAGTTGTCGCAGGGGATCTGTCACCCATAATCTAACTTTTCCTGAGAGGTCATCTTTGAAAGCATTAGCAGCTGATAAAAACATTGTTATCAGGAATGCGGATAAGGGTGGTATGGTGGTGGTATTAGATACAGATACTTACAAACAAGAAGCTTTACGAGAATTATTGGACACACACACACATACCAACCTCTTACATCCAATCCGACACGCTTTTTAAAGAAAGAATTATCCACACTTTTAGATGGGGCAGTTCATGCTGGTCTTTTTTCTGAAAAGGTTAAGGAATCTTTTATTCCTGAGTGTCCGGTTACACCGGTGTTTCACCACCTGTCCAAAGTCCATAAGGATCTTACTCCACTTACGGATAGACCCATAGTTGCCGGTATAGGCTCACTAAATGAACGTTTGGGTGAATGGGTAGACAGGCAATTACAACCCCTAGTTCTCAGTCTCCCTGTATATCTCAGAGATACTAAACAGCTGCTTAATAAGTGGCAAGGTTTTAAATGGCATGGTGGTTACAGATGGACTAGCTATGATGTCACTAGTATATATTCTAGTATACCCATTTAAGTTTACAGGCAGTGGCTTGGATTTCGGAGAAGGTCTGGTAAATACTCGCTATTACTCCAGGAATTTATTCTTCGGGCTTTGGAATATTTATTGATGCACAATTTTTTCATTTTCGATGGAGGGTATTATCTCCAGAGATGCGAGGCCTCTATGGGGGCGAAGTTTTCGCCCTCCCTGGCCAACCTGTATATGGGTTGGTGGGAGAGGTCTCAGCTGTCAATGCTGATCTGGATATATGGCTTTCATATTTGAATGATAATAATTTAAATTTGAAATTTACTGGAAGACTTTCCACGACCAGCATTGACTTTCTTGATGTGACTTTAACTGCGTCTGAAGGGGTTATTCATACCAGCCTATATAGAAAGCCCATTGAGGGTGACACTTTATTGAGGGCAGATTCTGCCCATCCAGGTCATACCATCAGGGGGGGTACCATACGGACAATTCCTCAGGTTAAAACGTTTATGTAGTACACCCAAGAGCTTTCATGCAGAAGCTAGAGATATGATCCAGCGTTTTAGAGATAGAGGCTACACATAAAAGGTCAGTAACAGAGCTTATGCTGCAGCGCGTGCGATTCCTAGGAACTCTCTTCTTAATGAGGTTAGTAGAAAAAACAATAAATCTAGAATTCATGGGTGCTCTCAGTCTTTTAGCAAAACTCAGTTTTTTTCCACATCTTATAGTTTGGAATTTACTAACATTAAAAAGACTGTTACCAATTATCTTCCAATTCTATACAATGATCCTATTTACAATTCAATTCTCTCTGGCGGTATTAAGGTTGTGTCCCGCAGAGCACCTACGCTGGGTAGTGCTTTATCACCCAGCTTGTTTTTTACTGAACAACTGAGATCCAACTGGCTACATTTCAGAGGGAATTTTAAATGTGGACAGAAGGGTTGCAATTATTGTAGTCACATCAAGAAGAGCAAATATATACACTCATTAGTCAGTGGTGGCACTTTTGAGATTTTGTCTTTCATAAATTGCAACACCCCATTTCTCATTTATGTGATTACTTGTGACACCTGTCATGTACAATATGTAGGACGGTCCACACGTCATTTGAAAGATAGATTGTATGATCACTTATATGATATAGAGAAAAGCAGATCTACAAATGTAGCCAAACATTGGAATCATGTACATGATAAAGATGTCACAAGTCTTTCCAAACAGGGGGTTGAGAGAATTGTCACTCCCAAAAGAGGGGGTGACAGGTTCCAGATACTTTGCAAACGCGAGGTTTACTGGATATTTTCTCTCAACACAAGGATCCCGTTAGGCTTGAACTTTGAATGGGACGTTTCCCATTTTTATGAGTGATAGCGACTATTCAATTATTTGTCTTTTTTTATTTTATATGAGTTAGCGTAAACCATAAAATTTTGCTTGAATTTTATGGCCTTAGCTGTTCCATTCATGTCTTCATTTATATTCACTTATATGCTACATTACTGGTGTTCAGCAGAGTTCTCCTTTAACCTTTCTGGCTCCTATGAGGTTTGGGACAGAATAGTCTACACTCATTTGGATCCAGTTTTTGTAAGCGGATACCTCTATCGTTTTTTTGGATATACCTCTATCTATTATATTTAGGAGTACGGTAATTTATTTTGGTTACATGGAAGTCTACATTTTATACCATATTGCAATGCATTTGTATAGGTTTATCCATCGAATAATAGATATCGATATTGGTACCGCTTAGTAGGCACTAATATTTGTACATATAGTTTTATTTATTTTTTCACTTCTATGGAGTTTATGGATTGGTATTTTTGCACTTTTGCCACTATAATTTTTTGTGCATTATTCTGATGAAGAATTTTCATTTATTTTAATTTTATTATGCATTTTTATGATGGTTGCGTATAAATTTTTATAGATTTAACCAGGATTTTATCTCGCAAGGCTTGTTACACATGCGCATATATTTTTATGTGCATGTGCATTGGGTTCCCTCTGATGTGTGTCACTGAATTTTTAATGTCGACACAATGATTTCTAAGGTTTATTAGTACACACACATTTGGATACCCACTGATTAGATCTTGCAATTTCCACTCCCTGTTGTTTAGACAACCACAATAATTGTCCTCAGCCATACCTTATGGTAAGACAGGGATAGTAACTGGGAGCATTGCAATTTAGTCGGGGCACTTTACATGCCTGTGTTCATAGTGTTAGAACCTCAGGCGGTTGTTCATAGTGTTAGAGCCTCAGGCGGGTGTTTGTTATTCTGTCCCCCATGAGTAGGCAGTAATATTCAAGTTCGCTTGCTTGTCTCTATTTGCTCAATTTATACACACTTTTTTACATATTTCTTCATAGTTCTATTTCACTGACTCGTGTCATTATATAGTAGCATACATGTGGTTCACTAAATGATATTGTAATGATGTAATTTTTACGGATTGACAGTTTATTCTGTCATAAAAAAAATATATATATATATATATTTATATAATTAATTAGTCACTTTATTATTTATTTACATATGTATACATTTAAGGTCCACACATATATATTATTTTCATCTTGCTTTTATTATTAGGTATATTTTTTGACTGTTTTGCACATTATATATGATATGATTTGTAATCATCTTTTTTATACACTTTTTTACTTTGATCATTTACCAGTCACCTAATGTATGATTACACTTAGTGTTTTCTGTACACATATTATAATGTCATTTGTGTTTTTCACATACTAAATTTACTTATTCATCCACTCCAATCTCTTGTTTTCATTAGATGCACATTTTTTTTTGCTTACACACATCATACAGACATGGAACAAATGTTGGGTTTTTTAGTGACACACGTTGAATGTTAGAGCTATGTGTTTGACGGAGTCACGCTGACTCCTTAGTTGAATCAGCTGTTCAGCTAATTTATCAATTAACCAATTCAATGTGTGTTTAACTATGAATTATATTTATTTTTCATATGTTTCCATGTTTGTTAACTATGAGTAAGCACTCTTGGTATTGTGAAACGCGTTAGCTATTGTTGCTTTGCTGTGACCCACTTTTGTGTGATTCTGCTTTACGAATAAAAGGCATTTGAATTTATCTTGGAGTGCGGCCGTCCAGAGTTCTTCAATTATTTGCACCCACGGATCCAAAAAAAATTGAGCTCTGTAATTTGAAAACCATTGTATCTAATTTTTAGGGACTCATTAATGATGGGAATAGTACCACTGGAATGGCGCAGGGCGAACGTGGTGCCTTTATTTAAAAAGGGATCAAAGTCTTTACCAAGTAACTATAGACCTGTTAGTTAACTTCTATAGTTGGGAAGCTACTGGAGAGTTTAATAAAAGACCACATAGGCGAGTTCTTCTTCATGAAAGACAGAAGTTGTCAAACAAACCTGATTTCTTTTTATGAAGAGGTAAGTAAAACCTTGGACAGAGGGGTGGCTGTGGACGTGGTACACTTGGATTTTGCAAAAGTGTTTGATACAGTTTCCCACACGCGTCTCATGTGTAAGGTAAAGTCTACAGGCCTAGACATATCAGTTTGTAATTGGATAGAAAACTGGCTAAAAGACAGAATTCAGAGAGTAGTGATTAATGATTCTTACTCTAAATGGCCTAAGGTTATCAGTGGTGTACCCCAAGGTTCAGTGCTGGCACTCTTACTTTTTAATATCTTTATAAATGATATTGGGTCTGGGATCAAAAGTAACATTTCTGTCTTTGCAGATGACACCAAGATATGCAGTGGAATAACGTCCTTACAGGATGTCTCCAATTTCAAGCCAACCTCAATGCACTGTCCAATTGGGTGACTATGTGGCAGATGAGGTTTAATGTTGAGAAATTTAAATTTATGCACTTGGGGGCTAAGAATATGCATGCATCATACATGCTAGGGGGAGTAAAACTGGGGGAATCTGTGGTGGAGAAGGATCTGGGGGTTTTGGTATATCATAAGCTTAATAATAACATGCAATACCAAGCTGCAGTTTCCAAAGCGAGCAAAGTCCTTTCTTGTATTAAGAGAGGTATGGACTCCAGAGAGAGGGATATAATTTTGCCCCTGTTCAAATCATTAGTAAGACCTCACCTGGAATATGCAGTTCAGTTTTGGGCACCAGGGGAACTGGAGAAAGTGTAGAGAATAGCAACCAAACTGATAAGAGGCTTGGAGGAGCTCAGCTATGAGGAAAGATTAGAGGAACTGAATTTATTCTCTCTTGAGAAGAGAATAAGGGGGGATATGATCTCCATGTTCAAATATATAAGGGGTCCATATAGTGAACTTGGTGTTGAGTTATTCTCTTTACAGTCTATCCCGAGGACACAGGGGCACTTTACTTCTAGAGGAAAAGAGATTTCATCTTCAAATACGGAAAGGTTTCTTCACAGTAAGAGCTGTGAAAATGTGGAATAGACTCCCGTCAGAGGTGGTTCTGGCCTGCTCAGTAGATTGCTTTAAGAAAGGCCTGGATACTTTCCTGAATGTACTGAATGTAATATAACTGAATACTAACATTTATAGGTAAAGTTGATCCAGGGAAAATCCGATTGCCTCTTGGGGGATCAGGAAGGATTTTTTTCTGCTGTAGCAAATTGGAGCATGCTCTGCTGTTTTTTTTTTTTTTGCCTTCCTCTTGATCAACTGTGGGTATAAAATTGGGTATATTGGATTGTACGATATTTTCTATTTTATTTATTTATTGTTTTTAAGGTTGAACTGGATGGACTTTTTTTCAACCTGACTAACTATGTAACTATGTAAAACATCAATCATCTTCTTAATTTCCTGCTGCATGGTGTCCAGCCGATTTCTCATGCTGTCTAGCTGATTTCCAGGCCATGATCTGCCCAATTAGTCTTTGGGCACTGTCGGTGGTAAATAGGTCCGCCGCTTGCCCTTCACAACCAGAACATCACCTAAAATTTTAGAAAAAAATATGTATTTAGAAATATGCACGCATAAATAGATTACCTTAAAGGGGTTGTAAAGGTTCGTTTTTTATTTTCTAAATAGGTTCCTTTAAGCTAGTGCATTGTTGGTTCACTTATCTTTTCCTTCGATTTCCCTTCGAAATGTTTTTTTTCTTTGTTTTCTTTGTCTGAATTTCTCACTTCCTGTTCCTCCTCAGTAAGCTGTTCAGTAAGTTGTTCTGGCTGACTAACCACGGCCGGATGATGGTGTGAAGTTTACTGAGGAGAAACAGGAAGTGAGATATTCAGACAAAGAAAAAAAACATTTAGAAGGGAAATTGAAGGAAAAGGTAAGTGAACCAACAATGCACTAGCTTAAAGGAACCTATGTAGAAAATAAAAAATGAACCTTTACAACCCCTTTAAGCTGGGGTGTGAGACACTCACCTGGTGCGGTGCAGATCTCACCCACTTCCTCCACCTCTTCTTCCTCCAGATCCTCAGGGGGGCTTGGGCTGATTTGCCAATCTTGTTGGTGAAGTAGGGGTCCCTAGTGTCCTCTGAGTGGTGTCCTCCGAGTCTTTTCTCCCCTATGAGAATGAAACAAAAGGTATACTTAGCACACAGATATTTGAGTCCGCAAATAGGAATATGAAACATTGCTTTGAAGTGGTGTACAATTGTCTGTTTGGGAAAACATGATCCAAATTCCCTTTTAAACAAACTGCAATACTTACCTTTTTTGCCCAAGTTTCACAGATGGAGACACCTCAAGTACCCCCTGGAGCCCCTGTGTGGGTTACCCTAAAAAATTTTCTCTGGTGTCCCACACTACACTAGTGCTCCTGAGTCCAGATGTGGAAACAGCTGCTGTGTCCTCTCCTTACATTATACTGAATCAAGTTTTAAAATCATTCACACAATAATATCCTAAACTTCTTTTAATAAGACAAATTATCAATACCAAAATGCAGGTATAACAACGGAACCAGCTATATACATTGTATTTATTGACAAAGAACGATATTTACAGACATCGTATGTATTGGCAAACAAACGATATTTACGAACGATCGTAAAGTATAATCGAAAAGCACATGGATTAGCATGCAAGTTAAGTATCAGAATAAGAACACATGACAAGTACCGTATTTATCGGCATATAACACGCACCTTTTTCCCCTTAACATCAGGGGAAAATCATGGGTGCGTGTTATACGCTGATCCCCCGCTGATTGTGAGCCTCCTGGTGGCTTTTGGCCGCTTTTGGCCATTCTCTGCGGCTTTCGGCTGCTTTTGGCTGCTCTCGGTGGCTTTCGGACGCTTTCAGCAGTGCTCTTGGCCTTTCTCGGCAGCTTTTGGCCACTTGCGGCATTCGGATACTCTCTCAGTCCCACGAGAGCCACCGAGAGTGGCCGAGTATGGCCGAAAGCCGCCAAGAACGGGCGAGAGCCACCGAGAATGACCGAGAGCTACCGAGCGGCGCCAAGATACACAGGACATCCGGCTCTGTATCTTGGCGGCGCCATTTTTAAACGGCAAGGCTGCAAATGACACTGACAAGGCTGCAGATGGACACTGACAAGGGTGCAATGATGGAGAAGGCTGCAGATGGACACTGACAAGGGTGCAATGATGGGCATTTAAATGTAAGTTTTTTCCTTAAACTTCCCTCCTAAAAGTTTTTTTCCTTAAAATTCCCTCCTAAACTTGGGGTTCATGTTATACGCCGGCACTTTATACGCCGAAAAATACAGTACTTTCTTTTTTTAAGCACCTTCTTGATTCTTTGAAACTGATCTGGCCCCCTAGTTTTAAGGTCAGACCAGCGCTTTCTTAATTGGCCTTTGACCTGTCGTACCCCAAATTGCTGCTTCAGAGTGGTCACAACTGAGGACATTATTTGGTCCTTCCGCAAATTGGGTCGGGTGTATGGATCATTTTTGCCATCATAGTCCTCCCTCCTCAAGATGTCCACCATCTCCACCATTTCTTCAAAAGCCATGTTGGTGGCCATAAATCTCCTCCTGGATCTGGATGTTTGGGGTTCCGGGCTTTCCTCAGCGCTAGTTCCTGAAAATGTCTCTGCAATCTTTATGTATATACTCTCAGTGCGCAACGAAGAGAGAAGAGGCGGGGAAAATTTGTCACAAAGAACGTCAGGGGCGGGCGAAGCAGGAGGAGCTTGACACATGTGCAGTGTATATAAAGTATGCTGTCATAGGTATGTCCGAATGGAAGTGGTGAGCTTCCTAAACGAAGGTAAGATTTAAACTTGGCCTATCACAGTGGTCTATACTGCTTCAAGATTTAGTCCTATATTGAAATAATATACTGCGAGTTTGGATTGACATTGGTGTTTTTATTTCTTATCTGTGTGTGTTGTGTGTGTGGTGTTTATATGTGTGTGTGTGTGTGTGGGGGGGGGGGGGGGTGTGCCCTATATTGGGATAAACATAATACTGTGAGCTTGGACTGACATTTGTGTTTTTGTATTGTCTTTCAGAAAAAAATGACTCCCTTTAAGGAGGAGGAATTCTTGAGTCATTTTATTGACCTATATCAAGCTAAACAAAACCTGTGGGAGGTCAAACACCCCTTGTATTACAATAAGCAAGAAAGGAAGGCAACGCTGGGGACACTTCTGGAGTTTGTGAAGACTCAAGTCCCCCAGGCAGACATTACGTTGGTGGAGAGTAATATTGGGATCTTGTGGAATATCTACAGGCGGGAGCACAATAAGATACAGAAGTCCCTCAAATCAGGAGCAGCAGCAGATAAGGTTATGTCCCCAAGCTGTGGTACTTCAACAAACTCCATTTTCTCGATGGCCAGACTGAAGCCAGGAAATCGCTTTCGATCCTTCCCTCCACCCTTCCCTCCACCCCAGCTGAGGCGTCGCAGGATGAACCGGGCCCTTCCATCCTTGAAGAAGTGGATGCGCCCAGCTGGAGCCAGGTATATGTTTTTAGGAAAATATTGATTGTCCTAATATTAATGATGTAAACTAAAATATTTGAATTGCTTACAAATTAATGATTTAATCACAAAAATTATTATGTATACATATCACTAGATAGTAGTGGCCAAAAATGTTGGGGTCAAAATTAAAGCCTTTTCTATTTGTTTCAAATTCAATTTGCAAGTCATAAGCTTAAAATTGTATGTGACTGATGAAGCAAAACTACAACTATGTCCCTTTTTTTATACACAGGATGAGTTCAGCCAGGAGGAGGCCATGCCCAGTGGTAGAGAAGAGGAGTCTGTTCCCAGTGGTAGAGAGGAGGTGGCTGGGCCCAGTAGGAGCCTCACAGAATGCCAGGTGCCTCCCCTCCGCCTTCCACCAAAAGGCCCAGGAAGATGCCCAGAATCACTTGCCCTCATTCGGAAAGCCAGCCAGTTCCTCAGTACCCCCCCAATGCTGGAGAGGCCTATGGTACATATTTGGCCACCAGGTTGATGGAACTGTAGAAAGGCCAACGCCTCCTCTGTGAGGGGCTTTTTTCTGAGGCCCTTCAGAAGGGTTTGATGGGCCAGCTTACGGAATCCAGTCATATTTCGGACAATACGGCCGCGTGTGTGCCAGTCCGCCGCACTTTTGAAATGAAGGGACTTATCCCGCCCAAAGAAAAGTCCGCTCATTTTGAGCACGTCTCCAGGTAGCCGGGGCCAGCGAAGGTGGCATCGCTGGCCCCGTCACTTGGTATGGACTTAAAGGGGAACCCCTACACCGAAAAAATCGGCGTGGAGGTCAATGTAAGACCCTTATCCGAGCACGCTACCCGGCCGGCCAGGAAAGGGGGTGGGGATGAGCGAGCGCCCCCCCTCCTGAGCCATACCAGGCCGCGTGCCCTCAACATGGGGAGGTGCCTTGGGGAAGGGGGGCCGCATGGCTCCCCCACTCCAAAGCACCTTGTCCCCATGTTGATGAGGACAAGGGCCTCTTCCGGACAACCCTGGCCGTTGGTTGTCGGGGTCTGTGGGCGGGGGGCTTATCGGAATTCGGGAGCCCCCTTTAATAAGGGGTCCCCCGGATACCAGCCCCCCACCCTATAACACACAAGGGTTAAAATAGTTTATTGCACAGCTCCGGGGGTCTTCCGTCTTCGGGGGGTCTGCTCGCCGGACTCCTCCGCTATCTTCTGCTAGCTCTTTTACTAGCGGAGGAGCCCGGCTTTCTTCTTCACCGCCTCCCTCTTCTTCCGACTTCGGGGGTCTTGTCCCCCTCTTTGGGGGTCTTGTCCCCCTCTTCGGTTCTTCTTGCTGGGCCACCGCGCCTTCTTCTAGCTTTTTTACAAGCGGTGGCCCGGTCTTCTGTTGCCGCTGTCTTCTGGCCTTCTGTTCTTCTCTTCTGTTCTTCTGTTCTTCTGGAGGTGTTGCCTCGTCGCTCTCTCTGGACTCAATGGCAGGGACGCGGCGTGCGGCGACTTATATAGGGACATCGCCGGATGATGTTCCTGCCCATTATGATGTCACAGTCCTCTGTTGGGGTCAAAAATGAAAGCCTTTTCTATTTGTTTCAAATTCAATTTGCAAGTCATAAGCTGAAAATTGTGTGTGACTGATGAAGCAAAACTACAACTATGTCCCTTTTTTTATACACAGGATGAGGTCAGCCAGGAAGAGGCCATGCCAAGTGGTAGAGAAGAGGAGTCTGTGCCCAGTGGTAGAGAGGAGGTGGCTGGGCCCAGTAGGAGCCTCACAGAATGCCAGGTGCCTCCCCTCCGCCTTCCACCAAAAGGCCCAGGAAGATGACCAGAATCACTTGCCCTCATTCGGAAAGCCAGCCAGTTCCTCAGTACCCCCCCAATGCTGGAGAGGCCTATGGTACATATTTGGCCACCAGGTTGATGGAACTGGAGAAGGGCCAACGCCTCCTCTGTGAGGGGCTTTTTTCTGAGGCCCTTCAGAAGGGTTTGAGGGGCCAGCTTACGGAATCCAGTCATATTTCTAATGAAATCCCTACTCCTTCTACTCCTCCCCCTCCTCCTCCTGCCACAAGTCCCCCACCAGAGGCACAGCCTCCAAGGAAAGCTGCAGAGAAGCGTGGAGGGAAGGCTGCAGGGCAGAGTGGAGGGATGGCTGCAGGGCAGCGTCGAAAGTGATTGCCTGGCTTCAGTCTGGTCTGACAGAAGATGCAGGCTGATGTAGGACCACAGGCTAAGGACATAGATATCATCTGCTGCTGTTCCTGATCTCTGGGAGTCCTGGATCAGATTGTGCTCCCTATTATATGTACTCCGCAAGATTCCAATTTTGTTTTCCACTGACTTGATGTGTGCCCTGGGGGACAAAAGGCTTCACGAATTCCAAAAGTGTCTCCAGTGTTGCCTTCCTCTTTATTTTGTTAACCAGAATAAATGGCTATTTTATTTTCAAAAAATAATGTACTATGTGTTTTTATTAAAAAAGGACAGTTTGTTTGTGAGCATGCAGGTACATGTCAAAAAGACTATGGGGGTTATTTACAAAAGGCAAATTCATTTTGCACTACAAGTGCAAAGTGCACTTGAAATTGCACTGCAAGTGCACTTGGAAGTGCAGTCACTGTAATGCCTGGTACACACGATCAAACAATCCGGTGGAAAAGTCCAGCGGACTTGCAATCCCGCCGTGTGTGGGCTCCGGCGGACTTTTTATACCCATTTTTTACGCATTTCGGCGGACAATCCGGCCGTGTGTGTGTGCCAGTCCGCCGCACTTTTGAAATGAAGGGACTTATCCCGCCCGGAGAAAAGTCCGCTCATTTTGAGCAAGTCTCCAGGTAGCCGGGGCCAGCGAAGGAGGTGTCGCTGGCCCGTCACCTGGTATGGACTTAAAGGGGAACCCCTACACCGAAAAATCGGCGTGGGGGTCCCCCCCAGATCCACGTCAGACCCTTATCCGAGCACGCTACCCGGCCGGCCAGGAAAGGGGGTGGGAACGAGCGAGTGCCCCCCTTCCTGAACCGTACCAGGCCGCGTGCCCTCAACATGGGGAGGTGCCTTGGGGAAGGGGGGCCGCACGGCCCCCCACCCCAAAGCACCTTGTCCCCATGTTGATGAGGACAAGGGCCTCTTCCCAACAACCCTACCCGTTGGTTGTCGGGGTCTGCGGGCGGGGGG
Organism: Lithobates pipiens; assembly: GCF_037356315.1. Taxonomy (NCBI): domain Eukaryota; kingdom Metazoa; phylum Chordata; class Amphibia; order Anura; family Ranidae; genus Lithobates; species Lithobates pipiens. The sequence goes on from NW_027507718.1 coordinate 137,965,819, forward strand.
GCTTATCGGAATCCGGGAGCCCCCTTTAATAAGGGGGCCCCCAGATCCTGGCCCCTCACCCTATGTGAATGAATATGGGGTACAATTTACCCCTACCCATTCACCTGTGAAAAAAATGTAAAAAAAACACAACACACAAGGGTTAAAATAGTTGCACAGCTCCGGGGGTCTTCCGTCTTCGGGGGGTCTTCTCGCCTCCGCTATCTTCTGCTAGCTCTTTTACTAGCGGAGGAGCCCTGCTTTCTTCTTCGCCGCCGCCCTTTTCTTCCGACTTCGGGGGTCTTGTCCCCCTCTTCGGGGGTCTTGTCCCCCTCTTCGGTTCTTCTTGCTGGGCCACCGCGCCTTCTTCTAGCTCTTTTACAAGTGGTGGCCCGGTCTTCTGTTGCCGCTGTCTTCTGGCCTTCTGTTCTTCTCTTCTGTTCTTCTCTTCTGGAGGTGTTGCCTCCTCGCTCTCTCTGGACACAATGGCAGGGACGCGGCGTGCGGCTACTTATATAGGGACATCGCCGGATGATGTCCCTGCCCATTATGATGTCACAGTCATCCCCAGATGATGTCCCTGCCCATTATGATGTCACAGTCCTCTGACTGTGACATCATAATGGGCAGGGACATCATCCGGCGATGTCCCTATATAAGTTGCCGCACGCCGCTTCTCTGTCATTGTGTCCGGAGAGAGCGACGAGGCAACATCTCCAGAGGAGAAGAAGAGAAGAACAGAAGAGAAGAACAGAAGGCCAGAAGACAGCGGTGACAGAAGACTGGGCCACCGCTTGTAAAAGAGCTAGAAGAAGGCGCGGTGGCCTGGCAAGAAGAACCGAAGAGGGGGACAAGACCCCCGAAGAGGGGGAAAAGATCCCCGAAGTCGGAAGAAGAGGGCAGCCGCGAAGAAGAAAGCCGGGCTCCTCTGTTAGTAAAACAGCTAGCAGAAGATAGCGGAGGAGTCCGGCGAGAAGACCCCCGAAGACGGAAGACCCCCGGAGCTGTGCAATAAAGTATTTTAACCCTTGTGTGTTGTGTTTTTTTTTTACATTTTTTTCACAGGTGAATGGGTAGGGGTACATTGTACCTCATACTCATTCACATAGGGTAAGGGGCCGGGATCTGGAGGCCCCCTTATTAAAGGGGGCTCCTGGATTCCGATAAGCCCCCCCACCCGCAGACCCCGACAACCAATGGCCAGGGTTGTTTCGGGAAGAGGCCCTTGTCCTCATCAACATGGGGACAAGGTGCTTTGGGGTGGGGGGGGCACACGGCCCCCCCTTCCCCAAGGCACCCGCCCATGTTGAGGGCACGCGGCCTGGTACGGCTCAGGAGGGGGGGGCGCTCGCTCGTCCCCACCCCCTTTCCTGGCCGGCCGGGTAGCCTGCTCAGATAAGGGTCTGATATGGACCTGGGGGGGACCCGCACGCTGATCTTTCAGCATAGGGGTTCCCCTTTATGTCTATACCAGGTGACGGGGCCAGCGACGCCTCTTTCGCTGGCCCCGGCTACCTGGAGACATGCTCAAAATGAGCGGACTTTCCTCCGGGTGTGTGGGCGAGTCCGTTCATTTCAAAAGTACGGCGGATAGTCCGGCGGACTTAGTACACCGTATTAGTCCACTGAAAAAGTGCCATGTGTGGGCAAGTAGCTAGATCGGAAAGTCCGGCGGACAGTCCGGCGGACAGTCCGGCGGAAAGTCCGCTAGACTAAGTCTGCCGGATAGTCTGCTACGTGTGTACGCGGCACAAGTCTGAGGGGAAGATCTGAAATGAGGGGAAGCTCTGCTGATTTTATCATCCATGTGCAAGCTAAAATGCTGTTTGTTTTAGTTTCCTTGCATGTGCCCCTCGGATCCACAGTGAATGCACTTCCAAGTGCTCTTTCAGTACAATTTGCACTTGTAGTGCTAAATGATTTTGCCTTTTGTAAATAACCTCCCTATGTCAAATTAACAAGGTACACCAACCTCATTAAGGTTCATAAAAAAATACAAGATAATAATGTTATTGTGGTAACTTGAAACTCCAAAAAAATGGAAATCACTAGAATTTTTTTATATATTTATTTTCAATTGGAAAATATATATTGTTGAAATCTAAAATTGTAAACATTATTTATGGCTTTTAACAACTAGAATATTAGTCATGAGATGAGGATAAATAATGAAGAAAGAAGTTTATGAGAACTCTGTGTGAATATAAGCCGCAAAGCAACTTCATTCTTCTAGCATTATAAAGAAGAAACTATTGCACTATATTAAAAGATCACAGAATTAGAGTGAGGAATGTGCTAGCTTCAATACAAATGCTAGTTTTACCAGACCGAGCGCTTCGGTCTTGTACCTGCTTCAGAGCATGCGTCATTTTTGGTCCATCGGACTAGCACACAGACGAACGGTTTGCATGCTAGAAAGCCGAGTCTGTCGGACAGATTTGAAACATGTTTTATTTCTAGGTCCGTCTGACTTTTAGGAAAGAAAAGTTCGCTGGAGCCCACACACAATCTAATTGTCCGACGGATTCCGGTCCGATGGATTTCGGTCCGCCAGACCAAGTCTGCCGGAAAGTCCGATCTTATGTACGCGGCATAATTTTTACTGACAGTCTACTGACTGGAATGGTACCAGCTGATTGGAGAAAAGCCAATGTAGCACCAACATTTAAAAAGAGCCCAAAACACATCCCTGGGAATTACAGACCAGTTAGCCTAACGTCAATAATATGTAAACTCTTGGAGGGGATGATAAGGAACTATATAAAAGATTTTAGTAATGAGAACAATATCAATAGCAGTAATCCGCATGGATTCATGAAGAATCATTTGTGCCAAACCAATCTATTAACCTTCTATGAGGAGGTGAGTTGCCATCTAGGTAAAGGTAGGCCCGCAGACATGGCATATCTGGATTTTGCAAAAGCATTGGACACAGTTCACCATAAATGTTTGCTGTACAAAATAAGGTCCGTTGGCATGGACCATAGGGTGAGTACATGGATTGAAAACTGGCTACAAGGGTGAGTTCAGAGGGTGGTGATAAATGGGGATTTCTTGGAATGGTCAGAGGTGGGTAGTGGGGTCCCCTAGGGTTCTGTGCTGGAACCAATCCTATTAAATTTGTTCATAAATGACCTGGAGAATGGGGTAAATGGTTCAATCTCTGTATTTGCGGATGATACTAAGCTAAGCAGGGCAATAACTTCTCCACAGGATGTGGAAACCTTGTAAAAAGATCTGAACAAATCAATGGGGTGGCCAACTACATGGCAAATGAGGTTCAATGTAGAAAAATGTAAAATAATGCATTTGGGTGGCAAAAATATGAATGCAATCTATACACTGGAGGGAGAACCTCTGGGGGAATCTGGAAATGGACCTGGGGGTCCTACCGTGTTTCCCCGAAAATAAGACCTACCCCAAAAATAAGACCTAGCGTTATTTTCCAGAAAGGCTGCAATATAAGCCCTAACCCGGGTGTCGCTAGTGTCGCTAGGTAGCTAGTTATTTTTTTAGGTTCACCGCCAGGTTTTTATAGCGCTAGGTACCCCGATATACTACCCAATAATGGTTTTAACCCCCTGATTGCCCCTAGTTAACCCTTTTACCCCCTTTTGCCAGTGTCACTAAGCGATCATTTTTCTGATCGCTGCATTAGTGTCACTAGTGTCGTTAGGTAGCTAGTTATTTTTTTAGGTTCACCGCCAGGTTTTTATAGCGTTAGGTACCCCCATATACTACCCAATAATGGTTTTAACCCCCTGATTGCCCCTAGTTAACCCTTTCACCAGCGATCACAGTATAAGTGTCACTGGTGACGCTGGTTAGCCAGTTAGTTATTTAGGTTCCCCGTCAGGTTTTTATATAGCGCCAGGGACCCCCATATACTACCTAATAAAAATTTGAACCCCCTGATTGCCCCTAGTTAACCCTTTCACCACTGATCACCGTATAAGTGTTACGGGTGACTCTGGTTAGTTTGCTTTTTATAGCATCAGGGCACCCACCATTTATTACCCAATAAAGGTTTAACCCCCTGATCACCCGGCGGGTGATATCAACTAGGTTTTAGGGTCAGGGTCTGCGTCGCCCCAGGCAGCGCTAGGTTAGTGCCAGTACCGCTAACACCCACACGCAAAGCATAAACCTCCCGTAGTGGTATAGAATCTGAACAGATCAATATTTGATCTGATCAGATCTATACTAGCGTCCCCAGCAGTTTAGGGTTCCAAAAAAACGCATTGTTAGCGGGATCAGCCCAGATACCTGCTAGCACCTGCGTTTTGCCCCTCTGCCCAGCCCACCCAAGGGCAGTATCGATCGATCACTGTCACTTACAAAACACTAAACACATAACTGCAGCGATCGCAGAGTCAGGCCTGATCCCTGCGATCGCTAACAGTTTTTTTGGTAGCATTTTATATTTAAATCCGGAAGGCAGTGCTTGGTTTTGTGGTATCCCCATACTCGGGAGAAGTAGCGGAATATATTTTGGGATGCAATTCCACATATAACCATGGCATGTGTGAGCAATATATCATTTAGTGACAACTATTTGTAAAAAAAAATTTTTTTTTATTTTTTGTCATTATTCAATCCCTTGGGACAAAAAAAAATATTCAATGGTCTCAACATGGCCCTCAGCAAATAGCTTGGGGTGTCTACTTTCCAAAATGGGGTCATTTGGGGGGGTTTTGTGCCATCTTGGCATTTTATGGCCTTCAAAACTGTGATAGGTAGTGAGGAGTAAAATAAAAAATTTATGCCCTTAGAAATCCTGAAGGCGGTGCTTGGATTTCGGGGTCCCGTACGCGGCAAGGCTCCCAAAAAGTCCCACACATGTGGTATCCCTGTTCTCAGGAGAAGCAGAAGAATGTATTTTGGGGTGTCATTTCACATATGCCCATAGCATGTGTGAGCAATATATCATTTAGTGACAACTTTGTGCAAAAAATAAAAAGTTTGTAATATTCCCGCAACTTGTGGCAAAATATAAAATATTCCATGGACTCAACATGCCTCTCAGTAAATAGCTTGGGGTGTCTACTTTCCAAAATGGGGTCATTTTGGGGGGTTTTGTGCTATTTTGGCATTTTATGGCCTTCGAAACTGTGATAGGTAGTGAGGAGTGAAATCAAAAATTTGCACCCTTAGAAATCCTGAAGGTGGTGATTGGTTTTCGGGGTGCCGTGCGCAACTAGACTCCCAAAAAGTCCCACACATGTGGTATCCCCATACTCGGGAGAAGTAACGGAATATATTTTGGGGTGCAATTCCACATATAACTATGGCATGTGTGAGCAATATATCATTTAGTGACAACTTTTTGTAAAAAATATATATTTTTTTTTTGGTCATTATTCAATCCCTTAGGACAAAAAAAATAAATATTCAATGGGCTCAACATACCCATCAGCAATTTCCTTGGGGTGTCTACTTTCCAAAATGGGGTCATTTGGGGGGGGGGGTTGTACTGCCCTGCCATTTTAGCACCTAAAGAAATGAGATAGGCAGTCATAAATTAAAAGCTGTGTAAATTCCAGAAAATGTACTCTAGTTTGTAGACGCTATAACTTTTGCGCAAACCAAAAAATATACGCTTATTGACATTTTTTTTACTAAAGACATGTGGCTGAATACATTTTGCCCTCAATGTATGACTAAAATTTAGTTTATTCGATTTTACTTATAACAAAAAGAAGAAAATATCTATTTTTTTCTAAATTTTCGCTCTTTTTCCATTTATATCGCAAAAAATAAAAATCGCAGAGGCAATTAAATACCATCAAAAGAAAGCTCTATTTGTGGGAAGAAAAGGACGCAAATTTCGTTTGGGTGCAATATTGCATGACTGCGCAATTACCAGTTAAAGCAGCGCAGTGCGAAATTGGAAAAAGACCTCTGATCCTTAAGGTGTTTATTGGTCCGGGGCTGTAGTGGTTAATCCAATCTATTAAAGTAGTATATAATGTACAATGAGTGTGTTTCTGTAATATAATTGCAGGGAAGAGAGCTCCAGCGGGTCACAGAAGTGCAGAGCGGCGCTATAACGAAGGTATTTAGCACAATTATATTATAGATTGTACTGTACATTATATACCACTGTAATAGAGTGGATTATAGGATTTTACAAGCATTTTAACTTGTAAAAATCCTATAATAAAGTAGAGAGAGGGGTAGAGAAGACAGCACATTACATGGTAAGACCTACCCCGAAAATAAGCCCTACTGTGTCTTTTGTTGCCAAAATTAATATAAGACCCAGGCTTATTTTCGGGGGAAACGCGGTAGTAGATGATATGCTCAGCAATGGCATGCAATGCCAAGCAGCTGCTAACAAAGCAAACAGAATATTGTTGGCATGCATTAAAAAGGGGATCAACTCCAGAGACAAAATGATAATTCTCCCGCTCTACAAGACTCTGGTCCGGCGGCACCTAGAGTATGCTGTCCAGTTCTGAGCACCAGTCCTCAGGAAGGATGTACTGGAAATGGAGCGAGTACAAAGAAGGGCAACACAGCTAATAAAGGGTCTGGGGGATATTAGTTAGGAGGAAAGGTTGCAAGCACTGAACTTATTCTCTCTGGAGAAGAGATGCTTGAGAGGGGATATGATTTCAATATACAAATACCAAACTGGTGACCCCACAATAGGGATAAAACTTTTTTGCAGAAGGGAGTTTAACAAGACTCGTGGCCACTCATTAAAATTAGAAGAAAAGAGGTTTAACCTTAAACTACGTAGAGGGTTGATTACTGTAAGAGCGACAAGGATGTGGAATTCCCTTCCACAGGCGGTGGTCTCAGCAGGGGAAGTGGGGATAAGCACCTGAATGGCCGCAACATACAGGGATATACAATGAAATACTGACATAAAATCATACACATAGGTTGGACTTGATGGACTTGTGTCTTTTTTCAACCTCATCTACTATGTAACTATGTAACTGCTCCTCCCCCTGTTTATGGACTGGACTTGGGTCAAAGCAAGAACTCCAATACCAAGCCCAAGCACAGCATGAACTCCACGACGAGAACGTACCCACAACCAGTGTTGGTCATCTTACTTTAAAAAAGTAATTAGTTAAGTTACAATTTACTTCTCACAAAAAGTAATTGCGTTAGTAACTCAGTTACTACATTACAAAAGTAATTAGTTACTCAGCAAAGTAACTGTGACTTTTTTTTAATATTCTAAGGGGCGGGTCTAGTAAGCAAGGGGCGCGTTCCCCCGCACGTCTATTTCCCCTCTGTACCCCCCTGCACATCTATTTCCCCTCTGTACCCCCCTGCACGTCTGTTCCTCCCCCCACACATATATCTGTTCCCCCTCTGTACCCCACTACACGTCTGTCATCCCCCCCACAAACATATATCTGTTTCCGCTCGGTACATCTGCCCCCCCCCCAAACTCACGGATCGGATCGTTCCTCGGACCAGAGTCACAAATCGGATCATTTTTCAGATCAGCAGATAATAATTGAATTTACAAAAACTTGTGAAAATTCCACCACCATATAGTCCCCACTGTAATATCCACAATCTCCCCACTGTAATATCCACGTCATCTCCCCCACTGTAATATTGGTCTAGTATGGCTGGGTACGGCTGAGCATGGCTGGGTATGGCTGGGTATCGCCGAGTATGGCTGGGTATTACTGAGTATTGCAGAGTATGGCTGGGTATTACCGAGTATGGCAGAGTATGGCAGAGTATGGCAGGGTATGGCAGAGTATGGCAGAGTATTGGCTGGGTATGGCAGTGTATTGGCTGGGTATGGTAGAGTATTGGCAGGGTATTGGCAGGATATTGGCAGGGTTTTGCAGAGTATTGGTAGGGTATTGCAGAGCATTGGCATGGTATTGGCAGGGTACTGCGGAGTATTGCATGGTATTGCAGAGTATTGGCAGGGTATTGCAGAGTATTGGCGGGGTATTGCAGAGTATTGGCAGGGAATTGCAGAGTATTGGCAGGGTATTGGCGGGGTATTGCAGAGTATTGGCAGGGAATTGCAGAGTATTGGCACGGTATTGCAGAGTATTGGCAGGGAAATGCAGAGTATTGGCAGGGTATTGGCGGGGTATTGCAGAGTATTGGCAGGGAAATGCAGAGTATTGGCAGGGAAATGCAGAGTATTGGCAGGGTATTGGCGGGGTATTGCAGAGTATTGGCAGGGTATTGGCGGGGTATTGCAGAGTATTGGCAGGGTATTGCAGAGTATTGGCAGGGTATTGGCGGGGTATTGCAGAGTATTGGCAGGGAATTGCAGAGTACACGAGATAAACAAGAGATTAGCAGAAGGAGCCCAAAGAGTGGCGCACTAGCTATTGAACTTCCTTTTTATAGTCCCATCGTACACGTTTTGTATGTCCCCGCGTTCTTGATGTTTGTACTTTCCTACAACATTTGTGTGACCGTGTGTATGCAAGACAAGTTTAAGCCAACATCCTTCGGAAAAAAAATCTACGGTTTTGTTGTTGGATATTCCGATCGTGTGTACGGGGCAAACGTTTTGTGACACACATTAAAGGAAAAAAGAAACATGGAATGTTAAATAATAAACCTCCACTGTTGTTCTCTGTGTCTCTTGATGTGTACAGAAAACAAATGCAAAATAGAACAATGAAACCCCATAGGGCTGCCCAAACAAAAATGGTTTCCTGTGTCGTATTGTGTGTTTTCAAGTGTTTTGATCTAAAAAAAGAATGCACCTTGAGTGGAAAAATTTACATAGCTTTATCTGCTTTGTTTCCAATATCTATTCCATATGTATTTAAATAACTCCAGACTACAAAATCTTTTATAGCGTGTTTAGTGCTAAGAGCTAATAATAAATCAGTTGAGACTGAGAAATTAATATATTGCAATTATTTATAAATTGTTACAGATTTGTAAAAAAAAGGTTTATTGTTGGTATTATTTTACCTAGAGATGGCTATTCATGTAATATATAATATCCTGTTTTTTTTCTTTTTATAAATTGTCTGAAGATCATGAGACCTCAATTAAAGGTTGTGTGCAAGCTAAATACAAAACAAAGCTCGCCAACTAAAAAACACTACTGTTCTGATCATCATACAGTATACTGTATATTTACTTGATAAATTGGCATCCATTGCTGGCAGGAAACTGTCCAGCAGATATTTTGCTTATACTGCAGTGCAGGAAGCATGGCATTAGCTCCACTATTTCTTAAATCTGTCTTTGGAAGCATAAGTCTGTAAGTAGGCTGTCATTCGCATTCAATAACGTAGTAAGTGTTCTACTAATGCAACTGCATTTTATGTGTGTTTGATAGAGCTTACATTCTAAAGGAAGGGGGTGGTGGGAAGGGAGCAGGAGGTCCTGGGAGGAGTGGAGGTGACGATTTGGGCAATATCTGCAGATGAGGTTGATGATGTAGCTGGGGGCAATGTTGTGACTAGCCATGTTTGTTGTGGTTAGCATTTAGAATTTTATACAGTGGGGTGAAGGAATTGGCAGAGAAGGGCAGCAGTCACGGATCAGTTATTGAGGTGTATTATTCTAGCAGCATTCATAATAGACTGAAGGGGAGCCTGTGTAAGGGTAGGCCATGAAGGAGAGAGTTGCAGTATTCAAGGCAGGAAATAATCAAGGAGTGAATAAGTTGCTTTGTGATGTCAGTCAGGGAGGGTCGAATACTATAGATGTTTCGGAGGTTAAAGCGGCAGGAGTTAGCCATTGATTGGATGTGGGGGCTGAAGGAGAGGTCAGAGTCAACGATTACACTCGGCACCCTGCCATGTGTGGAGGGACCAATTGTTGTGCTTTTGAACTTTTGAACTTAATGGTAAAGTCATGGGGGGTCAAATGGAGCTTGGAGTCAAATGGGAGCACGGACATGGGTCTTCAGTTATTCAAACAGGTGGGGTCTAGTGAGGGTTTTTTAAGTATGGGGGTAACCAGTGCATGTTTGAGCATGGAAGGAAGGGTGCCAGAGGAGAGGGAGAGGTTGAAGATGTGGGTTAGGGTGTTTAGGATAGAGTGGGAAGGTGGTCGCAGTAATTGTGAGGGGACAGGGTCCAGGGGACAGGTGGAGAGATGGGCCATGGAGAGTTTAACAACTTCATCTGTGGTAACTGGGCAGAAAGAGGAGAGTATTGAGTGCGGTATTGTACCTGATGTTTTGGGTAGGGGAGGAAGTTGAATGCTGGATATCTCCTTGCAAATTGTGTCGATTTGAAATGCTAAATTCTTAAATGCTAAATGTTAAATGCCAGGTTAAGCATGTGATACCCAAATGGCTGGTGTTTTTGCCACGTTTGATGTGCCTGAGACACAGTTTGCAGATAGCAACAGTGCAATCTACTACAGATGTGCTGAAAAGGGCCCAGGCAGCTGAGCTTTGGGGAGTAGGCCGGGAGATAACAGCTGCAGAATGTGATGGAATAGGGTAGCTGCTCTCTACTCTTTCTTGATGTTGGCCTCCATGGGGTTATGACCCCTCACCTTCAGTTTCCTCCTTTGCTCTATCTGTCACCCAAGTCGCATCAGTGACCTCATCATCATCATCATCATCATCATCATCTCCATCTCCTCCATCATCATCATCATTACCACTGGAGACAACTTGACAATACACTGTGGCTGGGGCAACATAAATGCCAATTTGTCTACCAGTGTTCTCCCCTCTCTCTATGATCATGTTCCTGTCATCCTCAACCTCAGAACCAACATCTGAATCCAGTAATGGCTGGGCATCATCAAGGCGCAAGTGGCGGACGCTGTGGTCAAATAACTCAGCTGACTCCTCCATGGCTGATGTTGGGGCTATGACAGGAATAGATGTGGACAAGGAGACAGGTTTATCCACTCTGGCAACTGCAGGGGACTGCACACTTGTCTCTGCATGCGTGACAGAGGATGAGGAGGATGAAGAAGGTTTAGTAAGCCAGTCCACCACCTCCTCTGCATGCTGTGTCTGGATAGCACGTGCAAACTCAATAAATAGATGAAATTATGCCCTGCCTGAGGACTGACCACCACATCCACCTTTGCCTGTGGACACATTTGTTGCCAAGGGAACGTCTGCCTCTTCTTGTTGTCCTCCCAGACATTATTGGGAGGGAGAGAGGGGGCGGTGATTATAAGCAAATGTAAAGAAGGAGTGGAAATCTATACATAGATGCACTTTAATCAATGTAAAGTGTTGTTTAGTGCACTTTAATTTGAGTACCCACACCAGACAGACATACTCCACGGATACACTTTAATACACTGCAATATAATGCACCAAACGTACAGTGATGCACAGAACTATATGGTGTTAAACTTGCAGTAACACACACAAAAGTATATGGCGTTAAACTTGCAGTAACACACAAAGCTATATGGTGTTAAACTGGCAACAATGCACACAGAACTATATGACGTTAAACTAGCAGTAACGCACACAGAACTATATGGCATAAAACTGGCAGTAACACACACAGAACTATATGGCGTTAAACTGGCAGTAATGCACAAAAAACTATATGGCGTTAAACTGGCAGTAACGCACACATAACTATAGGGTGTTAAACTGGCAGTAATGCACACAAAACTATATGGCGTTAAACTGGCAGTAACGCACACAGAAGTAAATGGCGTTAAACTGGCAGTAATGCACACAGAACTATGTGGCGTTAAACTGGCAGTAACGCACACAAAACTATATGGTGTTAAACTGGCAGTAACGCACAGAGAAGTAAATGGTGTTATACTGGCAGTAACGCACAAAAAAATATGGCATTAAACTGGCAGTAACGCACACAGAACTATATGGCATTAAACTGGCAGTAATGCACACAGAACTATACGGCATTAAACTGGCATTAACGCATACAGAACAATATGGCATTAAACTGACAGTAACACACACAAAACTATATGGCGTTAAACTGGCAGAAACGCACATAAAACTATATGGCGTTAAACTGGCAGTAATGCACACAGAAGTAAATGGTGTTAAACTGACAGTAATGCAATCAAATAGACGGTGTTCAACCGTCACTACACTGACGCTATCTGAACTGTCCCTACTCTAGCTATACACTAGTACTATACACATGTCAAGATTACTGACATGGTCTGACTACACTACACTGAAACTATCTGAGCTGTCCCTATGCTACACTAATGTATGGAAGAATGACACAGTCTCACTAAACTACAGTGAAACTATCTGAGCTGTCCCTACTCTAGCTGCACACTATGCAAAGCTGAATGATGGTCCTCCTCACTACACTCACACTATCCCTTGACTGACACTAAACTGATATTCTTCACTGGCAATTGAAGCAAAATAGCACAGTATAGCACACTAACTAACTAATAGCACTGAGCAGAGCCTTGTTCTATCTTTCTCCACGCCAAAATCACACTGAAAACGTCTGTCATTGAATGAATACTTTTATACTATGGGGCGAGAATGAGCCATGATTGAATAAAGTCACAATGACAGTGTCCATTCATGACTCTGTCCGTGCACTGTGCCTTGATTGGCTGAAGCTTTCACTGCCCTAGCCAATCAGGGCTTGCAATGCACTCAGTACCGGAATGCATTGCGGTCGGTTCGGGTGGGCAAACAACCGGTTGTTTGCCGAACGACCGAACAATGAAAGTTCGGCCCGAACTTATGCTCGGGCCAAACCGTTTGCCCATCCCTAGTCACCAGATGCAGCGTGTCACTTGCTACCATTGCCTGTCACCAGATGCAGCTTGTAACTTGCCACCGTCGCCTTGCATTAAATGTGGATTGTCACTTGCCCCTTGATGTGGATTTTCACTTGCCATGTCACCTGCCATCATTTGCAGATTGCCACGTCACCTGCCTCTATTTGTAGATTATCATTTGCCATGTCACCTTCCACCATTGTCAGATTGCCACGTCACCTGCCACCATTTGCAGACTGTCACTTGTCACGCCACCTGCCACTATTTGCAGATTGTCACTTGCTATATCACTTGCCAATATTTGCAGATTGTCACTTGCAACGTCACCAGCCACCAGATGTGGGCTGTCACTTGCCACGTCAGCTGACACCAGATGTGGATTGTCACTTGCCATGGCAGCCAGTGCCACCAAATGTGCATTGTCACTGCATTGGTGGCAGGCTGGCAGCACTGGTCCTTTTAGTGAGGACAGAAGAGTGGTGATGTGGGGGGGCAGTGAGAGATGATGTAATCTTGCTGCTCCCCACCACACCTCCGACATTGAAGAGGCCCACGCTGTGAGGGCGGAAGAGCGCTGATGTGTGGCAGGCAGTGAGAGATGATGTCATCTCTCTGGTCTCTGCTGCACCTCGCTCCCACATTGAAGATGTTCGGCTGTGAAGAGTACTGATGTGGAGTCGGCGGATAGAGATGATGTAATTTCTGCTTGTCCTCCCACTCACCTCTCTCTTCTCATCCGCCTCTCTCATGCAACCAGCCTGCCGCGGCAGTGGCCCGCTGGTTAGGCAACAGGAGAGGAGAGAAAAAAAAAATCACAAGAAATTTTTTAGGTATATAAAATGTAAAAAAGGTAGGACAGACCATATTGGCCCCATAAAGAATGAGGAAGGAAATCTGGTTACAAAGGATGGGGAGATGGCAAAGGTATTGAATTTATTCTCCTCCTCAGTCTTCATTAAGGAAACGGGGGGCTTCACTAACCAAAGCTGCAGTGTTTATCCTCATGACACTTCACAGGAAGCACCCTCATGGCTAACAGAGGACAAAGTTAGAGATAGACTTGGAAACTTAACATTAATAAGTCACCGGGACCAGATGGCTTGCACCCGAGGGTCCTTAGGGAGCTCAGTCAAATAATTGCCAGACCATGGTTCCTAAGTTTTACTGACAGTCTACTAACGGGAATGGTATCAACTGATTGGAGAAAAGCCAATGTAGCACCAATATTAAAAAATGGGCCAAAATGCATTCCTGGGAATTACAGTTAGCCTAACATCAATAGTATGCAAGCTCCTAGAGGGGATGATAAGGGGCTTTATACAAGATTTTAGTAAAGAAAAATGTATCATTACCAGTAATCAGAATGGATTCATGAGGAATCGTTCTTGCCAAAGCAATCTATTAACCTTCTATGAGGAGGTGAGCTGCCATCTAGATAAAGGAAGGCCCGTAGACGTGAAGTATCTGGATTTTGCAAAAGAATTTGACACAGTTCCCCATAAACCTTTACTGTACAAAGTAAGGTCCGTTGACATGGACCATAGGGTGAGTACATGGATTGAAATATGGCTACAAGGGCGAGTTCAGAAGGTAGTGATAAATGGGGAGTACTCGGAATGGTCAGCGGTGGAAAGTGGTGTCCCCCAGGGTTCTGTGCTGGGACCAATCCTATTTAATTTGTTCATAAAACAACCTGGCGGATGGGATAAACAGTTCAATCTCTGTTTGTGGATGATACTAAGCTAAGCAGGGCAATAACTTCTCCGCAGGATGCGGAAACCTTGCAAGAAGATCTGAACAAATGAATGGGGTAGGCAACTACATGGCAAATGAGGTTTAATGTGGAAAAAATTAAATTTATGCATTTGGGTGGCAAAAATATGATTGCAATCTACTCACAAGGGGGAGAACCTCTGGGGTAATCTAGGATGGACAGGCTCAGCAATGGCATGCAGTGCCAAGCTGCTGCTAACAAAGCAAACAAAATATTGGCATGCATTAAAAAGGGGAATAACTCAAGAGATAAAGAGACAATTCTCCCACTCTACAAGAATCTGGTCCAGCCTCACCTGAATTATGCTGTCCAGTCCTGGGCACCAGTCTTCAGGAAGGATGTACTGGAAATGGAGCAAGTACAGAGTAGGGCAACAAAGCTAATAAAGGGACTGGAGGATATTAGTTATGAAGAAAGGTTGCATGCACTGAACTTATTCTCTCTGGAGAAGAGACACCTGAGAGGGGAAATGATTTAAATTTACAAATACCACACCAGTGACCCCACAGTAGGGATAGGGACCCCACAATAGGGATTCCTTTTCCGCGGAAGGGAGTTTAATAAGACATGTGGCCACTCATTAAAATGAGAAGAAATTAGATTTAACCTTAAACTGCGTAGAGGTTTCTTTACTGTAAGCACTTGTACACACGGTCGGACATTCCGACGGAAAATGTCCAATAGGACCGTGTTGTCGGATAATCCGACTGTGTGTGGGCTCCATTGGACTGTTTCCGTCTGAATATCCGACGGACAAAGTTTTACAGCTGGGCTATAAAACTTTGAGACAACATGATCCGAAGTGCCATGCATGCTCAGAACAAATTCCTAGACCAAAGCTATTGGCTACTAGCCTGAACATAGTCCCGTCATAACGAAATAACGTCATCACGTTACATACGATTGGATTTTCCGACAACTTTGTCCGACCATGTGTATGCAACACAAGTTTCGGAAAAATCCGTTGGAAAAAATCTGGCGGATTTTGTTGTCGGAATGTCCGACCGCGTGTACAAGGGCTAAGAGTGGAAAAGATGTGGAATTCCCTTCCACGTGAGGTGGTTTCAACAGGGAGCATTGATAGTTTCAAAAAATGATTAGATAAGCACCTGAACAGCCACAACCGACAGAGATAGATATACAATGTAATACTAACATATAATCACACACATAGGTTGGATTTGATGGACGTGTGTCTTTTTTCAACCTCAGCTCCTATGTAAATATGTAACTATAAGAGACTTAAGCCTATGGGCCCCAGATTTGGATTTATAGCCCCAAATAGCCACCCCTAGCCACTGGTGGGTAGCAAAAAGAGAGTGCAAAACCCACAATAACCTCAATCTGCACTGAGATCTGCACAGAGACATTTAGCTCTAGATCATGCTCCAAGATATGTTTAGTCAAGGTATATCCTGCAGGTCTCAGAGAGAGGGCAATCAGAACGTATGCAGTCTTATGCCGTGTACACACGATCGGACTATCCGGCGGACATGGACAATCCGCCCATCTGTGTGCTAATCCGCTGGACTTTTGAAATGAACGGACTTGCTCACACACAGAGAAAAGTCAGTTCATTTTGAACACGGCCCCAGGTAGACGAGACTAGCAAAGGAATCAGATCTACATCGGAAAGATTGTCACCTCGCTAGCCCGGTCACCTGCTATGGACTTAAAGGGGAACCCCTACGCCGAAAAAACGGCATGGGGGTCCCCCTAAAGTCCATAGCAGACCCTTATCTGAGCGCGCAGTCCGGCCGGTCAGGAAAGAAGGTTGGAACGAGCAAGCACCTCACCTCCTAAACCGTACCAGGCGTGCACCCTCAACATGGGGGGGGGGTGCTTTGGGGAAGGGGGGCCTTGTCCCCATATTGATGAGGACAAGGGCCTTTTCCCGACAACCCTGGCCATTGGTTGTAGGGGTCTGCAGGCGGGGGGCTTATCGGAATCCGGGAGCCCCCTTTAATAAGGGGGCCCCCAGATACCAGCCCCCCACCCTATGTGAATGAGTATGGGGTGCGATGTACCCCTACCCATTCACCTGGTGAAAAAAGTGTAAATAAAAAAACACAACACAAGTTTTTAAAATAATTTATTAGACAGCTTCGGCAGTCTTCGCCGGACTCCTCCGCTATCTTCTGCTAGCTCTTTTACTAGCAGAGGAGCCTGACTTTCTTCTTCTTCAGCGCCGCCGTCCGGGGGTCTTCTCCGACTTTGGGGTCTTGTCCCGCTCTTCGGGGGTCTTGTCCCCCACTTCAGTTTTTCTTGCTGGGCCTCTACTATCTTCTTATAGCTCTTTTACTAGCGTTGGCCCAGTCTTCTGACGCTGTCGCCTTCTTCTCTTCTTCCTTGCGATGTTGACACAGCGCTCTCTCTGGCCGCAATGGCAGGGACACGTTGTGCGCCGACTTATATAGGGACAAGGGGCGGGGTCGCCGGGTGATGTCACATGGTGACCCCGCCCCCTTGAGGATGCTGGGAAAAGTCTGGTCGTGTGTGGGAAGGTCCGCTCATTCAGAAAGTCCGCTCCAAAGTACGGCAGTTTGTCCGCCAGACTAAGTCCACCGGATAGTCCAATCATGTGTACGCGCCATTAGACAAGGAAAGTGACAGATCTCTGGCAAGAACAGAGTGACAGAGGAAGTTCAACTCCATATACTTTGAAGACATATTCAGGAGTTATAGAGACAGCAGGGAGGAGAGCAAGCAACAACATCATTGAGTCATTAGATGGTAAAACACAGCTGACTCTCTCCACTCTCATAGAATGTGATATGATACCAGAAGATAGATCAGAGATCCCCTCACCTGAAATTGCACATCACTACCCTCCTCTGACACACATTATTCCAGCACTTAACCCAGATGCTGCAATTATCCTTCTACTAGGAAGAGACATACTGAGAACAGTACAATGGGCCACACAATGCACCATTTGCACAACGTTTTTCCCTTGGATGGGTCATCATTACTGATGTATGTCTGGACGGAGCTCACAAGTCAGCAAAAGTGAATGCCTACAAAACAAACATGTTGCAAAATGGTTACAAATTATGTCTTAGCCCCAGTGCCAACAGGATACAGATCAAAGAGAGACTAGTCAACCCAATACAACAGACAAAGAGGTACGGGCACAAGTTACAGCTTTCAGTACCATAACTACTAGAGGCAATGTTGGCGCACACAGATTTGAAAGATTCTTCAGCTGGAAGTCACTCATTAAAGCAATAACAAAGCTTATTCACCTAGCCAAATCCTTCTGCAGAGCTTCAAACACTGACAAGTGTATTAGCAATCATCTTGTGCAAGCCAAATTCATCATCATCAGATGTGTTACACATGAAGTTCTCACCACACTAATGGCTGAAGTCACGGGCCGTGACTCACGGCCATCATGAACACTCGACCTCCAGTTCCAGTGTCAACAGATTCAGAAATGCCATCAGTCTTGACACCTACAATGCTTTTGACCCATAATGCCGCGTACACACGAGCGGAATGTCCGACAGAAAAAGTCTGACGGGAGCTTTTCATCATATATTCTGATTATGTGTATGCCCCATCTGACTTTTCACATCGAAAATTCTAATGGCTCTAGAAATGGAACATGTTCTAAATATTTCCAATGGAACCATTTCCTATCGGGAAAACCTCTCGTTTGTATGTTGTTCCGAGGGACCAAAAACAATGCATACTCTGAAGCAAAACGAGGCAGAATCTATTGGCTACTGGCTATTGAACTTTATTTTTCTAGTCCCGTCGTACGTGTAGTATGTCACCACGTTCTTGACGGTTGGACTTTTTTCTTAGTTTCTTTTTCACAATTAAAATTACAAAACAATCCATTCTTTCATTCACTTGTGTTTTAAGATAGGAAAACAACAAAAAAAGATAAATATAACCATACCACATAGAGAGAAAACAAAGAGAACCCTAAAAAAAGGAGGGAAATTATGCAACTTCAAATGACTCTATATCTCAATCTTTACCCTCTACCCTTTCTATTCCAATAATCCCTCATCTCACATACTTACATATTACCTAGCCATTTTTCTCTCTACACCACTCTCCCTCACATTCATTCCTTACTATTCTCACTTAATTTAACAGCCCTTTCGCTTTTATATATTGCTACTTTCCCCATTCTTTTTTCTCACACCACCTTTTCCAAATCTTATTGAATTTTGGTTTACACGGTTTAGGAGATATTTGCCACAACACAGGCTCCGCTGTCTACGGCGCATGCGCCATAGACAGAGGCGCGCAGGCGCACTGAGCATGCCGCTGTCAATGGCGATATGCCACGAGTGGCGGCTCCCGTGCGCATGCTATTATGCTTTACCTTTGCAGGGAATCAAAGAGGAAGTAAACCCATCAGGGCTTACTTCCTCTTTAATCCCTAAGGAAGACCTAAGGGGTTCGATTGTGAGGGCGAAGAGGAGGGGGGACAAAGGACACCCCTGTCTCGTCCCCCTCAGTAATCGAAAACCTGGCAGAATGTTCATTATTCACTCTTACCCTTGCTTCTGGTGAAGCATATAATAGCTTCACCCATTTAATGAAGGTCGGGCCTATCTGAAATTCTCTCAGAACCCTCCAGAGATATCCCCACTCCAGGGTATCAAAGGCCTTGGCGGCATCCAACGAGAGTATAGCTCTGTGACCATCTTCATCAGAGTGTACTTGAAGATTTAAATAAACCCGTCGTATATTTATACTAGTAGACCTACCAGGAATAAATCCTGATTGATCAGGGTGGACAAGTTTCTCTATAACTCTATTTAGTCTAGCCGCCAAGACCTTTGCCAAGATCTTTATATCTAGCACATCTTTATTTTCTTTAGGAATCACTATTATAGTAGATTCCGCCATAGATCGCAGAAGTTCGCCGTTCATTGCCGCCAATTAAGAACCTTCAACAGTTCAGGAAGTAGTACCCCTCCATAGCGACGATAAATCTCAACAGGCAAACCATCTGGGCCTGGGGACTTCTGTCCTGACATTTCCTGCACGATCCGTTGGATCTCCACTAAAGTTATCGGGCTGTCCAATACAGCCCTATCCTCCTCGGAGAGACAAGGTTCATCAAATAAACTATCCATTATTTCCCCCATCTCCTCCTGTCCAGAGCTATATAAATCCATATAATAATCTCTAAACCTATCTACTATTTCCGGTGTATATGTGGATGTCCTGTCCACCCTTATGGTGATCATTGGCACAACTGAGGATGGGGAATTCGTTCTAACTAAGTGAGCCAACATTCGGCCTATACTTTCCCCCTCACCGAAGGCTATTTGTTTTTGAAAGATACATTTATTCTCAGCTTTGCTTAGCATTATCAACCGATAATTCTGCTGCGCCTATAACCAAACCCCCAGGTTACCAGGTGTCGAATCATTGACATATTGTTCTTCCATATATGTCACTCTTTCTGATGCCCGTTGTTCCCTATCTTTAGACTGTTTCTTGATTTTCGATATTTGCTGGATCAGAAGTCCTCTAAGGAAAGCTTTCCCACACTACCCCCCGTGGAGCTGTTCCAGTATTCATATATACATTCTCTAAGTGCAGTCAAAACCTCCTGTGAATCTCCCATGAGTTCCAGCCAGGAGGGGCTGATTTTCTACTCCTGAAGGTATTCTCCCTCCCCTATTCCCAATGAGACTATCATTGGCAGGTGGTCCCAAAGGCCTCTTGGCATATATTTAGGACCACTCACCATCGTAATCGCCTCATCGTTCCCCAGTATCAGATCGATCCTTGATAAAGTGGAATGTGACCTGGAAAAACAGGAGTAACTCTGGGTTTTCGGATTCTGTAGTCTCCAAATCAAATCTCTTTCAGACCCACCTCCTCCATGAACTGGGATAGTCGACCATCTACTATACCTCCCCGTTGTATCCTCTCAGGGAACTTGTCTAAAGTCTGGTCAGTGACCCTATTAAAGTCCCCTACAACCAATAATGGAACTCCTGGCTTGTCCAATATAAACTCTACCAACTCATACAAAATCTCTGTCTTGAAAGGAGGTGGAATATAGACATCAGCTATTATAAATACTCTATTCTCTATCTTACAGTATAAAAAAATTTACTGCCCGTGTTTGTCAATTTTTCTTTGTATAAAAATAAATGTAACCCCTGTTTTGATTAAAATACTCACACACTGGAAGTGATACTCTCCCACCCCCCCAACTGTGGTATAGAAGTGGTGGTTAGGTGAGTCTCCTGTAGACATAGGAGTGTAGTCCCATACAGTATATCTTTGCTGTTGAAAAAACTGGTGCTTTTTTTCCCTGGTTCCCCCAAACCTTTAACATTCCATGAGCATAAGACAATTTTTTTTCCTTTACAATGGAATACCCTTAATCATTTGTGAATTGGTCACTAGTGCTCATGATTTTTTTAATCATTGGTGCATTACTCATCAATACTTCAATTTCTCAGTGGTCTTATGAAGTTATATATTATTACTTTGTATTTTAACTCAATCCATCATTTACTCAAGAAACTTTTTACCTGAGATATAGTGTTAAGGTGATTTTTACAAAAAAACTTTTGTCTCTAATAAGTGTTCCTTCCAGTCTTCCTTACCCCATACATAACTGTTTACTCTTACATACCTTCCATACGAAGTGATCCACACACCCCCTCTACACCATTTGTATTCTACACTCTTTGCCTTATTCGGCATACCCAGGGGCTTTCTATAGTGACCTAACCATACACACCACATCTTAGATATACTCAATGTGAAACTATTTAAAGTTTTCCCTTCTCCCTCCCCACCTAACCCTCCCTCCCAGCCCCAAGAAATAAACAAAAAAAAAGAAAAATACAACCTATACAAGATGAGAACTTTTTGCTGTACTCCTTAAAAAATGGGGACACCATGCTTTCTTGTTCCCTTCCTTCCATACACCTCGCCCCACCCCCCAATGTGGAGGGGGGGAGGAGACAAAAAAAATGTTAATCTCCCCCTCCCATAAGTCTCCTCTCACCCACCCCCCCCACCCCCCTACCTGTTGAGTATCTATAGCTCATATTAATTCTTGTTACTCCCAAAGAGAGAAAAAAAAAAGAGAAAAAAAAACTCCCTTTGGAAATGGTCCAGGTCTTTTTACAGTTTCTCATTATGGGTTATCAACCATTCCTCTACCCCTTCAGGAGAATCCACAAATTTAGTCCCCTCAGAAGAGGTTAGCCGCAGTCTGGCCTGGTAGAGCAGTGTGTACATAATATTTGCTTGGCGTAGTTTACCCTTTACTTCCCCGAATCTAGCTCTCCTCTTCTGGAGCTCTGGTGAAAAATCCAGATATATCGATACTCTGGAGCCATTATACAATATGTTACCCATCTCCCTGGCTTTGCGTGTAATAATCACTTTGTCTTTGTGATACAATATTTTGGCCAAGAGAGGTCTTGGGTGGGCTCCAGACTGAAAGGGTCTAGTAGGTACTCTATGCTCTCTCGAGATTGCAAAAAACGGTGTAAAGGACTCCTGGCCAAACAAATCTCAAAACCATTTTTCAAGGACCCTTCACTATTTTCTGGAAATCTGATGCCCCTATTTGTACATTCTTTCTTCTCATCCTATTTTCCATTTCATCCATTTTACTATCTTGTTTAGTCAGTTGTTCTCTTATGGCTCTTATCCCTCGTTTAAGGGGGGCAAGATCATCCTCAACCAAGCCCAGTCTCCCCTCCAGGGCTGTGGTCCTTTCCTGAACTTTTTGTAAGTCATGTCTCATGAATGAAAGTTCCTCATGTATTGTTTTCATTTGGACAGGCATATCACTCAATGAATTCCGACAGGAATTAACTGCCTGCAGGACCTCCTTTAATGATGGCTCAGGGTCTCCCAGGTCCCCATCCCCAGGAGATGTCCCCTTGTCCCCGGGAGATATCCCCACAGATATTTCAGGAGTCTGGGTCTGGAATCTTCCTGCCAGGTCCCACACCTCAAGTTGCATTGTTGGTTGGTGCTGGCCCTGACTTTTCCTCACCCCTGTGGCCCCAGATTCTCAATTAGAATTAGCCTGTTGAATATTTTTAGGGGGAGTCTGGCTTGGGCCCTGGCCTGAGGTGTGGGCACATTTTTCCAGTTTTGCTGCCGCTTGGCTTGCCGCTTGGCTAGCCTTTGTGGTGCGCTGAGAAGGCATTATATTAACTCACAAGGTAAATGTACAGATATATACTACTTTAACTTGATTCTTTTCTTCTTTTTTTTTTTTCCTTTCTCCCCCTTTCCTTCCTTCCCCCCTCCTTCCTTTTCCTTTCCTATTCCCTTTCACACTTCACAGACTTCACACTTAACTTTCCTTTAAAAAAATAAAACAAAAAAGGAAAATATTTTACCTACAAAAAAAGGAGCAAGGGAGCAAGGCAGTTCCAATCACAGCAGCAAAAAAGCAAGGAAAACAAAACCACATCGGTTGTCTCACACCCATCCGAAGTGTTTCAACATTAACAGCTCTAGGGAGGAGACCATCCAAGTCCATCTAGTTCGTATTTCCTATGAAGTGTGGAATGAAAGTGGAGATAAAGAGATGAATGGACAATGACCAAATGTAAAATATGTTTTTCCTGGTCCTGAACCCCTCTGTCTGGACATATTTTTTCCCCCTTAATGATCTTGCCGTCTGGACTGCTCAAGGAGATCAATGGAGATTGTACCTCTGACGAACTTTAACAGGAGAGGAACCTCTCACATTTCCCCTTCCACATATTGCTAACAGAATTGTTCATACAGCCCATCCGTAGATAAAATAGCTGGCTATATCTTGAGGGGGGGGGGGGGGAGGGGACAGGCTCTCACCTCTGCATCCCACTCAGCTCTAAGGCTCCATGCACACTGAAGCTGATAAACTGCAGTTTATTGGAGTTTGGGCGTTTTTTGTAAAAGCCCATAAACTCCACTCTATGTTAGCCTATGTGTCCATGCACACATGGACGTTTTTCAGCTTTAATGAGCAGTGGAGTTTATGGGCTTTTTTCTGAACGCCAGAAATTCGCGTTCAAAGTGCCGTTTTTCAGCGCCAAAAAACGACAAACGCTCATTAACGCTCATTAACGCTCATTAACGCTCGTTCATTAGTGTTCGGCATTCTATTTTTCAATGCATTGTGGGATTTTTGGAGTGTCCTCTGTGTATTTTTATAAAAAACGCCCATTAACGCTAACGCTGTAAAACGCTCATTAACGCTCATTAACGCTAGTATAAAACGCTGTTAAAAGCAGGTTTTTCAACCAGCGTTTTCTGCCAGCAATCTGGCGTCCAGAAATAGCTTTTTTGAGCTTCAGTGTGCATGGAGCCTAATAGTCCCCGTCAGGCTATGCCTTCCCCCACACTCTCCTCCACCATTCCTGCCAATCCCAATGGTCTGTTCCTATATCAGTCTTCCTCATTAATTCACTCACCACCGCCGTCCGTCTCCTGGACCATCCAGCAAATAGAGAGCGAGTAAGAGACCTGACGGAAGGCTGCGGGAAGGACGCCAGTCTCTCTTGTCTCGTGGGGCCACTCCCCCCCTGCCCACGATCCCCTGTCTCCTCGGGTCTCTAGTGGCATACACCATCAGGGAGAGGCACAGAGAGGACGGGAATGGCAGGAAGAGGCTCCAAATCTCGCCCAGCCATACGGCTCACAGACATCAGCTCGCACGGGGGCGGAGGGCAAAGACAAGACACCTGCACTCACACACTAGCACCCTCCACCCTCCTCCACCTGGTTATGCTCCCCCGACGGCTGGACTTTGGTGTAATAGTGTGTACGCAAGATAGTTTCACCGGAATTCTGTCGGAACTCCATCGGAAAAACCTTCAGAGTTTAACCAGTCATGTGTACAGGGCATAATATTGAAACAGTGACACCTCCCAGAAGATACTTTGGGCTCAAAGACCTATACACCAAGCAATGGTACCAAATTCAGAGTTTTGCAGACATCTTCTGGAAAAGATGGAAACAAGGGTAACTGGTGACGCTGCAATCACGCAAAAAATGGCAAGTTGACAAGCCTGACCTGCAAGTTGGAGATGTCGTCCTACTAAAAGACATTTAAGTCCACAGAAATGAATGGCCAGTTGGACTCATTGTTGAGACTGTATCTAGTAATGACAGTAAGGTCAGAAAGGTCCAAGTTAAAGTCATGAGACAGGGCACTCCTAAGGTGTACCTTAGACCTATCTCTGAAGTTGTTTTACTTTTTAAAAAATAAACATAGTGGTATAATGTTTATTATGCCAGGTGTTCTGATCATCATACAGTATATATTTACTTATGATACTGTTGCTTTAAATTGGCATCCATTGCTGGCAGGAAACTATAGTATATTGCGCCCACTTCTCGTCCAGCAGACATTTTGCTTATACCGCAGTGAAAGAAGCATAGCATTAGCTCCACTATTTCTTAAAACTGGCCTTGGAAGCATAAGTCTGTAAGTAGGATGTCATTAGCATTCAATTAAGTAGAATGCATTCTACTAATGCAACTGCATTTTTTGTGTGTTTGATAGCAGTTTCTGCCAGGGAGTACCTTTAGCTAGGCCTAATTTCTGTTAGCTAATGCTTTACACTAATGTAACATGCCTGACTGTACTTGCATTTTGTAATGTAATGTTTAATGCTGATGCATACCTTTTATCATTTGTGTTTTGCAGTTTTACAACTAAAACTTAAACTTAAGAAACATAAAAAATATATAATTCTCAGTAAAGATTACAACTGTTAACCCTTCGGCCCCAGTTTTTATTGGGAAGTTGTTAGCTGTCTGCCAAGCCTTGTACTTCAGACACATTGTGAATGCAGAACAATTAAACTGATAGTTTTGTCCTATGGTAACTGAACTACGCAATACCTACCAGCCCGATGCCCACAGGTGCTGATGTCTGATCTTCAGGCATCTGGATTGGCCGGCGCAGGATAAGGTAACTTCCCACGCATGCGCAGTTCAGTGAATATTCTGTAGAAGGCTGCAAACAAGCAAGTAAGTATTTTTTATTGCAGAAATCGTATTTTTATCATTTCAAAAAGCTTTTCTTTAATTGTATATTAACCGCTTGCCGACCAGCGCACGCCGATTTACATTGGCAGAATGACATTGGTAGGCAAAAGGGCGTACAGGTACGTACCCTTTAATAAGCGGTGTAGCAAGTGCAGCCACCGCGGTCTCCATGACCTCAATGTCCGTCGGGTGCCTGCAATCGTGTCACGGAGAAGAAGAACGGGGATATGCTTTTCTAAACAAAGCATTTCCCCATTCTGTCAAGTGACAGGACAGAGATCAGAGCTCTCTGTCATTGAGAGCAATGATCACTGTCCTGCGTGTTGAAGCCCAGTCCCTCACAGTTAGAATCACTCCCTAGGACACACTTAACCCCTACACGGCCCCCTAGTGGTTAACCCCTTCACTGCCAGTGTAATTTACACAGTAATCAATGCATTTTTATAGCACTGATCGCTGTATAAATGACAATGGTCCCAAAATAGTGTGAAAAGTGTCCGATCTGCCTGCCATAATGTCGCAGCCCCGATAAAAACAGCAGATTGCCACCATTACTAATAAAACATTTTTTTAAATAAAAATGCTATAAAACGATCCCCTATTTTGTACATGCTATAAATTTTGCACAAACCAATCAATATACGTTAATTGCAGTTTTTTTTACCAAAAATATGTAGAAGAATAAATATCTGCCTAAACTAAGGAAAACCTATTTTTTATATATATTTTTGGGGGACATTTATTATAGCAAAAAGTAAAACATATTGCATTTTTTTCAAAATTGTCGCTCTTTTTTTGTTTATAGCACAAAAAAAAAAAAACGCAGATCAAATACTACCAAAATAAAGCTCTATTTGGGGGAAAAAAGGACATCAATTTTGTTTGGGTACAATGTCACACAACCGTGCAATTGTCAGTTAAAGTGACGCAGTGCCCAATCGCAATAAGTGCTCTGACCAGGAATGGGGTAAAATGCTCCGGGGCTGAAGTGGTTAAAGATGTATAGGTATGTTTCTTCTGCAATAAATACCCTGCCTGCCTATACGTTTTTTGATTTTTTAGAGTTTAGTTTTTCATTAACTTACAAGAAGCACCACTGAACACTTGCCCTGTTCCCCACTAAAATCCTGAGCAAAAACTGACTTTTCCTCAAGCTGGCCCCTATGTGACAGTGCTTAACAAATGTCCACTTATGCACCGAGCATTGTAGCTTGAGAAGGCAGAAAGAGTGTCACTTGTTTCAATTCAATTATGGATGAGCTTTGGGTTCAGGTCAATCATAAGTTAGAATGGGTAAACAAAATAGCCAGATTTGTCCTGCTACTGCAGCTGGAATTAATTTATTTAGTGGCAGTATCAGTACCACTACTAAATGATTGAGGCTTATTGCTGCAGGCCTCATCTTGGTCACCCATAGAAAATTCAGGTGGCTCCGCTGCAACAAATTGTGCGTGTGGAAAAACTGAGCTAACAGCAGGAGCCAGCGACACCCCCCCCCCCCCCATCTAGGTGGCAGGTAATGGGTTCCGGGTGGTTTCTGTCTCCTCTCTTCCATCACGGCTGGTCTGCTGTGCATATCCTCCCCTCCTCCTAGGCACCGAATAGGATTGCATGTCCTTTCAGCCAATCAGGTGACAGGTCTCAAGACCCACTTCCTGATTGGCCGGGAGAAGGATCAGTGTTACAATAGCGAATATTCATTCGCTATTGTAACACAGCTGGGTGGGCTCGGTTTGCATTCTCTGCACCCCAAGCCCACCCTATTTTGAAGCCTCTGGCTCTAATCAGGTGCTTAAAAAGGGTGGCATCTGTGCACCCTTAATGAATGGGCCACCTCTGGACTGGAAGTATGTCTCATATTGTATATATACATATCACATATACATATATTAAGCACGTTTGCACTTTTGTTCTTTTGTTCTTAGTTTTTATTTACACCTTTATTTATACTATTATATTTACAATATCTTCTTTTACGATATAGATTGGGTATTTAGTAGCTGCTTAGTTCTATTTAGGAGCGCAACACCTTTTTTTTCTTATTTATATCTAGATGAGAGCCAACTCATAAAGTGTTTGCTGCACCTATTGGGATAGAATTTTGCTTTCCATTTTCTATATACAGTGCAGAAGCCCTTATATATACATTTATGTCTCATATAGATTGCAGGGGTCAGGTGTGTATAAAGTACAGAGTGCAGGGATCAGGAATCTACTTGGCCTCCCATTAATCCCTATATTCCTGGTATATTACAGGGTGTGCTCATCCCTCCCCTCGATCAAGATCCCCTGATCTATAACTCTGCATCCAGCACAGTACCTCCTCATTTCCTCTGCCCATCACTTACCATGAACCAGCCACATGCTAAACCAGGGTTAGGCAACCTTAGTAAGGTGGAGATTTACCTAAAGAACATGGAAGTGATTAAAGATAACAAGGGTGTAGCACACTAGTTTTTTTTTTTTTTTTTACAGAGATAACCTAGTAAGGGCCACTAAAAAGTAGAAAAAGTTTGAAGAGTTCACAGGTCAGTAAAATGTAAAGCAGATTTCAGATGTCACAAGTAATACAGAGTGCAGGATTCAGTTGTAAGTAACATAGAATGCATGGGTCAGGAACAAGTAAATACGTTCAAAGGTCAGTATTATTTAACGCTGAGTGCAAAGGTCAGTAGCAATAGCACAGAGTGCAGAGATCAGTAGATAGTACTGCAGATTACAGTGGTCAGATACAAATATTGCAAAGTTTGGAGGTCTAGTAAGTAATGCAGAGTGCAGGGGTGCACACGCTGCTACACTGTAGACATCAGTGTCCTTCTTATAACACTTCCAATCCAACAGTAAGGGCCTGTCATTACAGCCCACTGCCCCACTGGCAACACTCGTTGCCCATCCCCTTTCACCAACTTTTAGCCGGACCAAGTCCATTCAAAAGTCTGTTAGTTTTGAACGTGATGATGTAAACGAGACTAAACAAGGAAGTTCAATAGCCCGTAGCCAATAGCTGCCCCTGCGTCATATTTGGTCCGTCGGACTAGTACACAAACGGTTTTCCAGATTTTTAGTCAATCTGATAAATTTTAAACATGTTCTATTTCTAGGTCCGTCTGATTTCTTTTATAAAAAACGGTCAGACTAGCCCTCACACGATCGGATTGTCCAATGGACTGATCCCGTCGGACCTAGGCTGACGGAAAGTTCGGTCATATGTACGCGGCATAAGACTTTGTTGTTTTGACACAATAGCGGATAACGAGGAAAAAGTTGACGCTGCTTCAGAGGCGGCCATTTGTTGGTTAGTAAAGGAGCGGAGTAACAATATCCACTCATAATACCCGAGTGTATAGGGTTGCCTGGGTGGTGTCAAAACAGCAATTCATTGAAATCTCCAATTACTGATGGTTTACAGTATTTGGAAGTGACGTAATTGGAGATCTTGATGAATTGGCTATTTTGACAGAACATCGGCAGGCAAGGGAGCAGAAAGATGACATCATCTCTCACTGCCCGCCCTTCATCACCGCAGTTCCGCCCTCACTGTGCAGCCACTCACTGTACATCATCTCTCTGCTGCCAGCCTTCACTCTAGAACACAGCAAGTGACAATCCGCACTTTGTAGCAGTCAAGTAACAATCAGCTGTGGCTACTTTCAAGATTTGGGGAGGAGACCTGGCTTACTCATGGTGGGTGAGGATGGTCCACTCTAAGCTCTGCCTTCTCTGTACTATTTTTTATGCAGTTTTTCACCTTGTGATTTTATCTTTTGTGTTGATGCATAGGAGATTATGGGGCCCACAGGCAATAGATTATGGGGCCACACAGTACACACACATACAGTATACACACACCGACACACAATATGCACACACAGTATACACACACAGAATACACACACTGAAAAGGTACTGGAGAGGAGGGGCAGCTATAATCTTGGCATTTTTTTAAAAACACAGATTTTTACATACTGTCCCTGGTTTTATTGAGGCTGGCAACCCTGATGGGGCCCCTTAGTGGAATGGGGCCCTAGGGCAGTGCCCGAGTGTCCGAATGGTCAGTCCACCCCTGGTGCTGAGTATTAGCTTTAATGTTTCCAAAAATAGTGTTGCGCTATCACATTAATCATGAATTCATTAAGAGTGCATAAATGATAATATTATCAAATTACAGTCCAATGGAAAATTCAAATGCAAACTCAGATAGTCCACTGTGAATGCAAACTTTGGAGCGGAGGGTTGTTGTGCGGAATTGATAATGTTATTTGTTAATCTATAAAAATGGCAGGAATACATTATGTTTTGTTTTCTAAAAGAATACGTTTTGGTCTGAAAGTGGACTCTATAAGTAGTTTTATGTAAGCATTACTAATAATCTATGTTATGTATTCCTGCAAAGAAATAAAGAATTATAAAAAAAAAAAAAAGTAAATGCAAACTCCACCATCCACATTATACAAATAAAAAGACTGAATCACTATCAAAGCACAATTTTTATATGTGGACTCTTTTGTGCACTACTACTACAGGCATACCCCACTTTTAAGTACACAATAAGGTGTATTTACTAAAGCTGGAAAGTGTAAAATCAGGCTCACTTCTGCATAGAAACCAATGAGCTTCCAGGTTGTATTACCAAAGCTTAATTGAACAAGCTGGGGTTAGAAGCTCATTGGTTTCTAAGCAGAAGGGAGCCTGATTTTGCACTTTCCAGCTTTAGTAAATAAACCCCATTGTGTACTTAAAAGTGGGGTATGCCTGTATTATCTTTCCTTTTGTCACTGATTTATTGTTTGCACTAGCACTTTATGCATTATGAAATTTGTTAATTTTAGCTATATATTGTCACGGTTTTAATTATCACATACAGTATATCCATTTATTTGGGCAGCACTATCACGCATTTACTTAATTAAATAAAAAGGCTTACCAAACATTTAGACTCCACATCTCAAGAGGTAACAGTGCTTTAAAATGAAAGATCCCACCTGACATGGATCCTGTGTCTCTACAAAGCAGGGACTAGGGACTAGGATCCATATCTTCCCCTAGTGAAAGCACCTCTCACAGTTTAGAGAAGCACTGGTCAGGGAAACAGTTTTGATCACCCATGATGTTAACCCCTTGCCAGCCAGTGTCATTAGTACAATAACAGTGCATATTTTTAGCACTGATCACTGTATTAGTGTCCCTGGTTCCCAAAAAGTGTCAGTTAGTGTCCGAATGACTGCTGCAATATCGCAGTTCCACTATAAGTTTCTGATCGCTGACACTACTAGTAAAAAAAAAAGAAAAAAAATATCCCATAGTTTGTAGACACTATAACTTTTGCGCAAACCATACAATATATGCTTATTGGGATTTTTTTTACCAAAAATCTGTAACAGACTATATATTGGCCTAAACTGATGAAGAAATTAGATTTTTTTTCAATTGTATTTTTGATTATGTTTTATACAATTTATACAAAGTAAAACATTTTTTTTTCCAAAGTTATCAGTGGTTTTTTGTTTATAGCCCAAAAAATAAGAACCGCAGAGCTGATCATATACCACCCAAAGAAAGCTGTATTTCATACATTTTATTTGGGTACAGTGTAGCACGACAGCGCAATTGTCAGTTAAACTAACGCAGTGCCGCATCGCAAAAAAATGGCCTGAACATGAAGGGGTGTAAATCTTCCAGAGCTGAAGTGGTTAAAAAAATTCAATCATATTATGATTTATGTCGCAATTGTATACGCTATATATTTTTTTTGTTTGCTATGTTTGAGTTACCTTTTAAGGCATAGCATTACCTATATTTTTTTTAATAGTGTTTCTTTTTCGCAACTCATTCTGTAGCAAGAGAATACAATGTACAAAGCTTGTAGCTCTAAAACAAATCCTTGTTATGATCAGTGCACATTCTACTGAGACACCCTAGGAGCATAGTGTTTAAGTCATAGTCATGGGATAAAGTGTAACACAGTCATCTACAAAAAGATCTTTGTAAATATTTTTAGCTAAATACTTGTCCAGACACAATTTCGGAATTATTACACTGATCAACTATAACAAATGAACCTTATGTAAAGCACTTAAAGCTTTGTGACCTCACAAAAAATGATATGGTTCAGTAAAATAGTTTCCATCAGCAGTGTACTAATACCTGATTGCTCAAACAGACCTCCAGACAAAAGTAACAAGATAAAAAGGAAAAGTCAAATAAAAGATAAGTAACAAAATCAGCTTTTGCAGCAATCTTCACCTTCAATTCAGAGATTTCCTCCATGGCACGTTTTATTTTTCTGTCAGTAGATGTCCTCAGTCTGATGGCCAGCATCATTGACCCCATCTACTCTAAGCCCAGGTCATCTTGTACCCTCCCTGTGACTGGACAGTGACAGGAGAAGCAGCACGGTGATGAGCTCATCTATATGTCACTCTGATTTCTCCTCCTGTCAACATGTTTCTTGTCAGCATATGATCTGATTGGCTCCTTGTGTGGCTTCTTCTCACACTCTAGCCCTGCTATTCAGGGACTTCAAGAGACTAATACCAGGTCAATATTAGGTACTCACACTGCTTTATGTTAAAAACATATGTTTAATGCTGTAATAGTGATTACATAGCAAAACATCCATGTACAGCTTTTATATCTGCCTAGAGTTCTATTTTAAAGGAAATCTGCTATAGAAGAAATGTGTAGCTGTAGAGTGCCATTCTGAACTCCTTCTAAGTATTATTGTTGCTTGGTTGTCACCCTGATCCCCTGACTTCCTTCAATGATTCTTCTCCAGAATTTTGAAAGCAGGAGCCAGCCAAGGCAGCTACAATTTTCTAAATGTAGCGGCCATAACCCTTTGCAGGGCAGCCTTGATTTGATGGGCTTACCAGTTACCTTCTCTTGGCCTGCTTCTCTGCGTCTAGGGGTTCCCAGGGTTGATAACCAACGACTTGTACACTGACACAGATGAAGTCCTTTTAAAAAGGTTTATTTTGCAGTAGAACTTCCAAATAACACAGTCTCTTAGGGAACAGAGGGCACGGATGAAGAAGAGGGCACCTTGAACTGCAGGTCTAGCAAAGTCTCTATTTCCACCCAGAGAGTAACCACTCACAGCTGGGCACTTCAAAACTGAAGAGATCTCTAGCCAGAGATCACGGCAGTCAGCACGTTGACTCAAAACTTGAATATAAGGCGTCAAAAACTAAATAAGTTGTAAAACAGACTCTATATATGCCTATATTAAATTGAGAAAGAGCTTTTTTTTCACATATATTAGTAACCCCAAACTGTACTACTCATACCATTGATATTAATTAGATCAGGGTTAATTCCAGTTCTATCTTACCGTAAGTTGAGGTACTATTAGATATATTCTTTATCAATACATTTTCAGAAGTCACTATATGTGGAAAAAGGATTAAGGGGTGTGTCTGGAAAACATTTTTTTCCCTTCTTACTGCATCAATTTGTATAAAATTCCTAAACCGTTATATTCATGTATACATGTACAGGAAAAGAAGAGAGAAAAATCCAACATTAATGTGTGCAAGGTATATATGTTACGTTTTTTCACCCGCTGCACATACGTAAATCACACACATCTACCATCAGAGGCACATGTACTTTATATGCATTTTTCTTATCCTATACGTCTATACATGTACCCCCCACGGGCTATGTCCAACCTCCGGACATTAGGAGATACTGTCCCTAGTCCATATTGGAGAGTATTTGATTTAAAGGCTAATTGTTTCTAAACATATGGTTAGTGATGCCTGCATCTTTTACGCTGTTTCCATGTCTCTAAGGGTTAGCTATAAAGCAGTTTAGATCTATATCCAGATTTAACCCTTTGGGGGCCAGGGACCCTAATCTATATATCCAAGCGGTTTAATTTTGAGAGATGAGGGTGGTCATATTCCCTCCCCTCCAGTTCTGCTTTATACAGTCTATCCCATAGAAAACTAAACATGAAGGGTCTCGCTGGTGGAATAAATCAAAATGGCGTGATAAATTATGTTTCGGGACCCTTTTCTGATATTCTTAATGTGCTCCCGTATACGCACATATAGCGGCCTAGTGGTTCTACCCACATGTTGCAAATTGCAAGGACATTCGATGACATATGTCACATGCGTACTATGACACGTAATGAGCTCTTTGATTTTATATTCTTTATGGTCTGTCTTTGATCTAAAGGTTTCCTTCCTACGGGGTTGGGGTTTACTAACCCTGCACGCCAGGCATCTTTTACATTTATAAAAACCTTTTAGTTCATTCAGGAACTTTATAGATTTAGGAGGGTCAATCACACTGTGTACCAAGAAATTGCAAAATGTAGGGGCTCTTCTGTATATAAAGTTTTTTTTTTTTTGGAAGAATGGTTGATAAAACTTTATCTTCCTGGTGGATGGGCCAGTATTTTTTCACGATTTTTTCTATCTCATAGTGTTGTGTGTTATACCCGGTGATAAATGCCAGATCTATCTTTCGTTTTTCCTTCTTGAATTTTCTTATTAGAGTGTTCCTGTCCGTGTTTCCAACCTCTTTTTAGATTTTTTCAAAATTTTCATATTTGTATCCCTTTTCCACAAATTGTGTGATTAGCCTATCAGCTTGGGTGGAGAAGTCATCCAGCGAATCACAATTCCTCAGTAGTCTAAGGAGCTGTCCCTTAGGGATGTTACTCTTCCATTTTGGATGGTGACAGCTAGAGGTTGGAATATAACCATTTCTGTCTGTTTCTTTGAAGAAAGTCTTGGTGTTAAGCGGGAGTCCGCCGGGAGTCCGCCGGGAGTCCGCCGTTTTTTTTTTTTTAAAAGCCAGCAGCTACAAATACTGCAGCTGCTGACTTTTAAAATAATGACACTTACCCGCCCAGCGCGCCCGCGATGTCGGCACCCGAAGCCGATCTCTCGATTGTCTCTCTCGGGTGCTGCCGCCGCCATCTTGGGTATGGGAATCAGGAAGTGGAGCCTTTTGGCTTCATTTCCCGGTTCCCTACTGCACATGCGCGAGTCGCGCTGCGCAATAAGGATGGTCCCCGCTGTCTCTGGGATCCGTGTGTTTCCCAGCAGGCAGCGAGGGACCTTCGGAAAGGGGCGTAGATTCTGCGGAAAGGGGCGTACCTTCTGCAGAATTTACGGTACTGTACAGGTACCTGCACCCCCCCCCCTGAAAGGTGCCAATTGTGGCGCCGGAGGGGGGGAGGGTTCCAATGAGCAGAAGGTCCACTTTAGGGTGGGCCTCCGCTTTAAGAACATCTCCTTTTTTGAAAATCTCTAAATCTAGAAAATCTATTTTATACTCATTATATTTCCCACTAAAGGTTAGACCATATTTATTGTTATCCAAGCTACTAAGGAATTTGTCAAAGGATTCTGGGGTTCCATCCCACAAGACCACGAGATCGTCTATATATCTCCGGAAGAATTTTATTTGGGGTATATTTTTTTAATACATGTATTCTTCTTCCCACATGTTCATGAGGAGATTAGCAACGTTTGGGGCATAGCGTGCACCCATAGCAACTCCTCTAGTTTGTACGTAGTAGTGGTGCCCGTACCAGAAATAGTTGCATGACATAGCCAGCCTCAACCCCTCGATAATATACTGGATCTGCTCGTGTTTCATGTCAGTATGTTCATACATAGCCTTTTCCACCCCTACTAATCCATCCTCTTGCGCAATACTGGTATATAACGAATTCACATCTATAGTTGCCAGTAGATACCTTTCTGTCCCTTTAATATTACTTAGTTCTTCTATAAGCTGGGTACTATCTCTCAGGTAGGATCTTCCTTTCGGAACTAGTGGTTTAAAAAATGTATCCAAATACTCCCCTAATCGTGAAAAAAACGAGTTAATTTCAGTAATAATTGGTCTCCCTTCATGTTTCTCTCTCTTATTTCCCCGTCCTACATTCCTCCCTGAAACACATAGGACCTGATTAGGAGGAGTGACGCTGGACATACCCCTCTAATGATAGGCTAAAATCTTGGGAGGAAGGGGCTTGGTTGTCCTCATAGACGATAGTGTGTGGTGGCGTGGCACCGTTGCTGAGGACGTCTATGACGAAACACGTACAACGGAGCCACGCACACTATGTCACTTCCGGTCTGTCGAGCCCGCGGAGCACAGCTGGAACGCAAACCGCACGCCCGCAATCTCTCTGACAGAGCCGGAAAACCCTTTACACAACGCTACGGCGGTAAACTTTTCTAGCTGAACTTTTATTTTTAGTGTTTTTTATCTTTTGATTTTTTTGATCTTCCACTATAGAAATAAGGACTACTACTTTCCCAAGCGGTCTGGTAAAATGTGGCATTAACCATCTGGCTCCTATAGGAGAGTTCTATCCCACTTTGGCCATATATAGTGGTCCTATTTCAGTTTGCCTAGCAGGTTTTCCATTGTAAGGTAGCCTGTGAGGCATATGTAATAAATAAATATTTTTGTGTTTTATTGATTTTTTTAATTTATTATTTTTCTGCTGTTATGGCATCTTTTTAATAAATATTGGTTTAAGGACTAACTCCTCTTCTAAAGAGTCCTCTTTTGTGAGTTCTCTTTTTCTTTACACATCCTACAACAAGTTATACAAAGCTTTTGGGAGTGTATGTCAAAGATTTTTTTCTACTAAAATATACTCCGTGGTGATCAATATACTACACTATGAGAATCGATGTTTCTCCCCCCTGAGAAACGATCTTGCCCGCTTAACATCGTTGGATAAAAGGAGTACCATCATTTGGAAAAAGGGAGTACCATCAGAGTACCAAGCACACAACTGGGAGGTGGACGTATCCAATGCAAGGTGCACAGAGGCGGAGAGCCTACATGCCCATAACCCCCTAGGGGGATAGGAGTCTGGTGAGTGGGGACCCAAAGGGGCACGAGCACAGAAGTCACTGGATTCATGCGATCATGAAAGTCACCTTTTTTTATTTTTTGAACCGTTTTTTGAGCAGCTTGGAACTTTATAAGACATGAATTGAACTTTATAAGTTGCACTGAGCACTTTTTGTATTTGGAATAATACACTCATATTGTTTGTGTTATAATTTCCATAATGTTTACAATTTTGATGGCTGAGGATTACTGAGTATACATATAACTCATCGCGGCCATCTGCACAGTTTACAAATATTCTTACATACTTTGTGTTTTTTGCACTTACACTTTATTTATGTATGAGGGTTTGGATTGTTGCTTGTAGGCTTTACCTGTACAAACCCTTTCGCACTGTTTTGCACTTTATAGCACTTTTGTTGCACTTATGCACCTTATAAGTTTATAGTTTACATATATTTTTTCACACATCTGCTAAAGCTACAGTAGTAGTACTGAGATTGAGACCTGAAGTCTCCTTGCATATACAGTAGAATAGAACTGTGTATGAGGGAATACATTCCGGTTTTTTAATCTATAGGAGGGTACGTCACGGTTTACCTTTTGTTTTCACTTTTATTTACTTGTTTTTTCTTACCCCTTTTGGGCTATTATTCTACCCATAATAATTAGTATACACACGGCTGACAATGTAGTGTGCACACTAATTGACCTCAGTGTCTATAATAAGTATCTGTTAAATAGGATTTGGTCATTTGATAGAGGGAATAAGCAGTCTAGCACGGGTAGCGCCACTAGCCCTACATCAACATTACAAGTAGCTATAGAGCCACAGACTCCTTACAGAGGCTGAGGAATTATGGGCGGCAGCAACCTAAATCCCCTTCCCTAAGTGCGGCCATTTATACATATAATTTTTAAATGCGATTTTCTTTCCTGCATTCCTGCAACCATGCAACCATGACATCAATCACAGCGCCAGAGACATGTCACCTGTCACAGAGGTGTACAGGGACTGCTGCAACATCTTCAATCTAAGGTAAGTATTTCATAATGAGCTAGTATGCAATGCATACTAGCTCATTATGCCTTTATCTTGCAGTTTTTTTTTTATGAGAGTTTACAACCACTTTAAAGATCACATCATACTGCCCCGGGAAGACGTCAAATGATGAAACGTCTGTAGGGTGGGTGCTTGATGTGCTACTATTTGTATTCACTTGTGGCATTGGCAGCGTCGGAAAGGAACCCAGCTTTGATTTTATGCTTATTTACCAATGTCAGGATAGACACTCTGTGAGTGCCCTGATTTTAAATAGACTCTCAGCTGTTTTTAAAGATTTCACACTATGCAAAGTTTTTTTCTCTCACCTCTACATGTTGGACTCCTGAAGATCTAATACATCCACAATATCTCTGCAAAGGTTAATCATATAAACGAAATGCACTGCTTACATTGCAATCTGGTGAGTTCATTTAAGGCATAAATGGTGTTTTTTTTCTCACAAGGAGGTGTATTAGAAGCAATATAAGAAGATCTGCTTGATTGAAGAAGCTTGAATTGTTTACACGGACTATATTCATTAATATTAACTATTTCCATGAAGAGGACTCCATTGGGTAATTTTTTGGGACTATTTTCATATTGTTTTGTTCACTTAGTGACATATGAATAACTTGTTTTGACTTTTGATTTTATTGGATTTTTGTTGGCCTATATTTACCATTTCTTGGGCTCATGCACGCTGCAGCTCAAAAAAAAGCTGCTTTTACAGGCATTTGAGCTTTTATTTCAGCTTGAAGAAGCTTGTGCTTTTTTGTGCTCTCGTTTTTAAGGGGCTTCTTCATGCTTCTCCAAGCTCTTTTGATCTCCTTTGAGCTTCTTTGAGATTTTTTGAGATTTTTTGAACATAAGTGTTTTGTTTTGTTTTTCACAAACCCTCCTAGATAGTATTTTCTTAAAAGAGAAGTATGGGTTTCTTTTTTGTATTTCAGATTCATACTTACCTCAGTGGATGAAGCATCGGTTCGATGCTGCATCTGTTCCCTGGCGCCTCTTCAGTGAGAACCGAGCAATTGGCGATCACAGTTCCCAAAGCAGAGAGCTATAGACTGCCAGTCTCTGCACATCTCCCTCCATGCTCATTGGAGCACTGAGCTGTGGAGGGGTGTCTAATGCCCCGTACACACGAGTGGAATTTCCGACAGAAAAGGTCTGACGAGAGCTTTTCATTATATATTCCGACTGTGTGTATGCCACATCGGACTTTTTACGTTGAACCAATCCCTATTTGGAAAACTGCTCATCTGTATGCTGTTCCGACGTACCAAAAACGGCGCATGCTCTGAAGCAAGTAAGAGACAGAAGCTATTGGCTACTGGCTATTGTACTACAGTTTTCTAGTCCCGTCGTACGTGTTGCACGTCACCAAGTTCTTGACGGTCGGACTTTGGGGTGACCGTGTGTATGCAAGATAGCTTGAGCGGAATTCTGTTGGAAATCCGTCGGAAAAACCTTCAGAGTTTATTCCAACGGGAAAACTGGTCGTGTGTACAGGGCATCAGTCTCTCAGCAGCTTGCTGAGAGACTGAGCGAGGTGTCAGTCCAGGCACCTGGTGGATCCAGACTTTATTGTCATAATGACGCAGTGCCTGGACTAATATCCGTGACATCAGCAGAGAGAGGGACCTCGGCCTACTCTCTGCTGAAAATGGGTCACAGGAGTGCAAAAAAAATTGCACTCCTGTGATCCATAGGAGAAGTCCAGCCAAAAGCTCAGGCTGGACTTCTCCGTTAACCACTGTATAAACAAAAAAATTTTTGGAACAAAAGTTTTTGCTAATTTTTGAGCTTCTTTAAACTTTTTTGAGCTCTTTTGAGCTTTTTTAAGATTTTTGAGGCACTAGCTCCTCTCAAAAACAGTTTGGTGGGAAGGGGTTTTGCTTGTAGAACCATATGCCTAAAAACGCCTAAAAAAGCCATAGTGTGCATGGACACATTAGTTAACATGGAGGGGACTTTCCGGGCAGAAAAAAAAAAGAGCTCAAAAGCCTGTAGGAGCCACTTCTTTAAAGTGTAAGTAAACCCTCCTTTCCTCTTTTTTAGCCAAGGAAGCTGCCATCTTGGCCTCTGTTTGATCTTTAACTGCCATGATGCTGCACATGTGATCAGTTATGACACCAGCCATTGGATGGTTTGACAGTTTGGTTGAGAGCACAACCAATGGAAGTGTTACATTTCCGGCACGTGCCAGAAGTGAAACCGTTTTATAGATGGGTTTACTTCCGCTTTAAACTGAAGGATGCATCAGCCCATAAGGTTTAAAGCATTGGATGTTATAAGTGATCTGGTTTGCACGGCACTTTATCTGTTAGAAATTTGATAGATTTGTGTAAGCTGTTTATTTATGTATTGCCACAATAGGGGGAAAAGGAGCTCAGCAGCCAGACAAAACATCCATGGGAGGGTTGGCCTGGGGGGCACAACTGGAGTGCCAGGCTGTGGAGGGGGCGGGAGCGACTGGCTCAAGATGTCAGTGGCACACTGAGAGGCTGAGCCAGCTGCTAGTCAGAGGCATCTGGGCAGATCCTGACATTAATGTCAGGATCCATGCAGAGCCTGGACCAGCTCTGTGAGGTCAGCTGACAGCAAGCTGTCGGCTGAATGTGAGTCAGAAATAAGCACACTCCTGTGACCCACAGGAGACGTATGGCCAAAAGAGTTTGGCCATACTTCTCCTTTAACCCCTGTAAATGAGGGGACTGCAAGGGTAGATTTCCTCTCATTCCTGGAGTTGGGGTTTACATTCAGAAAGCACAGTGGATAGTAACTGCACTTTAAAATGTGCAGAAGCCAGTCATATATAAATATTTTTTCCAGAAAGGTTTTGTGTTCACGTGACATCTCTTTACATAGAAAGTCATCGAAATGACAATTTTAACAGGCAGTAATCAAACTTTGATTCTCAGCTGCATGTAGAACATTGGAACAGTGAAGAATAGCATTAAAGCAGAACTAAGTTCTGTGCTTCCAGGATGCCTTCCAGTGCTCATCTGATGGGCTTACATGTGACTGAAGTCTCATACAGAGAGGGTTGGTGTTTCTTGGAATTTGCAGTAGGGCTTTGTTTAGAAGTAAACAACACTTCTCAGAGTTTTTCTTTAAAGCGATGATAAAGGTTGTTTTTTTTTCTGAAAATGACAAACATTTTATCTTTTTATCAGCGGCCCTGAACCTCCACTTCTGGGGTCCCCCACCGGCACTCTCGGCTCCTCCTCTTCTGTGTCTGTCACCATAGCAAGCCACTTGCTATGTGGGGCAGATGTGCAGGCTCGTTCCTGAGCCAGGCTGTGTGCATCCATAAACACACACAGCCCCCCTCTCTGCTCACAGAATTTGATTGACAGCATCAGGAGCCAATGGCGAGGAGAGAGCTGCTGCAGACAGGCACAGTGATGATTGAGTGAGAGATGAGTATATAGGGGGTGAGGGGATGATACTGCTGCTGGGACATTTTTAGGGAATGCCTGGTAATTATTGTCTTACTGTACACACATATACAGACACATATGTACACACACAAAGTACATACACACAAACAGACACTCACATGTGCACACACACACATACAAACACATGTATAAACACATACAGACATATGTACACACACACAAAATACACACACGTACACATAGACGGACATTTACATGTACACAAACACATGTATATACATAAAACACACATGTACACACACACACACACACACATAAGTGCACACGCATGTACAAACACATACAGACACATGTACACACACACAAAGTACACACAGACACTCACATGTACACACGCACATGTACACACATACACATAACACAGGTACACACAGACAGAAACTCACATGTACACGCATGCACATGTACACAAGTACACATAACACAGGTACACACACACACACACACACACACGTACACCCATGTACACACACACATAAGTACGCACACATGTGCACACACGTACATACAGACACTTACATGTACACACACACATACATGTACACATAACACACATGTACACACACACAGACAGACATGCACAGGTACACATGTACACACATACACATAACACACACGTACACACAGGCAGACACGCACATGTACACACATACACATAACACACACACATGTACACACACGTACACACAGAAAGATCTATAAAGTTCTTTTAAAACAAATCTAGCACAGTACAGTACCTTGAAAAAGTATTCATACTCCTTGAAATTTTCCACATTTTGTCATGTTACAACCAAAAACGTAAATG
This sequence comes from Lithobates pipiens, assembly GCF_037356315.1. NCBI lineage: Eukaryota > Metazoa > Chordata > Amphibia > Anura > Ranidae > Lithobates > Lithobates pipiens. Next base: position 138,007,404 of record NW_027507718.1, read on the forward strand.
TATTTTATTGGTATTTTATGTGATAGACCAACACAAAGTGGCACATCATTGTGAAGTGGAAGGAAAATGATAAATGGGTATCAATTTTTTTTTACAAATAAATATGTGAAAAGTGTGGCGTGCATTTGTATCCAGCCCCCTTTACTCTGATACCCCTAACTAAAATCTAGTGGAACCAATTGGTTTCAGAAGTCACTTAATTAGTAAATAGAGTCCACCTGTGTGCAATGTGATCACAGTATAAATACAGATGTTCTTTGAAGCCCTCAGAGGTTTGTTAGAGAACCTTGGTGGACAAAAAGCATCATGAAGTCCAAGGAATACACCAGACAGGCCAGAGATAAAGTTGTGGAGAATGTTAAAGCAGGGTTAGGTTATAAAAAAAGATCCCATGCTTTGAACATCTCACAGAGCACTGTTTAAAGCCCCGTACACACGAGAGGACTTATGTCCGACAGACTTCCGAAGGAGTTCCGTCGGAGTTCTGCCGGAGTTCCGACAGAGTTCTGATGGACTTTTCGGCTGAGCGGACTTGACCACACACAATCACACTAAACTCCGACGGATTTGAACGTGATGACGTACGACTGGATTCGAATAAGGAAGTTCATAGCCAGTAGCCAATAGCTGCCCTAGCGTCGGTTTTAGTCCGTCGGAATAGCATACACACGAGCGACTTTTTCGAAGGGACCGGGTCCGGCGGAGTTCCTTCGGAAAAATTTGAAGCATGTTCCATATTCTAAAGTCCTTCGGACTTTGGCGAGTCAAAAGTCCGTTGCAGCCCACACACGATCGAATAGTCTGACGGACTCAGTCCGTCAGACTTTGGATGTTGAAAAGTCCGCTCGTGTGTACGGGGCTTTATGCTTCATCTGAAAATGGAAAGAGTATGACACAACTGAAAACCTACCAAGACATGGCTTTCCACCTAAACTGACAGGCTAGGCAAGGAGAGCATTAATCATAGAAGCAGCCAAGAGGCCCATGGTAACTCTGGAGGAGCTGCAGAGATCCACAGCTCAGGTAGGAGAATCTGTTCACAGAACAACTATTAGTCGTGCACTCCACAAATCTGGCCTTTATGGAAGATTGGCCAGAAGAAAGTCACTGTTGAAAGAAAGCCATATGAAGTCCCATTTGCAGTTTTCGAGAAGCCATGTAGGGGACACAGAAAAACATGTGGAAGAAGGTGCTCTGGTCAGATGAGACCAAAATTGAACTTTTTGATGTAAAAGCAAAACACTATGTGAAAACTAACACTGCAGATCACCCTAAACACACCATCCCCACTGTGAAACATGGTGGTGGCAGCATCATATAGTGGGGATGCTTTTCTTCAGCAGGGCAGGGAAGCTGGTCAGAGTTGATTGGAAGATGGATGGAGCCAAAAACATGGCAATCTTAGAAGAAAACCTGTTAGCCCTTGTACACACGGTCAGACGGATTTTGTCTGAAACTGGTGTTGCAGACACACAATCGGACAAAGTTGTCGGAAAATCCAATCGTTCAGAACATGATGACATTTGTTCGTTGCGACGGGACTACGTTGAGGCTAGTAGTCAATAGCTTTGGTCTTGTAATTTGATCTGAGCATGAGTGGCACTTTGTCCGATTGGAATTCTCTACAAACGATCGGAAAAAGTCTGATCAGATTTTGTTGTCGGAAAATTTGAGGTCCTGCTTTTTCTGAAATTCCGACGGAAAAAGTCAGATCGGATTTTCCGACAATATAATCCGATCGGACCTTTTCCTTAGGAATTTTCGACCGTGTGTACAAGGGCTAAGACTGCAGAAGACTTGCGACTGGGGCATTGGTTCACCTTTCAGCAGGATGACCCTAAACATACAGCCAGCGCTACAATGGAATGGTTTAGATAAAAGCATATTCATGTGTTAGAATGGACTAGTCAAAGTCTAGACCTAATGTCAGGAACAGTGTCATTGCTTGGTTCACCTGCTGGTGGCACTGTTGCGTTTAGCACTAAGGGTTGTAGTTCTGATGGCCACCAGCGGGTGTCTCCCAGCCGAGATGCTAACTGACAATCAAGCCACACCTGATGTGGGACTGCTGGACTATAGAAGGCTGCCCTTTCTCAAGGCTCAGGGCTTCAGAATCCCCCCTGCAAGCCTTATCTCTGCCTGAGCCTGATCCGTTCCTTGATCTATTACTGTCTTTTGTCTTGGACTCTGTTTCCTGACCCTGATACCTGCTCCCTGCTCTCATTAGGGTTTGTTTCCCCGTACCTGGCTTCTGTTCCCCTTTTTGCTTATCCTTGTTGTTTGCCTATGTGTTTTTTCTTCATTTGTATAAAGTGTTTGTTTAGCTAGTTAGCTGTGTTCTTTGTATTCATCACTTGTTTATGGTTTGCTGTTGTTTGGTTTGCACGTGTGTCCTTATCTTAATAAATATACCTTTTTTCACTTTTTCGTTTGTTCCCGATTCCTTAAGTGCAGCCCAACAATCTGATCATCCCGTGCTGGAAGCCTGTGTATGGCATCACCGGCAGAATTCTGAAGCAATATATTCAGATCGGCTGCACCTGGGAATTAGGTCTGACCACTTGCTCAATTACTGCAAGATGCATCTGGAAAATATTTCGTATTTCTCACTCTTGGCAACAGATGACAGAGATTTTTGCTATCAGACGTTGAGAGAGCACACTAGAGAGCATTTGCTAGAATAGTCTGGCTCACGTTTTCATTGATCAGTTTTCTGTTTGAGGACATTCAGCCACTCAATCAGATTTGTGCAGAGTTGGCCCTGTCTAATGCCCCTAGTGGACGTGATCGACATACACCACCTTTTAGTGGAGCTCGGGTAGAGTCTTTGGTTTGGCTATTGGTGAAGATGACTTGGGCCTTTTTTCTTTGCGCAATACTCAGCTTGTCCTCTAAAGGGTCCTTGTGGAATGTATTGATTCAGTGCAGTCTCTGGTCAGACAAGCAGTGTGAAAATCAGATTTTGTGCAATCATTATTACAGGCCTGGTCAAGTTTGTTGTACTCAACCTCTGTCAGCTCACAACCACCCATTTCTGTGGCTAGATACCAGCCTGTTAGGATGCCTTCCTCTCCTTCACCCACAGTTGCCGCCCAATATACCCTGCTACCAACTAAGTACCAGTACCCTTTTTCCACCTGCTTCACATACTCTGCCTTTAACCCTTCTTCTTCTCTGCCACCTGCAACAGTTTCACTAAATCTCCCCTCAACAACTGTTCCCTCTGTTTTACCACACTTCCGCTCTTCATTTCCACCAGCTGCACCCACTACCTACAACCCTGTATCCACATACAAGTCTTCAGTGGCTAAACCCAAAAAAGAAACTGAAGTTTTTCCCAACCCATACAGTCCTCCCATTATCAAATCTTGCTTCCACACCTGCCAATCTACTCGTGCCTGCTGTCCAGCCGGCTATCCCAATGCCCACTTTCCAGTCTGTTCCTGTGCCTGCTGTCCAGTCTGTTCCAGTGCCTGTGTCAGAAACCATGAATCAGACCGAGACAGAAGTACAATTAAATCACACTTATTTATTAATAAAAATAAAAAGTTAAATAGAGTAAGCGTAGTCAAGCATAGCCAGTGTTCAGTAACCGGATTGGGTAATCAGCCAGGCTAGAAATCAGGGATCCAAGTGGAGCAGCAAACAAGCAAAGGAGCCAAAAGGGATGTCAGCAAAGCCAGTCTTTAAACAGGTACGCAGTAGATGGTTTTTTGTGATGTGACCAAGGCGAAGGCAGAGATGAAGTGAGCTGGACAGCTTTAAGTAGGCAGGTCAGACGAGTAGGATCAGGAACAGCTGGGTGACTGTAGAGAGAGATGAGAGCTGGCAATTAGCCGACAGCTGAGCGTCCAGCTCGGAGAAAGAAAGGGCTAAGCCAACCCTGACAGCCTGCTGTCCAGTCTGATGTTCCGGTATCTGCTGTCCAGTCTGATGTTCCGGTGCCTGCTGTCCAGTCTGATGTTCCGGTGCCCGCTGTCCAGTCTGATGTGCCAGTGTCTTCCCAGTCTGATGTTCCAGTGCTCATTTTCCAGCCTGGTGTTACGGTGCCTCTGCCTGCTGTCCAGCCTGATCTGGTAACCGCTTCCCAGTTCGATGTTCCAGACCCCGCTTTCCAGTTCGATGTTCCGGTGTCTGCTGTCCAGCCTGATGTTCTGGTGCCCCTGCCTGCTGTCCAGCCTGATGATTTGGTACCCACTTTCCAGTCTGTAGTTCTGGTGCCCGCTGTCCAGCCTGATATTCTGGTGCCTCTGCCCGCTGTCCAGCCTGTTCCAGGGTCTGCTATCCAGCCTGTGGTTCTGGCGCCTCTGCCTGCTGTCTAGCCTGTTGTTCCGGTGCCAGATGTCCAGCCTGATGATCCGATTCCCGATGATCTGCTTGATGATTCAGTTCCTGATACCCAGCCTGACGATCCAGTTCCTGGTGGTCCCGTTCCTGATGGCCTGTCTGGTGGTCCCATTCTCGATGGCCTGTCTGGTGGTCACATTCCTGATGCCCTGCCTCCTGTGCCTCTGCCCGCTGCCCAGCTTGATGTGACTCTGCCCACTGCCCAGCTTGATGTGCCACTGCCCAGCCCGATGACCTGGAGCCTGCGGCCCAGCCTGGTGACTGGGAGCCTGATGACCCGGAGCATGCTGCCCAGCTTGATGTCCCGGTTTCCATTTCCCAACCTGCTGAGGTGCCTGCTTAAGTGATTCCTGTTGCCCAGCTTGTCGCTGATGCTTCCCAGCTGGATGCCCAGTTTACCGCTGTTTCTCCCCTGCTTGAGGCTCAGCCTGACTGTGATGCCCCTGTGTGGTCTGCCTCCGATGGGTTCATGCCCATTGCCCTGCTAATTTTCATGTCTCATTTTCAGACTCGGGTGGCACACCTCCCAGTGAGTTAAAAGACTCTGGCCTGAAAAGTGCGAAGAAGTTCGTAGACTCTTTTCAGGGCTCTTCTGTCTTTTCCATCCTTGTCAAGTCAAGGACAGAATGGAGCGTCCGGAGGGCACTACTTAAGGGGGAACTGTCAGGAACCGTGTCGTTGCTTGGTTCACCTGTTGGTGGCACTGTTGCGTTTAGCACCAAAGTGTGTAGTTCTGATGGCCACCAGCAGGTGTCTCCCAGCCGAAGCCACACCAGGTGTGGTACTGCTGGACTATATAAGCCTGCCCTTCACCAAGGCTCAGGGCTTCAGAATTCCCCCTGCAAGCCTTATCCCTGCCTGAGCCTAATCCGCTCTTTGATCTGTGCCTGTATTTTGTTCTGGACTCTGTATCCTGATCCTGAGATCTGTTGCCTGCTCAATGCTCCCTGCTCCCATTACGGTCTGCTTCCTTGTACCTGGCTTCTGTTCCCCTTTTCACTTATCCCTGTTTGCCTATGTGTTTTTCCTTCATTTGTATATGGTAGTTAGTTAGCTAGTTAGGTGTTATTTGGAGTTTGCTGTGTTTTGTATTCATCACTTGGTTATGGTTTGCTGTTGTTTGGTTTGCATTTGTGTCTTTATCCTAATAAATATACCTGTTTCACTTACTGTTGCCTGTGTATGGCATCCCTGACACCTAATTCCAGAGCTTTGCCAGGAAGAATGGGCAAAAATGTCACTCTCTATATATGTAAAGCTGATAGAGACATTCCCAAAAAGACTTGCAGCTGTAATTACAGCGAAAGGTGGTTCTACAAAGTATTGACTCAGGGGGGCCGAATACAAATGCACGCCACACTTTTCACATATTTATTTTGAAAACCATTTATCATTTTTCTTCAACTTCACAATTATGTGCCACTTTGTGTTGGTCTATTACATAAAATACCAATAAAATACATTTAAAGCGGAGGTCCACCCTAAAATGGACCTCCGCTCATCGGAATCCCCCCCCCCTCCAGCGCCACAATCGGCACCTTTCAGGGGGGAGGGGGGTGCAGTTACCTGGATAATCCAGGTAACTGCACCCACTTCCGGGCTAGCTCTCTGCGGAACGAGCGTAGGTTACGCCCCCGTTCCGCAAGCGCCCGCCCCCTTCAGCAAGTGCCCCGCTGCCTGCTGGGAAACACACAGCTCCCAGAGGCAGCGGGGACCGTCCGGATTGCGCCGCGCGGCTCGCGCATGCGCAGTAGGGAACCGGGAAATGAAGCCGAAAGGCTCCATTTCCTGATTCCCATACCCAAGATGGCGGCGGGACCCGGCAGCCGAGCGAGCGATCGGCTTCGGGTGCCGACATCGCGGGCGCGCTGGACAGGTAAGTGTCACTATTTAAAAGTCAGCAGCTGCAGTATTTGTATCTGCTGGCTTTTAAAAAAAAAAAAAAAAAAAACGCGGAGTCCCGGTGGACTCCCGCTTTAAGTTTTGGTTGTAACATGACAAAATAGGAAACTTTCAAGGGTTATGAATACTTTTTCCAGGCACTGTACTTTTCCAGTTTTTTTATTCAAGCGGGTACTGCACAGTAGGAGGAAGCAGAGAGCACAGCACACTTTACGTTCACTCTTGAGGCTGACGGAGCTTCTCACAGTGCCGATGTACAGTTCGGAAGGGGATCGGGGATCAGGCTCATCTGACAGCCCTTCTCTCTCCTGATCCCATGGCACACTTGTTGAGAAAGGCTGTCCTTTTCCTGCCTTCTAATTTTGATGCAACCTTACTGATGCCTGGGTAAATTTCTCATGCATTTAATATATGGTTGAAAACACGCCTTACCTCGGAGATCCCTTCCCTTTCATTTCCTTTCCTCTCTCCTCTTTCCTTTCTTTTCTAACCCTTTCGCTATCATACCTTTCTTTTTCCTTTCTTATACTCCTTTCTTTTTATCAGGTTCATATAGTGTCACTTTTAATTATATTTCATGTTTCTATGACGTTAATAACCACTGAAACTTTCTCTTACTTGAAATATGAGAGCGATAATTCCTCAACGCTTCTTTTATTAAAAACTTTAGATATTCTCAAATTATAATTTTATTGAGATTCCATTATTCTATCATAGTCTATATTTAGACATGTTTGCTTTCTTAACACTATAGGAAATGTCTCTCTGAGCTGACAATTTTTTGATTAAAGTAAGAGATAACTTTATCTTTTGTCATATTATAATGTGATACTATACCTTACTATTGTATATTTCTGTATTGCCTTTGAACCTGTTCCCTGACTTATAAAATTTCAATAAACAAATTTGACAAGAGAAAGGCTGTCCCAGACCCACAACCTAATAAATAGCTAACAAAAAAATGAAAAGAAACCTCTGTTGGATCATAGCTCTCCAATTTCCCCATAGCTGGAAAAATGCGCCGCAAAGGTTCTGACTATGCAAATCTACTAAACATCATAGAAAATTGGAAGGTTGTATTGCACATTAGAGGTGGCTTATACCAAACAGATATATCACTGTCTAATACATATGTACAGTGGCCAAAGGGTGGTCTTTAATGCCCACACATCGCTCATATGCATTACTTAGCTGACGATATTTCTGTGCTGAGACTGCACTCAGAGCGCTCCTATCCCAGAAACTGAGCTGTAAAAGACAACTCTTGGTCCCTGCTAATGATCAGTAGCCAATGAGACTGGCTCACAATCATGTGACCACTGGTTCAGCCAATCACAATAGCCACATTGATCAGTCAAACTTTCTCACCCTCTTGTATTCAGAACTTTTTAAAGTGACACTGGGGTGGGCAGGAAAGGATTAATCCATTTTCCCTGGATTGAAAACTCGTACAAATGTTACTTTTTGTTTAAAGAATCTATATCTTTATCTGTGGCTCATGTCAATATGCTTTAGGTTTTTGTGGATGGGACTGCTTTTGACATCCGTTTGAGAGGATCATTCAGAATTCAGTGACAGGTGTATTTTGCCTAAGATAAGCTTAAAGTGATACTAAAGTCTATTTTGTTTTGTGTGTTTAAAAATAACAAACATGTCATACTTACCTGTCGTGTGGCAGTGAATTTACACAGAGCAGCCCAGATCCACCTCTTCTCGGGTCCCTCTTCTGTGCTCCTGGCTCCTCCCTCCTGATTGCCCCCATAGCAAGTGGCGTGCTATGGGGGGCATCCGAGCTGAACTGCAGCTCTGTGTGTCCATTCAGACATGGAGCCGTGGCTAGGCCATGCCCCCTCTCTCTCCTCATTGGCTTACAGACATTGATTGACAGCACTGGGAGCCAATGGCGCTCTTCTGCTGTCTCAGCCAATCAGAAGGGAGAGTACCAGGCAGCCGAGTCTCTCTTGCAACATCGCTGGATAGAGATGGGCTTAGGGAAGTATTGGGGGGGGGGGGCTGATGGGAGCTGCTGCACACAAAAGGTTTTTTCATTTTCCATTTTAGTGCATAGAATGCATTAAGATGAAAAAAACCTTCTGCCTTTACAACCATTTTAAGATGAAATTTCTAAAGCAAATAAAGCTAGAATTCAATGTACATTTGTTAGTCAAGTCTAAAGCCTGGTACACAGAAGAAACCGGCTGACATTCACCAGCTTCTGTCAAACTGATATGCTGAAAAACCAGCAGCTGATTAGCGCTGGCAGCCAATGGCCGGCGTGTTCTGGCTGTTGGGCAGTCTCCAGAACACAATAGTTTAGTGGGGAGTTTGCTGTATTAACATTGGATAGTTAGTACATGAAACGCCTACCTAGCTCCCCAGTTTTTTTTTTTTTCATTCAGCCTGCTGAGCCCACTAGGTTAAAGAAAAAAAACGATAGTGTGTACCAGGCACTAAGAATGGGCTTTGGGCGTGTTCGGCTTGAACCTGACAGGAAGCCGGCACTGTACACCGCCAATCACAGGCAGTGTGTGAATGTGCAGCTGCCAATCGGGAAATGCCTGGCTGCCTATGATTGGCAGTGTGCAGTGCCGGCTTCCTGGCGGGTTCGATCCTAACATGCTCTAGCCCATCACTACCCGGCACTGATCTGTTAACACAACCCTCTCCCCAGACTGACAATGCTGCTATCGGTGTCTCTGTTGCTCCTCCAGTGGAGTGGAGACAACCTAAGAAAGAAAGTGTGTTAATAGCCAGATCACCAGATGAAAATAAAGGAAAATTCTAAAAAATTATATCGAATGCAGCCACCACAATTAGGCTTCATGTACACTGGCAGCTCCTAAACTTGAGTTTAAGAGGTCTCCGGTGTTTAATTATCTTCAGAAATGTAATCCTTACCTTTGCATTCTCCAAGAGACCCATCTAATAGGTTCATGTATTTTGTGCCTCAAGAAGGCTTAGGTGGCTGTGCATTATCATGCAACATATTCTAATTATGCTAGGGGGGTGGGAGTCCTTGTCCACAGATCCCTGCAGTTATGCCTCTTGCATGTTAAGACTGACCCAGGAGGTAAATACTAGGGATGGGCCGAATGGAGCCCTGTTCAGTTCGCACCAGAACTTTCGAACACTGCAAAAGTTTGGACCCGAATATCGAACCCCATTAAAGTCAATGTCAAAAATCAAAAGTGCCCATTTTGAAGGCTTATATGCAAATAATTGGGCATACAATGGTTATAGGGATCTGGGCCCTGCCCTGGGGGACATGTATCAATAAAAAAATGTTTCTGAAAAACCTAATTTTTAAATGAGTAGTGATTTTTTTGGTTTTTAACCCAGACCAATTTTCAGCTTTCAGCGCTGATGAACTTTGAATGACAATTGCGTGGCCATACAACACTGTACCCAAATGAAATTTTTATCCTTTTTTTCCCACAAATACAGCTTTCTTTTGGTGGTATTTAATTACAGTTGGGAGTTTTATTTTTTGCTAAATAAACAAAAAAAGATGCAAAAAAAAATAAATAATGTTTAACCACTTTCAGACCGGACCAATTTGCTGGTCAAAGACCAGACCACTTTTTGCGATTCGGCACTGCGTCGCTTTAACTGACAATTGCGCGGTCGTGCGATGTGGCTCCCAAACAAAATTGACGTCCTTTTTTTCCCACAAATAGAGCTTTCTTTTGGTGGTATTTAATCACCCCTGCGGTTTTTATTTTTTGCGCTATAAACAAAAATACAGCGACAATTTTGAAAAAAACGCATTATTTTTTACTTTTTGTTATAATAAATACCCCCCAAAAATATATAAAAAAACATTTTTTTCCCTCAGTTTAGGCCGATACGTATTCTTCTACATATTTTTGGTTAAAAAAATTAGCAATAAGCGATTATTGATTGGTTTGCGCAAAAGTTATAGCGTTTACAAAATAGGGATAGTTTTATAGCATTTTTATTAATAATTTTTTATTATTTTTTTTTACTAGTAATGGCAGCGATCAGCGATTTTTATTGTGACTGCAACATTGTGGGGGACCCATCGGACATTTTTGACACATTTTTGGGACCATTGTCATTTATACAGTAGTCACTGCTATATAAATGCAGTGATTCCTGTGTAAATGACACTGGCAGTGAAGGGGTTAACCAGTGGGTGGCAGTGTAGGGGTTAAGTGTTCCTAGGGGTGTGTTACTAACTGTGGGGGGGTTGGGCTTTCATTTAGTGAACACTGATCTCTGCTCCAATCACATGGAGCAGAGATCAGCGTCACTAGTTGCTAGGCAGAATGGAGAAATGCTGTTTACTTGGCATTTCCTCCATTCGGCCGCTCCGTGAGACGATCGCGGGGATGCCCGCGGCGATCGAGTCCGCGGGTCCCGCGACCGGACTCGCGTGCTCCCAATGGCAGGGCAGCATTGAATATTGGACGTACCTGTACGCCAATATGCCTGCCCGTGCCATTCTGTCGACGTACATCGTCGTGCGCTAGTCGGGAAGTGGTTAATATTTTGTTATAAAATTTTGCAAACAGGTCATTTTTCTCCTTCATTGAAATGCGCTGATGAGGCGGCACTGGTGGGCACTGATAGGCACAGTTAAGGTGGCACTAATAGGCACAGATAAGGTGGCACCGATAGGCACAGATAAGGCAGTACTGATGGGCACAGATAAGGCGGCACTGATGGGCAAAGATGGGCACAGATAAAATGGCACTGATGGGTGGCACGGATGGGCACTGATAGGTACCACTGATAGATAGGACTGATGGGCACTGATAGGTGGCACTGATAGGTGGCTCTGATAGGTGGCACTGCTGGGCACTGATGGGCGTTACTGATGGGCACTGATGGGCACTGGTAGATGACACTGATGGGCACGGATATGTGGCACTGAGGTGCAGCACTGTTATTGAGGCAGAGTGTGGGCATTGATAGATGGCACTGTGGGCACTGATGGGTGGCACTGTGGGCACTGATGGGTGGCACTATGGGCACTAATGGGTGGCACTGATGGGTGGCACTTTTTTCCATATTTAGGTGGCACTGACAGGGGGCACTGATGAGCTGGCCGTGATCGGGACTGAAGTCCCTCTCACGGCCGCTGGTGATCTGCTTTTTTTTTCTCCTCGCGTTGTCAGCGCGAGGAGGAAAAATAGCCGATTACCGGCTTTGTTGTGATCACATGATCAGCTGTCATTGGCTGACAGCTGATCATATGGTAAGGGGTCGGGATCGACCCCTTGCTCCGATCTGTGATCAGGCGAGTCTCATAGACTCGCTGATGACAGAGCGCGCCGCGGGGGGGGGGGGGTGGCGCGCAGGCCGTGGGGGGGCGCAGGCCGCTCGTGCATGGGATGACGTCAATAGACGTAGTCCCGGCAAAGCAGCTCTGCGCTGTAGCCGTCATTCGGCTATAGCGTGGATCTCTAGAGGTTAAAGTGAATGCATAAAAATTAAAAATTCCTTCCAATATAGTGCCTGGGGAGTCCCCTTAGTCTACCTGTAAATTGGCAGATCTGTACCATGTCTAGAATCTGCTGCAGCAATAATTGCATTTATAAAGCCCAAAAAAATTTAATTTCCACTGCAAGCTGTCTTTATTTTGCTCAGCAACAGCTGGGGAGCCAGTGTTTATGATGAGTCCACAATGTAGTGCACTGGGAACAAGAGCAGAGATTTTTTGAATACATTGTGGTTTCACTTTGACTTTGGATAGAAATGACGGGTGCGTAAAAATTGGTCTTTGGGTGTCGGTGGCACCTTCCCACCGTAACCCTATAGACGTAATCTTGATGAAAACAAGAATTGGCCTTGCTGTAATAAATTGTAATGATATGCACCTGTCAAACAGGTGCTGAAAAATTGGTCTTTGGGTGTTAATTGTGCCCATGAAACCTATACCAAAAACATTCTTCCAGATGAAACGATTGAACACCCTCAAAGCTGGTAATCCAGGACTGATTTGTTTTTATAAAGGTCAAATGGTCCGCGGAGTCTGTGGATAGACACGTTCTATGATCAGTAACGAAACCTCCTGCAGCACTGAATGCCTGTTCTGAAAGCACTCTGAATGCAGGGCAGCCCAACAACTCAAAAGCATACTGGGCAAGTTCTGGCCAGAGGTCTATTCTCATGACCCAGTAAGTCAGTGGATCATCAGCTGGAAAGCTCTTCATCTCTGTTTTGGCCCCAGGGTAATTGTCCACCATTTGATGAAGATGCTGCTGATGGGATGTGGAAACTGACTGCCCTGGGCAGCAAAGACTAAAAAAATTCCGAAATGCCTCACTTAGGTGGACGCCTTCTGTCGGTCAAGAGAGGAGTGTTGGAGAAGACTCAAAAATATATTTTTCCTGACACTGTAACCTACTGGAGTCAGGAAAAACATTCAATGAAATCCTCTTTAACGTGTCCTCAAGAGATTTTATCTTCTGCACTCTCTGTGGGGATGGGATGAGTTCTGAGACCTTCCCATTATAACGGTGGTCAAGGAGAGTTGCCAACCAGTAATCATCATTCTCCTTTATGCAACGTATTCATGGGTCCTTTCGCAGGCTTTGAAGCATGAGGTTGCCCATGCGCCTCAAATTTGCAATTTTTAAGGGTTGAGAAGCAGACTCGTCGGGGTCACTCAGCATCTGGAACTTCCCCCTCCCAGCCACGCACTACTCCCAAGGGTCCTGGGGTTGGAAAGTCATCGGTTACAGATTGACACATGTCTTCCTCTTCTTCAAAGCCTATGAAAATGCCAGAATCTTCCTCCTCATCCTCCTCCCCTCTCTCCTCCTATGTGTTCTGTGAGATAGGAATGATGGTGTCTGGTTAAAATGGATCTTGAGAGGAAAAGAAGTTCTCCTCTTCCTCCTTCTGCTCTGCCTCCAGTGTCCTGTCCATAATTCCCCGCAGAGTCTGCTCCAGTAGGAACACAACAGGGATTGTGTCACTGATGCATGCACTGTCACGGCTTACCATCCTTGTGGCCTCCTCAAATGACACATACAGTGCATGCATCCTTAATGATCAGCCATTGGCGTGGAGAAATAAATCCAAAGCAGCCTGAGCCTGTTGTCGTGTGATATTCGCACAGGTACTCGTTGACAGCCTTCTGCTGCATGCATAGCCGCTGCAGCAATGACAAAGTTAAGTTCCACCTGGTGGGCATGTCACAAATCAGACGGTTTATGGGCAGGTGGATTTCCCGCTTAACTACAGCCAACCGAGCACCGGCGGTGTATGACCGTCTGAAATGGCTACAGACTCTTCTGGCCAGCTTTAGTACATCTTGCAACCCATGGTACATATTTAGGAAACGCTGCACCACCAAATTGAGGACATGTGCCAGGCATGACACGTGTCAACTTTCCCTGTCTAAAGGAGGACAGGAGGTTTGAGCCATTATTACGCACCACCATTCCTGGCTCCAGCTGGCGTGGTGTGAACCGCCTCTGGGCCTGTCCATGCAGAGCTGCAAGAATCTCTGCTCCGGGGTGGTTCCTGTCCCCTAAACACACCAGCTGAAGCACTGCATGGCACCTTTTAGCCTGACTCTGGGAATAGCCCTTTGAACACTTAGGGAGTACCTGATGTTCATAGGACAATTCTGCAGAGGAGGGCATGGAGGTGACAGAGGAGGAGGGGTTAGAGCTCACAGGTCTGGCATCATCACCACCAGCTGTAAGGAGAAATGGGGGCACAACAAGCTGCAGCACCGAGCCCTGTCCTGCATCCTTTCGAGCTGCAAGCAGCGTTACCTAGTGTGCTCTGAACAAAATATATCATCCCTGTCCATGCTGGCTGGACCATGTGTCAGCAGTAAGGTGAATTTTACAGCTGACTGCCTTGCCCAACGATGCCAGCCTTACGTGAAAAGTAGTAGCGACTGGGAACCTGCCATTGTGGTACAGCACATTGTGCAAATTCACGGAAGGGGGCAGAATCCACCAGGCTGAAAGGCAGAAGTTGGAGAGCCAACAGCTTTGCCAGGCTTGCATTTAGACGCTGGGCATGTGGGTGGCAGGGACTGTAATTTTTTTTCTGCTGTGGCAGATGGGGCAGAGAAATTTGCTGGATACAGTCTACAGCTGGTGGTGTAGGGATATAACCGCTCCAGATAGATCAAATTGGAATGAACCTCTCCTAGTTTAGAAGCCACAGGTGCTGGCAATGCATATAGCAATGAAATGAGAAAAATTCTGAACAGCAGCACTTCAAAAAGTAGCCTTAATTCATCAAGAAAAATCAAAAATACATGCCACAGCAGAACAGACAAAAGAACTGACGCGTTTAACACTATCAAACAATACTTAATCATAGCTATGTGGTACATGCAGTCCTCTGCATGCTGTGGCTGGATAGCATGGGCAAACTCACTAAGCAGAGGAAACGACGCCCTACCTTAGGACTGACCAGCACGTCCACCTTTGCCTATGGACACATTTGTTGCTGGCCCCCTTACAGTGCCAAGGGAACATCTGCCTCTCCTTGTTTTCCTCCCAGACATTATTGGGAGGCAGGGGGTGGTGCTTATAAGCAAATGTAAAGAAGAAGTTGAAATCTGTACTTACAGTCATGGCCGAAATTGTTGGCACCCCAGAAATTTTTCCAGAAAATCAAGTATTTCTCACAGAAAAATATTGCAGTAACACGTTTTGCTATACACATGTTTATTCCCTTTGTGTGTATTGGAATAAAACAAATTGGACATGATGTCACCCAACTCCAAAAATGGGCTGGTCAAAATTCTTGGCACCCTTAACTTAATATTTGGTTGCACACCCTTTGGAAAAAATAACTGAAATCAGTCGCTTCCTATAACCATCAATAAGCTTCTTACACCTCTCACAGGAATTTTGGACCACTCTTCCTTTGAAAACTGCTCTAGGTCTCTCTTATTGGAATGGCGCCTTTTCCCAACAGCAATTTTAAGATCTCTCCACAGGTGTTCAATGGGATTTAGATCTGGATTTATTGCTGGCCACTATAGACCTCTCCAGTTCTAGTTTGTTGCCATCCATTTCTGGGTGCTTTTTGACATATGTTTGGGGTCATTGTCCTGCTGGAAGACCCAAATCTCGGACGCAAACTCAGCTTTCTAACACTGGGCTCTACAGTGCGACCCAAAATCCTTTGGTAATCCTCGGATTTCATGATGCCTTGCACACATTCAAGGCACCCAGTGCCAGAGGCAGCAAAACAACCCCAAAACATCATTGAACCTCCACCATATTTCACTGTAGGTACTGTGTTCTTTTCTTTTTAGGCCTCATTCCATTTTCGCTAAACAGTAGAATGATGTGCTTTACCAAAAAGCTCTATCTTGGTCTCATCTGTCCACAAGATGTTTTCCCAGGAGGATTTTGGCTTACTCAAGTACATTTTGGCAAACTCTAATCTTACTTTTTATGTCTGTGTCAGCAGTGGGGTCCTCCTGGGTCTCCTGCCATAGCGTTTCATTTCAGCCTACAGGACAGCTTGAGTTTCTTTGGAACTTGTTTGGGGCTGCTTATCCATCATCTGGACTATCCTGCGTTGCAACCTTTCATCAATTTTTCTCTTCCGTCCACGCACAGAGAGATTAGCTATAGTGCCATGGGTTGTGATCTTCTTGATAATTTTGCGCACTGTGGACAAAGGCAAATCTAGATCTCTGGAGATGGACTTGTAACCTTGAGATTGTTGATATTTTTCCACAATTTTGGTTCTCAAGTTCTCAGTTCTCGTCTCCACTTTCTGTTGCCCATGCTTATTGTAGTACACACAAACACACAATGCAAAGACTAAGTGAACTTCTCTCCTTTTTATCTGCTTTCAGGTGTGATGTTTTACATTGCCCACATCTGTTACTTGCCCCAGGTGAGTTTAAAGGAGCATCACATGCTTGAAACAATCTTATTTATTCTCAATTTTGAAATGGTACCAAGAATTTTGACCAGCCCATTTTTGGAATTTTGTGTGACATTATGTCCATCGTGCTTTATTTTCCTCCCTTTTTTGTTTTGTTCCAATACACACAAAGGGAATAAACATGTGTATAGCAAAACATGTTACTGCAATACTTTTCTGTGAGAAATACTTGATTTTCTGGAAAAATCTCTGGGGTGCCAACAATTTCGGCCATGACTGTAGATGCACTTTTAAGCAATGGAAAGAGATGTTTGATGCACTTTAATTTGAGTACTCACACTACACAGACACACTCCGGATAGGCTATAATATACTGCAATATAATGTGCCAAATGCACATTGACACACAGAATTATATGGCGTTAAACTGGCCATAACACACACAGAACTATATGGCGTTAATCACTTCTGGACTGCCAATATACGTCCTAATTTTGAAGAGGAATATCGTTGTTATGGCAGCAGCTAGCTGCCATAGTCCTGGTATCCTCTTCTTCGACCAGCGGTCTGGTTTCCGATAATAGTGGTCTCTGCGGTGGATTCACCACGAGATCACGTTTATCATCAGTGGAAGAGGCCCACCCCTCCTGCAAGTGCTCCGGTGCCCTCCGCCGCTTACCAGAGCCATTGGCAGCAACGGAGGCAATCGGATCCTCTTCTTTAATGGCTATGGAAATGAGTGAGGGGAAGAAGGCCCCCACCTGTCTCCATACCATTGCTGGGCGGAAGCGACATCAAAACATGATGTTCCACCCCGTGAACATCCACTTGCTCAACGGGGATCGCTCTGTTGATCCCCGCTGAGCCGGTGGATGACAGGGCAGTCCCTGCACTGTGCAGGGACCGCCCTGTCAGATCACCGCTCTCCTCTATGGGGGATCGGATGAACACGGACCGTCTGTCCGTGTTCATCCAATCCGCTCTTCAGATGGATAGAAAAATAGGATTTTCCCCCGTCTGCAGAATCGGACCATAGCGGAGACGGATGATATCGGGTGTCAGCGGATGTTCATCCTCTTACACTCGCTATCAAATAGGGATGCATATAAGTCTGTATTTCATCCGAAAAAGGAATGGCTAAAATAAGGATATACGGTTTGCACGTGTGAAAGGGGCCATTATTTTATTTTTTTTCTAAATACCAATTTTTTTTTTTTTTATTGCACTTTAGTGTAAATATGAAATATGAGGTCTTTTTGACCCCAGATCTCATATCCCAGATCCTGTCATGCTTTTTTTTTCTACTACGAGGGATGTTTACATTCCTTGTAATAGGAATAAAAGTGACCCCTTTTTTTTCTAAAAGAACAGTGTAAAAATAAAAAGTTAACTAAATAAGAAAAAAAAAATGTAAACGCGCCTCGTCCCCGCAAGCTTGCGTGCAGAAGCAAACGCATACGTGACTAGCGCCCGCATATGAAAACGATGTTCAAACCACATATGTGAGGTATTTCTACGATTCGTAGAGTGAGAGCAATAATTTTAGCCACACACCTCCTCTGTAACTTAAAACATGCAACCTGTAGAATTTTTTCAAACGTCGCCTATGGAGATTTTTAAGGGTAAAGTTTGTCGCCATTCCACGAGCGGGCACAATTTTGAAGCGTGACATGTTGGGTATCAATTTACTCAGCGTAACATTATCTTTCACAATAAAAAAAAAAGAACTTTACTGTTTTCTTTATTTTTTTTATTCAAAAAGGTGTATTTTTTCCAAAAAAGTGCGCTTGTAAGACCGCGGCGCAAATACGGTGTGACAGAAAGTATTGCAATCATTTTATTCTCTAGGGTGTTAGAAAAAAAAGTATAATGTTTTGGGGTTCTAAGTAATTTTCTAGCAAAAAAATATGTTTTTAACTTGTAAACAACAAGTCTCAAAAAGAAGCTCGATCCTTAAGTGGTTAAACTAGCAGTAACGCACACAGAACTATATGGAGTTAAACTGGCAGTAATGTGCCAAACTATATGGAGTTAAACTGGCAGTAACGCACGCAGAACTATATGGCGTTAAACTGGCAGTAACGCACACAGAACTTTATGGCATTTAAAATGGCAGTAATGCACACAAAACTATATGACATTAAACTGTCAGTAACGCACACAGAAGTAAATGGCGTTAAACTGCCAGTAATGCAATAAAATAGATGGTGTTCAACCGTCACTACACTGACGCTATCTGAACTGTCCCTACTCTAGTTATAAACTAATTTAAAGATTACTGACATGGTCTCACTACACTACACTGAAACGATATGAGCTGTCCCTACTCTACACTAATGTATGTATGTATGTATGTATGTATGTATGAATGACACAGTTTCACTGTAGTGTAGTGAGACTATTTAAACTTTACCTTCACACTATGCAAAGCTGAATGATGGTGCTCCTCACGACACTCACACTATCCCTAGACTGGCACTAAACTAGTATAGCACACTAATAGATCTGAACAGAGCCCTGTTCTATCTCTCTCCACGCCAAAATCACACTGAAAATGTCTGCCATTGAAAGAATTATTTTATACTGTGGGGCAGGAATGAGCCATGGTTGGATAAAGTCATAATGACAGTGTCCAGTCATGACTCTGACAGTGCTCTGTGCTCTGAAGGTTTCACTACTTCAGCCAATCAGGGCTTGTAATGCACTGTTCAGCACCGCAATGCATTGTGGTCGGTTCAGGGGGCCAAATAAACGGTCGAACGACCTGTTTGTTTGGATGTTTGCCTAACGACCGAACAACGAGAGTTCGGCCCGAACTTATGCTTGGGCCTAACCATTCGCCCATCCCTAGTAGATACATGATACTCCATGCTTTATTAGCTGATGTAGCATTTGTGGTAGTAGTGCTATATCGCCTTCTGTGGATGTTATGCTACTTTACTCAATAATGCAGTGGTCAGTTTGCTGTGACGCTTATTGGGAGGATACAAGGCCTAGAGCTTGTTGCCAGCACTGAATGATATCAACTGTCGCTTATTGCATTTTTACACCTCGCTTTATTCCACCAGGGTTGATTACTCTGCCTCTGAGCTCTATACATACCTGGATCAGATCGGTTTACTTACTCTTGATCTGGAGACTCGCGATCGCTTGAATAAGGACATCACCCTTGAGGAGGTACAGTTTGCCCTTAGTAGCATGCAGTCTGGTAAGGCCTCGGGTCCCGATGGGATTCCCATTGAATTTTACTCCTAATACCAAGAGCCCTGGCTCACTGCCCTTCTTGCCCAGTTTACCTCCCTATGATTCTCTGCTGGACTCAGAAGCCCTTATCATGTTGGTGCTCAAACCCAAGGACCTTGAGGATTGTGCCTCCCATAGGCCCATTTCTCTATTTAATGCCAAAATTTTAGCACTTTATCTTACACTACTTTAGACGCAGAAAAAATCTTTGACTCAGTCAAATGGATCTCTCTCCGGGAGGTGCTGCATAGGTTCAGCTTTGGGCCTCAGTTTCTCCAATGGGTGGTGTCAGGGGTTAGCTCAATGGAAATCACCTTCCCTGGGAAAAGGTACTCCAACAGTAGGTTTTCTTAAAAATCTGACTTGTGGGTAGTTTTTATTTTAAAAGGTTGCATGGAAATTAAGCAAACAAAACAGAAAATAAATCATTGCAATGCAGGCATTAACTAAAAATTGCAGGTTCCTAACTCAGAGGTGAAGGGCACCCACAGTCACTCACAAAACAAAGATAATGGTAACTTTTTCTTTTTTCTTTCTCTCACAAAGAAACCTTCACAAAAGCAGCTCTCTCGGGTTTTGGCTTCCTGAGTCACAGGCCAAGAGCCATCTTTTGCTCTAGTCCTACTTAATTTATGCCACCTGATGTTGGACACAAGTGGACCGCAAATTCTGGTCTGGAACCAACCCTGTCAAAGTGGCTGGTAAAACCCGGACCGGATTCCACCTTAGTTCTTTGCAAATGAACGCATGCGTGGTGAAACATAACGTCCATCAATCGCTTCGCCTTTCAGAATGTCACAGTGGGATTGCCATACTGTGCCCCATGGGCTAAGTTCAGGACCAATATTAGAATCTCAGTTTCCTTTCCCTTGGAGAGAGGGACCCATCAGGGATGATCACTCTCCCTGAGCCCCTGGTTCTGGAGCCCCTAGCAATTATGATCAGAGAATCCCGGCTCATTGAGTGATGGAGGGTTGGCCACCTAGAGGAGAAGATTTTGTTGTATGCAAACGACACCCTGCTATGCTTGTATGATGCACACTCCTCCTTGCGGGCAGCTCTTGACATCTTTGAGTTTGGTAAGTACTCTGGGATTTTGGTTTCCACTCTAGAGAGAGACTGTGGTCCCCACCCCTTTATTATGGGCTAATGAATTCAAATACTTAGGCCGCGTACACACGCGCGGACTGTTCGCCCAACTTTGTCCGTCCAACAGTTTCGGCAAACAGTCCGCTCAAACTTAGCATGGACGGACATGGCCACACACGACGGACGAACAGTTTGCTGAAACCGTGCGCGATGACATGAACGGCACGTACGACGGGACGAAAAATACGACGTCCTATACACTGCATTATAGCTTTCGGCGTGAAAATCCTTTCTGAGCATGCGCGCAACTTTGTTTGACGAACAAGCCTACACACGAGCGGACTGTTCGCTGAAACAAGGTTTCAGCGGACAGTTTTACGGAATTTCCGAAAAACCTTGTCCGTCCAACTGTCCGCTGAAACTGTCCGCTGAAAGCCCACACACGAGCGGACTGTCCGCCCAAACACTGTTCAGCGGACAAAGTTGGGCGAACAGTCCGCGCGTGTGTACGCGGCCTTAGACATCAAAATTAGAAGGGACCTGAGTAACTTCTTTAACCTTAATCTCTCCCCGATGCTTCAGAAGTTGAAGGAGAAGTGCAATTCATGGTCTTCCCTACCCTTAATGGGCCACATAAATATTCTAAAAATTATTTTTCTTCCTAAATTACATTTTTTTTTTTTTTTTTAGGATCTGCCATATCTGGATAGGTTGGAATTTTTTTCAGGAGGCTGATCGTTATGTGTGCAATTTTCTTTGGCATGGTGTGGCTCCCCATTTTGCTAAATCTACCCTTCAATTACCAATCAGCTGTGGTGGCTTAGCTCTACCCAACCTGCAGGTCTACTACTGGGCCGCAGTGCTAGTCATAGTTCGGTGGTGGTTTACAAGATCTGGGGCGAATGCAGCAGTCTGTTTGAAAGCTGCCATCTTGGGATCCCTCAACTGGCTAATTTGGTCTATTGTGGCCCTAGAGCTTATGCTATCCTTCCTCATCCTACTAGAACCACGCTTAAAGTCTGGTCTGTGGTCAGAAACTGTTTTTTTGAGGCCCAACCAGTGGTCTCCCTATAACTCTCTATTGGGGAATAACCTTCATATTTTAGATCAATACCTGACCCTCAGGAATCTAGACGCTACGTGATATTATGCCAAGGGGTGTTCTGTTGTCCTTTCACAACCTCTCTCTTAATGTCTACCCCATTGAATGCACTACCTATACTGACAGTTGCGTCATGCAGCTTGATCACAGTGTGCTGGCTCTCTAGAAACAGACCCAATTGAGGATCTTCTCTCACAAGAGCAGCTCTTTAAACCTGTTTTGACACTTTACTTTACTTTATTGAGTGTAGAGTCTCCTAAGGTAGAAAAATTATGGGAACTGTGGAGTGCAGACATACCTACTCTAGAGAGGGAAATTTGGGAGGAGTGCTTTGAAGATAACTCCAGACTGATTTTCTCCACTGCAGATAAGCTGATTCAGACAAAATTTCTCCACAGAGTGTATTACATGCCACATAGACTGCATCAAATTTATCCACGCAGGTCTGCAGACTGTGTTCGCTGCCATTCAGGGCTGGTGCTCCCACTAGGCGAACTAGGCAGTTGCCTAGGGCGCACTGCCACCTAGGGGTGCAGCCATAGCCTTGGTCCCCTCCAGAGGATCGGTTCCCTCCTGGCGAGTGGTGGCGAGTGGTGGCTCGTGCAGACTGTAGCGGGAGGTGGCTCCATATGGCTGCCTGCAGAATCGCTGGGCGGGGAGAAGGAGCAGGCAGATTTCCCCCTTCGGACTAAGCCAGGGACAACCATGCGGATGTCCAGCAGCCATGGGTGTCAGCTCTCTGCCCGCCCCGCCTCCCTCCCTGGGTGATGTGCAGCCATTGGAGGAGCAGGGCGGGCGGCATTGTGCATAGATACAGCCAGGATGGATCCACCCAGGCCCAGACTAGCTATAGGACAAACGCAGGGCCAAGTCTGTCGGGCCACTTGTCTTGGGGGAGCAAGGACCAAAAAGCAAAGCTGTTCCTGCAGCTTATACAGCCTCTCCGCAGCCAGCCGCCGGAGCGGGGGGTGTTGATCAGCTGAACAGGGGTGGAGCTGGAGGAGGTCTCCCGTGCGTGATTGGTGACACGAACTGCCGCCCGCTGCCTGACATGTGGAGGAAGCGAGAAAGAAGTGCCCCAAGGTAAGAACTTGTCAGGTGGTGGGGGGAAGCGCTGGGGATGAAGGCTTCCAGTCAGACCTTATCTTTGGTGTGTGATCCCCTCCACTTGGCTGCACCCACCCTCCTATCCACCTGGCTCCATACCATCACCTGGCTCCATCCCTCTCCACCTGGCTCCATCCCTCCACCTAGCTCCATCCCTCCCCACCTAGCTCCATCCTTCCCCACCTAGCTCCATCCCTCCGCCTAGCTCCATCCCATTCCCTGGCTCCATCCCATCCCCTGGCTCCATCCCTCTGCCTGGCTCCATCCCATCGCCTGGCTCCATCCCTCCGCATGGCTCCATCCCATACCCTGGCTCCATCCCTCCACCTGGCTCCATCCCATCACCTGGGTCCATCCCTCCACCTGGCTCCATCCCTCCTCCTGGCTCCATCCCTCCTCCTGGCTCCATCCTTCCACTTGGCTACCCCCATCGCCTGTCCACTTTGCTATATCCTCTCTCCACCTGGCTGCACCCCTATCTCCTGTCCACCTGGCTCCATCCCTCCACCTCACTTGATATCTCCACCTGGCTACCCCCCTCCTGTCCACCTGGCTCCATCCCTCCACCTGGCTGCACCCCTTCTCCTGTCCATCTGGCCATAGCCTCCCTCCACCTGGCTGCACCTCCCCTCTCCTGTCCACCTGGCTGAACCCTCTCCTATCCTCCTGGCTGCACCCTATCTACTGTCCACCTGGCTCCATCCTTCCCCCCACCTGGTTGCACCTCCCCTCTTCTGTCCTCCTCACTCCATCCCTCCACCTGGCAGCACCCCCCCCCTTTCCTGTCCACCTGGCTATATCCCCCCCCCCACCTGGCTGCACCCCCTCTCCTGTCCACCTGGACCAGTTCTGGTGCTAAAGGTATTGAATTAATTTTTTTTTGGGGGGGGGGGGGCAAAAGTAGCTGGTCTCACCTAGGGTGTAAAATAGTCTAGCACCAGCCCTGCTGCCATTCCTCCACTGATACCTTTTTCCAGATGTTCTGGAGCTATCCCAGGGTGGCCCAGTTCTGGCTGGAGGTCTTTGACCTTGTCAACACTCTCTTAGAGCTGTCCCTCCCAATGACTCCTGAGCTCGCCCTATTAGGCATTCAGGACGTTCATTTGAGCCTTGACCACAGGATTGGGTGAGAATTTGCCAATTTGCAGGAAACAAGGACACTGCAGACAGATAGAGTTGTATGAGCATTGTATACAGACATCATTGCTCTTAGTCACCTTGCTGACACCATTTAGATACAAAGACACTGTATACAGCAGTGTTTCTCAACTCCAGTCCTTAAGGCGCCCCAACAGGTTATGTTTCCAGGCTTTTTCCATTATTTTGCACAGGTGATTTGATCAGTTTCACTGCCTTAATAAATACCACTGCCGTTTCATCTGACGGAAATCCTGAAAACATGACCTGTTGGTTCACCTTGAAGACTGGAGTTGAGAAACACGGGTATACAGGCACCATTGTCGTTTCACCAGGCTGAGGAAGATCTTGCATTCTTTTCTTGATAATCTGGGCCAGTTGTGTTGTTTGGCCCTGCTATTCAGGAATTTAAGTGCACCAACGAAATTGGGTAGCTGAAGACCCGAAGCCTCATTCTTCATTAACCACTTTAGCCCTGGAAGATTTTCCTCCTTAAAGAGGAAGTAAACCCTGATGGGTTTACTTCCTCTTTTTTTCCCTGCAAAGGTAAAGCATAATGGACTACTATGCATCGCATAGTAGCTCATTATGTGTCACTTACCTGACACAGGAGCCAGCGAAGTCGCCGCTGATCCCTGTTGTCCGCCGCGTCCATCTTGCTGGTGGCGTCTCGCAGCTCCGACCAATGACAGCGGCGCAACCGCGATGACGTAACTCCCGCGCATGCGCACGGGAGTCGCGCCTCGCAGCTCCGTTGCTGTCATACGGCGAAGCCGCGATGACGTCACTC
The DNA here is from genome assembly GCF_037356315.1 of Lithobates pipiens. Lineage (NCBI taxonomy): Eukaryota > Metazoa > Chordata > Amphibia > Anura > Ranidae > Lithobates > Lithobates pipiens. The sequence goes on from NW_027507718.1 coordinate 138,031,967, forward strand.
CCGCGCATGCGCACGGGAGTCGACAAATTTGGCAAATCCATTCTTGGATTTGCCGCATTTAGTGCGCCTGCGCCATATAGGTTTAGGAGATATTGCTTGGACCTACAGGTAAGCCTTAATCTAGGCTTACCTATAGGTCCAAGTTGTTTGGAAGGGTTTACTTCCCTTTTAATGACCAGGCCATTGATGACAAAATTGATGCCCCTTTTCCCCCACAAATAGAGCTTTCTTTTGGTGGTATTTGATCACCTCTGCGATTTTTATTTTTTACTCTATAAACAAAAAAAGAGAGACAGTTTAGGCCAATATATATCCTTATACATATTTTTGGTTAAAAAAATCGCAGTAAGCATATATTGATTATAGTAAAGGTCATGCGAGCTACCAAATCAAAGCTCCCCTATCTTATAATAGCATAATGACAGCTGCTAGCACTAATCACATCCCATACTAACGTGAGAGACTCACAGATAAATAAATAAATCATGTGCTGTGCTATCCCCTTAATGATCTGCTGAACCTGCAGCAAAAACCTAAAAAACTAAATTGTTAATTAAAGTGATGTGCCTATAAATCAAATCCAAGAATATAATAATAATATATAAGAGACTAAGGTCATCATTCAGCTTACAACATCATATAGCCTGAATAAACACACATTTCATAAAATATAAATATTGATACAAAAGTGACCCATAAAATGCTCAAGTGCATGTAAGTCCATGATACTCTCACCACCCAAGATCAATTTTCAGTGTCCTTAAAGTGATACTAAAGGTTCATTTTATTTTTTATTTTTAAATAACAAACATGTCATACTTACCTCCACTGTGCAGCTCGTTTTGCACAGAATGGCTCCGAATCTTGTCTTCTGGGGGTCCCTTAGCAGCTCTTTCAGCTCCTCCCAGCATCAGGTAACCCCCTGGGAGAAGCGCTCTCCCAGGGGCTTACCTTGTGGGTGCAGTCCTGAGTCCAGCATTCGAATGCAGAACTCGGCCCCGCCGCCCGGCGGCCATGTCATTGGATTTCATTGACAGCAGTGGGAGACAATGGCTGCGCTGCTATCAATCTATCCAATCAACGGCCAAAAACCCCCTAGCATAGAGTTCAGGTAAATAAAACGGGGGGGCTGGGGGCCAGTCACTGAGAGGTATTTTTTCACCTTAGGATGCATTAAGGTGAAAAAACATGAACCTTTACAACCCCTTTATTACCACAATAATAAATGTGACTTGATAGGTGACTGTGAATATCGCGATCTGCAGTAGTGATTACACTCAGGTGCTCCCCACCCCAAGGTAATGGCCACTCAACTTAGAGCGTGTGACCTCGCAACAGGGGCGGACTGACCATTGGGCTACTCGGGCACTGCCCGAGGGCCCCATGCCACTAGGGGGCCCCATCAGGGTTGCCAGCCTCAGTAAAACCCAAGATTATAGTTGCCCCACCTCTCCAGTACCTTCTCAGCCAATAGAAACATGTCTGTGTGTACTGTGTGTGTGATATTATACTGTGTGTGTGTTTGTGTATACTATGTGGCCCCATAATCTCTGATTGCCTGGGGGCCCCATAATCTCCTATTGCCCGGGGGCCCCATGAGTTGTCAGTCCGCCCCTGCCTCGCAATTAAGTTTGGTCATACACGCTTAAGAATCATCAAAATGGAATCCAGGTCAGGTTGCAAGGTCCAAACATTGCGCAGAGATGTAGCCACCTCACATATAAATGTCAAAAAGAAACTCCATAGCGTGATACCGTTTTAAAAGATTTTATTTACTGCAAACCAAGCCCTATTATAGGGTACTCACATGGGTCTGGTGCGTTAGTGCACCGCTCTATAGCATGCCTTAATAGCGCCAAGACGTGAATGAGATTGTGTGCTCCTACTCCATAAGGTAGACCAGATGCCTCCTACGCTGTCCAGTCCCCTCCCCTGCTGCAGATCACTGTTGCAGATCGCTATATTAACACTCACCTATCAAGTCACGTTTATTATTGCTGTATTAAGGACACTAAAATGTATCCTGGGTGGTCAGAGTATGACGGACTTATATGCACTTGAGCATTTTATGGATCACTTTTGTATCAATATTTATATTTTATGAAATGTGTGTATATTCACGCTATATGATGTTGTAAGCTGAATGACGATTGTAGTTGTTTATATATTATAATTATATTCTTGGATTTATAGGCACATCCCTTTAATTAACAATTTAGTTTTTTAGGTTTTTGCTGCAGGTTCAGCAGATGGGATAGTGTAGCACATGATTTATTGATCAGCATATATTGATTGGTTTGCGGAAAAGTTATCGTGTCTAAAAAAATGGGGGATAGATTTATGGCATTTTTATTATTTTATTTTTTTTACTCGTAATGGCGGGGATCTGTGACATTTCGGCAGACAGATCAGACACTTTTGACAAATTTTTGGGACCATTTATACAGCAATCAGTGCTATAAAAATGCACTGATTACTGTGTAAATGTTACTGGCAGGGAAGGGGTTAACACTAGGGGCACTCAAGGGGTTAAATGTGTTCCATTGTGTGTGTTTCTAACTGTGGAGGATGGGACTGACTAGAGGAGGAGATAGATGGCTGTTCCTGATTAGTAGGAACAGGAGATCTATCTCTCCTCTCCCCTCAGAACGGGGATTTGTGTGTTTACACACAAATCCCTGTTCTGGCTCTCGTGCCCACCATCGCTGGTGGCCGGCGGACATTGCACGGGTGCCTGCTATGGCTCTTAAAGGAGTCGGCATACAGTTACATCGATTTGCAGGAACGAGCCGACCTGGTCGGCAAGTGGTTAAAGGGACTGACGTTACTGGAGCCCTACGGGCACCCACACATATGTTCATGGCCCTGTATATGTAGTGGGGGTGCGGGATAGTTTATTGGCGGCTGATCTATTGAATATTTATACAGTGTTTGTCATTGGGCCTGTGGTGTCAGGAGTCAGAAGGGAGAGATCTGACATAAGAAAAGGTCATTCTTCTGCTCTTCTCCTTCCTGGACTCACAGAGCCAATTTAATATAGAGGTAACCAATCTACTATAGAATTGTCATTGCTAAGTGTTTGCCTCTGCTCTTGGGGTTATTCTCAGGTTGCGAATCCCCTGATAGCAGCCTGAATACAGTATTGAGTTATATTGCTCTTGGTCTTAGTTATTATTGTTCAACTGATTCACTTGACATATGTGCATTGTTACTGTTCATTACTTTTCTCATCTTATCGTGTGTGTTTCTCATTGGTCCTTGCACTTACAACAGTGGCGGCCGGTGATAATTATTTTTTGGGGGGTGGCAAACAGAACCACCCGCCCGGTCAGTCAAGTGGGTTGGGTGCACTTACCCCATCTATGGTGGGCAGCACTTCTACCATGCTTCATTGGCAGATTTCTTTGCTCGGCAGTGGCGGTGATGACAACTATCCCTTACCCTGCTCTCCATGGGCATTGTGGTGGCTTCTGTTTCCTCCCTCCTCCTCGGTGGCCAATTGAGACTCTTTTCTTTTTGGCTAAGTGGAAAACGTAACTCAGGCCTGCTTCTGATTGGCTGGATTGTGGATCAGTGTTTCAATAGCGAATATTAATTCGCTGTTGTAACCCCTGGGCGGGCTCCTGGCGCAATGCTCTGCGCCAAGAGCTCACCCTATTCTGAAGCCTATTAAGAGCCCCTGGCTCCAATCAGGTGCTTCAAAAAACACCCCTGCTACTGTAATTCACGTCCCCGGTGTCCTTAAAGGGGCTGGGCACATAAGTAGGGGGTGGTGTGTCCTGTCAGAATAGCAGCCGTGGATAGAGCATGCTCCAGGGCCCCTAATGGATGGGCTGCCACTGACTTACACTATTGCCAGGTGTGCCAGAGGGGGCTGAGACTGTTATTGGGGTTGAGAGGCATAGTACACAACCAAACATACTTAAAGTGATTGTAAAGCTTTGTTTAAAAAAAAAAAAAAAAAAAAATATCATACCTCCACTGTGCAGCTCGTTTTGCACAGAGTGGCCCTGAACATCATCTTCTGGGATCCCTCTGCGGCTCTCGCGGCTCCTCCCCACATCAGATAACGCCATAGTACAGTGATGGAGAACCTTGGCAACCCAGATGTTTTGGAACTACATTTTCCATGATGCTTAACTACACTGCAGTGTGCATGAGCATCATGGGAAATGTAGTTTCAAAACAACTGGGGTGCCAAGGTTCACCATCACTGCTCTAGGAGAAGCGCTCTCCCAGGTAATTACCTTGCGGGTGCACTCCTGAGTTCATCATTCGGCGTCCATAGTCGCCGAATGTACGACTTGTCTCAGCCCCCATTTGTTTTCATTGACAGCAGCAGGAGCCAATGGCTGCGCTGCTATCAATCCACCCAATCAATAGCCCCGGGCAGAGAAAGAGCACGTCCCCGTCGGATGAATTTCCAGAGCTCTGGTAAGAAAAATGGGGGGAGCTGGGGGGGCGGTCACTGGCAGGTGTTTTTTCACCATAATACATAGGATGCATTAACGTGAAAAAACACAAGGGTTTGCAACCCCTTTAAGCGGCTCCTGCAGGGGTAGGGCTACATGTACATACCCGTTGGCAAGTGCACATGCACAAATAAATGATATCACAATACATAAATATTTAAGCATTTGTGACTATATAAAATATTTAATGTATAATGTTATATACTTAAACAGTCCATCCTTATTTTCACATTCTTTTAGTTCTTGGAAGTTACTTTGTATTGAGGGCCCCTCTTTCCCCCTGCTACTTACAATAGCCTGAATTCCACGAAGTCCATTTTCCACATTCTTCACCAGCAGCTGATCCATACACAGACCTTTATACAGTGATAGCGCTGTCCAGTGTTTCACAGTAGCTGCTCAGTCAAGCAGTTCATGTCTTGGTAATGTAAAAATTGCAATCATTCAGCATTCATTGTATAAACACTGGGGACGTTTACTAAGATAAAGAAGATAGGATGTTTACATTTTTCAAATTTCTTGTAAAATTATCGATGTGTAGATATTTTACATGGTGGGACAAACTTTTCAAGAGCAACTCTCAGCAAGCAGGGATAGGAGGACTGTGTTTATGTTATCAACCTAAGCACACAAATGTCTCCCAAAGCACCACTTTTTTGTTAGCTTTGATTAGCTTTATGTCAGAAGCAAACAAAAAAGAAAAATTATATACAATACATACAGTATATCGTATGCATCTTCTTATGTTTTATCCCACCCCACTTCCCATTCCCCCCAGAAAAATACATGTTTAATTGTTAGAAAGGAACTTACCAATTCCTGGTGTGAGCTGAAAATGCTGAGTTAAGCCAGGTTCCAGAGTTCAGCAGGAACTAGCCAAGATTCAAACAATGTATGGGAAAGGCTGGATGTACCCTAGTGGATCGATCAACTTGGGTAAAACCAGCCTGCCAGATTTTACATGAGATTATTGCAAGCGACTGTCATAGGTAAGCCATCCCTGCTAGGAGAACACAATTGTCAGCACTGTCTGTGTTGATGGGGGAATCAATCAGTGGTTGCAGTAAAGAAATTTGCTCCGTCTATGGACGGCTTTACATAAATTAAATAAATTCTAAAGCCTATTTGTGAAAAATACCAACCCTCACTGTGGCAGCCCAACATTCAAAAAATAAACTAGGGTACAAACACCCACACACAGAGTAGGCCACAGGGTTAAAACCTAACTTATTAGAGTTAGGCCCCTTTCACACTGGCGTTCGTTTGTCTGTTTTCATTCATCAGTTGACCGATGAAAAACAGACATCAATGCATTTCTATGGAAAAACTGACATAAACGGATGATCACAATTTACATCCATTTACATCCACTTCCTTCAACATCTGTTTTTTGGAATGGATCAAAGCCCTATTTTTCTTCCATTAAAAATACCCGGATCGGACGGAAAACAGTCCATTTTGACAAAATGGCCCTGGGAGATGTAAAAAACTGAAATAAAAATGAATGAAAAACTTCTGTAAAACAAATAAAAAACTGATGTAAACTTCATCTCTTTTTTCTTTAACTGCTTGCCAACCAGCCAATGCAGTTTTACTGTGGCAGAATGGCACAGCTGGGCAAAAACGACGTTACCTTTTGGCTACTAGGGGCCCACAGCGTGTGACTGGAGCCGATGCGAGTGCCGGTGGGTGCGATGACCACCGGGCACCCGCGATCGCTTATGATAGAGCGAGAACCGGGATCTGTGTTTGTAAACACACAAATCCCAGTTCTCTCAGGGGAGACGAGACAGATCGTGTGTTCATACTAAGTATGAACACGATCTCTCTCTTCCCCTAGTAAGTCCCATCCCCCCACAGTTAGAACACACCTAGGGAACACAGTTAACGCCTTGATTGCCCCCTAGTGTTAACCCCTTCCCTGCCAGTGACATTTATACAGTAATCAGTGCATTTTTATAGCACTGATCGTTGTATAATTGTCAGTGGTCCCAAAAACGTGTCAGACCGCAATATCACAGTCCTGAAAAAAAATAAAAAATCGCAGATCGACGCCATTACTAGTAAAAAAACAATAATAATAAAAATGCCATAAATCTATTTTGTAGATGCTATAACTTTTGCGCAAACCAATCAATATACACTTATTGAGATTTTTTTTACCAAAAATATGTAGAAGAATACATATCGGCCTAAACTAAGGAAAAAAATTATTATTTTTTTTTAAAAAGTGGGATACACTTGGAAGTAAAGTCACTGTAGATCTGAGGGGGACATGCAAGGAAAATAAAATACAGCATTTTAGCTTGCACATGATTGGCAAGGATCTATGATTAAGGAGATTCCCACTTATTTCCACAAATCAAAAAATAACTCAAATTTTTTTATTCACGCTAACCTGAAGACGAAAGGAATACAAAAAGATGTGCAAAAATATATATTTATATTTACTAAAATTCAGTGCAAAAATAATATCAAAATATAACTGGTGACAGTCAAAGAATATGTATCAACATTTCAATAATGTGGAGTGCGGAGTGGGGGTCGGATGCAGGCAGGAAACAGGAACGTTAGGAAGCAAGCCGGGTCACAACAGGAGCAGAAGGCAGGTAAGTAATTGCAGGTTACACAGAAAACATTGTAGAGCAGACAGCACTGAGTCTGGAAACTGGCTGAGTTTAAATAGTCTGTTTGGGCGGCAAAAGCTGTCACATGGTGCGTGCGCACCAATGGCATCCTGACAGGGGCAGAGGTAACAGGTCATCTTCTTCTGCAGCCATCTTGGGTGCTGGCATGCCCTTCCTGACATGAAGAGGTAACAGGTCGTCTTCTTCGGCAGCCAGCTTGGGTGCTGGCATGCCCTTCCTGACAACCATGCATGGATTTGATGAATTTAACCAACTTGGATTTAAGGTAAAGACAATTTCCAATAAATTATTTTAATGAAAACATACGTCATCACTAAACCATTGACTATAAACTGAATCAGCTTCAGTGAGATGATCCACATGTGTGAATTCCTATCTTTGAATTGAAAAAGCAACAATTCATACTGCAGTTACAATTATCATAAATTCAAATCTTATACTACAAAACTAAATAGTTCAGCTATGTGTATGTCTCAGTCAAATGCCTATAGACAAATTAGAAATTTATATTTTACCAAACATCTCAAAATCCGTTGTCTGAAAGATGTCAGCTGTTTATTCCAATGGACACCTCTTCCTCCTTTGATTTTTCCATTCTCCTCTCTCTCTCAATCCATTCTCAAACTCTTATCCTTATAATTAAGAAAATAGATGTAATCAATGCCATCAAATGATGTGTTGTTTACTATGTAATCATGACACCACTGCCTGAAGGGGGCAGTATTGGACTCATGACATAGCTGCCTAAAGGGGGCAGTGTTGGATTAAAAATGATTTTGGAACTTTACTTAAAAATACCATGATTGTTTTCAAATAACCTCTGACCTCAGCCTTAAACAAAACCATAAATATAATAGGGGTTTCTGTTATATGACATATCTGTCAGACTTATAGTCTCTACATAGGATATATTGCTTTAAGTAAGTCTGACTAACACACTCAAATTTCCTCCAAATACCTTTGTTGTGTTAGGTCATTGGTACTAAAAGCATAATGGCTATTTCACATGGATTATTATTCTTATTTATAATATTATAAACATGCTACTCTCATATTAATAATATACATACTAATATGTTTCAATGAGCATAACCAACCAATATATAATGTATACATGTGAGATATTATAAAAGTACATAAACACAAAATATGTGAGATTATTTAATTAAGACGGCATATAATTGCCCCATATAATAGAATAATAATACAATAGAAATTATTGCTAATATAATTACTTGTATTTAATAATACTTGTTCACAAGGCAACTTTTGAATATGTCCCTTTTTCTTTTTCCAGTAATAAGGAAAAAAATTATCTTAAAACCTCTATTCATTGTTCAGTTGAGACATGAGTCATCAGTCTCATTATACACAGTCTAGTACCATACCATGGCCAGTCTTTATCTTGTTATTGTAGTCTAGGTCTCTTCACAATTTACAACCTGAGACAATATTAGATTAGGCTTTTAAAATCTTCTTGTAAGAGACTTTGTTCAAAAGCAATGAACTTACATTCTTCTTCTTATGAACTTACATTATTCTTCTAACAAAAAGAACAAGATGGCAAACATTGTTCCGGCGAATCATGTGACTTCTCCCCTTCATTAGTTAGATGTTAGCCTCAGATTCTGGGGTCTCACTGAAAGAATTGTTGGATGCATAATTGCACTTTTTTTTCACTACAACAATTTCTGGAATCATGATTAAAGCGTATCTAAACTCAAGAACAAAAACTGATACCCAATGCAGCTTACTGGTCCCTTAAGCCCCATACAAACTATCAGATTTTCTGCAGATTTTTTTCCTTCAGATTTACCAAAACCATGTAGTGCAAGGGCAGCTTGATTGCATACAAATTGAAACTCCTAAGGTTTGACCTCATATTATATGGTTATAGGGGCTTAAGATGTTCATGAAACCATATATAAAATAATATGTATAGGCTTTTAGAAATTCATTCATTTTACCCTCAATAGTTCTGACATAACCCCCCCCCCCCCCCCCGTTTCCTCATGGTATTTTGGTGAACAACCTTAGATATATCTAGGTACAAGGTCAGAGGAAATATTATATTCGCTAAAAGATGTGGCCATGTTATTTTTTATTTTTCTTAAATTGAAGGTTGTTTCTCTCTTTTCATCCACACTGATAAAGGAATGTTATTGTCTGTCTTGGATAATTTTACCATATTAGTATTTTCGAAGTTCCTACTTACGCTTGCAAAGTCTTTATGGAAATATAATTGACTGCTGACGTGGTGGTAGAAACCACCATACTAAGCGTAATGAAGACAATACAAGAAACTGGGGAATCTCTTTGGTCGCTCATGTTTAGACATGGACTGGATAATAAATGTTTTCCTTGCGTGTTCTAAAATATCTTGTTTTCAAACTTGAGCATTGTTTACATGTGCGAGATATCATTCTTGCATCTCCACAAGCTGAAAAAGGGATATATTATAATTCCTCTCAATGGAAATCCTTGGATCCAAACTCACAAAGATCTTCTGAGACAAAATCTTCCTTTCTGTTAAGAAGAATCCTGGAGCGTCTTGCAACATGCCTCCTGATGAAGGACCCGGTTTGATAACAGGTTCCATCCAGAACTGGGCATTAAGGATTAACACATCCACAAGATCGCTGTGTCTTTGGTAGTCATCATCATCTTTACCAATCAACAATCTAGTTTGGACTGTCAATCTTTTTCTAATTAGGAAAACAAATGGTATGAATACATATTCTTATCATATGATATTTACATTTTCTAGCTATGCTAAAATATGATATAGTGACTGGTTCATTATCTATCAGATAGCCACGATTATTAAATAATGTTCATGAATATGGTATTTAGCTATAATTGGCAGGACCAATAATCATGCGTAGAAGCTCAAGATATGAAGATCTGTAAGTTGAGAGAGAATTATCACAATGTCAAATCATTACATTCACATTCTCTTGAGATACTTTTTAAGTCTCTTCTTCTACATTACCTTCCAGCATTCTCAGTTGAGACCTAGGATGACAAGCACACAATTGATTGACAAACCCATTTTTCCACAAAAGCATTATTTTTGACAATTCTTATTTTGTAAACCACAGGTAAGATCTTGTCAATGATATCTTATGGACCTTGCCATGACTGAAGAAACTTCTTTTCCTTTACTTGTTCTCAAGCAAAATTGTACAGATACGCTTTATCACCTGTTTCATACTCCTTCTTGGGGGTTTTGCAATCATAATACGTTTTCTTACTTATTGCTACTTTCTCGAGATTCTTCTGTGCAAAATTGTATTGAAGATGCTGACAAAGGTTTTTCACATACTGATGTGTCGTGGCTGTATTGATCAAGTTATGATCTGATGTGCAATACAACAGATGTTGTGAAAGTACCATTTTCCTACCTGTCATCAACTCAAAGGGTGACATCTTAGTAGCAGCATTTGGTGGATAGCCATGAGCACTAAAGGCAACTTCACAGCAAAGGGAAGACACATTAGGGAGAGATGCTGGTGCTGCTCACCCCGATATTGGCAGAGAAATTGGGAAGATTCCCCCAGGGGGGTTTTTAGGCAGCTAGATGTAGAAAATGAGAGAGGTGAACTTTGAGTAAAGAATGACAATTGCTTTATTGAAAGGTGGAATAGGTTGAAACATGAGTGTTAAAATATGAGCTCGAATGGGAAAATAGCCATACCAAATACAGAAAGTAGCAAACATGGGAGTTATACATAGCATATAATAATGACTATTGCATAGCAGTTACTGACGTGTTTCGACCCATAATGTTTGGGGTCTCTTCAGAGGATGAGTTTGCTAAGAGAAAGAAGATTTACATTTATATATCAAATTTGTTACTAAACATTTTGCATATATTATATCTTGTTTTTAAACACATAGCACATAATTACCACTGCATTTACTGCAGATACCCCTCAATCAAAAAATCCCCCACATAATTGTCAGACCATTCTGTGCGCCACCACGTCACAGCAAAACACTGAGAAGAGGACGATGGTCCACTCAATGCGGCTTACAAGGAGTCAAACGTAAACAAATGTCCCCCGCCGAAGCGCCCCAGAGGAGATGGGGCCAGAACCTGCAGCAATTACCAGAGCGTTAGCTCATGGACAAACCCATATCAATTTATAATTTATTCGGTTTAACTATTGAACGGTCAAACACTGTTAAGATAATCTGCCATGTACACTAGTAATTAAATGTATAAGGATGGGAGTATTAATAGTATTAGATTCATAATACTGTTACCTAAGATAGATAATAATAGATGATACAAGAGACAGTCAGAGACTGCAGACAAAATACAGGAGATGGTCAGAGACTGCAGATATAATACAGGAGATGGTCAGAGACTGCAGACATAATACAGGAGATGGTCAGAGAAAGTAGACATGATACAAGAGACGGTCAGAGACTGCAATCATAGTACAGGAGATGGTCAGAGACTGCAGACATAATACAGGAGACGGTCAGAGACTGTAGACATGATACAAGAGACAGTCAGAGACTGCAATCATGGTACAGGAGATGGTCAGAGACTGCAGACATAATATAAGAGATGGTCAGAGACTGCAGACATGATGCAAGAGATAGTCTACGTAAAACAAATGCCTAATTAAAATCAGACACTAACAGCACTAAATTGGTATTAATATTGCTAATACATTATCACATGAATCATATGCGTCCCACACTCTTGTGTCAGGCTTTAAAAAAATGAATAAATATAAAAGGAAACACTTAATACATAGACAGCATTCAGCATAAGTATATGTATATCTCCATCTGCAATCGGCCGTCTTACAAATATATGAAAAACAGTTTGCTTGTTATTCCACAGTCCTTATTAGCAAGTTGAGGATAGGTAAAGGTAATTAGAAGTATCCAATCCACCAATGAGTGTGAAGGCAACAGTCCTAAACTCCTACACCTTCACCGTTCCACCATGTGCACTCCCCTATGGATAGTTGCTTACCAGAGGTAGTATACAATCAAGCTAATAAGGATAGCACTGCACTGCTCTGATCGCTCAGACACTTCACTCCTCCGGATTTGGTCAGGCTCACATCAGTAGGCAATAGCATGTAAGGATACACATAAAGACTTGCATAGTGTTATACCCTTTATTGATAATCTCTCTCCTCCACATACAAATTGCACTTACAGAATAAACATGAATATCAGCATATCAGCATGTCAACAATCCACCGCACAGCAGCTCTCTCACCACCAATTGGCGTTTCCTCGGCCAGATCACCACAATGAGTCCCGGGATGAGGCTGGCTGTGTGTGATTAGAACGTTGCGTGGCCATGCACCGGGTGGAGAGCAGATGGAGACAGGCTTGGGTGAGAGCTCGAGGAGGGGAACATGTGTCAGGCACGTTGACGGAACGCCCCCCCCCCCCATCAACGTCACTGAGTGGTTGGTCTCTCTCCACACAGAGACCAGCCACTCTGATCTCCGGTGGGTACTCTCCTTCTCTGACAGGAAGAGGGAGGGGGGACAGTCTTGAACAGCGAAAAACACAGCGGCGGTGGTGACCTGCGGAGAGAGCCGCCTCTGGACACAGAGAGGAGGAGGGAGGGGAGTTTTCTGGAGCTTCAGCGCCCCCACCTTTCTGGCACCCGGGTGCAATGTACCCCGAGCACCCGCCTGGGATCCGCCCTGATGTGTAATTTCCATTTGACCCCCAAGATTTTCCACATTTTAGACATTACCCCACTATCTGCAAAATATATGGTTAATAAGCAAATTGCCACACGTTTCAGCGGTGTTAATATGAGCTGGTAAACACTCTACCCACTTGGTAAATACACAAGTGACTGGATGACTTTGTGACAGGACCTATAAAGTCAATCTGTATGTCGGACCATGGCAATGAAAAACCTTTTCTCTGAAGTGGGGCACGATGTGTGGGACCTTGAGGTTGGAACTGAGCACAAACTAGACAACCCTGACGGTAGGTTTGGATATCTTTCAACATATGAGGCCAATAGGCATAATCACGTAGTAATTCGTAGGTAATCTTCTCACCTCAGTGTCCTGCTGTAGGTGCATCGTGAGCAAGCATGTTGTAACATTAGGCCTCTAAATATAGTAGGAACTACCCACTGTTGAATATCATTCTTGGATGTCCTCATTAGTAAACCATCTTGAATGCTGAATTGAGATTTGGTTTTTACTAATAATCGAAGGTCTTCTTTTTGGGCATAATCATCCTCCGAAATGTGATTGTTACTAGGATCTTCAATGTGTTTATATAAGATCCCAAGTATAGGCTCTTCCTTTTGGCTTTTAATTAAATCCTCACTTGTAGATTATTGACTCGGTTGTGAAACATTATTTACAGTCTGTTCCTTAGCTTGTGGTCTAGTGACAGTGTCAATGTGTATCATTCCTAGTAATTGACCTATGTCTACATTTTCTCTATGGGACCTTGTTTAGCAAGTTGATCAGCTAGATCATTACCTTCCTTGTCCATGTTTTGGGTTTTAGAATGACCTTTAGTTTTCTTCCAATAAATGGTTAATCCATTACTTCTGACTAATTCATCTATGGTGCAAAACAATTTGGCGTGCTTAACAGGTATGTGTTTAGTTTGTAGCATGCTGTTTCTTTCCCAAGTAGGCATATACTCGACAAAACTGTTGCGGACATAATTGGAATCGGTAACTATAACAAATTATGTAATATTATGCTCTAGAGCAATTTGAAAAGTTTTGTATACAGCTGCTTGGTAAAAAAAAATTGCGCTAAAGAATGAAAAGCAATAAACAATATCAATAAACCAAATATTGCATTCAAATAGTGAAAACAAATAGTTAAAAACAATCTCCAATGTAATAAATATGTGAAAATACATGTATATAAAGGGTAGAGACACAAGTGGTAAGTCCGGAAGTTGGAAAGAATCCTAAGGTGAACTAATGTCCACCACAAGAAAAGTTGCTGCTCTGAAGTGGGGTCCAATGGCCTTGGCAGGTACGTAGAACAACAGAGATAATGTGTCCTCCACCCAAGGTGAGGGGTATATACTCTTACCGGAAGTAGTGGACTCGTTGTCACTGACATTCAAGACAGTCAAGACTTTCAGAAACAATCCAGGGAATCCAGCAAACTCCAGGGCTCAGGTGTTAAGCAGTCAGGTTGGAAAGCCAAAAACTCTCATCTGAGGGGATATAGAAAGAAAAAAATGCCTCCATATGATGTAGATCAAAAAGGTGTTTTTTTTTTGGAAAAAACCAACATACATCCATAAAAATAAAACTGTGATCACAGAATAAAAGCAATGTGGGGAGCTGAAAGCCGAGCTTGGCTTTCAGCTCCCCACATTGCTTTTATTCTGTGATCTCATGATCTAAGAGGCCTTCAGCAGGCTGTCACGTGCCTTTTACTGAGGAGTGGCTTCTGTCTGGCCACTCTTTCATACAAGCATGATTGATGGAGTGCTGCAGAGATGGTTGTTTTTCTGGAAGGTACTTTTCTCTCCACAGAGAAGCACTGGAGCTCTGTAAGAGTGACCATCTGCTTTTGGTCACCTCCCTGACTAAGGCCCTTCTCCCCCAATTGCTCAGTTTGGCCAGGCAGCCCATTCTACGTAGAGTACTAGTGGTTCCAAACTCTTTCTAATTATGAATGATGGAGGCCACTGTGCTCATTGGGACCTTAATGCTGCAGAAATGTTTCTGTACCCCTCCCCAGATCTGTGCCTTGATACAATTCTGTCTCGAGGTCTACTGACAATTCCTTGGACTTCATGGCTTGGTTTGTGCTCTGACATGCACTGTTAACTGTGAAACCTTATATAGACAGGTGTGTGCCTTTCCAAATTAGGTCCAATCAACTGAATTTACCACAGGTGGACTCCAATCAAGTTATAGATTCAAGATCTCAAGGGTGATCAGTGGAAACGGGATGCACCTGAGCTCAATTTTGAGTGTCATTACAAAGACCATGAATACTTATGTACATCAGATTTTTTCGTTTTTTATTTTGAATAAATTTGCAAAGATTTCAAACAAGATTCTTTCATGTTGTCATTATGGGTATTGTTTGTAGAATTTTGAGGAAAATAATAAATTTAATCCATTTTGGAATAAGGCTGTAACATAACAAAATGCGGAAAAAATTAAAGCGCTGTGGATACTTTCTGGATGCACTGTAAACAAAACCCTGCTACTCAGGAGGAAAAAAGGTTGTAACTGTGTACTTTGGCCCTTATACTGTAATGATACAGTACTTTTCGTAGTAATGTTCTAAATATTCTCACTGCTTTGTTTATGTATATATCCTGATGCTGAAAAGAAAAAAAGAACTAGAATGCCTGAATACTCTTTAGATAACAGGAGGTGTGCACAGGACACTAGACATCCCTGCATTTCCGACATGTTCAATTGCTTCTTTTTTTTTTTCGGATTTGTCAAACAGATATAACAAAACATGTTCAAAGGCATATTTAATAGACCAAAAGGGAGCAAATAAAAGAAGTTCATTGTTAGGGTTTGCACACACTTTATTACACTGAACTTTTTTCAGTTTTATTGTTCCTATTAGAATATTGTCATAATGTTCAATCCTATAGCCGTTAAAAATGCGAAGTTGGTTCCGATTTGGTTTTAAATCTACTTATACAAGGAAACATCCACTTAGTTTCTCAAGTAAGCGTGTATTAACCGCTATTGCAGTGCAGGCGGCTGCTATAGGAACTTGAGGAAGCAGGGGCCAACAACTTCTACCCACTAGTTTTTTCATGTTCCTACCTACCCTATCATTAGGAAAGGTTACAAAAAGCAGTGATGGCTTTCTATTTTTTATTTTAATCTCCTCTACAGCAAACATAATTTACCCTCTAGTGCCAGGACATGTGTGCGGCCCTGTTCTCTGTCGTCAGCCAGAAGCAAGTCTTTACAAGAGAACAAAGAAGAAAAGGCACCTGCTTACCAACCATCAACCAACAAAGCATTGCTCCTGAGAATGGGGCACATACTAACCAATATTTGAAATAACTTTGAAGCTGTGTATCCCATTGCTCAGTTTAAATGATCTATAAGGGAAAAACTAAGCAGTGGCAGGTACAATAGACAGCAACTTTGGAAGAGGGAGAGATGAGCATCAACATTTTGCTACAAGGTCCAATAATGTAAAGATATGTCTTTGTATATAACAGTAATTTTTTTATATCACCCTGGACTTGTGTAGACATTACTGCTTGATTTCTCTGTCTCCAGCAAGGGACTACACATTGGTCTTAAGGTGTTGCTAAACCCACAACAATAAAATCAGTCTGTATATGCAGTAAAGCATGATTGTTATACTCACTGTGGAACCTAAGGGGTTATTCCTCTGCATTGAGTAAAAAGGTTGTTTGATCCTGTCTTCACCGTTGCACCTGTTCTTTCACAGTCCCCAAACCTTCTCCTGATAGAACTGAGGCTAGAGGACAAGCTGCACATGCTCAGTTTGGTGTTGATTGATAGAGTTTTCTTTTTCTTGGGGGAGTGCATGTGATCAGTACAGGGCCAACCAGCACTGTTCAGGCAGAGAGTCAGGGGTCCTGCAGCCTCATAGGACAGTCAGGGGAGAACGTAAACTCCACTAAAAGCTTTAACCAGACACTGATAGAAGGCACAGGACTGCTCTAACTGCTCATGGGAAGAATTTAGCAGTTTACTAAAACTATTGCATTTCCATGTTCTGTGCTGTGGGGGACCAGATATAGTGAATGCAGGATCCTGGGTTTAGTGACACTTTAAGTTTAAAGACACAAAGCAGTTCTGCATTGATTAATACACAACAAAATGTATTCTTCTTTTACATGCAAGAAGTGTAAGTAGCTGAATTTGTACTGATGTCAGCATCTTTATGGTTCTTGTACAGCTCAGAGTGGGAGATGAAAAAGCAAAAGCATGTTGATAGAAGACAAAGGCAGAGTGACAGAGAGATGAGTTCTTCATGGTGCTGCTTCTCTTTTCACTGTTCAGTTGCAGGTTCATGATGGCTTGGGCTGAGAGGGTTGAGATATGGCAGCTGCATTCCAATCTCTGCAGGAGACAGCTCATTTATTGATGACTGGAGTTCAATTGTAGAAGAGAAGTATAGCCAAATCTTTTTTTGGCCATACTTCTGTGGTGGGTCACAGAAGTGCATTTACTTGTGCTCTCCTGTGATCCAGAATCAGTTGGCAGCAGTCTAAAGCCTGCTGTCGGCTGCCATCACAGAGCTGCTTCACGCTCTGGAAAGATCATGGCAATAACGTCAGAATTCACACAGAAAAGCAGAGCTTAGTGTCGGCAGGGGCCTGCTGCAGCATCATACCAATGCTGCAGCTATAGAGGTATGTATGTATGTTTTTTTCTTTTCCACACTTCTCATTTAAAGTCATTTTAAAGGTTGAACCTTTATTTTTTTGCATTCTATGCATGAAGTTAAAAAACCTTCTGTGTGCTGCTCCACCCATAGCCCCCCAAATACTCATCTGAGCTCCCTCTCAATCCAGCGATGGGCACGAGAGCCTCAGCTGTCCCGTGACTTCCTCTCCTTATTAGCTGAAACAGCTGACAATCACAGTCAGTGGACCAATGAGGAGGGAGGGTCAAGGGGGAGGAGCCAGGAGTGCCAGTGTTCTATCGAAAAGTGCCCTCTGTTGAAAAGTGCATGCGCAGTACAGAAGGGCATACCAGCTGATTTCCCAATCTGCTGGCGTGGCGTCACCATGGCGCATGCGTACATCGTATAAGGTATTTTTTCAACAAGAGATACCATTTGATGGGCACAATTGAAAGCTATGCAAACAGGGAGGGAGGCCATAGTTGTCAGATTGTGCCTCGCTGTTGCGGGGCAGGCTTACAGTGTGCTAAAGGTCGGGTTTTGTCTGTGTTGCAGGGTGTGTTGAACGGCGGGTTTTGCCTGTGTCTAAGAGTGAGTTGCAACACAGATGTAGCACTGACCCCCGAAGGAGCTGCTGATTTAAATTGGGCCTGCACTCCTACTGAGAAATCCCCCTTCTGAATGACTCTGTCCCCTTGGCACAGCTGTGGTGCAATAATAATACAGTACAGTGTAAACAATATAATGTACCTGTGTCTATCCCTCAGGATCCTCTGGCTCCACCTGGTGGGGAAAGACAGTAAACCACACACTTGTACTCTTAAACAGGAATACTTTTACTGAAAATATAGCAAATATGTGGTTACAGAGTTTGCACTGTCGTTCCAACGTAGAACGTCAGCACAGCTTAAATCAACACTCAAATACAATAAACAGCATGCGGGTATGTTACTATCTAGAACTGGGAGCTCCCCTTATTTAAAGTCTAACGTGAGGCCTCACTTAATGTATTTCCTCCTTTATCTTCTTTCTTCGCTAGCTTAAATCGTTTCTCAAATAATTGTAATCCAAAGGGGTAAGTAGAGAAAGTTAACTTAGAACACTCCAGGTGTAACTCCAGAAACTTGTAATCACGCTTAGATACTAAAGTGTAACCAGCCTTGGGTCTACTAAGTGTCAGTTGCTCAGTTGCACTTCCGTGGAACAACAGGTTCCAGCAAGGCCTATTAGTAAGTCTAAGTATGTGTAATAGGTTAAACGGTGGGCCGCAAACCCACTCACCAATCGGATCAGAGTTCTGAGTGATGGCTTGAGTCCTACAGCTGCAGCTTGCTTCCGCTGACTGGGCCAGATGCTCCGTGTCACTCCCCAGGTCTGGATCCGGCTCTCCGCTGCTCCAACAAATGTCTCCTATCCCCATCAGTCTAATCACCAGCTCTTGGCTCTGTCCAGTCACCCAGCAAACAGTCCGGTTTTCACTCTGTGGTGACTATCTACCAATGCGTCTGAGAACCTCACACACAGTTCCGCACAGGCAGGCAACTTGGTTCCAAGAGACCAAATATGGCCGCTGCAGTCCCTTTTATACCCTATCTAGCATGCACTGCATATCAAAGTGTTCATGGGTAGGTCACACAGACTCCTGGGTAGATAAGGTTAAAATGACCAAAATAAACACAGTCACTCCCTGTTATCTTTCAACACCATAGAAAAGAAAAATAGCTAAGATCCAGTTCCAGTTTTTGGTCACTAGATGGCACCCATTACTAGTGAATACATTGTCCATAAATTTACATTGTACTTCACATTTATTGCATTGATACACCATTATATCCCTGCTACACAGACAAAACCCATCCTGCAACACAACCACAACCTTCCCTGCAACAGTGAGGCACAATCTGATAACTGCGGTCTCCCTCCACTGTTTGCATAGCTTTCAATTGTGTCTGTGAAATGGTATCTCCCATTGAAAAATGCCTCCTATGATGAGTGCATGCGCCATGCTGATGTCACGCCAGCTGATCGGGAAATCAGCTGGAGTGCCCTTCCATACTGTGCAAGTGTGCATGCGCAGGCACTTTTCCACAGAGGGTACTATTTGATAGAACACCGGCATGGGACCCATGAAGAAGAGGATTCCACTTAGCCGGTAAGTATAACATGTCTGTTATTTTTTTAAAGCCAAACCTTTAATGTGACTTTAAGATCTGAGCAAGGTCAAGCTACATGGCTGGTATCTTTATTTAGTTAGGAAGAGCTTACAGTCTCATTTACATCCGAACTAATAGGACAGGATTTCTGGCAAGTCATTAGCAGTCTCTTGTAACGTACAATAGCACGGCCAGTGTTCATCAATCTTTCCTAACATGGCAGCAGTCTTTTGCAGAGTGGCAGCGCTCTCTCATAGTATGGGAGCAAGAAAAGCAGGTTTTGGTGAGGATTGTAGGTATCAGGTTGTGGATACAAATGAATACCAAAAGTGGATCTTACGTACAGAGTCAGGTATGAGGAGGACAGTATCATTCTGCAGAGGAACTGAGTATGCTTTACAAGGAGCTAAATACTGTATTCACAGGGATTATCACACTGTAAAAAAATGCAGTATTTCTAGAAGGAACTCCATTCCCTTTATTTGAAATTCATGCATTAAAGAGAATGGGAAGCTGTGTATGTATGCTGTGTCAGTCACTAACCATAGACCCAGCCATATGCAGGGATACAGATTTTTCGAACAACTATGGGTATCTAGATAGGTTAAGGCCAGGTTTATACCTAAACAATTGAAAACAGCAAGTCAAAATCCGCATTTAGAGTCTGTTCACACCATGAATCACATTTGCATTCCTGTGCGATTCACATGTGATCCAGGTGCAGTGCAATTTCAGCCTGTTCATTTGAATGAGCTGAAATTGCATCAGACCGCACCAAAAATAGTGCAAATGCACTGCACTGCATTTGTGACCCGCATTTCAGGTGTTGTTAGCTTAACATTGACACCCGCCCGCAGATTGCAAGAGCAGTGCATTTTGAACGTGGTACGGGAAACTGGATCTGGTGTGAACTGACCCTTAGGCTCCATTCACACTTGTTCGACATCAAAGTTGCATGACAAGTCACAGTCCTTTGCTTTTAATGGTACCCATTAAATCTGGTGTGACTTAAAGTCACAGCGACTTTGAAAAGGTGCCTTTTAATGCAACTTTGGTCCATAGAATGTAAAGTCAGTTCAAAGTTTGGAGTCGCACTAGTGTGAATAGAGTCTTAGCCCTTGTACACACGGTCGGGCATTCCGACAACAAAATCCGTCTGATTTTTTCAGACGGATTTTGTCTAAAACTGGTGTTGCATATACACGGTTGTCGGAAAATCTGATAGTTCGGGAACGTGATGTCATCAGCGCATGTGCTGTGAAGAAACGGCCCTTCGTGCCATTTCTTCACTTGCAAGTGCAGTGACTGATGGCTCCCATGCACATTGTGCGGGAGTGACTTCACGCGGGTCCAGCCAGTCACAGATCCAGAGTCCGTAGCCCCGGAAGGAAGAGGGGCAAAGATGGATGGGGCTACCAGCGGGTCAGCGCAGACCTCGTTTGCCTAGTATGGGCTAGTATGCCATTAGTATGCCATTATGATTTTACTTTGCAGGGGAACAAAGAGGAAGTAAAACCCATCAGAGTTTACTTCCTCTTTAATGACCAGTTCATTTTTTAATGGACAAGTACGCAGACATACAACGCTGTACCCAAATAAAATTTATGTTTTTTTTCCCCACAAATAGACCTTTCTTTTGGTGGTATTTGAGCATTCTTTGTGTTATAAAGAAAAAAAGGCAGACAATTTTGAAAAAAATAAAATAATTTATTATAATAATTAAATATTATTTAATATGTATTCTGCAACATATTTTTGGTGAAAAAAATCCCAATAAGCGCATATTTATTGGTTTGTGCAAAAGTTATAGCATCTACAAACTATGGGATATATGAATACGGGAATTTCTATTTATTTATACTAGTAATGGCAGCTACCAGCCGCTTATAGCGGAACTGCCATATTGCAGTGGACAATCTGACACTAACTGACACTTTTGACACTCTGTGGGAACCAGTGACACTAATGCAGTAATCAGTGCTAAAAATATGCACTGTCACTGTACTAATGACAGTGGCTGGGAAAGGGTTAAACATTGAGAATGATGAAAGGGTTAAATGTGGGCCTAACCAGTGTTTGTGTGTACTATGTGAGCTGTTTTTGCTAAGGAATCTGATGGATTTCAGGGAAAGAAAATCCTTCACCCCCCCCCCCCCCCCCGCCCCCCCGTCAGGACGGAGCTCTGCATTGTTTACATATACAGAATTCTGTCCAGCCTCTCTCCTCGACGATCAGCAGGTGCCGATGGAGATCCATTGGCCAGGACCCGCTAATCTGCTTCTGCTGTGACAAATCACAGCAGAAGTGGCATGCGCGCCCACCCCCTACCCAGAAGTAACAAAAAAGCTAGTGTGTTATCTCGCGCTCCCTAATCTACTTAAATACACAAATAATAATAAGCGGTAGGCTGCACACCAAATAATTGTGTTCCCACAACTGAAGATAATCAAAGCAGTGAAAATTGGCTGCGCCTCACACTTCCAAAAATCCAGTAATATATAAATAGGTAAACTCAAATGAATATGTGTCCAATAAAAGTTCATAAATATCCAAATAATCCTTCTACATGTGTACTCCTTTAATAATATGTTAGATATTTATTCACCCCAGTGGGTCTTAAATAAAATATTGTGACCAGGTCTAAAAACACCTTCCCCTGCTGGGGTTCAAAATCACGACTCATCAGCTGTTCGAATTCCTTCTGTCCCCTTTTCCCTTCTCTTATTGTGCTGGTAGGGCTCTTATACACTTTTATATGAATCTTCCTTCCTCTTCAGTTCCTCAATCAAAACAGATTTGCTCCCAGTGTGATATAAAATGTATTATATTGAGACGATAGTTACATAGTTACATAGTTACATAGTTAGTCAGGTTGAAAAAAGACACAAGTCCATCCAGTTCAACCTTAAAAACAAATAAATAAAATAAAAAATAATCGTACAATCCAGATACCCAATTTTATGCCCACAATTGATCCAGAGGAAGGCGAAAAAAAAAACCCAGCAGAGCATGCTCCAATTTACTACAGCAGGGGAAAAAAATTCCTTCCTGATCCCCCAATAGGCGATCGGATTTTCCCTGGATCAAATAGATAGTCAAGATAGATAGATCAAATGGATAGTATACACTTACATTTAAAATGACAATCAAGAGATTCCACATAAGTTTCCTACGGGACAGCGGCTCCTGTTCTACTCACCCCTCTCGTCCTCAACCACATCACCAGACTCCGCCCAACGTGTATCGACACGATCACGTGACTTCCTCAGTGGTCTACCAGGAAGTGCAGAATCACGTATATACAGTATACATGAATCGGATGCCCTGTAGTGGTAAATCTGCTTTGGGGTGGCGGTTACATAGTTACATATCAGTAAGCTATTACAATTCCATATCATATCAGTCAGCAAGTAGTTATTGTGTAATAATAAGTATAACTCTTCCTTTATTATATATAAAGGCTAAAATAAACAAAAGGTAAAGCCTTGCTTTCCCACGGCTGATAAACTTACGGCATACATTTTTTCAACAAATCACAATGCAAATACTTTTTTTTCTGGAGTAATGATGTGATCGCACAGCTCCACTGACTTTGTGTCAGTGAGGGGTATGACAATGGGGCTGAATTCGCTGAGCTGGGACATCACCCACCAGCTTCTGAGTGTGCTATCTGTTACACAGCAGATAGAGCTGTGCAATCACGTGACTGCTCCTGAGAAAGATATTGTGATGTATTGCAAAGTGTTTGCAACATGTTTAACAGTAGCGTCAAACCAAGACTTTGACTCCTTTGCTGCCACCAATGTATACCATACATCGGCAGCAACGGGGGGTACACATACTCGCAGCTGCTTGTAAATGTTACAAGTCACCTGTCAGCTTTCAGATGTAGGTGATCCAGGAAGCTGTGCAGCTGTCCAATAACTTCCATGGACTCCCTTAATGGGTAACCCTTCCCCATGCAAACCACCTCCACCTGTCCCCCGGCCAGGTTTTCCAGGCTTTGCTATCCCACTTGTGGACCTGGAACCTCTTTGGTGGGTTTGGCCAGAAAAGGGGAGATGGACCAGGGAATGTTTGTTTTCTGACCTCCCCTAGTTAGTAAAACTGGCATGCTGGTTGTAGCCTAGTACTCGGCCATAGACAGATTGAAATTCATCTGCTGCAGCAGAAACTGGCCAAATTTTGATACATCTATGGTCAGGTTTGTTGCTTTGAAGTTGATCTATTGATTTATAGACATGTGCGATTCGTTTCGTACGAATCTCAAATTCGTACGAATTTCCCTAAATTCGTACGTTCGGGAGGATCCGAAATACGAATTGCCATGCGTCCGAATTCTGTATGAAATACGAACTTTTGTTTACAAATCCGAAGGAGGAAGTCAGCACAGCAGAGGGATGGTGGGAGCCCCTCATCTAACGAAAAATCGTATTTCGGATAGGAAATGCTTCAACGGAATTATGTATTTCGGATAAAAACCAAACTTCCATCAGCATCGACTGCCATATTGAGGTATATTTTTGCTGTTAAATTCATCGTAACGAACGTTCGTACAAGTTAACGAACCTAACGACAATTCGTATTTCGTACGAATTAAAACGGAATTTCGAACACGAAATACGAAGTACGAATTAATTTTAATACAAACCATAACGAAACAGAACGAAACAAATTTATTGACGGCGCCCATGTCTATTGATTTATTGATCAGTTTAGGAATATCCAGCCTGTCAGGTTTTTTTCCATCAATTACTGCCCCCATCAATACCCAGCAGCAGCAATCACTGTAGTCTGTCTACCAGTGGCGGGCACTCAATTAGAGGTGCAGAGCACTGCGCCCTGAGCCCACCCAGTTGTGTGACAAAAGGGAATTAATATTCGCTATTGCCTTCCTGCTTCTCTTCATGCCCAATCAGGAAGCAGGTCCTGAGACCCGATTGGCCGAGCAGAGAATTAATCATATTGGGCATGAGCAAGGTGGAGGCACCGAGGAGGAGAAGCAGGGGGAAGCCGCTGAAACTGGATGGGGTAAGTGTGGGGTTGATGGACAGGCGAGTGATGGGGGCGGTTTGACTGACCAACAAAGTGACCGATCAACTGGCTGAACAAAAGAGTGGGGGAGGGGGGTCAACTGGTTTGTTTGCCACCCCCACCCAAAAAATTGAGCAACAGCTGCCACTGCTGCCTACTAGGATACAACCAGCATGCCGGTTTAACCTGCAATTATCACTAGCGGCTGCTATAGCCGGCTAGCGATAATCGCTGTCTTCTCCCGGTGGGGACAGTTTCCCCCGCCCTGCCCTGCCTGTTCGTTTGTTCTAAAATGAACTAAATAATGGGGCGTTTGCGGGAAATTCGAGTGTCGGGAATCCCCCATAATGCACTGCGAGATGATGATTGGCCAAAGCATGCACCTGATCTGCTGAAAGAGCCATAATTGGCCAAAGGCAGGATGCAGGATGCCTTTGGCCAATGTGGCTCAAGTCCATGCCCCACACTATATAAGGCTGCTTACACGGTGGCCGTGTGTACTGTTGTTGGCGTGGACAGAGAGATAGCTTGAGGTAAATTAGAGCAGGCAGGTTATTCAGTTAGTGGCAGTGTATTTTATATCTATATATATATATATATATATATATATATACTCTGCATTTAGCATAGACTATATATTCAGTGTTTACTCGATAATCAGGCAGTGTATTAATATATATACAGTGCATATACAGTGTCATATGTATATGTATATATATACTTTGCATTAGTGCATTCTGTGGTGTACCGTTTCTAATACACTTCAGGTGGTGTATTAATATATATATATATATATATATATATATATATATATATATATATATATATACTGCCTTGCGAAAGTATTCGGCCCCCTTGAACTTTTCAACCTTTTGCCACATTTCAGGCTTCAAACATAAAGATATAAAAATTTTATTTTTTGTGAAGAATTACCAACAAGTGGGACACAATTGTGAAGTGGAACGAAATCTATTGGATTTTTGAAACTTTTTTAACTAATAAAAAAATGAAAAGTGGGGCGTGCAAAATTATTCGGTAATACTTTGTAGAGCCACCTTTTGCTGCAATTACAGCTGCAAGTCGCTTGGGGTATGTCTCTATCAGTTTTTCACATCGAGAGACTGAAATTCTTGCCCATTCTTCCTTGCAAAACAGCTCGAGCTCAGTGAGGTTGGATGGAGAGCGTTTGTGAACAGCAGTTTTCAGCTCTTTCCACAGATTCTCGATTGGATTCAGGTCTGGACTTTGACTTGGCCATTCTAACACCTGGATACGTTTATTTGTGAACCATTCCTTTGTAGATTTTGCTGTATGTTTGGGATCATTGTCTTGTTGGAAGATAAATCTCCGTCCCAGTTTCAGGTCTTTTGCAGACTCCAACAGGTTTTCATCCAGAATGGTCCTGTATTTGGCTGCATCCATCTTCCCCTCAATTTTAACCATCTTCCCTGTCCCTGCTGAAGAAAAGCAGGCCCAAACCATGATGCTGCCACCACCATGTTTGACAGTGGGGATGGTGTGTTGAGGGTGAGGAGCTGTGTTGCTTTTACGCCAAACATATCGTTTTGCATTGTGGGCAAAAAGTTGGATTTTGGTTTCATCTGACCAAAGCACCTTCTTCCACATGTTTGGTGTGTCTCCCAGGTGGCTTGTGGCAAACTTTAGACGAGACTTTTTATGGATATCTTTGAGAAATGGCTTTCTTCTTGCCACTCTTCCATAAAGGCCAGATTTGTGCAGTGTGCGACTGATTGTTGTCCTATGGACAGACTCTCCCACCTCAGCTGTAGTTCTCTGCAGTTCATCCAGAGTGATCATGGGCCTCTTGGCTGCATCTCTGATCAGTCTTCTCCTTGTCTGAGCTGAAAGTTTAGAGGGACGGCCAGGTCTTGGTAGATTTGCAGTGGTCTGATACTCCTTCCATTTCAAAATGATCGCTTGCACAGTGCTCCTTGGGATGTTTAAAGCTTGGGAAATCTTTTTGTATCCAAATCCGGCTTTAAACTTCTCCAAAACAGTATTACGGACCTGCCTGGTGTGTTCCTTGGTCTTCATGATGCTCTCTGCGCTTTCAACAGAACCCTGAGAGTATCACAGAGCAGGTGCATTTATACAGAGACTTGATTACACACAGGTGGATTCTATTTATCACCATCAGTCATTTAGGACAACATTGGATCATTCAGAGATCCTCGCTGAACTTCTGGAGTGAGTTTGCTGCACTGAAAGTAAAGGGGCAAAATAATTTTGCACGCACCACTTTTCAGTTTTTAATTTGCTAAAAAAGTTTAAAATATCCAATAGATTTCGTTCCACTTCACAATTGTGTCCCACTTGTTGGTGATTCTTCACAAAAAATTAAAATGTTATATCTTTATGTTTGAAGCCTGAAATGTGGCAAAAGGTTGAAAAGTTCAAGGGGGCCGAATACTTTCGCAAGGCACTGTATATATATATATATATATATATATATATATATATATATATATATATATATATATATATATATACAGTCTCGTGTATGTATATTATTATTATACAGGTTTTATATAGTGCCAACAGTTTGCGCAGTGCTTAACAAAATAAAGGCAGACATTACAGTTACATTACAATTTGGTACAAGAGGAATCAGAGAGCCCTTGCTCGTTAGAGCTTACAATCTAAAAAGGAAGGGTCATTTGATACAAAAGGTAATAGCTGTGGGGGGTGAGCTGATGGAGGAAGTAAAACAGTGTTAGAAGCAGGATAGGCTTCTTTAAAGAGAAGGGTTTTCAGGGGTCGTCTAAAGATGGATAGATTAGAGGACAGTCAGACAGATTGGGGTAGGGAGTTCCAAAGGATGGGAGAAGCTCTGGAGAAATTCTGGAGGCAAGCGTGGGAGGAGGTGACAAGGGAGCTAGAGAGCAGGAGGTCTTGGGAGGACTGAAGAGAGTGGCTTGGTTGGTATTTTTGGACTAGGTTAGTGATGTAGCTGGGGGCAGAGTTATGGATGCCTTTGTAATTTATTGTTAGTACTTTGAATTTTATTTGTTGGGGGAGTGGAAGCCAGTGGAGGGATTGGCAGAGAGGGGTGGAGGACACTGAATGGTTGGTAAGGTGGATGAATCTTGCAGCGGCATTCATTATGGACTAAAGGGGGGATAGTCTATGTAAAGGTAATGCAGTGAGGAGGGAGTTGCAGTAGTCTAGGCAAGAGATAACCAGGCAGTGAATTAGAAGCTTAGTGGTGTCATTAGTTAAAAAGGGGCGTATTCTGGAAATGTTGCGGAGGCTAAAGCGGCATGATTTGGACAGGTATTGTATCTGGGCCTGAAAGGACAGTTCAGAGTCTAAGGTTACCCCTAGCACGCTGGCATGTGGGGACGGACTGATAGATGCTCCATTGATCTTGACAGAGAAGTCAGGGGAAGGGGCACATGGGGGAGGAAATATTAAGCTTAGTTTTAGATAGATTCAGTTTGAGGAAGTGGTTTGACATCCAGGCTGATATGTCTGTTAGTAAATCAGTGATGCGTGAGGAGATTGATGGGGTGGGCTGAGGGTCAAAGAGATAGATTTGGGTGTCATCAGCATATAAATAGTAGTGGAAGCCATGGGAGGCTATCAGCTAACCCAGGGGGGATGTGTAGATCGAGAACAGTAGAGATCCAAGAACACAACCTTATGGGACCCCAATGTTAAGAGGAGTTGTAGAGGAGTTGAGGAGGATGGGTTGGTCAGCTGTATCAAACGCAGCGGAAAGGTCCAAGAGTAAGAGTATGGAATAATGACCGTTGGTTTTGGCTGTTAGTAAGTCGTTTGTGAGTTTTAGGAGGACAGTTTCTGTGGAGTGCTGTGGGGCAAAAACCAGAAGGGGGATCAAGAAGGTTATTCTCAATGAGGTGGTCACTCAGTCAGTTGTAGACAAAACGTTCAAGGAGTTTGGAGGCAAAAGGGAGTATAGAGATGGGTCTAAGTTGTTAAGATTGGTGGGGTCTAGTGAGGCCTTTTTGGTATGGGAGTGATTAGCGCATATTTTAGAGGGTTGGGGAAGATGCCAGTAGAGAGTGAGAGGTTGAAGATATGAGTTAAGGAGTGTAGGATAGAGTCAGATGGTGAACGTAGCATTTGAGAAGGGTCACAGGAGAGCGTCTCTAGAGATGTGACCAAGGCAAAGGCAGAGATCATCTGGGCTGGATGGCTTAAGTAGGCAGGACTGACTGAGGAAATCATCAACAGGTGAGTCACTGTGGCGAGATAGGACCTGGCAATTAACCGACAGCTGAGCGGCCAGCTCAGAGAAGTAAGGGCTGAGCCTAGCCCTGACAGTACCCCCTCCTCAATGAGATAGTTGGCACCTTTCAGGGGGGAGGGGGGTTCAGATACCTGTATAATACAGGTATCTGCACCCACTTCCGGGAATAGCTAGCTACAGAATAGCTGCAAATGCCCGCCCACCCATTGTGTTCTGGGAAACACACAGTTCCCAGAACACAACGGGGACCAGTTAAGACGTGCAGCGCAACTCGCACAGGAGCAGTAGGGAACTGGGCAGTGAAGCCGCAACGCTTCACTTCCTGATTCCCTGACAGAGGATGGCGGCGGGGGCAGCAGAGAGATGAGCGATTGCTCGTCATCTGCTGCCGACATAGCGGGCACCCTGGACAAGTAAGTGTCCATTTATTAAAAGTCAGCAGCTGCAGTATTTGTAGATGCTGACTTTTAATATTATTTTTTTTACGGTGGAGCTTCGCTTTCATTTCATTAAATACCTTTTCCAAGCATGCTTAGCGGCAAATATGATTGGCTGAAACTCATCACTCTAATGTCAAAGGTAACAGCACCACTTACTGACAGAAGGGAGAAGTCACAAATAAATGGAATTAACAGAAGTCATGCAATCACTAAACACTACAAGTTAGCCAGACTGACTACCATCCAGCACAACTAAATTTACCTATAGCCCTATTCTGAGGACAAGGGTGCTAAATTTGTAACAAGCAGTGCAAGTTAGTTCATGTATACTGCTCTATGCACACTACAACTCCCATAGTCTGTAGCTTCAAGAACATCCTGGGAGTAAGCAAGTAGGGCCCCTTTCACACTGGGGCGGTGGGTGCGTCGGTGCTAAATCCCCGCTTTTTTTAGTGCCACTTTACCGTCAATTTCGCGCCACTATTCGGCCGATAGCGGGGCACTTTTACCCCCGCTAGCGGCCGAGAAAGGGTTAAAAGCCAGCCACGAAAGAGTTAAAATCACGGCAAAGCACTGCTGCTGCAGCACTATGCCGTTGGTATAGATGCGCTGCCCCATTGATCATGGAAAGCATGGAAAGGTTATATGGTTTCCAATGGCATAGTTCATATAGTTCAGTGCAGTCAGTTCAAGAGTGTTCCAGCCCCAGAAAAAAAAGTATAACATATTGCATTTTTTCCTGCACTGGACTGTACTGGGATGCAGTAAAACACCTCAAAAACGCATTGGACCCCAGTACAGTGGGAAAAAAACAGGAAAAAATAAGAAAAAAAGCATCTGGAATGCATCTGGAAACGCATCAAAAATGCCCATGACCGCACGAAAAATGCATTAGAACCGTGCATAAAAAACAAAGGGATCTGGAGTGTGTTTTTGTAGTGTGAACCAGCCCTTAGAGATTTGGAGAAGGATAGGAGCAATAGGAAGCACTTTTAAGGGTTATGAATACATGTTTTATAAAAAAAAACAAAGGTTAACGCTGCACCGAAAAAACTAAATAATAAAAAGCTGCCAGCACCATAAAGTTCGATACTAAACTCAAATGCAATAAAATAAAATAAGGATGCAGCGCTGATATAATATGATACTAATCAAAAAGTGATAGTGAAAAAACTCTTGATAAATAAAACTAAGGGTCCTTTCACACGGGGCGCCCCGTGGATATCCGTTGCACAGCGGGGATCGCCGGAGCGATCTCCGCTGAGCAGGAACAGGACAGGTCCGTCTCTGCACACTACACAGGGACGGACCTGGCCATCCCCTCTCGATCCCCTCTCGATCGCTCCTGGCGAATGAGAAGCTTCCCCTGCCTGTGTAGTGTAAACACAGGCAGGAGGAAGTGATGTCACTCTGCTCGTGGCGGTCTTTTTGACCGGACGGCGAGTAGAGAAGACATCAGGGCAGTTAGTGTTAGGCCCCTTTAGGTCCAGGGTAGCCCCCTACCCCCTCTAATAAAGGTTTAACCCCTTGATTGCCCCCCAGGTAACCCTTTCACCCCCTTTTGCCAGTGTCACTAAGCAATCGTTTTTCTGATCGCTGCATTAGTGTCACTGGTGCCGCTAGTTAGCTAGTTATTTCTTAGGTTCACCGCCAGGTTTTTATAGCGTTAGGTACCCCCATATACTACCTAATAAAGGTTTTAACCCCCTGATTGCCCCTAGAGTTAACCCTTTCACCAGTGATCACCGTATAAGTGTTACGGGTGACGCTGGTTAGTTAGTCTGCTTTTTATAGCATCAGGGCACCCGCCATTTATTACCCAATAAAGGTTTAACCCCCTGATCACCCGGCGGGTGATATCAATTAGGTTTTAGGGTCAGATAGGGTCTGCGTCGCCCCAGGCAGCGCTAGGTTAGTGCCAGTACCGCTAACACCCACGTGTAAAGCATACACCTCCTAATATCTGATCTGATCAGATCTATACTAGCGTCCTCAGCAGTTTAGGGTTCCAAAAAACGCATTGTTAGCGGGATCAGCCCAGATACCTGCTAGCACCTGCATTTTGCCCCTCCACCCAGCCCACCCAAGTGCAGTATCAATCGATCGCTGTCACTTACAAAACACTAAACACATAACTTCAGCGTTCGCAGAGTCAGGCCTGATCCCCGCGATCGCTAACAGCTTTTTTTGGTAGCGTTTTATACAGTCGCTGACAGCCTAGGTGCTTTTTTACCTGTGAGTCTCACTAGTTGTACCACTAAATTTAGAGCCCAAAATGGCAAAGCGAAGGTACACTAGTGAAGAGGCCTACACGTTTCTGAGCATGACAGATAGTGAAGAGGAAGTCACTCATCTGTTAGATTCAGGCTCAGTGAAATAAAAAATGAATGCCCTTAGAAATCCTGAAGGCGGTGCTTGGTTTTCGGGGTCCCGTACGCGGCTAGACTCCAAAAAAGTCCCCCACATGTGGTATCCCCGTACTCAGGAGAAGCAGCAGAATGTATTTAGGGGTATAATTTCACATGTGCCCATAGCATGTGTGAGCAATATATCATTTAGTGACAACTTTGTGCAAAAAAAAAAAAGTTTGTAATATTCCCGCAACTTGTGGCAAAATATAAAATATTCCATGGACTCAACATGCCTCTCAGCAAATAGCTTGGGGCGTCTACTTTAGCAACGCACGGAAATTTTTTTTGTAGTACACGCCATAGGCACTCTATATGATTGTAGGAGACTTGGGACACCTTTGAGTTACCCTAGGAGAGTAGTAAGGAGGCGCGGATAGCGCGCTGCTGTGGCCAAATTGTGTTAACAGTGGAGGGGGGGGGGGGGGGTCGACTTAAAGGGACATGGTTAAATAAAACAAAAGCATTTGAGTGACCATAAAATATGATTAGATTATTAAAAGAAATGTCACAGTTAAAATATACCTTAAAAGTGGACACTATCAGTAGGGCAGTGGATGGTGTTAGTGGGGCAGGGGATGGTGTCAGTGGGCAGGGGATGGTGTCAGTGGGCAGGGGACGGTGTCAATGGGCAGAGTGCGGTGTCAGTGGGGCAGAGTGAGGTGTCAGTGGGCAGTAGATGGTGTCAGTGGGCAGTAGATGGTGTCAGTGGGCAGAGTGCATTGTCAGTGGGGCAGTAGATGGTGTCAGTGGGCAGTAGATGGTGTCAGTGGGCAGAGTCCATTGTCAGTGGGCAGAGTGCGGTGTCAGTGGGCAGAGTGCGGTGTCAGTGGGCAGAGTGCATTGTCAGTGGGCTGAGTGCGTTCTCAGTGGGGCAGAGTGCGTTCTCAGTGGGGCAGAGTGCGTTCTCAGTGGGGCAGAGTGCGGCATCAGTGGGCAGAGTGTATTGTCAGTGGGGCAGAGAGTGTTGTCAGTGGGCAGTAGGTGGTGTCAGTGGGCAGTAGATGGTGTCAGTGGGCAGAGTGAGGTGTCAGTGGGGCAGAGGGTGTTGTCAGTGGGGCAGAGAGTGTTGTCAGTGGGCAGTAGATGTGTCAGTGGGCAGAGTGAGGTGTCAGTGGGCAGAGTGAGATGTCAGTGGGGCAGAGTGCGGTGTCAGTGGGCAGTAGATGGTGTCAGTGGGCAGAGTGAGGTGTCAGTGGGGCAGAGGGTGTTGTCAGTGGGGCAGAGAGTGTTGTCAGTGGGCAGAGTGAGGTGTCAGTGGGGCAGAGTGCGGTGTCAGTGGGGCAGAGTGCGGTGTCAGTGGGCAGTAGATGGTGTCAGTGGGCAGAGTGCAGTGTCAGTGGGCAGTAGATGGTGTAAGTGGGCAGAGTGCGGTGTCAGTGGGCAGTAGATGGTGTCAGTGGGCAGAGTGCGGTGTCAGTGGACAGTAGATGGTGTAAGTGGGCAGAGTGCAGTGTCAGTGGGAAGTAGATGGTGTCAGTGGGCAGCGTGCGGTGTCAGTGGGCAGTAGATGGTGTCAGTGGGCAGAGTGCGGTGTCAGTGGGCAGTAGATGGTGTCAGTGGGCAGAGTGCGCTATCAGTAGGCAGTAGATGGTGTCAGTGGGCAGAGTGCGCTATCAGTGGGCAGTAGATGGCGTCAGTGGGCAGAGTGCGGTGTCAGTGGGCAGAGTGCGGTGTCAGTGGGCAGTAGATGGTGTCAGTGGGGAGAGTGCGGTGTCAGTGAGCAGAGTGCGGTGTCAGTGGGCAGTAGATGGTGTCAGTGGGCAGAGTATGGTGTCAGTGTGCAGAGTGCGGTGTCAGTGGGCAGTAGATGGTGTCAGTGGGCAGAGTACGGTGTCAGTGGGCAGAGTGCGGTGTCAGTGGGCAGTAGATGGTGTCAGTGGGCAGAGTGCGGTGTCAGTGGGCAGAGTGCACTATCAGTGGGCAGTAGATGGTGTCAGTGGGCAGTAGATGGTGTCAGTGGGCAGAGTACGGTGTCAGTGGGCAGAGTGCGGTGTCAGTGGGCAGTAGATGGTGTCAGTGGGCAGAGTGCGGTGTCAGTGGGCAGAGTACGCTATCAGTGGGCAGTAGATGGTGTCAGTGGGCAGTAGATGGTGTCAGTGGGCAGAGTACGGTGTCAGTGGGCAGAGTGCGGTGTCAGTGGGCAGTAGATGGTGTCAGTGGGCAGAGTATGGTGTCAGTGTGCAGATTGCGGTGTCAGTGGGCAGTAGATGGTGTCAGTGGGCAGAGTACGATGTCAGTGGGCAGAGTGCATTGTCAGTGGGCAGTGGACTTTTAATTACTAAAAAATCAACAAAAAAATCAAAGCAATCCACAGGCACCCCATAAATAGAGAAGAAAAAATATTAAACGCTACTGAGTGACGGCACAATGAAGTAATGATGCCAGGATGGTACTGCAGGTAGAACTAGATTTCAATCTTTAATCAGCAGCCATGTCCCTGGAAAGACAAGCGTGACAGTCCCACACTGGAGAACTTGTGGACTGAACTGCAGGGAAGTAAAGGCTCTCAGCTCTGCACTCACCCAGCGGTCTGTCTGTGTCTCCTTAGCTCGCTCAGCAGGCTCTGTGTCTGTTCCTCTTGCTTTTTGGACAGGTCACATGATCGGCTTGCAGAGGGGAAGAGCGGAGGCTGTGTGTCTGCATGAAGTAGGCACTGGGCACTGGCGAGTCTCTCCCCTCTCACAGCCGCCCTGCAATGTGTCACAACTTAACTTAAACAGTTCCGGG
This sequence comes from Lithobates pipiens, assembly GCF_037356315.1. NCBI lineage: Eukaryota > Metazoa > Chordata > Amphibia > Anura > Ranidae > Lithobates > Lithobates pipiens. The sequence goes on from NW_027507718.1 coordinate 138,066,435, forward strand.
GACTCGGCCAGAGCACCGGGCAGTGAAGGCAGGGAGGGTGACACCTGCACGGGAAACCCCAATACACAGTAATAATAGGAGACTCCTAAGCACTGTGTCCGGGGCTAAGGTGGACTTATCCCTTGACACAGGATTCAAAACCCGTACTGTCCGGGTGAAACCCGGGCGGGTGGCAACCCTAAGTGATTGGTTTTTCGGGGTGCCGTACGCGGTATCCCCGTGCTCAGGAGAAGCAGAAAAATGTATTTTGGGGTGCAATTCCACATATAACTATGGCATGCGTGAGCAATATATCATTTTGTGACAACTTTTTGTAAACTTTTTTTTTTGTCATTATTCAATCACTTGGGACAAAAAAATAATATTCAATGGGCTCAACATGCCCCTCAGCAATTTCCTTGGGGTGTCTACTTTCCAAAATGGGGTAATTTGGGGGGGTTTTGTACTCCCCTGCCATCATTTTAGCACCTCAAGAAATGAGATAGGCAGTCATAAATTAAAAGCTGTGTAAATTCCAGAAAATGTACTCTAGTTTGTAGATGCTATAACTTTTGCGCAAACCAATAAACGCTTATTGACATTTTTTTTACTAAAGACATGTGGCTGAATACATTTTGGCCTAAATGTATGACTAAAATTGAGTTTATTCGATTTTTCTTATAACAAAAAATATATATATTTTTTAAATTTTTTGGTCTTTTTCCATTTATATCGTAAAAAATAAAAATCGCAGAGGCAATCAAATACCATCAAAAGAAAGCTCTATTTGTGGGAAGAAAAGGACGCAAATTTTGTTTGGGTACAACATTGCATGATCGCGCAATTACCAGTTAAAGCAGTGCAGTGCGAAATTGTAAAAAGACCTCTGGTCCTTAGGCTGACAATTGGTTCGGGGCTGAAGTGGTTAAATGATAATTGTAGAACGTAAAATAAAAATTGCTTAACCAATCGCTAAAAGAAAAAGCAAAATAAATAAGTTAAAGGTCTCAATTCCAAACAGTGCAAATTTTCAATCAACAAAGATAAAAGTCGATATATATATATATATATTAGTGTGAAGTGATGCTCCAGAGGAAATAATGGTGAAAAACAGATCCCGCATCCAAAATAATTCACCACCATGTGAGTAATGAGGCTCCTTACCGACTACAGACGACCACAACAAAGGTAGTCTCACCAGGCACAGGGAAATTCAGAGAATGCTCCCATAATGTAATATTTCGTAAATGATGATTAAATAAACCAAACAAATTGCACTTACAAGATATTTCATCCGTTAAGAGAGTAGCAACAATTGTATATCAAGGGTAAAAATTGCGGCGTCTCCACAGGCTTCCTACCGCTTGCTGTCTGTGTCCCATCAATCTCCTAATAGAAAATGCAATGACGTCAGCGCCACAGGCTCCACCCTACGTGTTTTGTCACAATAGGATGTCGTCTGGGGATTGGCCAGATTGACCATTTACATTATAGCGACACCTGACATTGCTTGTGATTTGCACCGCATTGCTGTGCAGATTGCATGTGATGTCTGTGCAATGTGAATTCAGCCATACAGATTGTATGGCTGAATTTGCATTGCATTCGGACCAAAATGGTGCAGGACCCTTTTTTTGGTCTGCACTGGAAACAGATTGCATGGGTGTTCACACTCATGCAATACAATTCTTGCACCATTTGACAGTTTGCACTGTGACCTGGGGGTGTCAATAATTTTGTATTGACACCAGCAGCGGTTCACGTAGGGCAGTGTGAGCTGCCTGCCAGACACGTTCGATGCGGGAACCCACACTGGAATCGCACTGGTTCCCGCATTGCTATAGTGTGGACCTAGCCTCCCAAAACCAAAAATTTATTATATTGCAGTTTACCAATTATTAGATGTGATGGCTGCATCAGTTTTCTTCATTTCATTTTAGAATTTTTCCCTTTCTTTTCACCTGGTGATCTGATCGGGCCAGTAACACACCGCCTGTATTAGAGTGCCCCCACTCTGAATGTAGGAGCACAGGGGGCACCTTTGGACAGCACCATTATCAGTCTGGGAGGAAGAAATACACTAAAACACTGAAGCCAAACTTCAGCTTATACTTTATAATCACTTAAAGCGCGAGTCCGCCGGGAGTTCCGCCGTTTTTTTTTTTTAAAAGCCAGCAGCTACAAATACTGCAGCTGCTGACTTTTAAAATAGTGACACTTACCTGCCCAGCGCGCCCGCGATGTCGGCACCCGAAGCCGATCTCTCGATCGTCTCTCGGGTGCTGCCGCCGCCATCTTGGGTATGGGAATCAGGAATCATTTCCTGGTTCCCTACTGCGCATGCGCGAGTCGCGCTGCGCAATAAGTATGGTCCCCACTGTCTCTGGGATCCGTGTGTTTCCCAGCAGGCAGCGGGGGAACTTTCGGAAAGGGGCGTAGATTCTGCAGAATCTACGACGGAAGTGGGTGCAGATACCTGTACTGTACAGGTACCTGCACCCCCCTCCCCCCTGAAAGGTGCCAATTGTGGCGCCGGAGGGGGGGAGGATTCCAATGAGCGGAAGGTCCACTTTAGGGTGGACCTCCGCTTTAAGGCAAACAGTTCTTTTCCCTTTGAGATAAAGGTTTTACATGAAAAAAATAAAAGCTGATCACTATCGTTCTCAACCCTCTAACTGCTACAACTGCAGGACAGCATGCTCAGTTGAAAAACGACAGACTTAGTGACCAGATGAAAATAAAGCAAAGAAAGACTAAATAAGAAAACAAATGCAGCCGTCACATGTAAAAATTGGTAAGCTGCAATCGATATAATACATTTTTGGGGGGTTTAATACCGCCTTAGCAATTTTTTTTTGAAGCCAACAATGCAGTGTGTGTGTCTAATGACAGTTTACACCAATTTGCATAGATCCAATATATATATATAAATACTGTCCATTTTATTGAACAGGGTTTCCTATTAGAGAAAAATAAAGCAAAGTGGATGAATGTGTAGCGTGCAGCATGAAGAGGGGCTGGGCAGACCCACATCCATCCTACATTGATGTGATGATCAGGAGCTGTCAGCAAGGAGTGACCAATAAAAACATGAGTAAATGTCAGGGCCAAGGCATCCGGTGCACAAGGATGGCTGATAAATCCAAGGTCCCCATAGAGCACAGAGAACTGGGTCTGTGTACACGGGAAGGACATTACAAGGTGCAATATATCGGATCTGATGACGTCTCACTTGTAGAAGGATCCTGAATGCAAATATGGATTGAAGCGGCTGTAACCTCTGCTGCCAACAGAGGGCGCCAAACACACGGCGATGGTGTGCAGAGGCTACTGCCCTATCGGTGCCTCCCTCCTTTCACACTCATACTAATACATAGGAATAGATACTCAGGGCCAGACCAGGCTCTGCCGCCTGCACATCACCCCGAGCTGTACACGAGCGTGCACCATGGAGTGAGTACTACAGGGCTCTGTATACTAAAAGCTACATACTCGGAAATGCTTGCTTCCTTCTGCATGCTGTGCATCCCTATATCACCTACTACCTCCTCTCATCATCCTACATACCTCCCCTGTACCCCAGTCTTCTTCTACCACCCCCTCTCGTCATCCTACCAACCTACCCTACCTATCCTACCTCCTATTTGGTCATCCCACCAACCTCCCATGTATTCAAAGTCTCCCTGTATCACCAACCACCACCTTTGGTCATCCTACGTACCGCCTATGTACCCCAGTCTCCCTGCACCTCCTACCACCTACTGTGCATCCTGTGTACACCACCCCTGTATCCCTATCCTCCCTGTATCACCTACCACCTAGGACTACCACTTCCCCTCATCCTACATGCTGCACATGTATTCTAGTCTTCTTCTATCACCTCTCTCTCATCATCCTCTACATCTTCCTATTCCAAATGCCTTGAATCAACTATTCTGTGTATCCTGTATACCTCCCATGTATCCCATCCTCCCTGTATTACCATCACCGCTGATCATCCTGATCATCTCTCATGTATCCCAGTCTCCATGTGTTACTTACATTTATTTCTGGTCATCCTACCTACCTCCCATGTATTCCAGTCTCCCTGTATCACCAACCACCACCTTTGGTCATCCTACATAACTCCTATGTATCCCAGTTTCCCTGTACCACCTATCAATGCCTCCCATGATCTTACACATATTCCATGTATCCCAGTCATACTGTACCACCTACCACTACTTCTGAACATCCTACATATCTTCCATGTATCCCGGTCTTCCCTTATCACCTACCACCACCTCTAATCATTCTGCATACCTCCTATGTATCTTACATTTATTTTCCTTGTATCAACTACCCTCACATGTGGTCATCCTACTTACCTCTTATGTATCCCAGTCTCCCTGTACCACCTACCATCACAGCTGATTATCCTACATACCACTCACACATCCCAGCCTCCCTGTATAACCTACCACCATCTCTGATCATCCTACATACCTCTCATGTATCCCAGCCTTCCTGTATAACCTACCCTCATATGTGATCTTCCTTCATACCTCCAATATATCCCAGTCTCTCTCTATAACCTACCCTCACATCTGGTAATCTTACATACCTCCAACATATCCTAGTCTCCCTGTATCTCCTACCACCACCTCTGATCATCGTACATACCTCTATTGTATCCCAGTCTCCCTGTATCACCTACCCTCATATGTGATCATTCTACATACCTTTAATGTATCCTAGCCTCCCTGTTTTACCTACCCTCGCATCTGGCCATCCTACATACCTCTTATATATCCAAGCCTCCCTGTATCACCTACCACCACCTTTGGCCATCTTACATACCTCTAATGTATCCCAGTCTCCCTGTACCACCTACCCTCATATGTGATCATTCTACATACCTATAATGTATCCTAGCCTCCTTGTATCACCTACCCTCACATCTGGCCATCCTACATACCTCTTATATATCCCAGCCTACCTGTATCACCTACCACAACCTTTGATGATTGTACATACCACTCATGTATCCCAGTCTCCCTGTATGACCTACCCTCACATCTGGTTATCCTATGTATCTCCAACATATCCTAGTCTCCCTGTACCCCCTACCACCACCCCTGATCATCGTACATACCTCTAATGTATCCCAGTCTCTGTGTATTACCTACCCTCATATGTGATCATCGTACATACCTCTAATGTATCCCAGTCTCCCTGTATCACCCACCCTCATATGTGATCATCGTACATACCTCTAATGTATCTCAGTCTCCCTGTATTACCTACCCTCATATATGATCATCGTACATACCTCTAATGTATCCCAGTCTCCCTGTATCACCTACCCTCATATGTGATCATCGTACATACCTCTAATGTATCTCAGTCTCCCTGTATTACCTACCCTCATATATGATCATCGTACATACCTCTAATGTATCCCAGTCTCCCTGTATCACCTACCCTCATATGTGATCATCGTACATACCTCTAATGTATCTCAGTCTCCCTGTATTACCTACCCTCATATATGATCATCGTACATACCTCTAATGTATCCCAGTCTCCCTGTATTACCTACCCTCATATGTGATCATCGTACATACCTCTAATGTATCTCAGTCTCCCTGTATCACCTACCCTCATATGTGATCATCGTACATACCTCTAATGTATCTCAGTCTCCCTGTATCACCTACCCTCATATGTGATCATCGTACATACCTCTAATGTATCTCAGTCTGCCTGTATTACCTACCCTCATATGTGATCATCGTACATACCTCTAATGTATCTCAGTCTGCCTGTATTACCTACCCTCATATATGATCATCGTACATACCTCTAATGTATCTCAGTCTCCCTGTCTACCTCTAATGTATCTCAGTCTGCCTGTATTACCTACCCTCATATGTGATCATCGTACATACCTCTAATGTATCTCAGTCTGCCTGTATTACCTACCCTCATATATGATCATCGTACATACCTCTAATGTATCTCAGTCTCCCTGTATTACCTAACCTCTAATGTATCCCAGTCTCCCTGTATCACCTACCCTCATATGTGATCATCGTACATACCTCTAATGTATCTCAGTCTCCCTGTATTACCTACCCTCATATATGATCATCGTACATACCTCTAATGTATCCCAGTCTCCCTGTATTAACCTACCCTCATATGTGATCATCGTACATACCTCTAATGTATCTCAGTCTCCCTGTATTACCTACCCTCATATATGATCATCGTACATACCTCTAATGTATCCCAGTCTCCCTGTATCACCTACCCTCATATGTGATCATCGTACATACCTCTAATGTATCTCAGTCTCCCTGTATCACCTACCCTCATATGTGATCATCGTACATACCTCTAATGTATCTCAGTCTGCCTGTATTACCTACCCTCATATGTGATCATCGTACATACCTCTAATGTATCTCAGTCTGCCTGTATTACCTACCCTCATATGTGATCATCGTACATACCTCTAATGTATCTCAGTCTGCCTGTATTACCTACCCTCATATATGATCATCGTACATACCTCTAATGTATCCCAGTCTCCCTGTATCACCTACCCTCATATGTGATCATCGTACATACCTCTAATGTATCTCAGTCTCCCTGTATTACCTACCCTCGTATGTGATCATCGTACATACCTCTAATGTATCCCAGTCTCCCTGTATTACCTACCCTCATATATGATCATCGTACATACCTCTAATGTATCCCAGTCTCCCTGTATCACCTACCCTCATATGTGATCATCGTACATACCTCTAATGTATCCCAGTCTCCCTGTATTACCTACCCTCATATGTGATCATCGTACATACCTCTAATGTATCTCAGTCTCCCTGTATTACCTACCCTCATATGTGATCATCGTACATACCTCTAATGTATCTCAGTCTCCCTGTATTACCTACCCTCATGTGATCATCGTACATACCTCTAATGTATCTCAGTCTCCCTGTATTACCTACCCTCATATGTGATCATCGTACATACCTCTAATGTATCTCAGTCTCCCTGTATTACCTACCCTCATATGTGATCATCGTACATACCTCAAATGTATCCCAGTCTCCCTGTATTACCTACCCTCATATGTGATCATCGTACATACCTCTAATGTATCTCAGTCTCCCTGTATTACCTACCCTCATATGTGATCATCGTACATACCTCTAATGTATCTCAGTCTCCCTGTATTACCTACCCTCATATGTGATCATCGTACATACCTCTAATGTATCTCAGTCTCCCTGTATTACCTACCCTCATATGTGATCATCGTACATACCTCTAATGTATCCCAGTCTCCCTGTATCACCTACCCTCACATCTGGTCCTCACTCTCCTATACTGCCGAGAACCCCTCTGATGAACATCCCCTCTGTCATGTCCTTCTCCTGTGTACATCTTACCTTCCATATATTGTCAGTTTTCTTGTATGCTTATTCTTTACACCCCTTCATTTGTATCATGTGCCTTCCTACAAGCAGAACACATTTGCAATCCTTCTGCGTTCTTGTATTCTCTTTTTTCCCCCTTTGATGTTATTTATACCACAGCCCATCCATTACACATCCCCTCCCTTTAAATTCCTGCAATCCCTTTATATCTTGCAATCCTGCCTATCTCCTGGCAATACCTAAGGTCCCTCTGCCATCCCCCCTTATCTCAGTGCACCACCCCCCACCCTATGCAGTTTTGCACCCTGTAGTGCTTTCTGAAATTCCTGTTCTTCCTGTAATCACATCTACTCCCTGCATCCCTGCTGCTGTTCTGCCACTCCTCGTTGTATATCAGAGCTGATTCCCATCTGACTGCCCTATATTCCCTTAATGTTGTATGTCAGCACTTCTAAAAGTCCCCGAATTCTCCACCTTTGCCTGTCTTCTTCCCTTGTCTTAGGTGCTGCTATTCTAGTTTGGTTAATTGACATGACTTTTGCTGCCTGTCCTTTAAATAAGATGGTTGTGGGGAGTATCCCTTTAAGTTTGTGTGATGGCTGCAGCACGAGGAGGTAGAGTCTCCCCGTACCCTCTTCACCACCTGTTGGCGTTCCTGGATTCACCTCCACTGACTTGTTTGTGGGGCCCATCTAAGTCATTTCCACTTGTATGTATATAACCGCTGGTGCAGGAGCTCCCTTAACTGAAAACGCCTCTTGTTCTGCTCTGGGGGGGGGGGGGGGTTTGGATGCTGAAATTAGACTAGGATGTAAGGTGCAAGGGATCCATAGCCAGAGAAGCTGGTGGGAGACAAATCAGGGAAGGGCTGTGGATACAAGAATGCAGAGAGGCTGTGGGGGAGAGAGAAAAGGAGGGAGGCATCATGGAGTGTAGACAGAATGAGCAGGAAAGGGAACAGGGAGTGAGTGGCCTCAGTACGGAACCAGAGACACATTCCCACATTCCAAAACAAGGTTCATTCCCAGCACAGCCAATCGTGGAATAATCAGGCCGTGATAGAACGAAATGGCAAAAAAAAGGCGAATGACACGATTAGTGTTAACTTGGAAAATGGAGTAATACCTAGCACTTGACAAGTAGTATAGTAGCACGCAGCGTCTTATAATAATGCACAGGGGATATAATATGCCACAAACACAAATTATGTAATAACGCACGCGGTGATATAATAACAGCAGTGGTACAGCACATAGAGAAATATTAACAGAACTGTTTAAAAAAAACAAAACGTTTTTTTTATTTTCGACTTGGCTTGCTGCGTGTTTTACAATAGTGTCAGTAACTTGGTGATTATTGTGAAAATAAACTTCAGTAAAGAATATTGGTTTTATACATGAGTATACATCCCACGAAAGTTACAAATATGCATTCATGGACATTGTGTCATATACAGTGCCTGGAAAAAGTATTCATACCCCTTGACATTTTCCACATTTTGTCATGTTACAACCAAAAAATGGAAATGTATTTTATTGAGATTTTTATGTGATAGACCAGCACAGAGTGGCACATAATTGTGAAATGGAAGGATAATGATAAATGGTTTTTAAAATTCTTTACAAATAAATATGTGAAAAGTGTGTGGTTACATAGTTAGTAAGGTTGAATAAAGACACCAGTCCATCCAGAATGAGTGTCTACAATTGTCCCTATCCCTATAAATTGCACCCTCACATCGGTCCCTACCTTCAAGGAGCCCACAATCCAATTTCCCAATTCATATACTAGGGCCAATTTTGGACAGAAGCCAATTAACCTACCTGCATGTCTTTGGAGTGTGGGAGGAAACCGGAGGAAACCCATGCAGGTACAGGGAGAACATGCAAACTCCAGGCAGGGAGTGTCGTGGTTGGGATTTGAGAGCGCTAACCACTACACCACTGTGCTGCCCATTTGTATTCAGCCCCCCTGAGTCAATACTTTGTAGAACCACCTTTCACTGCAATTACAGCTGCAAGTCTTTTTGGGGAGGTCTCTACCAGCTTTGCACATCTAGAGAGTGACATTTTTACCTATTCTTCTTTGCAAATAGCTCAAACTCTGTCAGATTGGATGGAGAACAGCAATTTTCAAGTCTTGCCACAGATTCTCAATTGGATTTAGGTCTGGACTTTGACTGGGCCATTCTAACACATGAAAATGCTTTGTTTTAAACCATTGGAGCTCTGGCTGTATGTTTAGGGTTGTTGTCCTGCTGGAAGGTGAACCTCCGCCCCATTCTCAAGTCTTTTGCAGACTGTAATGCTGTGTACACATGGTCGGACTTTCCGGCAGAAAAAGTCAGACAGAATAATTTCATCGGATATTCCAATCGTGTGTGGGCTTCAGCGGACCATGTTTTAAATCTTTCCGACAGAATCAATTTCTGTCGGGAAAATCGTTCCAACAGACCAAAAACAGCGCAAGGGCAGCTACTGGCTACTGGCTATTGAACTTCCTTTTTCTAGTCCTGTCGTACATGTTGTACGTCACTGCGTTCTAAATGATCTGACTTTGGTGTGATCGTGTGTAGGCAATTCCATTTCAGTGGAACTCCGTCAGAAAAAAACGCCAGAGTTTTATTGTGACGGAAAAAATAGTGTATGCGGCATAACAGGTTTTCTTCTAAGATTGCCCTATATTTGGCTCCATCAATCTTCCCATCAACTCTGACCAGATTCCCTTTCTCTGCTGAAGAAGAGCATCCCCACAACATTATACTGCCACCACCATTTTTCACAGTGGGGATGGTGTGTTCAGGGTGATGTGCTGTGTTTGTTTTGCTTTAAGGCCAAAAAGTTCAATTTTGGTCTCATCTGACCAGAGCACCTACTTCCACATATTTGCTGTGTCCCCCACATGGTATTTCACAAACTGCAAACATGACTTTTTATGGCTTTCTTTCAACAATGGCTTTCTTCTTGCCACTCCATAAAGGCCAGATTTGTGGAGTGAATGACTAATAGTTGTCCTGTGGACAGATTCTCCTACCTGAGCTGTGGATCTCTGCAGCTCCTGCAGAGTTACCATGGGCCTCTTGGCTGCTTCTCTGATCAATGCTCTCCTTGCTCAGCCTATCAGTTTAGGTGGACGGCCTTGTCTTGGTAGGTTTGCAGTTGTGCCATATTCTACATTTTCGGATGATGGATTGAACAGTGCTCCGTGAGATGTTCAAAGCTTAGGATGTTTTTTATCACTTAACCCAGCTTTAAACTTCTCCACAACATTATCCCTGACCTGTCTGGTGTGTTTCTTGGCCTTCATGATGCTGCTTGTTCACTAAGGTTCTCTAACAAACCTCTGAGGGCTTCATAGAACAGCTGTATTTATACTGAGATGAAATTATACACAGATGGACTCTATTTACTAATTAGGTGACTTTTGAAGGCAATTGGTTCCACTAGATAGGCGTATCAGAGTAAAGGGGGTTGAATACAAATGCATGGTATGAATACTTTTTCAAAGCACTGTGTGTGTGTGTATATATATATATATATATATATATATATATATATATATATATATATATTGTATTGTTGTGCTTCGAAATCTGTCAGCTTTTTTTTGCATGACTTGCTGTGTATTATTACAAAAGTGCCAGGGTGATTTGGTGATTAGAAAATTCGATTATAAGATAAGATTGGTTTTCAACATGAGAATACACATTTGTTGAGAGCTAAATATACTTCCATGGACATCTTGTTACATACTTAAAGCCCTACTCCAGGATATGAGCAGCCCCGTCCCACCCCCTCTAATTCACTGCTGGTAAAAAAAAAAAAAAACGTTCCAAATGGCCATTTTACTTACCTGAAGCCACACGTGACAATCCTTTAGTTTTCTATTTACTTCCTTTGAGATCACTGTCTGCATAACATGGACACCTTTTATTGGCATAGGCAACTCCAGTAGCCAGTTCTCTCTCATAGGGCTCACATTGACACCTGGGGGGATGATACAAACAGGCAGCCGAGCTGCAGTTTTACGGCCCCCTAGTTGCATATTGAATTCTAACGTTACAGCTTAACAGGACTATACACCTTTCACGACTGCTAAAGCTTGTGTTTTCTAATGAATGGAGCTACACCTTAAATGCAAGCCACTTGTTGTGGCATGGTGCTGCAATGTAAAATTGCTATTGAGCCATTTTTTTAAAATACAGTCGCGCCCACTGAACATCTGTCAGCTGCTGCTATACTGCCCTTTTAAAAGCAATCCACTGCAAATCAATTTTTAGAGGATGGTAAGCTTACCATCCTGAAAGAGCTCATAGGCTCCAGAGGCGGGAGAAAGTAGATCGTTGGTGACAGGACAAGTGCCCACAAAGTAAAAAAAGTGGAGAAAAACACCTGATCCCCAGGTAGGGCGGAAAATTAGCTTGACTCATGGAGGAAGCTATAACTTTGATCCATTACACCAGTGGCGACTGTTGGTCAAAATTTTGGCAAACAGACCTGGCCGGTCGCCTCACTCACACCCCTCAACCCCGCCCCCCCCCCCCCCCCCCCCGCTGCATCCTCTCACACTATCATCACCATAATTTTTCCAGGAGTTGGTCCTTAACATTACAAAGATTTAAAAAGTGAAAACAATGTAAACACATGTTCCCATGTGTATGTTCAAGCTGAAGTATTTCCAAGCACAGCAAAAACAAATGTGTTTTTTACACATATACAGCATATTTACAGTGTGTGTATATATATATATATATATATATATATATATATATATATATATAAAGCATATTGCGGTGAAAGTCAACATAGCTGGACAAACCCCTATTAGTAGGACCTGTTTACAGAGGACATAACCAGCCACCCTATCTGAGTTGCCACACACTTGGCCTGGGTGATTCTTATACACTAGAAAAATGTGTAAAAATATATGGTACATTAGTGCACTCCGGTGCTGCATTGTAATATAATAATAAGATAATAATCCTTAGCTGGCTAATGACTTGGAACACCATTTGCCCCTTGTGTCACCACCACCACCACCACTTTGAAGTAAGAGAGACAATTTGTTGACACTAGAGCCCTGCAGTGAGTCCCATGTATTGCTAGTTGTCTCTGTTTCTGACCGATTGAAATAGCAGATGGCTGGCTAAATGATTGTCCAACTGTTTGGGCAATCATCCTTCGTAGACAGTTGCCTGAGATGGATGTCATGAATTTGCATGGTGCTGTGTTGACTGTATATATATATATGAATAATTATAAATAGCATGTGATCTAAAATGTATCATCTACTGTTCTGTGCACAGACTGTTCATCCAAAAAATTGTACACGTTGCAAAGTCACATTGCTTATAGAGCTTGTCTGAGTGCTGGAGAGGATTGGCCACACATGCATCTTTTTGAAAATGGGTAAAATTCAGAAAAAGGATTGTTTTTTTCTGAAATGGAATAGGGGCTGTGTTATGTAGTAGTAGAATTGTGTGTGTATATATATCTATATATATATAGATATATATATAAAAAAAAAAAAAAAAAAAAAAATATATATATATATATATATATATATATTATAAATGTATATATACTCTCTCTCTCTCTCTCTCTCTCTCTCTCTTCATTTTTAGAATGTATTTTCCTTAGTTTTCTCTGTAGTAGTGATTATCATTAAACATCAGACACATTCTGCCTTGGATGCTTTGAATATTTTGCTGATAATCAAATACTTTTAATAATATGTGAATCTGTTATCATGTGCTTCTTATTTATTTGCTATGGTGAAATGATGTTGAATTAGACAATACAATCATTCAAAATGTGTCTGTTGTTATCACACTGAGTGAAGGGGAACAAGATAAGCAGGAAGTCATTTAGTTTATATGTTATATTTCATGATTCATAGAGAATCACAATCTCTTTTTGTACATTTTTGTTGTACATTTTATATTTCTACATTACTTTGTAATCGATAAAAAATATTTTCTCATTAAAATAATATTTAAAAAAAACAAACAAAGAAAAAACACTAATAATGCCTCCCGAATTTGCATCATGTATGGCCTTGCCTAACTCTCTCATTGGCAACAATGAAGGTATTTATTGGCTGTTACAAGCATCAATGAGAAGATGATCAGGGAATTCTGCATGCACAGTCTAATTTAATATAGCTAGAGAAGATGCTAACTGAATGGTTCCACAATATGTCTGCCATTTATTAACATTGAAAATGAGCTTTCTAAGTGTTTGATGACTGTGAGACGTCTGGCTCAAATGTCTATAAATACTGAGCCTTCAGATGAAATAAGCATACACCATTTCAACTGAGTTGCCTTCACTCCTTTTTAATCGGAGATCAGTGTAGCCAAACAGTACAGGCATTTTAATACAGAAGAAACATGCTTTGTCTCTTCTGTATTAACGCGACTTACTTGACTGCACATGCGCAGCTCACTGCACAATAGAGTTGGGCGAACACCCCCGAATTTGCAGGGTGTACAGCGGGTAGTCACTCTGTTGAACGCCCTGCAATGCGCTGCACAGTCAGGGCGCAGTAAAAGCTGTTTGTTAAGGAGCTGCGAATCCCATCCCAAAATCAAAAACAAGAGACATGGGTCTCTTCCCCACAACCCTGGGCTGTGGTTGTGGGGGTCTGCGGGAGGGGGCCTTATCAGAATCTGGAAGCCCTCTTTAATAAGAGGACCCCCAGACACCCGCCCCCCCCCCCCCCATGTGAACCACTATAGGGTACACAGAAACAGTTTTTGACAACTCCTTTTTCTTTTTTTAAATAAAAAAAATGTGTCCCCCGATGTAAATCCATCATCAATCAAGCCGCCCACCACACCTGAAAGAAAACAAAATAAAAAAAATTCTCCACCATCATTGACAGCTGAGGAATTGTCAACAACTGTCTCCGTTTTTATTACTTTTTGACACTTTTTGGTGAATGGGCAGGGGTACATAGTACCCCATACTTATTCACATGGGGGGAGCCAGGATCTAGGGGCCCCCTTGTTAAAGTAGGCTTCCAGATTCTGATAAGCCCCACTGCCCAGAGACCCCCACAACCACAGCCCAGCACAACCACATCAACATGGGGACAAGGTGCTTTGGGGCGGGGGGCAGAACCTCCTTGCCCAAAAGCACCCCCCATCCTCCCCATGTTGAGGACATGTGGCCTGGTACAGTTTGCGGGGGGTGCACTCGCTCAACCCCCCCCCCCCTCTTTTTCTGACCTGCCAGGCTGTGTGCTCTTATAAATGTCTAATATGGATTTTGGGGCCCCCACTTTGTTTTAAAAAAAATACATACCAGACTGGGGGTGACCACACACCATTTTTTTCTCTATGCATGCTACAGATGCATCACTTTACAGGCAGACTAAGGGGACCCCCAGGCACTATATTTAAAGGAATTTTTCATTTTTATTGTTGCACTTTAGACATCATTAACCACTTCCCACCCGGCCAATGCATATATACGGCCGGGTGGGAGCCGTCTACTTCTGATAGGACGTTCAGGAACGTCCTTCAGAAGGAGCGGGATCGCGCGCGCGCGTGCCCGCGCAGCGGCGCGATCCCGATGTGCTCGTGTCACCCGGACACGGCACATCTCAGATCGGCAGGAGGGCTCTGTGATTGGCCCTCCTGATCACATGACGGCCGTGCCATGCTAGGCAATCGGCTCCTCCTCTCCTCACACAGAAGTCATCGCTGAGGAGAGGAGAGCAGATCGCTGCAGCCGGCTGATGATCAGTGAGTATGAGCTGTTTTTTACAGCTTTTTACTCTCTGATCATCAGTCTAGTGTAAACACACAACACACCACACAGTATAAACACAGTCCCCACATATGTCCCCATAACACACATGTCCCCAAAACATACATGTCCCCAAATAATAAAAACACATGTCCCTAATAATAAAAACATGACCCCCACATATGTCCCACTAAAATCGCATGTCCCAATGATTATGTGCACACATATGTACGTGATCACCTGCACACATATGTACATGATCATTTGCGTACATATGTCCGTGATCACACAAACCAATTATTATACACTTAACGGGATTTTTTTTTACCAAAAACATGTAGCAGAATACATTTTTGGTTAAATTTATGACAAAATTTGATTTTATTGGATTTCTTTTAAAATAGAAAAAAGAAAATATTGTTTTTTTTCCAAATTTCCGCTTTTTTTGTGCTTATATCGCAAAAAAAAAAAAACGGAGTAGTGAATAAATACCACCAAAATAAAGCTCTATTTGTGCGAACAAAATGATATAAATTTCATTTGGGTACAGTGTAGCATGACCGCGCAACGCAATTGTCACTGAAAGCGCTAGAGCGATGAAAGCTGAAAATTGGGCTGGGAAGGAAGGGGGCGAAAGTGCCCTGTATTGAAGTGGTTGCTCCTGAAAAACAATTGTTTTTAAAAAGATTTTTTGCATTCATACATGTACCCGGACCCCCATACCATGGCTTATTTGGATTGTACAATTATTTTTTATTTTATTTATTTGTTTTTAAGGTTGAACTGGATGGACTTGTGTCTTTTTTCAACCTGACTAACTATAACTATAACTATAATTTTATGGCCAATTACTTGCATATAAGCCTTCAAAATGGGCACTTACGATTTTTCCTGTTCAGCTCTCGTATACTTTAATGGGGTTTGCCCTTTGGGTTAGAACTTTTTTTCTCCTGTTTGTGAGTTCTGCTGCAAACCAAATGGGGGTATTTGGCCCATCTCTACTGTAGAAATTCGCCCGAAGATGTCAGCAGCTAGGCGGGGAGCTTGAGGATGCCACATCGCTGGAGTGGAGATAAGCAGTCCCGCTACAAGAAAGATGCTGAGGATGTTGGGAGGGTAATGCAAATGAAAGTTCACAAACTTTCTGTCATTTGAATTCTTACTGAAGGTGAGTGAGAGGACAGTTAGACCTAATTCGGGAGACTTGGAAGAGCAAGATTGCTGGCTTTGTGGTGGAATATGTGCTGTGCAAAACAGAGACATTGATAGGGATGATAGAAGTGATGGAAATGGCAACCCTTTTTGAGTTGTCACAGGAGAAGGAGGTTAGGGGAAATTTCCAATGGATAAACCCATTTTGTTGGCATCTGTGGGGATTTCATTTAACCACTTGATCTCTGGAAGATTTACCCCTTTCATGACCAGGCCATTTTTTATGATATGGGACTGCGTTGATTTAAATGACAATTGTGCAGTCATGCACAAATAGAGCTTTCTTTTGGTGGTATTTGATCACCGCTGGGTTTTTTATTTTTTGCGTTATAAAAAGAGAAACTTGACAATTTTGGGGAAAAAAACAATAATTTTTTTTCTTTCTGCTATAAAACATATCCAATAAAAAAATTTAAAAATATTTCTGTTATAAAAATCTCAATAAGCATATATTGATTGGTTTGTGCAAAAGCTATAGTGTCTACAAACGATAGCATATATACTGGAATTATTATTATTATTTTTTTTTTTTATATACTAGTAATGACGGCAATTAGCTACGTATAGTGGGACTGTGTCAGGGCTCAGCCCTTCCTTCTCAAAGCTGGCCACTCAGGCTAATTGCCAGCTCCTATCTCTCCACAGTGACTCACCTGTTGATGATAGCCTGCTCGTCAGTCCTGCCTACTTAAGTCGTTCAGCCCAGATGATATCTGCCTTCGCCTTGGTCACATCTCTAGAGATGCTCTCCTTTGTTCCTGTTAAAGACTTGCTTGGCTGACATTCCTTCTGGCTCCAGATCCTTCTGGCTCCAGATCCTGCTTGCTGTTCTACTACGCTCATCTCTGGCTCCCTGACCTTTTGGCTTGTCTGACTATCCATTCCGGTTCCTGAACTCTGGCTATGTTTTGACTACGTTTACTCTGTTTACCTTTTTATTATTATTATTATTAATAAACACTTCCATACCGGGCCTATTCTGGCACTACTCTCCTACATGTAAAAATGATAATGTTTTTGCTAGAAAATGACTCTGAACCCCCAAACATTATATCTATTTTTTAGAAGACACCCCAGGGAATAAAATGATGGTCATTGCAACTTTTTATTGCACGGTATTTGCACAACAGTTTTACAACCTTTTTTTTTTTTTGGGGAAAAAAAACAGTTTCATAATTTAAAAAAATAACAAAACAGTAAAGTTAGCCCAAATTTTTTATATAATGTGAAAGATTATGTTACGCCAAGTAAATAGATACCCAACATTTCATGCTTTAAAATTGTGCACAGTCATGGAATGACGCCAATATTTTTTTACAGGTTACACGTTTAGAGTTACAGAGGAGGTCTAGTGCTAGAATTGTTGCTCGTGCTCTAACACACATGACGATACCTCATATGTGTGGTTTGAACAACGTTTACATATGTGGGCGGGACTAACATGTGCGTTTACTTCTGAGCATGAGCTACCGGGGACAGGGGCATTTAACATTATTTTATTTTATTTTATTTTTTATTTTACTTTTTTTTAAGTTTACTTTCTTTTACAACTTTTCTTTTCTTTTTTTATCACTTTTATTCCTATTACAAGGAATGTAAACATCCCTTGTAATAGGAATCATTTGTGACAGGTCCTCTTTATGGAGAGATGCGGGGTCAATAATACCCCACCTCTCTCTCAGGCTGGAAAGCATTAGATCGGAAAAAAAAATCCACAATCTCATGCTTACCAGCCACGATCATGGGTTTGTTTACATCCACGGCCCGTACGTGATGTCATAACATCGTGCCCGGGCCTCCGATGGTCATAGAGATGGTCACCGGAAATCTCTATGCTCGTCATCCTGCTGTGGCCGATTCTTTCCCCGGGTCCCCGATGGCATGGGAGAGCCTGGAGAAGCACCGGATAGTGGCAGGAGGGGAGATGTCTCCTCCTGTCGCCTGTAAGAATGATCATGCGGTGGAACTGCCGCTATGATCATTCTTATGGTGCACAGAATCGCCGGCTGAAAACAAGGATATCTGAATGATGCCTGTGGCTGCAGGCATCATTCAGATATTCCCACTGAAAGTCCAGGACGTCATATGACGTCCTTGGGCAGGAAGTGGTTAAACAAGTGTGATTTAACTGTACTTGTGTCTCAGTCTGATTCATGGTTTCTGACGGTAGGCTAAGGCCATGAATTCAGAAGATGCAGTCAATCCACTTGTTGGTAATATTTTTTCCATATTGGATGAGCAGGATCACCGCATGGATCAGTTTGCAATGGCGTTACAAACACCTGGAATCTCCCACTGTGGCTGCTCCAGTACAACCTGTGTTGCAGGCCGGCCCTGCTCCTGCTCTAGTCTCCGTGCAGGCACCCGCCTCGAGTATTAAATCTATAAGAGTTATGCCTGGTTCCGCTCCACTTCTCTAGCGATTTAGGGGCGATCCAGACCAATGCAGAGGGTTTCTCAACCAGGTTGAGATATACTTTGAGATGCTGCCCCAGGCGTTTCCCACGGACAGAAGCAAAGTAGGTTTTGTGATATCTTTGCTTTCTGAGAGAGCTTTGGCCTGGGCAAACCCTCTATGGGAGACGCAAAAACATTCTTTAGTTACCCAGAGTTTGTGGCTTCTTTTAAAAGGGTATTTGACGTTCCTGCACACTCCGCTTCTGCAGCCAAGTGCCTCATGTCCATCAAACAGAGTACAAGAACTGTTGCCAATTATGCCATTGAATTCCATACTCTGGCAGCAGAGGTTGCTTGGAACAATGAGGCCCTCGTGGCTGCTTTTTCTCATGGTCTCTCGGATACTATCAAGGATGAGATAGCAGCCTGATATATACCCACTGAGCTGGAGAAGTTGATCACGTTTGCCATCCTCATTAACTCCAGACTCAGAGAAAGACTTCCTTTTAAGGAGCGCTTGCGGAAGCCTCCTGTTCATTCCGAACTTTGCAGTCCCACTCTTGCCTCCATGCTTCCTGGTACCGAGTTGGTCTGTGACCCTATGGGCCCAGAGAAACTTCTTGTCTCTGGTCAAGCTCCTGACTGATATGACCAAAAAGGACGGCAACCCACAGAGTTGGTCTCCGCAGTCCATTAAGGCCTTTGAGAGTCTCAAGTCTTTGTTTCTGCTCCTGAGTTGGCACATCCTGTTCCTACGTTGCCTTTTATCCTTGAGGTTGATGCTTCTGAGACTGTAATTGGCACCCTTCTGTCTCAACGTCCTACCTCTGAGAGTGCTCTGCATCCTTTTGGCTACTTTTCCAAGAAACTGTCACCTGCAGAGTGCAATTACGAGATTGGTGACAGAGAGCTGTGCTGCAATCATTTTAGCCCTGAAAGAATGGAGACATCTCCTCAAAGGTACCACTGTGCTGGTTCTCATTTTTACTGACCATAAGCCCTTGTACACACGGTCGGAGATTCCGACAACCAAATCCGTCAGAGTAATTCCGACAGATTAATTCCGGAAGAGGTCCGGAAGTGATGTTGCATACACACGGTCGGACTAAGTTGTCGGAAAATCCAATTATACATAACGTGGTGACGTTATTTCGTTACGACGGGACTACGTTCAGGCTAGTAGCCAATAGCTTTGGTCTAGGAATTTGATCTGAGCATGTGTGGCACTTTGTCCGTCGGAGTAGGCTACACATGATCGGAATATGTCCGATCGGAGCATTTTGTCGGAAAATTTTACCGGCAAGTTGGAAAAGTTGGTCCGTCGGATATTCCGACGGAAACAGTCCAATGGAGACCACACACAGTCGGAATATCCGACAAAACGGTCCAATAGGACACATTCCGTCTGAATTTCCGACCGTGTGTACAAGGGCTAAGAATCTCACATTCTTGTCTGAGGCTAAACGCCTCTCTCCCAGAAGGGCCCGATAGGCTCTTTTCTTGTCTAGTTTCAATTACATTGTCTCATTCTTTCCCGGTACTAAGAATGTAAGGGCTGACGCTTTGTCACAACAGTTTTCCTCCACTTCCAAGATGGAGTCGGTTCAGGTTCCTGTGATTCCTCCTGATCATATTCTGGCTACGGTTCGCACCAGTCTCACTTCTCCTTTGGGTGACAAAATTGTTGCCGCTCAGGTCCATGCTTCTCCTGAGAAACCTTGTGACTGCTGCTTTGTCCCAGAGAGTCTCCGTACTGCCGTGCTCCAGACTTACCATTCTCCCAAGGGTGCTGACCACCCTGGGAAGAATCAACTCTTTTGGGCCATTTCCCAACAATTCTGGGGGCCTAGTCTATGTGCTGATGTAACCGCCTTCGTAGCTGCCTGTTCCGTGTGTGCTCAGAGTAAGACTCCACAACACCTTCCAGTGGGCCTCCTACAACCCATACCCAATGGAGAGAGGGCCTGGACCCACCTGTCTATGGATTTCATTGTGGAGTTACCCAACTCCCAGGGCAACACAGTTATCCTTATGGTGGTTGACCGGTTCTCGAAAATGTCCCATTGTATTCCACTTAAGAAGCTGCCCACTTCAAAGGAACTGGCTTCCATTTTTGCTTGGGAGATCTTTCGCTTACATGGGCTACCCAAGGTGTCTCCTACAGGGGTAGTCAGTTTGTGTCCAGGTTCTGGCGAGCCTTTTGTGCACAGATGGGAATTCAGCTTGCTTTTCCTCTGCATATCACCCGCAATCTAATGGGGCCGCAGAACGAGCCAATCAGTCCTTGGAGCAATTCCTATATTGCTATATTTCTGACTATCATAACAACCAGTCAGACCTCTTACAGTGGGCGGAGTTTTCTCACAATATTGCCTTGAATTCTGCTTCCCTATTGTACCCATTTATGGCAAACTATGGTTCCCAATCTTCCATGTTGCCTGACTTGTTTGTTCCGCAGAGTATTCCTGCGTTGAAGGAGCATCTCCGTGGTCTTTGTTCCACTTGGGCACAAGTCAAGGAGGCTTTGCGACATGTTAACGATAGGTACAGACTCCATGCAGACGCCTGCCTGCGCCTCCCTACCAGGTTGGGGACGGTCTGGCTGTCATCTTGCAACCTCCGACTTCATGTTCCCTTTCTGAAGTTTGCACCTCGATTTATTGGGCCTTTCCCTATTCTTCGCAGGATTAACCCAGTGGCTTGCGCATTAGACTTGTCTTCTAATATGCGTATCTCAAATGTATTTCATGTCTCTTTGTTAAATCCTTTGGTCTGCAACCGCTTTACCAACTCGGTGTCTCGTCCTCACCCTGTACAGGTTGAGAACCATGAGGAGTATGAAGCACAGTCCATTGTTGACTCCCATAGATTGCGTGGGCACATACAGTACCTGGTGCATTGGAAAGGGTACGGCCCGGAGGAATGCCCTTGGGTCTCATCCTAGGATGTACATGCCCCTGTCCTCCTCCTTGATTTCCATAGACATTTTTCTCTCAAGCCTGGTGTTCCTCCGACGGTGAGGGGTCAGGGCTTGGCTCAGCCCTTCATTCTCAAAGATGGCCGCTCAGCTGTCGGCTAATTGCCAGCTTCTTTCTCTCCAGTGACTCACCTGTTGGTGATATCCTGCTCGACAGTCCAGCCCAGATGATCTCTGCCTTCACCTTGATCACATCTCTAGAGACGCTCTCCTGTGTTCCTGTTAAAGACTTACTTGGCTGACATTCCTTCTGGCTCCAGATCCTTCTTGCTGCTCTACTACGCTCATCTCTGGTTTCCTGACATTTTAGCTTCTCTAACTATCTGTTCCGGTTCCTGAACTCTGGCTATGTTTTGACTACGTTTACTCTGTTTACATTTTTGTTATTATTATTATTATTATTATTATTAATAATAATAATCAAGTGTGATTTAACTGTACTTCTGTCTCAGTCTGATTCTTGGTTTCTGACAGACTGCAATATTGCGGACAGTCTGACACTGACACTTTTGAGACTTTATGGGAACCAGTGACACTAATACAGTGGTCAGTGCTAAAAATATGCACTGTCACTGTACTAATGACACTGGCTGGGATGGGGTTTAACATCTAGGTTCAATGTTTGCCTAATCAATGTTTTTGTATACGATGTATGCTGTGGGATGTGATGGATTTTCTTTCCTACTTTGCAGGGAAAGAAAATCCATCACATCCCTGCTGACAGAACAGAACTCTGCCTTGTTTACATAGGTAGAGCTCTGTCCTGTGTCGTTCCTCACCGATCAGTGGGTGCCAGCGGACATCCATTGGCCGGCACGCACTGATCAGCTTGTGCTTTGTCTACCCGGAAGTGGTAGGGGGTCACATACTAGGTGCATGATCCAGCACAGGAGAGGTGCTCTGATACTAAGTTATGCGGTCAGCAAGTGTATATTTGCAAGATACCAGCATTCTGTTGAAATGTTAGAACAGTGATCTGACTAAAAACGAAATAAAATTGTTTTATATAGCCCCTGTGTCCATAATATAGTGCTCATAATCAAAATGTTCACAATTCTTTCTTCCCACCATTTGATATCATAGAAAATAGACTCTCGCCAGATAATGAGACCCTTAGAAATTAGCAAATCACATCACGCGGCATGATAGTGTTTTTATGTGGAGATATCCTCTTGCTTCCTGCTGTATCCCTGGGACAGAAAATGGAGGGAAATCTCCTGGAGAGGACACAGGCAGGAATAAAAAAGCATGGCAGGGGGTAAAATCATTTTCTTTAACCACTTCAATACCAGGCACTTAAACACCTTCCTGCCCAGACCAATTTTGAGCTTTCAGCGCTGTCGCACTTTGAATGACAATTGCGCAGTCATGCTACACTGTACCTAAATGAAATTTTTATCATTTTTTTCCCACAAATAGAGCTTTCTTTTGGTGGTATTTGATCACCTCTGCGGTTTTAATTTTTTGCTAAACAAATAAAAAAATACCGAAAATTTTGAAAAAGAAAATGTTTTTTTTTGTTTCAGTTTCAAAACTTTGCAAATAAGTAAGTTTTCTCCTTCACTGATGGGCACTGATGGGGTTACACTGATGGGCAATGATAAGGCGGCACTGATGGGCACCAATGAGGTGGCACCAATGAAGTGGCACTGATGAGGTGGCATTGATGGACACCGATATGTGGCACTGATAGGCGGCACTGATAGGTGGCACTGATGGGCGACACGGATGGGCACTGATAGGTGGCACAAATTGGCACTGATAGCTGGCACGAATTGGCATGGATGGGCATGGATAGGTGGCACAGGTGGGCATGGGTTAGTCGGCACAGGTGGGCATGGGTAGACGGCACAGGTGGGCATGGGTAGGCGGCACAGGTGGGCATGGGTAGGTGGCACAGGTGGGCATGGATGGGCACTGATAGGTGGCATGGATGGGCACTGATAGGCGGCACAGATGGGAACTGATAGGCGGCATTGTATTATAATATATTGTACTAATGGATGCCAATCAGTGCCAATCAATAATGCATGCCAATCAGTGATGCCCATTGTGGGCACTGATTGGCATCCATTATGGGCACTGATTGGCATCCATTGTGGCACTGACTGGAATCCCTGGTGGTCTAGGGTGGCATACCTTGTCCTGAGCATCCCTGGTGGTCTGGTGGCGTCCCTGGTGGTCCAGTGTGGGCATCCTCGGGGGGGGGGGGGGGGGCTGTGCTGATAATCGATCAGCACAGACCCCCCCTGTCAGAGGAGCAGCCGATCGGCTCTCCTCTACTCGCATCTGACAGACGCGAGTGAGGAAAAGCCGATCACCGGCTTTTCCTATTTACACTGTGATCAGCCGTGATTGGACACGGCTGATCATGTGGTAAAGAGTCTCCGTCGGAGACTCTTTACCGAGATCGTAGTTGCCGGGTGTCAGACTGACACCCCGCAACAACGATCGCTGCGATGCACGCCCCCGGGGGCGCGCAGCGGCTCATAATCCTGATCACGTCATATGACGTCCGGTCAGGATTATGCAACCACTTTGCCACCGTCTATTTGTTATAGGGCGGGCGGCAAGTGGTTAAAGTTTAGGGTTTATAGACACTTTTTTTTTTACATTGTTCTTATTGTACAGTATCAACAGAGCAAATTTCATACCAACAAGTGAGTGTGGCTTGTTTAGGGTCCCTTTATTCACTTCAAATGGGCTTGTTTAGTTAGGGCCTCTTTTGTTCATTTTAAATGGGTTTTGTATTTCTATACAATTTCTATACAAGTCAAAGAGCGCAAAACTTATTTGAAGCAGGTCAGAATGAGATCTATTGAAAGTCAATTACACCTATCAAATAATTCTGATAGATTTACTAGAGCGGAAAGTAAGGCTGAAGTGAAGTAGCACTTACTTTAAATTTCCAGATTGATTTTCCTGCAAATACATAGATGCCTGATGTGAACAAAGGGGTCGCTTTATTAAAGGAATGAAGATGTTCACATTTGTATACTTAAAGCTGAATTCCAAATATGGATATTTTTACATTGGTCCAGTCTGGACCAATATAACTATACATAACTAGCCATACCTGGAAGTCAGTTTTGGCCACTCTGTCAGGTGCAAGAAATATTTTTTCTTGCATATTAATGAGCATTAAATGTAAACACAGGTTCTGCTTATTTACTAAACTATGTGAACATGTACTTTGTGAACAGCCTCTACTCTTAAAAATCTACCCATAGGTCTCATGCACATACATTGAGGCTTAAATTATGCTGTAGCATAACAATCTGGTATTTTTCCTTGCCCGGGTAGCTGCAGGTGGCATGTACAGCCAGTCACAGAAGTAAATCGCTGTTCATGGCCATACTCATGTATACGCAGGTGCATACATTCTGCACGAAAGCAGACATCCCAAGTCTCCCGCATTTCTGCAGCAGCTCCCACACACCCTCAAGTGCCTCAGGATCTCCTGGGAATGATCAGTGCGGAGGGGAACAGCTGTGAGCGACGATCTACCTGTATAGATTTTCAGCTGGTAGCCGCTTCTCCTTCCCTCCCCTGTGTCTGTCAGCTAAAAATATATACAGGGAGTTCATCGTTCACAGCTGTTCCACGCCGCACCGATCATTCCCTGCTGTTCTCTGTGTGCTGCCCCCCTACTCCTCTGGTCCCCATGTCCTTCTCCGGCCCGCCCCCCCCTGTTCTCCTCCTGTTCCCTCCGTGTCCTCCTCCACCCCCCTCATCTCACGCAGCTGGCTTCCCTCCTCTCCTCTCCCACCAGCTGAGGGGGACCTGTCAGGATGGAGTGGAGAAAGGGGCTGGGTAAATATGTAATTTACCAACTCCTTCCTTTCCTGAATTGGACACAGTGAGCGAGATCCTGTGTCCTGTGATAACTGAGCAGAATAAACTGTGTTTACCACGCTTCATTTTATGAATGGAGTAGAGCCTCTGTCTCCTCTCCATTCATCTTCAGTGGTGAAAAAAGGGGAATCTGTGTCCTCTGTCTCAGAGGGGAGATGCCAGGGGTCTATTTAGACCCCTGATATCTCACCAAAGCCACCTCCCTGAAATTTGTTTTTGCAGGTTGGGATGTCTGCAAAAGCATCAGTGTATGCTATTCACAACTATGAATGGCTGTATGTGCCACCTGTGATTTCCCAGGCAGGATTTTATGCTACAAATATTAGGCCTCAAACTGTCCTTGTACATGGGGCTAAATAGCTCACTTCACCTTAATTTTCATTATCATAAATGAGGCCAAGGCTCACTTTACAATTTAGCAGATCAGTGGCATTTACTACAGCAACCATTCAGAACCCTTGCTTCTGCTCCAGTTAACCACATACCTTCCATGTTTATTCCAGAAAGGGCATGTGCCAGCAGGCTTTGGCTTGCTTTGATTTTGCATTCCCATACAAGTCTTGAAGCGGGTCAGAAGGAGGTTGGTTGCAGGTCAAATACATCTGTCAGTGAATTGTGAAGGGTCTTGGAAGTGTCTCAAACTGATGTCCAACTGATGTCACCAACACAACCCAAAGCCCATTGACAGAGGCCCTTAGAGAGCTAAAGTAGTAGATCAAACATATCTTTTCACATTCTTAATAGGAACAGATGAATGTCTTCTATTAAGCCTCTGTCATAACCGCCGCAGCGTTCTCTGTGATCTAATTTACCTGGCATAAGTCTAAATGGTTACACAGTTCAATTCCTGGGTTTTAGTTTTCAAAGCACAAGGAAACCTATTGCATAACCCTTAAAGCATGAACTGAGAGAAAAGTAATAAAAACACCCATTAGGTTCATAAGAAGGGAAATTATAAACCACCTTTTGAAAGTGACCCCTCTAAAGAATTTTGTTGCACATTCTGTTCCATAATATATAGTATGAAAAATGACAAACAGCACTGATACTTGACTGTAAAATGTTTTATAAACTGCTTGAGCAGCAGACCTGTAAGTCACTTGATATATGAAGTACACTGTTTTTCTACCATATAAAACTGGAACTCATTACAGTGTCAGTTATTGACCACTACTGTTATATGTTTATACTTATTTATTCAATTATTATTATAGGCATTTATATAGCGCTGACAATTTACGCAGTGCTTTACATATTGTACTTTCACATCAGTCCCTACCCTCAAGGAGTTTACCATTTAAGGTCCCTAAATTACAATCATACATATACATACTAGGGCCAATTCAGACAGGAGCCAATCAACCTACCAGCATGTCTATGGTGCGAGGAAGGAAACCGGAGTACCCGGAGGAAACCCATGCAGGCACAGGTAGAACATGCAAACACCATATAAAGAGTGTCCTGGGCATGATTTAACCTCCTCACGCCCGCGATATAGCTGAAAGACGGCTACAGTGTGGACTTAAATTGCCAGAAGGGCGTCCATATACATCCTCCCGTGCATGAGCTGTCTGCAGGCCCCCTGCAGGGCACGCGCATCTCGCCCTATGACTTGGCTGATCCCGACCCCTTGCCATGTGATCAACTGCCAGCCAATGACAGCTGATCACTTGCTGTAAACAGAAGATCGCAATCGGGTACAGTTTTGTATGACCATGCAATTGTCATTCAAACAGTGACAGCTCTGAAAGCTGAAACTTGGCCCTGGGCAGAAAGGG
Source organism: Lithobates pipiens (assembly GCF_037356315.1). Classification (NCBI taxonomy): domain Eukaryota; kingdom Metazoa; phylum Chordata; class Amphibia; order Anura; family Ranidae; genus Lithobates; species Lithobates pipiens. The sequence goes on from NW_027507718.1 coordinate 138,093,820, forward strand.
GGTTTAAAGCGGAGGTCCACCCTAAAGTGGACCTTCCGCTCATTGGAACCCTCCCCCCCTCCGGCGCCACAATTGGCACCTTTCAGGGGGGAGGGGGGTGCAGGTACCTGTACAGTACAGGTATCTGCACCCACTTCCGGCGTAGATTCTGCAGAAGACACGCCCCTTTCCGCTGAATCTACGCCCCTTTCCGAAAGTCCCCCGCTGCCTGCTGGGAAACACACGGATCCCAGAGACAGCGGGGACTATCCTTATTGCGCAGCACGACTCGCGCATGCGCAGTAGGGAACCGGGAAATAAAGCCGAAAGGCTCCACTTCCTGATTCCCATACCCAAGATGGCGGCGGCAGCACCCGAGAGACGATCGAGAGATCGGCTTCGGGTGCCGACATCGCGGGCGCGCTGGGCGGGTAAGTGTCAGCAGCTGCAGTATTTGTAGCTGCTGGCTTTTAAAATAAATAAATGCGGACTCCCGCTTTAAGTGCCCTTGCAAGTGGTTAAACTTAGGATCCCAGTAAGGGAGAAGTGCTAACCACTAAAAATGCCCACTAACTAATAGACTTTCAAATGAATATTCAAACAAAAATTCTGTGTACATTCGATGACTTGACGAATGTCATTCAAAAGTACTTCAAGATTTCTCGACATTTGATTTTGGAATGAATGGACTTTCTCAAAAAAAAAACTACGTACAATGTTAGAAATAATTTGTTCAAGAACATTTTTTAATTCGGCTCCTTTCACATTTCTCATCACTACGGTCAAAAATAAATGTCGATTTGACCCCGCAAATGATTAGAAAGGCAACGAACGTTCTTGGAGTTAAACATTTCAAACAAAATGCTGCTGGTGTACAGCCAGCTTTATAGATGCTGTGCTTCCTCAGTACAATGAAATCCATGCTTGGGCACTTTTTTTCTTCTTCTGAAAATAGCCAATTCGTCTCCAAAAGTTCAATGTATAGAATCTGCTATTTATACACTTATCAGAAACTTGAATGTGCACTAGCTGGAGGTGCAATTATGTCTGCCCACCGTACTCATTATAAGTAGTTTGCCTTATCCAGATCAAGGTATTTAAATTCCGTTCCTTGAAGTCTCTCCAATACAACATTTAGGAGGCAAAAAAACAGAAAGCGAGGATGACGCAAAACTATTAAGTGTTCCTAAACCTCAGAACTCCAGCCAAAAATAACATGTTAAAAATAACAAAACCAGCTGTTGCTGCAATATTCTACTTCAATTTAGAGTACTGACGGTATATTTTTGTGTCAGTAGATGTCATCGGTCTAATGGGCAGCATCATTCAACCCAATTCCTCTGAACCCAGGTCCGCCTGTAATCGAACAGTGAAAGAAGAAGCAGCACAATGATTACCTCATCTCTCTGTTGCTCTGCTTTCTCTTCCTATCAGCATGTTTCTTGTTTGCACATTAGGTGATTGGCCCCTTGTACTGCTTCTTCCTCTCACACTCCAACTGTTCTGTACACACATTGCAAGAAACTGATACCAGGCTAAATTCATTTATGTAAAAAGGCAATGATGTATTAAGGATACCAGAGCTACATTCATTTGTATCTTTTATATCTGCCTAGAGCTCATCTTTAAAACCCAATCAAGGGACCTACCCTTAGCCATAGCACACTAGACATGTGCACACTGAAATATTTAGTTTCGGAAATGTAGTTTTCGTCCAAAAAATAACTGTATTTAGTTACTCCCAAAATGAATTTTTATTTATTTTGTTTCGTTAAAAAAATGCATTCGTCCGAAAATCCAAAATAATTAAGGTTGAATCTGTCATTGAAGACTTATGGTGTCTGTCGAATGTTCTAAGAAGAGCAGCTAAACTATACAACGCCGCAATTGTACATTTCCAGTCGAATGTTCCGGCTAGAAGCTATAGTAGAATTCTAATGTTGTATGACACTAGTAATAATTATATTTATTAAATATTATTAATAGTCAACCAACATTAGAATTCTTCTATAGCCTATGGGCAGAGCATTTGACCATAATTGTCCACTCGCGGTGACAGCTTCGTCGAATCTTCATGTCGAATCTTTTCTCTCTATGTCTCTATGAAACTATGAATATTCTTGGACTAATACAGTTAGGTTAGGCACATTTTACCTTTTTTGCTATTGTTTCTATAATGTCTAATCTTTCATTCTATGTTGAATCTTTTCTCTCTATGTCGAATCTTTGCTCTCTACGTAGAATAATCTTGGACTAATAGAGCAAAGGTTAGACACATTCAACCACAGGTTTCGATGGACACAGATCGCTATTGTCAGTGTCATGTCGAATCTCCTATCTATATTGAACTGTTGCAACCAAAACTAAAATAAACCATTTGTTTATGTCGGATCTTTCAGTTTTCAGATTCTGCACGTTCGTTATCATTTGTTTAAAACAAAACGAAAATACCCGAAATATGGACAAAAAATGCATTCGGACGAAAACGAATGCACATGTCTATAGCACACAATGCTCATTAGTTACACAGTGAAATGCAGAGTTCAATATCATTTGGCAAATACATTATCGATAAAATGAAAGTTTGGGAACCTGTATATGATTGCTATTAAAGCAATGGATTTTGTACCATGACATAAAGGAGGTCCCTAGTGGTTTTGCTATGGGGCAGCGTTACACATGTAGTTACATAGTAAAGCCCCATACACAATCAAATTTCTGCTGATTTTTTTCCTTCAGATTTACCAAAACCATATAATATGAGGTCAAACCTTAGGAGTTTCAATTTGTATGCAGTCAGGCAGGCCCTTGCACTACATGGTTTTGGTAAGATGAAAATCAGCAGAAAATCTTTAGTCTGGTTAAAAAAAAGATACAAGTCCATGTAATTCAACCAATAAAAGGGGTGGAAAAAAATCATACAATCCTATATGTACACAAGCCTATACCTACAGTTGATCCAGAGGAAGGCAAAAAAAAAACAGCAAAGCATGATCCAATTTGCTCCAGCAGGGGAAAAAATATAGCTACACCTCTAAACCTAATATTATGTTTTAAGGAAATACAGATCACTGCTAACTTTCACAAATATTGGGTCGAAAACATATTGCTTAGTCTATAATAGGTGCATTTTCTTCTATGTCATGGTAGAATTTACTGTGCTTGTGGAACTGGTTCAAAATAACTTTGTCATGAGAAAAGTATGGGATGTCTGAACTTTCGTTTGAGAATGATAGTTTCCTGGTTGTGAGGCCGGTGCTTTGGCTTCAGTGCTTTCCATGTCTCTGACTTAGTACATAGTTACATAGTACATAGTTACATAGTAGGTGAGGTTGAAAAAAGACATAGTATATATGTTAATGAATTCTTACACTCTTTGTCACTTATTTATATCATGCCCATCGCAGGTATATGATTAAAAATGATTAAACCGCCAGATCATAATATGCAATTATGCACAGCAAATTTACACATTATGGAACACACTCCTAGTAAAGTGCTGTGATGTCTGCACTCCCCTTCATTCTTCCATCTTCATCCGGTCTTCTTCTGGGCTCAGAGTCTTTAATCATGATTGGTTGGGCTGGGATGACATAACTCCCACGCATGTGCCCAGGACTTAGTTGGTCGCTGCACAAAATCATGCCGAGACTGTACACTGAGCTTTACGTGCGCAACTCATTGTACACTAACAGAAAATACTTCTGATAGGCAGTAGAAACATCTATGACAGAAGAGATGTACACAGTCTCTTCTGTTTTAAAAACACCTACCTATCGGCACTTTTTACCAAACCAACCTTTGTTCCATTTTAAAGACAGACAGGCAACTACCATTTTCAAAAGGGCTTTTTATTTATTATATTATAATTATTATATTATTATTATTATTTATTTTATTTTATTTATTTGTATTTTCAAATGGCATACATTAAAAATCTCATGTGCATTCTAGGAGTTGGTACTAGGGTGGTCTTCTATATGTGACTTTCATTACAATCGGTTGGTAGACAACCATTAGCATCTAGTTAATGACTACCCTAAAGCAGGAGCTGATTTAGGAAACAGTTTTAGGTCACAGAGGTCAGTGATAAATGTATGCCTTCTTTCTGATGGGAAGCACATGTACCTGATGTAAAGATAGTCACTGTTTTCATAAAATGCCAAATAAAAACAAGACAAATATGTTTTTCTGTGCATACACACTCAGGTTGAACTGGGTGGACTGGTGTCTTTTTTTCAACCTTATGTATGTAACTATGTTGATAAAATCATTTGAAGCAGCATAAACATTTCAAAGAACTGGCAAATATGACAGTTTTAAATGGAATTGATGGCTTTGAAAAATGATATACAGCACTATTAATTAGACTCAGGGGGTTATTTACTAAAGGAAAATCCACTTTGCACAGAAAGTGCACTTGGAAGTGCAGTCACTGTAGATCGGAGGGGAACATGCAAGGAAATTAGAAAACAGCATTTTAGCTTGCATACGATTGGATGATAAAATCAGCAGAGCTTCCCCTCATTTCAGATCTATCCGCTTAGGAGCGACTGCACCTCCAAGTGCACTTGCAGTGCAAAGTGGATTTGCCTTTCATAAATAACCCCCTCTGTGCCACAAATGTATCCCAAAACTTCTTCCATGGTTCCATTCTGTCTTGGTTGTAGAAAATTTTCTATAATAATTGTAAGACCCCTTTCACACTGGGGCGCTTTGTAGGCGCTACAACGCTAAAAATAGCGACGTTTTACCGCCGGCACCCGTACCGGCCCATTGTGAAAGGGTCCTAACAGAAGCCATTACCAATAAATCTACGTAAATGAATATTCAACTGAGATTAGCACAGGTAAGTATAATATTATCCAAGAAGAATTTTTGTAGGACAGCAACTTAGTGCTTATTTGTGCCACATCCAATATTAAGACCAAAACGAAAAGACCCCCTGGTGGTGGACTTTTAAGGCACATAAACAAAAAAGTAATATCTTAATACAAATACATTTTATTAATAGTATACATAAAAACATATGTGACATTTGAAGTGCATTTGTGGAGTTTAACGAATAATGTACATACAAAGGAATAGAATGCTCATGCATCCTACGCGTTTGTGTGTAATATTATCTAAGGGCTGCCCCATCATTTCCACCAAAACTATGTATAAATTCTCTGTTCAATTAGTTTTTTATTCATTCTGCGGGCTAAGTAAAAAAATCTTACAGATTCCTCCCCCCACGCTAACAGCAGGGATGGATGAATCCCCGCTGCTGGGCTATTTTATATTGTATTTAATACCCAAACACCTTGGATGCAGTTGCTGTTTAGGCCAACAGTTTTCTGTCCAACTTCTTCTGATTTCTCAATCGAAGGGTAACAGTTGGTGAAACTTGAACATTTTATGATGAGTTTAAAGTGGTTGTAAACCCACATAAAAAAAAAAAAACCTGCAAGACAATGAAATAATGAGCTAGTATGCATAGCATACAAGCTCATTATGAACTACTCACCTTAGATCCAAGCCCCCACAGTGGTCCCAGTACACAGCTCCGGCCGGCGTCATCGCTCCTGGAGTTACTTCCGGGTATCGTGGGCTCCGGCTCTGTGATTGGCCAGAACAGCAATGACGTCACTCCTGTGCATGCATGCGGGACCTTCCGGTAACAGCACACTAGCTGAAGCAACGGCACGCACGTGCCATTGCTTCAGTGCGCATGTGCCGATGACGTTGGCACATGCTGATACAGGGGATATCTCCTAAACCGTGCAGCTTTAGGAGATATCCTGGGTAGCTACAGGTAAGCCTTATTATAGGCTTGCCTGTAGTAAAAAGTGGTCTGTTTACAACCACTTTAAGACCTTACATTTTTGGAAGCTTTGCACAGATTTGTTATTTACTATGGCATAATGAAAATATAAATGAAAAACACTGAGGTTGGGTTCACACGTATGCAAAATGGATGCAGGTTTCCCTGGAAACAGGATGACAGGAGAATGTGACCGGCTCTCAATGGAGCCGGTTCACATAGTTCCAGGACAGCCATGGAGCTCACTGAAGGGTCCTGTGCGTCTTTGGCTCCGTTTCAGGTCTGAATTCAGGCAAAAATTCGGACTGAAACGGTGAACGGGAACGCGTAAAATAATTTTTTTTTTTTTAAAGCGGCTTATCCCTCCATGCTCGTGCGCCAAAGCTAGTTCTCATATAAGTCACGCCCGCAAATGTAAACAGTGTTCTAACCACACATGTTAGGTATCGCCATGATCGTTAGAGTGAGAGAAATCATTTTAGATGAAGATCTCCTCTGTAACTCTAAATAGGTAACTGTTCAAAATGTTTAAAGCGTCGCCTATGGAGATTTTTAAGTTATGTAGTTTGTCGCCATTCCACGAGTGTGCACAATTTTAAAGCATGACATGTTAGGTATCTATTTACTTGGCATAACATCATCTTTTATATATTACAAAAAAAATGGGCTAAATTTACAGTTTTTTTTTTTTATTATCCATTAAAGTGTATCTTTTCCAAAAAAATTGCTTTTGAAAGACCGCTGCGCAAATACAGTGTGACATAAAAAATGTCAACAACAGCCAATTTGTTCTCTAGGGTCTCAGCTAAAAAAATGATATATCATGTATAATGTTTAGGGGTTCTAAGTAATTTTCTAGCAAAAATACTTATTTTAACTTGTAAGCAACAAATGTCAGAAAAAGGCCCAGTATTCAAGTGGTTGAAGCATGGATGCATCCTCAGAAAGATATATATATATATATATATATATATATATATATATATATATATATATATATATATATATATATATATAAAAATAACCAAAAAAAGCCCTGCCAGTGGGTAGAAAGAAACAACTGGTCTGGGGTCTGATTTTATTTTTATTTTTTTAACAGCCCTAGTTCTTCAATCTGGTATGGGGGCTTTTACTAAAATATAATTTTAAGTTTCTGTTCCGCTTTTATGCAATATTTTATGGGTTCAACCACTCTTCCAAACAAACCTGTACTTAGTACAGGTTAACTACTACCATTGCTTGTGAAATTGGTTGTATCTCAGATAACATGACCTTACACATCAATAGAATTCCAAAGGAAGTCCCAGAGGTAGGGGGGCCGGCAGGAAGATCCCTCTTTTAGTGAGTTACATCTGGGGAGCAGATGTCCGAGATGTATTGGGGAAGTCTGATTCTGCATCAGAGACTAACCAGATCAGGAGGAAAAAGCATGGCATATAAAAGGAAGCATGGATGCCAGCCAGAAACACCGAATGCCAAATAGTAATGAGACAAGTCCAATGTATAATGAAAAAAAAAACAGAATTTTAGCATACTTGTAGATTAATACAATGTTTCATTTTACCAATGTGCTTAAAATTGAATAGTATAATTAAAATCCTTGCTAATATACTGTATATATGGAATGTAATTTGTATGCAAATACCATTGCATCTGAAATAGTAATAGTAATGTATTATTATTAATTCTTTAGGGTATTTAATTATTATAGATTAGTATTATTGTTGCTGATTTACCAAGGTTAATAGCGTGAATATTGCTTGAGTATCAATATATTTAATAAGTAACATAGAATGACACATGCAGGTTCTACTTTTATATTCTGTCACTGGAGTGCCCTCTGCTGGATGTTATTCAGGGGACACTATTGGTGTAAGGTCACAACAAATAAATAAAAAAACGTGAAAAGTAATACGATTTGGAAAAGAGTTTGCGTTTTAAGTTTAAATCCTTGCATCTTAAGCAAATATGCATTAAAGTGACACTGCTTTTACAATAATCTATTCAAATATGTATTCTTAATTTAAAAAAATATATATTCTTATGGTATTAGCCTCCTCCAAATCTTTAAGGGCCGGTTCACACCACATGCAGTCCAGTGCGTTATTTTTTTTCTGCATTAAAAATGCATGGAAAGTAGGTTATATGGTTTTCAATGGCATAGTACACACCAGTGCTTGCAGTTCCAGTTCTATAAAGAAAAGTAGAATGTGCAGCATTTTTCCTGCACTGGACTGTACTGGAACACACATGAATGCCCCAAATATGCACTGGAACACACCAAAACACACCTAAGCACACTGGAACAAGCATGTCCTTATTTAAAGTGTTACTAAACCCAATAATATGAAAATAATTACTACAGCCTGTCCTGGTATATGGCAGGACGAAATACTCTGGATGGGACTGAATGCTGTGTCAAGTGATAAATGCTTTTAGATCTCTATATGTGCAGAATACCATATGCAGAATAGCACATACCAATACCAGAATTCCATAGACAGGATGTGCGGCTGGATACTGCACCTGTGCCTCCCAAGCACACTAAAACGCTGGGATTGCACAAATGGGCTAGACACTTCATGTGCAAGGGGCCTTAAAACATGATAAAGACCTTATCGTTCAGGTGTCCATGTAAGCCAAAGCAATAGGGTTACTTAAAGTGGACCTTGCAGTAGGAGTCTAAATATATCAGTTCCTGACATGTCAAAATATACAGTAACAGCATGAAAAAAAAGGTACTTTATTCTTTAAAAAAAAAAAAAGAGAAGTATTTTCTCTATCTCCTCAGATAGCAACATTGTAACTACAGCTGGCCATAGACTGTGTGAATTTCATCTGGTTCTTGATGAACCAGACAAAATTTGCTTGGTGGGTGGCCCTGTCAGCTCTCTCCCACCCAACATCCTTCAGTTGAAAAGCTAAACGCTGCGTTTGAGTGCAGCAACCTCGTGCTACAACCACATACAATCTGGCCGATTAAGTTTGCGTGCAGCTAAAATTCTGACTTTGGACCCACACTGGCTGCATCTAGGGTTGGTCAGAGGCTCTGTTTGATCAGCGACAGCACCAGCCATTGATTTGTTCAGCAACTGTTCATACACAGGGAGGGTTTAGAACCACTGGTGAAAATCTAGTTATTCTTGCCAATGGCCACTCTTTTGTGGCCATGTGACTGAAAACTGTAAAAAAAAAATTATTGTGACAAATATAAATTATACCTGGACCAGTCTTTTGGACTTGACACGCTCATCCTTTCACTTCACTTATTCCTAATGCAAGGCATGTCAATGTGCAACATAACTCTCATTTATAGAAAATGATGTGACACTTATGGCTATCACCCGTGTTTTGTGTACACATATACATACATACATACATATATACATACATATATACATACATATATACATACATATATACATACATACATACATACATATATATATATATATATATATATTTCAAGAAAGAGGAACTAAATAGATGTTGGACTGTGCAGGCCAGACACAGCTTGTTTTTTTTTTATTTTTTTTAAGTATACGATTTATTTAGTAACAGTTATTAAAAAGATCATACAACATGTACGTCTTCTGAATTAATAAATACCAAAACAGACAGTGCTCATAGAGTTCACTGTATACAATCATACACCAAAAATAAAATGCTGATACAGTAGACATTCATATGCCAACGTGTCTCGCCAAATTTGCTTCATCAGTGTTCGTGAAAAGCATACAGCACTTATCTGAAGAAAAACAATATTGTTTACAATGTATTTAAGTGTTTTACATAATATTTACAAACATAAATAAAAATGTAAATATTATGTAAAAAACTTAAATACACTGTAAGGGCCGGTGCACACAGCGATGCGCGGTGAGGCGTCTCCGACTTGCCTCGCCGCGACCTGCACGGACCTCAGCGGCGACTTGCAGAGGACTTCTGTATAGAAGTCAATGCAAGTCGCCCCCGAAGTCGCCCCAAAGTAGTACAGGAACCTTTTTTCTGAGTCGGAGCGACTCGAGTCGCTCCTCTCAGAACGGTTCCATTGTACAGAATGGGGGCGACTTGCGAGGCGAGGCGAGCCGTGTCGCCTCGCCTCGCGTCGCAGTGTGAACCGGCCCTAAACTATATTGTTTTTCTTCCGATGAGTCCTGTATGCTTTTCATGAGCCCTGATGAAGCAAGTTTGGAGAGACGCATGGAAAAATGAAGATCTACTGAATCAGCATTTCATTCTCGGTGTATACAGTGAACTGTCTGTTTTGGTTTTTATTCATTCAGATACATACATATTGTATGATTTTTTTAACAATAGTTACTCAATAAATTGTATACTTTTATAAAATACCAAACTCCTTGTCTGGCCTGTACAGTCTGACATCTATTTTGTTCACTATATATAACTCTCATTTACTTGTATACATTACTGTACTGCACAAGTGTAAAGCCAGCATGTACAGAACACAATATTTTGTAAAGTTATGGATCTGAAGCTTTTGCCTATAAGTGTTTTTATTAAATAGACATCTAGTTGGAGGCCACAAATCATGATAAATTGTTAAAATACATCAACAGATGTTGTTGTGCCATAGCTTTTGCTCTAAAATGCATGTTATTGAAATCAAAATCATTTATCACCATTTATGAAAATGCTCTGCTGACTTCAAGCCAAACTTATTATGCTGCAAATTTTGCTTTTAAAGCAGTTCAAGCTTTGGACGTTCATTAATCAATAAAATGTTATTGATTTCAAAGCAGACCTTCAGCAGCACTTACAGCAAGCAAATGCAACTCAGAACAGCATTCACAATAGCATGCTTCAAAGTTGGACTTTATGTTACTTGATCAGAGAAAGCAATGCTCCTGGTATAATTGTTCTACTGGTCAGTGTTTTCTAAAGGAACCCAGCACTTACTCAAATTGTTGAGTCAAAAAAAGGTCAGCTCTAATAAAAGCACCACATAAACATTGTTCCGGCGAATAGGGCCATCATGTGACTTCTCCCCTTCATTAGTTAGATGTTAGCCTCAGGTTCTGGGGTCTCACTGAAAGAATTGTTGGATGCATAATTGCACCTTTTTTTTCACTACAACAATTTCTAGAATCATGGTTAAAGCGCATCTAAACTCAAGAACAAAAACTGATACCCAATGCAGCTTACTGGTCCCTTAGCTGTGGTGACTGCTTTTGTTTTTTCACACTTTTTTCTCCAGTATTCTAATGCCGCGTACACACGGTCGGACTTTCCGGCAGAAAAAGTACGAAGGAATCATTTCATTATATGATTCATATGCTTCATATGGAGGCACACCTGCAGGCTCAATCCCCAGTCATTCTATCTGTGTCCATGACATAGACAGTGCTGCTCGGCCCCACCAATGGCTGTCTCAGCAAAGCCTGTGAGAGCAGGGAGAGCCACTACAGAAAGGCACTGGAGGACTCAGGTAAGTATAAGGGGCGTTCAGGGGGCATACTACTACCCAAAAATTTAAGGACCAGCGCACTATTACCCTCATGCTATTTTAATGGCCTTGGCAGAAGGACAGATGATGGACTTTACTTATAGACTGTGAAAAGGAAAGCTTGACTTAAGCTGGCCATGGCTCCATATATCTATCGACTTCAATACAACCAGCCTGTCTGTTTTATTTTTCTGCATGATCACTGCCAGCGGCTATAGCTGTCAGGAATCCCTCCTGCTGCACTATTGTATTCAGACAGTGAGGGTTTCTCTGCCAGCTGAATTTGAATTCATCTATGGCCAGTCAATTGACTTCAGTACAACCAGATCACTGACAGCAGCTATAGTCGCCAGCAGCTATAACCGCCAGAAGTGATAATTTTTCTTTATGGAGGGGAAACCTTCCGCTGTCAGAATACAATAGTACAGCATTAGGTATTCCCCCGTCAAAACTGACTGCGTTGATGGGGGAATCTAGCAATTTTCTTTTTCTTTAACCACCGGAAAAATTATTGTATAATCTGTGGCCAGCATTTTGCATCTGAATATTGTTGTCTGATCAGGCAGATTTGAGTGATCATCTCTTGTTTATAACAGCAGCAGAGACATACTGCCCTAGCTTTCAAAGAGAGCACTCAATATGGTAGGTTTAAAAACCTTATCTGATTGCTATTGTTCCAATGAAGCTTACAACAGAGCTCCACACAAAAGGAGAAGCTCTGCTTGTCTACCTCCTCCTTCCCTTCCGCTGCCATATTTGGCACCTTGTGGGGGGGGGGGGGGGGGGAGTGGGTACCTGATTTTAACAGGTACCCACTCCTACTTCTGGCTGAGTTTGCTGCAGCAAACATAGTCAGAAATTCAAACCCCCTCCTCTTTCTCCCGCAGCTGGCCCATTCACAGAGTGCAATGATTGAAAAATCAGATGAGGACACCGCTGGATTCCTGGACAGGTAAGTGTCCTAATATTAAAAGTCAGCAGCTAGAGTATTTGTAGCTGCTGATTTAAATTTTTTTTCTAAAAGAGCCTAGAGCTCCGCTTTAAGCAGGCCATACACAAAGAAGATTTTTTTCCTACAACCCAAAGGAATTAGCTTAATTCCCACATCGAAATAGACAGTGTTGATGTGGGAATCCCTCCTGCCGAGCCATTGTCTTTTTCCGATGGGGGGGAAGGGGGAAGCCGTCCCTACCGGGAGAAGACAGTGATTATTACTAGTGGCTATACCAGCTGCTAGCAGTAATAACAAGTAAAATCCGGCAAGCTGGTTGTATTCAGGTTAATCGAACAATCAGCTTGCCAGTATGCCCATACACAGTTGAAAAGGTTTATGGACACCACAAGTCTGGGCAAGGAGATACAAGGCCTGTTCCAACAATCATAAGCTTATTTCAAGCATACATGGTTGGTTGACAGACATTCCAATCTGCATGATCAATTGCCTTGCATATTTATCGCCACCTTAATGTGAACCATGCCATTCCTCCGGCTATCCCATCTAAAGCTGGACATAGACTCAAAATTCAGCCTTTTCAGCAGGGACTGGCCAAAATTCGATCAGTTTGTAGTCATCCCTGTTTGAACGGGTGAATTGAAAAACTTTTGTTGATCAGCGGCTGCAGCCAATCAGCTGCAGCTACTGATGAGTGTATTTTGACAGCACTGGGTTCCGCTGTCAGAATAAACAGTCAGGGAACATTCCTCCATCCACATCATTTGTGTTAATGGAGGAATCTGTTCTTTTTTTATTATTCAGCCCACTGGCTTAAAGTGATTGTAAAGTCAAATTTTTTTCCTATAAAAATAACAAAAAAATAATAAACATGTCATACTTACCTGCCCTGTTGCAGTGGATTTGCAGAGAGCAGCCCTGATCCTCCTCTTCTCAGGCCCCCCTTCTGTGATCCTGGCCCCTCCCTCCTGTTGAGTGCCCCCACAGCAAGCAGCTTGCTATGGGGGCACCCGAGCTGAGTCACATTAAGTCCATTAAGACACAGAGCCCTGTCCCGCCTCCTCTCTCTCCTGAGTGGCTAGTTGACTTTGATTGACAGCAGTGGGAGCCAATGGCACCACTGCTGTGTCTCAGCCAATCAGGAGGAAGAATCGCAGACAGCTGAGATGCATGTGGACATCGCTGGACAGAGAGGGACCTCAGGTAAGTATTAGGGGGGCTGAGAGGGCGGGGGGGGGGGGGGGGTGCTGCACACACAAGGAATTTTTATTTATATGCATAGAATACATTAAAATAAAAAACCTTCTGCCTTTACAATGCCTTTAAAGAAAAACCTACTCATCTACTGTATGAACAACTTAAAGCGGGGTTCCACCCTAAAGTGGAACTTCCGCTCATCGGAACCCTCCCCCCCTCCGGTGTCACAGTTGGCACCTTTCAGGGGGGAGGGGGGTGCAGATACCTGTGTAAGACAGGTATTTGCACCCACTTCCGGGCATAGACTCCCACGGGAGTCTATGCTTCTTCCTGTCCCGGCGCGCTGTCTGCTGGGACACACACGGGTCTCAGAGACAGCGTGGACCATTCCTAGTGCGCTGCGCGACTCACGCATGCGCAGTAGGGAACCGGGAAGTGAAGCCATAGCGCTTCACTTCTTGATTCCCTCACCTAGAATGGCGGGGGCAGCAGCCGAGAGCCGAGCAATCGGTTGGCCTCGGCTGCCGACATCGCTGGACCCTGGGACAGGTGAGTGTCCATTTATTAAAAGTCAGCAGCTGTAGTATTTATAGCTGCTGGCTTTTAATAATGTTTTTTGCCAGTGAAATCCCTCTTTAAAGCTGGCCATACTCTAAAGGAATCTCTGTCAGTTTCTAATGAACCATCTAAATATGATATGTGGATGACCCTATTGACAGCATTCTGCCTGACTTTCTTCAATTGAAAAATTAAAGGAGTGGGTGGAAAACTGTCAGACGGAGTCATGCAGGGCGTCGATGCGTCACAGTGCTCCGTATCTCCCGCTCTCCTCCGTGCTGCCATCCCCCTCTCTTCTCCCCCTCCATGCCGCCGCCCCCCTCTCTTCCCCCCCTCCATGCCGCCGTCCCTAGGGGTGCAACGGATCATCACCGATCCGTGATCCGAATGGGTCACTCTGCTCGGATCGGCACATGCCGCGATCCGCGGTCTCGGCCTTAGGAGAGGCTGCGGCTTCGGCCTAGCTCCGAAGCAGCGGCCATCTTTCTACACCCAGGTGTTTACAATGTGATCGCTCCGACGGAGCGATCACTTGTAAACAAATCGGCGTCATGACATGACGCTGGTTTCTCTCTCCCCTCTCTGTACTAATCTGTGCAGTGGATGAGAGAGGTCGGATCCCTCCATACCCAGCCCATACTCTGCCAGCCCATACTCTGCCAGCCCATACTCTGCCAGCCAATACTCTGCAATACAATGCTCTGCAATACAATACTCTGCCAGCCAATACTCTGCAATACAATACTCTGCCAGCCAATACAATACAATACTCTGCAATACAATACAATACAATACTCTGCCAGCCAATACAATACTCTGCAATACAATACAATACAATACTCTGCCAGCCAATACAATACTCTGCAATACAATACAATACAATACTCTGCAATACATTACTCTGCCAGCCAATACAATACAATACTCTGCAATACAATTCTCTGAAGGTTATCCAAAAGATTAATTAGCTAATCAAAAAAAAAAAACCCTAGATTCATAAAAAAAAATAATAAAAAAAAATAATCGGATAGTCGTTGACTAATCGAAAAAATAGATAGATTAGTCGACAGACAAATTAATCGTTAGTTGCAGCTCTAGTGTGATTGAGGTCTTGGGGCTCATTGGCATGGACGCTGTGGCCTGTATAGTGTGAATCAATGGTTTGTTCATGTGGCTGGAGCCTTCTTAGGCTGTGTGCAGCCAGCCTATGTTATGCTATGGGGACACAGCAGCTGAATCGTGACACAGCAGCCACAGGTCCACTGAAGGGGGGGGAGCTGGCTGCACTGCAGAGGGAGCCACAGGGGAATTGGTTTCAGAGATTGCCCCACCACTCCGAGCACCCCCCCTTGAACACAGTCCCCTTCGCCCTGCTAGTCAGATGTCCAGGTTCCCCTGTTGAACTCATGAAGCCTGAGCCCCGTATAGGAGGGCCAGTGTTACCCCCTTATTGACAGCCCTGCATGCCAGAGTACCACGGCTTTCAGAGCACTGACAATGTACAGGTAGCTGCAGTTCTTGTTCTGTAAAGTAAGCATTTGTTTTATGCTGCATCTACATATGCCTAGTGGGATAGATGAACTCATATTGAAAAAATAATGATATTCATTTTGGGGTACTGTTCTTGTTATTCGTGTTACAAATATACCCAGTGATAGTTGTCATGTTCTAGATTGTAGAATTCAGTTGTTATGCTATTCTTTCTAAACCAGGCAGTGTATGAATGGAAATGTGAATCATTGCAAAATCGATTTGGAAGCGTTGCCTGAAACAGCACATACTAAATAAAGCCTGGAGGGTGTAATTTTAATAGTAAGCTTTTATCTTTCTCATTTCCTTATCACGTCAATACAAAGGGACCACGACAGCGAAAAAAAAAAATGCATGACGTAGGTTTAAAATTAAAATAAACAAAAAATATATGTATACATATATAGCTTGAACACAAAAAGTCAGGCTGGGCAGCAGGGGGATAGCCAGTGGAGTCAGGCCGGACAGCCAATGGAGAGTCAAGCTGGATATGCACTAGTAGAATTTCATTGGAATATTTTGGATTTAAGAACATTCATTTGATTTTTATAATCATTACTGAGGTCAAATTGACCACAGTGACAGAAAAATACAATCAGGATGGAATTTTTTTTCTCAAACAAGCAAATTTCTAACTGTAAATTTAAGTCAAATATGTGTCTACCGGCGCAAAAAAATATATATTACAATTAAACTACCAAATTTTGTGGAGCAACCCCACCATTACAATATCAATGAGAAAATGTATACAGTATGCTGCAGTCAAATATGGTTCTACTTATAGTAAAAAACCTGTGCAAAAACGAAAAAAAGGCATGTGTTGACTGCGCTAATACCTATATTATGTATCTTAAAACCAGAAAATACACCACTGAGAAAAAATGATATATTCATATACATACACACTAGTGATACTAAAATCAATATACCTATACAGTACACCCGTGTCTTTATCTCATATATAACTCATACATCCAATGTCACCATTTTTGATAGGTTTAAATGATACAAAATAAATAAACAAACAAATGAATGTTCAGTGTTTCTGCTGGTGTGGATAACCCAGCTTTTAAGCCCCTTTCACACGGGGCGTTTCTCAGGCGCTACAGCGCTAAAAATAAAGTCTGTATAGCCCCTGAAAAAATCTGGCCCCTTTCACTCCAGTGTGAAAGCCGGAGGGCTTTCACACTGGAGCGATGCGCTGGAAGGACAGTGAAAAAAGTCCTGCTAGTCGCATCTTTGGAGCGGTGAAGGAGCAGTGTATTCACCACTCCTAAACCGCTCCTACCCATTGAAATCAATGGGGCAGAGCAGCTATAACGCCGGCAAAGCGCCGCTTTGCGGGCGGTTTTAACCCTTTTTCGCCCGCTAGCCCGCATACCGCCACTAAAACAACGGTAAAGCGGCGCTAAAAATGGTGCCTGCTTTACCACCGATGCCACTCCCGCCCCAGTGTGAAAGGGGCCTTAGTGAATCCCCCCTTCCAGATTCATATCCACCAATTTAGTGAAGACACCACCACCATAAGAATTGGCCACTCACCAGATAATATAGAAAACGCCTTGGGTTCATTGATAGGGATAACCACTCAGGTCTATGTTGCTCCCAACTTACAGGTTTTAACAATATTCGCCCTCATCATTGCGCAGTATATCTGCGCATTTATTAATAAAAAAGGTAAAAACAAGTTATGTCACTCACATTTTCAAGTGCCTATGAGTTGGCACTAAACTTATCCAGCAGTTTGAATGGGTTTGGATGGGTGAGGGTATCGCCATGTCTCTCCTATCCCGACGTGCGTCCCAAGCCTCGTTATCGTTTACCCGGAAGTGACGTATTGTGTTTCCTAGCAGCCTCTATGCATTTCGCAAATACAATTGCGTCATCGGGAGAATTTCTAACTGTGAATGTGGTTTTCATTCAGGAAAGTCCATTCATACCAAAATTTTATGTTAAAGACAAATAATTTTTGATGTACTCCCGAGTGACATTCATTATGTCATCAAATGTACAGAGGAGGAGTTTGTTTGAAGATCTACTAGTGTATGGCCAACTTCAGATTAGTCAGAGCAGACAAGCACATGGAGAGTCAGAGGAGGCATGCCAGGCAGCAGACAAAGAGCCAGTGTGGCAGGCTGGGCAGTAGGCAGATAGTCAGGAAGAGGGCATAACAAATTTAGAATTCCAATCAGCTGGTGGAAGCTCAACATTAGCACCAGAGTCAGGTGGGGCAGCAAGAGGATTGCCAGTGGAGTCAGGCTGGGCAGACAGAGGAAAGTGAGAGGAGTCAGGCTGGGCAGACGGCGGAGAGTGAGAGGAGTCAGGCTGGGCAGACGGCGGAGAGTGAGAGGAGTCAGGCTGGGCAGACGGCGGAGAGTGAGAGGAGTCAGGCTGGGCAGACGGCGGAGAGTGAGAGGAGTCAGGCTGGGCAGACGGCGGAGAGTGAGAGGAGTCAGGCTGGGCAGACGGCGGAGAGTGAGAGGAGTCAGGCTGGGCAGACGGCGGAGAGTGAGAGGAGTCAGGCTGGGCAGACGGTGGAGAGTGAGAGGAGTCAGGCTGGGCAGACAGCGGAGAGTGAGAGGAGTCAGGCTGGGCAGACAGCGGAAAATGAGAGGAGTCAGGCTGGGCAGACGGCGGAGAGTGAGAGGAGTCAGGCTGGGCAGACGGTGGAGAGTGAGAGGAGTCAGGCTGGGCAGACAGCGGAGAGTGAGAGGAGTCAGGCTGGGCAGACAGCGGAAAATGAGAGGAGTCAGGCTGGGCAGACGGCGGAGAGTGAGAGGAGTCAGGCTGGGCAGACGGCGGAGAGTGAGAGGAGTCAGGCTGGGCAGGCGGCGGAGAGTGAGAGGAGTCAGGCTGGGCAGACGGCGGAGAGTGAGAGGAGTCAGGCTGGGCAGACGGCGGAGAGTGAGAGGAGTCAGGCTGGGCAGACGGCGGAGAGTGAGAGGAGTCAGGCTGGGCAGACGGTGGAGAGTGAGAGGAGTCAGGCTGGGCAGATGGCGGAGAGTGAGAGGAGTCAGGCTGGGCAGACGGTGGAGAGTGAGAGGAGTCAGGCTGGGCAGCAAACAGAAAGTCAGCAGAGTTAAGCCAGGCAGCAGGCAGAGAGCCAATGGAATCCGGTTGGGCAACAGGTGGAGGATCAAGATGGTCATACACTAGTAGAGTTTTCAAAAATGTTCGCTTTAAAAATGTTCATTCAATTTTCTAATTGTTAGTGGGGTCAAATTGGCAGTTGTTTTTTGACCGCTTGTCCAAAAGAGAGAAATTATTTTCTTTGTGCCCTAGCGTTGACCTACTTTCATCCACTGCGGAAAAACATAGTGTCACATAGTGTGAACAAACCCTAAAGCCCTAATCCACCCAAACTAATAGTTCAGTTTTCATAGTTGCTGGTGAGTTAAACCTACTGGTGAGATAAGTCAGCTTGAGTTCCTAGGACTGCATTCCACCATTATAAGAAGATCCCACTCTCACGTTGGATTTTTTTCATTTATTTTCCATTATGGAGAATGCAATAGGAGGTGCTGGAACATGCAAAGATGAAAGCAAGAGGCTGACTCAGGCCACTAGACTCCGCTTTTTGGGTGGACTGATCATCCAAAATCAGCAGGAGGATGCCTGAAAAATGTATACATACAGTCACTTTGATAATATTACATGAAATTTAAGATATGTAACCAGCTGTATTTAGTGATCATTTGCTTATGTTAGTTCTCAGAGGAGTCACAAAGTCATAGTTTAAATGGTTAGTTCGTTTTAAAACACCCTATATACTGTATACGCTATATATTTCTGCTTACCAAGCAGGGTGGGCATCCGATACATTAGGGAAGTTATTGCATGTGTATAATTAGACTCTAGGTCATTGAATATTTAACCCTACAACTACGGCCTAGCCATACAATATTATTTGTTGGGTGGAAATGGCTGCATTTGATGGATGTCTGGAGATAAGTGCTTAAGATTTCTTCTAGCAACTCTCCATCTCTGTAAGTGTCTTAGTGCTGTGAGAGGGGGAGTTTAGCCATCTGACTGGGGTCTGAGTGCATCCTATTTCCGAATCTCATTAAATATACAGGAGCCCCTTACAAGGACCACGCTAGGGAACGCTTTAGCACTCAGGTTAAGCCATGTCCTCTTGTCTACAGACTATATTCCTTAGTCAGTGACACAGCATATTCTTTTCACTAATGCATATCTTGCTTATACTTCTGTAATCATACATTAACTACATCTGCCTGCCCTATCTATCTATCTATCTATCTATCTATTAGAGCTGCACGATTCATCGTTAAACAATCGTTATCGTGATTCAACCCTCCTCACGATCTTAAAGCGGAGTTCCACTTTTTTTTTAGTTTACTCACCTGTTCCACGATCCAGCAATGAGGCCGTCCAAAGCCTCCATTCTCTCCCTCAACTCTCCCCAGTGGCGGCAGGGTGGGGGGAGTGGGTACCTAGTTTTGCCAGGTACCCAGCTCCCACTTCCAGTCACACCACAATGGCAACGCCTCCTCTCCCCCTCCCTCCCTGCAATCTTCTGGGACATGTCACAGATCCCAGAAGATTGCTCGGCCATTCAGGACGTGCAGTGCGACTCGCGCATGCACAGTGCACACCCCAAAACCCTGATGGGTTTTACTTCCTCTTTTCCCCTGCAAAGTAAAAGCATAATGGGTGTTGCACTTACCGGCAAACAAAGCCTGCGATGTCCCCACTGGAGGCTATGTCCATCTTCACACCTCTTCCTTCCCGGGGCGGTGGACTCTGGCTCTGGCCAGAGTCGTGTGACGTCACTCCCATGCATCCGCGCGGGAGCCGCTGGTCACAGCGCATGCGCCGATAACATCCACACAAGCGTATATGATAAATATCTCCTAAATGGTGCAAGTTTAGGAGATATTTCCTGTACCTACAGGTAAGCCTTACCTGTAGGTAAAAATGGTGTAACAGGGTTTTACAACCAGTTCCATCCATTTGATCTAAAAGAACCGAGAGATACATTGTATCTCTTTATCGCTATTGATAAACATTTGCCGGTTGAGTTTTATTTTTCTTTTGACAACTCTGCTCGACTCTGCACTTGTTTAATATGAATCGGGTAAAAGCTGTATTAAAGCGGAGTTCCACCCAAAACCTCCTGGCATGCCACATTTGGCATGTAATTTTGGGGGGGGGGATTTGAGTGGGTACCTAGTTTTGACAGGTACCCAGCTCTCACTTCCGGTTGCACTGTCAAGGTGACTCCTGTTCTCCCCCTCCCTCCCTGCAATCTTCTGGGACATGTCACAGATCCCAGAAGATTGCACGGGCATTCAGGACGCACAGCTCTGTGAAGCCAGCCGCAAGCTGTCACAGCCGAGTGCCCACACTTGTAATCACACTGTATTTGCGTAGTGGTCTTTCAAAAGCAATTTTTTTGAAAAAAATATACTTCAATTCATAAAAAAAAAAAAAGTAAAGTTTGCCCAATTTTTTTTCTATCTATCCATCTATCTATCTGTTCTATTTATTAATCTATCTATTTGTCTATCTATCTATTTGTCTATCTATCTATTTGTCTATCTATCTATCTATCTATCTATCTATCTATCTATCTATCTATCTATCTATCTATCTATCTATTTGTCTATCTATCTATCTATCTATCTATCTATCTATCTACTTTATTTGTCTATATAATTTATCGATCTATCTATCTATCTGTCCATTGCATAAATCTATTTGTCTATCTATCTATCCATCCATCCATCTGTCTATCTATCTATCTATCTATCTTATTTATTGATCGATCGATCGATCTATCTATCCATTGCATCCATATATTTGTCTATCTATCTAATTTAATTTAAATCTTATTTATTAATCTATTTTTCTATCTACTGTATCTAGCTACCCATCCATTCTATCTATCTATCTATCTATCTATCTATCTATCTATCTATCTATCTATCTATCTTATTTATTGATTAATCTATCTAGCCATTGCATCCATCTATTCGTCTGTCTATCTATCTATGTATCTATCTTTCTCGTGTAAACTAATTCTAACAAGTTTGTTTATTCTATGTATACTATTTGACTGTCCATCAGTTCACATGTTCCTGTTTGTATATCTATTTTATGTTACAAATTGAATCAGTTTTTGTTAAATAAAGTGAATGTATTGGTTATTTATGATATATACACAGTGTCCGCTTCCTGTGTTGCATCTCTCTAGTCCCCTGACGCCTTCTCCTCCTGGTTACCATGGTGATGTTGCCACGGTGCCCGCCTCCCTGCAGTGTCAGCCATTAATCCCACACATCCCATGCCCCCCCGAGGGCCTGTCTGGGACATGATGGGAGTACTTTAAAAGTGACATTTGAAAATACAGACAGGAAAAAAAGAGGTACATTATTCATACAGATTAGGGGATACAGCACAGAACAAGTGTAAAGCGTGGTAAAGAAGTGCTATTTCATTAACAGGTCATGAACTGACAAATTACTAGGTGAAATGTAAGGAGAGTGGATGAGGCTGGAATTGCTCTTAATAAACGTTTCGTTGATAGTAAGGTACTTGAGGGGAGTTCAATAAAGCTTTAACAGTACATTTCTAGCTTTCATTTTCCTTTAGAGCTATATGTGCCTAATTCTAGTAATCATTTGCGCCAGTTTAAATTAGAAATAAACCCATCAATTTAACTATTTCCCAAAACAGTTACATTCCCGGCATGCTGTGAATGATAGCTGTCACAATGCTTGTGCCATCAACGGAACTGTCAGGCCATCAAATGGCTGATGTCATAACTGATCACATGACAACCGCAGATCAATCAGAGGCTAAGATGGAAGCTTCCTTGGCTGCAAAGAATGGAGAGTTTAGTTCCACTAAGTAACATACTGCACATGTGTGTCAAATTCAGTTTTTTCTTCCTGCTGACACTTTTAAGAATCTGTCACTATGGCAGCAGTAGATTCTTTAAGTGGAACGTTAGAAAAAACAAGTGCTGAACAGGCATGATTTTAAAACAAGTAAATATACTATATCATTTTGGCATGGCTAATGAAAATGGCTTAAGGTTGTTACCTAGAAGAAGACCGGTTGAAGTGTTGAGAGTCTGGCAGGGAGCTCCGGGACACTGCAGCGCTGGAGTAAAGGTGAGCATAGTTCCACTTTATAGAATTACTGCCAGTTGCCAGCTTCCTGGGAAGCTGTCATAAATTTGATGCCTGACAAAGGGGTCCCCTGTGTGGCTACAAAATGTGATGTGATTACTTTAATAAACAGTTGCACGTTGTTTTTAAGGTGCATGGTGTGCTTTGACTTTGAAGTGGCAACAGTGCAAATTGAAAACCACTGGTTTCTGTGTGCTGTAGCAGAAATCATTGTTTTTCTAGTGCAAAGAAAAGCAGATTCCCACATAAGGCCTTACATGTGTAATGCCGCGTACACACGACTGGACTTTCTGGCACAAAAGGTCAGACGGTCTTCCCAAAGGACTTTTGATGGAGTTACGATGGACTTTCGAACTAACGTACTTGCCCACACACGAACGGACTAAAGTCCATTCGAAAGTCCATTCATTTTCAACGTGATAACGTACGACGGGACTATAAAAGGAAGTCCAATAGGCAGTAGCCAATAGCTGCCCTTGCGTCGTATTTGGTCCGTTGGACCAGCATACAGACAAACGGTTTTCCCGATAGGAATTGAGTGCGTCAAACAGATTTGAAACATATTCTATTTCTAGGTCCATCTGAATTTTTTAAAGAAAAATGATCGAACTATCTCACACACGATTGGACTATCCAATGGAATGATTCCGTCTGACCTATTCTGCCCGGAAAGTCCGGTCGTGTGTTCACAGCATAAGTCAATTAATATCCTTAAAGCCAAAGCACTAAAATGTGCTATGGGGTGCAGATGTGCCAAATATGGCTGCACTGAATCAAATATAAACATTAGGAGTTTTTTGGCCAGGCTTCATGGGTGACAGAAAAGGCCTACAGGTAGAGAATTTGCATTGCAGGCTATGTTGACCTTTCTGAACACTTTACATGTTTCACCCATATTTGGGGTGTAACATATAACATGTTCAGCATGCACCTCCCTCCCTATTATAGTGGGCAGGGGATCCATATTTATGGTGTAACATGTAACATGTTCAGCATGCACCTCCCTCTCTGTGATAGTGGGCAGGGGATCCTCTCCCCACACCCACATTTTGAAAACAGCGTGGCCGTGCGAGGCTCTGCACACACACAGCCATTTCATTAGTTCCTGGGAGTAAATAGACTACAAGTACTGTCATCCATTGCAGCTGACCGCTTGTAGTTCTCAATGAACTACGAAGGCACTGGTGAGCACTCACTCAGTAGTTCATTGATCTTCTTGCTCAAGTAACTGCCTTCCTGTATCGGGGGTATGGGCAGACAGCTATCCTGAGAGTCTGCAGAAGCCTGGCATTGCTCTGCAGAAAAAAAAATAATAAATGCAAATTGTTTTTACCTGCAAAAAATGTGCAGTTTATTATTATTTTCAAAACATGATCTTACCTTTTAAACAATATTTTTTACAAACTGCATAGTGTGTTTTATGTAAAAGGTGAACTTAGCATTTAAAGCCCATTTATAGTTTAAAAAATGTATACAAACCAGGCTAGTGTGGCTAAAAATGTAAGTGATAGTTGTCTTATAGTTTTTTCTTTTTGTAACTCTCTCTCCTCCCAAGCAAAGCAAAAAAGTCCAATGCATGGCAGATGCCATCAAGAAAGATGGCTGTGCACTGTGTGTGAGTAGTGGTTTCTCTACAGTGGTCTGACATGCCCCCTCTTGAGTCAAACCTACAGCTCTGCAACCACACTCCCTGCTAACTGCAGCACTTTAGGTCTCACTCTGCAGGGGGATCGTTAAACTATTGTTTTATCTACCTGAAGTTTACCTTTAAAGCAAACATTTCACAAACCTGAGCAATTTGTATTAAATGAAAAATGTTGTACTGGTTACCATCCATGAAAACTCTGTATTCAATAAAGAAGAGTAGACTCAGAGATATAGGGTGCTGAACATAGGT
This sequence comes from Lithobates pipiens, assembly GCF_037356315.1. Classification (NCBI taxonomy): domain Eukaryota; kingdom Metazoa; phylum Chordata; class Amphibia; order Anura; family Ranidae; genus Lithobates; species Lithobates pipiens. The sequence continues at coordinate 138,118,363 of NW_027507718.1, forward strand.
GTGGGCAGCTTTTTACATTAGGGTGTGCACCCCAAAACTCAAACACACATGGTTTTCTCTGCAGTCTCAGCTCTACTGGACAGTGAATGAATGGGAAGGGCTTATGCTTCAGTTATGAATGAACACAGTGAGGGAGTGTGTTCACTGTGTTCATTTAGAAAAGGAAGTGGCTGCTAAATGACATATTGATTACCCCCCCCCCCTCCATCTTGAAATTCCCCCTGGAGCAGATGGGGGAAAGGAGAGAAGGGAAACCAGCAACACTGTGGGCCATAGGGGGGAAATACAGGGGGAGGCCTGGGCAGTAGGGGAATCAGCATCACATGTAGTGATTAGAGTGTGCCCTGGCACACCCGCTGCACACGCCTACGGTGCTGAATTTATATGTAGTCTCAGTTTATCCATAGTGGTAGGTAAAGCAATGGGAATCACCAGCACCCACCAATCTTCTCTAAGCCCTTGTACACACGGTCAGACATACCGATGGACAATGTCCGATAGGACCGCGTTGTCGGATCCGACAGTGTGTGGGCTCCATCGGACTGTTTCCGTCGGAGTATCTGACGGACCAAGTTTTCCAGCTGGGCTATAAAATTTTCCGACAACATGATCCGATCGGACTTTGTCCGATCATGTGTAGAGAATTCCGATCGGACAAAGTGTCATGCATGCTCAGATCAAATTCCTAGACCAAAGCTATTGGCTACTAGCCTGAACATAGTCCCGTCCTAATGAAATAACGTCATCACGTTAAGTACGATCGGATTTTCTGACAACTTTGTCCGATTGTGTGTATGCAACAGTTTTGGACAAGATCCGTCGGACAAAATGCGATGGATTTGGTTGTCGGAATGTCCGACCGTGTGTACAAGGGCTAACACTTTTTATTGCGCTGCATATCACATCACGTTTTATCTTTCAAGTAGAGGAGCTGTCATGAAGGCCACATTCTGATAAACCCTAGACGTCATCTTTCATAGTATGACTGGCATTTAAATGATGTTATGGTTTATGGAGGAGTAGATCTTTTGAATTATTGTTTGGAATTTCTTAAAGAGAATCCATATTGTCTTCAATATGCCTACAACTTTGAATCTACCGTCATTGGCTTTTTGGACATATAAAGGTTTCCACTGTCACTTATCATATGAGACGCAGCAGCAACTCTGCATTGAAAGCCTTTATTTGTAATCTCAAGCAATAATTAGACTGCACCCTTGGGTGAGTTTGTCTGTGCCAAATAAAACAGCTCTAGCAAGGAGCTTCTTGAGTAAAAGAGTCCAAAAGAGATCTGCACAACCCTGACAATGCTTAGACCAGATATAACTTCAGGGACCAAAACAGATGGTGCTTAACCAAAATAGAGAGTAAAATGTCACTAAGCGCTCCAAATTTGTCACTGAGTCACCCTGAAGAAGAGGACCCTGCGAGGTGAGATGTGACATCATGGGGTTGGTTTACTAGAGGCAAATAGACTCGAGAGCTTAGTAAATGTGCAAGAAAAAAATGCTGTTTTTGTTTTCCATGTATGTGATTGGATATACTTTGCAAAGTGAAGCTTCACCATATTTACTAAACTTGTAAAGTGCACAGTCTATTTGCTTTTTGTAAATCAATTCCTATTCAAAATAAATGATGGAAATACATTTTTTGGATTGCTGGTGAATTCTTACTCTCTAAGGTCCCTTTCACACTGGGGCGGTGTGGGCACTGATGGTAAAACAGCGCTATTTTTAGCGCCACTTTACCATCGTTTTAGCGGTGGTATTCAGCCGCTAGCGGGGTGGTTTTACCCCCTTGCTAGTGGCCAAGAAAGGGTTAAAACCACCGCAAAGCATGCTGCAGCAGTATAGCCTCGCTGCCCCATTAATTTCAATGGGCAGGAGCGGTGTATATACCGCTCCTTCACCGTTCCAAAGATGTTGCTAGCAGTACTTTTTTTTACTGTCCTACCAGCGCACCGCTCCAGTGTGAAACCCCTCGGAGGAGCGGCTCTTTCAGGGCACTTTGCAGGCGATATTTTTAGTGCTGTAGTGCCTGCGAAGCACCCCAGTGTGAAAGGGGTCTAACTTCTTGAGTAAGATTCATCTACTAAACATTTATGAGCGTTACCCTCCCATAGACCCCTTTCACACTGAGGTGTTCTTCAGGTGCTAAAGGGCTAAAAATAGCACTTGTAAAGTGCCTGAAAAATGCCACCCCAATGTGAACGCCCGAGTGCTTTCACCCTGGGGTGCTGCGCTGGCAGGACGGTAAAAAATACACCTCTCCTCCACTGCCCCTGCCCATTGAAATGAATGGGCACCGCTGCTGGAGCGCCTGCTAAGTACTTCGGCAATCGGCACTACACGGCCACATTTAACCCTTTCTTCGGCCGCTAGCGGGGGTTAAAAGCGCCCCTCTAGCAGCCGAATAGCACCATTAAAACAGCGGTAAAGCGCTGCTAAAACTAGCTCGCAGCTCAGTGTGAAAGGCCTCTTATGCCCCGTACACACGAGCGGACTTTTCGACATCCAAACTCCGACGGACTGAGTCCGGCGGACTATCCGATCGTGTGTGGGCTGCAACAGACTTTAGCGAAGCTAAAGTCTGACGGACTTTAGAAATGAAGCATGCTTTAAATTTTCCCGACGGAACTCCGCCGGACCCGGTCCCCTTTGAAAAATCCGCTCGTGTGTGTGCTACTCCGACGGACTAAAACCGACGCTAGGGCAGCTATTGGCTACTGTCTATGAACTTCCTACGTCGAATCCAGTCGTACGTCATCACGTTCGACTCCGTCGGAGTTTGGGGTGATGGTGTGTGGTCAAGTCCGTTCGGTCGAAAAGTCCGCCAGAACTCCGTCGGAACTCCGGCGGAACTCCTTTGGAGGTCTGTCAGACTTAATTCCTCTCGTGTGTACGGGGCATTAGTGTATCCAAGTCTAACAAAGGTTTTGGTTGTGCATATTCTTTTATACATCATTAATAGTGTACCGTATGTAAACCCTAACAATGAGCAATGGGGTTCATTTACCACTAGACTGCATTTTGCACTCTGCAAAAGTGCAGTTGTGTCAGAGGTTATTAAAAGAGGTAAAGGTTCACCGTGCAAAAAATACCCAATCACGTGCAAGGAAAATAAAAAAACTGAATTTTTGCTTGCACATGATTGGACGATGAAAGTCAGTAGAGCTTCTGCTCATTTACTAAGCTCTGGAGCAGTTGTTCTTGTAGAGTACAACTGCATTTTGTCTTTTTGCTTTTAGTAAATCAACCTTAGAATCTCTTATTTGGTCCATTTTGGGTCTGTCTGTTAAATATACTATTGAAAGCATTATGTTATATCTGTTTTATACTTATATAAAAAAAACACCTGTTGTGTTGACACTGATAGAAATCCATTGAGCTTTAAACTTCCTTTTTGGGTTGCCTTTTTGATACACTATTATCAGCATGCATGGATCCCAGTTCTCCCTTTAAACTACAGAACACCCACCTCCTCTGTCTTGGAGAAGTGGAAGTGTTCTATAGTTCTGTCCTAGGATAAAACCAAAAAAAAAACAGGCAGCATAAGTACCTGAATTTGACCTGGCACCAACCACTTGCAGCAGAGCTCAGACTGGTAGATGAGGACACAGTACAAGTAGCCAGTCAGTTGGCTGCAGTGCTCATGTGCAACCTCTGCTTTTATATTTTACCAAAAAATGGGTAATTTATTGTATTTTTGTGCCCCCCTAAAATGAACTTGAATGTGTTTTCTACTGATTGTGGGACATAAAAATGGAACTACCACTAATTTATTCTCTTGTGTGTCTGCTTTCAGAAAATATAAAATGTTTTGTAGGTTTTATGTAATCTTCAGGCCTAAAATGTTTTTTTTAAACGTGTGCAAAAACCACAAAAACAGCTCTGGCAGCAGAAGGGTTAAAGGATAACTTCACCTTTGGGAACATGTTACATGTTGTACCTGTAAGCTTTGTTGGTTAAAAAAAACTGGCTCCTAACTTTTTTAGCTGGCTCCTAGATTCAGAGAAAATGTATCAAGCCCTGTTATATAATATTGTGTGTATATATACATATATGGACTATGGGCTAAGACTGGGATGTCATTAAAGCTCATGTGCATGTAAAGACAGGGATCCCAATGCTTTTAGTAATATAGTGTTTATATACATTTTCTTTGAATCTAGGAGCCAGCTAAAAAAGTTAGGAGCCAGTTGTTTTTTTTTACCAACAAAGCTTACAGGTAGAACATGTAACATGTTCCTGAATATATATATTTATATACATGTAGCATATATATATATATATATATATATATATATATATATATATATATATTTATATTTAGCTATATATATATATGGATACCCTGGGTGATGCATTGTAGAAATTCTCACTTAGTTGTACATTTCTATGTTTTCAGTAAAACATGCTTCACAGCAGACCAAGTCTTTTAATCTGGTAAATTAATTTGACATAAGGGTTGGTGTGTGTCTGGTGTATCTGTGAGCTGATTTAAGCTCCTACACATTCCTATTTATATTCTACAATTTTACAACCGTTAATATCACTCGTGTGTCAGGGAAAAAACAGATGTATTTCTTCGTGACTTTTTCTTGTTCTGTGTATACATTTGTATTATTCAATTCCCAGTATATGTGTTTTCATGCCTTGCATGTTTAAACAATAATTTAGCCAATAAAAGCTCTATATATATATATATGTTTGCAGAAGATATAGCCAGCTTCCCCCTGCAATAGAAGTAGCTCAGTTCTGACTGGTGCCCAGTGGGCCTAGTCCTTCTTGCTGTGTCCTGTTGCAGGGGGCGTGCTGTTTGATACCCCAGAAGTGTCAGATTGCAGAGGTGCCTGAAGCTCATGTAGACAGCCAGGGGGGAGGCATTCAGTTTCCTCTAAAGCAGGGGGCAGGAGGTGATTTTTTTGCAAGACATGACAGGGTCTCTTTAAAGTCCAGGTTTTCAGCTTTAATTTTCAATGTTATCAGTTCAGTTGCAGTGTTCTTGATATATATATATATATATATATATATATATATATATATATATATTCAGCACAGACCAGAGTGTATCAGTGGACCCTGACAATCCTTTAGGCCTGTACTACTCAATTATACAATGAATCTGTCATCTGGCAAATGGCAGCGGCCACAGAGCCGTACAGAAATGTTTCTGTGTGCTGTATTGACCTTTAGCTTAAAGCAACTAATGAATGCATCAATATCCTTGAAGCATGCATCTCATAAATACATGCTATTGACAATGTCCCCATGAAATGTGTGCAGTCATAAATGCCATGAAGGTTTGCGGGAAAGCTCAGAGAAAGAAACGGTTGAGGCAGAAAAAGATGATATGGTTAGTCCTGTTATGTACATGGGGGTCTTCAAGTCTGGAACCTTAGTAGTGCTATTCAGTTGCAGGGTAGTATTGCTATATTTCTGCGTGATCCGCCTTGTCTTTTTAGTTTTGCTTCCTCTTGTTTGGCTCCTGCCCCAGTTTCCACACCTTTCAACCTTCTAGAAGCAATCTTCTTATTCTCTTATAATATGTTGAACTCTGGGTGACTATGAGGGAGAGGGACCCAAGGGGCATAAATAACTGTTAGAACAAAGGCCATCACACTCTGCAGCAGCCTTGGCATAGAAATGGTCACCCCCCCCACTGAATGATATTAACTAGATTGGTAACTGTAAAAATGTGTTGAGCTGACAAGTGAGCAGATAATATAAGGACAAGAAAAACTCTGTTTATACTAGTGTTAGACCTCTGAAGAGCAATCTACGGTGGATCAATTTTCAAAGGGCATTTGTCAGGCAGTGAGGAAGAGTTATGTCACCTCCTGTGTTATCCCCCAAAAGCCCACACGGTCATGCCACAGCTGTGTACATTGCACATGGTTGTAATGAAGCTCCATTCAGGTGAATAGGGAACATTTGGTGGGTGGTACTGCCCGCCAAAGGCGACAGGGGTTTAAATCTTGCTGTAGACACGAACCAAAGCATCATGGCTGCAGCATGTGTACAACCCAGTCTTAAGGAGGAACGATTGCAGGAGGTAAAAATCAGCTCAACTGTGTGTTTTTATGGCCCCCAACAACCACAAGTGTACACAAGCTCCTAAAGTGGGATTCTTTCCTAACACTAACCGCAGTATTCTTAAAAATGTTTTCTCCCCCTTCCTCGTACCTATCTTTCCTACCCTGTGTAAAAAAAAAACAGTGTACTTACCTTATCCTGCAGCTCAGGGGAGGGAGTGCTAACAATAGCTGGGCCATGGGTACCAAAAATGTCTGGATATGCAAAAAAGCAGTTTGTGTACTTTTTTGAGCAAAGGGTATAGATTGTAAGACAACTAAGTATACAAGTGTGAACAGGGATAATTATAAAGGCAGAAATTCTGCAAGTTGAGCATATTCAAGTGTAGTCAGGTGTGGAAAAAAAGCAGAAAATGTGCAAGTGTAAATGGGACTTTTAGACCCCTTTCACACTGCTGCACCCATAGCGTCTGCGGTAAAACGCTGCTATTTTTAGTGGCGTTTTACCATCGGATTTGCAGCGGATTCGCAAAAATAAAAGCGCCCTGCTAGTGGCCTAGAAAGGGTTAAAATCACCCGCAATACACCACAATAGCAGCGTTTTGCCGGTGCTATTGCAGCGCTGCCCTATTGATTTCAATGGGGAGCAGCGGTGGAGGAGCGGTAAACACACCGCTCCTTCACCGCTCCAAAGAAGCTGCTGGCAGGACTTTTCCTGATGTCCTAACAGCGCACCACTCCGGTGTGAAAGCCCTCGGGCTTTCACACCGGAGACAATGGTGCAGCAGTTTGAGGGCGGATTGCAGGTGCTATTTTTAACGCTATAGCGCCTGCAAAACACCCTCGGTGTGAAAGGGGTCTTATAGCACAATTTTATTAAATACACGCTTATGTAACTGCCAAAAGTGTTGGACTGACCTAAATCTCTTATATAACCCCCAAATTTAATAGATATTGTTAGTATGGTTAATTATGTGTGGGTTTATCCATTTATTTATTATTTATTTCTCTGGGAGGCGTGGCAGAGGGTATGCCCCTTGCGTATACATACAGTACATACATAATTGGTGCTTGAGAACTTGTCATGCTCATATCCCTTTTCACAGAAATCCAGCCAGCGGGATAAATAACAGGCTCTCATCTGGACATAACATCTCAAGGCAGATCCTCAGCATACTGTATGTCGGAAGTATCCCATCAATCACTCTCTGTAAGTCGGCAGTCTCCAGCTAGACTTTATCTGTAGGTTTTTGGTCTCTCTCTATAACGACAATCTTGGCAGCCTTTTTGCAGCGTGACGGTCTATTAGTAATTTAACAATCCAGGTAGTGTGCAGTTTAGAATTCTTGTGCAATATAGCAGGTCCCTTTTGTGACAGAAAGGCATAAAAGTGTTTTTTCAGGGTTATGGGGGCAAATTTTCAGAGTTGGCCTAAGTTTCAAGGCTAGGGGGTAGTTCAGATGCAGGCTTACTGAAACAGAACTATGCAAGTCTCTATTGCAAAACCCACTGTATGAAATACATTAACAACATGTATTTCTGCATCTATCTAGCATCTGATAAGATTTATGTTTCTAGTATGCGTGCACCGAACAAATATTTGGAGTATACTTCTGTGTGCACCTTTCCATTATTAAACAGACATCACTTTCTTCACCCGTTCTATACTAGCAGGGCGGAGTGTCTCCTTCCTTTGTTATTATAGGATGAGCTCATATTGCACCCACCCTTTCCCCTGGGACCTCTGCGTGTGACTGGCTGCTTACCCTGAGAATCAGATCCACAGTGCCTATGTACTAAAGGACATGTTCCAGTGTATCCTGGAAGCATAAATGTACTTTTATTCACAGCCATGGGAACTTTGTGCTAAAAATTCCTAATAAAAATATATATAATTATGAATGAGATACAGGGGTTTATTTACTAAAGGCAACTCCACTTTGCACTACAAGTGCACTTGGAAGTAAAGTCGCTGTAGATCTGAGCGGGCATGCAAGGAAAATAAAAAACAGCATTTTAGCTTGCACATGATTGGATGATAAAATCAGCAGAGCTTCCCCTCATTTCAGATCTACAGCGACTGCACTTCCAACTGCACTTGTAGCAAAGCAACCCCATAGTTTCCCAGGGTCATCATATACTGCCATAGGATTGCACTTTTTTTTACCTTAATCAGTGGGATTTTTATTGATTGGCATAGTCTGTCCTAAGTTTGCAGACATGTACTAAACTGGAAAGTGCAAAATCTGGTATAGCTGTGCATGGTAGCCAATCAGCTTCTGACTTCAATTTGTTCAATTAAGCCCAGTGGCATCACTAGGGTTGGTGTCACTCGGTGTGAAAAAAAAATTGTGTCACCCCCCCCCCCCCCCCACCAACTATAGTCCCCCCTTAGTACGGATCTCCCTCCACTAACTGCAGATCCTTCTCCTGCAGTATAGATCCCCCTCCCTTAATAAAGACCCCCCTCCCTCAGTATAAACCTCCCCCCTCAGTACACACACCCCTGCAATGCAGACCGCTCTATCAGTACAGACACCCCTACATCGGTGCAGACCCCCCCATCGGTACAGAGACTCCAACTCAGTACAGACACCGCCACCTCGCTGCAGAGCCCCCATCGGTACAGACACCCCCACCTCAGTACAGACCCCCCCAGCATTAGACTCCCCCAGCATTAGACCCCCCTCAGTGCAGACCCCCTCAGTACAGACACCCCCCTCAGTGCAGACCCCCCTCAGTACAGACACTCCCCCTCACTGCAGACCCGCCAACAGTACAGGCACCCCCCCTCAGTGCAGACTCCCCAGTGTAGACATCCCAACAGCACAGACACCCCCCTCAGTGCAGGCTCCACTCAGTTACAGACCCCCCCTCAGTGCAGAACCCCAGCAGTACACACACCCCCCAGTGCAGACCCCCCTCAGTACAGACACCCCCCTCCATGCAGACCCCAGTGCAGACACCCCCCTCCATGCAGACCCCCCAGCGCAGACACCCCCAGTAGTACAGACACCCCCCCAGTGCAGACACCCCCTTCATGCAGACACCCGTGCAGACACCCCCAAGTGCAGACACCCCCCTCCGTGCAGACCCCCGTGCAGACACCCCCAGCAGTACAGACACCCCCCAGTGCAGACCACTCAGTGCAGACCCCCCAGTGCAGACACCCCCCCAGTGCAGACATCCGCCCCAGTGCAGACCCCCTCTGTGCAGACCCCTGTGCAGGTCCCCCCAGTGCAGAAACCCCTCTGTGCAGACCCCCCCAGTGCAGACCCCCGTGCACGGTGCAGACACCCCCCCTTACAGACCTCAACAGCAGTAATCATACACACACAGCGGTATGTGTCCCTTGAGCTCCGCTTCTCCTCCTCTGTGGATGTAAACAGAGAGGAGGGGGAGGCGGCTTAGTTCTGCTCCGCTGAGGGACACAGCCGTGGCGCGCCGGGCGCGGTACACAGTGCAGCAGGCGGTGTTGGTGGTGCCACTACCCACGGGTGTCACCCCTCTGGAGGGTGTCACCCGGGTGCGGCCCGCACCCCCCGCACCTGCCTAGCAACGCCACTGATTAATCCTTGACAATAAAACCTAGAAACCGATTGGTTTCTCTGCACACCTGCACCAAATTCTGCACTCTCTACTTTGGGGAAATCAAACCTATAGACCCCTTTCAGACAGAGCGGAATCTGTCAAGTGCATCCTCCTCCCGCTGATCCCCCCTTGAGCAGGCGGATGACAGGTCCATGCCTGCTCCGTTACACAGGTATTTTCTTGACTATAAAACAGTAATAGCACTTAACTGACTGGACAAGCTACCAGACGTCCTGCATTGTTTAAGCATTTACCTTGCCCTTTGGAACACTCTACAGCAGGCAAATTCAGCTACACTCCTTCTGGGCAACAGGTCCGGCCAGGCAATGCAAGATTTAAAACTCAACCTTGGACCTATGATTCTCAAACACAAATGTCCTCTGCAGGCAGCACACACATCTTCCCCAGGCAAAGTCTGGGAGGCAAGAACCCATTGAGAAAGTGCCCCCGAATATTTATACCCTTCCCCAGCATGCACCATGGACAATCCTCCTAGTGGTTGGCCAGGAAGATATAAATATTTAAATTTATACCCAGACTATGGGATCCTCTTACACTGTTGCCAGAGACACTCCCCAGCAGCAGATAGAAGAAAACAGTAACCAGAACCTATAGGAAAAACAACTTCAATCAGAACTATCAATTCAGTTTAGGTGAACTACAGTCTGGCAGAGCTAAATTTAACAACTTGACCTCCAGGAAGTTTTACCCCTTCATGATCAGAGCATTTTTTTGCTATTTAGCACTGTGCTATGTTAACTAGCAATTGCTTGGTCATGCCAACACTGTAGCGTTTACAAACTATGGTATTACTGTATATATTTGAAAATTGATCAGTTGTGATGTACTGACTGCCTATCACTTTTTTGGAGCCAGGACTGTACAAATACCCCCAAAATGACCCTTTTGGGAAAGTACAATTTTGTTTCCATTTTCTTGCACATTTTTACATACTGTCATCAGAGTAGCTCAGTGTCATCATATTGACACTCTACTACTCTGGAAAGGTGATCAGGGATTTTTTTTTTTTTACACTGTGATTGCAAGTTACAGTGACGATCACTATAACAGCAGTTGTTTCTCATGAATGGCTTTCATTCATGACTTGTTTACTATTGTGATGCTTTGATTGGAACACAGCTATCACATGGTGACCAATCACAGATGACACACAGTAGTAAACGATGTCATGAATGGATTCCATTTCTGATTGTTGTCCACTATGTGACATGCGATCATACAGCGATCATGTGGTATTTGGGCCACTCACAGCGGCCCGATACCAAACTTCGCAATCCACCGTGTCTTGTGGATACAGCAGTTGCAGATCATGGCATTGTTTGCTCCAGGAGTGCATGCACTGCGCATGAGCACCGCAATACGGTTATGTCACTGAGCCAGGGGGAACATTGCATCAGCAGTAAATGTATTGTTAGCGGTTGACAAGTTGTTAAACTAGGGACATTAATGTCCAACTCCAAGAGTTAGCTGCTTGTTTAGCCTAGGGGAGAGTAAAAGACATTTTATTTGCCTGATCCTCCACTGCCCTGACAAATGGCACTGCCCCATGCACAGCCTGTGGTCTGTCCCTCTGTGCCCTCACATCCAATGTAGGGCCATGGAACCTTGCATTGGTCTTAGTGATACCAGGACCTTAGTATACCACAGCATGGGGGAGGAGATGGAGTGTAGTACAGAGGAGCGCAGGATCAGGTAAGTAAATCACCTTTTTAATGGCCCCTAAACCTAATAGAGCCATTAACCCTGGTTATTACTTTAATCAAGCTGAAAACAATTGAAGCATCTAATATACAAGAGGTCATGGCCATTTGTAGACATTTATACATTGGTAAATGCATGCTATAATGCACACATGGCATAGTTCAGTGCACAGACCTTTTAGATCTTCTACACGCTAATGCAAGTAAGGATGTCATTTGCACATAAAGGTAGCAAACCAATATTTGCTATTATTAAGTCACAAATACGTTTTTGCTGTTTGGGATCCATGCAGGGTCCCCTTCATCATGCAACTTGTATACACTTAGCCCTTGTACACACGATCGGACATTCCGACAACAAAATCCGTTGGATTTTGTCTGACGGATTTTGTCCGAAACTGGTGTTGCATACACACGGTCAGACAAAGTTGTCGGAAAATCTGATCGTACGTAACGTGATGACGTTATTTCATTACGACGGGACTACGTTCAGGCTAGTAGCCAAAAGCTTTGGTCTAGGAATTTGATCTGAGCATGCGTGGCACTTTGTCCAATCGGAATTCTCTACACACAATCGGACGAAGTCCGATTGGATCATGTTGTCGGAAAGTTTTATAGCCCAGCTCTAAAACAGTCCGATGGAGCCCACACACAGTCGGATTATCCGAAAACAGGGTCCGATCGGACATTTTCCCTTGGAATGTCCGACCGTGTGTACAAGGGCTTAGACATCTAATAACCTGTACCGCGTTTGCATTACAAGATAAATTTACCCTAGGGCCAAAAATCAATCAATACACACCAGCACTAGTATGTCTGTAGAACATGCATTCTAGTGTCTTTGTGTAATAGGCCTTTAATCAGTGCTGGTCAACTTTCGTAATTATAGGGGGCCTCAATTGCAGCCCTTGACCTCACCAAAGGGCCACACATAAAATTCAGTGACAGAGACAGCAGGCACACAACAGAATATAGTCAAAAACTATGACCATGACACCAAAGATGGTTGGCGATTGTGGACAGAATGCAGGAGATGATCAGAGACTGTGGATCTAATATAAGGGATGGTCAGAGACTGCAGACAGGATACAGAAGATGGCCAAAGACTGTGGACATGATACAAGAGATGATCGAAGACTGCAGACATGCTGTAGGAGACTGTCAGGGACTGGAAACCTATTAAATGAGACTGCTAAAAATCACTGCCATGACAGGGCATAAAGGAACCCCAAATCAGTGTCTTCAAGAGCTCAGGGGGCCGGACAGAAAAAGGAAAATGACTGCAGATTGGGCACCACGGCCTTAGGTTAATGGAGAAAGAAAGGCATTGCCTATTTTGTCTTTTTTTTTTTTTACATCTGTAATATTAAGATTTCATTTATGAAATTTAATAGGCTTCTTGTAAAGTTTGCTGAGAATGCCAATGATAATGAGACAAGTTAAATGTAAATGCAGATTTTCTGCACCGTGTTCATTTCTGACAGCTTAACGCACTTGAAATCCAAGCTGGCTCTTCAACAGTTACAGACTGCATGTTTTATGTGTGTCCAGATTTAAATGGTTCATGTGGCAATCAACAGTGTATGCCCATCCCTTGCACATCAATGAATTTGCTTTTAACGGAATGTAGATAATGGAGTCTCTTATCTCCCTTCCCCCACTTCCCCCTGCTCTCTTCCTCCCCACTCCTTCTCTTTTTATTCCAGCCAGTCTGACCGTTGTAGCTGTTGCTGAGCTCCTAACGCCATCATTCCCTGGCTTTTATCTCATTGTTATTTATTTTTGTTCCAAAGGCCACCTTTATCCTTTCCTTTATTCTAACATCCCTCATCTTCCTTGCCTGCTGATTCACTTCCCCCAATTTAGGACCATGCTGGGTCATGCCTCCCGCTGGGTCCCATGATCACATCACATGGACCCTGGCAGACCCCGAAGCACAAGGTTTCACTGTGTTATTTCCATGTATACAGCATGAACAAACATATCCAGTCTGATGCATTAACCCCCTATGACAGTCAGCACTATGCTGCATTTTCATTGATTAGGGGAAGCTAAATGGTTAGCAATATTTTTGTGTTTTTACCTTGTACAGTAATGCAGCAAATTTGAAAAATACTGACATGAACAATGACACCCCCTGGGTTTACATGACCTACATTGAGAAGAACAATTGTGTTTGTGCTCCGTTCCCCAGGATTAGGCACTGCTGCCCTTTAGCAGTATTGGCAAATCTTAACAGTTTGTTTATCAGTAAAACCTAGAAAGATGGCGATCTGTGTGTAGTTTTTACGTTTCCAGTGAATCTTCCCTTATGGGTGTTGAAGGAAAAGAAGAAGAGTATACTGTTGTGGTTTTTGCAGTCTATTAAATCACTGCTCCGTGGGTGGCTTTGAAAAGTGAATGACGCAGGTGATAGATGTATTCCACAAATTGTGTATTGTATATTTTTAGCATCCTTTCCTCAGATAACTTCTCTTCATTGCCACCTTCTGTATGTATACATCAGGGCACCCGTTAAACCTGACATGGCATTGACATCACCCATAGGAGTTTACCATTTCAAGATAACTAAGTATAATATTATATTGTCATTTTACACCATTCTACCACTCATTGATATGCTGTCAACAGGATTTATGGGATTAACATGGAAGCCAACCAATATTTTATTAAAACAAAATTATTTAAATTCACCTCTCTTATAACATGTGTGAGGATTTGCAAATCTTCACGTACAGGCATACCCCACTTTTAAGTACACAATGGGGTGTATTTACTAAAGCTGGAAATCAGACTCACTTCTGCATAGAAACCAATCAGCGTCCAGGTTTTATTACCAAAGCTTAAGAGCCGGTTCACACTGCGGGCGATGCGAGGCGAGGCGACACGACTCGCCTCGCTCTCGCAAGTCGCCCCGTTCTGTACAATGGAACCGTTCTGAGAGGAGCGACTCGAGTCGCTCCGACTCAGAAAAAAGGTTCCTGTACTACTTCTGGGCGACCTCGGGGCGACTTGCATTGACTTCTATACAGAAGTCATCTGCAAGTTGCCGCTGAGGTCGCGGCAGGTCGCGGCGAGGCAAGTCGGTGTCGCCTCGCCTCGCCTGCAGTGTGAACCGGCCCTAATTGAACAATCTGTGGTTAGAAGCTCATTGGTTTCTAAGCAGAAGGGAGCCTAATTTTGCACTTTTCAGCTTTAGTAAATAAACCCCATTGTGTACTTAAAGGTGGGGTATGCCTGTAGTAGGTACAGTATGTAACTGAGATGTGAGCAGCAAGTAGTAGTTGCAGTAACCACACATTCACAGTAGCCGAGACTGCACTAGGACCCTCCATTATCAGTGATTTGACCAGAACATGAAAATGTCTGTGGTTGGGGAAATACATGAAATATTATAAGAGAAATCATTTTTATCACATATTCCATAATGTACATGTGGCTGAGTTGTAAATTGTGTTACTGACATATTCATGAGAAATATCCACTGACAGATGTTCCCTTTTGTAATGTGTATTATATTTAAACTGTATAGCTTAACTTACCTCTGTATTCACAAAAGACAGAAAAGTCAATACAGGAAAAGAAAAGTTATGGTTTTAAATGAGAAACTATAGCCAGTTTTTATATTTTTTTAGGTAAAAAAATCTTTGTTTATTTAGAATTAAATGTAAAAACTAGAAGTGAACAATTTAAAGTTAGCAAATGGCATAATATTAATATAAATATGCAAACATGTAAATCCACATCATGTAAGCGTTTTTTTCTAGGTTTCAGGATATGTTTTAGGTTATTCTACTGTCGACAAGTCATACAGTGCACACAATATTAGCCATGTTGTCCCTAACAACAACAAATCCAGTTGCCCTTTTGCCTCACAAATTAAAGCCAAAACAGTTCCAGAGGAGTGGTAGAAGCTACACACAGGCTGAAAGGTCTAGGGCAGGGATATGCAATTAGCGGACCTCCAGCTGTTGCAAAACTACAAGTCCCATCATGCCTCTGCCTCTGGGTGTCATGCTTGTGGCTGTCAGTCTTCCTATGCCTCATGGGACTTGTAGTTCTGCAACAGCTGGAGGTCTGCTAATTGCATATCCCTGGTCTAGGGGTTTGATTAAAGAAGAGAGATGTGAGATGTTTGAGGATCCACACACAAGATATGGATGACAGGTCTGAAGATCTGCACATAGAGGAGAGGGGGCTAGATGTTCAAGGAGATGCACACAGAGGAGAGAGAGAGGTAAGAGGACACTAGAGATGCACACAGAGAAGCGAGATAAGAGAGGTTTCAGGAGATGAACACATAAAAGGGAGGGGCGAGTCGTCCCAGAAGATGCACACCCGGGAGTGAGTGAGAGGTCCTAAGAAATGCACACTGAAAAAGGAAGTTGGTGGTCCTAGAAAATGCACACATGGGAGAGAAGAGTGAGTGGTCTGGTCCTAGGAGATACAGAGGAGAAAGAAGTGAGAGCTCTCAGAAGGTGCATACAGAGGAGAGAGATTTGATAAGTCCCAGAAGATGAACACAGGTGAGGGAGTTTAGAAGTCCCAGGAGATGCACACAGGGTTGACTGGTCCCAGGAGATGCATACAGAGGAGAGAGGGGTGAGAAGTCTCATGAGATGCACATAGAGAAGGGAGGGGTGAGAGGTCCAAGAAGATGCACACAGAGGAGAGAGGGGTGTAAAGTCTCAGCAGATGCCCACAGAGGAGAGAGGGGCGAGAGGTCTCAGGAGATGCACACAGAGAAGAGAGGGGTGAGAGGTCTCAGGTGATGCACACAGAGAAGAGAGGGTTTAGAGGGCTCAGGTGATGCACACCGAGGAGAGAGGGTTGAGAGGTCCCAGGAGATGAGCACAGAGGAGGGAGGTTAGAAGTTCCAGGACATGCACACATGAGGAAAGAGGGTTGAGAGGTCCCAGGAGATGAGCATAGAGCAGGGTGGTTAGAAGTCCCAGGAGATGCACACAGAGGTGAGAGGTCCCAGGAGTTGCACACAGAGGAGAAAGGGATGAAAGGGACAAGGTCCTACGAGATGCACACAGAGGAGGGAGAGATCTCAGGAAATGCACACATAGGAGATAGGGGTAAGAAGTCTCAGGAGATGTGCACAGAGAAGAGAGGGTTGAGAGGTCCCGGGAGATGAGCACAAAGGTGGGAGGTCCAATAAAATGCACACAGTGGTGAGAGGTCTCGGAAGACACAAGCAACAGAGGAGGCAGGAATGAGAGATCCCAGGAGAAACAAACAAAGTAGTGAGGCATGAGAGGTTCCAGAAAGACACACAGAGAGGACAGAAGTGAGCGGTCCCAGGCGATGTACAAAGAGGGGTGAGAAGTCCCAAGAGATGTACACACAGGAGGGAGGTGTGAAGACCCAAGAGGATGCACATAGAGTTGAGAAGAGTCAGCGATTCCAGGAGATGCCCACACAGAGGAGAGGAGTGAGAAGTCCCAGGAGATGCACACATAGAGGAGAGGAGTGAGAGGTCCCAGGAGATGCACACAGCGTAGACAGGTGAAAGGTCCCAGGAGAGGCACACATAGAGGAGAGTAGGGTGAGAGGTCCCAAGAAATGCACACAGAGGCATGAGAGGTGGGAAGTTCCAAGAAATGCACTCATAGGAGGCAGGTGAGAAGTTCCAGGAGATGCACCTAATGGAAAGGGTGAGGTGTCATAGAATCTGTACACAAAGGAGAGGGTGAGCAATCTGAGGTGTTGCACACATGGGAGAAGGGTAAGAGACCTTGGGAGCCAAGCACAGAGGAAAGGGGTGGGATATCCTATGACCAAAACACAGAGGGGATTCATGAGATGTCCTAGGAGCTGCACACTGAGGAGAAAGCCCAGAGATCTTAGGGCTTAATCACATAGGAAAGGATTGAAAAGTCCTCGAAGCTGCACACAGAGTAGAAGAGTGAGAGTCCTCAGGAGACTGAACATAGAGATAAGGGGTGAGAGGTCCCAAAAGCTGCACTCAGAGAGGGGTGAGAGAAGCAGTGAGCTACCCACAGAGACTTCACTTCACTTAGGCCATGCCCCCTTTTTTCAGGGGGGGGGGCATCATTTTAGAGTCACCCATGCACCGTCCCTTTTCAAAAATGTCATTATCACATTATCATGATCAGAGACTTCAGATGTAGTACAGTCGCTAGGATAAGTAATGGATAATGGCCAACAGGCCCTCTTACCAGACCCAGCAAAACTACAGAAGTGATCCCCCGGCTGGACGATCGGTCACTGGGTTCCCCGGGGGTGACTCTGGTCAGTAGTGTAGCATGTCTGTACCCTGGCAGTGGCTCAGTCTTTCTCTCTCTGGTGGTGCTGGGCAGCATGGCTCTCTCTGGAAGTGCTGGGCAGCGTGGCTCTCCCTCTGGTGGCGCTGGGCAGCGTGGCTCTCCCTCTGGTGGCACTGGGAAGCGTGGCTCTCCCTCTGGTTTCTGTCTAGTACACTCCTCATTCTTTGTCCTGTCGCACTCTCTCCCTCAGCTTATTTAAAGGGTGCAGTCTCTCAATCTCTCTCTTGATCGAGCTGTAGCCTCCTCCCTTTGGAAAATGAGGCCGCCAATCTTTGGGGCTACATGTCCCATGATGCTCTCCTCTCCTAGTCTCCTTTGATTGGCCCTAAGTTATGGCCAATAGGGAAGGAAAGGAGTGGGCAGGAAGCTGGGCGGGGAACCTGGTGAGAGCCGCCATCTCTTCTCCCTGACAGGAGAAAGGGAGGGTGAGCTGGGGAAACCTCTGATAGCCCAGAGCTCGCCTTTCACAGCGCCACCGAGTTCTCTGCTGGACTGAGCAGGGAAAAGAGCCCAAAGTCAAACTACACTGATGGGGGGGTTTCACAGCACCTTAATGGTGTCACCCCACTGGTGGGTGGCACCCGGGTGCGGGCTGCCTGCACACCGATAGAGATGCAACTGTTCAGAATTTAAGATCCAATCCCTGATCCCAGGGGGGGCATTTGACCCCCCTTGCCCCTACCTGCGGAGGCCCATGCCCATGCCTCCTGTGTCACCACTTTATGTGCCACACCTCTGTCAAAAAATCTTTTTTATAAAGGAGGCACCCGAGCAAAATGTATATTGATGTATTTATTTATTATGCCCTCTGTACACGTGTACAAGTGTTTTTTTTTTTTGTCTGTAGCAGCCAATCACATTACAACTGTCCTTTAGCATGTTTAGCATAAGTTAAATAATGAAAGCTAAAACTTGAAAGTTCCTACAGGCAACGTCTCTGTGATGATGCGCACTCCATACCCAAGATGTCATAAAGGGCCAAAACATAAGTGGGTTTTTTGTTTGAGTATAATTGTATTCATATTTTCATGCAGACAAAAGGCTGATTTTAAAATCAGGACTGGATTTTTCTTGTCTGATATAGGCCATCTGATTATTTCTAGTACTAGGGTACATTTGTGGATTGATAAAGACATGTGGCAGATAGTCTGGATAGCAAATAACACTGATTAGCAAAGGAGTATTACGATGTAAGAGGAATAGTGGAGTGTGATGAGGGCTAAGAAAAAATTATAAAGAGAAAGCCTAATGTAAATGAATAAAAAAGACACATCTGAAAAATGTAATATCATTCACATACGTTAGCGCGTATGTCATGACAAAGTTTAAAAAAAAATGCAATACATGCATGTTTTATTTCATTGGAGTAAATACAGAAAAATAACTAGTGATGTGCCAGGACTATAGTGTGCTCCTAGCTTCCTCTTTGACATGACAACACAGCTCTGAATTCCTAAGCATGTGGTGTCAGCCCTGCCTACTTTATTTCTGATGGATTACAAAGTACACAAGCTCATATCTATACCTTCCTTGTGCACAGAGAGCACAGGAAGTCATCAGTTTACAAGTATTTCTGGTGAAATCTTTTGATCATTTTTGCACTTTCAAACAGTTTTAACAAAATACTTCCAATAGTATATGTAGCGGACCAAAAGAAAGCAAGTAAAAGAAGTTAATTGTTAGGGTTTTAGCTATATCTGTTCTAAGGAAAGGCAAAAAGAACAGTACTAGTTATCACCAATAGAGGGTGTGATTTTATCTTCTTTTTTTTTTTACTCACCAGTGCAGTATTTTTGAAAAGTACTTTTGTTCGTATTCCCCCTCCTTTTCCCTAAGCGCCTGGTCTTGTAGTAGTGCCAAGTGTTTTTTTTTTTTTGTCAGCACAATTCACCATTCAGCTGCTGTATTTAGTAAATGTCTATGTTTGAGACTAACAATAGGATCTACGTGGGTATACAATCTCATTATAGTTTCTGAATTCTAAAGATGATTGTTATTCTCTTGTGTTTTTTTCTTGTTAACTATGTTGCTGTCCAGTAGCAGGAAAACAGGATATTTAGTAATAAACACATTGGGGGGTTATTTAAGAAAGGCAAATCCACTTTGCACTACAAGTGCAAACTACAAGTGCAACGTGGACTTGAAATTACACTGAAAGTGCACTTGGAAGTGCAGTCGCTGTAAACCTGAGGGGTAGATTTGAAATGAGGGGAAGCTCTGCCGATTTTATCATCCAATCATGTACAAGTAAAAATGCTGTTTTTTATTTTCCTTGCATGTCCCCCTCAGATCTACAGTTGCTGCGCTTCTAAGTGCACTTTCAGTGCAATTTAAAGTGCACTTTGCACTTGTAGTTTGCACTTGTAGTGCAAAGTGGATTTGCTTTTTTTGTAAATAACCCCCATTGCATGCTTTGAATACATCACTTTCAAACACAATATTGAAGAATGCAATATCTCCAGAATAAGGGACGCTTAAAGAAGAAGGTTTGTTATAAGTAAAAGAAAATGCTTGTTAAATCCCCCAGGGGACACAATGAACATAACGCCTTGTTGCCAAGGCTTGGGCCTAATCATGTATTAGGGATTTTAAGACACTTTTTGGGTGCACACCCCCATCAGCCCCCCCTCCCGACACCACTGGGTCAGTCAAGATGGGCAAAACACAGATGCCGTAAACAGAGCCATTCTTCAGGAAATTGCAGGCTGCTCTTTACTCAGCTCAAATCAGTATCCATGATGCAACAGTAAGAAACATTAGATACACAGGACAGAAGCACGGCGGGAAACCACTGCCTACTAAAAGTAATGTAAAAGCTAATATACAGTTACCCAGATAACACCTGGATCTCTCTCAAACTTCTGGAAGAATATTCTTGGACAAATGAGTCAAACTGTACTCAGATGTGCAGCTATCATGACCCCCTATGAAAAGTGTTCCACTGTAGATTGCTTTTCAGAGGGTGTGAGTGGATCGCTTGAATGGGTCATATTAGGTGGCGGTATCACCTGCCGAATGCGATATGCTATTTCATTTTTCTCATGACCTAGGCATGTGTACAGTCCTCAGCAGCTGCATCTCCTTCCTTAGGTAGGCAGTTGGGGGTTGGTAAAACTGCTGGCTCAAACTCCCACTTTTACCCATGGCCATCCCTGTGAAGAAGCATTTATGGAAGACAAGGTCCCCATTACAGCCTTTCACGCAATGAACCTACTTCCAAATTCAATCATGGAGGTGGCAGTGTTGTGTTCTGACTATATTTTGCTGCCACGAGACATAACATAGATGCCATTTTATCAAGGAAGGGACAAGGAATTCTATACAAAATTTTTTACACAAAAATGTCAGTTCTTCAGTCTGCCGTTTTAGCAACTTGATGCAGCGATTCTTTAAATGCAAGCAACCCAAAAGCAGAATGAGTGTAAAAAGTAGTGGTACTGCCTAGTTGAACCCAGATCTGAATTAGTGGTCACAGGCAACCATGTGTCAATTTGCAGGAAGGTAGGAAGGGGTCAAATAATGTTATATGAATAAACAAAATTAAGCAATGCCTTGTAGCACTGGGAACCTCGGTTTAAGGCTGGATTCACTGCAGTGCACATCACATACGATGTCTGTGCATTGCGAATTCAGCCGCACAGATTGTATGGCTAAATTGGCATCACATAGTCGTGCAGGACCCTTTTTTAGGTCTGCACCAGAATCATTCAGATTCATGTCCGAACTATCAGTTCACACTGTGATGCACAAACCGATCTGAGGGTGTGAACTTCCTGTGAGTTGGGTGCGATGCAGGAACTCATGCTGGATTCAAAGGGCTTTCTGCATTGCACCAATGGGAACCGAGCCTTATGCCGCGTACACACGACCGGACTTTCCGGCAGACTAGGTCCGACGGACTTTTGGCGAAGTTCCAACGGACTTTCCAAACAAACAGACTTGGCCACACATGAACTGACTAAGTCTGTTCGTTTTGCACGTGATAAGACAGGACTAAAAAAAGGAAGTTCAATAGCCAGTAGCCAATATCTTCCCTTGCGTCGTATTTGGTCCCTCGGACCAGCATACAGATGAACGGTTTTCCTGATAGGAATTGAGTCCGTCGGACATATTTAAAACATGTTCTATTTCTAGGGCCGTAAGATTTTTTAAACGCAAAACGATCAGATTAGCCCACACATGATCGGATTGTCCGACAGACTGATTCTGTGGGACCTAGTCTACTGAAAAGTCCAGTCGTGTGTACGCGTCAATCCCAACTAGGACACAATCTGCATGAAGTTGCATGTTCTCCTGGTGCTTGTGTGAGTTTCATTCCACACCTCCGGGGATATGCTTGTAGGTTAAATAACTCATGTCTAAATTGGCCCTAGTATGTGTGTGCATGATTGTAAGTTTGTAAGCGCCTCGAGGGCAAGGACTGATGGGAATGAATAATATGAAAGTGCTATATAAAACTGATTGTGCTATACCTGTAATAATAATAGTAATAGAAACCAATAGTCCTAATAGAACGGGGTTAACCGCAACACTTAATTTGGGTGACAAGAACAGAAATAGAAGAAAATTAATACTGTATGTATTTTTCTTACTCATCAAATGACATTTATATTTATTTACAGTAATGTTTTGTACCAAATAAAAAAATAATAATAATGTAATATTACAGATGAATCACTGACACTTGAATAGCATTTTATTAAACCAGGGCTCGACAAACCCCGAATGCTCCGCACACCCCGCACGTATGGAGCACAGGGGAGACATGCAGGGTCTCATTAAAGAAAAACTGTCACCAAAAAATATCATCACATCTGGGAATTTTTGTCCTCTATGTGGTGGGAAAAAAAAAGTTAAGTAAAGAAAAAAATTTTTTTTAATTGTAAAAAATTAAAGCTACACCCAAGTACATAAAATCCCCCCTCCAAAAAAAATTGAGAGCCCCACCCCCACATATACGCACATACAAACCTAAACGCACGTGGCGGGGTGACTTTCCCTGAAAACGTTGATTGCAATACACGTTACATATCACCTTGCATGCCGGAATGAGAGCAATAATTATAGCACCATACCTCCTTTGTAACGCTAAACTGATGACATATGGGGAAGTTTTAATGTGTCGCCCATGGAAAACATAGGGTACTTACATATTTAACCCCCCTGGCAGTATTCCAGAGTCTGGCTCGGGGTGAAAATGTAGAACCATTAGTGGTAACCCCGAGCCAGACTCAGGATCGCATTGCAGGATCCAGGATGAGTGTGCTTACCATATCCCCTGGATCCAGCGATATCCCCCCGCAGTGTGAGTGGCTCGTCCTCCGCTCGATCTATCACAAAGCCGAGCTCCGTTGCCTATGAGCGTTGCGACGCACAGGGATGGAGAACGCCGCCAAATTCAAAAAGTAAAACACTCACTATACATACAGTACACTGTAATCTTACAGATTACATTACTGTATGTAATTATTTCACATCCCTTTTGTCCCTAGTTGTTTCTCCAGTGTCCTGCATGCAGTTTTATATTATAAATATTGTTCTTTCTGCCTGGAAACTGGAGATTGTCCATAGCAACCAAAACTGTCCCTTTACATCAAAAATGGTTTTAGACCAGCTAGAAAACAGCGATAATAAATTAGAATCACTCGCAGAATTGAGCGATAGCGATTTGTGGGGAGATCTGTCATCAAATACTGAAAAGTAATGACAGTGACAATTCTGCAACTGAGCAAATTTCAGTGTTTTTGATTTGATTACATTATTGAGTAATTTTTATTATTATTATATTATTTGGTATAATCATTTATAGTTATTTATTATATTAAAATTTATGATTTCATTTTTCAAACTTTATCATACCCGGGATGTCTGCTAGACTCTGGTTTGGACAGATTTAAGAATTACAGGCCTACAATATAAAACGCCAAACTTTCATGCAAAATAATTGCACCGCTTTCAGCACCTAAAATCTAAAATAATCATACCGCCAGGGAGGTAAAGGATTGACATGTTGCATATCTATTTATTTGGTGCAACCTCTGCTTTTATATTTTACCAAAAAATTATTTGCGGTAATAGCATGACATAAAAAGTTGGAACTACCAATATTTTATTCTTTGGGGTGTCTGCTTTCAGAAAATATATAATGTTTGGGGGTTTTATGTAATCTTCAGGTTTAAAATTATGGCTGTGAAATTGTTAGAGGATAAGTTCACCTTTGAGAACATGGTACATGTAAGATTTGTTAGTTAACCACTTAAAGCGGGATTCCACCCTAAAGTGGAACCTCCGCTGATCGGACCCCCCCCCCCCCTCTGGTGTCACAATTGACACCTTTCAGGGGGGAGGGGGGTGGATATACCTGTCAAAGACAGGTATTTTCACCCACTTCCGAGCATAGACTCCCGTGGGAGTCTACGCCATTTCCTGCCCTGCCGCGCTGTCTGCTGGGACACACACGGGTCCCAGTGACAGCGCGGAGATTTCCTATTGCGCGGCGCGGCTCGCGCATGCGCAGTAGGGAACCGGGAAGTGAAGCCGATTCGCTTCAATTCCTGATTCCCTCACCTAGAATGGTGGCGACAGCCGAGAGCCGAGCGATCGATCGGCCTTCGGCTGCCGGCATCGCTGGAACCCGGGACAGGTGAGTGTCCATTTATTAAAAGTCAGCAGCTGTAGTATTTATAGCTGCTGGCTTTTAATATTTTTTTTTTGGTGGAATCCCTCTTTAAGGACCGGGCCTCTTTTTAAATGTGTTGTTTACAAGTTAAAAAGTTAGTTTTTTTGCTAGAAAATTACTTAGAACCCCCAAACATTATATATTTTTTTCTAACACCCTAGAGAATAAAATTGCAGTTGTTGCAATACTTTCTGTCACACCGTATTTGTGCAGCGGTCTTACAAGCACACTTTTATTTTTAAAAATACAAATTTTTTAATTTACAAAATAAGACAACAGTAAAGTTAGTTGTTAGTTATTGTGAAAGATAATGTTATACCGAGTAAATTGATACCCAACATGACACGCTTCAAAATTGCGCCCGCTCGACAAACTTTTACCCTTAAAAATCTCCATATTTCAAAAATATGGAGACATTTCAAAAATTCTACAGGTTGTATGTTTTCCTTTACAGAGGAGGTCTAGGGCTAGAATTATTGCTCTTGCTCTACCGATTCACATGTGTGGTTTGCACACCGTTTTCATATAGGGCACTATTCACATATGCATAGTCTATATACATAGTATTCACATATGTGACATTCACATATGCGTTTGCTTCTGCACGTCAGCTCGGCAAGATGGGGCGCATAAAAAAAAAAAAATTCTTATTTATTTTACTTTTTATTTTTACACTGTTTTAAAAAATAAATAAAATGTGTCACTTTTAGGTCAAAAAGGCCTCAGGTCTCATACTTACACAAAAATACATTAAAACAATTTTTGTCATTTAAAAAAAATAAAAAATTAGCCCTTTAACCACTTAAGCCCCGGACCAATTGTCAGCCTAAGGACCAGAGGTCTTTTTACAATTTCGCACTGCACTGCTTTAACTGGTAATTGCGCGGTCATGCAATGTTGTACCCAAACGAAATTTGCGTCCTTTTCTTCCCACAAATAGAGCTTTCTTTTGATGGTATTTGATTGCCTCTGCGATTTTAATTTTTTGTGATATAAATGGAAAAAGACCGAAAATTTTGAGAAAAAATTATATTTTCGACATTTTGTTATAAGAAGAATCGAATAAACTCAATTTTAGTCATACATTTAGGGCAAAATTTATTCAGCCACATGTCTTTAGTAAAAAAAATGTCAATAAGCGTATATTTATTGGTTTGCGCAAAAGTTATAGCGTCTACAAACTAGAGTACATTTTCTGGAATCTACACAGATTTTAATTTACGACTGCCTATCTCATTTCTTGAGGTTCTAAAATGGCAGGGCAGTACAAATGACCCCATTTTGGAAAGTAGACACCCCAAGGAAGTTGTGGAGAGGCATATTGAGCCCATTGAATATTTTTTTTTTTGTCCCAAGTGATTGAATAATGACACAAAAAAAAAAAAAAGTATACAAAAAGTTGTCACTAAATGATATATTGCTCACACATGCCATAGTTATATGTGGAATTGCACCCCAAAATATATTCTGCTGCTTCTCCTGAGTACGGGGATACCACATACAGTACAGACCAAAAGTTTGAACACACCTTCTCATTCAAAGAGTTTTCTTTATTTTCATGACTATGAAAATTGTAGATGCACACTGAAGGCATCAAAACTATCAATTAACACATGTCCAATTATATACTGAACAAAAAAGTGTGAAACAACTGAAAATATGTCTTATATTCTAGGTTCTTCAAAGTAGTCACCTTTTGCTTTGATTACTGCTCCGCACACTCTTGGCATTCTGTTGATGAGCTTCAAGAGGTAGTCACCCGAAATGGCTTTCCAACAGTCTTGAAGGAGTTCCCAGAGATGCTTAGCACTTGTTGGCCCTTTTGCCTTCACTCTGCGGTTCAGCTCACCCCAAACCATCTCGATTGGGTTCAGGTCCGGTGACTGTGGAGGCCAGGTCCTCTGGCGCAGCACCCCATCACTCTCCTTCTTGGTCAAATAGCCCTTACACAGCCTGGAGGTGTGTTTGGGCTCATTGTCCTGTTGAAAAATAAATGATGGTCCAACTAAACGCAAACCGGATGGAATAGCATGCCGCTGCAAGATGCTGTGGTAGCCATGCTGGTTCAGTATGCCTTTAATTTTGAATAAATCCCCAACAGTGTCACCAGCAAAGCACCCCCACACCATCACACTTCCTCCATGCTTCACGGTGGGAACCGGGCATGTAGAGTCCATCCGTTCACCTCTTCTGCGTCGCACAAAGACACGGTGGTTGGAACCAAAGATCTCAAACTTGTACTCATCAGACCAAAGCACAGATTTCCACTGGTCTAATGTCCATTCCTTGTGTTCTTTAGCCCAAACAAGTCTCTTCTGCTTGTTGCCTGTCCTCAGCAGTGGTTTCCTAGCAGTTATTTTACTATGAAGGCCTGATTCACACAGTCTCCTCTTAACAGTTGTTCTACAGATGTGTCTACTGCTAGAACTCTGTGTGGCATTGACCTGTTCTCTAATCTGAGCTGCTGTTAACCTGCGATTTCTGAGGCTGGTGACTGGTCTTCCTTTCCTGGGGCGGTCGTCATGTGAGCCAGTTTCTTTGTAGTGCTTGATGGTTTTTGCCACTGCACTTGGGGACACTTTCAAAGTTTTCCCAATTGTTCAGACTGACTGACCTTCATTTCATAAAGTAATGATGGCCTCTCGTTTTTCTTTACTTAGCTGCTTTTTTCTTGCCATAATACAAATTCTAACAGTCTATTCAGTAGGACTATCAGCTGTGTACTGTATCCACCTCCTGCACAAAACAACTGATGGTCCCAACCCCATTTATAAGGCTTGAAATCCCACTTATTAAACCTGACAGGGCATACCTGTGAAGTGAAAACCATTTCGGGTGACTACCTCTTGAAGCTCATCAACAGAATGCCAAGAGTGTGCGGAGCAGTAATCAAAGCAAAGGGTGGCTGCTTTGAAGAACTTAGAATATAAGACATATTTTCAGTTGTTTCACCCTTTTTTGTTCAGTATATAATTGGACATGTGTTAATTCATAGTTTTGATGCCTTCAGTGTGAATCTACAATTTTCATAGTCATGAAAAGAAAGAAAACTCTTTGAATGAGAAGGTGTGTCCAAACTTTTGGTCTGTACTGTATGTGGGACTTTTTGGGAGTCTAGCTGCGTACGGCACCCCGAAAACCAATCACTGCCTTCAGGGTTTCTAAGGGTGCAAATTTTTGATTTCACTCCTCACTACCTATCACAGTTTCGAAGGCCATAAAATGCCAAAATAGTACAAAACCCCCCCAAATGACCCCATTTTGGAAAGTAGACACCCCAAGCTATTTACTGAGAGGCATGTTGAGTCCATGAAATATTTTATATTTTGCCACAAGTTGCAGGAATTTTAAAATTTTTTTTTTTTGCACAAAGTTGTCACTAAATGATATATTGCTCACACATGCTATGGGCATAAGTCAAATTACACCCCAAAATAAATTTTGCTGCTTCTCCCGAGTACGGGGATACCACATGTGGGGGACTTTTTGGGAGCCTAGCCATGTACGGGATCCCAAAA
Source organism: Lithobates pipiens (assembly GCF_037356315.1). Classification (NCBI taxonomy): domain Eukaryota; kingdom Metazoa; phylum Chordata; class Amphibia; order Anura; family Ranidae; genus Lithobates; species Lithobates pipiens. The sequence goes on from NW_027507718.1 coordinate 138,146,202, forward strand.
ACCAAGCACTGCCTTCCGGATTTAAATATAAAATGCTACCAAAAAAAACTGTTAGCGATCGCAGGGATCAGGCCTGACTCTCTGATCGCTGCAGTTATGTGTTTAGTGTTTTGTAAGTGACAGTGATCGATGGATACTGCACTTGGGTGGGCTGGGCAGAGGGGCAAAACGCAGGTGCCAGCAGGTATCAGGGCTGATCCCGCTAAAAATGCGTTTTTTTGGAACCCTAAACTGCTGGGGACGCTAGTATAGATCTGATCAGATCAGATATTGATCTGTTCAGATTCTATACCACTACAGGAGGTTTATGCTTTGCGTGTGGGTGTTAGCGGTACTGGCACTAACCTAGCGCTGCCTGGGGCGACGCAGACCCTGATCCTAAAACCTAATTGATATCACCCGCCGGGTGATCAGGGGGTTAAACCTTTATTGGGTAATAAATGGAGGGTGCCCTGATGCTATAAAAAGCAAACTAACCAGAATCACCCGTAACACTTATACGGTGATCACTGGTGAAAGAGTTAACTAGGGGCAATCAGGGGGTTCAAATTTTTATTAGGTAGTATATGGGGGTCCCTGGCGCTATATAAAAACCTGATGGGGAACCTAAATAACTATCTGGCCAACCAGCGTCACCAGTGACACTTATACTGTGATCGCTGGTGAAAGGGTTAACTAGGGGCAATCAGGGGGTTAAAACCATTATTGGGTAGTATATGGGGGTACCTAGCGCTATAAAAACCTGCCGGTGAACCTAAAAAAATAACTAGCTACCTAGCGACACTAGTGACACTAATGCAGCGATCAGAAAAATGATCGCTTAGTGACACTGGCAAAAGGGGGTGAAAGGGTTAACTAGGGGCAATCAGGGGGTTAAAACCATTATTGGGTAGTATATGGGGGTACCTAGCGCTATAAAAACCTGGCGGTGAACCTAAAAAAATAACTAGCTTCCTAGCGGCACTAGTGACACTAATGCAGCGATCAGAAAAACAATCGCTTAGCGACACTGGCAAAAGGGGGTGAAAGGGTTAACTAGGGGCAATCAGGGGGTTAAAACCATTATTGGGTAGTATATCGGGGTACCTAGCGCTATAAAAACCTGGCGGTGAACCTAAAAAAAACTAGCTACCTAGCAACACTAGCGACACTTACGCAGCGATCAGAAAAATGATTGCTTAGTGACACTGGCAAAAGGGGGTGAAAGGGTTAACTAGGGGCAATCAGGGGGTTAAAACCATTATTGGGTAGTATATCGGGGTACCTAGCGCTATAAAAACCTGGCGGTGAACCTAAAAAAAAAACTAGCTACCTAGCGACACTAGCGACACTTACGCAAGCGATCAGAAAAATGATCGCTTAGTGACACTGGCAAAAGGGGGTGAAAGGGTTAACTAGGGGCAATCAGGGGGTTAAAACCATTATTGGGTAGTATATCGGGGTACCTAGTGCTATAAAAACCTGGCGGTGAACCTAAAAAAATAACTAGCTACCTAGCGACAGTAGCGACACTAATGCAGCGATCAGAAAAATTATCACTTAGTGACACTGGCAAAAGGGGGTGAAAGGGTTAACTCTAGGGGCAATCAGGGGGTTAAACCTTTATTGGGGGGTGATAGGGGGCTACCCTGGACCTAACACTAACTGCCCTGACAGTTTTTACTTTTACAACTGACACTGAACGCAGTGATCAGTAAATAAATGATCACTGCAATCAGTGACACTGTGACTGGGGGGGGGGGGGGGTTTGTGTGCCTATGTGTGCCTACATGTCAGTGTAGTGTTGGTGCACACTTACTTTCTGTCTTCTCCTCGTAGTCCGGTCAAAAAGACCACCCTGAGGAGAATGACATCACTTCCTCCTTCCTGTGTTTACAATACACAGCGGGGGAAGCTTCTCATTGGCCAGGAGCGATCGAGAGGGGATGGCCAGAAACCAACGGCCATCCCCTCATCACGGATCACTCCTGCAGCGAACCGGACCGCCGTATCCAGCGGGGAGGGGGTCCGATCGGACCCCCCACCCGCTGGAAGGCAGGCACGTACATTTACGCGCTTGTGCCTGCCGGTGCCATTGTAATGACGTACATTGGCAATATGGCGGTCGTTAAGTGGTTAAGTGCTATGTGATGTTTTGATGTCGCTTCTGCCCTGCAGTGTCATGGAGATGGGTGGCCATCTTCCCCTCACTCGTCTCCATACACAGCCACAGGAAGGATCTGATTGCCTCCGCCGCTGCCAATGGCTCCGGTAAACGGCTGAGGGCACCGGATTGCGGCGGGAGGGGGTGCCCTCTCCCGCCGCCGATAAAAGTGATCTTGCGGCATATTCGATGCAGAGACCACTTTTATCTTGTAGAGGACCACTGAACAATCACGGCGCTACCGGGGTTATGGCAGCTAGCTGCTGCCTTAACAACGATATCTGTCCTCAAAGTGAAGATATATATAGTCGTGTGGCGGTCCGGAAGTGATTAAAAAAAACTGACTCCCAACTTTGGCAGTGCTGCTCATTGATTTCAATGGCAGGGGCCGGAGAGCACCGCCCTAGAGATGCTGCTTGCATGACTTTTTTTTCTATCTTGGAAGCGCACGTCCCAATGTGAAAGCTCTCAGGCTTTCACACTGGGGTGGCTTAAGAAACGCTTTACAGGCACTATTTTTAGCGCTAAAACGCCTGAAAAGTGTGAAAGGGGTCTTACTCCCACACCAAGAAGCAGATAAAAAATGAATTATGTCATAATTTAATCCTATCATGCTCCATATGTATACTACCATTATGAAAAATATATATATATATATATATGTATCAGATCTAAAGTATTCCAAATGTGGAGAAAATTCAACAGTGACAAGTCCTATTTCACTATGTTCATTAGCCACATTAATTCATACTGTTTTCCCTATATTTTCATGTGCAACTTGATCATCTACGTAAATAGGTCATTCTCTTCTGGTTTTGCATACAGCCTCCTCCATTACAATTGATTTTTTGGTCGTTGAGTTCTATGACCAGATACATCTATTGTTGGTAATGTAAACACATATGTGCTGACATAGAAACTCCACAACAGGATTACTGTAATATAGAGGTACTTTTTTTAAAATAACATTTATTGTTTTTGCTTTTTTTTCAGGATCAGAGAATCACAAAGTCAGCAGGAAAGGCTGCAGATGATAGCGGTATGTACAAGAAGTGTATGACAGCATGGGTTCTTATTTGTCTGAATGCACAGGAATGTGAATGTTACTTGTCATTTAACATCAGCCTATCACCAGCAGATGTCACTGCTGCTAAGGATATTCTTTGACAACTAATGCATGGAGAGCACTCTCAAAGAATTTCAAATTCTAGAAAAGCTGATCTAATTAAGAAAATATGTTTGGACAGTAGGGTCAGGGTACTAAGGTCATACAGATTCATTCTGTTTATTGCATGCAGACTTTTAGATACACTTATTTGTACAAGCAAAAATTATATGTACTATAAATCTATCTCTCTCTCTCTCTCTCTCTCTCTCTCTCTCTATACATATACAGTGCTGTGAAGAAGTATTTGCCCCCTTCCTGATTTATTTATTTTGTTTGCATATTTCTCACACTTAAATAATCATCAAACAATTTAGACAAAGATAACCCGAATAAATCCAAGATGCAGTTTTTAAATTATTATTTCATTTATTAAGGGAAAAAAAGCTGTTCAGACTTGCCTGGCCCTATGTAAAAAAGTAATTGCCCCTTCCCATGCTGAATCACGAATGAACTGTGATTAACTACATTTTTTTGGAAAGCTGAGTTCAATTTTTCACTTGTCACACCCAGGCCTGGTTACTGCCAGACCTGTTGAATCAAGAAATCACATAAATAGAAGCTGTCTGACAAAGCGAAGCACGCTAACAAATCACAAAAAGCCACACATCATGCCACAATCTAAAAAAATTCAAAAACAGATTAGAAACCAACATGTATTAGTCTAGGAAGGGTTTCAAAGGCTTTGAAACTATAGTGAACCACCTGGAGAGCCATTATCCACATATGGAGTGAACTTGGAACAGTGGTGAACCTTCCCAGGAGTGGAAGGCCTACAAAAATTACTCCAAGGGCATGACGGCAACTTATTCGGATGGTCATAAAAGAACCCAGAACAATATCTAAAGAGCTGCAAGCCTCACTTAAGATCAGTGTTCATGATTCAACAATAAGAAAGAGACTGGGCAAAAATGCATCCATGGGAGAGTTCCAAGGCCAAAGCCACTGCTGACCAAAAAGACACACACGGAGGGGGTCATTTACTAAAGGACAATCCACTTTGCACTTGGAAGTAAAGTCGCTGTAGATCTGAGGGGGACATGCAAGGAAAATGAAAAACAGCATTTTAGCTTGCACATGATTGGATTATAAAATCAGCAGAGCTTCCATTTATTTCAGATCTACCCCTTAGATTTAGGGAGACTGCACTTCCAAGTGCACTTTCAGTGCAAAGTGGATTTGCCTTTCATAAATAACCCCCAAAGGCTAATCTCACATTTACCAAAAACACCTTGAATTATCCCCAAGACTTTTAGGCAAATATTCTGTGGGCTGATAAGACAAAAAATTTATTTTTGGAAGGTGTGCGTCCCGTTACATCTAGCATAAAACAAATACAGCATTTCATAACAAGAACATCATACCAACAGTCAGACATGGTGGTGGTAGCGTGATGATCTGGGGCTGCTTTGCAACTTCAGGACCTGGACGACTCACCATAATTGAAGGAACCATGAATTCTGAGCTCTACCAGAAAATCCTAAAGGAGAATGTCCAGTCATCCGTTTGTGACCTCAAGCTCAAGTGCACTTGGGTTATACAGGAGGACAATGATCCAAAACACAACAGCAAATCCACCTCCAAATGGTTCAAACAAAGCAAGATTTAGGTTTTGCCATGGCCTAGTCAAACCCTGGACTTAAATCCAATTAAGATGCTGTATTATGACCTTACACAAGCCGTTCATGCTGGAGAATCCGCCAATGTGACTGAATTAAAACAATTCTGCAAAGAAGAGTGGGCCTAAATTGCTTCACAGCAAAGTGAGACTCATTGCCAGTTATGGCAAGCGCTTGATTGCAGTTGTTGCCGCCAAGGGTGGCACAACCAGTTATTAGCTTTAGCGGGCAATTACATTTTCACATGAAGCCAGTCAGGTTTGGACAGCTTTTTTGCCTTAAAGTGGAAGTAAACCTATCCATAAAAACAGTTTCATTTCCGTCACATGCCGGAAATGTAACACTGTCATTGGTTGTGCTCTTAACCAAACTGTCAAACCATTCAATGGCTGGAGTCATAAGTGATCACATGCTCAGCATCATGGCAGTTGTAGATTAAACAGAGGCAAAGATGGCAACTTCCTTGGCTGGAAACGATAGGAGGGTTTACTTACACTTTAATAAATGAAACCATCATTTAAAAACTGCATTTTGTATTTACTCGGGCTATCTTTGTGTAATAATAAAATTTGTTTGATGATCTGAGTCATTTAAGTGTGACAAAGATGCAAAAAAATAAATAAAAATCAGAAAGGGGGCAAATACTTTTTCACACAACTGTATATATATATATATATATATATATATATATATATATATATTGCAAAAGTATTCAAAAAGTATGGCTTTTTACCTATTTTGTTACATTACAGCAGAGGTCTCAAACTGGCGGCCCTCCAGCTGTTGCAAAACTACAAGTCCCATCATGCCTCTGCCTGTGGGAGCCATGCTTGTAACTGTCAGCCTTGCAATGCATCATGGGACTTGTAGTTTAGCAACAGCTGGAGGGCCACCAGTTTGAGACCCCTGCATTACAGCCTTTAATTCAATGTGTTTTTTTAAATTTGAATTATATGTGATGGATCAGAACACAGTAGTCTAAGTTGGTGAAGTAAAATTAGAAAAATATATACATAAAACAATTTTTCAGAAATAAAAAACTGATAATTGGCATGTGCGTATGTATTCACCTTCTTTGTTATGAAGCCCATAAAAAGCTCTGGTGCAAGCAATTACCTTCAGAAGTCACATAATTAGTGAAATGATGTCCACCTGTGTGCAATCTAAGTGTCACATGATCTGTCATTACATATACACACCTTTTTGAAAGGCCCCAGAGGCTGCAACAACTAAGCAAGAGGCACCACTAACCAAATACTGCCATGAAGACCAAGAAACTCTCCAAACAAGTAAGGCCGCGTACACACGCGCGGACTGTTCGCCCAACTTTGTCCGTCCAACAGTTTCGGCAAACAGTCCGCTCAAACTTAGCATGGACGGACATGGCCACACACGACGGACGAACAGTTTGCTGAAACCGTGCGCGATGACGTGAACGGCACGTACGACGGGACGAAAAATACGACGTCCTATACACTGCATTATAGCTTTCGGCGTGAAAATCCTTTCTGAGCATGCGCGCAACTTTGTTTGACGAACAAGCCTACACACGAGCGGACTGTTCGCTGAAACAAGGTTTCAGCGGACAGTTTTACGGAATTTCCGAAAAACCTTGTCCGTCCAACTGTCCGCTGAAACTGTCCGCTGAAAGCCCACACACGAGCGGACTGTCCGCCCAAACACTGTTCAGCGGACAAAGTTGGGCGAACAGTCCGCCCGTGTGTACGCGGCCTAAGAGACAATGTTGTTGAGAAGCAGAAGTCAGGGTTAGGTTATAAAAAAATCCAAATCTTTGATGATCCCTAGGAGCATCATCAAATCTATCATAACTAAATGGAAAGAACATTGCACAAAGCAAACCTGCCAATCTGCATTAATCAGAGAGGCAGCACAGAGACCTAAGGTAACCCTGGAGGAGTTGCAGAGTTCCACAGCAGAGACTGGCGTATGTGTACATAGGACCACAATAAGCCGTGCGCTCCATAGAGTTGGGCTTGATGGCAGAGTGGCCAGAAGAAAGCCATTTCTTTCAGCAAAAAACAAAATGGCACGTTTTGAGTTTGTGAAAAGGCATGTGGGAGACTCCCAAAATGTATGGAGGAAGGTGCTCTAGTCTGATGTGACTAATATTGAACTTTTTGGCCATCAAAGAAAACGCTTTGTTTGGTGCAAACCCAACACATCACATCACCCAAAGAACGCCATCCCCAGTCAGGACTGGGAAACTGGTCAGAGTTGAGGGAAAGATGGATGGTGCTAAATACAGAGATTAACTTGAGCAAAACCTGTACCACTCTGTGTGATTTGAGACTAGGGCAGAGGTTCACCTTCCAGCAGGACAATGACCCCAAACACACTGCTAAAGCAACACTTGAGTGGTTTAAGGGGGAACATGTAAATGTGTTGGAATGGCCTAGTCAAATCTGTGGTCAGACATAAAGATTGCTGTTCACAAGCGCAAACCATCCAACTTGAAGGAGCTGGAGCAGTTATGCAAGGAGGAATGGGCAAAAATTCCAGTAGTAAAGATGTAGCAAGCTCATAGAGACCAAAGCGACTTGGAGCTGTGATAGCCGCAAAAGGTGGCTCTACAAAGTATGATCTTTAGGGAGTGAATAGTTATGCACATTTTGCACTTTTTCTGTTATTTTGTCCTATTTGCTGTTTGATTTAAAAAAAAAAAATCTTCAAATTTGTGGGCATGTTCTGTAAGTAAATGCTCAAACAATCCATGTTAATTCCAGGTTGTGAGGCAACAAAACACAAAAAATGCCAAGGGGGTAAATACTTTTGCAAGGCACTGTATATGTATGTTTATTTTTTTACATGTATGTATGTACATAAAACAATTGAAAAATCATATATATTGTTACCACTGATTGTAATGTTAGACAATGACTCCCACATTAATATTCTGTGTATTGAAAAAAAAGTAATGTCCTGCTGTGAGTAAGGATCTTTATGACCCATTTGTAATGCATTTGCTTTTTTGTGGACCTTTTTGTCTACCTTACGGAAATCTGGTGCACACCAATCTGAGTCTTGAGTAAGTAAAACAGAATCCCCCTAAATAAACACACGAATGAAACAATAAAACTGTCCTCCCACTATCCCTCCTTTATCACTTTTAAGCACACTGATTTATTTTTTATTTTTGTAAGCAAGTAATATTTATGTATACTGGTGGTTGTTAATCATGAAACGTGATTAATAAAAAATACACAGGCAGGGGATAAAAGTTTGAATTTACACTGTCATTTTGGTCTGCAGACAGTCATAAATGCAATATTGTGTTTTAGGAAATGAATCTTTTATGGAGTGAGAACACCAGCAAACTAGTGCTGCAGGCATGCCCACCATCCCAGTTATTATCACATCAAAATACATGATTATACAGACTTAGGTGCATGCATGTGATAACAGTAATGAATTTTTACCATAGAAGTAACCCATTTGTATTCACTTTTGTAATATGCATTATTCCTTATAAAATATTGTCATATATTTACATTTATCTCAGGAGAAAAGGCGACGTCAAGTTGAAATTGAGAATAAGAGACGTCAGTTAGAAGATGACCGAAGACAACTGCAACATCTTAAGGTAAATCAGTTATTTTACTTAAGATTATTATTATATAGTTATTATCTATAAAACTATTATGTATGGTATGCATTTAGGACTTCAATTTTAGTTGCCATGATTTCTGGGCCAATATGAATTAGAGCTATTTATGCCAGGCTTTTATCAATCCCTGGTTTTGCTAACCATCCTGTTGCTCTTCCACTGCCCCCCAAAACCATAAATGGCTTACGTAAGCTCCAATCGGGAAACATTGTAAAAAGGCCAAAGCTTTCCCTGTGCGCTCCAGTATCCAGGCCTGGCAACTGTTGACTGGAAGGGTCTATTAGGTGAATCTGTTACTAACTGGGCAAAATAAAGGTAAGTTAAGATAAAGTAAAGGGTTAGGTTAGGATAAAGTTTAGGAAGAAGAATAGGGCTAGGTATGAGAAATAAGTTAAGTGTTAATTCTCATATCTTGGTCAATATTTGGGGGGTTGTTTTAATATTTGAGTAAACTGGATACCTCTGTGGACTATACTCCCTCAATAGATTGCTAAGAGCTTACCATTATTGCTAGATTGGTGTAGTTATCAAAACTTTTTTTTACTATTACTACAGTCCATACCTTTCACATAGGGGACTTATCCTGTTTCTAGGTTTGCCCCAGGCAGTGATAAACTATAAGAAATTTACTGGGAGATAGAAAGACATTGAGGACATTGTGAAAATGACATCACAGTGAGGGAAGCCAATAGCATGTGACCAGTAAAGGGGCTAGACTTTTTTTTTCTATGTTGGACCACTTGTTCTGAGGGTGCAATATGTTTTGATTTTATTACTCTTTTTGTTTTCCTTTGTTTTACCTTTTTTGGTTGAAATTGAAATTTCAATGTAACTATGTATTTTTATCAAACTGTTCATAATATTTACTTCACCTAATTCAAATCTCATTGTCTATACATAGTCTAAGGCTCTACGAGAGCGCTGGCTTCTTGATGGAGCTCCAGCTTCTACCCCTGAAGAAGATGAGGCCACAAGAAGACAGATGCAAGAAGATGAAGTGAAGACCCGGGAGCTTGAGGACAGCATTCAGAGGTATGGGATTGCTTAGCCTTAAAAAAAAACCATAAAAAATACAAAACCACAAATTTATGTCTGCATAAATTTGAAATAAGTGAATTATGCAATTTTTTATTTTGATATATAAACAGGGGAGTGCACATAATCATGGACTGAAAACATAAGAACATAACACATGGCAGCACATTAATTTGTTGTGCATTTAGAATAAACAAAATAAAATATTTCAGTATAACTCTTTGAGAGTACATAAAAAAAAGAAACTATTTAGACATCAGCTGTTTCATGGATAATTCCTGTAAATCCAAGGTATTTCTCTGATGACTGATGAGCGAGGTATCAGAAGATGTTGGGGGAAGCCTATAAATAAAAACTCATGACATCTATGGTCATTGAAAAGAGCTTAGTGCATTTAGCACTAGAAATATACAGTGGATATTTGTTTGCTGACTATTGCAGTGCATTTGCATTTACGGCTTCCAATACCACTTATATGCCGATGACACCCAAATCTATCTGTCTACTCCTCACCTCACTTCTTCAGTCTCCTCTCACTTTACTAACTTACTAACTGACATATCAGCATGGATGTCACACCACTTCCTCAAACAAAATCTCTCTAAAACTGAGCTATTAATATTCCCCCCGCCCGTGCAACTGTAGAATTCACCTCCATAACATCTCTAAAATTCACCCCTTTTTAACAAATGAAACCACCAAGCTCCTCATTCACTCCCATGTTATCTCTCGCCTTAACTATTGCAACTCCCTTCTCATTGGCCTGCCTCTCCATAGTCTCTTCAGTCTATAATGAATACTGCTACCAGACTTATCCACCTTACCAACCGCTCTGCCAACCCTCTCCTCTAATCCCTACACTGGATCCCAATCACCCAGTGAATTCAATTCAAAATACTAACCACAACATACAAAGTCATTCACAACTCTGACCCGAGCTACATCACCAATCTTGTCTCCAGATATCACCCAAATCGTCCCCTCCGCTCTTCTCAAGACCTCCTACTCTTAAGCTCTCTCATTTTCTCCTCCCATGCTCGTCTCCAGGATTTCTCCAGAGCCTCTCTCATCCTCTGGAACTCGCTACCTCGACTGGTCCGGCTATCCGCTACTATTGATACCTTCAGGCGATCCCTGAAAGCTCATCTCCTCAGGAAAGCCTATCATGTCTCCATCTAATCTTCTACCACTTCCATCAGCTCATTCCCCACAGTTACAACCTTTTGTACCACCTGCCCCACCCTATTAGATTGTAAACTCTTCTGAGCAGGGCCCTCTTACTTCTCTTGTATTTTATTGTATTATAACTGCATTGTCTCCTTTTTATATTCTAAAGAGTTGCGTAAACTGTTAGCGCTATATAAAATTTTTATTTGTGCATTGAGGGAGCTTATGTTCATTTATACCCCATTTAACGACAACAATCAAGCTATAATGAGGTGCCACCTTCATCCTTAGAAAACTGGTATCTTCTGGTAGACCCCTCCAATATCTTTTGTCTTCTATATTAGGAGGCATGTCAAGTGTGGGTCAACTTTTCATTTAATTTAGAAAACCTGCTTAACACGTAAAATGTTTTACAGTATGACAGTACAGTTAGGTAAAGTTGATCCAGGGAAAATCTGATTGCCTCCTGCGGGATCAGGAAGGAATTTTTTCCCCTGCTGTAGCAAATTGGAGTATGCTCTGCTGTTTTTTTGCCTTCCTCTAGATCAAATGTGGGTATAAAATTGAATATATTGGATTGTAAGATATTTTTTATTTTATTTATTTATTGTTTTAAGGTTGAACTTGAAGTTTCTTAGTAAGGTTGAATAAAGACACCAGTCCATCCAGTTCAACCTGAGTGAGTGTCTACAATTGTCCCTATCCCTGTACATTGCACACTCTAATTGGTCCCTACCCTCAAGAAGCCACAATCCAAGGTCCCCATTCATATACTAGGGCCAATTTTTGAACAGAAGCCAATTAACCTACCTGCATGTCTTTGGATTGTGGGGGGAAGCCCACGCAGGCACAGGGAGAACATGCAAACTCCAGGCAGGTAGTGTCGTGGTTGGGATTCAAACCAGTGACCCTTATTACTAGTGATGCACCGAAAAATGCCCTTTTCGGCAATTTGCCGAAAGAGAAAAACAGCCGATAATGGAGCCGAAAATGGGGCGTGGCATGGGTGGGGGTGGGGCTCCGCCCCCCGCCTTGGTGACGCCCATCATGGGGGGTGTATAGCGCAGGAGAGCCGCCTCCGCCGCTTGTTTGATCACAGCGCCGGGAACATCACAGCTTTCATTTCAATAGCTGTGTGTTCCCGGCCGCACGCCGTCACACACAGCCCCTCCCCCTTGTCCGGGCACTTAGATAGACAGATCATCCGCAGGATTGGACGGATGATCTGTCTATCAAAGTGCCCGGACAAGGGGGAGGGGCTGCGTGTGACGGCGCGCGGCCGGGAACACACAGCTATTGAAATGAAAGCTGTGATGTTCCCAGCGCTGTGATCAAACAGGCGGCGGAGGCGGCTCTCTTCCCTACACAGGCTGCAACAAAAGGGGACACACAGGCTGCAAAAGGGGACACACAGGCTGCAAAGGGGGACACACTGGCTGCAAAGGGGGACACACTGGCTGCAAAGGGGGACACACTGGCTGCAAAGGGGGACACACTGGACGCAAAGGGGGACACACTGGACACAAGGGGACACACTGGACACAAGGGGACACACTGGCCGCAAAAGGGGACACAAGGGGACACACTGGCCGCAAAAGGGGACACAAGGGGACACACTGGCCACAAAAGGGGACACAAGAGGACACACTGGATGCAAAAGGGGACACAAGGGGACACACTGGATGCAAAAGGGGACACAAGGGGACACACTGGATGCAAAAGGGGACACAAGGGGACACACTGGATGCAAAAGGGGACACAAGGGGACACACTGGCTGCAAAGGGGGACACACTGGCTGCAAAGGGGGACACACTGGACACAAGGGGACACACTGGACACAAGGGGACACACTGGCCGCAAAAGGGGACACAAGGAGACACACTGGCCGCAAAAGGGGACACAAGGGTACACACTGGCCGCAAAAGGGGACACAAGGGGACACACTGGCCGCAAAAGGGGACACAAGGGGACACACTGGCCGCAAAAGGGGACACAAGGGGACACACTGGCTGCAAAAGGGGACACAAGGGGACACACTGGATGCAAAAGGGGACACAAGGGGACACACTGGATGCAAAAGGGGACACAAGAGGACACACTGGATACAAAAGGGGACACAAGGGGACACACTGGATGCAAAAGGGGACACACTAGATGCAAAAGGGGACACAAGGGGACACACTGGATGCAAAAGGGGACACACTGGATGCAAAAGGGGACACAAGGGGACACACTGGATGCAAAAGGGGACACAAGGGGACACACTGGATGCAAAAGGGGACACAAGGGGACACACTGGATGCAAAAGGGGACACAAGGGGACACACTGGATGCAAAAGGGGACACAAGGGGACACACTGGATGCAAAAGGGGACACAAAGGGACACACTGGATGCAATGGGGGACACTGGCCTGCAATGGGGGACACTGGCCTGCAATGGGGGACAATGGCCTACAATGGGGGATGCCTCCTGTACCACGTCCTCTGTCTCTGACCATCTCCTGTACCATGTCCCCAGTCTCTGACCATCTTCTGTACCATGTGCCCAGTCTCTGACCATCTCCTGTACCGTGTCCCCAGTCTCTGACCACCTCCTGTACCATGTCCCCAGTCTCTGACCACCTCCTGTACCATGTCCCCAGTCTCTGACCACCTCCTGTACCATGTCCCCATTCTCTGACCACCTCCTGTACCATGTCCCCAGTCTCTGACCACCTCCTGTACCATGTCCCCAGTCTCTGACCATCTCCTGTACCATGTCCCCAGTCTCGGCACCAAAAAACCCATTCGGTGCATCCCTACTTATTACTGCTAGGTGAGAGTGCTAATCAACTACACCACTGTGCCGCTTGACAGTTCACATCCTATTGTTGGCAATCACACTGTTAAAATTGGTGCGGCGTTGACTTTGCTGTGCTGTATCAATCTGAAAAAAGTAGTACATATGATACTTTTGGCGATTTCGGTTGTGGCTTGAATAGACATCTGTGCATGAAGATGCACAGATGTCTTCCAAGTCACACCAAAAGTCGGACAAATTCAAAGCTGCATTTAATGTGAACGAGGGCTTAGTATATTACTAACACTCTGCCATTGCTCACGCCAACTGCTTTAAAGCGGATCTCCAACTATTAGGCCCCTTTCACACTGGGGCGGTGCGGCCGTCGGCGGGAAAGTGCCGCTATTTTTAGCGGCGCTTTAACGTCGTTTTAGCGGCGGTCTGCGTTAAAACCACCCCGCTAGCGGCCGAAAAAGGGTTAAAATGGGTAGGAGCGGTTTAGGAGCGGTGAATACACTGCTCCTTCACCGCTCCAAAGATGCGGCTAGCAGGACTTTTTTCACCGTCCTGCCAGCGCACCGCTCCAGTGTGAAAGCCCTCCGGCTTTCACACTGGAGTGAAAGGGGCCGGTTTTTTCAGGCGCTACACAGGCGCTATTTTTAGCGCTGTAACGCCTGAAAACCGCCCCAATGTGAAAGGGGCCTAAGTGAAGTTTAAATAGTTTGATTGGACCGAGCTGGTGCAACACTCATTTCTTGATGGTATTTATGGAGATAGCCATGGTTGTCACACTTTGCCACACTCTAGACTTTAAACATGTCTGCCTTAGTTTATTTCCATTACATGGTGATAGAAGTTTACTCAAGAAAGATACTGTTAGGCCCCTTACACACGAGGCAAGCTCCGTTGGAGTCCACCTGCTCAGTGGGGAAGCTGTCCACTGATCCCTGCTGTATGGGGAGATGACTGGTCTGTCTCCTCTCTGCTTATGCAGAGTGGACACAGACACAACTTTCTCTCCTCTATGGGCGGTTGGATGTAAACACCTGACTGCCATCCAATCTGATCTGCCAGACCGATTTGGAACAGATCCCCATCTGTCTGTTTTTACCAGACAGGATTGGATCAGATGTCAGCGGGTGTCTGTTCATTGACACCTTCTGCTCCATAGAGGAGAATGTAGGGTCCAATCGGGTCCACCTAAATAACTAACAGGCGGACACAATCGTTCTGCCCGTGTGAAAGGGCTGTAAGTGTGTTTCATCTTTCAGTTCAGCTCACAAGAAGTGATAAGATTTTCTGGCAAATCAGTACCTGATTAGAGCCATAGGCTACAAAAAAGGTGGACTTGGAGCGCACAGTCTACCCAGATGTGTTGGAAAAGCAAATGAATATTCGCTTTTCTAACACTGAACCGCCTCTCCGCCAATTAGGAAGCGCGGGTCTAATACCCATCACCTGATTGGCTGAAGGCACAGGCACCCCTATTGGACACCTAGCATAACGGAAGAACAGAAGTGGAGGAAGCATGACCCGCCACTATGATGGTGTAAGTGCCAGGCAGACAGCAGGGGGGCGGGGGTCACAGTGGTGGCATTTGATGGGCACAAGTGGTGGCATTTGATGGGCGCAGGTGGCTGCATATGATGGGGCACAATTGGCGGCATTTGATGGCCACAAGTGGCGGCATATGATGGGCACAAGTGGCGGCATATGATGGGCACAAGTAGCTGCATTTGATGGGCACAAGTAGCTGCATTTGATGGGCACAAGTAGCTGCATTTGATGGGCACAAGTGGTGCCATTTGATGGGATACAAGTGATGGCGTATAATGGGCACGCGTGGCTACATATTATGGGCATAAGTGGCTGCATTTGATGGGGCACAATTGGCTGCATATGATGGGCACAATGACTGCAATTGATGGGCACAAGTGGCTGCATTTGATGGTTTGTTTGTTTTTCAGTATTTTTCAGTTTGTTTGCACCCCCCAAAAATTGGGAGCACCAGCTGCTACTGGTGCAATATATAAAAAAATTTTAATACAGTGTCGATAATGTTTCTACTATAAAGATAAGGTGCATGTATAATTTGACCTGCTGCTACTATTTATTATTTCATGTCTAACTGGCCAAAAATTATATAAATTTTTAGAACCTGATCAATATACATTAATTAAAAAAAAAAAAAACACTATACTTTGCATTTAAATCACATAGTTAATTTCCTATTAAAGAAACTCCTTTGTCTGCTTCAGGCTGGAGGGAGAAATTGAGTTTCTGGAGAGTGGCTTGTCCAGCACATCCACCAAAGAGAGCCTAGCAGAGGAGATGGCACATTCAGAGCCTGAGAACCAAGACACCGTCAAAATCCAAAAGGTGAGCCTCAACTTGCAAAATAGTCTCTGCAGTTTGCTGTGGCTAGCGATGTGTGCAGATCGGCATGTAAGATATGGCTGATAGTGGATAACAATTGTTTATCAATTGTTTATTAAAATCTTAGTACAAGCACTTGTAAACATCTGCACAGTCCTTCATTAATGTACCAGAATGCTATCCAGTATGTCAGTCTTTTATCTCTTTGTACAAATCATAAAAGGATTCTCTATAACTAAGAACTGAGGCGTGTTCACATATCTAACTTTTCCCAAGCCATGACTAGTGTAGCCCAGATATGACTCAGTCTGTTGTAACCAACCCTTTTACTCCGAGTCCTAACCCTTCAAACC
Source organism: Lithobates pipiens (assembly GCF_037356315.1). Lineage (NCBI taxonomy): Eukaryota > Metazoa > Chordata > Amphibia > Anura > Ranidae > Lithobates > Lithobates pipiens. The sequence continues at coordinate 138,162,466 of NW_027507718.1, forward strand.
CTTACCATTAAGAGACCACACCATTCTTTGGAGTAAAATGGCCACAACAGCCTTTATTAAAACCAAAAACAAATAAAACTCCAAATTTTAATTTTAATATTAATATCCTAAAACTTTTCCACAACATGTGGAAAACCACATATGATAAACAACATATGATAAACAACATGTTTTACCCAAATTTTTGTTGGTCAGTGACGGAGCTACTTTTTCCAAGTATACATATCTGTATACACACTAGGGGGCACTGCGGGACCTTTACCACCACCTTACCGGCCTCCAGCTGTGCCGCTCGGAGACAACCACTTTGTCCCGCAGTGCAACAAAACATTAACATCAAAATTTGATGTACACACCGGAGGGGCCATCTCCCGATGAGCCCCCCACCTACTTAACCACCTCTTTTTATGCTACCGTCACTGACCAACAATAAATACCGCCACAGCCGGAAGGGGTGAAACCTCAACCCTGATGGCACCCCCACACCCGCAGGGCCGCCCTAATACCCTCCTGCAGCCCCAAAGACCAAAGGTCGATACCCACGTCAGTGAGGTGGACCCCATCCTTCCGTAAATAGAGACCCACATTAATCTCCAATTCCTTATGGCGAATCACCAACCCCCCATCCCGTGCCAGAAAGCGCCCGACTACTTTATTCACCCGAATTCGCGCCTTATTCAGCCTATACACCGACCGAGCCATGCACCAAGCAGTCCGCGCCACCATGTCTGACCAGAGTATCAAGGTATCTGGGAAGGTCACGTGCAAGTACACTAGATCAGACTTGATGTCCGCTATCAGGTCCCTGACAGTCCGCACTCCCAAGTCATTGCCCCCAGCATGGATCACCAATACATCCGGTGGCCTGTCCAGCCTCGCATAACGCTCTACTTCCGGGACCACCCCGCCCCACAACATACCCGGCTTGCCCAGCCACCGTAGCACCGCCTCCCTCCTAGAGATACCCAACTGTCTCCCACCTGGTCGTGCGTCCCCCCTCCGGGCACCCCAACACACATAGGAATGCCCCAGGATCTAGACGAGGCGTGGAGGCCCTCCAGCTGAAAAGACAAAACATAACCCAACTGTCAGCGAACCAATAACATCCCCGTATCCCAAAACAGCACCAAAACACACAAAAAACCCCCGGTACACAGTGTTCAACCGTCCTTCCCTTTTTTTTTTTTTTTTTTTTTTTTTTTATTCACAGACCAACTGAGGCCGAATGTAAGAGCGGAATCGCTTAGATTCCCATCTACCCAACCTGCGCACCGCCGCCTCATCCAACCCGCACCTGGCAGCCTCAGTAGCCGCCCCAATGCGGAAGGAGTGTGAGGCGTATGCGGAACTGTCCATGCCCATCCGCCCCAAACATTTGCGCAGCACTGCCACGAACTGGAACTTCGACAGGTGCGACCCGTCCTCATGTACCAAGAAAGGCCCCTCTCCTGCGGGCCTCACCCGTACAAACTCCCCCACCGTCCGCACAGGGCATACCGCACACCCCGGGATAGCGTACAATCCCAACTGCACTCCCACTCCCCTTTGATCAGTTTTTGACCTCCGCAGCCGCACCGACACCTTATCCTCAAACACCTCGACATCCTGGTTACCCAATCCGCCCACCATCCGCCGGGAAGGGCTCACCAATTCGCCAATGCGAAATGCCCCAAAAAAGGCCAACGAAAAAGCGGCCAAAAACAAAACAACCTCATAAATCGAGGAACACACCGACTCCAGTTGCTCTCCCAACATCAACAAATTCGCAAACGTAATAGGCCGCCTCCCATCCTGCCTCCTGTGCCCCTTCCTGTACCCCTTCATGGCTTGCCGCACCCAAAAGTCCTTAGTCAAATCCGACATACCCCGCAGCTTAAACCAAAACGCTATGCCCGCCATCTTCTTGTCAATCGCCGAAGCGGACTTCCCCGCCTCCATATTCCTGGACACAAAGTACAAAACCAGCAACCGAAAATCGGTCCCGCCCCCACAACCCTCTGACTCCAAAATGAACTCCGACCACTCCTGCCATACCTTCTGGTACGCCGACCACGTGGACATACTCACTGATCGTTGTATCCACCGTGCGACGATTCCACCGCCAATTCCCAGATCCAATCCGGGCACGGCACTCCCTCCATGTGCGCCTCTGGCGCCAGGGCCCTGAACTTGTCCCACTGGAAGCGAGACAAAGAATCAGCTAGGGTGTTATCCACTCCCGGAATATGTACAGCATAGATAAAAACATTCAATTGCAAGCAGCGCAACACCAACTGTCGCATTAAACGTATGACAGGCGGCGAAGACGCCGACATGCTATTGATAACCTGCACTACACCCATGTTGTCGCAATTCAAACGCAGCTTCAGGTTCCGGCATGCCTGCCCCCACAATTCCAAAGCCAGCACCACCGGAAACAGTTCCAACAGCACCAAATTCCCTAAGAAACCTGCCTCCACCCACGATTGAGGCCACGGTGCCGCACTCCAACTTCCTTGAAAAAACGCTCCGTATCCCGTAGATCCCGCGGCGTCAGTAACCAATTCCACGTCGAAGTTGCTCACCGGGCCCGACATCCACACTGACCTGCCGTTGTACTCGGCAAGGAACAAACACCAAATCCGGAGGTCCTCCCTATGCTCCCTACTCAGCCGAATAAAGTGCGTAGGAGCCCGTACACCCGCCGTAGCGGCCGACAGCCGCCGACAGAAAACCCTCCCCATGGGAATGATACGGCAAGCAAAGTTCAACTTGCCCAGCAGAGACTGCAAAGCCCGTAACTGAACCTTCTTACAACCATGAACCGCCCTAATCTCCGCCTGCAAATCCCTGAGCTTCCCTTCCGGCAACCTGCACTCCATAGCCACGGAGTCGATCACAATGCCCAGGAAACTCAGCTCCGTCCGCGGGCCCTCCGTTTTATCGGCAGCCAATGGCACACCAAACTTCGCCGCAATGTGTTGCAACGTGGACAACAAAATCGCACACACATTGGACGACGGAGGGCCCACGCAGAGAAAATCATCCAAGTAGTGGATGACGGAATCCAAGCCAGCCACGTCCCGCACAACCCACTCCAAAAAGGAACTAAATGCTTCAAACACAGCACAAGAAACCGAACAGCCCATTGGCAAACACCTATCTACGTAAAAGCTGCCCTGCCAACAACAACCCAGCAAATGAAAACTATCGGGGTGCACCGGCAACAGCCGAAACGCCGACTCCACATCGGCCTTAGCCATCAGCGCCCCCTGGCCATAACGGCGAACCCAGCGTACCGCCGCGTCGAACGAGGTGTAAGAAACCGTGCAGGCCTCGGGGTCGATGAAATCGTTCACCGAACCCCCTTTCGGGAACGACAAGTGGTGTATCAATCTAAACTTGTTTGGCTCCTTCTTAGGAACCACCCCCAGCGGGGACACCACTAAATCGTCGAAAGGAACCTGAGCGAACGGCCCAGCCATCCTCCCCAATGCCACCTCCTTCGCCAACTTCTCAGTGACCACCGTCGGGTGTTGCATAGCCGACTTCAAATTACTCGCAATCGGGGGAATCACAGTCAATGTACACGGAATCCTAAAACCGTCCTGAAATCCAGCGTTGATCAACCTCGCTGCCGCGCTATCCGGGTATCTATTTAGAAAAGGCAGCATCCTTTCCCGCATCACCGGAGTCGTCCCTCTTGTTCGCAGGCTCACCGGCACGCTTTCCTTTCTTGAAGCACTTAGCGAGGGCATGTGCCCCCCCGCATCCCGAACATTCGTGCTTAAATCTGCAGCCACCGCCGAACTTGCAAGAGCCCTCGTTGAACTGCCAGCACACTCCCCACTTTCTTCCGGCCGGCGATCCCGAGGAGTTGCTACCCCCGGCCCCCCCTTGAAAAGACTGAGGCGGGGTCCTGGCCGACGCCATTAGCCGCATCCAGAGGCTAATATCCTTATGATCCCAGCGCAAGGCCGGGCGTACCGCCCTGCGCTGCCGAAACTGCTCGTCATAGCGCAGCCATGCGGATCCCCCGTAAACACGATACGCCTCCCCGATGGCGTCCATGTAACAAAATAACGCCGAACAGTGTTCGGGGTTCTTCTCGCCGACTACACTAGCAAAGATAGCAAAGGCTTGTAGCCAATTGGCAAACGTCCTTGGAATCAGGCGGTAACGCCGTTTTTCTTCGTCCTCCTTTTTCGTATCGTCCGGTTTTACCCTGTCCAGATTAAACTTCTCAAGAGGCAGCAAGGAGAAAATCTCCACATACTCCCCTTTCCAAATCTTGTCCCGGACATCCTGCTTTAAGTGGGCCCCTAACGGTCCCTCGAAGCACACATACACCTCGCAGTGCGCCGCATCCGCGATCCGCACGATGTCGGCTCTCCCAGTGGTCTCCGTGGTCCCTGACCCTGCCGCACTCACCTTCTCCGCCGCCTGCACCGCTGCCGGGACCGGCTGCGACTCCGCGGTGGAGGGCCCCTGTACACCGCCGGCGGCCGGCACCACGCCCACCGTGGACCCGCCCGGGGGGGCCCCAGTCGGCGCGGCCCCCTGACCACCCTCGAACTGGCCCACCAAAGCCCGCAGACCCTCCAGCAACGCCAGTAACGGACCCCCAGCACCCGGGACCGCAGCCCCACTCCCCACCCGCGGTTGGACAGGACCCGCCAACAGCGTAGCGGGAGGCACCGCCTCCCCCCCCCCGCCCAGCAGCCCCACCCAATAAACCCCGCAACACATTGGCAAAATCAACCTTTTCATGGGACTTACCGGGCTGACTGGGCGCCGCTCCAACAGCCGCTGCGCTGACCTCCCCCGCCGCTTGCTCTTCCACGTCCTCCGACAGTTCGCCCTCAGACCGACTCCCGTCATCTTGACTCTCGCGGAGCGGCAGCCCCTCCGGGGAGGTGCTCCTGGACGCCGGGCGCCTCCGCGCCCCGGCCCGATCTTCCGCCGGCGCCGAGTCGGCCAAGCGACGGCGCTGACCTCCCTTCGAGCACGCAGGTGGGCCGGTCCTGGCACCACTCCTGCCACGAAAGTCCTGTCCCCGTGCACACGGTGGCGTCCGCCCACCCACTGTGCCGTCCAGAGACCCGCAAGCATGATCCGCAGAGGCTGGAGCTGACGCTTCACTGGTGACCCCCCCCCCGCGGCTCGTGCGAAGCCGCCGGGGTGCCCGGCGTGTCCCGCCCGATGGCCGCCGGCTTCTTCCTCTTCTGTGCGCTGCGTGACATCCCGCCACGGACTCCCTTCGGCTCGTGCAGAGCTGCAGGGGTGACTGGTCCCGCTACCACCGGATCCGGCTCCCTCCCCTTCCCAGCAGAGTCCCGTGCAAACCTCCCACCCCTCCCCCTCAGCTCGTGCAGAGCTGCCGGGGGCGATACCAAGGAAGAGTCCCGTGCAAACCTCCCACCCCTCCCCCTCAGCTCGTGCAGAGCTGCCGGGGGCGATACCAAGGAAGAGTCCCGGTCCCCCCGCCCCACCCGCAAGTCCCCATCCCCAGCAAGGCTCCTGGCTGTGTGGCCGCCCCTTCCCCCTGGCACGTGCAGCGCCACCGGGGACGATAAGGTCGGGGATCTTCTCCTCCTCACCCCCGGGGAAGCGGCGCCATGTCGGCCCGTGGCCCCGCCCCCCGTCACGGGGCCGCGGCGTGCAGGCCGTCCAGGCCCCGCCGGGAAAGCTGGCTGGCTCCTCTTTGCTGGCGGCACCGAGTGATCCCCCCTCGGACTCCTGGCCCCCCGGGAAGGCCCCGCTATAGCCCCGGGAGAGTACCTTGATGGCGGCCTCGAGATCCTGCCGCGTGTTGCCGCGCCGTCCTCTCCAGCCCGTCCGCCATCGTCCTGCCGTCCGTCCTCTTCTGCCAGCACCGCCGCGACCTGCCGCTGCAACCAATCGGGCCCCCAGGATGCCGCCGCCGTTCTGAGCTGCTCCAGCAACGCCGCCGCGTCCGCCATCTGCAAACCGGAAAAAACGAGGAGCAGTGAAAAAACTGCCTCCTCGCGCGTTCTCCCTTCGACTGCCCGTTCGTAGCTCCGCCCCCTTTTTATATGGCCGCTCCCCTTCGTTCCTCCGCCCACCTGCTCTAAACCACCACCTTAGTGTGTCACTTGACACACTGTCATGCCCGGCCCTCCTCTACATTCCTCCCAGCTCCATTTTCGCTCCGGTCCTCTCTGTGTTGTCATTGTGGCCTGGTAGATAACACTCACATGTGCAGCTGTAAATTATGGAAATTATATTACTTTTGGCTTTTTACCTATTATAAATTAACCTAGAAGAAACATAACTACATAAATTTACTTGTCCTATAAGGTCATGTCCATATTTTTATGTGTAATATTTCTTCTATGTGATTAACTTGTGTGAGGGCCCAGTCATGGCACTTGGTTTAGGCTGCATTGATCAGTGCAGGCCTAATGCAATAAGAAGTCAAAATCCACTGTTTCCAGTAGGCTCAGTTTGCATCAACACAACACGCTGAAGCTTTTTTTGAAGCATTTTTCTAAATACTTTTTTTTTCTATGTGTGTTTTCACATACTCTATGTCTGCTTTAAAATGATAGTCTCTATCATTTCCATGTACCGTATATACTCGAGTATAAGCCGAGATTTTCAGCCTCTTTTTTGAGGCTGAAAGTGCCCCCCTCGGCTTATACTCGAGTCATCGCCGTCTGCCTGCTTGATCAGTGTGTCGAGCAGACAGACAGCGGCCATTCTACTATTCAAAAGCCGCGCCTCCGTCTGTGATAGGCGGAACACTCAATTTCCCAGCAGTCAGTGGTCCGCCTATCACGGACATCCGCTCATCCTCATACTACGGACGAGGATGAGAGAATGTCCGTGATAGGCGGAAAACACAGACTGCTAGGAAATTGAGTGTTCCGCCTATCACAGACGGAGGCGCGGCTTTTGAACAGTGGAATGGCCGCCGAGGCGCCGACGAAGAGCGGCGATCCTGGCATGGCAGAAGGACGGAGGCTCGGCTCGGGACGGGACGGAGGCTCGGCTCGGGACGGGACGGAGGCTCGGGACGGGACGGAGGCTCGGGACACAGGTAGGCTGGACACACAAGGCTGCACGGACACACACGGCTGCACGGACACACACGACTGCACGGACACACACGGCTGCACGGACACACACACAGGGATGGATGGACACACACACAGGCATGGATGGACACACACACAGGCATGGATGGACACACACACAGGCATGGATGGACACACACACAGGCATGGATGGACACACACACAGGCATGGATGGACACACACACAGGCATGGATGGACACACACACAGGGATGGATGGACACACACACAGGCATGGATGGACACACACACAGGCATGGATGGACACACACACAGGGATGGATGGACACACACACAGGGATGGATGGACACACACACAGGGATGGATGGACACACACACAGGGATGGATGGACACACACACAGGGATGGACGGACACACAGGGATGGACGGACACACAGGGATGGACGGACACACAGGGATGGACGGACACACAGGGATGGACAGGCATGTCTCACCCTCGGCTTATACACGAGTCAATAAGTTTCCTAGTTTTTTTGGGGTAAATTGGGGGCCTCGGCTTATATTCGGGTCGGCCTATACTCGAGTATATACGGTACTTCCATCTGACGTACCTGGTTGATCCTTCCAGTCACCTTTATTCCTTCTTCTAAACTGAAAACACAAAGCACAGAAGCTGATCTGTGTTTGCCTGGTCAGTTTTCATCCTTTGGCTGGCCATTCAGAGGTACAGGACAGTGTGCAGACAAACAGCATACTGTATTGGGTGGTTTGTACAGCCACCACACCCTCCACCTAATCATAACCTGCCTCTGGCACACACCCCCTCTCAGGCTGGGTTCACACCAGAGCGATGCGGGAACGCCGCAAATCCGCGGAGTTTTCCCGCATCGCATGCCTCACGCCGGCAGTTCACACTGCCCTATGCGGACTGCTGGGAGTGTCAGTGAAATGCTAATGACACCCCCAGATCAGTTCGCATATCGCAGTGCGATCTGCAAACTAGGACAGGAATCGGATCGCATTGTGTGAACACCCATGCGATCCGATTCTGCTGCGGACCAAAAAAAGGGTCCTGTGCGAGTTTGCGGCAGGTGCGATGGCGAATTCAGCCATACTATCTGTATGGCTGAACTCGCATCGCACAGAGATCGGATGTGATTTGCACTGCAGTGCGGTGCGAATCACATCCGGTTCTCGCTGCCACAGCGGTGTGAACCCAGCCTCAATCTCAGCTTGCCTCTTAAACACACCCCATGCTCAAGCACAGCCTGCATCTTGCCTGAGGCTGAACATAATATCGAATACAGGAAAACATGTGGATAGATTTACTAAAACCAGATCACCCAGAATCTGGTGCAGCTGTGCATAGTAGCCAATCAATTTTAGCTTGTTCAATTAAAGTGGAGCTCCACCCAAAAGGGGAAACTCTGTTAGTTCGCACCCTCCCCCACATAACTGCCACATTTGGCACTTTTTGGGGGGGGGAGCAGGTACCTGGTAGTTCTGACAGGTACCCACACCCACTGCCGGGTTGGATCGCTTCTGCGATCTCCAAGCATTTCCTGCCCCTCCTCCTATCCCTCACTGCCTTCTGGACACAAACAGGTCCCAGAAGACGATGGGACCATTAAAAAATCACAGCTTGACTCACGCATGTGCAGTAGGAAACCAGCTGTGAGGCCTGGAGGCTTCACTGACGGTTTTCCATACTTACAAAGTCGACGCCTGCATCCAAATCCAATTGACGAATTGGCTCGGGGGTGCCAACATCTTGAGATCCCTGGACAGGTAGGTGTCATATTAAAAGTCAGCAGCTACGGTATTTGTAAATGCTGACTTTTACTTTTTTTCCAGAGTTCCTCTTTAAGCTTTGACATTAAATCCTGGAAGCTGATTTTTATGCAGAGCTGCACCAGATTTTGCACTCTCCAGTTTTAGTAAATCTCCCGCTGTATATCTGCACAGTGTCCTGTGACCCCACCCTCCGCTATCAGCAAGAAGAGATGCAAGGTCACATGACAGAACTTTGTAACCTTGTAAAAAGGGTAAGACAGATCATTTCTGAAACTAAGCAAACAAAGTTATGGTGTCTGCATAGTTATAACTGTATTAGAAAGTGTCTGTAACATTGTATGTTCACAACTACTTTAAAGTATGGAATGTTATGCTGTACAAAAAGATTACTCTAACTGGGTTTGTTTTCTATAGAACAGTCAAGTGTGTAGCATATACCTCCCATCACAGGATGTGACAACCACTTTTCCTTATCTTATCACAGTGATTTAGTGCTTCGGGACATGTTCAGACTGGCAGAATCATCCCTACTGGCTGTCATGCATAATAGTTTTGAGTTCCTGTCCTTTCTCTGCTTGGCACCACAGAGGGTAGACTTTGAAGTTAAAGCAGTATTAAACCCAAAAGCAAACATTTATCATATTGCTGCTTATCTAGTCTAAGCCTCATACACACAGACGTTTTTAAAAATGGGCTGTAAAGCTAGTAACAACACCTGGGAAAAAAACAGCGTTAAAAACGCGATTTTATTAGCGCTTTGATTTGGTGTCAATTCGCGTTCAACAACGTTTTTAAGCGTTACCACTAAAACGCGTTTTAAAAAAAAAACATACCTCTGCTATTTTCCACTCTCAAATTACCCACATAAACATTTTTACAGCTTAAAAATGCTGCCGATAAAAAACGTCGGTATATCGTTAATGCGTGTTTTTGAGCGTTTTTGCGCTTTTTTCAGCATCAGCGTCAAAACTGCTCTAACGCTGGAGCCTCTGAAGGCGCTGGTCCTTGTTTTTTTTTGGAGCTTAAAAACGGCCATGCCTGTTACAGCTCAAAAACGCCATGGTGTGTATGAGCCCATTGAATAACATAGAGTTGCCTTCTTAACCACTTGCCGACCGCCGCACGACGATGTACGTCGACAGAATGGCACGGGCAGGCATAAGGGCTTACATGTACGTCCTTGCCTGCCCGCGGGTCGGGGGCCCGATCGGGCCCCCGCCCGGTGCCTGCGGCGGTCGGTATTCGTTTGGGAGCGATCCCGGACGAGGGGACGGCCATTCATTCATGGCCACCCCCTCGCGATCGCTCCCTACGAATGAAAATGTCCGGTGACATCACTTCCTCTCCTGTAATGTAAACACAGGAGAGGAAGTGATGTATTCTCTCCTCCGTGTCGGTATTTTTCGTTCCAGCACCGAGGAGAGAGCATCGGTGAGTTGCACAAGCACTACACTACACAGTAGAACATGCCAGGCACACTCACACCCCCCCTTTACCCCCCGATCACCCCCCAATTACCCCTGCCCCCCCAGTCACAGTGACACCAATTGCTTTTTTTTTTTTTTTTGCATTGGTGTCATTTGTGACTGTAATAACTGTTAGGGCAGTTAGGGTTAGCCCCCTTTAGTTCTAATGTGCCCCCCTAACCCCCCCAATAAAGGTTTAACCCCGTGATCACCCCCCGTCGCCAGTGTCACTAAGGCTGGGTTCACATTGCAGCGGTTTATGAGAACGAATGTGATTCGCACCGCACTGCAGTGCAAATCACATCCGATCTCTGTGCGATTCGAGTTCAGCCATACAGATAGTATGGCTGAATTCGTGTCGCACCCGCCGCACCCGCCGCAAATTCGCACGGGACCCTTTTTTTGGCCCGCAGCAGAATCGGATCGCATGGGTGTTCACACCATGCGATCCGAGTTTGCAGATCGCACTGCGATATGCGAACTGATCTGGGGGTGTCATTAACATTTCACTGACACTCCCAGCAGTTCACATAGGGCAGTGTGAACTGCCGCCGGGAGGCATGCGATGCGGGAACCCGCCACGGATTCGTGGCGTTCCCGCATCGCTCCAGTGTGAACCCAGCCTAATAAGCGATCATTTTTCAGATCGCTGTATTAGTGTCACAGGTGACGCTAGTTAGGCAGGTAGGTATTTAGGTTCGCCGCAGCTTTTTATAGCGCCAGGGACCCCCATATACTACCGCATAAAGCCCCCTGATTTCCCCCTAGTTAACCCTTTCACCAGTGATCACCATATAACTGTTACAGGTGACGCTGGTTGGTTAGTTATTTTTTTATAGTTTCAGGGCACCCGCCATTTATTACCTAATAAAGGTTTAACCCCCTGATCACCCGGCGGGTGTCATTTGTGACTGTAATAACTGTTAGGGCAGTTAGGGTTAGCCCCCTTTAGTTCTAAGGTACCCCCCTAACCCCCCCAATAAAGGTTTAACCCCGTGATCACCCCCCGTCGCCAGTGTCACTAAGGCTGGGTTCACATTGCAGCGGTTTATGAGAACGGATGTGATTCGCACCGCACTGCAGTGCAAATCACATCCGATCTCTGTGCGATTCGAGTTCAGCCATACAGATAGTATGGCTGAATTCGTGTCGCACCCGCCGCACCCGCCGCAAACTCGCACGGGACCCTTTTTTTGGTCCGCAGCAGAATCGGATCGCATGGGTGTTCACACCATGCGATCCGAGTTTGCAGATCGCACTGCGATATGCGAACTGATCTGGGGGTGTCATTAACATTTCACTGACACTCCCAGCAGTTCGCATAGGGCAGTGTGAACTGCCGCCGGGAGGCATGTGATGCGGGAACCCGCCGCGCATTCGTGGCGTTCCCGCATCGCTCCAGTGTGAACCCAGCCTAATAAGCGATCATTTTTCTGATCGCTGTATTAGTGTCACAGGTGACGCTAGTTAGGCAGGTAGGTATTTAGGTTCGCCGCAGCTTTTTATAGCGCCAGGGACCCCCATATACTACCGCATAAAGCCCCCTGATTGCCCCCTAGTTAACCCTTTCACCAGTGATCACCATATAACTGTTACAGGTGACGCTGGTTGGTTAGTTATTTTTTTTATAGTTTCAGGGCACCCGCCATTTATTACCTAGTCTCACTAGTGTACCCATAAATTTAGGGGTGGCTACTTTCCAAAATGGGGTCATTTGGGGGGGGTTTGTGCCATCTTGGCATTTTATGGCCTTCAAAACTGTAACGCCCTTAGAAATCCTGAAGGCAGTGCTTGGTTTTCGGGGCCCCGTACGCGGCTAGGCTCCCAAAAAGTCCCACATATGTGGTATCCCCGTACTCAGGAGAAGCAGCAGAATTTATTTTGGGGTGTCATTTCACATATGCCCATGGCATGCGTGAGCAATATATCATTTAGTGACAACTTTGTGAAAAAAAAAAAAAAAGTTTGTAATTTTCCCGCAACTTGTGGCAAAATATAAAATATTCCATGGACTCAACATGCCTCTCAGCAAATAGCTTGGGGTGTCTACTTTCTAAAATGGGGTCATTTGTGGGGGTTTTGTGCCATCTTGGCATTTTATGGCCTTCAAAACTGTAATAGGTAGTGAGGAGTGAAGTCAAATATTTACGCCCTTAGAAAACCTGAAGGCGGTTCTTGGTTTTCGGGGCCCCGTGCGCAGCTAGGCTCCCAAAAAGTCCCACATGTGTGGTATCCCCGTACTCAGGAGAAGTAGCAGAATTTATTTTGGGGTGTCATTTCACATATGCCCATAGCATGTGTGAGCAATATATCATTTAGTGACAACTTTGTGAAAAAAAAATAAAAAAAATTTAAGTTTGTAATTTTCCCGCAACTTGTGGCAAAATATAAAATATTCCATGGACTCAAAATGCCTCTCAGCAAATAGCTTGGGGTGTCTACTTTCTAAAATGGGGTCATTTGTGGGGGTTTTGTGCCATCTTGGCATTTTATGGCCTTCAAAACTGTAATAGGTAGTGAGAAGTGAAATCAAAAATTTACGCCCTTAGAAAGCCTGAAGGCGGTGCTTGGTTTTCGGGGCCCCGTACGCGGCTAGGCTCCCAAAAAGTCCCACATATGTGGTATCCCCGTACTCAGGAGAAGCAGCAGAATTTATTTTGGGGTGTCATTTCACATATGCCCATAGCATGTGTGAGCAATATATCATTTAGTGACAACTTTGTGTAAAAAAAAAAAAAAATTATTTTTTGTCATTATTCAATCGCTTGAGGCAAAAAAATAAAATATTCAATGGGCTCAACATGCCACTTATCAATTTCCTTAGGGTGTCTACTTTCCAAAATGGGGTCATTTGGGGGGGTTTTGTACTGCCCTGCCATTTTAGCACCTCAAGAAATGAGATAGGCAGTCGTAAACTAAAAGCTGCGTAAATTCCAGAAAACGTACCTTAGTTTGTAGATGTGACAACTTTTGCGCAAACCAATAAATATACAATTATTGACTTTTTTTTTACCAAAGACATGTGGCTGAATACATTTTGGCCTAAATGTATGACTAAAATTGAGTTTATTGGATTTTTCTAATAACAAAAAGTAGAAAATATCATCTTTTTTCAAAATTTGCGGTCTTTTTACGTTTATATCGCAAAAAATAAAAATCGCAGAGGCAATCAAATACCATCAAAAGAAAGCTCTATTTGTGGGAAGAAAAGGACGCAAATTTTGTTTGGGTACAACATTGCATGACCGCGCAATTACCAGTTAAAGCAGCGCAGTGCCAAATTGTAAAAAGACCTCTGGTCATTTACCAGCAAAATGGTCCGGTCTGAAAGTGGTTAAGCAGCAAAAAAAGCTCAAAAAAGCTGCTGTAAAAACGTCCGTGTGTATGAGGCCTTAGATGTAATGGCTATGTTATTTTTTCTTTATGCTTTCTTTCTTTCATTTTAAACTGGTGATCCAGCCAGTAAGTCTGTTGTTTTTCAAAAGAACAAGCTCTCTTCCAGATGTATTAGTTTACAGAGATGCATTTAACACTGACAGGGGTGGTCACAATGATCATGTAAACCCTTTATTCCAAAAGAGTAAAAAACTGTTTTCTGTAACTGCTTATAACGTATTAGCTGGAGTTCGGCTTCAGTTTATTCGTGGATTTTAAGTCTACCAATACAATTAACACTACCCTCCCTCCAAGATTGACCATGCTGCTGTCCACTGTGCCCCCTGTTCTCATTCATCCAGAGTAGAGGATCTCTAATACAGGAGGTGTTACTGGCCAGATCAGCAGCTGGCAACAGAGGAAAAAAAAGCCTAAAAAAGGAAAACGAATGCAGCCATCATGTCTTATGATTGGTAAGCTGTAATTCATTACATATTTGGTTTTGGGTTTCAGCAGGCTGAAAAAAAGAAAACTATACAATTCCTCCATCCACACAAATGAGGTGAATGAAGGAACCCCACTGCCAAGACATCATAGGACATTGTTGTCTGGCTGGGCCAGAAAATAGTATTTTCAATGTAAATACATAAGATAGCTGGTTGAGTAGAGCTATGTCTCCTCTTAGTAATAAGTGGGATTACAATAAGGTAATGATAGAAAAACAACTTGGCAGTGTGTGGGCATCAGGCTGTACAAAACACTGACAATAATAGTAGTAATAAACGTCTTCCCTTTGCTCAGTAATTATAATACTGCCCGATAATAGGCATACATGACAAATGATCAGTCTGGGGGTTGGCATTTTGCAGAAATCCACACACTATGATCATTATTTGATGTTTTGTAATTAAATACACATTTTTCATTTTTGTTATGAGCCCTGTGTATGTCATGGGTTGTGGGTGTTTCTGCAGATTGCTTACTTCAAGACTCTATTATAGCCTTTCTCAACCTTTTCAACACAGAGGAACCCGTGAAATAGTTCTCTGGTCTCGAGGAAGCCCTGCTAAAAATGTGAAATCTACAACTCATGATACATTAGTGTGATGGTCAGTGGGAGGAATAGTCCTTACACTTGTGGTCATTGGGAAGAATTACCTCCTTACAGATAGCGAAAAAGATCAATGGTGTCAGTGGGACTTATCTGAGAGGCAAAAATTGCCCAATGCTGAAGGAACCCCTAGCAACCTCTGGAGGAACCCTGGTTGAGAATCACTACTCTATTACATTGACATTTGGAGAATATTGCCTGCTGAAAAATGTCCTCCCTTTATTAGTAACTCACTGGCCAGTTTCCAGTTTGTTTGTTTTTTTTAATACGCCTGTGATACCTTGGCCCAACAACCTTTTTTAAAGTCCTTTTGTTAATAAGTGAGTCCTTACCTAGCAAGACTTTTTAAAACACTAGACAGGATCATTTGTTGGTGGCTTTCTGTTAATATGATTGGTGGGGTCTATTGATTCTTATTCCCCCCCCAGCACCTTTCAATTACAATACCCTCTGTAATTCCTATTTGTGCTGGAGACCACACTGGACTGGTTGTGGGTAGGTGGGTGGTTTTGTGAACACGTAGGAAGGGATCCTTACCACAGGTTGTGCTCAGTCTTTGATAATGGTAATGAAACCTCATGGGGTTTGGGCTGCTGCCTCTTTGGTACGGCCTTATGGCTGGCTTGATGTACTTGTCACTACTTACAATAAACACCTTTTAACCTATCTTCCGATTCTTTTTTTGGAACCTGAGTTCTCCTTCCTTCCTACTTTCTCAACTCTGTTCCTAGGAACAGCGAGTGATGGCATAAATACATCACAGCTTGCTGTACTGGGTGGAGTTGGGAGTCTGAGACTCCCAGTCTGACCCACAAGTTTACTCTATACCGATTGATTGATAGCTCAGATTCCTGGTATATTTGAGTGCATGTATCTGTGGTCCTTCAGGGACCTCTGTTTATTAGGCACATATTGCCCAGTGACCGTGCACACCCTGCACACTATCTCTGTGTAAGTGAGCTATTGCAGCTTGTATTACATTATTACAGTATTACATTATGGAATTTCTTTTCCTTCAACCACGGATTTAAGAAAACAAAATTCACCAGGAGCAAAGAGAAGTGGAAGCAGTAGAGAAGTACAGATCTGCCCTCTGCCTGCTTCCTCTTGTGAGTGTCTGTCCAAACACTCATCAGAGGGAACCTACTACTACTACTTTCACCCTTCTGCTCAGCTGGGAGGGAACAAGGAGGCAGCTTCTCTGGGCTAAGTGTCTCTTTGGTAAGTTACTATATAAATACCATATAGATGCATCGTCAGACCAGGTGGCGATCTGCTGCTAATACTAGTACCACATTTTAGTGGAGATATTGGTTTATAGGGCACAACATTCTACAATATTCTTGCAACAAAATAATAATTTGTGATTTTTGCCACATCACGTCACAGATCTTTTTCAAAATAGCTGCACTATGTTGTTTATTTGATGAATATTAAGTGAGCATCACATTTGTGCTAAAAACATGTCAAAATAACAGTAGGGCCCACTGTTTTTTGCCTGTTTACTTGTGTTTTTTCTTAACGTTACCTGCTGTACCTGTTTATGTCAATTGTTTTTACTTAGTATTGCTTCTGTGCGCTGCCGACTTTCCCTGGAATTCATAAAGAGTGTTGTACACTCTTCAGAATTCCATCGCACCTCTGCAGGACAAATGTTGGTGCTTGTGTCAGATTCATGTATCTCTCAGGGACAGTTACATTCATTACTCACAGGAGGCAGGCACTAAGGCCCATGTTTCCACCCAGACTCTCTAGGAGGAGTTCAGTAAAGCATTTACAACACTTTTCTGGCAGGAAGTTCCTTTTTGCAATTCCAATGGGTGGTGGCAGATTCGGGTAGTTCTTATTACTGCAACCTCCTACCGACATTTCCTATGATCGTGGGAACCACCTAGTGACCATAATGCTGTATTTTCCTTAAATACCTCAATAATGTGACATCTTACTTAAAATCAGTGGCAGCCCATCTATTAGAGGCTGCCCCCCCCCCCCCCCCCCCAGCCATGCTCCAGCCTCCTGATGTAAATACAGGGTGCCAGATGCATCGATTCCAATGGCGGGGAGTGTTTTTTTGAAGCACGTGATTAGAGCCAGAAGCTCCAATAGGCTTCAAAAAAGGGTGATCTCGGAGCGCAGAGCACTGCACCCGATCCCACCCAGTATGACAATAGCAAATGAACATTTACTATTTTCACACTGATCCTCCTCCCATCACCCTATGGCCTGAAAGATGTTGTGATCCAAATGGCCACCAGGAGGAGGAGGGAGGAGAGGCTGGGGAACCGAGATCAGCACACTCGGAGCACTGCCCGTGAGATTTGGTAAGTGCTGCCTCTGACTTACTGACTGACCAAAGGGGTGGTACCACCCGTGACCTGGCCGGCCAATCGGGTGGGGGGCTTCAGTGCTGTTCATGACCCGTGGATGGTTTGCCACCTCCCCCAAAAAAAGACACCAGCCACCACTGCTTAAAACTAAGATTCCTGGATCAACTCTATCACTCACAAAAAAAAATAAAGACTCTAAAGAACCCAGCCAAGCCTCAGCTGTCCTTATTATTCCCAGCTGCAGCTGTCAAAGGGCTGTGCCACAGGTAGGACTATCCTTATTTTGATATACAGAATTAGAATTTGATTCAGGAGTTCTTCCTTTATCAGAGGCAACAACTTTTCCTGTATTTCATTATCTTCCTGTAGAATTTGCCAAAATTATTTTGATGGTTTCATTTTTTCTGATACGTTAACCTAATGTTCACTTCCCTTTCTGATGAACATGCGAGGATAAAGTATTCACTCTCTTTTTTTGTTTTTCAGACCATAGTCCATGCTGGAAGGGGTAAGTTCAGTTTGCTTTTCTTTTACATGTGGCACATCATTAATTTCATGAGTAAAGGCAAATAATTGCTTAAATTAATTGAATACTTTGCCAGTTGTTCAACCTAAACAGTATCAACCTTCTATGTCCTCAGATCAGAATGCTGTACAGTCCCCGGCAAAGAAGACAGATAGTCCAGATATGATGAGAGCAGGTGAGTTCCAGAGTTCACCGCCGATGTTTTGGCACCTTATTCTATGCTGGGCACCCCTTGGCTTCCACAGCACCCAG
This sequence comes from Lithobates pipiens, assembly GCF_037356315.1. NCBI lineage: Eukaryota > Metazoa > Chordata > Amphibia > Anura > Ranidae > Lithobates > Lithobates pipiens. The sequence continues at coordinate 138,180,359 of NW_027507718.1, forward strand.
AAAAAAGGCATGGCTGAGCTTTACTTGCTAATACCGACCTAGTGAAGATGGTTAGCACTTGAGTTGGTGGTATAAGCAGTGATGATCTGCAATAATATATAGCAAGCAATCAGAAACGAATGCACTGCAAACTGGCAAGTAAAAGAATTCTGAGTGTTTGCTATCTTTTATTGCACTTTGTGGTTTATGCCTTCTATTATAAGACAGCCTTTGCAAAGCAATTGTAATGACACATGGCAAGAGTGCACTGCCACAAAATTAAAGCAAAATTCACACATACTAAAAAATACCATGGCACTTCATTGCTAACTAACATAGTATTAAAGTGTACCTGTCATGCCATGTTTCTGTTGTTGATGCATTTGGAGCAGATTGATAACTATAGGTGGTAACTTTTAATAATATAAAAGAAGATGAAAAGAGTAGTAGGACTTTAAATTAGGGCTATCACTGCAAACAGGTAATGCATAAGGCATAAGATATTATAATTTTATTGTTCAACTTCATGTGAACAATCCATAATCTGCAGATACACAATATGTTTTAGTTCATAATAAAAAACAAAGATATGCAAAAGAGCTGGCATATGAACAGAAAATACACATACATATAAATGACATAATGCTTAATAGAGATATTATACATAAATGTGACCACGGACCATTATATGAAAAGTAGATGATATGCTAAACTTGACAAGGCACCCTAAAAAACTCTACGCATTTCATGGCTCTTGTCTTGACCACTCATCAGGAGTTAGGTGCAAGGATAAACTATGAAAAATAAATACACAGAGTATACAATATCTGTTATTTTTTTGAATACTACCCTAAAATAGCTTTTAATAATAGCATACATTGATAGATGAGGACAGTGCACAAATTACGTTTCTGTTCTAGTTCTTCTGTACACAGTCATTGCTGTTCAGATAAACAGCAGTTTACTGTATATTATCAAAGTATCTGTTGATCAAAAGTACTATCTACTTACCTGCTCACTCCTGTACTGCCTATATCCTCTGCTGGCCTTCCCCAAAAAAAAACCTTGTGGTTATGGAGAGCATATGCCCATAAAATTCCCTCTGCCTCTCCACAATGCAGTTCTGGGCCTGAGTAACCAATTGCCTGTAGAGGTTAAATAAGCAGCAGGTTGGAAGTCTCAGTCTGCATGAGCTATTGGCAGCGGGGACATTAGCAGTAGTTAATCCGGTTGAAAAAAGACACTGGCCCATCCAGTTCCACCAAAAAAAAAAAAAAAAAACACATGAATAGAAAACCTCCATATACACTATCCTATACCCACAGTTGGTCCAGAGGCAAGCAAAGAAACCCCAAAAAAGCATGATCCAATTTGCTACAGCCAAGGAAAAAGTTTCCCCCCTGATCCCCCAAGAGGCAATCAGATATTCCCTGTATCAACTTTACCTGTAAAGTTGGGTCTAATTACCCTTGTAATAGTGGTTAATAGAAAAGAAAAGTAAAAAAATATGCACCTAAAATAGTAAAATACAGTATAATGAAACAAAGCTTAAAAATTTGGTGAGCTCATAAAGATTTTGATTATCCCTGGTAATCCCCCGTTAACCGCTTCCAGACCAGCCGCCGTAGTTTTACTGTGGCAGGTTGGCTCCCCTGAGCGAAACTACGTTACTGTACGTGGGCTCGTGGGGTTCAGATAGCAGGCGCATGCCCGCTGCATAGCGGGGGTGCCAATGCTTGTGGCCGACAGAACAGGGATGAGTGTGTGTAAATACACACTCCCCTATTCTGTTCTGACAGGAGTGACTGATCGTGTGTTCCTATTAGCTAGGAACCACGATCTGTCACTTCCTGTAGTTAGTCCCTCCCCCTTCAGTTAGAATCACCTCCCAGGGAATACAGTTAATCCCATCACCGCCCCCTAGTGTTAACCTTTTCACTGCCTCCCTAGTGTTAACCCCTTCACTGCCAGTGACATTTTTACAGTAATCAATGCATTTTTAATCGCACTGATCGCTGTATTAATGTCAATGGTTCTAAAAATGTGTCAAAATTGTCCGATGTGTCCACCATAATGTCACAGTCACTATAAAAATCTCAGATTGCCACCATTACTAGTAAAAAATAATAATAACAATGTTATAAATCTATCCCCTATATTGAAGATGCTATAACCTTTGTGCAAAGCAATCAATATACGCTTATTGTGATTTTTTTTTTTACCAAAAATATGTAGAATACATATCGGACTAAACTGAGGAAAACATTTGTTTTATATATTTTTTGGGGATATTTATTATAGTAAATGTAAAAGAAAAATAGTTTTTTTCAAAATTGTTGCTCTTTTTTTGTTTATAGCACAAAAAATAAAAACTGCAAAGGCAATCAAATACCACCAAAATAAATCTCTATTTGTGGGAAAAAATCTCTAGTTGTGGGTACAACATGGCACAACAGCACAATTGTCAGTTAAAACAATGCAGTGCCGAATTGCAAAAAGAGCTTTGGTCAGGAAGGGGATAAATTCTTCTGGGGCTGAAGTGGTTAAACTTGGTAGAGTCAGCTTTGGTCTTATCCTGGGATTAACAATAGTGCTTCATTTAAATAAGCCTAGCCATCTGATTGCCTTTTCCCCCAAGAATGATGATTGGTCAGGGCAGGGGCAGACTGACAATTTATGGGGCCCCCAGGCAATCAGAGATTATAGGGCCACACAGTATACACAAACACACACACAGTATACAATCACACAGACATGTTTCTATTGCCGGAGAAGGTACTGGAGAGGTGGGGCAGCTATAATCTCTGGATGTCGGTAAGGGACATTTCAAAGACAGATGTAAAAAAACCACACATTTTTTACATACTGTCCCTGGTTTTACTGAGGCTGGCAACCTTGATGGGGCCCCCTAGTGGCATGGGGCCCTCGGGCAGTGCCCGAGTAGCCCATTGGTCAGTCCGCCCCTGGGTCAAGGGCGCTTGACCCCATTAGGAGAAATAACATTATTTACTGGATTTGGCAAGGCTATTTCCATACTTATGGGTACTTTTAGGGCACCCATTCATAGCAAGCAAGGCAACATTTTCCAATATGGATTATGAAAATCAGGCTTTTATCACAAAGATGGTGGAAAATCTGTTTGTGAGCAGGCACAAGCACAGATTGTTGCTTTTCTATGGGGAAAAGGGAATGAAGCATTTAGCTCAGGTTGAAATGGAGAGAAGATAGCAGTAAGTACCAGCAGCAAAAACTAGAACAGACATATACCCAACTGCCATTCCCCATTCTACTCAGTGGAATATTGATAATATTGTAAATATTCTGGCTGCCCTAAAGATGATTATTACAATTTTTTATTGTTCTATTACAGGCAAGTGACAGGTACTCTTTGCATTTGACCATTTTCGGTATACTTGCTATAATTTTTTTACTACTGATTAAGTAAATACTGCTTCTGAACAATTCATTACATAATATGCACTAAAATGTTAACATTTTGTCACTGCTCTGGTATCAGTTGTCGGTCTGTAACAATAATGAACATTGTAACAAAACAAAGAATTTGTAAAAGTAATTTAATAAACTTGAGCGAAAATTATATTTTATTTTACACAGCTCTGTATGCTTTATTTATTCTTCTTTCAAATGAATTATAGCCGATCTGGATGCAGTGGCATAATGTCACAACATGTTAACATGCAGTAATGACAATATGAATGCAGTTATACCAAGTAGTGGATCACAGCTGGCTGTTGCTAGCCCTGTTGTCCTCACAGCATGATCAGGATCCTGTGCTGGGGATATAGCAAACCAAGGAATCGGCCACATTGTCTGCTACCTTTCTGCTTCGCTACTTTCATTCCGAGCCTGGTTTCCCTACTATGTTTACCTGCTTGTTGCCCCTCCGCAGGGCGGTGGGAGGGTTTTGGGGTGCTGTAAAATTTAATGTTGCTGTCCTGTTTGTGTCCCAGCCATGTACTCTGTGGAGATAACAGTAGAGAAGGACAGAATCACAGGGGAGACTAAGGTCCTCTCTAGCAACACTGTGCTCCCCAAAGAGCACCTGCTGCAGGGGGTCAAGGTGTATGAAGATGAACAGAAAGGTAGGGTTCTTTAGAAAGATGGGTTTTACCCTCCTCAGAAACACTGGTAATTATGGGTACAAATATATAACATATTGTCAATTAAAGACATTTTCTTTCTCCTTCTGGAAGTCTATAACAGTCTGCGTCAAGATGCCAGGGCAACTACAGATGATCCGGGATTTAAAGTGGATGGAGAAGCCTTTATGAAGTTTTTTTCACTTCTTCTTTTCTTTCATTTCATCAGACTACTTGTCCATGATCTTGTGAATTTTATATATAATATACTTTCCATATATATGTATATATATATATATATTACTGTTGTCTTTTTGTACACATATTTGCACAGTCTAATGATTATATATTTAAGCATTACGGTAGGCTGTTTACACACATATCTGCATACATACATACATATACTGCTGCTCTTGTTTTATGAGAACGTTCAAAGAGTATTGATGCTCCACCTGCCAGCTGCTGTGTCACTAGTGAACCTCTTTAGAGATGCAGGAGCACATTAGTGACATAGCAGTTGGAGCAAAGAAACACACCCAAAATGTTGGCCGCTGCAGATTCCAGTGGTGGGTATATACATGTAATTTTACTAGCTGTTTTTTCACCTTTTTTTTTATTTTTAAAAAATTTTTTTTAGCAGTGTTCAAGTTTACTGCATTTGCTAAATGTATTTGTTTTATTTTCAAACATTTGCATGTATACCATATAGTTTATTTTGTTTACTTGTTCTTTTTGCATTTTTCTCACAATTTTTTATTTCCTTTCAGTTGTTCATGCAGTAAGATCTGAGGTGGCAATTCCTAATGATACGGTCCACCCGCTGAGTTCCACAGAGGTGGAAGAGCTGATCACAAAGGCAGAGGAAGCAACACTCAGTGAGATTTCCTTAACCTCAGATGAGAAGACCCAGATCAAAAAAGCATCTCCCCGCAAGGAGATTCCTGGGGTACAAGCTCGACCCCCTCAGAACTCACCAGGCCCAGAACAACCAGTAACCATGATTTTCATGGGCTATCAGAATGTGGAGGATGAGAATGAGACAAAGAAAGTTTTGGGCGTGGAAGAGGCTATCACTGCAGAACTAGTCATTATTGGTGATGGGGATGCCCAGCCAGCTGTTGATGGAGACCTACAAGAAAAGGTTCAACATCCTCCCAATGGTGCCCCTGCAGATACTCCCAACAAGAGTGAGAAGCCAGAGACCAATGACACAGCAGCACCCACGAGTGGAGAGCAGGACCTAAGCATGAAGAAACAAAGGTGCAAGTGTTGTAGCGTGATGTAAGCAGAATGTAGGGGAGGGTTGTGCCTTTCCTCCTCTACTTCACATACCCCTTAAAGCCTAAGATGGGAGCTCCTATGTCACCATGGGGAACTTCTACCCCTTAGCCTTTTTCTCAGTTCCATAATGGGTTCCCTCTGTTTGCTGCAGCCTTTGAGGGAGCCCTCTTCACAATTTCAAGACTCAGAATGTGGTATCCAGTCTGCCATAAACATTGCTTCCTCTTAAACCTGGAAGGACTGTACACTATAATCCAATAATTTGAATGACTCAGGCCACACTGAGTTTCCAAGTTAAAGCTTTTCAGACTGTGAAGGAGGCTTTTTCCATGTCACTCCCAGGTGTATGAGAGGGGTGCTTGTTTTTCTTCTCAGCGCTATACATGCTGTAATGGCAGAAACAGTTCAACATTTTCTCTTGTTGCCATCAACTGTAGTCATCTATGAAGAATCTGCAGCTCTCTCTTTATATTAAGAAAGCTACTGCCAATTTGTACAAAGAAGACATTCAGCATACACTTCCAAATGCCTCCAACTTGCTCTTCTCCCAGTGCTAAGCCTTATTATTGCTCAAGCCCGATTTTCAAGAGAGATTACAAAAGCTTACATTAACTGAATGTGATGTGGATAACACAGAATTACTGAAATGAAAATCTGTCTGGAATATTTTCCCTCTGGATATGAGAAGACGAGCGGGAACTAGATAATTAGGTGAAGATGGCTCATACTTGTACAATAAACTACAAGTAATTAAGAGTTATACTGTGCTAGGATTTTATGGTCATTTTAATTCTTAGACATCAACAGAAAAAGTGTTAAGGTTTGGCCCTATTTAGCCCAGCTGTAAGAAGCGTATGCGATATAGGAGAGCATAGTCATTGTTGGATAAACGTGCTACCTGTATAGTTGCAAAGGGCCCATCAAAATTTTGATTATCACCTCTTTTGAACATTTGTGTAAAATGTATTTTAATATATATATATATATATATATATATATATATATATATATATATATATATATATATATATATTAATTAGGCCTCTCTCTGTAGGTGTATTTCAAGTAAATTGTTATGATCATAAAAGAGTGTTTTTCCACCTCAATCCTCTCTGCTTGAAAAGAGCCAACTCAACACCCATAGTCTTCTTAAACTCCTAAACTGGAACAGAGAATATAAGGAGATCATGAGAAGAGAGAGAACAGGTGTACCTCAGGCATGAGCAACTCAGTTCTTAGTAACAGATGTAAACTGTAATAAGGATATGTAGGCCAGGAAGTTGTTCTGTACACTAGTCCACCTTTTGGCAATTTTAGTGGATACAAAGAAAGTAAGCAAGACTTTCTTTGGTGGTGGTAGGCACTATACTAAAATTGTAGACAGGGTGCCATATAACCAAAAGCAGACCCTGTGTAAGATTATGCCTTTGTACAATATAATTATCATTACAAATTCCGCAACTAAAGGTGCAGAATATTAAACCTTCCATCTATGTTTCTTGTATTTATTGGCATGTAAGAATGCATAGTAATCATCGGTGAACTGGAACATGGCAAACTTATTTCCGTTCCCATTAACAAATAGTGGTAATTAAATTATTGGTCCATTAGAATCTCCTGTTAGCAGTCGCCAAGAGAGGTTTTAATGCTCCAGTAAGTAAAAAAATACATTACAGCTATAGTCATTTGAACTCAGTTCCGCCCTATAAAAAGAGTGAAAGAAGTGCTGAAGATGTGATATGTAGGTATTATTTTCCTTTATGTCCAGTTGTTTGAAGCCGTAAGCTCTAGTGGCTGTATAGGATTGTGTATTCTGCAAGACCTTTGTATGATGTGCATGGAGAGTTGCTGCAGGTCTTACTGAATTCCCTCTGATTTTCACCGTCCACCCCTTTGCCTATGATCCTTGTATGTTAATTGTGAACCCTCTGTGCCCAGCTGAGTTTATGTGTCCCAGTTGTAGCACATGAAGCTGGGTATTCATGAGGTCATAGGTCCCAAGCTGGACTTTCATAATGGTGCCTCTGTCTTTTGCTCTACCTGCCCAATACTGAACCTCACCTTCCCTCTTTTGCCCAGATTTCAAAAGAATTCACTGTAAAATATGTCAGTAAGTAAATAAAATGTGTCATTAACTACACAATTGCAATAGACTTTTATGTGTGCGTGGTTGTTACAGATGTTCAAGTACCATTATGTTGCCAGACTAACTAAAAACATACATTGACAAAATTAAGTTAAAATGGAAAACATGACAACTAGCAGATTAACACAGAAAAATTACAAGACAAATTGCATATGCAGTATTTTTTCATGCTAACAGAACTATAATTTTAACATGTTAGGCAGGCCATACATTATGCAGTTTCTTTTCTTCAGCCACAGGTTGAAGGAAAGAAAATTGCTTGATTCCCCCATCAACACTGACTGTTGCTCCCACAGTACTATTGTGGTCTGCCGGTGGGCAGCACGGGAAGTCTTCCCCACTGACAGAATACAATGACCAGACATAAAAAAAAAAAATAGGCTGGTTGTACTGAAGTCAATCAACTTCAGTACAACGAGCCTGCCCATAGATGGATCAAAATTCAGCCAGTTCAGCAGGAACCAGCCAAATTTCGATCTGTCATTGGATGGCTTTTTTAGTACAATCTGACCTGTTTGGTATCACTTACTTTTGTGGGCTGTAGGGCTACAAAGCTAAAAAGCTCATGAGCTCTATAAATCTATGCAAACTTTGTGCCATACTTTGTAATATGGGTTAAAGTACAATGTATTCAGGGCCAATTCACACCCGTGCGGGAAAGGGCATTCCGTGCTGGTTTCCCACAATGCACATGAACGCTCCGCCCTTGCGAGACACACTCAAGGTACCAGTTAATTGTTAACGGCACCCCAAACGCATCTCGCAAACACAGTGGGTTTGTAGCCACCAAATCGCATGGTACTACAGAAGCATGCGGTTTGGTATGTCACAATCTGAAAAAGTAGTCCTTGCACTACGTTACTGTGCTGCAGTACATTTGGCAGCCCATTGAAATGAATTGGCTATGAAAACAGCAAAGTGTACATTTCAGTGTGAGCTGGCTGTCACACTAGGTCCTAGCACAAGCTTTGCTCATTGGTGTTAGGTCTTTCAGGTCCTATAAAAACAAATTTCATAAAGTAACGCATTGAAAGTTGAAATTATTATTCATTAGTATCATATAGTCCCAGATATCATTTTTCTTTTTTTGCAAATGTGAATACAGATTATTTTATGGATTTAACCATAAATAATTAACCCGGCAAGAAAATATAGGAGAGAATATGGCTTTCAGCATGAAAAATAGCAGTTTGTATATATTTCTTATAAACAGAGTAATTATGTAGATAAATAAGGGTCTGGAAGTAATGTAGATAGATAAGGATATTAATACTAGTTTTGTAATGAATTAGGGAGCCCAAAACTTCCTATACCTTAACCAATGTGGCTAAATGATATGGTGATTTTGTAGTTTTTACACCATAGTTCTCTACTATTTTTCTGTTAAAAGCAGAACTCTCAATCAACATTAAGGGGGTTATTTACGAAAGGCAAATCCAATTTGCACTGTAAGTGCACTTGGAAGTGCAGTCACTATGAATCTAAGGGGTAGATCGGAAATGAGGGGAAACTCTGCTGATTTTATCATCCAATCATGTACAAGCTAAAATGCTGTTTTTTATTTTCCTTGCATATGCCCCTTGGATCTACAGCGACTTTACTTCCAAGTGCACTTGCAGTGCAAAGTGGATTTTCCTTTAGTAAATAATCCCCTCAGTATTTTTCATCCTGCTGCTAGCATTAGTAAATAGATGGGAAGGTATATGATATTTTCTTGTTTTAAACTTCTTTCTTTTCCATTTCTTCAGTTGCTTCCTGGTTTCTGGCCCAGGCCAAAATAATGTCATATATCTCAAAAATCTATAGGAGGAGTGGAGCACGCCCTCATGACTGCATGCCTGAAGTAAGGGCAGAAGGAATTCAGGAAGTAAGCAGTGTTTTTAGTTTATGGTGCTCAGATACAGTTTAGTTCCACTTTAAGGCAGGATAATCTATCTCTTTGTATCATTCATTTAAAGATGGGATCTTAGTACATTTTCAGTTGTTGAATTTATAAGTTATGTAGCTTTTATAGGTCAAGTTTTCAATGAGGCTATATAATTTAAATAAATTAATTCTGGATGCAGTCATATAGAAAATTTGTTTATTGTATTTGATGCAAATGTATTTTTGTTTCCAAAAACCTGTGTAGTTTACGGCAGCTAAACATTATGAGCAGGGGTGTAACAAGAAATCACAGGGCCACATAGCAAAAATGTAATGCTACCCCCCAAAAAAAGGTGATGAAGCACTGAAGAGGATATGGTCATAATGCTGAGGTAAATAAGTGTGGAGGGGGAGGGGAAGTCTCTTTTAGCCAGGAGACAAATATGTGAAAAGCGTGGCGTGCATTTGTATTCAGCCCCCCTGAGTCAATACTTTGTAGAACCACCTTTCACTGCAATTACAGCTGCAAGTCTTTTTGGGGATGTCTCTACCAGCTTTGCACATCTAGTGAGTGACATTTTTGCCCATTCTTCTTTGCTAAATAGCTTAAGCTCTGTCAGAAAGGATGGGGAGCGTCTGTGAATAGCAATTCAAATCTTGCCACAGATTCTCAATTGGATTTAGGTCTTAACTTTGACTGGGCCATTCTAATACATGAATATGTTTGATCTAAACCATTGCATTGTAACTCTGGCTGCATGTTTAGCATTGTTGTCCTGCTGGAAGGTGAACCCCTGCTCCAGTCTCTTGTCTTTTGCAGACTCTAACAGGTTTTCTTGCCCTGTGTTTGGCTCCATCCATCTTCCTATCAACTCTGACCAGTTTCCCTGTCCCTGCTTAAGAAAAGCATCCCACAACATGATGCTGCCACCACCATGTTTCACGGTGGGGTTGCTGTGTCTAGAGTGCTGTGCAGTTAGATTTCAGCCACACATAGCATTTTGCTTTTAGGCCAGAAAGTTCAATTTTGGTCTCCTCTGAGCAGAGCACCTTCTTCCACATGTTTGCTGTGCCCCCCACATGGCTTCTCGCAAACAGCAAACAAGACTCCCTGTGGCTTTCTTTCAACAATGGCTTTCTTCTTGCCATTCTTCCACAAAGACCAGTTCTGTGGAGTACATGACTAATAGTTGTCCTGTGGACAGATTTTCCCACCGGAGCTGTGGATCTCTGCAGCTCCTCCAGAGTTACCATGGGCCTCTTGGCTGCTTTTCTGATTAATGTTCTCCTTGCCCCTCCTGTAAGTTTAGGTGGATGGCCATGTCTTGGTAGGTTTGCAGTTGTTCCATACTCTCCATTTTCGGATGATGGATTGAACAGTGGTCCGTGAGATGTTTAAAGCTTGGGATATTTTGTTGTTTTCACAGAACAGCTGCATTTATACTGAGATTAAATTACAGATTCAGTTACACACAGTTGGACTCTATTTACTAATTTGGTGACTTCTGAAGGCAGTTGGTTCTACTTGGTTTTGGTTATGCCGCGTACACACGATCAAACAATCCGGTGGAAAAGTCCGGCAAACTCAAGTCCGCCAAACAATCCCCGCGTGTGTAGCCTCCGGCATACTTTTTTGACCCGAAAGTACGGCGGACTTAGAATGCCGTGTTGCACACCAATATTCCCGCCGGACTCGCATTTCGGCGGACAATCCGGCCGTGTGTATGCCAGTCCGCCGTACTTTTGAAATGAGCGGACTTTTCATGCCCGGAGAAAAGTCCGCTCATTTCGAGCGGGTCTCCAGGTAGGCGGGGCCCGCGAAGGAGACGTCGCTGGCCCCGCCGCCTGGTATGGACTTAAAGGGGAACCCCAACGCCAAAAAAAATCGGCGTGGGGGTCCCCCCAAGTCCGCAACAGACCCTTGTCCGAGCACGCTACCCGGCCGGCCAGGAAAGGGGGGGCGAGCGAGCGCCCCCTCTCCTGAGCCGTACCAGGCCGCGTGCCCTCAACATGGGGGGTGCCTTGGGGAGGTGCCCCCCACCCCAAAGCACCTTGTCCCCATGTTGATGAGGACAAGGGCCTCTTCCCGACAACCCTGGCCGTTGGTTGTCAGGGTCTGCGGGCGGGGGGCTTATCGGAATCCGGGAGCCCCCTTTAATAAGGGGGCCCCCGGATACCGGCCCCCCACCCTATGTGAATGAGTATGGGGTACAATGTACCCCTACCCATTCACCTGTAAAATAAAAGTACAAAAAAAACACAACACACAAGATAAAATACTTTATTGCACAGCTCCGGGGGTCTTCCGTCTTCGGGAGTCTTCTCGCCGGACTCCTCCGCTATCTTCTTGTAGCTCTTTTGCTAGCGGAGGAGTCCGGCTTTCTTCCTCGCCGCCGGCCTCTTCTTCCGGCTTCGGGGGTCTTGTCCCCCTCTTCAGTTCTTCTGCCGGGCCACCGCGCCTTCTTATAGCTCTTTTACAGGCGGTCGCCTGGTCTTCTGTCGCCGCCGCCGCCTTCCGTTCTTCTTCTTCTCCAGGAGATGTTGACTCGACGATCTCTCCGGCCGCAATGCCAGGGACGCGCTGCGCTGCCATTTATATAGGGACAAGGGGCGGTGTCACATGGCTTTATGTCACATGGGTTGGTCACATGGGTTGATGTCACATGGGGACTGTGACATCGTAAGGGGGCGGGGTCACCATGTGACACCAACCCATGTGACATAAAGCCGTGTGACACCGCCCCTTGTCCCTATATAAATGGCAGCGCAGCGCGTCCCTGGCATTGCGGCCGGAGAGATCGTCGAGTCAACATCTCCTGGAGAAGAAGAAGAAGAAGAAGAACGGAAGGCGGCGGCGGCGACAGAAGACCGGGCCACCGCCTGTAAAAGAGCTATAAGAAGGCGCGGTGGCCCGGCAGAAGAACTGAAGAGGGGGACAAGACCCCCGAAGTCGGAAGAAGAGGCCGGCGGCAAGGAAGAAAGCCGGACTCCTCCGCTAGCAAAAGAGCTACAAGAAGATAGCGGAGGAGTCCGGCGAGAAACCCCCAAAGACGGAAGACCCCCGGAGCTGTGCAATAAAGTATTTTATCTCGTGTGTTGTGTTTTTTTTGTACTTTTATTTTACAGGTGAATGGGTAGGGGTACATTGTACCCCATACTCATTCACATAGGGTGGGGGGCCGCGTGGCCCCCCCTTCCCCAAGGCACCCCCCATGTTGAGGGCATGGTACGGCTCAGGAGGGGGGGCGCTCGCTCGCCCCCCTTTCCTGGCCGGCCGGGTAGCGTGCTCGGACAAGGGTCTGTTGTGGACTTTGGGGGGACCACCACGCCGTTTTTTTTTGGCGTTGGGGTTCCCCTTTAAGTCCATACCAGGCGGCGGGGCCAGCGACGTCTCCTTCGCGGGCCCCGCCTACCTGGAGACGCGCTCGACGCGTGACTTTCCTCCGCGTGTGTGGGCGAGTCCGTTCATTTCAAAAGTAGGGCGGATGGTACGGCGGACTTAGTACGTGTGTGTGGGCAAGTAGCCCGTTCGGAAAGTCCGACGTACAGTCTGGCGGGAAGTCCGCCAGACTAAGTACGTCGGACATACCGCTACGTGTGTACGCGGCTTTAGGGATATCAGAGTAAAGGGGGCTAAATACTAATGCACGCCACACTTTTCAGATATTTATTTGTAAAAAAATTGGAAAACCATTCATCATTTTCCTTCCACTTCACAATTATGTGACACTAAACCTAGCACCTATCTAGGGGGTTCTACATTTTATAGTTTTAATTTTACTGTGCCACTTTGTGTTGGTGAATATACTGTATTTCTTTCTTTTTTTATATAACATATAAAACTATCCAGACAGGAACAAATAGTAAAACATGGCAATTCTTCTGTGGCAACCAAAAAACTGAAAATCCAGGAAAAAGACACACAGGGGTGTTGCAGTTACCATCTAATGTAATTCAATAAGGTTATGCTGCAAATAATCCACTATTAATTAAGAAGCCCACTACCACATGAATGATCAGATGTATATATGTTCATATGAATGTAATTCAGTAAGCTATTACGCATGAATAGTATAATAGTGAGCCGTCGTAGGAAAGTAAATGTAATGTTTATTAGCTATTTAGCTGGGATGCAAGACTGTTATTAGTGTACACGTGTCAGTTTATCAATGTTGGCATTCCAGAAATACACTTAAGAACATCTACAGGTATGCAGTATATGCACTTGTCTACGTAATATGACGTTATTCATAGTAATCACACAGGTTTTATTGTTTCTAGGACTTTACTTAATTGCTAGTGGTATAGGAACTTTGAAACCAAGGTTATAAATTTTACTGCTAGCATAAACAATTTGCAGACAGCCAGCACAAAAATGTGAACCTTCACCACATGCTTATATGTATATTTTCACATCAGTCCTACATAGGAGATACTTACTGCCTGACATTATAGGCTTCACCCATATGTGAATATACTGAAATTTTTCTCATTCAAGTCAAATCAGTTAAATCTTGGCACTGGGTCTCAGACTTGGCATGAAGGCCTATTTGGAAAAGACTGGCTGATATGCACATTAAGATTTAAAAGAATGGTGAAAATACACTCCTGTGTGTAGGCTATATCTACACAAATAGGCTGGAAAAGTGTCTCTGGTTTTGTCCCCATTTTAATAATGGCATCCTTGACTGAGGGACTGCTTTGTAAACTACATTATCATTGGCTGCCAATGCCTGGATGAGGAGCAGGTGCAGCATTTTCATTGTCTGCCTGTGCCAGGCTTAGGAGGATCAGCATTCCCATTGCCTGTGCCTGGAAGAGGAGGAGGAAGGTGTTCTTACATTAGCTCCAAGCTGGAGGCTGGATCACGGGATGTCTGCAGGTATCAGGTATTACACCCTTCCACCTTGTGCAGGGCTCCCTCTCCCATTCATAGAAGGGAGCCTATTACTTAAAGAAAAAGTGCAAAAAAATGCAAAAAAAAAAACAACAAAATGAAATAAGCAGCAAACGCAAAAAAAAATAAAAACCCATCTAAATGTATATTACCAAAAGAATGTGTTGCGCAAAACGTGGACAACTAAAATACATAACCGTAAAGTGCATGTGGACAATCAACTTGATATTAATAAATAATATGTGCATATAAGTCCATATATAAATCTCAACAGCTTGTAAACATCCAACTTGGTATTAATAAATTGTATGTGCATATATGTCCATATATAAATCCCGACAACCAAGTGTTGACACGTAATAAATCAATTCTTCCTCAGTGCTTTAAAACTCCACCACAAAAAACCTCCACCAAAAGTGGTAATGGGGGGCACACTTATCGACTTCCCTTTACACCTTAATTACAGAATGGTCATAAAGCGCTTTGTGGGATTTCTGTGGGAGATATGAAGATCCTCCACACAGCCTCTGTATAGCTCAGGACAACTGACACTCGGATATGTAGCCCAGCTCTCAGTATAGTATGTCATGAAAGGCAAAAGAAAAAAAGCCTCTTCATAATGTAGAACTTTAATGAAGACTCAGTTCACACTGGGGCAACTTGTCAGATGACTTAGCCGCCTGACAAGTTGCACTCCATTCTGTACAATGGAAGCGTTCTAATAGGAGTGACACAAGTCGCTCCGACTTAGAAAAAGGTTCCTGTACTACTTTTGGGGCAACTTCTATACAGAAGTCATTTTGCAAGCCGCTGCTGAAGTCGGATGCAGGTCGCCTGAGACAGTCGCACTGCACGTTGTGCTGCCTCAGTGTGAACCGACCCTAAAATAATCTCACTTAAATCAATGTTACAAACATGCGCATGTTAAATCCACAACGAACTGACATGGACATCCACTTCCTATTACACGTCATTAGAGGCTGCATCATCAATAGACATCTTCCGGGGCAACAAGCTACTAAGTTGGATGTTTACAGGCTGTTGAGATTTATTTATGGACTTATATTCACATATTATTTATTAAAAGAGATGTATGTTTTTTTTTTCCAAGAATCCTAGTTACCTAGGTGGATGCAGCATCGCTCCGATGCTGCATCTGTCCCCCGGAGCCTCTAACACTGAGAACCAAGAGATTGAACACCGCCAATCGCTAGGTTCTCACAGCTCTCTGCACTGCCCCTCCCCTGGGCTGTGGTGGGGATGAGAGCAGCTGGCTCGGGCTCTCATCTGCTCGCTGAGAGGTTGAGCAAGGTTCCAGTCCAGGCATGTGGGCAGATCCTGACTCAAGTGTTGCAATCTTGTCAGAGCCTGGATCGGCTCTGTGACATCAGCCAACAGTGGACTGCAGTCCGCTGTCTGCTAAAAACGAATCACGAGTGCAGAACGAACTGAAAGTTGAAAAGCTTTGCTGAAAAAAATGGTGAAAATTCACTTCAATTATCATTTAGGTGCAGATTCTTTTCACAAGATTGGATAATAATTGGATTAAAAAACTGAAGTGAAATTTCACGCAATATATTTTTTTTCAGTAAAGACTTCCAAATTCTTTAGTAATTTAGCCTCTTTGTGTCCAGATAACTTCTTTAAGTAGATACAACAAATGCAAATTGAAAGAAAGTGTCTTCTAATACAAAAGCTATTCCTCCAAACACAAGTTGTCAGTCTACAGATAAATAGCTTGAAAAGTATGGTGCAGATGGTCAAAGCGCCTATGCCCAATACTTGTTTGCCAGTTACCCTATGGAAAGAGCTACAGTGCACACAGAAGTATTTGCATAAGTCTGCTCTGTTTTCTTTATACTGGAGTGAATCTGTATTTCTGTACAACTAGACTAAGCTCCAATGTCCCCCCATTAAAACCACTGAACACCAGTGAGGCAATCTTTGCTTTACTTATGCCGCGTACACACGATCAAACAATCGGGTGGAAAAGTCCGGCAAACTCAAGTCCGCCGGACAACCCCCGGTGTGTAGCCTCCGGCATACTTTTTTGACCCGGAAGTACGGTGGACTAATGCCACGTACACACGTAGCGAACTATCCAACGGACTTAGTCTGGCGGACTTCCCGCCAGACTGTCCGTCCGACTTTCCGAACGGGCTACTTGCCCACACACGGCACTTTTTCAGCGGACTAATACGGCGTACTAAGTCCGCCGTACTATCCGCCCTACTTTTGAAATGAACGGACTCGCCCACACACGCGGAGGAATGTCCGCTCATTTTGAGCGGGTCTCCAGGTAGGCGGCGCCCGCGAAGGAGACGTCGCTGGCCCCGCCACCTGGTATGGACTTAAAGGGGAACCCCACGGGAGCAACACGGATAGTTCCCCCCAGGTCCACATCAGGCCCTTGTCCGAGCACGCTACACGGCCGACCCCCCCACCCTATGTGAATGAGTATTGGGTACAATGTACCCCTACCCATTCACATGTGAAAAAAAGTACAAAAAAGAACACAACACAGGGTAAAAATTGTTTATTGCACAGCTCCGGGGGCTTCCGTCTTCGGGGGTCTTCTCGCCAGACTCCTCCGCTATCTTCTGCTAGCTCTTTTGCTAGCGGAGGAGCCCGGCTTTCTTCCTCGCCGTCGGCCTCTTCTTCCGACTTCGGGGGTCTTGTCTCCCTCTTTGGTTCTTCTGCCGGGCCACCGCGCCTTCTTATAGCTCTTTTACAGGTGGTGGCCCGGTCTTTTGTCGCCGCTGTCATCGCCGCCGCCGCCTTCTGGCCTTCTGTTCTTCTCTTCTTCTCTTCAGATGTTGACTCGTCGCATCCTTCGCTCACAATGGCTCCGACGCGATGCGCGGCGACTTATATAGGGACATCACCGGATGCTGTCCCCGCCAGCATCCTCTGGGACTGTGACACCATAATGGGCGGGGACATCATCCGGTGATGTCCCTATATAAGTCGCCGCGCATCGCGTCGGAGCTATTGTGAGCAAAGCATGCAAAGAGTCAACATCTGAAGAGAAGAACAGAAGGCCAGAAGGCGGCGGCGACGACAGCGGTGACAGAAGACCAGGCCACTGCCTGTAAAAGAGCTATAAAAAGGAAGAACCGTAGAGGGGGACAAGACCCCCGAAGTCGGAAGAAGAGGGCGGCGGCGAGGAAGAAAGCCGGGCTCCTCCGCTAGCAAAAGAGCTAGCAGAAGATAGCGGAGGAGTCCGGCGAGAAGACCCCCGGAGCTGTGCAATAAACTATTTTTACCCTGTGTTTTTTTTTTGTACTTTTTTTCACAGGTGAATGGGTAGGGGTACATTGTACCCCATACTCATTCACATAGGGTGGGGGGCCGGTATCCGGGGGCTCCGGGATTCCGATAAGCCCCCCGCCCGCAGACCCCGACAACCAACGGCCAGGGTTGTCGGGAAGAGGCCCTTGTCCTCATCAACATGGGGACAAGGTGCTTTGGGGTTGGGGGCCGTGCGGCCCCCCCTTCCCCAAGGCACCCCCCATGTTGAGGGCATGCGGCCTGGTACGGCTCAGGAGGGGGGGGCGCTCGCTCGTCCCCCCTTTCCTGGCCAGCCGAGTAGCGTGCTCGGACAAGGGTCTGATGTGCACCTGGGGGGACCCCCCACGCCAATTTTTCAATGTTGGGGTTCCCCTTTAAGTTCATGCCAGGTGGCGGGGCCAGCGACGTCTCCTTCGCGGGCCCCGCCTACCTGGAAACGCACTCGAAATGAGCGGACTTTCCTCCGCGTGTGTGGGCGAGTCCGTTCATTTCAAAAGTAGGGCGGATAGTCCGGCGGACTTAGTACGCCGTATTAGTCCACTGAAAAAGTGCCGTGTGTGGGCAAGTAGCCCATTCGGAAAGTCGGACGGACAGTCTGGCAGGAAGTCCGCCAGACTAAGTCCGTCGGATAGTCCGCTACGTGTGTACGCGGCATAACTTTTCACATCTGCACTCTGTAAACTCCTTGCAGTTCTTACTTTTTGATCTCTGCATTCTACATTACTTGCTCCTGGCTTCTGCCTTTTGTGCATTACTTAAGAGCCATACACACGGGTGAATATCATCAGAATATCCCTTTTGTATGGCAGCTGGTCTGACAGAAGCCGACCCTTTTGACGGCTTGTGTCAAAAGGGCATGAACGAAAAAGGTCTGCCGAGCGTCACTAGATCAGGTGTTCTGGTTATGGTGGTGGTCCCCCTGTCATTGATGTACTAACATTGGAATAGTTAGTACAGCAGCTCCTCCTGAGCTCTTTAGTTTTTTTTGTTCAACCCAGCGGTGTGCTTTACTCTTAACCAGGGACAGGGCCATCTTTAATATTGATTGGACCCTGGGCAAAAATTTTCTTGGGGACCCCCCCATGAAATTTCTACCTGTTCTGAGACAATACAATAGCAGCTAGACTTAAAATCAGTTTACTGTATCAGATCAGGCAGCAATTGTGATTGGTTGCCAGTGGTTACAGCATCTCATTACTGCTTAGTGACTGGTTGCTAGAGGTTAGAGCACACATTATGGCTCACTGATTAGTTGCTAGTGGTTACAGCAAATGATTTCTGCTTGTTAATTGGTTGCTAGAAATTACTGTATAGTAATATTGCTCACTGATTGGTTGCTAGAAGTTACAGCACATCATCTCCTCACTGCAGGGGAGCATGATACACATATGAATGCCACCTTTATTTACATATCAATACAGCTGGCCGCTGGGGGGGGGCTTCGCTGGAGACATCTGATGTAAGGGAGCTCCACTGGGGACATCTGATGTAAGGGGGCTCCGCTGGGGACATCTGATGTAAGGGGGGCTCCGCTGGGGACATCTGATGTAAGGGGGGCTCCGCTGGGGATATCTGATGTAAGGGGGCTCTGCTGTGGACATTTGATGTAAGGGGGCTCCGCTGGGGACATCTGATGTAAGAGGGGCTCCGCTGGGGACATCTGATGTAAGAGG
This sequence comes from Lithobates pipiens, assembly GCF_037356315.1. Lineage (NCBI taxonomy): Eukaryota > Metazoa > Chordata > Amphibia > Anura > Ranidae > Lithobates > Lithobates pipiens. The sequence goes on from NW_027507718.1 coordinate 138,199,592, forward strand.
GGCTCCGCTGGGGACACCTGATTTAAGGAGGGGCTCTGCTGGGGACATCTGATGTAAGGGGGCTCCGCTGGGGACATCTGATGTAAAAGGGGCTCCGCTGGGGACATCTGATGCAAGGACGGACCCTGCTGGGGGCACCTGATGCAAGGATGGACTCTGCTGGTGGCAAATGACACGCCCAGGGATCCCACTGATTCGGCATTATGGTGAGTTGAATGATTTCATTCTATATTACAATGTAATAATAGAAATAATGAACTTTCTAGAATACACATATTTCTATTGTTGTGTAGGATCTGGGGCGGCTGCCCTCCATCCCTCTTCCCCCTTTACCTCTCCATCCCTCCATCATCTCAGACTATAACCACACCCCATTTGAGCCACGCCCACTATTTCACGTACACCACGCCCATTTTTCGACGCGGCGAGCTCCGCATTTTTAGTTTCCCTTATGCCACGCCCACAAATGTATGCCCCCACCCCTAATTATAATAAGACTTTGCCTACAGCCCAAAAAAGTCCCAATTTTTTTTTTTTTACAATGTTGCCAACTATGGGTTAGTGGTCTCCAGAGTGGTGCCAACAGCAGGAAAGAATAGATCTTCAGGTTACTGTGAAGCATTACACTGGGTATACTAGTATAGGGCTGCTTTCACACTGATACACTGTGGTTTGCCCACACTGTGGGAGCAATGCAGTGTACCTGTAGCTTTCCTGGCGGGTTTGCTGTGTTTAGCCATAGACTTCAATCACACAATATTGTCAAAAGTATTGGGACACCCGCCTTTCACACACATGAACTTTAATGGCATCCAAGTCTTAGTCCGTAGGGTTCGATATCAAGTTGTCCCACCATTTGCAGCTATACCAGCTTCAACTCTTCTGGGAAGGCTGTCCACAATGTTTAGGAGTGTGTCTAGGGGAATGTTTGATCATTCTTCTAGAAGCGCATTTGTGAGGTTAGGCACTGATGTTGGACGAGAAGGCCTGGCTCGCAGTCTTCGCTCTAATTCATCCCAAAGGTGTTCTATCGGGTTGAGGTCAGGACTGTGCAGGCCAGTCATGTTCCTCCACCTCAAACTCGCTCATCCATGTCTTTATGGACCTTGATTTGCACACTTTCTGAATGCAGGAGTTTTGGCACACTTTCAAAAAGTGCAGCTAACCCTGGAAGGCCAGCGGTGCATGTAAACCGTAACACATTAGTGTAAAAGCAGCAAATTAGGGGGCTCAGAACAGTAAGGGTTCATTTATATTTATAGTTTGGGGGTGGTAATACCCCATAGTTAAGATGTGTTTTTACCACCCCCACCCCAACCGCACCCCCTTTAGCTGCATTTCGCAGCCGCAGCAAGACTTATATGTCATGCCAAGGCTGATGGATGTAGCACCTGCCAAGCATGACCCATTCAAGTGAATGGGGCTGCTCTACAAATGCCCTGCAACCTTGTGCAACACAGCAAAAAAGGGGTTAAAGCAGGCAGCGTTGTGTTGCTTTCTTTTTTTTTTTCAATCAAGTAATTTTTATAAAATTTTCCATTTTACAAAAAAAATTCTTAATTTTACAAAACATTCCCACCAAACAACCCCTCTAAACAAAAAAGAAAAAAACACAAAACAAAAATAAAAGCGTTTTCCAGATTATACTTTGACTATTACTTAAGACCTTTTAACATATCAAATTTAATGATTACATTCTTTCTGCATGAGGTTAACAACAGTATTAAACTAACCAATATATTCAGTTTAACCACTTCCCGCCCGCCATATAGCAAAATGACGGCCGGAAAGGGGTTCTGACATCCTGACTGGGCATCATATGGCGTTCAGCAGGATAAGCCACGCTGCACGTCCCCGGGGGCACACAGCGTGGCGATCGGTGGTGTGATGTGTCAGAGGCTCTTTACCTCAATCAGAGATGCGATGTATCAGAACACACTGTATCTCTGTCCTCCAGTACCACCTATCAGTACCACCTACCTGTGCCCATCAGTGCCACCTTTGAGTGCCAATCAGTGCCACCTATCAGTGCACATCAGTGCCACCTATGAGTGGCTATCAGTGCCACATATCAGTGCCCATTAGTGCACTACTTATCAGTGCTGCATATAAGTGCCTCATCATCAGTGCCAATCAGTACTGTCTCATGAGTGCCCATCAGTGCAGCTTCATCAGTGCCCATCAGTGAAGGAGAAAATTTACTTATTTACAAAGTTTTGTAACAGAAACTAAGAAAAAAAATTTTCTTCAAAATTTTTGGTCTCTTTTTATTTGTAGCACACAAACTAAAAACCCCAGTGGTGATCAAATACCACCAAAAGAAAGCTCAATTTGTAGGAAAAAAATTGTTAAAAGTTTGTTTGGGTACAGTGTCGCATGACCGCGCAATCGTCATTCATAATGTGATAGCGCTGAAAATTGGTCTGGGCAGCAAGGTGAATAAGTGCCCAGTATTGAAGTAGTTAATTGCTATGCCTTAATGGCATATATATATATGCATATACAGTTATCCCCCTCCAGAGATCTATCTCCTTATTAACTTTCCTCAACATCACTGCTATGCTGAACGGATTGCTCAAACAAGTTGGAGACTAGCCACCAAGACCGAATTTTCAAAAAAATTTTAGGGCTTCTCCTATGTTTATATGTCAATTCCTGCCATCTTAGATTAAGATTAATCGCTTTGGATCATTGAGCTATTGTTGCCGGAAAATTTGATATCCATTTTTGTAGTATAAGTTTCCGGACTATATAGCCTGTTGTGTTGCTTTTTTACCACCTGCTTTAACAAGTTATTTCCCGCAGAAGCATGCAGTTTCAGGGTGCTTGCAGAGTGGCCCCATTTACTCAAATGGGTCTCAATTGGCAGGAAGAAGCACCCACCAAAAGCAATAGGGTTTTTTTTTCCTGCAGGGGCATGTGTACACCTTTGGCTGGTGCCTTAGCAGCTAAAGGGGTGGGGATGATTTCCATTCTGTATTCCTGTTCTGATGACAACCAAAAGTTTAGGATTTTCTATCACTTCCACTCTCAGTGATAACAGTAAATACGATAAATAAAGAGGAGGAATTGCAGTGTAACGGGCACAGACAACAGTAAAAACCTGACAGGTGTTCACACCTCTCTTCATTCTATCCAGAACTGTGAAACCCCATACACATTATCAGATTTTCTGCTGATTTTTGTCTTCAGATTTACCAAAACCACGTAGTGCAAGGGCCTGCCTTATTGCATACAAATTTAAATTCCTAAGGTTTGACCTCATATTGTATGGTTTTGGTAAATCTGAAGACAAAAATCAGCAGAAAATCTGATAGTGTGTATGGGGCTTCACAGTCCTTCATAGGTACTCTCGTGTAGATGCAAGTCCTTTGGAGGCATGCTCCAGTGCTGGTGTTTTCGGGGGAAAACCCAAGGTTCAGATAACTTTACATCCTGATGATGTTAGATGGCCTCCTTCTGTTCCTCACGGGTGTCATTCTCTGTCTCTCTCTGGGGCTCTCCATGGGGGAAGACCCCCAAACCCTGACCCCAACTAGCTCTCCGGGGGGGGCGGTTCTCTAGTATCAGACCACCAGTTACTCCCAGGGGGAACACTCGTACCAGACCACTATCCCATACTTATATATCACAAGATTAGTGGGCTAGACCCGGAGAAGAACCTGACAAAAAGACCAAAGAACCAGGAAAGGCATTCATTTCTACAGCATCTATCTAACTATTTTAACCTGCTCGCAAGGTTACTGAAGAAATGCATATTAGTATACGTTAAGGGTTTGCCTGACTGCCAATGTGCTTTTAAGTAAGGATGAGCCGAACACCCCCCGGTTCGGTTCGCACCAGAACCTGCGAACAGACCTAAACTTCGTGTGACTTTAGAACCCTATTAAAGTCTATGAGACTCGAGCGTTCAAAATCGAAAGTGCTAATTTTAAAGGCTAATATGCAAGTTACTGTCCTAAAAAGTGTTTGGGGACCTGGGTCCTGCCCCAGGGGACATGGATCAATGCAAAAAAAAGTTTTAAAAAGGGCCTTTTTTTGGGAGCAGTGATTTTAATAATGATTAAAGTGAAACAATAAAAGTGTAATATTCCTTTAAATTTTGTACCTGGGGGTTGTCTATAGTATGCCTGTGAAGGGGCACATGTTTCCCGTGCTTAGAACTGTCCCTGCACAAATTGTAATTTCTGCAGAAAAAAAAGTCATTTAAAATCACTCGCTGCTATAATGAATTGTCGGCTCCCATAATACATAAATCTGTATACGCCTCTGCGGGCCATGAGTTGAGCATGCCTGACTTAAGGGGGTCCATCACCACAAGGCCACATGATATTTGTGTATCATAATTTACATTTTATACTGTGAGTGATGAGGAAAATTTGCGGAAGAGTAACTTTTATGCTATTTTTAGAATCATGTCCATTAGGGATGAGCTTCGTGTTCGAGTCGAACATACGTTCGACTCGAACATCAGCTGTTCGCCCGTTCGGCGAATTCCGAACGTTATGGGCCGTTCGCGCCAAATTCGTGTGGCGCTCACGGCCCACAATGCACTGCGTCATCGCAGTGCATTGCTGGCTCATGATTGGCCAAGCATGCACTGTGACCCCACATGCTTGGCCAATCACAGCGCCAGCAGCGAGGAGAGCCATGATTGGCCACAGGCAGGATGCCTGTGGCCAATCATAGCTCAGGCTGTGTAGTACATGCCCCACACTATATAAGGCCGCCAGCGCGGCGGCCTAGTGTAGTGTGTTGGCATCTGAAGCAGTTAGTGGGTGTTCTGTGTACCTTCAACACAGTACACACCGATCGTTTTCGGACGATTTTCGATCTTGTTGTTGTGTAGTGGTTATTGTCTGTGTGCCCTGACCGCAGTTTACACCGCTATATTCACCTCACCTACATAGCTAGTGATCTATATTTTATAATAGAGCTTGCAGTCAGTAGTGTTAGGAGCTTGTGCGTGCTGTCTGCGTGCTCTGTACCCAGTACACACCGCTATATCCACCTACATAGCTCTTCTCTATTTGAGCCCACTTGCCATCTGCAGGAGTTATTGGAAGTTGTGTGTGCCTCCAGCACAGCACAGTATACATCGGTATATACCCCTTTATCTCTGGTGTTCTATAATAAAGGCATCTGCAGGAGTTAGTGGGTGTTGTGTGACTCCAGCACAATATACACCTGTATCTACCGTTTATTGCTGTTCTCTAATAGAGCCATCTGCAGGGCTTAGTGGGTGTTGTGTGACTCCATTACACTGCTGTTTTACCCAACTCCCTTCAGGCCATTACCAAGGCTCTGTGTCTAGAGACAACAGTGCTGGTCGTGGACGCGGTGCATTGTCATCAGCACGTGGCCATGGGACACGCTTGTCCTTCTTTTCGGCAGCTGGACACGTTGAACCGCAACATGCCAACGACTTGGTAGAGTGGATGACCAAGCCCTCTTCATCCTCCTCATCCTCTCTCACCCAGTCTCAGGGTACTAGCAAAGCAGCTGCCAACGCATCGTCTTCCCTCCTCTCAATGTCATCGTCAGTGACTCCTTCCCTAGACCCACCACGTCCTCCTGAGGAGTCTCCTGAACTCTTTGAGCACAGTGTTGGGTACATGCTCCAGGAGGATGCCCAGTGTTTTGTGGGCTCTGATGATGACACTCAGCTAGAGGAAGGCAGTAGCGTGAGCGCAGAGAGAGGGGATGCTCAAGAAGGACAGCAATCTGGCAGTCATGTTCCACAAGCTGCAGCATACTGCCAGGTTTGCTACAGCGATGAAGAGTAAGGGGATGATGAGGGCACTGACTCCACGTGGGTGCCTGGTAGGAGAGAGGAGGAGGAGGAGGAGGAGGAGGCACATGTCCAACGAGGCAGGATGCCCTCCGGGGGCCAGCTTAGGGGCAGCACACCGCAGAGCTCCGCCTGTGCAGGGCGCTGCCTCTGCACGTTATTCTAAAAGTTCTTTGGTGTGGGCCTTTTTTGAGACGAGTGCATCAGATCGCACCGCTGCTATTTGCAACATATGTCTCAAGCGTATCTCGCGTGGCCAAAACATCAGCCGCTTGGGCACCACATGCTTGACCAGACATATGTTGACCTGCCATGCAGCTCGTTGGCAAGCGTACCTCAAAGACCTACACCAAAGAACAAAGCGGACCTCTCCTTGCTCCTCATCAGCTGGCATCTCCAACCCCACTAGACCTTCAGTCCTCTCTGAAACCTGCTCTGAGAGGAATGAAGAATTAGGTGTGTCACAGCCAAGTGCTTCCGGGAACTCTGCTAGCGGTATACCCACGTCCGATTATAGCAGGCAAATGTCCCTGCCCCAGCTGCTGGACCGGCGAAAGAAGTTCACTCCCAGCCATCCACATGCCCAGTGGTTCAATGCTAGCTTGGCTAAATTGCTAGCACTTCAACTGCTGCCTTTTCAGTTGGTAGACTCGGCCCCCTTCCGTGAGTTTGTACAATGTGCAGTTCCTCAGTGGCAGGTCCCCAAACGCCACTTTTTTTAACGGAAGGCGATTCCGGCTCTCTACCGGCATGTGGAAGGCAATGTCCTTGCCTCGCTGGACAGGGCGGTCAGCGGTAAGGTGCATATTACCGCTGACTCATGGTCCAGCAGGCATGGACAGGGACGTTACCTGTCTTTCACGGCCCATTGGGTCACTCTTCTGGCAGCTGGGAAGGATGCAGGACAAGGTGCAGTAGTGTTGGAGGTTGTTCCGCCACCACGCCTCCAAAATGCTACTATTGGTTGTGACACACCTCTCTCCTCCACCCCCTCCTCTTCTTCTTCCTCCATGGCCTCTTCCAGTGCTCTGTCCTCAGAACCAGCGGTGCTCCGTAGGCGTTCCAGGGGCTACGCAAGTACGCAGGCAAAACGATGCCATGCCGTGCTTGCGCTGGTTTGTTTGGGGGACAAGAGCCACACTGGGGCGGATGTTTTGTCAGCTCTGCAGGGGCAGGCCGAGAGGTGGTTGACGCCACGCCAGCTTAAGCCAGGAATGGTGGTTTGTGACAATGGCACCAACCTCCTCTCCGCCCTCCGACAGGGACAACTGACCCATGTGCCCTGTGTAGCTCACGTCCTTAACCTGGTGGTGCAGCGGTTCTTGGGCAGGTACCCCGGCTTACAGGATGTACTGAAGCAGGCCAGGAAAGTCTGTGTTCATTTCCGCCGATCATTTAATGCCTGTGCTCGGCTGGCTGAGCTCCAAAAGGAGTTGAACCTGCCCAAGAACCGCCTTATATGTGACATGCCCACCAGGTGGAACTCAATGTTGGCCATGCTGCAGTGGCTGCACACGCAGCAGAGGGCCATCAATGAGTACCTGTGCGACTACGGCACCAGGACAGGGTCAGGGGAGCTCGGTTTTTTCTCACCACGCCAGTGGGGCATGATCAGGGATGCATGCACTGTCCTGTCACCGTTTGAAGAGGCCACAAGGATGGTGAGCAGTGACAGTGCATGCATCAGTGACACTGTACCTCTTGTCCACCTCTTGGAGCATACGCTGCGTGGAATAATGGACAGGGCACTTGAGGCAGAACAGAGGCAGGAAGAGGAGGACTTCCTTGCCTCTCAAGGCCCCCTTTATCCAGACAGTGTTCCTGCTGTGCCACCCATCACACAGGAAGAGGAGGAGGAAGAGGAGGAGGAGGATGATTGTGTCAGCATGGAGGTGGAGGCTGGCACTCAGCATCAGCAGCAGCAGTCTTGTAGGGATGATTTACAGTCCCAAGAAACACGTGGACTTGTACGTGGCTGGGAGGAGGTAGCTGCGGATCATGTTGCCCTTAGTGACCCAGAGGACTCCGGACCAAATGCCTCAGCTAACCTACGCTGCATGGCCTCCCTGATCCTGCAAAGCCTGCGGAAGGATCCTCGTATTCTTCGGATCAAGGAGAGGGACCATTACTGGCTGGCCACTCTCCTTGATCCATGGTACAAGGGTAAGGTTGCCGACCTTATCTTGCCATTGCAGAGGGAGCAGAGGATGAGACATCTCCGGCAGGCCTTGCAGAAAGGTCTATGCAATGCATTCCCAGAGACTGGGAGGTTACAAACTCCTGGTCCTGGACAACGTGTTGCTGAGGCATCGGTCAGAAGGAGCGGTGGAGAAGGTGGCCGTCTGACTGATGCTTTCAGACAATTTTTTAGTCCGCAGCCCCAAGGTATGATCGGTTCCAGCAACCATCGCCAGCGTCTGATTTACATGTTGCAGGAATACCTAGGGGCAAGGTCAGACTTGGACACCTTTCCCACCGAAAATCCTCTGGCTTACTGGGTCTTGACGATGGATCACTGGCCAGAGCTTGCATAGTATGCAATTGAGCTACTGGCCTGTCCTGCATCCAGCGTTCTTTCGGAACGCACCTTCAGTGCTGCTGGTGGCTTTGTTACCGATCCCAGGGTGCGCCTGTCCACCCAATCAGTTGATCGACTGACCTTCATCAAGATGAATCAGTCTTGGATCACCCACAGCTACCAAGCACCTGAAGCTGATGTAACCGAATAATTTTTTTTGAAATATCACATCCCTTCAAGACTGCCTATGCTGATGCTGAGTGACTGTCCTGTTATGTTGATTGTCTATCCTCCTCCTCCTCGGCTGATATGTTGGAAGAACATTTCTGGTTCTGGGTGATGCCATTAGCCCAATTTTTCTGCCCCTGTTTAACAGGGGCGTTTAAGTACAATTTTTGAGGCAATGCCTTTTGCTAGTGCTAATTCCTGCAATAAAACTAGAGTATATGGGAGAGGTTGCAGTGTCGTGGCACCAGTGCCTAAGGCCCAATTTTTCTGCCCCTGTTTAACAGGGGAGTTTAAGTACAATTTTTGATGCAATGCTTTGCAGCAGGGCTAATTCCTGCAATAAAACTAGAGTATATGGGAGAGGTTGCAGTGTCATGGCACCAGCACCAGTGCCTAAGGCCCAATTTTTCTGCCCCTGTTTAACAGGGACATGTAATTACAATTCTTGATATAATATTTCACAGGAGGGCCCGTTCCTGTGCCCACCCAGAGTAACTGTGAGGACTTATAGTGTTGTGGCACCAGCACCACAACCACCAAAGGTCAATTTTTCTACCACTGTTCAACAATGGCATGTAATTACAATTCTTGATATAATTGTTCACAGCAGGGTGCTCCAGCGCCCAGCAAGAGTCACTTTGAGGGCTTACAATGTTGTGGCAAAACCAACACCGTGTTCCGCCATTTCTGCAGAGCATTTAGGGCAAGGCCCCTACTTTCAAACATCCAACTTACAAACATCTCCTAATTGCAAATGGAAGGAGACAACAGCAAGTGAGATGAAAAAAGATGGACGACAAAACAAATTATACAGGGGTGATAACCCTTCCCTATGTTTTCCAAAAAGCTTAAAAATAGTTTTTTTGACTGGAGCTACACTTTAAAAATGTACCAGTTGAAAATTACAAACAGATTCAACTTAACACAACAAACCTACACAGTCCCTGTCTTGTTTGCACCGCCTGTATACTGCTGTTCTGAGTATATAGGGCCTGGGGGCCACACACATTTCCTTTTTTTAATATGGGTACAGGGTTCCCCTTGATATGCGTACAAGACCCAAAGGGGCTGGTAATGGGCAGGGAGGGCTACCCATGCCATTTTTCTCAATGGTTTTCAACCATATTGCAGGAACCAGATATAACATTAAAACCGCAAGCAGTTTTCAATGATGTTATTTCTGTTTAATGTCATTTTGTGCAGGGACTGTTCTAAACACGGGAAACACGTGGCACTTCACAGGCATACTACAGACACCCCCCAGGCACCATATTTAAAGGAATATTTCACTTTTTTTTTCACTTTAATCATCATTAAAATCAGTGCTCCTGCCAAAACGGCCATTTTTAAAAACATTTTAGGCATTGACCCATGTCCCCTGGGGCAAGAGCCAGGTCCCCAAACCCTTTTTAGGACAGTATCTTGCATATTAGCCGTTAAAATCAGCACTTTTAATTTCGAACGTTCGAGTCCCATAGACGTCAATGGGGTTCTAAAGTTCGTACGAATTTGGGGTCCATTCGAAAGTTCCGGTGCGAACCGCACCTGGGGGTGTTCGGCTCATCCCTAATGTCCATATATATCTGGATTTTATAAAATAAGGTGTTTATAACTTTTAATGTTAAGCCTTATCCCATTTGTCTGATCAATCTCTGCCTTTTGTTAGATCTCTGCAATTCTGGATGTGGTACGGAGGTAGTCTTTCTTGTTTAGCTATCATGCAGAAACCAGAGAAATTAAATAGGAGCAAGTACACACACACTATATAAGGATATGCTTTTTCCTTCTTCATGTCAGAGGTTTATAAACACTTAAGTGTAATAGCAAGTAGCAGTTTTTTTTCTTTATCGCCAAACCCAATTTTAATATGCACTGGTACTCCAACAAACCCATATGAACAATAAACTGTAAATCCATATACTATATGCAGTACAGTAAGTCCACCTAAATGCAACTCCTATTATACTGTTGCTGGCTGAGGCACACATGTTTTAGCTTTATTGAACATGCATCTGATGGCAGATTTTAATATGTGACCACATCACAATGAGCCCTTGTACACACGGTCGGAGATTCCGACGGAATGTGTCCGTTTTGTCGGATAATCTGACTGTGTGTGATCTCCATCGGACTGTTTCCGTCGGAGTATCCGACGGACCAAGTTTTCCAAAATGCTCCGATCGGACATACTCCGATCATGTGTAGCCTACTCCGACGGACAAGGGGCCATGCATGCTCAGATCAAATTCCTAGACCAAAGCTATTGGCTACTAGCCTGAACGTAGTCCCGTCATAACGAAATAATGTCATCACGTTATGTACAATCGGATTTTCCGACAACTTTGTCCGACCGTGTGTATGCAACAGTTTCGGACAAAATCCGTCAGACAAAATCCAACGGATTTGGTTGTCAGAATGTCCGACCCTGTGTACAAGGGCTTAGATCTACTCATATTATCTGAGTTGGGCAGCTGAGTTATTTATTTGTCAGTTATAATGTGTATTTTTACAATGTTCCACAAACTACAGTGCAAATACTAATATATAGTCTTTTTTATTGAATATTATTTGCATATTTCTACCATACCATGTGATCAGTTTAGAGGACATGTAAGGATTTTTTAGATAAAATCTGTCTGGCCCCCAGCTTCCTCTCCGGCTCTCCTGAAGTTTCCCGATACAGGCTCTGCTCACAAACTCGTGTTTCATTTCTGCCTAATAAAAGCGGCTCTGTGATCAGCAACATTCCTGGGTACACATTCCCTCTGTCAGCATCCCATGACTATTGTACTGTGTCACTCCTGGGCCTTACTTGCTAAAGGCCGGCTTTCTGTATACCCATCATACACTAAACCACCCACTGAAAATGGGCAGAGTTGAAAACAGGATGGATGAACCACAGGATGGATGGGGCCAGGTAAGGAATTCAAACGCTTTCTAGGTATATATTTTAAATTACATTGTTAAATGTGGTTGCTATTTAAAAAATAAAAAAGCAAAAATCAAACAGAAACATGATTTTGTAATACATGTATGCGCTTTGCCTTATTTTGCTCTTTTGGTGTTCTCCTCATGAAAATAAGAGAAAGGCTTACCTTGTAGAAAGGATTTTATTTAATGTTTTGTGGCACAGTGGTGTAGTGGTTAGCACACTCACCTAGTAGTAAGAAGGGTCGCTGGTTTGTATCCCAACCACGACACTACCTGCCTGGAGTTTGCATGTTCTCCCTGTGCCTGTGTGGGTTTCCTCCGGGTACTCTGGTTTCCTCCCACACTCCAAAGACATGCAGGTAGGTTAATTGGCTTCTGTCCAAAATTGGCCCTAGTATCTGAATGGGGACCTTGGATTGTGGGCTCCTTGAGGGTAGGGACCAATGGGAGTGTGCAATGTACAGGGGTAGGGACAATTGTAGACACTCATACTGGATGGACTGGTGTCTTTATTCAACCTTACTAACTATGTAACTAAGGAATATAGCATTTCCAAAATCTATGCTCAGGAAAGATTTAAAGATATATAATTTTCTCTCCAGTGAAATAATGAATTGAATTATATTAATTAAATGTTATTGGTCCAAGAGAATAAAAAAATTAGAACATTGTTTCTTTATTTCTCCATATAAAATTCTATTTTAAAAAAAGGACCTTTCCCCTCCACCAGCTCTGCTATACAATTTACAAGGATTTTAGCAATTTTTATTCCACATTTTCACCTGCTTCTGTTCTGAAATGAGAGGTTTTGTAGTGCAGAAAGCTGAGATCAGTGCAGAGTTTGTGACACAGCATAGCAAACCAACTACTACACTCTGTCCTAGATAAGAGGAGATGTCTGTAATGAGATACCAGTGAATTTTCCTAATGGACAGACTCCAATTCACTGGGAAGCTCTTTTTTAAAAGCACTCAAAAAAAAAAAACACCCTACCTCATAGGATATATATCAGAGTTATTCATATTCTACCTGTTTTTGGACAAAAGATGGAGTTACTCCTCAGTGGAATTCAGATATTTTTATCATGGATTTAAGCACTTTAATGGTCATATCTAACAAACTATATTTCCAATTAAGAAAAATTCAAAATGAAGGCATAATATACAGGCCAATTTTCTAACAATGTCAACTAATTTCATCCAGCTTTTTATCATGAAAATAACAACAGATGAAGGCTACCTACCACCAACAATTTATATATTTCAATTTAGAATTATATGGCAAGAATAGAGATCAATCCTAATATTTGTTTAATCTAAAGCTTATTATTGATTTAATTTGCTAGAAAATGTTTTAATAAAGGAATTGTCAAAAACTGTGTCTGTGTTTTTTTTCTTATTGACACTTTTTTAAGAATGAGTAGTACCCACTCATTGACATGGGGGGGGGGAATCTGAGGGGCCCCTTGTTAATGAGGGCTTCCAGATTCCGATAAGCCCCCTACCTACAGACCCCCACAACCACAGCCCAGGTTTGTTGGGATCAACAACATGGGGACAAGATGCTTCAGGGTAGGTGTGCAAAGCACCCCCCAGCCCCAAAGCAACCCTCCATGTTGAGGTCATGTGGTCTGGTATGGTTCAGGAGGGGGACGCTCACTCGATTCTCCCCGATCTTCTTTCCTGACCTGCTGGGCTGCATGCATGGATAAGGGTCTGGTATGGATTTTGGGGGGGTCCCCCATGCCGTTTTTTTCACATTTTTGTATTGCTGGATTATTATCTGTAATTTAAATGTCATTTTTTTTTCTTTAGAAATGTGAGATTTGCGGCAGCAGGCTGTATTCATGGTACAAATGTGCCACTTTACAGGCAGACTAAGGGGACCCCCCAGGCACTATAATTAAAGGAATTTTTTATTTTTATTATTTCACTTTAAACATCACTAAAATCACTGCTCCTTTAAAAGCGATACTTTAATAAAAAATTATTTGCATTGATGGTATCAAAAATAAGAAGAAACGCTGTGCCCCCCCCCCCATGCATACCAGGCCCTTTGAAGGGAACTCCCATGCCAATTTTTTTTTTTAAATGACGTGGAGTCCCGCCCCCAAAATCCACACCAGACCCTTAACTGAACATGCAGCCTGGCAGGCCAGGAAAGGGGGGGAGCGCGAGCACCCCCCCTCTCCTGAACTATACCAGGCCACATGCCCTCAACATGGGGGGTGGGATGCTTTGGGGCCAAGGACCTTTTCCTGACAACCCTGGGCGGTGGTTGTGGGAGTCTGTGGGCAGGGGGCTTATTGGAATCTGGAAGCTCCCTTTAACAAGGGGGCCCCCAGATCCCAACCCCCGTGAATATACCCCCGTGAAGTATTGGGGAACATTGTACCCCTGCTCATTCACCAAAAAAAGTGTCAATAAGAAAAAAAAAGACACAGTTTTTACAATTGCTTTATTACACAAAAAAAAACAATGTCCTTCGCTGTAGATCCGCTGCTCAGTGCCACTGCTGGACCCAAAAAAAAAAAATGCTCTGCCCATAAGGAAGGCTGACCGCTGAATGCCTGCTCCGCCTGGTGACAGTTCTTACATAGGTAAGGGGCCGGTCCACCGGTCAGTGACGCCACAAGGGGGCGGTGCCACCAGGTGTGATGGTATTAGGGATTTAGCCAAATTTAGCAGGTGAGGTGTGAAATAATGAATCACCTGTATCAGCTGATTGACTCACCTATACAGTGGAATAGGACTGACCAGGGGTTTGCTGCAATTTTTGTAGCCTGAATGTGCACTACAAGGGCCAGTCCCATATCAAGAATGAACAAATTCTGGGAGATGGTATTAAAGCTGTAAAAATGATGGGGCAGTGCCACCAGATGTGATCGTGGGTCGCTATCATCCCACAGGCTCTCCAACACAGAGGTGATCAGGAAATAGAAAGTGTAGATTATCTGGATATAGTGCCATCTGGTTTTGATATGGTAGTTAATCTCTTCCAGTTTGGACTATATCGATCTGTGGATCAATTTAAACCTCTTATTACACTACTGTATTTTCCGGCGTATAAGACGACCTTTTACACTGGCCAAAAAGCAGGGGTCGTCTTATACGCTGGGTCAGCCCCTCGGATGCCTGCTGGGTGTTCGGTAATACTGTATGTATGTACAGTATATACTGAGCCAATCCCGATGAGCGATGTATTCAAATGAATACAGAGCCTGCTCGGATTGGAGTAACAACCTCTGCCAATCCGAGCAGGCGACTCTGTAGCCTGCTCGGATTGGCTTTGAGAGTCAGAGAGGCGCGGGCTGATAATGTTACAGCCTCTGCCAATCCAAGCAGGCTTTGTATTCATTAATAGAATTTTATACGCCCGGTAGCCTTATACACCGGGAAATACGGTATGTCTGGTTGCTTTTTCACTGTCAGCTGTAATACATTTCATTGTCACTCTCATAACCACCTACTTTCCAAACATAAGCTCTATAGACTCCATTCCGCACTACATCAATCCAGAGGGTTCTTGTTTTACACATATTTATTTGATACAAATTTTAATTTGTGTGATCTAGTTAGCATGATGTTGAAATTACACCCAGCTCAAAATAATATGAAACAGGCAGAAAGTAGAAGTGCAGTGTGGAGCTGATGGAACTTATCGGCATCACTTATCATAGAAGATATAATGTAAAGTACTGAACACGGTCTACAGGCATCACCTGCATCCCTTTCCCTTTATCCAGTATATAGCACAGGCTCACTCAGTAGCATACCATATAGTACCATATATAGCACATTATATAAATGTTATCTATCATTTACACCTAGGTTAGCAACCTTTTGTATTTTTATTGTTATTTGATTTTAATCTGTTATGTGGAAGGTAATTCTGTATAGCAGGAGTCATAATTCACATCTATAGGGTGTAAAAGGAACAAAGAAAATAATTGGTTATAGAATGAAAAATTGTAATTACATGTTGTGGAATACAACCATGGTTCAAATTAAGAATCCTATTTAAAAATATACACACAGAAGACTTAACAAAAACAGCTGTACCACCAATAAAAATATATCTATCATGCACACTGGACATTTTTACAGCTGCTCCTAGGGGCATCTCCTCTCCATGGTATTCTATGCACACATAGGTTTTAGGAGCTATAAGTGGCATAGGCGTTTTTAAGCTGCAAAAAACAAGGCCAGTGTGTCCTAGAGCAGCTGATGCATTTTGGCTATGAAGCCTTCATCAAAACATACAGTACATATTTGATTTAAAAACTGATATTTATAACAAAACAAGCCCTCAAAAAGGAACAATCAAATCAATTAAAAACACATGGAGAGAAAAGGAAGAAACGCAGCTAGCATGTGAAGAACATATCATAAACAAATAAAACATGTTCTGCTAATACTCCAACAAATATAACAAAACAATGTAATTATGTTAAGAAAAAATGTATGCCCTTCGTATCCTTCAAGCCATATGGTTTTCTAGTATTGAGGGTATGAATCCACCACACTTCACGTTTAAGCAAAATACTATGAGTATCACCTCCTCTTGTTTGTTTTTTTTAACCTGTTCAGCACCAAAAAAAAGAAAAGGTGTCAAGGTTGCCATGGTGTACTTCTTGGAAATGCTTTGACACATTTGAAATCTTTTTAGCATTGGTATTGGTGGTGTCATTCACATGTTTTGAGATTCTGACTCTCAAAGGGTGTATAGTGCACCCAACATATTGCAGGTTACAGGCACTACGTTGAATTACATAAACCACTGATTTACTATTGCAGTTAATATATTGTTTGATGGCATATGTTTTCTTAGTTGAAAAAAAAAACACTGAGGATCATTTTTTTTTTTTTTTATGTCTATGGGCCCTGTCTGCAGGTATTTTGGCCACACATGTAGGATCCCATAGTAGAAAGCCAAGTCAGTGGTTTGTTTGGCTTCTGAGAGCAAAACAAACTAGGTGACAAACATAATAGCAAACCTAGTGGCCCTTCTACAAGAAAAATTGCACCCCCCTTAATAGCACTGTACAGATCTTTATCGACATACAGGATGAGAAGATGTTCTTTAAGAATTACAACAATTTTGTTGTTCTTTAAGGAAAATGTAGTAACAAACTTATTTTTTTTTTTATAATTGCTACCCTGTTTGTGCTTGTTTATACTACTATTCTGAATCATCTCTACCCGATCTCCATGAAGAGCTAAACTTTTGCTTGTAGCTATTGTTTGTATACTATAGCCCCTTTCCCTTAGTCACTTTTGAAGTACTGTCAGGGCCGTCTTTAATTTTGATTGGACCCTGGGGAAAACTTTTCTTGGGCCCCCCCCCCCCCCCATGCAGTTTCACTCTCCGCCTGCTCTGAGACATACAATAAATAGCAGCTAGAGTCAAATTCAGTTTACTGAATCAGATCAGGCACCTATTGCGATTGGTTGCCAGTGGTTACAGTGTATCATTACCGCTCACTGACTGGTTGTGAAAGGTACAGCACACATTACGGCTCACTGATTAGTTGCTAGAGGTACAGCACGTGATTTCTGCTTGTTGATTGGTTGCTAGAGATTACTGTGGGGCATGATATACATATCCATGCCGCCGGCCACTGCAATTTACATATGAATGTCACCACGATTTACATATGAATTTCGGTAGTTAACATGTAAACACAGGGTCTGCATGTGAGTCTTCTGTACACCACAATAGGGCAGTAGCAACAATTCACACTGAGTTATAGGGACGCAGCACAGGACTAAAACCTCAAGGGACAAGGGCATTTAAACCAGGATAGTTGGCAAGTATGAGGCAGCTACTTTGAGCCCCACAACAATGACAAAGCCCAGGGCAGCTGCCCCTTTTGCCCTGCCTTAAAAACGGCCCTGAGTACAGTACATTCTTATAGAAAACCCTTCTCTATAGAACAGTTCCTCCTGGCCCTGATGAATTCGTCAATGGGCAAAGGTTTAATGGTGTGACTGGGGTGGCAGCTATTGGCCAATAAAAAGGAATTCCCTGTGCAGGGCTTTTTTAAAAGTCCTAGAAGTCACTGTGTTGCTATCTAAATGTCCCATCAGAGTCAAGTCCAAATGGTCTATTTGGGTCGGGTGGTGCACATAGGTGAACACCAGATTTAAAGAATTAGTATTAAGATATTTCATAAATTCACCTATGGCATCATAATGAATAAAGTGATCTCACGCAGTATTTAAAATATCACTCAAACATATAAGGTGCAATCCACATGAAAATAAATAAAGTGCAATCCACAGGTAGGTAAATAAAGTGCCAAAGTCTAAAAATACAAATGCTGATATCTCCACAAAAAGGTGCAAAAAATATGTTGTATCATAAATGTCCAATTGGTGTTAAAAATCCTACAATAAAGTTATAGTAACTAAACATGTGCAAATGTCAATCCTCCAAAAAACAACGTGTTCCAATTCTCCAAGGAGAAAAAAAGTGCTATAGGAGAATCTAAAATTCATAAAATGGTGGACACAATGGATAGAATGTAGAATGGACAAATTAATGCCAATGTAGTGTCCATAAATAACTTCACAAATTGCAAATAACAAATTGTAATAACAGTCTCACAGAAATTTCACCTCATGCAATAAAGTGAATCGCATCACAGAGTAAGTTGGACTTTTCGCCGCATCCTATTGGGTCCTTTTCCAGCTCACATACACTAATAATGGGGCCAAGGGTAGCTTCTCCGGCTGTATATATCCTCCACTAAGCCGTCCCGATGCACTCTGATATATTATCACAACCAAAGTGGGGGAAAAAGAAACAAAGTGTCTCTAATTGTGTAGTATGTTAGAGGAATATAAGTGCATTTATTAAGGTATCAAACGGGTGGACTCTTATACTAAAAACAGGCAAGAACAATAAAAATGGCGTTCTCATCGCCTTTTCACATCAATTCCGGTGTACGTCTGATTTCGGTCACTCCCTACGCGTTACACGTCATGTGACTTCATCTGGGGAACCGGAATGGCCGTACAGGCATTGTTTGTATATAATGAAAACCGGAAATGTTAAAGCGGCTATTTTCTCATAGTCTGCTCTATATTTACACTGCGGCCATTTTGTTGGTTACCACAACATAAGATAATTTCAAATAGTAATGTTTCTACAAGAAAATGGCCGCCATGTGCGTTGCATGGATAACCAACAAAATGGCCATGATGTAAATATAGAGTGGACCACAAGAATATGGCCACTTTAAGGCCCCTTTTACACTGGGGCGGTATTCAGGCGCTACAGGTCTAAAAATAGTGCCTGTGTAGCGCCTGAAAAAACCAGCCCCTTTCACTCCAGTGTGAAAGCCGGGGGGCTTTCACACTGGAGCGGTGCGCTCGCAGGACGGTGAAAAAAGCGGTGTATTCGCCACTCCTAAACCACTCCTACCCATTGAAATCAATGGGGCATCGCGGCTATACCGGCGGCGCTTTGCAGGCGGTTTTAACCCTTTTTCGGCCTCTAACAGACCACCGCCAAAGTGACGGTAAAGCACCGCTAGAAATAGCGTCTCTTTGCCGCCGACGCCCGCACCGCCCCAGTGTGAAAGGGGCCTAACACTTCCGTTTTTCATTATATATAAACAATGCCTTTACGGCCAATACAGTTCCCCAGATGAAGTCACGTGATGTGATGTAATGTGTAGGGAGTGGCTGGATTTGTTCTTGCCTGTTTTTAATGTTTTTAATGTAAAAGTTCACCCTTTTGATACCTTAACCACTTCAGCCCCGGAGCATTTGGCTGGCCAAAGACCAGAGCACTTTTTGCGATTCAGCACTGCATCGCTTTAACTGACAATTGCACGGTCGTGCGACATGGTTCCCAAACAAAATTGAAGTCCTTTTTCTTCCCACAAATAGAGCTTTCTTTTGGTGCCATTTGATCACCTCTGTGGTTTTTATTTTTGTGCTATAAACAAAAAAAGAGTGACAATTTTGAAAAAAGCATATTTTTTACTTTTTGCTATAATAAATATCCCCCAAAAATATATATAAAAATTTTTTTTCCCCTCAGTTTAGGCCGATACGTATTCTTCTACATATTTTTGGTAAAAAAAAAATCGCAATAAGCGTTTATTGATTGGTTTTCTCAAAAGTTATTGCATCTACAAAATGGGGAATAGTTTTATGGTATTTTTATTAATATTTTTTTTCTACTAGTAATGGTGGTGTTCTGCGGTTTTTATCGTGACTGCGGCATTATGTCGGAAAGATAGGACAATTTTGACACATTTTTGGGACCATTCACATTTATACAGCGATTAAAATTGCATTGATTACTGTGTAAATGGGACTGGCAGTGAAGGGGTTAACACTGGGTGACGCTGTAGGGGTTAAGTGTGTCCTGGGGATTGATTCTAACTATGGGGGGAGGGGCTGTGTGTGACACATCACCGATCATACTCCTGATCACAGAGAGCTGTGACCAGTGACAGTGTCACTAGGCAGAACAGGGAAATGCTTGTTTACATCAGCATCTCCACATTCTTCCTCTCCGTGAGATTATCGCGGGTATCCCCAAGGACATCGAGTCCACGGGACCCACGATCTGACTCACAGAGCTCGTGGTGGGCACGCGCCTGCTATGCAAGCCCGTATAACGTGATTTTGAGCAGCAGAGCCAACCTGCCGCAGTAAAACTGCAGCAGCTGGTCCGCAAGCAGTTAATAAACGCACCTATATTCCTCTAACATACTACACAATTTGATGCACTTTGTTTCTCTTTCCCCCACTTTGGTTGTGATAATATATCGGAGTGCATCGGGATGGCTTAGTGGAGTATATATACAGCTGGAGAAGCTACCCTTGGCCCCATTATTAGTGTATGTGAGCTGGAAAAGGACCCAATAGGATTGATATTTGCACATATTTAGTTACTATAACTTTATTGTAAGATTTTTAACACCAAATGGACATTTATGATACAGCATATTTTTTGCACCATTTTTGCACCTTTTTGTGGATATATCAGCATTTGCATTTTTATGCCCCGTACACACGAGAGGACTTATGTCCGACAGACTTCCAAAGGAGTTCCGCCGGAGTTCCGACGGAGTTCTGACAGACTTTTCGGCCGAACGGACTTGGCCACACACGATCACACTAAACTCCGACGGATTCGAACGTGATGACGTACGACCCGACTCGAATAAGGAAGTTCATAGCCAGTAGCCAATAGCTGCCCTAGCGTCGGTTTTAGTCCGTCGGAGTAGCATACACACGAGCGGAGTTTTCGAAGGGGACCGGGTCCGGCGGAGTTCCTTCGGGAAAATTTGAAGCATGTTCCATATTCTAAAGTCCGTCAGACTTTGGTGAATCAAAAGTCCGTTGCAGCCCACACACGATCGGATAGTCTGACGGACTCGGTCCTTCGGACTTTGGATGTTGAAAAGTCCGCTCGTGTGTACGCGGCATTAGACTTTAGCACTTTATTTACCCACCTGTGGATTGCACTTTATTTATTTTCATGTGGATTGCACCTTATATGTTTGAGTGATATTTTAATAGGGATGAGTCTGATGTTTGAGTCGGACCCACACCATATTTTTTATAATTTTAGCATGGGGTTCCCCTTAAAATCTATATCAGAGCTGAAGGGTCTGGTATGGATTTTGATGGGGACCCCCATGCCATTTTTCTTAAAATTTTGGTGCAGGGTTCCCCTTAATATCCATACAAGACCTGAAGGGCCTGGTATGGAATTTGGGGGGACCCTCATGCATTTTGTTTTTTAATTTTGATTCAGGGTTCCCATGTGGAGGAATCCCATGCCATTTTTTCAATGACTTTTACGTGCCTTGCCGGGACCGACAATTCATTATAGCCGCGAGTACTTTTAAATTACTTTTTCCTTTAGAAATGTCATTTTTCTCTCGAACTGATCAAAACACGGGAAATATGCGCCACTTTACAGGCATACTATAGACACCCCCAGGTAATTTTAAGGAATATTTCACTTTTATTGTTTCACTTTAAGCATTATTAAAATCACAAAAAACTGACGTTTTTAAAACTTTTTTTTGCATTGATTCATGTCCCCTGGGGAAGGACCCAGGTCCCCAAACAGTTTTTATGACAAACTTGCATATAAGCCTTCAAAATTAGCACTTTTGATTTTTCATGTTCGTGTCCCATAGACTTTAATGGCGTTCGCGTATTCGAACAAATTTTTTACCTGTTCGCATGTTCTGCAGTTTTTATGACAATGACTTGCATATAAGCCTTCAAAATTAGCACTTTTGATTTTTCATGTTCGTGTCCCATAGACTTTAACGGCGTTCGCGTATTCGAACAAATTTTTTATGTTCGGCTCATCCCTAATTTTTTATATTGCGTGGCATCACTTTATTCATTATATTTACCTTTTTGTGTATTGTGAAATACTATTAGGTTTTGCTGCAGGATTATATATTTATTATCACTTGTTTATGGTATTTGGCGCATTTTAACATATACTCCAAGTAGCGCGAGGGACACTTTTTCACACCCAATCCATGCGATACTACAATGAGGTCATCAATGTAGCGTCCATACCAGGCAATGTTTGTTTTAAATGGATTACTATGGGTAGATAAAAATAATTCTTCCCACCAGCCCATATAAAGATACGCCAGAGAGGGAATACATTTTGCCCCCATGGACGCACCTTGACTCTGTATATAGCATCAAACATAAAAAAAATTATGTGTCAAGAGGATTTCTACTGCTCTAAAAATAAACTCCTGTACATTGGAACTGTAAACACTGTAACACGAAGGTGGTGTTTATTGGCTAGCAGTGCTAGAGAGTGGGGAATGCAAGAATACAAAGATTTAACATCTATGGTAATCCAGGTACATTCTGTGGACTAAAAGATTTTCTGCATGTAGGCTAACAAATGTCCAGTATCTTTTATGAACCCAGATAAAAGAACAACAAGCGGTTGAATAAATTGGTCAACCCATTCTCCCAGTTTCTCCAGTAGCGATTCTATACCAGCAACGATAGGGCGACCTTTCACTGAAATGTCTTGCTTGTGTATTTTGGGGAGATGGTGAAAAACCGGAGTGATGGGAAGTGGGACCATAATATAATGCACCGTGCCGTTTTTTTCTTTTTTTACGTTAAACATGTGTTTTTTTTTTATCCAAAACACCCATCTAGTAAGTGTAATCTTTTTTGTTGGATGGTTGCTGTAGGATCAGAACTAAGAGGGAGATATGTAGTGTAATCATCCAACTGTCTCAGTGCTTTCTGTTTATAACTAGCGGAATCTAAGACCACTACAGTACCCCCCTTATCTGCCTGGCAAATCAATAAGTCAGATCTCATTTTCAAAGCATTTAGGGCTTTGGTTTCTTTCTTGGTCAAATTAATTTTATTTCTAATGTTATGTTGCTGACAGGATTCCTGTAATTTAACCAATTCTGATTCCACAATGCACATTAACCTCAATGCAAAACGCTTTGCAGCTTGTTTTTTAAAACGCCCTGTATGCATGAAGAGTAATTCTAGACAGCACAATTCATCATAATTGAGTTGCTTCTTTACACGCCCAAAATACTAAAACAAGCCACCTCAATTTGTACTGATAGCCCAAATAATATGTAGACGTTGTAATAGTGTACCACAATACAAGAAAACAAATGTTTACATTGTATCATTTATAAAAATATTTGTTTTACAAATAAAGGTTTACTAGAGAATGCACCCATGACACTGGTGTCACCGAAAGGGAACAGTAGAAGATGTTTGCTTACCAACTATCTATCTCTTATTGAAAGTCTGTATAGAGCTGATGTGCAGCAGATCAGGGAGATCTTTGGGAGGCATAGGGGAAGAACCAATTATCTGTGCTTGAGCTTTGAAGCTCTGTAAACAAACATTTGAAACGTTGCCTGCTCCACCTGCTGGATTGATATAAGAAAAAAGGAAATTTCCACTTGCATATATATTTAAACAAACACACTTAAACGGTATTAAATACACTTTTTTAATGTGTTTGAATAGGCAAGCATTAGATCTTTATCAAACAAATCGTACAGATAAAAGTATTATACTTTAGTAAGAACAAAAATAATTGTCTTTTGAATAATGTATTCAACAAAAAATGTTAACAGATGTAGTAGCAACTCGTGTTTTATTTGGGGAACCCCCCCTTGAGCGGCCGGCAGCACCTCCACCCCCGCTATTTGCCTCCCGATTGGCCGGGAGGATGATCAGTGTTACAATAGCGAATATTCATTCGCTTTTGTAACACAACTGGGTGGACTCCGTTCACATTCTCTGCGCCATGAGCCCACACTATTTTGAATCCTATTAGAGCCTCTGGCTTTAATAAGGTGCTTGAAAAAAACTCCCCCTCCATTGGAATTCATGCATCCGGCATCCTGCAATGGGTGCATGGATTGGAGGAGGCGGCGATAGATGGAGGGGGGGGCGTACACCCTTAATGGATGGGCCGCCCCTGAACAGATATAATAGTGTACTGTAAAAAAAGTCAGCATATTATTGGCATCAAAAACTGCCATTGCAGAAATGACTTATTTTTTTAACTGCCCACCAATCTCTGATATTGAGATTTTTTTGCCACTTCTTCATGTAAAAATTCCTTAACCACTTGAGACCCACGCTATAGCCGAATGACGGCTACAGTGCGGATCTCCTTTTCCGGGACTACGTCTATTGACGTAGTCCCATGCACGAGCGGCCGGCGCGCTCTGTGATCGGCGAGTCTATGAGACTCGCCTGAACACCGATCCGTGCAAGGGGTCGATCCCGACCCCTTATCACGTGATCAGCTGTCAGCCAATGACAGCTGATCATGTGATATAACGGAGCCGGTAATCGGCTATTATTCCTCCTCGCGCTGTCAGCGCGAGGAGAAAAAAAAAGCCGATCACCGGCGGCCGTGATCGGGACATCAGTCCCGATCACGGCCAGCCCTGCTAGTGCCCACCTGCCCCCTGCCAATGCCACATTAATAAAAAGTAAGTGCCCCCCGTCAGTGCCACCCAGCAGTGCCCCCCGTCAGTGCCACCCAGCAGTGCCCACAGTGCCACCCAGCAGTGCCACCCAGCAGTGCCCACAGTGCCACCCAGCAGTGCCCACAGTGCCACCCAGCAGTGCCCACAATCTGCCTCAACAAAGGTGCTGCACCCCAGTGCCACATATCCATGCCCATCAGTGCCGCCCATCAGTGCCACCTATCAGAGCCACCTATCAGTGCCCATCAGTCCCATCTATCAGTGGTACCTATCAGTGCCCATCCGTGCCACCCATCCGTGCCACCCATCTGTGTCCCCCATCCGTGCCATCTTATCTGTGCCCATCAGTGCCGCCTTATCTGTGCCCATCGGTGCCGCCTTATCTGTGCCTATTAGTGCCGCCTTAACTATGCCTATCAGTGCCCACCAGTGCAGCCTATCAGTGCCCACCAATGCAGCCTATCAGTGCCCACCAATGCAGCCCATCAGTGCCCACCAGTGCAGCCTATCAGTGCCGCCTCATCAGCGCACTTCAATGAAGGAGAAAAATTACCCGTTTGCAAAATTTTATAACAAACTATTAAACATGATTTTATTTTTATTTATTTTTTGCATCTTTTTTTGTTTGTTTAGCAAAAAATAAAACTCCGAGCTGTAATTAAATACCACCAAAAGAAAGCTCTATTTGTGGGAAAAAAAATGATAAATTGTCATTCAAAGTGCATCAGCGCTGAAAGCTGAAAATTGGTCTGGGACTGAGGGGGGTTTAAGTGCCCAGTAAGCAAGTGGTTAAAGAGGAGCTTCAACCAAAAGGGAAAGTTCCAATTTAAAGCGGTTGTATAGTCTTTTTTTTTACTTTTACCTACAGGTAAGCCTATAATAAGGCTTACCTGTAGGTAAAAAAAATATCTCCTAAACCTGTATGGTTTAGAAATATTCCTCTCGCAGCGGTGCTTACTAGCTCATTATGTATGTCAGCAGGTTTACTCCCGCTTTCAGGCCTCCTCCCCCACTCCTGTTTATGAAACAGCACTTTTGGGGAGGGGGGAGCGGGTACCTGATTTTGACAGGTATGAGCTCCCACTTCCTCTCTGACCACCTAGGTGATTGGAGTCAACGTCCCCACCCCCCCCCCCCCCGTCTTCTGGGACACCTCACAGGTCCCAAAAGACTGCAAGACCATTCACAATGAGTAGTGCAGTTTGATATAATGCAGGACATATGGGTGACTTAATGATGACTACAAGCTGTCAAATCCTTAAAGCCGCAAAGCAGCCCCAAACCATAATATTTCCACCACTGTGCTACTGTGCTTCACTGTTGTTATGAGGTTTTTCTCTTGAACACATTGGGGGTTATTTATGAAAGGCAAATCCCCTTTACACTGCAAGTGCACTTGAAAATGCACTGAAAGTGCACTTGGAAGTGCAGTCACTCTAAATCTAAGGGGTAGATCTGAAATGAGTGGAAGCTCTGCTGATTTTATCATCCAATCATGTGCAAGCTAAAATGCTGTTTTTTATTTTCCTTGCATGTCCCCCTCGGATCTACAGCGACTTTACTTCCAAGTGCACTTTCAGTGTTCTTTCAAGTGCAAAGTGGATTTTCCTTTAGTAAATAACCCCCATTGCGCCAGAAGGCCTGGTCTTGGTCTATATGTTCAATGGTGAACAGTAATTTTGCTCTAATGTTCTTTTTGTACAGCACAACACATTTCTCATGCAGGTTGCATTGCTGCAATCTCTTTCTTATTGTAGACGTATGCTCCTAAACTGTTGCAGGAGTTATCTGAACACACAGCAATTAAAATTTGTGGTTCTTGAAGTCTTCTTTTAGCTTCAGAGAGTCAGCACTTGGGTTGCATTTGATGGACCAGCCAGACCTGGAGAGATTGTTTTAAACCTAAGCTGCTTGCGAAGTTTTTTGAGTTCAGTACTAACATGAACTTGTAGAGCTTGTAGACAGGTAAGGTTCCCCTTTAAGGTTAACTTCTCCTCATGGGTGGAGTAGTGACATGGAGTACCTCTTTATAAAGGCAGTGGGAGCTTAGGAGATGGTCTGTTTGGCGCCTCTGGGAAAGGGAGTACAGGGTTTCCTGGTGTGGTCTCCCCTTCAGGGTAAAGGCTGTGGACCACTTTCATGGTAATCTCAGCTATAGACTAAGGTTTGGTTGTGAGTATCCCATTACTCTTTCACTGTAATGCAAGTCACAGTAATGTGACTGACTGACATATTTGCCTTGCCATTATCTGGAAAGCTGTTACCATTCAATGGATTGTTGCTAAAGAATTACGTGTGCAACTAGTGTGATGTTCTCCTGAGAGTCATTGTTAAGTACAGCCAATGCCTGGGGTGAAGAATTCTGTGACTTTACTGGGCTAAATCCGGTCATCAGTGGAGTGGGTGGTGATGGAGGAAAAGGAGTGCCCCACCTGACGATGAGAAAGAACCCACCCATGTACTATGCATCAGGTGGCCTAGGACCATGTGTTTCATGGGCCCTGGGTAGTAGGTTGGGCTTCTGGAGCTATGTGTGAGTACTCCGCATGTGGGTTATTGTGTTCAGTGACCAGGAGGATGAGGGGAGAGGTCTTGGGCCATAACCCGTGTACATGAACAGTATGTGGGCTTAGGTAGAACCCTGTAATCTTGTATGTATAAGTGGAGCCCAATGGTGTGTGTTGGCCACGTGGGAACAAGCTGAGGCCCTCTTCCAAGCTCATCCTTGTTAGGAAGCAAGCAGGGGGAACCTGTCCTATTTAAACCTCAGACAACTAGGGTCAAATCTTAGCTCATCCCTGCTCTCTAAGGAGGTTCCAATCATTGACACCTAATCTGAAACGCCAGGTTCTGATTTTATGAATTTGAACTGGTGGCAAATGTGCAATTTTGTTAATTTATGTCATGAAAATGATTATGCCATGCCAATGTTATGTGTCAATTGTTCAAGTATATTACCTTTATGTGTAAACACTATTTCAATCAAGATCTAAGATTTGCATGTTACAAATATTGAAAAAGTCAAAATTTATATATAAGTATTTTTTCACACAACTGTATATTCATTTTGAGACAAGAAAACAATTAACAACAAACAACTGTTGGGAGTGGTGAGATAGTGTCATGGGTGAAAGGTGAATGAGGAAATGAAAGTAGAAATTCTAACTGGCAGCCTGCCAAGCCTTCAAGCTATCAATACTGGGGAGTCCAAGGTCAAATCTGAGAAGCAGAAATAAAAGACATCTCAGTTGAGGAGGAGTCAGCTGAACAGAATACTATGTATTATGGATAAATATGGAACATGCACGAAAAATTTTTTAAAGCATATAAGTCATCAAGAAATGCAATATAAATAAGAGGCTTATAATGATTTTTAGAATTTGATATCACTTGATTTCAAGCAAAAGAATGATCACATTTATTTTTGGAAAGGGATAGTGGAATTATAAATAGAATTAATAAAAAAAGAAAAAAGAGCATAATATCTGAATTACAGGCTTCAATGGACCCCTTCTAATAAGCAAAGATAGAGTGACATGGGACAGTAAAGGAACATAATTAATTCTAGTCAGTAGCAGTGGTATAGAACTAATGAGTGATATAATTAATGATGAAGCTATAGAGGATTTGGAGCTCGGAAGACAGCTTTGATTGTTTTGATGGCACACTGGGACTTGGAGAAACTGGTTCACATGCATCTAGGCTAGAACCAATACAAATTGATGGAATATATTTGTCATTCTACAGCTTCAAGTGCATGTGTATTTAAAGCTAAATTCCAGGTATAGGTATGTTTGCATAGTTACATTGTTTCAGCTTGAAGCAGTGCAGTTATTCATGTGTCATACCTGACTGATCCCTGTAGAAGCTGGGAATCACGGTAGTAGGCACTACTTTCTATATGATCACAGCTTCTGGGTCCCGTACCAGCATAGACGCTATTTATAGAACACATTGCATCTTTTAAATGAATGCAAAGTGTTCTCTGATAGGACAAGGAGGAGATTGTGACATCAGCGCACCACCTCTACATCTCACCTAATCAGAGAACACTTTGCATTCATTGAGAAAATACAATGGGGGTTATTTACTAAAGGCAAATCCACTTTGCACTACAAGTGCAAACTACAATTGCAAAGTGCACTTGGAAGTGCAGTCGCTGTAAATATGAGGGGTAGATTTGAAATGAGGGGAAGCTCTGCTGATTTTATTATTCAATCATGTACACGCTAAAACTAATGTTTTTTATTTTCTTTGCATGTCCCCCTCAGATCTACAGTGACTGCACTTCCAGTGCAATTTCAAGTGCACTTTGCACTTGTAGTGCAAAGTGGATTTGCCTTTAGAAAATAACCCCCAATATGTTCTCTGAATGGTACTCATGCCGAGCAAATGAACTTCTGTGTTCGCTATGCAGCAGAGCAGCTGCTGAGTGCAGGAACCGGAGAACAGCTGCCATCATTGTAGTATCAGTATCTGTTACAGTGATTTAGAACTTCCATGGAGTTGGTCAGGTATGGCACATGCATACTTACATTGATCCAAACTGGACCAATGTAACTAATTGTAGCACCCTGGCCTTAAATAGGGCTGCTAATAAATCTAGTTGTGCTAGGTGATAACTAGCCTGGCTAATTGGTAGGTTGATCCACTGATTCCTGTCCTAAGTCTGAGTTTGGTGTAGTCTCTTTCTTCTGCCAATAGGTGACACTGTTGCTTTTGGCATTAGAATGATGGATTACCATAAATTGAGGTAATGGGTAACTAGGTTGTCTCAGCGAATCAACAGGAGTTTCTTTAACCGCTGTGTATGCTGGGATAGGCTATTTATTTTGGAGGAGTCAGGTGATAGGGGTTCTTCCTGCCCAAGGTTGCGGCCTGGGTAAGTGTGTGTTGAGAAGCTCCTGGTTGCTATGCCTAAATCCTGAGGCCTATCCAGGAGGCATTCTGGCTGATAGGTCCATTTAAGGCCTATCCAGCAGTTTGGGGTTCTGTAAACGAGGAGCAGCCACGGTTAAGCGCGAAGCTGGGGGTGAAACCGCATGTGTTAGAGGCTCTGCCTGAGGGGAGTCTGATCATTGTCAGAGGTGAAGAAGAAGCAGTTGCCACAAAGGGATGACCACTCCCTTTACCGGAGGCAAGTTTGGAATGGATGAAGTTCTGAAGGAGTACCAGAGCAGATGCTTCACTAGCCAGGGACAGTGAAGTAGTGGGAAAGCTTCAGTGGAGACTCATCCGGTAAGGCAGAGGGTAGCTGTGAGTAATGCTTGAAGGAGTAAAGCGGGTAGCTGTAAGTAAGGCTTGAACATAAAGTACAGCGGTTAACTGTGGGTGAAGCTCTAGAATCCAGCGTTGTCTGAGAGTCTAAGAAGTCTAGTGAAAGACAGTGATCTGAGCTTAAAGCGGGAGCCCGCCGGGAGTTCCGCCGTTTTTTTTTTTTAAAAGCCAGCAGCTACAAATACTGCAGCTGCTGACTTTTAAAATAAGGACACTTACCCGCCCAGCGCGCCCGCGATGTCGGCACCCGAAGCCGATCTCTCGATCGTCTCTCTGGTGCTGCCGCCGCCATCTTGGGTATGGGAATCAGGAAGTGGAGCCTTTCGGCTTCATTTCCCGGTTCCCTACTGCGCATGCGCGAGTCGCGCTGCGCAATAAGGATGGACCCGCTGCCTCTGGGATCCCAGCAGACAGCGGGGGACTTTCGGAAAGGGGCGTAATCTACGCCCCTTTCCGCAGAGAGCTATCCCAGAAGTGGGTGCAGATACCTGTACTGTACAGGTACCTGCACCCCCCTCCCCCCTGAAAGGTGCCAATTGTGGCGCCGGAGGGGGGGAGGATTCCAATGAGCGGAAGGTCCACTTTAGGGTGGACCTCCGCTTTAAGGATCTACAGTGGGATACTGTGAGTTAAGCTGGAAGATCTACAGTGGGATACTGTGAGTTAAGCTGGAAGATCTACAGTGGGTTACTGTGAGTTAAACTGGAAGATCAGTGAGAGAATTTGTTGCCATAGGAGACAGTGGTTGCTCCAGGATGCAGATTTCTGCATTCACTTAAGGGCTCTTATTCTGTATTGCTGTCTCCCTAGTTCTATTTTCGTCTGCTATCTGCGGAGTTTGCCTTAATTGCTATTGCATTTGCCTAAGGGTGTCCTGTGCCCTAAACCCTCTCTCCCCAACATTCCTGATAAGAGAAATAAAACTCTCTTTGTTAATTTTTACAAAAAGTGACTGGCGCCCAATCTTTTCACCTTGCGCCACACCCACTATGTCTAATAACCTGCACACTGAGGAGGAATGTCAGTTCTCCCTGGCTCTGGGGGTCACCATCAGGCCCTTGGAAGTTGGATAGACCGCTACATAAGAAAAAGTTTCCATACCTAAACTTCAGCTTTAAAGTAGAACTGAACATTTGCTAAGTTTTACGTATATCTTCTGGAAATATTGTTTGTGACTGAACAATATAATGAAAAGATCTACAAAAAAGGTAAATCCTAGTGCAGCATTATTTTATTTGATTAAAATGCAAGTTGTTGACAGTATAAGATGTCAGTGCAGGCCGCCCGGTCTGGAGACACTTACTGCTGGGACTCTCCTCCTTCTCTGTGGCAGGGCTTGCTCTACTTCTTCTCTGTGGCGGGGCTCACTCTCTTCCTTCTCTGTGGTGGGGCTCGCTCTCCTCCTCCTAGCCTGGGAGCCTAGGCTCCCAGGCTAGGAGCCTAGTGGTGGCTCCAGTTTCCTCTCCGGCTCCCAGGCTTCCTCCACCGTGCCTCCTCTAAAGATCCAATGGGATCGCCTGATGCTTTGGCCAATGGGGAAGCAGATCTCACAGACCTGCCTCCTGATGGGGGGGAAAGAAGGTTAGTGTGAAAATTGCAAAAATGAATTCACTATGTCACACAACTGGGTGGGATCGGGACACAGTGCTTCAAAATACACACCCACAGCCTATCCCCGCCATAGTAATTCAAGGGGCTGGGCACATGGATAAGGAGGGAGGCACCCATGCACCCACAATGTGCAATGTGCCGCCACTGGCTATGTATGTTCCATTCTACTTACTTTTCCGTAGCTCCTATGTAAATCCACTCTTAGGACAAGATTCTTGGCTTATGGCGCAATCATTCATTTGGGAGCCAGTTGCTTTAGTTTTTTTGTAATTTTATTGCTGATAAAGTCTTGGAAAGTAGGTTAGGGAAGACAGGATACCCTGAGCAAAGACAGTAGCACAAGGGTGAGGGGTACTACCTGGACATACACATACACATGTTAGGGTCTGCAATGTTACACCATAATTTGATTGGGGGGTTCAAATTCCTTGTCTAATGCTACTTTAAGGCCTGATTCACACCTATGAATTTTTAGTGCTTTTTGCATTTTGCAGATTTGCACTACAGTACATTTAACATGGTTTTCTATGGAACACGTTCTGTTGTGCAAATCTGCAAAATACAAAAAGCACTAGAAATGCATAGGTGGGAATCAGGCCTAACAGCTGAAATATGAAAATAGCATTCAGACAAGGGGAAACAGCTCTGAAAACTGGCTTAAAGAAAATTTTATTCCACGTAGAGGTTAATTCCTTATCCAAATACTTCGCCTTTTGTTCCAAAATGAGATGACCAATATTTTTATAATTTTATATAAAGTGAATACAATTTCGGGAATATATTAACCAGATGTTTCCTGTAACTGTTGAGCAGACTTGCTCAACAGTGAGTTGGAATTGTAAACAATTCCTCCTGACAAAACAGTTTCGGTTAATTAATAATAATGGATTTCCTCCATGATTGTCTCTTTAGATCATGCTATGGTATTACAATGGGATTATGTCTGGTCATTCCAGAATACATACTTACTTGTCTTTAAACCACTAAGTTTTTGATTTTTTTATTAAAGCAGAACTATGGTGAGGGCTCAGAAGCTCTTGCCATAATGTGCAAGCATGGATAGAATAATTACACATTATGACATATATGACTTGCCGCTTGGTCTTGTTCCCCTCCAGCATTGATAACGATTACCATCACTGCTTCAGTGGCAGCCAAAGCCATATTCTTAGACGCTTCTTCTGACCCATTGTCTTCTCTCTATGGCCATTGGTCAGTCACTGACGATGTAACTAATGCGCCTGCACACTTAAAGAGCAGTTCCAGTCTCCCCCCAAAAAATTAAAAAATACCTATCCAGGCATCCAACGAATCCCTCACTTGAACCCATTCTTCAATTGGCTTCGGGTGCAGGTGCAGGATAGAGATAGAGATAGAGATAGAGAGAAGCAGGTTTAATGGAGGCAGCAGAAAAAAAAATCTCCAATCTAAATGGCTGTGTGACATCATAGATAGTTCTTGGCCAGGAGACTTTTAACCTCCCTGGCGGTATTCCCGAGTCTGGCTCGGGGTGGAATTTCAGTACCATTAGCAGTAACCCGGAGCCAAACTCGGGATCGCATCGCAGGATACAGGGAAAGTTACTTACTTTGTTCCCTGGATCCTGCAATGTCTCCCCGCTGTGTGTGCGAGCTGTCCCCTCGCTCCATTCACACAGTGCCGAGTTCCGCCGGGCTCCGTTCTCTGCGAGCGTTGCGACGCACGGTGACGGAGAACGGCGCCAAATTCAAAAAATTAAAAACACAGTACATATATAGTACACTGCAATCTTACAGATTACAGTACTGTATAAAAAAAATGACACATCCCCTTTGCCCCTAGTGGTCTGTCCAGTGCCCTGCATGCAGTTTTATATTATAAGTACTGGTTTTTCTGCCTGGAATTTGGAGATTGTCCATAGCAACCAAAAAGTGTCCCTTTATGTCAAAAGTGGTTTTAGACCAGCTAGAAAACAGCGATAATAAATTAGAATCACTTGCAGAACTGAGCGATAATGATTTGTGGGGAAATTCGTCATCAAACACGAAATCTAATGACAGCGAAAATTCTGCAACTGAGCAAATTTCAGTGTTTTCGATTTGATTACATTATTGGATAATTTTTATTATTATTATATTATTATTTATTATAATTATTTATAGTTATTTATTATGTTATAATTTATGATTCATTTTTCAAACTTTATCATACCCGGGATGTCTACTAGACTCTGGTTTGGACAGATTTAAGTGAGTTATTCCTAAGAATTACAGGTCTACAATATAAAATGGCAAATTTCCATGTAAAATAATTGTACCGCTTTTAGCACCAAAAATCTGAAATAATAATACCGCCAGGGAGGTTAAGCTTTGTTTGTTGTGAAGACTTTGGGGGTTATTTACGAAAGCAAAATCCACTTTGCACTACAAGTGCACTAAAAGTGCCCTTGAAAGTGCACTGAAAGTGCACTTGCAGTGCAAAGTGGATTTGCCTTTAGAGAATATTTTATTCATATTCTCTGAAAAATGGCCAAGAAATCATACATTCAGCCAGGGTATATAAACTTATGAGCACAACTGTATATGTGGAATGTAGGTTTCTTGCTAAAGAACATTATTTTCATCAAGTTGTTATGGGTACAGTTCCACTTTAACCTCCCACCATCTGCTAATGCCCCCTTGTGGATCAGCATTTAAGCATATATAGCACCCTCTAGTGTGTGCTAGGTTGGCGTAGGAAAAATTTAGCTCAGGGTTAAGCCTGAGCTGTCGAATCTGGGTCAGGTTTCAGTGAGTCAGGGCTGGATGACTCATCCTGAAAGCTCCTCTGGTCAGTTCTGATAGGCTTAAATACATGTACATGTAAATACATGTACCAGCTGCTGCCAAGAACTACAAGACACCTATGCCACTCCATGTCCTCCCGCCACCTGGGGCCCTGAACTGGTGGTATAAGAGGCCATCCTCATTGCTTCAGGTTCCTTCACCAGGTATGTGACAGGTCACCTAAGCTCACTATAGCTAACTATTAGTTATTATTAAGATGATATATGGTGCCACATAGACTGACCAATTTCAACCAGGGTGCATTCGATTTATACTTCAGAGTTTGCAGGGTAAATGCACACACTGATATATACAGCATTTAGTGGCATTGTTCCCGAATCAACAGATTCTGGACTTGAGCTTATCAATTGATATATATACTGTCCTAGGCTAGAACATACCCAACAGCCCATACAAAATCCCTCTCAATCTTCAACCTCCCTTCAACCTATTTTTATGGTCAACAGGCAAGATCCAGTGGTCTGCCACCTCAACGGTTACCCAAGTCATACAAAAATGTTCTGGTACTTCATCAACGAGTAGTTGGCAGCTATCCTCTATGATAAAGTGGATAAATTCCATAAAATTTAGAATCCATGGATAACACAATACCTTTCTAGATAATTTAATAACTCCCTGTGAACTATCGATATCCCTGGACACATGGACATGGCATTTACCAGTGTGGTGTTCAGGTCGGAGTATTTGTTGTTGTAATATATTTAGCTATGTGCTCATGACAATTGCACTCATTTGCATTGATTAAAAAAAATATATTTGAGTTTGGTATCAAAGACAAGGCAAGGCAAAGACAAGACTCAAAGATCATAGCATACCAGTCCACAGGCAAATGTCAGGGCTCTTCCAGACCTGTCCAGGATGTTACAGTGTGTTACTGCGTGGATGTTAAGGAGCAGTATTTTGTGTGTTTACATACATGTGTTAGGGCAGCTCATTCATTTTCATTGGACTACCAACAGCAATAGCCAAAAAAAACCATACATAACCCCCTTTTCTTTAAATGCATTGCATCAACCACAATGCCATGCGGGGTGGTGTGCTACATCATTGGTGCATTGCCCTCAACTGTAGTTGTACCTAGTGGTGCCATTTTGAACAAATGCATTACACGCCATTTAGTATTATGCACTCTGATAATGTACAAAAAAATTAGCATTTTAGCATTTTACTGTGCATTTGCACAATGCATAGATCTGAAGGGTCCGAGGGTTTTCTTTTCACTTTTATTCTTAGGCTTTAGGCAGCAAAACTCAAAGGGGGTTATTTACTAAAGGCAAATCCACTTTGTACTACAAGCGCACTGCAAGTGCATTTGAAAGTACACTGAAAATGCAGTCGCTGTAGATCCGAGTGGGACATGCAAGGAAAATAAAAAAACAGCATTTTAGCTTGCACATGATTGGATAATAAAATCAGCAGAGCTTCCCCTCATTTCAGATCGACCCCTCAGATTTACAGCGACTGCACTTCCAAGTGCACTTTCAGCGCAATTTCAAGTGCACTTTGCACTTGCACTGCACTTGATCTGCAAAGTGGATTTGCATTTTGTAAATAACCCCCAGTGTGTCAACATGTGCTATCTGCCATCATGGGATATCAATGTAGGCGTTTTGTTGGTTGCACCCCCGAAAACACATCCATTGATCCTCCATGATGGGAGCTAGCACATGTTGACATTAGGCATGGGGTCAGGAGGGGATTCCACATTTTGACTCCCAATATGTTTGCATCTTCCAAATTTGTCTTTTACAGGGGTGACACCCCATCTGATGAAGGCAAGATCAACACAGTTTGGACTGTCACATATTGCCTTCAATTTATCAAAGTTGAACTTTGTAAGTTCCTGAGTTATAGTTTTAAAC
This sequence comes from Lithobates pipiens, assembly GCF_037356315.1. Lineage (NCBI taxonomy): Eukaryota > Metazoa > Chordata > Amphibia > Anura > Ranidae > Lithobates > Lithobates pipiens. The sequence goes on from NW_027507718.1 coordinate 138,235,638, forward strand.
ATGCCTGTTTATATACTATATACTGTCACACATAAATATTATACACCAAAGATGTTGGTTTGTTTAAAATCCCTTTTATAATGCACATGTAAAATGTTTTATAGTCAACAATGTGTGGCTTCTTCTTTCAATGCTCAATACCAGTTGTTGTAGTTACAGTGACAATGGGGGTATTTACTAAAGACAAATCCACTTTGCACTACAAGTGCACTTTCAGTGCAATTTTAGTGCACTTTCAAGTGCACTTGTAGTGCACTTGTAGTGCAAAGTGGATTTGACTTTAGTAAATAACCCCCTCAGTGCTCTAAAATTTGCTCCAATCAGGCCATTTTAGGGACTCAAAGCAATTAATTCATGGAGCTGAAAAGGTTGTCTATTTTTATCATTAATGCATTACATACATTAACCACAAAAATATTGTGTGTGTGTAGCAGAACCACAACATAATAGTTAGCTGAAGAAGAGATTGTCACCTCATGTATCAAAGAAATTACATATGCACTATTGAAGAAAATGGCCAAAAATAAAAGGCCATTGGATAGCCAAGGAGACAGCTAAAAGAAACACAAGCAGTAAATCAAATTAAATATTAGTTCAGTTTATACCAAAAAAAGTATTTAAAAAATGTTTTACAGCATATCAATGGCCCCCCTACCCACAAAGTACTCTACATACTTTTGTCTTACTTTGCGGGCGCTTTTGGGGGGCAAGCCTGGATGGCCAGCTCCAAGAGCCGTCAAGGTTGTTGTATTTTGAAAGCATTTAGGAAATTATGGTGTATGCAGCATGCAAGGACAATATGATTCAGTTTATATTCTGCCATGTTGATTGCTGTGAAAAATAGGCGGAACTGGCTGGCCATTATTCCAAACGTATTCTCCACCACTCTTCTGGCTCTGGCCAGCCAGTAATTAAAAACCCTCTGTTCCGGGGTGAGGGTCCTAATGGGGAATGGCTGCATCAGATGGTCACTCAGCCCAAACACTTCATCAGCCATGAAGACGAATGGGAGTCCTGCCACATTGTCTTCAGGAGGTGGCAAGCCCAAGCCGCTATTCTGGAGACGTCTGTAGAACACCATCTAGGCAATGACTCCACCATCTGACATCAGGCTATTTTTCCCCACGTCCACATACAGGAACTCGTATGTCACCGACACCACCGCCAACATCACAATACTATTAAACCCCTTATAGTTGTAATAGTATGACCCCGAGTTGGAGGGTGGGACTGTGTGGACGAGCTTACCATCTATTGCCCCTCCACAGTTGGGAAAGTCCTACTGCTGAGCAAACTGGGAGGCCACAGTCTGCCATTCCTGTGGGTTTGAAGGAAACTGTGGCTTCACTACAAAAGAAAAAAAAAATTTGTACTTTAACCTACCAGCATGTCTTTGGAGTGTGGGAGGAAACCCATGCAGGCACAGGGAGAACATGCAAGCTCCAGGCAGGTAGTGTCATAGTTGGGATTCAAACCAGCACCCCTTTTTACTGCTAGATGAGAGTGCTAGCCACTACCACTACACCACTGTGTCGCCCCAAGCCTATGGCACCTGGTATTCCCAGGCGGTCTCCAACCCAAGTACAATTTTGAAAAAAAATCAAATTTTTTCCTTTTTGCTATAATAACTATCCCCAAAATATATATATATATATATATATATATATATATATATATATATATATAAAAATTCCTTCATTTAGGCTGATACATATTCTTCTACATATTTTTGGAAAAAAATTGTGATAAGCGTTTATTGATTGGTTATTGCGTCTACAAAATAGGGGATAGCTTTATGGCATTTTTATTAATAATTAAATTTTTTACAAGTAATGGCAGTGATTTTTATCGTGATTGTGACATTATGGCGGACAGATCGGACATTGGTGCTATTTTGGGACCATTCACATTTATACAGCAATCAGTGCGATTAAAAATGCATTGATTACTGTGTAAATGTGACTGGCAGTGAAGGGGTTAACCACTAGGTGGCGCTGTAGGGCTTAAGTGTATCCTAGGGAGTGAATGCATGCACTTTTATATTATAAATACAGTTTTTTCTGCCTGGAATTTGGAGATTGTCCATAGCAACCAAAAAGTGTCCCTTTATGTCAAAAGTGATTTTAGACCAACTAGAAAACAGCGATAATAAATTATAATCACTTGCAGAATTGAGTGATAGCGATTTGTGGGGAAATTCGTCATCAAACACTAAATCTAATGACAGCGACAATTCTGCAAATTAGCAAATTTCAGTGTTTTTGGATTTGATTACATTATTGAATAATTTTTATTATTATTTATTATCATTATTTATTATATTATAAATTTTATCATACCTGGGATGTCTGCTAGACTCTGGTTTGAACAGATTTAAGAGAGTTATTCCTAAGAATTGCAGGCCTACAATATAAAATGGCAAATTTCCATGCAAAATAATTGTACCGTTTTCAGCACCTAAAATCAGAACTAATCATACCGCCAGGGAGGTTAACTGTGGGGGGGAGGGGCTATGTGTGACAGGACACTGATCACCGCTCCCGATTACAGGGAGCTGCGATCAGTTTCCTGTCACTAGGCAGAACGGGGAAATGCTTGTTTACATCAGCACTTCCCTGTTCTTCCTCTCCATGAGACGATCGTGGGTATCCCCACAGACACCGAGTCTGTGGGACCCCCAATCATACTCACAGAGGTTGTGGAGCGCACGCGCCCGTAAACCGGTTCCTAAAGGGCAACATACAGGTACGTTAATCTGCCTGTACGTACCCTTCTGCCGACATATATCGGCATGAGCCAGTCAGGAAGCGGTTCAAGACAAAAGTATAAGGTCAACTTATCAGATTCCTCACCCCTCTGATGGCCCAGTGTAAAAATTTGAGCGGGGGGGGGGGGATGTTTTGGACAGGTAACCCTCTCCACTTCATTGAGAGCTAAATGCATAAATAATGTATGTTACTCTGGTCAGCCCCTCCTTACTTACACTATTGGCAGCCCACTGGACAGGCAAGAAGTGTCATAATACAAAAATATGAATACACACTGTCCAAATTGAAGCACATTTTTACTTTATGCAGTTACCTATAGGTATAGTGTTTATGGGTTTGGTAGTCAGCAGATAGAGTATTGGTATTGGCTGACTTAGCGCCGGTTGGGGGGGAGGGAGGGTTCCAAATGAGTTGTGCCCCCCCCCCCAAAAAGCCTCTTGCACTATGCATGAAGTTAAGGACAAAAATAACATTTGGACACATTTTAGGGGGTGTTTAGGGTAAGCACTACAATGAAGATGACAACATACATTGTTAAGTGACTAGGCTAGGTGTGTATGGGCTCAGGATAGCATGTTGGGGAGGTTAGTGAAGGCAAATATGCATGAAGGACAAAAAAGGAGCATTAAAAGCTTTCAGCATGCATGAGAACAAAGAGGACATTGACAGCATATTACAATCATGTAAACAAGGATACACTTACTCTTTCCCCCATCTATTGTGTATCACCACTGCGCTAAACAAACTAAGCCGCCACTTTAAAAAAAAAAACAATATATGTGCAATATTCCTTATCTAAACAGTAGGATAAGCAGCGCTAAATATTAATCCACACCAGTGAATTCAAAAGTATTAAAGATTATAGACCCAGTCCAGTGAACATGAATTACTAAATGTTACTACACTGTGCAAACCCTGCCCCGAGCATACAGAAAATTGAGAAAATTAATTAATAGTTTGTATCAAAATTAATTAACACAAACTATTATATAGTGCATGTCACCAGATGAATAGTGATAATATATACGATCTGTTGAAAAAAATATAATATCCTGTGACTAAATATTATTCAACACAAAAAATAAATAAAAAAACAAATAACGAGAATCAAATGCATTGTTTCAAGTTCTATCAAACAATGTCCACTTCCTAACAACATTGTTACAAACACCACTGTGAAAGCTCCTGAGACTATAGTGTATCCCAGTAAAATCATAGTCCATACGTTGAATCTTCAGATCATAATCCGAATAGTGAAACAAACGTTTAACCAGTGTCTCTTGAATAAACAGCAGATTACATCTACACTCCTCCACCACACCGCTCTAGATGTGACTCCTCTCCCCTTATGTGATTACACTCACCAGCTGTATATGCCTCACACTTTCGTGTTTGGCTGGATGTGCTTTTTCCTTTTACAGGGTTTAAATGGGGTATCCAGGTTTCCACTCCAGAATGCAGGGCTAATGCCATGGCTGTTCTCATAGCCGCCACAAATGTTTCCATAGGTGTCACGGCTGTTCCCATAGATATTCTCATGCAACAAAGAAAAGATTTGCTTCCATAGCGTGATACAGTATAAAACTTTTTAATCACACTTAAAAAACTCTCACATTGCACTCACATCAAAGGATGAATAAACACGCCAAATATAAAAAATTCACAGCACTCTTGAGTAACCCATACTGAAGCATAGGTGGTCACGGCGGACCCAGGATATGCGGGAATGATGGATAGTCTCTCACCGCTCCTTAATTGTCTCGCCGATTTACAGGGATCAATGTAAGATGTTCAGCATCCTATATGTATCTCTCTCATTACTGAGAGATACATATCTCTGGCTACTAGGCGAATGAGAGAGATACATATAGGATGCTGAACATCTTACATTGATCCCTGTAAATCGGCGGTACAATTAAGGAGCGGTGAGAGACTATCCATCATTCCCGCATATCCTGGGTCCGCCGTGACCACCTATGCTTCAGTATGGGTTACTCAAGAGTGCTGTGAATTTTTTATATTTGGCGTGTTTATTCATCCTTTGATGTGAGTGCAATGTGAGAGTTTTTTAAGTGTGATTAAAAAGTTTTATACTGTATCACGCTATGGAAGCAAATCTTTTCTTTGTTGCATGAGAATATCTATGGGAACAGCCGTGACACCTATGGAAACATTTGTGGCGGCTATGAGAACAGCCATGGCATTAGCCCTGCATTCTGGAGTGGAAACCTGGATACCCCATTTAAACCCTGTAAAAGGAAAAAGCACATCCAGCCAAACACGAAAGTGTGAGGCATATACAGCTGGTGAGTGTAATCACATAAGGGGAGAGGAGTCACATCTAGAGCGGTGTGGTGGAGGAGTGTAGATGTAATCTGCTGTTTATTCAAGAGACACTGGTTAAACGTTTGTTTCACTATTCGGATTATGATCTGAAGATTCAACGTATGGACTATGATTTTACTGGGATACACTATAGTCTCAGGAGCTTTCACAGTGGTGTTTGTAACAATGTTGTTAGGAAGTGGACATTGTTTGATAGAACTTGAAACAATGCATTTGATTCTCGTTATTTGTTTATTTATTTTTTGTGTTGAATAATATTTAGTCACAGGATATTATATTTTTTTCAACAGATCGTATATATTATCACTATTCATCTGGTGACATGCACTATATAATAGTTTGTGTTAATTAATTTTGATACAAACTATTAATTAATTTTCTCAATTTTCTGTATGCTCGGGGCAGGGTTTGCACAGTGTAGTAACATTTAGTAATTCATGTTCACTGGACTGGGTCTATAATCTTTAATACTTTTGAATTCACTGGTGTGGATTAATATTTAGCGCTGCTTATCCTACTGTTTAGATAAGGAATATTGCACATATATTACAATCATGGTAATTAGGGAATGATGAAATAAATAAAATACATTAGCAAACATTAAATACATAGAATGTGATGTTAAAGGATAAAACTTACTTTAATATAGTCCTTCTGCAGGACCTGAATTATGGCAGAACAGGTCTCTGGAATAATGATTCCCAGAGCCTGGGGGGAGATCCCAGTCAAGAACTTGATGTCCTGCAGACTTCTTTCTCTCGCCAAGTACCACAGAGTGACGACTAGTCTTTGTTCAGGAGTGATGGCTTGCCGCATGCAGGTGTCCTGCTTCATAATATAAGGGGACAGCAAAGCCAACAGATGGTGAAAAACAGGGTCCGTCATCCGGAGATAATTGCTGAAATCATCAGGATTATTCTCCCGGATCTCCCACAACGAAGGCATGTGCGAGAATTGGTCACATTGGAGCAACCAATTCTTCGTCCATGAACTCCTCCTAGCCCTGTTCATGGACTGGATTTGGGTCAAAGTAAGAACTCCAACACCAAGCCCTTGCACAGCACGAACTCTAGGATGTGTACATACCCACAACATGGCTAGAAAACGGTCGGCTGGCCAGAACAAACCAACATAATGCACTGAAAATCAGAAAGAACCTGAGAAGAACAATCTGAAAATCAGAAACGAGCGGACAAGAACGCACTGATAAACAGATACGAACTATTAAATAGAATGCACTGAAAGAGAGAAATGAACTGACAACACGCACTGAAGAACAGATACTAACCCACAAGCACAAACTGACAAGCAGTAATGAACTGAAAAGCACGAGGCTGAAAAGTGCGAATTATCTCTCACCAAACTTCTACTAACACAAGATAAACATGATTAGCAGAAGGAGCCCAAAACGTATTTTTTATAGTGCCGTCGTACATGTTGTACGTCATCGCATTGTTGACGTTTGGAATTTCCGACACATTTCTGTGACTGTGTGTATGCAAGAAAAGTTTAAGCCAACATCCTTCAGAAAAAAATGCACAATTTTGTTGTCGGAATGTTCGATCGTGTAAGAGTGACAAGAATGTGGAATTCCTGTCCACAGGCAGTGGTTTTAGCGGGGAGCATCGATAGTTTAAAAAAAACGATTAGATAAGCACCTGAACCACCACAACATACAGGAATATACAGTGTAATACTGACATATAATCACACACATACAGTTGCAAAAAAAGTATGTAAACCCTTTTGGAATGATATAGATTTCTGCACAAATTGGTCATAAAATGTGATCTGATCTTCATCTAAGTCACACTAATAGACAATCACAGTCTGCTTAAACTAATAACACACAAAGAATTAAATGTTACCATGTTTTTATTGAACACACCATGTAAACATTTACAATGCAGGTGGAAAAAGTATGTGAACCTCTTGATGAGCTCGCCAAGAGCTAATTGGAGTGAGGTGTCAGCCAACTGGAGCCCAATCAATGAGATGAAATTGGAGGTGTTGGTTACAGCTGCCCTGCCCTATAAAAAACACACACCAGTTCTGGGTTTGCTTTTCACAAGAAGCATTGCCTGATGTGAATGATGATGATGAGCATCTGCGGGGCATCCTCAAATGGAAGGTGGAAGAGGGCAAGGTCTCTAGCATCCACCAGCTTGACTAGATGTCGTCATGGAGAAGTGGAAGAAGACAACAATGGCAGTGCTAGAAAATAATGGTGGCCACACAAAATATTGTTCATACATATATAAAAACTGTATAGATTACACCAAAATGAGGGACAATGAGGAAGAAAGAGGGACATTGTTCTAATTCAGGGATAGTCCCTCGAAATCAGGGGCAGTTGGTAGCTGTGCATGTGCCTTCACACCATTTTTGAATTATCTTCTAATTTAGGACATGTACTAATCTAGTGTTTTTTTGCAGTACCTTTACAAAGTGGCACTAGGTGACATCTATTTGTACACTATCCGTGTTCTTCCCCTTCACTAACTTTTTTGGATGGTCTTGTGTCTCATCTGGCAAACATTTGATGCACAACATCCATGCATTTCCAGCACAACAGCAAACTCATTATATTCTATGTATGTATCTATATCGCTTTATGAGACCCCCTCCCCACTTGCGCAAGTTTAACTGTTCATGTTTGGGATTGGTGGAGGGAGAGGTCTCTCTGTTTTTACATATGACTTATTTATCATATTTGTGTGTTGCAATATATTCTTGTCCAACTTCAGATTGTAGAGCTCATGCTTTCTCCTGAAGAAGCAGAACTAGATTCTGGGAAATGCGTTGAGTTGAGGGTTAGTCCTACTCCCAGTTTGTTTTTGTACTGGTGTTTATATTTCTATTACCATCACAGATAGTTTTTGCTAATGTGTAGTAATTACCTACTGTACATGGGGGGTGTCACATACTCTCTGGATGAGTCTTATAAGCTTTCTATGTTGGATACAACATTATGCTGGAATTTTATCTGTGTTTTAATGAATTGTACATGTATACAATTATATGTTTTTAGGATATTTGTCAGAGTGCCTTTGAAGTCTGTCTGGTGCTTTTTGTTTTCTTTACATTATATAATTAGGAAGTGGTGCCCTTCCCTTACCCTAAGCCGCCTTTTTTCTTATTGTTGCTTTGCTATCTGCATTAGTCACTTCTTAGTCACTATCCAAACACCACAGAATCTCAGGAGGCAGCCTGCCCCCTCCAGCACACAGTGATTCACAGCCTCAGTTGTGCATGTTTCCCTATCATACTGTGTATAGGGTTTGTGTCAATTCCCTCCACTCGGGTCTCAGATTATACTCAGCTCCCTGCTGTATGCTGCACAGTGTGTGACATCAGATCCCCACCCGCTACCTACTGAAGCTGAGAAATAGCCTATGTATCACCTAAGGCTTGTCACTTCATTGGGTGTATGTAAGAGTTTACAACCACTTTAAATTACACAAGTTCCACCTGCATATTCCCCAAGGATGTTCTAATCATTGAACCCTAATTTAGAACACCCGAATTTAATGTTCATGTGACAAATGTGCATTTTTGTTAATTGAGATTATGAGAATGAATACACCATGCCAATTTTATGTGGAAATTGTTCAAGTACATCATCTTTTTTCTGTGGGCACTATTGGCATGAAGATCTATATTCAAAAAGTCAACAACTTCCATGGAGTGTACTTACTTTTTCAAATAACTGAGAAGGTAATACTAACTTTGCCTAGTCATAGAGTGGAATATCTTCTCTCGTAAATACTCCTTCCCTCCCTGATCAAAACACACTTCAACAATAGTAACAAGGCGCTTAATGGCTTACTATATGATCCTTTGAAATGACAGTTATAAAAATTCCTGTTTCTATTTGTTTTCTTTTTCTTGCATGTGATTGGGTATTCTTTGTTAAGTGAATGTTGCCATATATTTAAAGTGAAAATTCCCCTGCAAAGTGAACATGCTCTGCCCCTTCTTTAATAAATCCATTCCAATGATGTAAAAGTTAAGTATATTAAATTCCAGCTACATTGTAAAAACTGCAGGCATACCATGAATTAAGTCTAAGGAGGTGCCTGCCACCTGGTAGACTTAAAGCGGAGTTCCACCCAAAAATGAAACTTCCACTTTAAGTGCAGGTGACCCTCTGACATGCCACTTTTTTTGGGGGAGGAGCGAGTACCAAGTTTTTACGGGCACCCAGCTCCCACTTCCTCCCCTGGCTCCGCGGCGCCGGAACCGAAGATCACCTTTCCCCCCTTCCTCCCTGCAATCTTTTGGGACACGTCACAGGTCCCAGAAGATTGCCCAGCCAATCACATCACGGTTCGTGCATGCGCAGTGCGCACTTGGCTGTGAAGCCACAGCTGGGCGCCTACAGTTAGAATGCCGGCACCTCAGAGAGGAGGGGGAGAGGAGCGAGGCTTCCCACATCACTGGGCTGTGGGACAGGTGAGTGTCTGATTATTAACCTCCCTGGTGGTATAATTATTTCAGATTTTAGGTGCTGAAAGCGGTACCATTATTTTTCATGGAAATTTGGCGTTTTATATTGTAGGCCTGTAATTCTTAGAAAAAATTCACTTAAATCCATCCAAACAAAAGAGTCTAATAGACATCCCGGGTATGATAAACTTTGAAATGTGAAATCATAAATTATAGTATATATATATATAAAACTATAAATAATTATAACAAATAATAATATCATAATAATAATAAAAATTATTCAATAATGTAATCAAATTAAAAAAACACTGAAATTTGCTCAGTTGCAGAATTGTCGCTGTCATTACTTTTAGTGTTTGATGACGAATTTCCGCAAATTACTATCGCTCAATTCTGCGAGTGATTCTAATTTATTATCACTGTTTTCTAGCTGGTCTATAACCACTTTTGATGTAAACGGACATTTTTTGTTTGCTATGGACAATCTCCAGTTTCCTGGCATAAAGAACAGTATTTATAATATAAATCTACATGCAGGACACTGGACAAACCACTCTAGGGACAAAGGGGATGTGTAATTATTTGATACAGTACTGTAATCTGTAAGATTACAGTATACTGTATCTATACTGTGTTTTTTACTTTTTGAATTTGGCGCCGAACTCCGTCCCCGTGCGTCGGAATGCGCACAGGGAACGGAGCTCTGCGCTGTCACAGATCGAGCGAGACACGGCGGCTCGTTGATCACAGCAGGGAGACATCGCAGGATCCAGGGGACAAGATAAGTAACCCCCTACATGGATCCAGCGATGCGATCCCGAGTCTGGCCCGGGAATACCACTTATGGTAATTAAATCTCACCCCGAGCTGGAATACCGCCAGGGAGGCTACAAGTCAGCACCTACACTTTTTGTAGCTGCTGACTTTTAAATGGGTGGAACTCCGCTTTAAGTCTATTATTCCAATCTGGAATAATGGAATGGTTTAGGATCCCCTGATGAAGTCACGTGGTGTGACGTCACGCGTAGGGACGGGAAGGAAGCTCAATATTGAAGTACACCTACACGAGCTCGCTGCTCGTTTGGAGAAAAAAATCTGTTTTAACTATTTACTGTGTGAGTACCCTGTGGATTATGTAATAAAGTATTATACTTTTATACAAATTACTGCACTATGGTACTCCCTTCTTCTTATTGATTTATTTGGGTCCCCTTGGAGTATTAAACTAAAGAAGGAGCCAGTGTGTGGATAAAATCTTAAAAGAGAAGCCAGTGTGCGGACAGAGCAAGAAGTGTGATAAAGAGACCCAGGAATATATATATATATATATATATATATACATACATATATATATATATATATATATACATATATATATATATATATATATATATATATATATATATATACACATACATATATATATATATATATATACATATATATATACATATATATATATATATATATATATATATATATATATATATATATATATATATATATACAGATTTTCCCCTTGCCATAAGGTAAGGGGCCATTGCCCACAAAAGTGTATGATTACAGAGTGAGAAAAAACACTGGGAAATTGTCACCGTACTGGAATTGCACTGTTTGCACAAAAAAGGCATTTGCGCACAAGGAGCTGGGTTTCGCATATCACTTCTGAATTGGACTTCTCTCATATATATCCATAGCAAAATAAGATCTGTCCAAGCATGGACATTTAGTTCATATATCCTCACTGTAACGCATGCTGCAAAACGTCTCTGTAGTTTGTTTACTATTATCTTTGAACTTTTCTTTGCACTGTTCTTTGCACTTTAATTATTATTTTTAAGTTATAAGTATATGGACCATATTTTCGACACTTTATGTGACACACATTTGAAAGGGTTCTGCGGTGCGTTTACTAATTCCTGTTGCCTGCCTGTTGTTTGAACTCCTCTTTGCACTGTTTTTTGCACTTTAATTATCAATTTTAAGCTAGAAATATAGGGACAATATTTTTGACACTCTATTTGACGCACAGTAGAAAGGGCTCTGCAGCGCGTTTAGTAAATCTGGTTGTTTGTTGTTTTTGGCACCTTTAATCTATTCTGAAGTTTCGAGACCATAAGGATAACATTCTCTTTGATATTTTATTATGATTTTGCATCTATAGTCTTGTTTGTGATTATTCTTGCACCTCTGTAGAGTGTTTATTTTCTGCACTTAGGATTTTTTAGATATTAATGGATTATTGACTATTTGCACCGCATAGCGTTCAATAATATATTTATGCACGTTTATTTTTTTGTTGATCTATTGGAGATCAGCCCTATAAGTGATCACACTGTTAAGCACTTATCAGATACTCGCTTTCAGATATTTAGCACTTGGCACTTTCAATATTTGTTTATAATTCTATAGTTGAATTTGGAGGAATTTATATTGCACATGGTTACCACAATTTATTTATGTGGAGTGATTTACTTCCAGGCATATTCATTTATAACCACATTGATTTACATTTAGCGCACACTCGATTTAACTATTTATTGACTGTTAGATATTGGGAAGTAAACATACTCCCCATATTACAAATAGAGTACGGGATCAGCGCATCACCAACATACCCCTTGACCAGATTCATTCAGACCCAGCGATACTGCAAGGATATTGATCTGGGTTGCCTCCTCAAACTAAGTTTCCAGGCTCCTCCAGAGACACCAGCCTTGTGCTCGGTCCTCGTCCGCTGGTAAAGTGCTCCCTGCATCCTCCAGCTTTCTTGGCTTCCCCCCGCAGACGAGACAGCACAGGACCACCCCTGGATCAGCAGGCCCCAAGACATTCCTGGGCCTACACTCTGAGTTGCGAGGCCTCAGGCCAGCCGGCCCCGAGGGCGCAAGACCATGCGACACAGGCCCCAGGCCAGGAGGGCCCTGGGGTTTGGATCATGGACCCCAGAAAACGAACCCAAAAAAATGGCATTGGTACCTTAAATACCCTCTCCCAGAATGCACAGCAGGGAAACCACACCCACTGAACCATTTCCGAGCAAGAGGTGGCATTCAATGCATCCAGCCTGCTGCTGTTCCACACCCACCAGCGGTGACAGCGACACCTACGGTCAGGTGGGAATCAATGCAACCCAGCTGAACTCGTACAGAAACCAGAACTTTTAGAGAAATTAGTCTGAGCCAAACTACAGCTTCAGACAATTACATTTAAAAAAAGAACAATAGCGTCTGCTCATCAGGAGCAGGGCGCTACATATTATTTTGTCTTTCAAACTTTATCATGTCTGAGACGTCTACTAGACTCTTGTTTGGACACATTTAAGTGTGTTATTCCTAAGAATTACAGGTCCACAATATAAAACGCCAAATTTCTATTCCAAAACATTGTACCGATTTGAGCATCAAAAATCTGAAATAATCATACTGCCAGGGAGGTTAAAAAACATGCGTGTCCCATCCAAAAAAATGAACACCAGACCTGGCAGTTTGGGGGAGGGGGGGGGCAAATCTTGCCTTGTTGTCAGATCACCCTGGCAGGAGGAGATGGGGCCAGATTGAATAGAAAGCACTTAGAAACATGGGACATAGTGCTACAGAACTAAAAAATAAAAATTGTAGTGATAGATCTAGATAAACTTAATATTACACGATTTCCTTAGTACCCAGGTGACATCGTCACTGGGTCTTTGTGTTTCTCTATGCAATGCAAAGCAATCATGCCTGGTGGGAAGGACCAACAGAGTGCTGTATATAGCTTCCTGAAAGCATCACAGCCTCCTGCTCAGTACTTCTCTAAAGAGGCCTAGGCCCTGATGCAAACAGTGAGCTGATTATTGGTTGGAGTTATTGTAAATATCAAAATACCTTGATGGGCAGATGTTCTTCTGGAAGAGTGAGCATTTCTAGCTAGGCACTAAATGCATGAAGATTCCCCTAAGTATTGCCCACATGCAATGTAGAGCCTCTATGATTGAAGAACTAAAATCCAATCAATAAAAGGTGTCGGCAAGGCTGGGGAGGTACGGACTAGGGGATGTTGGGTGTTCTCTAGCCAGAAAATGTTAAAGGCTGAGTTGCTGCAGGTTTTAATGCACACTGAGAGAAACTCCCAGTGTGCAGTGAAATCAGAGGGAGCAATATCAGTACAGGAGAGGGTCCTGCACAACTCTGCAAGACTAACATAAGGCTGGAGTTAAACTTTAGGGAATGATTGTTTTTAATCCTACAACATTTTTAGTAACAACTGTAAAATCTTGATGGAGGTACTACAGTAATTCTTTTTATTTTTAATTTTTTTTACTGTAGGATAAAATGTTTTTATTTCAATCCGTGTCCCTGTTGGAGAAATTTCCTCTCACTTCTTGTTCTGCCTAATACCGATCAAATAGACAGAATGTGGGGATATTTCTATTTTGTCTGAAACCTACCAACTGGCAAGGGAAGGAATTCACAAATTAATCATAGAGAGCAGTAAAACTTTATAAAGGTTCTAACCCAGTGTTTCTCAACTCCAGTCCTCTAGGCGCCCCAACAGGTCATGTTTTCAGGCTCACCATTATTTTGCACAGGTGATTTGATCAGTTTCACTTCAATAGTAATTATCACAGCCATTTCATTCCTGAAAACATGACCTGTTGGGGCACCTTGAGGACCGGAGTTCAGAAACACTGTTCTAACCTTTATAATACTATGTGAAAAAGGAAAAAGGTTTTGGTTGCAGATGGGATTTACACTCATTGATTACATGCCATTTGTTTATGTTATTTGTAATGCAGTTTTTTGGATCAAATATAGATGGTTCGGCCACATCATGAGTATGCCATTTAGTTTTAGTCACAATTCCTCGAGAGGGATGTGCTGGAACTGTAGCGAGTCCAGAGAAGGGCAACAAAGCTAGAAAGATGACTGGAGGACCTCATTTATGAGGAACGACTACATATGTTAACCACTTGCCGACCAGGTGGGCTCGTTCTTGCGAATCAGCGTAGCTGTACGTCGGCCCTATTAATAGCTCTAGCAGGCGCGCGTGCCGCCCGCTGCAGGGCGGGGACACGATGCACATGGCTGGCGGCTGCCATGTCCGCTGGCCATGCACAATCGTGGGCATGAGTGCCAGAACGGGGATGTGTGTAAACACACACACATCCCCATTCTGTCAGGCAGGGCCATCTTTAACCCTTTCATGACTAAGCCTAGTTTTGGAATTTGGTGTTTACAAGTTAAAATCCATATTTTTTGCTAGAAAATTACTTGGAACCCCCAAACATTATATATATTTTTTTAGCAGAGGCTCTAGAGAATAAAACGGCGATTGTTGCAATATTTTATGTCACACGGTATTTGCGCAGTGGTGTTTTAAACGCAACTTTTTGGGAAAAGGGACACTTTCAAGAATAAAAATAAAACAAAACAGTAAAATTAGCCCAATTTTTTTGCGTAATGTGAAAGATAATGTTACGCCAAGTTAATAGATACCAAACATGTCACACTTTATAATTGCGCGCACTTGTAGATTGACGACAAAGTACGGTACCTAAAAATCTCAATAGGCGACGCTTTAAATTTTTTTTACGGTTACCAGGTTAGCGTTACAGAGGAGGTCTACTGCTAGAATTATTGCTCTCGCTCTGACGATCGCGACGATACCTCACATTTTTACATTTACATACGCGGGCGCGACTTCCGTATGCGTTTTCTTTGCTTCGCGAGCTCGCGGGGACGGCGGGCGCTTTGAAATTTTTATTTTTATTTTTTTATTTATTTTATTTATTTTAAAATGACTAAATTGTTTTAAAAAAAAAAAAAAAATTTGATCACTTTTATTGCTGTCACAAGGAATGTAAACATCCCTTGTGACAGTAATAGGTGGTGACAGGTACTCTTTATGGAGGGATCGGGGGTCCCCTCCCGCTCCCCCGGCATAACAGCCGAGCGGCTTTTAGCCGCATCGGTTGTTATGGCTGGAAAGCCAATCGCCCGCTGTAAAAAACGGTACCGGGATGATGCCTGCAGGTGCGGGCATCATCCCGGTATACCCCCCGGAAGCCGAGTACGCAGATCTGCGTACGCTCGGCGGGAAGGGGTTAATATTGATTGGACCCTGGACAAAAATTTTCTTGGGGCCCCCCCATGCAATTTCACTTTCCACCTGCTCTGAGACATACAATAAATAGCAGCTAGACTTAAAATCAGTTTGCTATATCAGATCAGGCAGCGATTGCGGTTGGTTGCCAGCGGTTACAGCATATCATTACTGCTTAATAACTGGTTGCTAGAGGTTACAGCACACATTATGGCTCACTGACTAGTTGCTAGAGGCTACAGCAAATTATGTCTGCTTGTTAATTGGTTGCTAGAGATTACTGTACAGTAATACTGCTCACTGATTGGTTGCTAGAGGTTACAGCACATCATCTCCTCACCGATATAAGTCCTAAGTTTGAAGAGGAATATCGTTGCTAGCTGCTGCCATAACCCCGGTATCCTCTTTTTTGGCCAGTGGTCCGGTTTCCGATAATAGTGGTTTCTGCGCCGGATTTTATCGGCGGTGGGAGAGGGCCCCACCTCCCACAACGCTCCGGTGCCCTCCCCACTTACTCGAGCTGTCGGCGATCAGGTCCTCTCACATCAGTGCCATGGAGACAAGTGAGGGGAAGATGGCCCCCACCCATCTTCATACCATTGCAGGGTGGAAGCAACATCAAAACGTCACTTCCGCCCATAGTTCTTAAAGGTCCTTTTTTTTTTAATGACAACAATTTATTTATTTATTTCTTATTGCAGTTTAGTGTAAATATGAGATCTGAGGTCTTTTTGACCCCAGATCTCATATTTAAGAGGTTCCGTCATACTTTTTTTCTATTAGAAGGAATGTTTACATTCCTTGTAATAGGAATAAAAGTGACACATTTTTTAAAAAAAGAACAGTGTAAAATAAAAAATAAAAGGTAAAATAAATAAGAAAAATATATATATAAATTTAAAAGCGCCCTGTCCCGCCGAGCTCGCGTGCAGAAGCAAACGCATACATGAGTAGCGCCCGCATATGAAATCGGTGTTCAAAAAACACTATGAGGTATTGCCACGATTGGTAGAGCAAGAGCAATTATTCTAGCCCTAGACCTCCTCTGTAACTCAAAACATGCAACCTGTAGAATTTTTTAAACATCGCCTATGGAGATTTTTAAGGGTAAAAGTTTGTTGCCATTCCACGAGCGGTCACAATTTTGAAGTGTGACATTTACTTGGTGTAACATTATCTTTCACAATATAAAAAAAAATGGGCTAACTTTACTGTTGTCTTATTTTTAAATTCAAAAAAGTGTATTTTGTGAAAAGAAAGTGCACTTTCATGCTGTGACAGAAAGTATTGCAACACCCCCCATTTTATTCTCGAGGGTGTTAGAAAAAATGTATAATGTTTGGGGGTTCTAAGTAATTTTCTAGCAAAAAATGTTTTTTACTTGTAAACAACAAATCTCAAAAAAGAGGCTTGGCCCTTTAGTTGTTAATAAGACACGTGGCAACTCATTAAAATTAGAAGAAAAGAGGTTTAACCTTAGACTGGGTAGAGGGTTCTTTACTGTAAGAGTGGCAAGGATGTCAGCGAGGAGCATCGATAGTTTCAAAAAACTATTAGATAAGCCCCTGAATGACCACAATATACAGAGATATACAATGTAATACTGACATATAATCACACACATAGGTTGGACTTGATGGACTTGTGTTTTTTTCAACCTCACTTACTATGTAACTATGTAACATTTACACAGTAATCAGTGCATTTTTCTAGCACTGATCACTGTATAAATGTCAATGGTTCAAAAAATGTGTCAAAAAGTGTCCGATCTGTCTGCCGCAATGTCGCAGCCCTGATAAAAATCACAGATCACCTCCATTAATAGTTATTAGTAAAGAAAAAAAAAGATTCCAAAAATCTATTTGCTATTTTATAGACGCTTTTGCACAAACCAATCAATATACACTGCGATTTTTTTTTTTACCTTAAATATGTAGAAGAATATATATTGGCTTAAACTGATGAAGACATTTCTTTCTTTACATTTTTTGGGGGGGATATTTATTATAGCAAATAGTAAAAAATATAGTTTTTTTCTTTTTTTTTCAAAATTGACGCTTTTTTGTTTATAGCGCAAAAAATTAAAAACTGCAGAAGTGATCAAATACCACCAAAAGAAAGCTCTATTTGTGGGGAAAAAAGAAAGCCAATCTTGTTTTGGTACAATGTCGCGCAACCACGCATATTCTCCCTGGAGAAGAGATGCTTAAGAGGAGATATGATTGCAATAGCTAAATGATGATTCTAGCATAGAGAGAAAACAATTTGATCTCTGGTTGTTTAAGAAGACATGTGGGCCACAAAATGAAGTTGAACTAGAAACAGTTTAACCTTAAACTGCGTAAGGATCTCTTTACTGTTATGCCTTGTACACACGGTCGGACATTATAATAAGATTTTTTCAGATGGATTTTTTCCCAAACTTGTCTTGCATACATACGGTCGCACAAAGTTGTCAGAAAATCTGATCGTTCAGAACGAGGTGACGTAAACCACGTACGACGGGACCATATAGAGGCCAGTCGCCAATAGCTTTCGCCTCGTAATTTATTCTGAGCATGCGTGGATTTTTGTGCGTCGGAATTGTATACAATCGGAATTTAAATGATCAGATTTTTTGGTCGAAAAATTTTAGATCCAGATCTCAGAAATTCAGACGGAAAAAGTCAGATGGAGCCCACACACGATCGGAATTTCCGACGACACAGTCTGATCGTACATTTTCCGTCGGAAAGTCTGACCGTGTGTACAGGGCATTAGAGTGGTAAGGATGTGGATCTTCCATCCACAGTTAGTGCCATCAGCGAGGAGTGTCGATAATTTCAAAAACTTTTAGAAGGGAATCCTAGCAAAAGCAATATATGGGGACATGGGAAATGGTAGTGGTGGGTAGTCCTCTTCAATAGCCTTTTTACCCCCTTCCTGACCAGAGCACTTTTTGTGATTCTGCACTGCGTCATTTTAACTGACAATTGCGCGGTTGCACGACATTGTACCAAAACAAGATTAATGTCCTTTTTTCCCCACAAATAGAGCTTTCTTTTGGTGGTATTTAATCACCTCTGCGGTTTTCATTTTTTGCGCTATAAACAAAAAAACTGCAACAAATTTAAAAGAAAGCAATATTTTTTACTTTTTGCTATAATAAAAATCCCCTAAAAATATATGAAAAAACAAATTTTTTCCTCAGTTTAGACCGATACATATTCTTTTACATATTTTTGGTAAAAAAAAATCGCAATAAGCATATATTGATTGGTTTGCGCAAAAGTTATAGCGTCTACAAAATAGGGGAAAGATTTATGCCATTTTTGTTATTAATTATTTTTTATTAGTAATGGTGGCGATCTGGGATTTTTATTGTGACTGTGATATGGTGGACACATCGGACACTTTTGACATTATTTTGGGACCATTGTCATTTATACAGCGATCAGTGCTATAAAAATGCACTGATTACTGTGTAAATGACACTGACAGGGAAGGAGTTAAATACTAGGGGGCGATCAAGGGGTTAGGTGTGTCCTAGGGAGTGATTCTAACTGTGGGGGGGATTGGCTACCACTGACATGACAGCGATCACTGCTCCAGATGACAGGGAGCAGTAGCTCCCTGTCATGTCACTAGGCAGAACTGGGAAATGCCTTGTTTAAATAGGCATCTCTGCATTCTGTGGCTCCGTGACGCGATTGCGGGACACCAGCGGACATCGATCCGCAGGACCCACGGTCACGCCAATTAAAGGGCAAGTACAGGTACGCTCATTTACTCACTGCTGCCATTCTGCCGACGTATATCGGCGTGCAACAGTCGGCAAGTGGTTAATGCAGAGAACTTGCTGAATTTTGGCTTTGTTCATTAGGCTGTTAATATTCTTAGCTATGCTCTCTATCAGAGAAAAGGGGTAAAGGGAATAGGTGGGGGTGTCTGTCTAGGTGAAAAGTGAACTAAAAATATGCAAGAGGACCATGTTGATGGAGAGTGTGATGGTGCCAAGGCATTATTGATGGGCCTACACATGGGTGCGAATGCTGCAAAGGTGCACAGATAATAAGGGTTGTAAGGGTTGGGACAATGGTAATGATGAATGATGTCAAAGTACTGGTGTAATGGAACTGCTGGAACAGTGGATGGACATACAGTGCCTTGAAAAAGTATTCCTACCCCTTGAAATTTTCCACACTTTGTCTTGTTACAACCAAAAATGTAAATAGATTTTATTGGAATTTTACGTGATAGACCAACACAAAGTGGCACATAATTGTGAAGCGGAAGGAAAATGATAAATGTTTTTCAAAATCTTTTACAAATAAATATGTGAAAAGTGTGGCTTGCATTTGTATTCAGTCCCCTTTACTCTGATACCCCTAACTAAAATCGAGTGGAACCAATTGCCGTCAGAAGTTTCCTAATTAGTAAATAGAGTCTACCGGTGTGTCATTTAATCTCAGTATAAATACAGCTGTTCTGTGAAGCCCCCAGAGGTTTGTTAGATAACCTTAGTGAACAAACAGCATCATGAAGGTTTAAAGCAGGGTTAGGTTATAAAAAAAAATCTCAAATTCTACTTTAGCTGACTAATAGTTCTTATAACAGTACAATATGGGTTACTTCAGTATGACAAGCTCTCTTCTATGCACAGGACCCAGGAGATATATATTTGAGTTCATCCCTCTACCACATCTATACAACGAGTTTCCCTCAATAGGAACACCTGCTTCTACTCAATTTGGAACAAATATACCCTGAACACACTCATAAGTATAGCTTCCTCCACCTCACCCTTACAAACTTCCAGTAGCTTTTTGCTTGGCAGAGCAATCTGTTAACCCCACTCTTCTCACAAAACCACCTACCGCACAGTGATGCCCCTCTTACACAAACGTTTTCAATCTAGAGTCCATCAACACCACTGAACACTTTCAGAAATACAGTCCTCTCCAAGACAAGTGAGCAGACGCTCTCCTGTTGCCGGATTTTACTCTTCCACATCTCCCTCCTTTGACCCCCACGTTCTTTCTTTCTTAATCCCTCCTGCCTAGCCCTTCACCCCCCCCCCCCCTTTGCATTTCTGAAAAGACTCCATCCCTAAGCTAATGAACTGTTATTACCCCACAACCTCATCATGCAACCAACCAAATGTCTAAATCTAAAGGAGTTTCTATATTCATGGCCAGACACTGCCCTTTCCAACTGTCTGATACACTTCTTGACAATGAGGGTAGGTACCTCTTTCTGAAAGGGACATGCTATGGCAAACCGATTACCTTAACCAATATTTATGCCCCAAATAGACACCAGGTTTTGTTTTTTCATGCCATAACCCAAGCTCTTATACCATTCCAGGAGGGCATTCTAATCCTAGGGAATGGCTTTAACGTATACCTCTCCAAGACACCTCCAACAGGGCTTCATTCCTTCCATACAAGGCCCTACGAGCAATTAAAGAAACAATTGTGCAAGCTATTACATGATTACTGGCATACATTAAACCCGGATGGCAGAGATTTTACTTATTTCTCCACCCCACACCAATGTTACTTGAGACTGGATTAATTGCTCATATCCCAAAAAGACCTGCCGATGCTTTATCGAGCGTCAATCGACCCAATGTTTTTGTCTGACCACCATCCTATCTCACCTAATTTATCAATCCCAGACATTCCCACACGACCTACATCCTGGAGACTAGACCCTTCTTGTGGGTGGTGCACAAATGTGTCATAAGAGGTATCCTAATCGCAGCTGCTGCCAAACGAAAACGAGCTAGACAGACTCATATCTCAGAACTGAATACTCGCATTTAGGGATGAGCCGAACACCTCCCCGGTTCGGTTCGCAGCAGAACATGCGAATGGATGAAAAGTTTGTGTGAACATTCGAACACCGTTAAAGTCTATGGGACCCAAACGTGAAAAATCAAAAGTGCCAATTTTAAAGGCTAATATGCAAGTTATAGTCCTAAAAAGTGTTTGGGGACCCGGGTCCTGCCCCAGGGGACATGTATCAATGCAAAAAACCTTTTAAAAATGTCAGTTTTTTGGGGAGCAGTGATTTTAATAATGCTTAAAGTGAAATATTACTTTAAATATCGTACCTGGGGGGTGACTATAGTATGCGTGTAAAGTGGTGTGTGTTTTGCGTGTTTCCTGTGTTTAGAACAGTCCCTGCACAAAATGACATCTCTAAAGGATTAAAAGTAATTTAAAACTGCTTGCGGCTGTAATGTAATGTTGGGTCCCGGCAATGTGGATTAAAATTGTTGAGAAAAACGGCATGGGTACCCCCCCCCCCCCCAGCCCATTAACAGGCTCTTTGGGTCTTGAATGGTTATTAAGGGGAAACCCGCATCCAAATTAAAAAAAGAAAAGGCGTGGGGCCCCCAGGCCCTATATACTCTGAACAGCAGTATACAGGTGGTCCAAACAAGACAGGGACTGTATGTTTGTTCTTAAGTTGAATCTGTTTGTAATTTGGAACAGGTGCATTTTGTAAGTGTAGCTCCAGACAAAGAAATACATTTTTAAGCTTTTTTGATAACAAATGGAAGGGTTATCATCACCCCTGTAACATTTGTTTTGCTGTCTGTGCCCCTGTTTCATCTCACTTTCTGTCCCAATGACAATTGGATTTTGAAAATTTGGGGCTATTAGGGAAACACAGATTGGTGATAAAGCATCAGTGGAGACACCCTTTTCCCATATTAACTCTTACGCAAGGGAGAGTTAATAACCCAAGGAACCCTGGATGATGCATCACAAGATGGTGCTGGCCCACAGCATTCCTCGAAGAAGAAATAGAAAGAGGCCACTCAAAAGCTTCTATTTGGGGGTAGATCGTACAAAGATGCCCTGAATGCTGCACCTAACAAGGGGGAAGCTCCTGTGGCCCTTTCAGAAGCAGATGACACCGTCCCATTGGAGGATGCAGACTGATTGTCTCTGAATGGAATGCAGTGAGTATTCCTAGAGACATTTTAACTAGGCCACAAGCATCCTCCCCCCTAACAGCAATGAGCCAGAACCCACCCTGAAGGATATTTTCTCGGCTGTAAAAACGTGCAATCTGTCCATTACAGCACTCTCTGATGAGATGAAAGAGGTGAAGGCAGAGATCTCCTATGTGCGTCATGATATGCAAAAACTTAGGGAGAGGACATCTGCTTTAGAAGGCAGAATGAGCACAGTAGAAGATGACATGGCTCCTATGCAAAGGGACTTAAACTTTAACTGCCACCTAACTGAACAGCATGCTGCACGCTTAGATGATTGAGAAAATCGCATGAGACGTAATAATGTACGCGCCCTGGGCATTCCTGAGCGAGCGGAGTCTAAAAACCCCTTAGCTTTTATAGAGCAATGGCTTATTTCCATTGTTTGCCGTTGAAAGGGCGCACAGGGTACCCTTGCGCCCTTTACCACCGGGTAATCATCCCCGCACCTTCCTGTTTAAACTACTAAATTATAAAGACAGAGATGCAATCCTATCTAAGTCCAAGACCATGAGTGGGAGCATGGTGATTGATAATGTGTCCCTATTCCCGGACATTTCTGCTGAGTTTCAAAAACAGCTTGCAAAATGTATTGATGTTAAAAAGGCTCAGAGAATACAACCTGCAATATGCAATGCTATACCCTGCATGTCATAGCCCTTGTACACACGGTCGGAGATTCCGACAACCAAATACGTCGGATTTTGTCCGTTGGATTTTGTCCGACGGATCCTGTCCGAAACTGTTGCATACACATGGTCGGACAAAGTTGTCGTAAAATCCGATCTTTCAGAACGTGATGATGTAATTTCGTTACGATGGGACTACGTTCAGGCTAGTAGCCAATAGCTTTGATGTAGGAATTTGATCTGAGCATGCGTGGCACTTTGTCCGATCGGAATTCTCTACACATGATCGGAGTATGTCCGATCGGAGCAGTTTGTCGGAAAATATTTCTAGCAAGTTGGAAAATTTGGTCCGACGGATACTCCGACGGAAACAGTCCAATGCATACCACACACAGTCGGAATATCCGACAAAACGCTCCGATCGGACACATTCCGTCGGAATCTCTGACCGTGTGTACAAGGGCTTAGAGTTGATGCACTGGGAGAAGTACATTTCTTTGATAGACCTACCGCAGCTGCACAATGGCGGGATCGTGAGGATAGAGCAGTTAAGCCCGCTAGACCGAAACGCCCAGGTCCAGCATGAGGGTCTTTCATCCTGCTACGTGAGAGGTTTGGAGGGGGGTGGAGGCTTGGAATTGTTCTGCCCCCTCACCCCTTCATTTTCACCAACCGTTTCGCCTAGGCCAGGCGGACAGAAAAGAGAACTTTGTATTTTCCATTGCACGGTTCGCACTATTCACCCCGCAGTAGTGAAACCCTGACCACCATCCAGAGACATGTTCTTATATGGGTGTTTCCACCACATAAACCCCGGAAAGTATGCTAAGGAGAAAAACACACTTTAGCCCTGTTGGCTGAGAGCCCTGTTGGCTCCACACTTTAACTTGTTATTGACATATCGTTTTCTTTTCTTTTCAAGCACATGTTTCAACCTCTGTCCATCATCTAGCTAACCAGGCCCTCAGCCATGGACAGGTAACATTCTGGACATTCTGGACAGGTACGTCCCACGTGCACTTTATGTTGCCACATTGATGAGTGTCTATACACTTGAGGAACTCGGATTAACGAATCTATGGAGATTGGGACACCCCTTGGTGAAACATTACTCCTGTTGTTCAGCTCCCTATGGGAGCCTTTCCAGGATAGATTTAGGTCTGGGAAACAATCTCATAATTCCATTATTGGTGGACTCAGGGCACAATGACAGACATATATCTGACCATTCCTCACTGTGGATATCAATATCACTACCGAATAAGGCCAGACATAAATGCTGGAAACTTAACCCCTTCTGGCTTTCACTGTTTCCGGAACCCAGACCCCATGAGAGAGCAATTAAAATTCTTTATTCAGGACAACATTTACTCAGCTCCCCTAAATGTGGTTTGGGATGCAGCCAAGGCATTTATGAGAGGGCAATTTATTAACACAATCAATCAGATCAAAACTAACACGAAAGCATGGGAAACTAAGGTCTGCAACACACTTGTCTGCAAGACTCTGAGGATAAATACATAGCTAATCCTACGGAAGACATGAAGAAAGTTTGGTTAGGAGCACAATCTATGTCCAGACAACTGGCATTACAGTTGGCTGAAAACAGGCACATTTTGAGGAGGGGGAGGCTACTCTAGCGCATACGCAGAGCTCCACTTCTGTCGTTTAAGCCATACGTGATGCGCAGGGTGTCACCCAAACACAGACTGAAGCAGTAATACAAATCTTTAGATCATTTTACATGGATATCTATTCATCAAAAGTACAGCCTACAGAAAGAGAAATAGAGGACTTTTTAGGAAAATGTACACTACCTCATTTAATGCCCCATTAATGGAGGAAGAATTAGCAAAAGCACAAACACATAATAACAAATCCCTAGGGGCTGATGGCCTTCCATCTGAAGTCTATAAAAGATATACTGACTCATTATTACCCACTCTACTGAAGGTGTACAATGAGAGGTTTACTGCCCAATTCGATGAATGAGACTATCATTATTTTACTGCTGAAGCTAGGCAAGGATGCTATATTACCTGACTCATACAGCCCCATTTCTCACCTCATGACTGATGTCAAGCTGTTTGCCAGGGTGTTGGCTACTAGATTGGCATTAGTGATCCACAAGCTCATACACAGAGACCAGTCAGGGTTTATACCCACTAGGTCCACGGGCCAAATTATTAGGAGACTCTTTCTAAACTTACAGATTCCTACCACCAATACAAGAAATAGGGCGATCTTCTCGCAGGACACAGCTAAGGCCTTTGACAGTGTCGAGTGGTCTTACTTGTAGAAAGTGCTAGAACACTAGGCCTGGATGCCAACTTTATTAGCTGGGTTAAACTGCTGTATGCCCAACCCTCTGCCTGGATTAGGGTAAATGGAGAACTATCTGATCCCTTTCCATTGTTCCGGGGCACCAAATAGGGGTGCCCATTGTCACCCCTGCTGTTTGCCCTGGCTCTGGAACCTCTTGCATCATGAATAAGGGGTGACAGTGACATAGTGGGATTTCAACGTGTGACGGGTACTGATGTAGTATCGTTGTAGGCTGATGACACTTTGCTCTATTTGGGCGTCACACACAGAACTCATTGAGTGTGGTGATGACTCTCATGAAGGCATTCGGTGCATTGTCGGGCTTCTCCATTAATTGGAGCAAGTCGGTGTTGATGCGCATAGACCCCATTACAACTCCCTTGCCAGAGTGCGCGTCAATGGTACAGGTAGTGTCCTCCTTTCATTATTTAGGTATTCAAATATCCTCAGATGTTTCTCAATACTTATCCCTTAATTTGCTTCCCCTGCTTTCTAAATTTCAGTATAATGCCGATGCCTGGTGTAAATTGCCCTTATCCATAGTAGGGAGAATTAATCTCATAAAAATGGTGTGGGCACCCCAATTACTATACATTTTCAATAACTTCCCGGTCTGGATTCCTCAGCGCTGGTTTGATAGGAACTAATATGGCATAAAAAAACAGCAAGAATTAGCTTATTTACATTGCAATATAATAAGGAAGAAGGGGGACTGGCGGTACCTCACTCCAGAACCTATTACCTTGCCTCACATTTACAACAGTTGGGAGGATGGGGACTAACGGATGCATTGGATCCGATCCGCAGGCTCCTCCATGTCATGGCCGGCAATGACACGACGGCTCTGACATGCCTGGAGTCGGGTTATCCACACCTGGACCCAGGGGTTCCAACTATACTCCTTTTAAAAACACTATGTCTTATAGTAAAAGGCTGCTGGGGTTACGAGGATATCTGTCTCACACTCCCTTATAGAGAAACATGAACTATAAAGAATTGTACAAACTCAAAGGTTTTGGGAACTGGGAAAAGATGGGCATAAAATACATTACGCAATTATGAAATGGGACTACCCTCAAATCTTTCATAGAGTTACAATCAGAATTCAGTATACCACGCACCAACTTATACAAGTACTTACAACTGCGTCATGCACTACAAAGGCAGTCAAGACACATAGAGTTTAGATTGGTAGACTGATACAAGGAATCCTAATGGAAAGTGAAAAGAAAGGTATGATATCCAGAGGCTACCACATGCTTCTTAACACAATCCAGGACCCAGCCATGCAGGCATATTTGGGAGGGGTTGTGGGGGCCATGGATGGGGAGACATGGAATCTTTGCCTCCTCTCCGTCCCCCTGGTCTCAGTATCCACCTCTCAAAAACTATCCCATTTATACTTGTTACATCGGGCATACAGGACGCCGACACACCTCCACCAATGGGGTGTACATGACACAACTTTATGTCCAAAATGTCAGAGAGACCATGGCGACCTTTTACACATGATTTGGAGGTGCCCCAAGCTCTTCCGATATTGGAAGTAGGTCCTTTATACAATCTCTCAAGTATACGCTTTTGCCATTCCTCGAGACCCTAAGATATGCCTACTGGGTGCTCTGGATGAGCAGATGTTATCCCCCTTGATACACACGGCAATTCTTTGCCTGTTATATATTGCTCACAAACTAATTGCACAGCTTTGGATAACTCCCAGGGTCCCCACTAGGAGTCAATGGATTGAGCAGGTCAATAGAATGTTAATTAGTGAAGGATAGACTTTTACAGGGCTAACAACTAGAAAAAACTGCTTCACAAAGCCTCAAATAAATATCTGCGCAGTTGGGAAGAAAGTTGGGGAACAGCTTGTCACCAGGGATCTAGGGACATGCAGAACCCGTTCAAAATATTTAACTGTTTTACTTTTCCCTATGTGGAGCTTTTTGAAACTTTGAATGGGTGTCTTCCTTTTATTCATTGTGCTTTTTTATTTTTTCTCAGCATAATTGCACATTATCTGTAAGTTTTGTCAGGGATTTGCTATATATGGTTCAATGCTTTACCAAATACCTTGTGCTTATAATTGCCTTTTCTATTACACTCTGTAATATTCTGTATGTTATGTATTTGACACAATGAACAAACAAAATAAAAACTTTTTTTTCTGATTTAAAAAAAAAACCTCTGCGAAGGCTGGATAAGTTCTGCAACCTTACCCTTGTAACGTGGATCAAGAAGGGTTGCCAGTCAGTAATGATCCCTCTCCTTGATACCACAAATCCAAGTGTCCTATCGCAGGCTTTGCAGGATCAGAGAGGCCATACAGTGAAGGTTTGCTGAGGCATTCGATCTGGAGTCCTCTGAGTCAGTAAGGATGACATGATCCACAACCACCTCCTCCCAGCCACGTACAAGTCCATGGGTTTCTGGGGACTGAAAACGATCCCTTGAAGACTGCTGCTGATGCTGAGTGCTAGGCTCCACCTCCAAGCTGACACAATCCTCCTCCTTTTCCTGTGTTATCGGCGGACCCGCAGGAATACTGTCTGGATAAAGGGGGCCTTGAGAGGTAAGGAAGTCCTCTTCCTCCCTCTGTTCTGCCTCAAGTGCCCTGTCCATTATTCCACGAAGCATGTGCTCTAACAGGAAGACAAGAGGGACAGTATCACTGATGCATGCACTGTCACTGCTCACCATCCTCGTGGCCTCCTCAAATGGTGACAGGACAGTGCATGCTCTGGAAATGCATTGCACAAACCTTTCTGCAAGGCCTCCCAAAGATGTTTCATCCTCTGCTCCCTCTGTGAAGGCTGGATAAGTTCCGCAACCTTACCCTTGTAACGTGGATCAAGAAGGGTTGCCAGCCAGTAATGATCCGTCTCATTGATATCACGAATCCAAGTGTCCTATCACAGGCTTTGCAGGATCAGAGAGGCCATGCAGTGAAGGTTTGCTGAGGCATTCGATCTGGAGTCCTCTGGGTCACTAAGGATGACATGATACACAGCCACCTCCTCCCAGCCACGTACAAGTCCATGGGTTTCTGGGGACTGAAAACGATCCCTTGAAGACTGCTGCTGATGCTGAGTGCTAGGCTCCACCTCCATGCTGACACAATCCTCCTCCTCCTCCTCTTCCTGTGTGATCGGCGGGCCCGCAGTAATACTGTCTGGATAAAGGGGGCCTTGAGAGGTAAGGAAGTCCTCTTCCTCCCTCTGTTCTGCCTCAAGTGCCCTGTCCATTATTCCACGAAGCATGTGCTCTAACAGGAAGACAAGAGGGACAGTATCACTGATGCATGCACTGTCATTGCTCACCATCCTCGTGGCCTCCTCAAATGGTGACAGGACAGTGCATGCATCCTTGATCAGTAGCCACTGGCGTGGCAAAAAAAAGCCAAGCTCCCTTGACCCTGTCCTGGTGCCATACTCACACAGGTACACATTGATGGCCCTCTGCTGCATGTGCACCCACTGCAGCACTGCCAACGTTGAGTTTTACCTGGTGGGCATGTCACAAACGAGGTGGTTCTTGGGCAGGTTGCATTGCTTTTGAAGGTCAGCCAGCCAAGCACTGGCATTATATGACTGGTGGAGATGCCCATGGACTTTCCTGGCCTGCCTTAGGAAATCCTGTAAGCCCGGTTACCTGAAAAGAACCACGGCACCACCAAATTAAGGACGTGAGCGAAACAGGGAACATGGGTCCCTGTCAGAGGGCAGAGAGAAGGTTGGTGCCATTGTCGCAAACCACCATTCCTGGCTGAACAACCTGTCAACCACCTCTGAGTCTGCCCCTGCAGAGCTGACAGAATCTCTGCCCCAGTGTGGCTCCTGTCCCCTAAGTACACCAACTCAAGCACTGCATGGCATTTTTTTTGCCTGAGTGCTTACATAGCCCCTTGAATGCCTATGGAGCACAGCTGGTTCCGAAGACAAATCTGCAATGGAAGAGGCCATAGAGGAAGAAGAGGCCATAGAGGAAGAAGAGGAGGGGGTGGAGGAGAGAGGTGTGTCAGAATCACCACTAGTAGCATTTTGGAGGCGTGGTGGTGGAACAAGCTCCAACAATACTGCACCCTGTCCTGCATCGTTCCCAGCTGCCAGCAGAGTTACCTAATGCACCATGAAAGAAAGGTAATGCCTGCTGGACCATGAGTCAGCGGTAATATGCACCTTACCACTGACCGCCCTGTCCAACAAGGCCAAGACATTGCCTTCAACATGCCGGTAGAGAGCCGGAATGGCCTGCCATGAAAGCTAATGGCGTTTGGGAACCTGCTACTGAGGTACCGCACATTCCACAAATTCACGAAAGGGGGCAGAGTTTACCAGCTGAAAAGGCAGCAGTTGGAGTGCTAGCAATTTAGCCAAGCTAGCATTCAGCCACTGAGCATGTGGATGGCTGGGATCAAATTTCTTTTGATGGTTTAGCAACTGGGTAAGGAAAATTTGCCCGCTACAATCGGATGTTGGTGTAGCGATAGCAGATTGCCCGCAAGTACTTGGAACACCTAATTCTAAGCCATAGAGCAGAGTCAATCTTATATGTATAAATTGTATTAACTAAATAAAAACTTTTTTGGATATATTAAATCTCCAAATCTTTTATTTGTCCAATAACACTAAAGTAGCCATCTTTGCCACCTTGGGCTGCCCCTTCTCTTAGGAGTATACTAAGGTGGAATGCTAGTGAATTGGCTACAGTGTTATCCCCCAAAATTAGGAGGAGATACATAAATCGGTTTATTTTGGTGAAAAGAATTTCTTTATATTCACACTAAAGATTATCTTGGTGGCGAATATGAAATAGGGTAATTTTGTTTGTTTTGAGACACCTAATTCTACACCCTTATTCCTCTCAGTGCAAGTTTCTGAGAGGACTGAAGGTATAGTGGGGTTGGAGATCCCAGCTGATGAGGAGCAAGAAGAGGTCCGCCTTGTTCTTTGGTATGGGTCTTTTAAGTACGGTTGCCAATGGACTGCATGGGAGGTCGGCACATGTCTAAACAAGCATGTGGTGCCCAAGCGGCTGCTGTTTTGGCCACACTTGATACGCTTCAGACATATGTTGCAAACAGCAACAGTGCGATCTGCTGCACACGTATCAAAAAAGGTCCACACCAAAGAACTTTTCAAAATACATGGGGAGTCAGCAGTGCCCTGCACATTCGGAGCTCTGCTGTGTGATGTAGTCGGGTGGCTGCCCTTAATCTGGCCCCTGAAGGGCATCCTGCCTCATTGGAGATGTGCTGCCTCTTCCTCCTGCTCCTCCTCCTCTCTTCTATCAGACACCCATGTAGAGTCAGTGACCTCATCATCCCCTCCCTCTTCATCACTGGAGCAAACCTGGCAGTATGCTGCAGCTGGGGAAACATGACTGCCAGTTTCTTGTCCTTCTTGGGCACCCCCTGTCTCTGGGCTCACGTTACTGCCTTCCTCAACCTGGGTACCATCATCGGAGCCTTCAAAATAGTGTGCATCCTCCTGCAGGATGTACTCAACACTGCGGACAAACAGTTCAGGGGACTCTGTGCATAATGGTGGGGCTAGGGAAGGAGTGACTGCTGACATTGAGCCGATGGAATAGGCCACTTTGGTAACTGAATTGGCAGGCAAACTACTCTGAGGCTGGGTGACAGAGGATGAGGAGGATAAGGAGGGCTTTGTTATCCATTCCACCAACACTTCTGCATGTTGTGGCTCAATAACACGGCCAGCTGCAGGAAAAAAGGACAAGTGTGCCCCATGGCCACATGCTGAGGATGCACCATGTCCATGATCAGCACTGTTGGCTGTAGACACAGAGCCTACTTGCCCTCTTTTGGTGGCCTGTGAGCGCCTGCCTCGCCTTGGTGGCCTTCCAAGATATGGATATGCTGTTGAATTTTATTAGCAAAACACAGACTGAAGTTTACTAGAAAAAGTATACCAGGAATGGCCTGCGGTCAGATATAGGCTTGGCTAGACTGGAATGCAGTGGATATATATATGTAGGAGACTGTACATATATTCAATGCATTGCAGATCACTGAATAACCTGCCTGCCTGAAAGTGTATTTTGAAAACGTACAACAGGAATGGCCTGCAGTCAGATTTAGGCTTGGCTAGACTAGCATGCAGTAGATATATAGGTGAGGGAGACTGCATTTATATATTTAATGCACTGCAGATCACTGACTGACCTGCCTGAAAGTATATTTGAAAACGTACACCAGGAATGGCCTGCAATCAGATATAGGCTTGGATAGACTGGAATGCAGTGGATATATATGTGTAGGAGACTGTATATATATTTAATGCACTGCAGATCACTGAATCACCTGCCTGCCTGCCTGCCTGGAAGTGTATTTGAAAACGTACAACAGAAATATAGGTCATAAATAATGAGCACATACTGGAAATATGGAAATAAAAAAACTCCTAATTTTAAGAGAGGAACATTTTGGTGATGTCTGCACTCCAAGATGTACACTGGGAAAGAAAATTGTCATCAAACAATACAGAATAGCAATAGGAACAATTCAATTTGACTGTATGCAAACATACTGCAAAATATATTTTTATGGCCAATAAGTTTAAAATGCTAAAAGTGAAACTAATATGGCTCACATCCAATGATAAAAAAAACACAAAATAATAAAAAATAATATAAAAATGAAGGACATTTTCATCAGGTTACAAAGAATATAGCAAAATATGTAAAAAGGAAATCTGGACAAAGACAAAACCCAAAAAGAGTCTTTTGTAGTAGAAATTTTAGGTCTGAGCATACAGGCCCCTTGCAAGATAACTTTTGTGGGGTTTGTGTCTGGGGACAAAGAAAGCCAAATCATTGAAATACCTTCTTGAGCTCTGTAGGTACAGAAGAAAATGGTGGTGCTAAAGTCTATAATGGACATAATAGTGCCAAAACCTCAAATGAACCACAATGGCTGAAATTTTGTATGAAAAAAAGATGAAAAAAAGGTGACTAAAGTGCCTGGACCAGATGGCTTACACCCACTTTTTTTTTCTAATTTTTAGAGACTCTTTATTGACAGGCACTCAGGCAGTACCAATGCAGTGGTACAAGGCCGATGTGGTGCCTATATTTAAAAAGGGTTCAAAGTTTTTATTTAGGTATGCAATCAGGACACCTGATGGAGGGGGGAGGAGCTGCTGACTAGGTGAGCTCCATGAGGTCTGCATGCTGACACGCTGGTGTAGGAAGCTGCTGCTGCTGCTGGTGCCTGTGCTGTGGCATAAAGAGATTATGGAGCCTATATATTAATATCTGCACAGAAGTTAAGCTACGTTATGGAGACTCTGAGCCGCATATGAAATCTCCCTGGAAGGACTCACTCAGGGATTGCTAACACAGCAAATTTCCGAGCTGCATAAGGGATATCCCTTTCACCCCCTCACCTGTGGCTAAGTGGATGGAGTGCCTGGCGTGATCACTGTGAGGAGGTGGAGAGCCTGTGGAACGCCGTTCTTTGGAGCCGCACGTCCGGTGGATTGGAGGACCCCGTGGAGTGCCGGTCGCTGCGCCGCCAGATCTGAAGCTGAGAGAGGCTGGGGGAGGGAGTGGATCCGAGCGCCGGTCCGTGTCTAAGGCTTGAGAGACGGAGCCGACAGATGTGATCCTCCCTTCGGAAGCCTCGGAAGTGTCACAGAGGAGTCGGGCAGAGGACGGCAGAGATCGGGAGATCCCGGAAAGATCTCGGGGAACCTCGGGAGAGCTTGAGAACCTCCGGGGGGGTACGAAAAAGAACCCTCGCTGGATGGTGAAAAGATGGTGAAAGGTGACAGGAGAAAGTAAAGCTGAACAAGCAAAATATGATGCTGACCACCACTCTATGGACACTGTTCAAGGTTAGTAAGGCAATAAAGTAAAAAGAAGTAAATAAAGTAAAAAAGTAAAAGGAGAAGCAATCTTGAACAAGGCGATACCGCTGAAAGCTCAGGGGGGGCGCTTTTCTCTTTGAAGCCTAAAAATCACAGCTAATAGCTTGTGAGCAGCCTATATACTTGGGAATATTGGGGACTAAACTGCACTCTATTTTTCATCTGCTATCGCTGGTCGCTGCTGAATAGTATATGGGAGGTTTCGAGTTGGAGCACAAACTGTGATGCAATTTTGCATAAAGTGATATCACTGAAGGCTCAGGGGGGGCTGAGTGACTGCATGATTCTGGCATTTTTTGCATATCCCCATGAAGCTTGAAAATCGTTACCAATAATCTGTAAGCAACCTTTATATCTGCGATTACTGGCAACTTAATTGCATTTTTGTGGCATTTTTTGCATATCCCCATGAAGCTTGAAAGTCGCTACCAATAATCTGTAAGCAACCTTTATATCTGCGATTACTGGCAACTTAATTGCATTTTTCTGGCATTTTTTGCATATCCCCATGAAGCTTGAAAATCGCTACCAATAATCTGTAAGCAACCTTTATATCTGCGATTACTGGCAACTTAATTGCATC
The DNA here is from genome assembly GCF_037356315.1 of Lithobates pipiens. Taxonomy (NCBI): domain Eukaryota; kingdom Metazoa; phylum Chordata; class Amphibia; order Anura; family Ranidae; genus Lithobates; species Lithobates pipiens. The sequence continues at coordinate 138,269,708 of NW_027507718.1, forward strand.
TTTTCTATGTTGTATTTTTTTTTTCTTATTTATTTATTTTTTTTCCTCAGCCATCTTAAGTAGATGCTTTTGAATAGTATATGAGAGGTTATATGAGAGGTTTTGATTTGGAGCATAAACAGTGATAAATGGGAATAGAGTAAAGGGGAGGGGGAGAAGAAAAGAAAAAAGAAAGGAAAATATATTTATATAAATAATGGCACCTAAAAAGGGTAATAAACCACTTTGCTCTGGAGGGAATAAAAAGGACAGTAAAGGTAAAAGCAATACAGAGGCTCAAGCCACACAAACCACTCATATTAAGGAATTTTCCAACAATTACAGCCTCAAATATCGATGCAAACATCACATATAACACATTCATCACAGTTATCTCAGGAGGTAATAAACTCTGTGGAATCATCTTTAGTATCTGGTATATCAGGAGAAGAAATGGTAGATCATCCTAGAAATAGTTCCCCCATAGATATTCTGGAAATGGAAATAGATGACAAAAAGGAGAAGGAGAAGGAAGAATGGGATATTAAAGCTTATATAACCTCCTTACCCACAAGGGCAGATATGGATCACTATGTTCAGAGGATGGAGAAAGCGTATAAAACAGAAATCCAAGAGATAAAAACAATTGCGTTGGAAACGCATGGTAAAATAGAAGGTATGAATATAAGAATGGAAAGTTTGGAGAAGGAGCTAAAGCAGGTGAAGGAAAAAATGCAAGAGCAAGAAAAGGATTTAAAGCAAGCAGTAAGTACTATGGATGAGCAAGAAAACAGAAGTAGAAGGAATAATATAAGAATAAGAGGCTTAAAGGAAAGTGTGACTTCAGAAATGCTCCCAGAAGTAATTCAAAAGATCTTTAGTAATATATTGCAGGACTTATCAAAAGCAGAAATATTAATTGATAGAGTGCACCGGGCTATGGCACCAAGGAAAGGGGATGTCAATATGCCTAGAGATGTGATATGTAAACTTCACTATCCTCAAACTAAGGAGAAGATCATGGCGGCAGTACGGAAAAATAATCATATACAGTATGAAGGATCAAATTTGCTTTTTTTTCAGGACTTATCTAAATTAACATTGGATAAAAGAAGGGCTCTGAAACCATTGTTGGAGCAGTCAAGGATTAAAAATAAGCAATATAGATGGAAATTTCCCTTTCAGCTACAGGTTCAGCATGAAGGACAGACTGTAATATTTAGAGAAATGGCTGATTTAGAGGACTTTCAGAAGAAATTGCAGCTTCCAGAAGTGAAAATACTAGACTGGCCTAAGGATTTTATTAGAAGGAGATAGGAGGGAAATGGGGGCTGAGGTGGAGGGGAGGGGGAGTGGATTGGGGGGGGGAGGTTGGATATAGGTGGGTAAAGGGTGGAAGGGGTGGTGAGGATAGGTGTTGGGAGGGAGGGGATGTAGGGTGGTATAATGGTAATGGGTAAAAGGAAGTAAGTCGAAAAGGCAAGAAAGAGTCACTAAATTGTATGGATGTATTATATTTGGTATGTCACAGGCTTTAATAGTAATAATGAATTTGTTAACAAGATTATTAAATATACACAATGGGGTTGGTTATGCTAATTTAGGGTTAATAAAACACTATTGATATGGGAGGTTAATATACAGTTTGGATATGTTAGATATGTAGTGGTATATCTAACCTTAATTAAACACTTAGTAATGGGTGTGTAATATTACCCCCTCCCCCCCTCCCTTTTTTTATTTTTTTGATATATATTTTTATATATATATATATATATATATATATATATTTTTTATATATATATATATATATATATATATATATATATATATATATATATATATATATATATTTATTTATTTATTTTTTAAATTTTTTAATAGTTTTTTTTTTCCCCCTCTACACTACTCTCCACCATATCCCTCTCTCCCCTGGTTTATTTTCCTATGGTCTCCTCATTATAGTTGGAAGGGGAAAAAATAGCTCAAAGCTTGATGGTAAAATGGAAGATGTATAAATAAATGATAAGGCAAATAGATGTATATAGAAAAGGAGAATAATTCGAATAGGAATGGAAAAATAGCATGTAACGGCCGAATGGTAGTAAAGTTAGATCAGCAGTATCAGATACCCCCTCAATAGGGACCTTACCTAGGGTAAGATAGACTAGTATAGTCAATAATTAGGGGATAAGAGGTGTCAAAGGGGTGGGTTGGAGTATATGTGGGTGTAAATTTTAGGGCGAATGAGTGGTAATGGATTGGGTAGGATAAGGAAGTAGATTGGAAGGTATTAAGTGATATTTGTGTTAGTATAGTAAGTGTTTGCGTGTTCTTATTTTTATTTTTTTTCTTTATGGGAAATGTAAGGTTTTGCTCCTTTAATGTAAGAGGTCTAAACTCCACCTCTAAAAGAAATCAAATATTGAATTTTATGAATAAACAGAAAATTGATATAGTGCTATTTCAAGAAACACACTTTCGATCAGATCACATACCTAAAATAAATAATAGAAATTATAGTGTGTGGATACATGATACATTTCCTTACTCTAAATCAAAAGGTGTATCGATTGCGTTTCATAGGGATATACCAGTCCAAATAATACAAAAATATGAAGGTAAGGATGGGAGGTTATTAATAATAAAACTTAAGCTGTATGGAAAAATATTTACAATAATAAATTTGTACCTTCCTAATTATGGGCAAATAGAGACTGGAATAAAAGCCCTATCAGACGCTATGGAGAAAGGTGAGGGAATAGTAATTGTGGAAGGCGATTTTAATTTCCTGATGGATATAAAAAGGGACACTACAAATATTAATATGCAAAAAAAAAAGAATAACATTAAAATAAAGGAATTTAAAAATGTCTTGAGAAAATACCAGCTAACTGATATATGGAGGGCCCAACATCAAATGGAGAAGAATTATACATACTATTCAAATATTCACAACTCATACCACAGATTAGATTATTTTTTTGTAAATAGGGAAGGTTTAATAATGAAGCCAATATCAGAGATAGGGGGATTTCTATGGTCAGATCACGCCCCAATATATCTAGAGTTTGCAGTAATTGCGACAAAGAAAAGGAGTGGGATATGGAGATTGAATGATAATCTAATCAAAGATAATAAATGTGAGGTAGAGATACAACAAACTATAAAATAATTTTTAATGACTCATGAAGGAGATGAAACATCATTCCCAATTCAATGGGAAACATTAAAATGTGTATTGAGGGGAATATCCATCAAGCATGGAGCAAGAAGAAAAAAAGAAAAAATATTGAAACAATCTCAATTGGAAACAGAGATTAGAGAATTAGAGGAGATACACAAGAGGAGTATGAAACCGTTTGATAGAATAAGATTAAAGGAAAAAGAAATGGAAATGCAATCAATGCTTGATGAAGAGTCCCTACAGATAAGAGACAAAAATATAACACAGTGGTATAAGTTCGGAAATAAATCAGGGAAAGTGTTGGTCCGAACATTAAAAAAGCAGCAACCCTTAAGTTACATAGAAAAAATTGTAAAACCAAATGGGGAAATGACATATGACCCAGTGGAAATATCTGAAACTTTTCATACTTATTACTCCAAGTTATATAATATAAAAGAAAATCAGGAATATAAGGAGAAAGGGAATAAGGGTGAGGCGATACGAAACTATATACGGGAAACAGCGGTACCCATGTTCTCAATAGAAAAAATTGAGGATCTGGAGCGTGAAATCTCAATAGAAGGAATAGAGCATGCAATCGCAGAACTTGCACTGGGAAAGAGTCCAGGCCCGGATGGGTATACCGCTAGATTCTATAAGACATTTAAGAGTTTAATCACGCCTATTCTTAAGAAAACATATAACTCTATCTCTCAAACACAGCCATTTGCAGTACAGAGCACGGAGGCCCATATCGTATTAATATTAAAGCCTGAAAAGGATCAATCAATTTGTAAAAACTATAGACCTATATCTTTGACAAACATAGATATAAGAATATACTCTAAGATAATAGCGAGACGAATAACAGAAATTATATCAGATCATATAAATTTGGACCAAACGGGTTTTATGAAGGGTAGAGAAACAAGGGATAACATTATCAAGACATGTACACTGATGGAATACGCTCAGAGAAATGCCATCCCAACATCTTATGGAAGCTATAAGGGGAAATACGGATATCAAAGGGATAGAGGTTAAAGGTAAAGAATATAAGACGGCTGGATATGCAGATGATCTTTTATTATATATAACTAACCCTATAATTACAATACCAAATGTAATAAAAGAACTGGAAAGATTTGGGCAATTGAGCAACTTTAAAGTTAATTATGATAAATCTGAAGTAATGAACATCTCATTGGAAGAAGGAATGCATAAGATAATACTAAATGATTTCCCATTTAAATGGAAACAAGACGCGATTAAGTATCTTGGAATATATATTCCAAGTGACTTAAAACTTCTACAGGACATGAACTATAATAAAGCAATTTATAAGGTAAAAAAACTTTTAGGAAAATATGATAAAATAACTTATTCCTGGTTAGGGAAAATAAATATTCTAAAGATGGTGATATTACCAATTATGCTATATATTTTTCAAACTGTCCCTATTATACCATCAGGAAAGATTATGAAGGATTTAAGAGAAGCTGCAGAAAGTTTTATATGGTCGCATAAGGTTCCTAGAATAGGAAGAGAAGTATTAATAAGAACAAAAAAAAAATGGAGGACTGGCAATGCCTGACTTCTCCAAATACCTCCAAGCAGCGTCAATAATGAGAATTATAGATTGGCAGCATAATGCAAAAAATAAACAATGGGTAAAGTTAGAAGAAGATATAATAGGGGCTAGAATAAAACATCAACCATGGATAAAATCTAATTTAAGACCAGAAGAAAAGGAGTTACCCATTTTTGTAAAAACAACATTAAAAATTTGGGATGATATAATAAAAAAAGGAAATCTCTCCTCAATGAGTGGCCCTATGACCCCATTATTTGCCAATCCCGAATTTAGACCAGCACTAAAAAGCAAAACATTTCTTAAATGGAATATGGAGGAGCATGAGCGAATAATACAAATCCTGATAAATGGGAGAATGCCAACGTTTCAGGAAATGGGACATGAATATAATAATAAATGGCTGCAATACTCTCAGTTGAAAGCATATATAGATCCATTAATGATAAGTATTAATAGACAATTAACTGTATTCGAGCAAACAGTATTAAATAAGGATAAAGCGAATAAAAAACTTTCTAAGATATACAATCTATTACTCCCTTATGGTGATATTAAAAAAATAGCAGCAGTGAAAAAATGGGAGGAGGAAACAGGGAACGTGTTGACAGAGAAGGAATGGGAAGGGATATATGGAAGAATACATAGATTATCGGTAGCAATCAAGGACCAAGAAAAAAACGATAAAGTTGCAATAAGATGGTATAGAAGCCCAGTAGTAATGAATAGAATAAATAAAAGGAACCCTGAAACCTGTTGGAGATGCAAAATAGAAAAGGGTACTTTAGAACACATATGGTATAGCTGTTACAAGTTAAGAGATTTTTGGGGTAAGATAACAGAAATATATCAGCGAGTGACAGGCACAAGGATAAAGATAGATATAATGATAGTACTATTCTCTCTCACACCTAAATCATTAACACAGAAAGAGATAGAGTTTTTGCACTGTATGACTACAGCTGCAAAAGTTGTAATAGCGCGAAAATGGAAGAAGGAAAATGCTCCATTAATAATAGAGTGGAAATGTGAAATGAGTGAAATACACTATATGGAGAAGCAAATAAGAGAAGAAGGATATGTGGAGAATCCGATTTCAAAGCATTGGAAAAAGTGGGAGGAGTTTTGCACCTCAGGGAACCTTAAGGAATATTTGTAAGTGAGGAAGTGAGGAGCGATGGGGTAGGTGGGAGGGATGAGGGCTGATTTATATATATATATATTTTTTTTTTTTTGAGAAATATGTAGTAGTTGATGAATGTTAGGTATGTTGATGGATGTTTTGTATGTTTTATAATTATAAAGAAATAATAAAGAAAGATTTAAAACAAAGTTTTTATTTATTAGACCCCTTTCACACTGAGGCAGTTTTCAGGCATTTTAACTCTAGAAATAGCCTCTGAAAACTGCCTCCCATTCATTGCAAAGAGTGCTTTTACACTTGAGCGGTGTGCTTGGGGGACGTTAGAAAAAGTCCTGCAATAGCACTCCCAAAATGAAATGAATGGGTAGCACGCTTCCAAAGCACCTTAAAAGTGCAACAAAACCTTAAAAAAACGCCCCGATATCGCCCGAAAAGCGCCGCTAAATCACAGCAAAAATGACCTGGCGCTTTAGCACTGTTTTAGTGGGGCTGCAGTGTGAAAGGGGTCTTAATTACAGATCTGTAAGCTTAACTTCTATGGTTGGGAAGATACTTGAGTGTTTGATAAAGCACCACATAGATGAGTTTTTAGTAGAAAGCAATAATGTAAGTGATAGCATGGATTTACAAAAGACAGAAGTTGTCAAACAAATCTACTTTCTTTTCTGAGGAAGTAATTAAAACGTTAGACAAAGGTGTGGCTGTAGATATAGTATACTAAGCCTTTGCAAAAGTATTTGTTCCCCACAAACATGTAATGTTTAAGTTAATCACTTCCACTCTTGAGCAATTTTTTCATGTTTTACACGTTAGATCCTGTCTTTTTGGCTATAAATAAACGTAAAACTCATCACAAACTAACTATATAATTTCTGAACACAGAGGCTTTGTAGAATGAATAGATGTTGCATGATATCTACTTCTCAAATCCATATTTGTAGGAAAAAAATACACTAAAACACAGTATATTTTAGTGTACAAAAACACAATTTAATTCCCAGTTTACTTGAACAAAATAAAAGATAAAGTAGCAATGAGGGAAAAGAAGGCAGATATGTCAAGCTTCAAAACTGAAATTATTAATAGGGGACGCTTGAAATGCCTTCAAAGCTCATTAGTTTAGAGTTAACCATAAATGAGGGCCCTAGAATTATTTCTCCCACTTCGGCATGTATGGTGATACCTCATATATGTTGCACAATCGATTATATACATATGGGCAATTTTACACAAATTTTCGTATTTGTGTGCACAGTGTTCATTTTGTTTTGTTTTGTTTGTTATTTTATCTATTTTATTTTACAGTTTTTAACAGTTTTTCATTTAACTTTATTGATATTACAAGCAGGCTATCAAGCAACCTATGTGAAAGCACTGGGTAAGGGCCATGTATGGAAACATTAGACGCCTAATGTTTACCCTTCCCTTTGCTCCAGTGGATCATGTAAAACACGTTGCTTTTCAGCCAGGACTTTGATAGCTCTGAACCCGTTCATAGCTGAGCACTTTTTCGGTTCACTGGAGTTCTTCTCCTGCTTACCATCCTCACACTATTTGTTGTGGTCCTGGGCACCCAGGAGGAGCAGAAGAGGTGTAAATGTAATCAGGCAAGCTGTAAGCCTATTTTAACTTCTTAAAACTCTGGATGTACCAGACATGTCCAAAGACCAAAAGAGGTTAAAGTGATTGTAAGGGTTTTTTTTTTAAATAACAAACATATCATACTTGCCTCCACTGTGCAGCTCCTTTTGCACAGAGTCACCCCGAACATCCTCTTCTGGGGTCCCCCGGCGGCTCTCGCAGCTCCTCCCCACATCAGATAACCCCCTAGGAGAAGCACTCTTCCAGGGGGTTACCGTGTGGATGCGCTCCTGAGTCCATCATTCAGCGCCCATAGCCGCCAAATGTATGACTCGGCTCTGCCCCCAGTGCCCGCATCATTGGATTTGATTGACAGCAGCGAGAGCCAATGGCTGCACTGCTATCAATCTATCCAATCAGGACATGGGACACCGGCCAAAGCTGGTGTGCTCGTTCCCCGTCACGCAAATTTCAGGGCTCAAGTAAGTATAAGAAGGGGTCGGGGCCGCTGCTGCATTAAAAAATGTTTTCACCTTAATGCATAGAATGCATTAAGGTGAAAAACTGCGAGGGTTTACAACCCCTTAAGTGATAATAAACCCTCCATTGTTTTAAGCCCTCTCAGCAGCTGATTTAATCACTTACTGAGTATGCAGCTTTTTTATCTTTTAATCCTTGTTTATGTTCCAGTTTAAGCTGGTGCCCTGATGGCTGCTAAAAGTTTCATGTTTAATAGTGGCACCTTTCTCTTGCAGCATTCTATGGAGGCACCCTTGCATGCAGGGACTAAAGTTATGTCTCCCTACACCATTTGCATTAATAAAAACACAAAACAAACATCCCCATAGCCTAGGATGTCAAGGCACTCATCTGTTCTTACCCCCCCCCCCCCCTTTTCGCCAAGCTAATCAACTGACTGGAGATTGCATTGTCCACTGTTAACTCTTTCCTGCAAAGACTGGAAGTTCAGGGAAGCAGCACCAAGAGAGCAGGAGCCAGCAGCATTGTAAGTTGTAAACTGTGAGTGATAGGGTAAGAATTTTAACATGTAGTGTATTGGAGAATGTTTGGTTTCTTGTGCTTTACTGTGCTTATCATGCAAAGAAACACTGAGAGTTTAAGCTCCCATTGTCAAGCAATTCAACAGTTCCAAATCGCATGTCACGTCCTACCCCATTGTGGGCAATGGAACTGCTCATGTCATAGTGAAAAAAAAATCCTGCACTACATTTTGACAATTTTATTATGACTTGCATGAATTCTGTTGTATGAAGTCGCAAACCGCAATGAAATTGGCAGTTGAAATCACACTGAATTAGTGCAGTTTCAAAGCCACATCAGTCTGAATGGGGGCTTATACTACATACTATATACTATACAAGGTGGATGCATTATCGTTCTGATGCTGCATCTGTCCCCCACTGGCTCTGTAGTGAGAATTGAGCAATCAAACACCACTGATTGCTCAGTTCTCCCCCTCTGCTCTGAGCTGAGAGCTGTGACTGTCAGTCAATGGCTTTCTGTTCTCCCCTCCAGCGCTCCCTGGAGCGCTGGGCTGTGGAGGGGGTGGGAGGGGCAGGCTCAGGCTTTCAGCAGATTGCTGAGAGGCTGGGCCAGGTGCCGGTCTAGGGATCTCTGTGTATTCCGACCATATTTCATGAGCCTAGACTAGCTGAGTGACATCAGTCAGCTGAAAATGGGTCACAGGAGTGTAGAACGAACTGGACTCCTGTCGTCCATAGGAGAAGTATGGCCAAAAAAGCTTTGGCCATACTTCTCGTTTAAAGTGTTACTAAACACAGCACCCTGTATTCACTATATCTGGTCTCCCACAGTACAAAGAACGTGGAAATGCAATCATTTTAGTAAATATAAACTGCTAAATACCTTTTCTCATCAGCAGTTAGAGCAATGTTGTGACTTATACCAGTGCCTGGTTAAAGCTTCTAGGAGTTTTCATTCTCCTCTGACTACCCTATGAAGCTACAGGACCCCTGACCCTATGTCTGGACAGTGATGATTGGCCATGTGCTGATCACATGCACCCTCCCCTGGAAAAAAAACCCTCTAGCAATACATACTAAATTGAGCAAGTGCAGCTTGCCCCCAGGGCTCTGTTCTATCAGGAGATGGACTGGGGACAGAGGAAAAAAGGAAGATTAACCCCTTAGGCTCCACAGCGAATATACCAAGCATGCTTTACTGCATATACAGACCAATTTTACTGTTCTGGGTTTAGTAAGGTCTATAGGCCTGGAAAAATGCCCTGTTAATGGACAGAAAACTGGCTAAAAGGCCATATTCAGAAAGTAGTAATCAATGCTTTACTCTGAATGGTTTAAGGCTTTTTATTGGTGAACCCTAAAGTTCAGTGTTTTGACCCTTACTTTTAAACCACTTATAAATGATACAGAGTTGGAATATATCTTCAGTGTTTGCAGATGGCACCAAGCTGTGCAGTGAAATAACGTCCTCGCAGGATGTCTCCAACTTACAAGCCGATGTCATTGCATTGTTTAATTAGGAAACTATGTGGAAAATGAGGTTAAATGTTGATAAATGGAAAGCTATGCACTTGGGGGCTACAAACATGTATGTATCATACATTGTTAGGAGGAGAACAACTGGGGGAGAAAACGTCCAAACACAAAAGAAAATAAGCTGTTCTCCATTAAAAACCTTCTGTACATTTATTGAAGTATTCCAAGCAGCAGCCATTTACCTGTACCACAAGACATAACATGTTTCACTCCATCCTACGAATGAGCTTTGGATGGAGTGAAAGGTGTTAAGTGGAGAGTGGCTTCTTTTCTTTTGTGTTTGAAAGTGGAGGAGGAGTAAAGGGTTGTAAGCCTGCAGCAGGACAGGACACTTTATTGTATATGGGGGACTCAATAGTTGAGAAGGATCTAGGTGTTCTGGTAGATCATAAACATAATCATAGCATGTTAAGCCAAGCTGTAGTTTCTAAATCATACAAAATACTTTCTTGTATTAAAAGAGGTATAGACGAGGGCATGTCCAAGATGGCAACTGGATCGGAGCTGTAATAGAGTGCTCTGCCAGATGTTTCTTTTGATCCGGTGTATTCCAGCAATGTCCTAGCCTTCTAATCTGCCTTGATCAGCTCCGCTCAACCTACTGCAGCCCCTGGGAATGCCCAAGGGCAGGCTCGTGCCTCCTGGTGAGAGAGCTGGGAAAACAAAAGCCGCAAGCCGCAAGTGACAGCACGGCCTGTTAAATCCTGGTGACACAGACTGCCTTGGAGCCTCCTGCTGACGCTCTCCCGGCAGACATCTCTGCAGTCATGACTGCTATCCATACTTGCCAAGCAGTGCTCTGTTCTCTCCGAGAAGCCAGAGCCCAGGTTGAGTTATGACATGAAAATGCTAAACTGATGCTGTTCCCAGACAACTCTATGGAAACGCAGAAACTGCGATGATCCTTTGATGAGTTTTAAGCTAAACTTTGCGCTAAGGGGACAATATATTGCACGCTGTTTCCAGAGAGATTTCATGTTCAAGATGGCGGTACTATGAGATACTTTACCTTATATGAAAACTCTTCCCGCTGCCTGATAAGCCTCTGTATTTTCATTGGTGGAAGGAGGAGGGGGGCGGAACTTCTGGATGACCTCGCCATGGTGTGGTCTCCCGGAAGTGGGGATGAGTATCTGTCAAAGACCCTTCGAAAGGTACCAATTGTGGCAGCGGGGGGGCTCCACTTTAAATTTCCAGCAATACAATACCATTGCCAACAGTACAAAAATGCAAAAAAAAATCTATACCAGGCCCTTATGCGAGCATGCAGCTCAGCAGATCAAGAAAGGGGGGGGGGGTGAATGATTACCCCTCCTCCTCCTAAACCATACCAGGCTACAAGCCTTCAACATCGCCCTACCACTCCCACCCCAAAGTACCTTGTCCGTATGTTGATAAAGACAAGGACCTCTTCCTGACAACCCTGGGCAGTGGGTGTGGGGGTCTGGGAGCAGGGGACTTATCGGAATCTGGAAGTCCCCTTTAGCAAAGGGGCACCCAGATGACGCCTCCCCACGTGAATGAGTATGGCCTATTCATTCACCAAAAAAAGTGTCAAAAGACAGGATGCAGTTCTTGTCAATTCCTTTATTTAAAAAAGAAAAAAACAATGTCCCTCAAAGTAGATCCATCGTCAATCACGGTGCCTGCTGCTCCGCTGGACCCGAAAAAAGAAAAAAAAACACTTTACCCGCAATTAAGGCTAACTGCTGAATGCTTGCACCACTGTTTGACAGTTCTTAAATAGGTAAGAGTTGGGTCCACCTGGTGACCTCACCTGGTGTCACGGCCCCCCCCCCTTATGACGTCACTGACTGGTGCATGCTGAGTCAGTGGCGTCAAAACAGTGGGGTACCACCAAGTGACATCACCAGGTGGCTTTGCCCCTTTTTTTAGGCCCGGTGGTGCGGCGACCTTCGTGATTGGCGATGGATCTACATTGGGGGGACATTGTTTTTTTAAATTATTATTTTAATAAAGGAATTGTCAAAAACTGTCTCCTGTCTTTATTTTTGACACTTTTTTTGGTGAAAGAATAGGGGTACAAAGTTCCCCTACTTATTCACATAGGGGGCTTCCAGATTCCATTAACCCCCCTGCCCACAGATCCCCCTGCCCACCACCCAGGGTTGTTGGGAAAAGGCCCTTGACCCCATGTGGCCTGGTAGAGTTTGGGGGGGAGGGGCGCTCGCTTGTCCCCCCATATCCTAACCTGCCAGGCTGCATGCTTTTAAAAAAAAATTCTGTGGTGTTAAAATCCATACAAGACGCAAAAAACGCATTTTTTTTCACCTGCTATTGGCAGCAATGCTTTTTTTTTTTATTCAGCTGTCAGCGGGGAAGCCCGTTGACAGCCGATAACTCAGTGGCAGGCTTCCCAGCCTGCTCCTTAATTACCAGCTATGCACTTTGCAGTGCGTAGTGCATTGTGGGGCACTTGACAGGTGACCATCCTGCCAAGTTTCCCCGCAAATTCGGGTTGTCGCCAAATGAGCAAACAGGCGATGCTCGTGCTGAGCTTTTGCTCGGTTCAAACTGTTCGCCCAACTCTACCCATGTATACACACAAACATTCCTTAGTGTTTACATTTATAAAGACCTACAGCCCTCATATTTGCACACTTCAGGGGACCCACTTAATGGGCCCACCCCCTAAAAAGTTTTAGCAAAAATCCTGGCTGGGCGTCTGGCAAGGGTTATTGCTACTCTTGTGCATGATGACCAAACATGTTTCATGTCTGATAAGGGTACTGACATCAACATTAGGAGACTTTTTACCAATATTTCCATGTCTGGTCTGGAAAGAGACTCCAGTGTAGGGGTATCCTTATATGCCAAAGAGGCATTTGACTCAGTTGAGTGGGAATATCTCTGGGAATGCCTTTGGATGTTTGGCTTCAGCCTTAACGTTCTGTCATGGATGCAATGGGGGTTATTTACTAAAGGAAAATCCACTTTGCACTGCAAGTGCACTTGAAAGTACACTGAAAGTGCACTTAGAAGTAACGTTTCTGTAGATCCGAGGGGGACATGCAAGGAAAATAAAAAACAGCATTTTAGCTTGCACATGATTGTATGATAAAATCAGCAGAGCTTCCCCTGATTTCAGATCTACCCCTTAGATTTAGAGCAACTGCACTTCCAAGAGCACTTTCAGTGCACTTGCAGTACAAAGTGGATTTGCCTTTCGTAAATAACCCCCAATGTCTTTATCGGATCCCCATTGCTCACGTCCATATGAACTGCAGATTGTCTTCTCTCTTTTCACTTCATAGGGGCACTAAGCAGGGGTGCCTGCTTTCCCCTGGGCTTTTTGCCCTTGCACTTGAACCTCTTGCTTGTCTCATTTGGTCAGCGGCTTCGCTGTTGGGTTGGCCTGTGGATGACTGGGAAGAAAGGATATTATTGTGCGCCGACGATACCTTATATCTCAGGCATTCCGATCCTTCCTTTCGGTCCGCCTAGAAATTATTGATAACTTTGGTTTGTATACAGGCTTTGGAATTAGCTGGGACAAGTCCCTGGTATTTGCCCTCTCCGAACCATTTCATGTACCCCATTTAAGGTTGTATCTAAATTTCAATATCCAATATCTTGGAGTGAGGTTCAACAGGATTCACTACACCATGTGCCGGACAACCTAACTTTTCTACTCCACACCTTTATTAGAAACATCTCTTCCGCTTAGCCCTATTGGTCACGTAAACCTTATCAAAATGTAATTTTCTACCCAAATTCCTACTTTTAAGGCAGACTCCTACTCCTACACCCAAATAATTTTTTACTAAGGTAGACAAGACAATTGTGTAGTTTGTGTGGCCTGGCAAACCTTCTTGACTTACCAAATCGATTTTGCACCTGCCACTTGAACGTGGAGGCCTAACCCTTCCGAATTTTTTTTTAGGCCACTCTACTGGGCTCTTATGCAGAACCTTTTGCCAATTCGGGGACCCCATTCTAACCCTGCAATTACTGTCGGGATGAAAACAACTCTTATAGTTTGGAGGCAAACAAGGGCCCAATAAGCCCCTGTGGGGCAATCTCAACCTCTCCAACTTCTCTGCTATTCCAGATCACACTCTATGGGCCAGAAACAGAATTACTCTACTCAAACATATTATGCCGCAAGGCTCCCTAATGTCCTTTAAGGAGCTTCAGGATACTTACCGCTTACCCAATCACCCAATCATGTTTTTTAGATTTCTGCAGCTTCAACATGCACAATTCCCTCACTCTATTACTCTGACGTCTGACTCACTTGAAGCGGATGCTATCCTGCACAAACTTGCCCAAACCATTGTCGAAGCTATATTCCCAAATGTCGCCCTTCACTATCCCTAAAATGACCGCCCTGTATCACAAATCGCAGGCCGATATTCCTACTTTGTTGGGAGATGACTAGGAGGACTGAGTACTCCAATTCCTGAAGACCATGATCTCCTTCAGGGACTAGTTTCTCCTATTGAAATTCCTTCACCAAGATTATTACACTCCTCAACGCTTGTCTATTATATACCCAGGAACCTCGGATACCTGCTTCAGATGAACTGGTACCTACTTTCATGTTTTTTTTAGCTCTGCCCTAAGCTACGACACTTTTGGAGAGGAGTGGTGAATACTGGTAATGCAGTGGGCAACTTTTCCCTCTTGCTAGACCCTACTCTGTGGCTACTGGGCCTTGTGGAGGGCTTGGTGACCACTAAACATGAAAGACTTTTGTATTTTACACTGCCTACTATGTAAGGAGAGAAATCCTTTTAGAATGGAAATCCTCAGTTCACAAAAAGCATACATTGGAGAATTGGAGGAAGTGCAGAGGCATAGGGGACCTCAGGTTAAGGAAAGATTAGTTTAACTGAATTTATTATTTTTTGAGAATTTGGTGCAAAGTTATTCAATAAGGTGTAAGGGACAAGGGAGCACCTGAAGAAAAAAAGGTTTAACCTCAGGATATGGAAAGGCCTCTTCACTTGAAGATGTGAGTATGCTTGCTGCACTTTTCTGTAATAGTGTAATGTAGGGGTGTTTGCTGTTAACCACTTCCCGACCAGTGCACGCTGATGTACGTCGGCAGAATGGCACGGAAAAGCGAATGGGCGTACCTGTACGTCCCTTTAAATTTGCTGCTGTGCCATCGCGCGCACGCGCCACCAGCAGTGCGCGCTTGACGGTCTGGACCTCCGTGAGTTGGATCGATTTCCGCGATCATCTCACGGGGAGGAAGAACGGGGAGATGCTAATGTAAACAAGAATCTCCACATTCTGCCTAGTGACAGTGTCACTAATCTCTGCTCCCTGTGATCAGGAGCAGAGATCAGTGATGTGTCAAACACAACCACGCCCCCCCAGTTAGAAACACGCCCCAGGACACACCTAACCCCTACACTGCCACCTAGTAGTTAACCCCTTCCCTGCCAATGTCATTTACACAGGAAACAGTGCATTTGTATAGCACTGATTGCTGTATAAATGACAATGGTCCCAAAAATGTGTCAAAAATATCTGATGTGTCTGCCATAATGTCGTAGTCATGATAAAAATCGCTGATTGCCGCCATTACTAGTAAAAAAAAATATTAATAAAAATGCCATAAAACTATCCCCTTTTTTGTAAACGCTATAACTTTTGCGCAAACCAATCAATAAACGCTTATTGCAATTTTTTTTTTTTTTTTACCAAAAATATAGAAGAATACGTATCGGCCTAAACTGAGGAAAAAAATAATTTAATATAAATTTTTGGGGGATATTTATTACAGCAAAATATAAAAAAGAATGTGTTTTTTTCAATATTGTCGCTCTTTTTTTGTTTATAGCACAAAAAATAAAAACCGCAGGGGAGATCAAATACCACCAAAAGTAATCTCTATTTGTGGGGAAAAAAGGACATCAATTTTGTTTGGGAGCCAAGTTGCACGACCACGCAATTGTCAAAAAGTAATGCAGTGCCGAATTGCAAAAAGTGGTCTGGTCTTTGTCCAGCAAAATGGTCCGGGGCTTAAGTGGTTAAAGTATAATAAAGGCAACATTTTTTTCAACATTTTTTATATAATGTAGTCTTAGAATTAGGGGTGCACCGAAAGGAAATTTTGGTCCTGAAACTGAAAATGCAGGATGTACTTTGCCAAAAACCAAAACCAAACATGATATTTTTTTTAAAAAAATTTAGATTTTTATATATAATTGAATTATATTCGAGTTTTTAATTAATATCATCAATTTTAATTAATATGACTTTATTGTTGGGCATTATTGGCAACTTAATGCAAGAAAAGCTCAAGAAAAATGCAGTCTCTAACCATCTCTTGTATCATGTCCTCAGTCTCTAACCATCTCTTTTATCATAACTTCAGTCTCTAACCTTCTCTTGTATCATGTCCACAGTCTCTAATCATCTCTTGTATCATGTCCTCAGTCTCTAACCATCTCTTGTATCATGTCCACAGTCTCTAATCATCTCTTGTATCATGTCCTCAGTCTCTAACCATCTCTTGTATAATGTTCTCAGTCTCTAACCATCTCTTGTATCATGTCCTCAGTCTCTAACCTTCTCTTGTATCATGTCCTCAGTCTCTAACCATCTCTAGTATCACGTCCACAGTCTCTAACCATCTCTTGTATCATGTCCACAGTCTCTAACCATCTCTCAGATCATGTCTGCAATCTCTTACTTAAACTTAAACATGCTGCTAATAGTATTGGCAAAATTTCCATTTGGTGCACCTCTAGCAGACATGATACAGGAGATGGTCAGAGACTGCAGACATGATACAAGAAATCAATGCAGCCTCACCAGTGCCCATCAAATGCAGCCTCACCAATGCATGTCATATGCAGCCTACCAGTGCATGTCCGATGCAGCATTGCCAGTGCCTGTCCTATGCAGCCAGCCTATGCCCGTCAGATACAGCCTTGCCAGTGCCTGTCAGATGCAGCCTTCCCAGCCTGTCAGATGCAGCCTTGCCAGTGCATGTCAGATGCAGCCTGCCTGTGCCTGTCAATGGAGCTTTGCCAGTGCAATATCAGATGCAGGCTTGCCTGCACCTGTCAGATGCAGCCTGCCTTTGCCTGTCAGATGTAACCTTGCCAGTGCCTGTCAGATGCAACCTGCCTGTGCCTCTCAGATGCAGCCTTGCCAGTGCATGTGAGATGCAGCCTTGCAAGTGCCTGTCAGATGCAGCCTTGTCAGTGCCTGTCAGGTGCAGCCTTGCCAGTGCCTGTCAGATGCAGCCTGCCTATGCCTGTCAGAAGCAGCCTTGCCAGTGCCTATCACATGAAGCCTGCCTGTGCCTTTGAGATGCAGCCTCACCAGTGCATGTCAGATGCAGCCTCGCCAGTGCCTGTCAGGTGCAGCCTCACCAGTGCATGTGAGATGCAGCCTTACCAGTGCCTGTCGGATGCAGCCTGCCTGTGCCTCTCAGATGTAGCCCGCCAGTGCCTATCAGATGCAACCTAACCAGTGCATGCCAGATGCAGCCTCTCCAGTGCCTGTCAGATGCAGCCTCGCTAGTGCCTGTCAGATGAAGCCTTGCCAGCCTGTCAAATGCAGCCTTGCCAGTGCCTGTCAGATGCAGCTTAGCCAGTGCTGGTCAGATGCAGCCTACCTGTGCCTGTCAAGTGCAGCCTTGCCAGTGCATGTCAGATGCAGCCTGCCTGTGCCTGTCAAAGGAGCTTTGCCAGTGCATGTCAGATGCAGGCTTGCCTGCACCTCTCAGATGCAGGCTTGCCTGCACCTCTCAGATGCAGGCTTGCCTGCACCTCTCAGATGCAGCCTGTCTTTGTATGTCAGATGCAACCTTGTCAGTGCATGTCAGATGCAGCCTCACCAGTGCCTGTCAGGTGCAGCCTCACCAGTGCATGTGAGATGCAGCCTTGCCAGTGCCTGTCAGATTCAACCTTGTCAGTGCCTGTCAGATGCTTCCTCACCAGTGCATGTTAGATGCAGCCTTGCCAGTGCCTGTCAGATGCAGCCTGCCTGTGCCTCTCAGATGCAGTCTGCCAGTGCCTGTCAGATGCAGCCTCACCAGTGCATGCCAGGTGCAGCCTCTCCAGTGCCTGTCAGATGCCAGTGCCTCACTAGTGCCTGTCAGATGCAGCCTTGCCAGCCTGTCAGATGAAGCCTTGCCAGTGTCTGTCAGATGCAGCTTAGCCAGTGCCGGTCAGATGCAGCCTGCCTGTGCCTGTCGGATGCAGCCTCACCAGTGCATGCCAGGTGCAGCCTCTCCAGTGCCTGTCAGATGCAGCCTTGCTAGTGCCTGTCAGATGCAGCCTTGCCAGCCTGTCAGATGCAGCCTTGCCAATGCCTATCAGATGCATCTTAGTCAGTGCCGGTCAGATGCAGCCTGCCTGTGCCTGTCATATGCAGCCTACCAATACCTGTCAGATACAGCCTACCAATACCTGTCAGATGCAGCCTTGCCAGTGCCTGTGGGATGCAGCCTTGCCAGTGCCTGTGGGATGCAGCCTTGCAAGTGCCTGTGGGATGCAGCCTTGCCAGTGCCTCTGGATGCAGCCTTGCCAGTGCCTGTGGGATGCAGCCTCACCAGTGCCCAGATCAGAGAAGGGATCTCCCTCTGTGTCATGAAGCTGGATTGGAATTTCCCGGCCGCAGTAACAATGTCCCGCCTCCTGTGATCACGTCACATTGATTTAATGTCCCAGCATTGGATCAGTGTGCTGTCTATCACAGGAGGAGGGACTACAGCCACCCGGACAATTCAGCTCTGTGAAGAGGGGGGGAGAGGTGGAGAGGGGAGGGCCTTGAGCCACTCGGAAGACACCCTGCAATGGGCGGCCCCCCTTTTCGGCGTCATTATCGGCACCTTTTTTTCTTTAGCGCAACACACAGTGGGTGAATTCCAAAAGTTAAAACACCAAAATAGGGAGATGCAGGGCCTCACCAGTGTAGCGCAAGTGGTTAAAGTGGTGCTAAAGGTAGACTTTTTTTTACCTTAACCGCCTCAATACTGGGCACTTTCACCCCCTTCTTGCCCAGGCCATTTTTCAGCTTTCAACGCTGTCATGCTTTGAATGAAAATTGCAGGGTCATGCTACACCGTAACTATGTGAAATTTGTATCATTTTATTCACACAAAGAGAGCGTTCTTTTGCTGGTATTTAATCCTTGTTGTGTTTTTTATTTTTTTGCAAAAAAAAAAATGGAAAATTTTGAAAAAAAACGTTTTTCTTAGTTTCTCTCTGTAAATTTTGTATATAAGTATTTTTTCTCCTTCACTGATGTGAGCTGATGTGGCTGCACTAATGGGCACTGATGAGGTGGCACTTATGGGTACTCAAGAGGTGGCACTTATGGGCATTAATTAGGTGTGACTAATAAGGAGGCACTAATATGCCACACTTATGGGCACTGTTAGGTGGCGCTGATATATGTGGCACTGATGGGTGGCATTGGTGAGCACTGATAGGTGGCACTGATGGGCACTGATAGGCGGCACTGATGGGCACTGATAGGTGGTACGGATAGGTGGCACTTATAGGCACTGATGAATAGCACTGATGGGTGACGCTGATGGGCATTGCTGGGCAGCTCTGATGGGAATTGATGGGCAACATTGATAGGCGGCACTGATGGGCACTGAAAGTGAGTACTGACTGGCATCAATAATGGGCACTGATTGGTGGCACTGATCATATAACGTCCACCTCCGTCATTTGACAGTGGGCAGGCGGCAAGTGGTTAAAGTGTTACTAAACCCAGAACCTGTATTTACTATATTTGGTGTCCCACAGTACACAGAACATGTAAATTACATTATTTTAGTAAATATAAATAGACAAATACCTTTTCTCATTAGCAGTATATAGCAGCCTTGTGACTTATATCAGTTTCCAGTAAAGCTTGTAGGATGAGTTTTCATTCTCTCCTGATCCTCTCTCTGGACATGTCTGGATAGTGCTGATTGGCCCTGTGCTGATCACATGCAACTTCCCAAGTTCAGTTCTTTTTTTGGAAACAGTGGAAGAAGGGGAGGATCAGAGAGGCAAGATCAAACAGCCTTTATACACAATGCAAAGCATTAACCCCTTAGGTTCCACAGTGAATATAACAAGCATGCTTTACTGCATATACAGACTGATTTTACTGTTGTGGGATTAATAACACTTTAATGTGTTATGTGCATTAGGGCAGGAGTCTCCAAATTTTCCAAACAAAGGGTCAGTTTACTGTCCTTTAAAATTTAGGTGGGCCAGACCTTGGCCAGTGGCCCTAGAAAATGCCCCAGGGTCATTGGGAGTAAACAATGCTCAGGCTTGGTGGTCAGTGAGAGTAAAACAAATTCCATAGCGCTATAATCAGTAGCCATTGGTATTAGTGGGAGGAATAGTGCCCCTTCACTGGTATAAATGGAGGGAATAGGTCCCATTATTAGTATCAATGGAAGGAATAGTGCCCCATCATTTTTGCCAGTAAGAGGAATAGTGCCTCGAAGGGCCAGATAAAGACAAGCAAAGGGTGGCTGTGGGCTACAGTGCAGCTCCCTATACTCACCTGAGCCTGATCCAGATCCAGCAATGTGCGCGAGAGCAGTGGCTCTCTTGACTGTCTCCCTCCTCCTTCACTCAGACACAGCAGTGGGAGCCATTGGCGGATGTCAATTAAAGCCAGTGCAAACGGAGTGGGGGGACAGGGGCTGAGCTGAGATCAGTGTGTCCATAGAAACACAGAGCCAGCTCGGGAGCGAGCACGCACGAGTGCCCTATAGCAAGCTTCTTGCTACGGAGGCACTCAGTGAGGAGAGAAGTCAGGAGGACCAGCAGGGGACCCGAGAAGAGGAGGACCAGAGCAGCTCTGTGGAAAGCCATTGAACAGAGCAGGTGAGCAGAATATGTTTGTTATTAAAAAAAATGAATCTTTTACAACCAGTTTTAGGCAGCTCCCTCTAGTGACTGGGTTTGGGTGGTGTCAACTGGGTTGTAAAGTCAGTTTCGGCTATCTTCCTTATCAAGAAGTTAAGGAAGGTCAGAAAACAGGTAACTCAGCGTTCACTTCTACACAGCTTTAATGCTGTCAGGGAAACATTTAGTCAGAGAGCCCTCTCTAGATACCAGTAGCTCCAGGGATCTGCCTTCAGGGTCCCACTGCAACACCAAGGCCCATGTGACAGGTGACTGGGAACCCATGCATCCAACACTACAACAAGATGACCCACTGGCAGATGACCCACTGGCAGGCCAACTACCTCATTTCAAACCTGAGCCCATGGTGATACCAAGCACCTTTTCTTCTCTCTACTTACTCTCACTTTTCACCCATCACAGACTTGGAATGTCTAGACAGGTTTGGATTGCTTTGTAATACCTTTACTTTAACATAACTTGTTTGCAAACAATTTTTTCATCAGAATTGCTAGTACTCCACTGTAAACAGTGTTATGGGTTCTGTTACTCTCATTAAAAGTGTAGCATCTGTCCAGTCCATCACAAGAAATCTTTCCCATACTAAGGGCAATGTTTTTAACAGTATGGGTAATCACAGTGCTTTTAAATCTATCTCTCTGCTGTCCTTTGTGGTTCTCCCACTTGCCCCCAGAAGGGAAAGCCCTCACGTAAGGTACTTCTGTACTTAACTGCATGGCTTCTGATCTCACTCCCAGAAGGTGTGGCCATGTGGAACCAAACTCAGCTTCATATGATGGAGTTTATGCTTTCCCATACAGGTCTCCCTTACTGCGATGCAGTACATGGTATTTATATACCATGTCCATGCCAAAAAGGCTGCAGAAATCTCACATGAGCTCATTATCCTTTAACACAAAATGGCACCCCAAGGCCACAGCAGAGGACACATTAGTCCAATGCTGAGCTAAGCTTAGATGAATTTTGGACATATAGTGGAACCCGGAAACATTACAACAGAATCCTCCCAAAAAATTACAATGTGGTCCTAACATCTTGCTATACTGGCTTCTAAAATGTTGAGTAGACAAAAGCACAAACAACTACATGTACTTTTTGGAAGGGGCTTAATGCGTTCAATCAGGGGCTCACTAGTAGTGTTTGCTAAGGCCATCTACAGGCGGAGGCTGCCCCCATGTGAAATCATCATTAAGGTAGTGCTCTGACTTAGAAGTGAGAACGCTCTCTTGCACATGTTTGGTTAACTCTCCAGATCCTGGTAAAGTCACAGTACTATACTCGCTAATGCCTGCACTTACAGGTTCAAGCAGTGGTCATGTGAAACCAGCATTAAGGCAGCACTCTAGCTTAGAAGCAAGCAAGTTTCTCTTGCACAGTTAACCCTTTGTGTACATTCACTTAATAATGGTTACACTTTTACTTCAACTGCTCTCTAACTTCTATCCATGGATGCAGCAATCCCAATTGGGTACTTGATAAGGCAATGTTTACCTAGCTCACTTATATGCTTAATGATACATAACATAAGTGATTAAAACCTTTTATGTATATGAATCAACCCATGCGGTTGCAGCTATAACCCATGAAATCAATAAGGAATGATAACTGTGTAAAAAGAATAACAATCACATTTATTTATACAGAAAAGAAAGAATAGAATAATCAGACTACCATATATAACATAGGGGATACAACCGTAAAACAAAAATGTTACCAATGATACAAAGTAATACAAATAGGAATATTGCTATAATGGACCTACAAATGCTATCAATGTATTAAAACAAATCATAGGACAGAAAAAGTTACAAAAAAGAAAAGAGAAATAAAATAATACAGATTAGGCTGTCGAGGGGGTTTCAGTTGGAGAGGGGCACCCGTCAGGGCTGCCCCCTCTCCCCCTCGCTATTTGCGCTGGCGCTGGAACCTCTGGCGGTGGCCCTGAGGGCCTCCTCGGGGGTGGAGGGGCTAAAAATTGGCTCCCTTGAGGAGAAGGTGTCGCTCTACGCCGATAATGCTCTGCTCTATTTGAGAGATGCGGACTCCTCATTACGAGCGGCTCTGGAAATTTATAACGTGTTCGGTCGTTTTTCTGGGATCAGAATAAACTGGACCAAATCTGTCCTGTTTCCTCTGGACCCAGGGTCGAGGGCGGCTGCAGCAGACACTCAACTCCAGTGGGTCAGTGAATTCAGGTTTCTCGGGGTAGTGGTAGGCAGTGACCCGACGCACTACTACGACCTTAACTTGAAACCTGCCCTCCTTCAGCTGAAGGCTAGATGTGCCTCCTGGGGGAAGCTTCCCCTGAATTTGCTGGGTCGCATTAACCTGTTAAAAATGGTGTTCCTCCCCAAGTTCCTCTATTTTTTCAGGAACTCCCCCGTTTTGATCCCGGGTGCTTTTTTTGCCGATCTCGATAGCTGTGTTGGGTCCTTTATTTGGGGGGGCACCACCCCTAGACTTGCAAGGTCCACTTTGTGTCTGGCTGTGCGATGTGGAGGGCTGGCTCTACCCAACTACAGGATCTATTAATGGGCGGCGATCCTTGTGGCGGTCCGTTGGTGGTTTGCCCGTTCTAGGACGAACGCTGCGGTCTGCATTGAGGCAGCTGGGGTGGGTTCTTTAGATGATCTTAGCAATTTAGTATACCGAGGCCCTGGTGCACGTCCAGTGCTTCCACTTCCGACTAGAACGACACTCAAGGTGTGGGGGTTGGCCAGGAGACGGTTTATTAAGCCGGGAGTCTGGTCTCCCCGGCAGCCGCTGTGGGAGAACCCTGGGTTCCCACATTTTCGGACAGTGCCTGACCCGATGGTGTGGGTGCGCTATGGGGTGCGGACGTTAGGGGACATTATCACGGGGGGGAAGATTGGGGTCGTATGGGGAACTCGCCACCAAATTAAATTTGCCCAGGTGGATGTACTTCCGTTACCACCAACTAAGACATGCAGCCAGGGTGCAGCTGCCAGCAGTTACGAGCCTCTCTATGGATCCTGTGGAGGAGCTACTAACTCTGGACCAGCTCTCCAAGCCTCTCTCGTCCTTATACACCTCGCTACTCAGTGTGGACTCTCCTAAGATGGAGAAATTGTGGGAGGCTTGGCAGAGGGATATTCCCGCCCTGGAGAGAGAGGATTGGAATGACTGCTTTGAGGATAGTCTTGGCCTGGTGATTTCCTCTAGGGATAAGGTAATACAGACCAAGTTTCTACATAGAGTTTATTATACTCCACAGCGGCTGCACAGACTGTATCAGCGGAGAGACCCTGCCTGTACCAGGTGCGGGGCGGCGGTGGGAACATTCTTCCACATGTTCTGGAGCTGCCCGGCAGTGGCCGGCTTTTGGACTGATGTGTTTGACACCATTAATGAGCGTCTTGGCTTCTCTCTGCCCCGGTCACCGGAGCTGGCTCTTCTTGGCATTCAGGAGGAGGATCAGCGGCCTCGCTACTCCAAACTCCTGATTGCCTTTTTGCTTTATTATGCCAAGAAGGCCATTCTCCTTCGCTGGACCTCTGCCTCCCCCCCCCCCCCGACGCTGGCTCTGTGGGAAGACATCATTAACAAGGCCCTACCGTTGTACAAAATGACATATATCAGCAGGAAGTGCCCTAGGAAGTTTGATGGCATATGGCTGCCCTGGACGGGAGGAGATAGAGAGGGAAATAAGAACTACTACCGCTGGATCCGTGGGTTGGTCCTCCTCCCTCTACCCCCTCCCTCCCCCCTCTTTCCCTTGTCTTTCCCTTTCCATGTCCCCACCTCTGCCCCTTCTTCTTCCCTTGGTCTTTCCCTTTCCTACCCACCCCTCCCCCTTCCCCCCCCTTTGCGGGGTTCGATGGGGGTACAGTGGCTACCATATTACATTATCTGTTCCGTGAAATCTGACTGTCCACTGCCCTCGCAGGGTACTGTCGGGGGAAGGTTGTATAACATATATTGTATTCCACGTGGACCATACTGTATTCCAATTTCCTTTTCTTTTGATGTGTGTTTGTACATTGTTTTTTTCTGGATTGTAACCTGTGTGTCTAATATCAATAAAGCAAACTTTATTCACTGTGAAAATAATACAGATTACATAGAGAACTTTTACGTGACCTTATTTGATCTAGACCGTGAACCGAAGAGAACTAGCATCCCTAGGCTTTGGTTTTTATGTTGTTAGAATAACCCATTCCTACCAATCAAAACTCAGGATCACCTCATTTCAGAAGTGGCACTGAATCCTGATTGGCTACCCCTGAAGCCTCCTAAATGTTCATGATCATGATGATTAGATATGATCATTATGATTTAATAAGCAATCCCCTTTGATCCCCAGCCCAACCAGTTCCAACATATATATATGTGTATATATATATTTATGGTCCAGAGCCCTCTGACCGATACGGATAAGGATGACAAACAAGGTTAACATAAACTCGCTTACTTGAAATGGACCTGAAAGTGTGCCCTGGTCTGACGTACGGTATACCAAAATAAGGGGGCATACCTTAGATAGAGAAGTGGGTGATAAATGAAATGAATATGAATGGAGTGAAATGAGTACTCTCATGAGGAGTATAATGTTTGAGAAATGCCCTGAAAAAGGGGATGGGTGGGTGGGTATCGCGCACCGGAACCGACGAGGAGGATAGGCGAACGGGCTGGTTATATACTCTACCGGGCTCCTCCCATAATTTCAGGCCACCATACTGGCCTTTCTATTTATGGTCCAGAGCCCTCTGACCGATACGGATAAGGATGACAAACAAGGTTAACATAAACTCGCTTACTTGAAATGGACCTGAAAGTGTGCCCTGGTCTGACGTACGGTATACCAAAATAAGGGGGCAAAACATTCAGGTAGGGGTTGCATTTTATTGATTCAAGTTTGTTACTGGGTGAGCTCGACAAAGGCCTGGGCCATCTCCACTAGCGGATTGGGTATGTAGCGGGCGAAACAGGTGGACCTCCATCTGCCCAACTTCTTGATAATGTGGTCCGGGACCCCTTGGCGGGATGCTGTTGAAGCTGCTCCGATACGAAATGAATGTCCGGAGTAGTGAGTAGGATAGAGGTGAAGGATACCCAGGAGTATCCTGAGATGTTCCATAAAGCGGGCAGCGTTCAGAGGCTTAGTGTGAAATGGCAGAAGCGGACTAGTTCCTGGTTGATCAGCCAAAAAGGGTCAACAAGCGGGTGAGAATGGCGACCAGGTACCAGCGGTTGTTGGACTTATAGAAGTGTATGTCCGTACCCGAGCCGAGCTGCTGTGTCTTGGAGACTGCTAAGTGTAAGACGAAATGGTCTTTGTATCGGACCAGGTGGTGCTTGCACAGCATGCGTGCTGTGAGGCTACTACAAGTAAACTCGCTTGGCCGTAAGAAGCCGTAGAAGGCCGGGTGTATGGCTGCTTGTAAATGACACTAATGTGGAGACCGAAAAGGTGAAGTGGCCAGGATATCTGACATATTTCTAAAACGTCTCCTGTGATAGGCAGTTGTTTGGTGCCGGCCATCGGCTGGCGCTTCTGGATACCGCGCATAACAGCCTGAACGGCGTGGTAAAATAAGGAGGGTACGGTAGGGTCCTGGAGGGAGGTGAAATGTTATACACCGGTCAGGTATAGCTGGATCGTATTAAAGGATAACGCCAACTGCGAGTGGCAGTAGGAAAAGAAGGCTATGACTTGCTTGACACGGGACGTCTCTGTGCTGTGATACGTGATGAAGCGGTTAAAGGCCCTCCAGGCTGATTGATAGGCCTTGAGGGTATTGCGGGAAAAGGGAGTGATCAATGAGTTGGGTAGCCGCTAGGAGGTGAGGGCTAATCCAGGGTCAGTTGAGACCAGTCCGGGATAACTGCTGATGTTGGTCCGGCTCCGGGTACCTGATCGGAAAACGAGACAAGGTTAAAGCACGAGAGGGCGTCCGCTGCCTGATTGAATTTACCGGGGATAAAGGAACAACGGATGTTGAACTGAAACAGCAACAAGAGCTGGACGAGTCGACGTAGGAAGGACATAATCAACAGAGAGGACGCCTTGGCGCAGCCAGGAATTGCCAGTAACTGGGGAGGCCAGGGAGCTGCGAGCCAGAGGTGGCCAAAAACAGCCGCAAGCCCGTGGAGGCCGCTGCGTCGGTCATCACCTGGGGAGAAAGGGAAGACACGGAGGGAATGAACAGGGAGACGCCATTCCCAGACGATAGGTATTCCTCCCGCATAGCAAGGACTGCTATTGCCGCGGGATCCAGGCTGAGGACTTGCTCTGGATCCTGTGAGAGGGACAGTAAGACCAATAGGCGTGACACAAAGGCGCGACCCTGAGGGATGATGCGCATAGGGAAACTCGACATGCCGTGTAGGGACTGTAGGTGTCTTTTGGATGACTAGACTGGGGAATATGCGAGGATATTATATGCCCCTAAAGATGGTAGTTGTGATGGGCGAGCGTTTGCCGTTGGCTATGGGCTGATGCCTCTGGATGCCTCGTAGTGGGGATCTTGCTGTATGGGCCGAATGACAGATGGCTCTCCGTGCACTGTGAGGATAAGAAATGCTGAACGCTGGCTAGAAATAGCCTGGGCGTGCTACAGGAAGAAGCCAGTTGCGTGTGTCAACATGATCCTGGTGCGGGACGGAAGTTGAACTCAACTGTCCTAAGGAAGAGACGGGTAGACTGACAACAGTGAGTGGTTTGTAAGAAAAGCCACAGGAGACGAGTGGCCAATTAAGTGCTGCTGAAAATGACGTGTAGCCAGTTCGTGTGCCACTGAGAACGTGCTTGCCAACGAATGATTGCAAGAAGTTATGCTAAGTCGCGAGCCTTGGCATGACCAAAAGTGTGTTAAACGTGTGCTTGCGACAATTGCCCGGGAGTTTGTCACTGGAGATGTGTACGTAGTGACTGTGAGCCATTCGTGTTACCGCATGTGCACTGCGAAGACTGCAGGAGTTGTGCTTGAATGTATGTTTGGACGCGTGCTTGCAAGATGTTACCCAGGATGCGTGCTTGCTATGATTGCAAGATGTTATGCTAGGATGCGTGCCTGCAACTAATGCAAGGAGTCATGCCAGGACTCGTGCTTGCAACGATTGCAAGGAATTATGGTAGGTCACATGGGTAGCCAGGCCGGAAAGACAGAAGTCCATCCAGTCCCACCACAAATCAAAATAAATAAGGTATCACACAACCGGACACACCCAATTCTACGCCCGCAGCTGATCCAGAGGAAGGCAAAAAAACCCCAACAGAGCATAGCCCAATTTGCTACAGCAGGGGAAAAAATTCCTTCGTGACCCCTCGAGAGGCAATCGGATTTTTCCCTGGATCAACTATACCTATAAATATAAGTGATTCTTGATTAAAGGTTATTGGCGCTACCTCCACCCAGTTAATTTCAGTAACACTCTTTGCTTCCTCAAACCTTTTATGTCTATCTATCACCTTAACGTGTCCCCAGGGACTATGTGAATTAAACCCGTGTTCCGTATTTTATCTCAACAACACCCCATTTATCCAACACCTTAAACTCAAGGCAAAAATTGATTGCACCCCACTTTGTATCACCTAAGTGAGCTAGTGCCACTTATTTTACATATAGTTTCATTAATATTTAAGAATCTCAGATCAAAAAGATATAAATATAAATACGAAAAATAAAATAAAAAGTGATTGGTAGAGGCCTCTGCCGTAGAAAAACCTAACCACAAACAAAAAGCCAAAAAACACAGAAAAAAAACACAGAAAAAAAGGGGAGAAAAGAACCCCCAGAAATTTTAGTGTTTACCAGTGCCAAACCTCTTCCTAATTGGGGAAGAAAACTATCTCCAATTTTCATACAAATTCTTTGTGCTAGTTATTAAATATTAAATACACCAGATCTCCTTATATTAATAAGTGTAAAAGGAGGAAGCACAAGATTTCCTCATGCAGTAATATCCCAAAAAAATATACAGTAAACAAAAAATCAAAAAAGACAAAATATGTGAAAAGTCCAATTACATCCAGTGGTCTATACACCAATCCACGACCATGTGAGAATGTGAAAGGGTCAAATGAGACCAATATATGTAAGAAATAAACAATATAAATATCATAAAAATATTTCAACTATAATCAAAAATACTACACCATGAGGGAATTTTCTTTTATTTGAGGAATCACTATTGGATATAAGGACTTACCTGCATCTCTTTAAAAGACCTTGAGAAGAACCCATTGAAGATATAACTGGATGGTTATATTAGCTTTATTAGCACGAAAGTCACTAATAAAGCGCAGGCAATCTCACGAAAGTCACCTTTCCTGTATTCTGAAGAGGCGTAATTGCATTGATACGGTTATAGAAGACTCAATGGCTGAAATATTTTTATGATATTTATATTGTTTATTTCTTACATATATTGGTCTCATTTGACCCTTTCACATTCTCACATGGTCGTGGATTGGTGTATAGACCACTGGATGTAATTGGACTTTTCACATATTTTGTCTTTTTTGATTTTTTGTTTACTGTATATTTTTTTTGGGATATTACTGCATGAGGAAATCTTGTGCTTCCTCCTTTTACACTTATTAATATAAGGAGATCTGGTGTATTTAATATTTAATAACTAGCACAAAGAATTTGTATGAAAATTGGAGATAGTTTTCTTCCCCAATTAGGAAGAGGTTTGGCACTGGTAAACACTAAAATTTCTGGGGGTTCTTTTCTCCCCTTTTTTTCTGTGTTTTTTTTCTGTGTTTTTTGGCTTTTTGTTTGTGGTTAGGTTTTTCTACGGCAGAGGCCTCTACCAATCACTTTTTATTTTATTTTTCGTATTTATATTTATATCTTTTTGATCTGAGATTCTTAAATATTAATGAAACTATATGTAAAATAAGTGGCACTAGCTCACTTAGGTGATACAAAGTGGGGTGCAATCAATTTTTGCCTTGAGTATAAGGTGTTGGATAAATGGGGTGTTGTTGAGATAAAATACGGAACACGGGTTTAATTCACATAGTCCCTGGGGACACGTTAAGGTGATAGATAGACATAAAAGGTTTGAGGAAGCAAAGAGTGTTACTGAAATTAACTGGGTGGAGGTAGCGCCAATAACCTTTAATCAAGAATCATTCCATTAATGCAGGTTGTTTAGTGCAGCCTTTGCATATCAGGGTGGCAGCAACCTCATAAAACAAAGAAAGCTTATACTTAATCTTTTAAACTAATAAGATAAAAATTAGATAGAAGAATTGTAACCAATAAAAAATTATATAGAACACAAGGTTACAGGTATAAACTAACACCTATACATACTCCTGCTGATCAAGACCTATTCCATAGGCGCGGCTTTACTTGTATAATTATCCTATAAATATAAGTACCCCGTAATACAACGTACCTTTAGGAAGGTATCCAGACTTTCCCCAAAGCAATCTATCGAGCAGCCAGAAGTGCCTGCCAACAATGATTGCCATAAGTTGTGCCTGGACATCTGCTTGCAACGATTGCAAGAGGTCTATGCTCGAATGCGTGCTTGCCATGATTGCAAGAGGTCTATGCTCGAGTGCGTGCTTGTAATGAGTGCAAGAGGTCTATGCTCGAATGCGTGCTTGCAATGATTGCAAGAGGTCTATGCTCGAATGCATGCTTGCAATAAGTGCCAGAGGTCTATGCTCGAATGTGTGCTTGCAATGATTGCGAGAAGTCTATGTCTGGATGCGTGCTTGCCATGATTGCAAGAAGTCTACGCTTGGATGTGTGTTTGCAACGATTGCAAGAAGTCTACGCTTGTATGTGGAGAAAACAGCGAGACACGCCTAAACGAAGCTGTGTTTCCCTTCCGAGGCAACTTATAATGAAATGAGGCCGAGGAGCAAGGCCCCCGGTAGGCGTCCAAACATTGAAGAATCAACTGGACCCAAACCAGGAAGCGGTATGTGACAGTGAAATGAGAGAACCTGCCATGACAGAGATCCAGATCGCCATGCCACAACTTGCGACTGAGCACGAAACGGATTCTGGAGCATGTACTGAAATGAGGCCATTCCTGGGGCACGCCGAGACGAATTTAGTACACAGCTGTGACTATTCGTACCGGAACGTGATAGGTGAAATGAAATGAAAACCCATGACAAAGACAAGAATCGGAGGACGAGCCCATGAACCAAACAGATGAATCCTGTCTTTGGAGCATGTACTGAAATGAGGCGTAGCAGCTGGGCACGCCAGAACGAATCAGTGCATAAAAAACAAAATGCGTCAGGATTCGAATTGGAGCGTAATAAGTGACAGAAATGATATGCCATGACAGAGACAAGATTCAACGACTGGACTGATGGTTACAACAAAGAATCCGTCTCTGGAGCATGTACTGAAATGAGGCATAGCAGCTGGGCACACCAGAACGGATCAGTGCAAAAAAGAATGCGACAGGATTCGAATTGGAGCGTAATAAGTGACAGAAATGATATGCCATGACAGAGACAAGATTCAACGACTGGACTGATGGTAACAATAAAGAATCCGTCTCTGGAGCATGTACTGAAATGAGGCGTAGCAGCTGGGCACACCAGAACGAATCGGTGCATAAAAAATGCGACAGGATTTGAATTGGAGTGTAATAAGTGACAGAAATGATATCCCATGACAGAGACAGGATTCAACGACTGGACTGTAGGTTACAAAGAATCCGTCTCTGGAGCATGTACCGAAATAAGGCGTAGCAGCTGGGCACACCAGAACGAATCGGTGCATAAAAAATGCGACAGGATTTGAATTGGAGTGTAATAAGTGACAGAAATGATATCCCATGACAGAGACAGGATTCAACGACTGGACTGTAGGTTACAAAGAATCCGTCTCTGGAGCATGTACCGAAATGAGGCGTAGCAGCTGGGCACACCAGGACGAATCGGTGCATAGAAGAATGCGACAGGATTCGAATTGGAGCGTAATAAGTGACAGAAATGGTATGCCATGACAAAGACAAGAATCAGGGACCGTGCGTGAACCTGCGAGTGACTCAGTCTCTGGAGCATGTACAGAAATGAGGCCGAACCCTGGGGCACTTCAAAGCGAATCGGTGCACCAGAGGTGCGACAGGATTCGCGCCGGAGCGCGGCTAGTGACAGAAATGATTTGAAACGGTAGAAATGACTGGGACTGAAATGACTTGAAATGAGATGAAATGAGATACATAACATAACTGCATGAATGATGAGATATATTCGAACTGGAGCAGACCAACCGATACGTGCGGACTGCTTGCTTTGTCGTAACAAGCAGTCGGCTGTGAGTCGAACGATTCGACCGATACTAATAGAAACGCTCGGGGAGTCGAACGGTTTCGAATGCCGTACCTGCGAATGAATCTCCTGACGTGGCGTGATCGAACATGTCGAAAGGTGATAACGACTACATCGAAGTAGAAACAGTGACATGAGTACGAGAGCCACAGTAAAACATTAGACTGAAAAGAAGTGAGCGGTTCGTGAGTTCAGGGAATGTCGATGGGACATTTGTAATACATGAACTGAAGAGGGGGTGCCGAAGCCCTACCTGCGACAGCCGGCCCAACGTGTAACGACAAATTCGATGGGTATGACGACACTCCGATGGCAAAACCCACGGACGCTGATGAACGGGAAGACGATTTGTCAAGACGGAGACGAACAACGCGGGAACTCACGAACAGGCTCACTGCGTTTGGTCTAGGATAGTCGGCCCTTGATATCTGACGTATCAGATATCGCGCACCGGAACCGACGAGGAGGATAGGCGAACGGGCTGGTTATATACTCTACCGGGCTCCTCCCATAATTTCAGGCCACCATACTGGCCTTTCTATATATATATATATATATATATATATATATGTATATATATATATATATATATGTATGTATATATATATATATATATATATATATATATATATATATATATATATATATCCAATGGGGTGTGGTAATTTAATTAGAGAGTCCTTTAAAGTTCCTTGTTATAAATATAATATTTCAAAAGATCCACTACAGTCCCCCCTGAAGTTCATCCTTGAACTTATGTCCTCCTTCAATGATTTTGTACCCACCCACAACAGCCCAGAAGCCCCGACCCTTTCCACACTACCACTGCAGTCTCCTCTTCCTTTCTTGAACATGCCGGAACCCATCATGGTAGACTTGAGACAGCAAAGAAATCCTGGTGACTTTGAGACTTCACATACGAACTATGAGTGCCTGTACTGCAATGTTTCATCACCCCTCTGCCTTGGAAGAGCGGAACTCAAACACAATGGCGGAATCCGGACATATATAGTCCTGTAACTTGGTAATACGGCGTAATCTTTGCACCGATTGGATCAGACCGCGAGACAGCACTTTTCAGCATGGTGAAGGAAAGTTCAGGAGAGTCTTATTCGTTGCACATTTGTCTCAAGAGATGGCTTGGTTGTCGCTGCTTCTTCAGGTGGTGGTCAGGTGGGCCTCCAGACAGTCGTTCATGAATACAAAAAAGAAAGGAGAACGTCAGTGTACAGTTATTGGAGGAATGCCAGACAGGAGCAGCGGTGTGCCCATGAAGGCTAAATACTTATAAGGGGTGTAATGTGGACGAAGAAGGTGGGATCCCCACAGAGTACAGAGTCCGAGCAACAGCCAGTATCATCCATGGCCCTTGATGGTAGGGATAGTCAACACTGCCTGTTTTTGCCAGGTCCCTGGGTTCACCACACCTGCTCAAGGGGCTAAGGTTAAAGCAGTAGGAAGACTAGGGGAGGTAGAATTACATTAAGACATAAAACCTGGATGTCCAGGGATACTCTGGTTTTACTGGGTGTAAAATATGTTACTGGGGGGCAGGAATTCTCACGCCTCCTAATTCAAAAATTCTATGACTGATGTCTTAATTATATTAGTTTTGAGGAGATAGATGATAGAAACTAAAAGAAAGCATAATATTAAAGAAGGAAAGGAACTGAAGAGAGGTGAGTAATGAAAATGAACAAGAAAAATTGTAAAAATAATAATGAAAAAAACTACAGATTTAATGCTGCTCCAACCAAGATTTTTAGTTTAGATTCCATTTTAGACTGTTAAAGAGCATTGCATCTGTATTCAAAATAAATAAATAAAATAATACATTAGTTGCCCTAAAAACTATTGCTGAGTGCTAAAAAACAAAAACGAAAAAGAAAAAAAAAATACATCTTTAACAAAAAGGGCAACTCCTCTCCCATTAGCAGTATATTTGCAGGTCAGGTACACAGATATTGACAGAGAGAGAAAAAATTATTGAAACTTTTAGAATTTAGGTAAACCTGACTGCACATTATTACTCAAATTGTTATAGGCTTCTCCCCAAAACAATCAAAAAAAAAAAATAGTTCTTGGGTCCTCTTTTAAATGCGCACAATACTCTACCTCAGTCTATTAATAGTTACCCACATAGGGACAACAACAAGGTGAAGTCTACTAAAGTTGTGGCCCTTGACTGTACCTGAATGAACTTTTCCCATTAAGAAACCTTAGTTTGCGATATTTGGATTAACCTCTTTTGATCTTACGATCACCCAAATCGTCCACTTCACTTCTCTTAAGACATCCTGATTTCCAGCTCCCTTGTTACCTCCTCCCACGCTCAACATCAAGACTGCTCCAGAACCTATGGAACTCCCCAACCCCAATATGTCAGGCCAGGTCCTACCCTTTTCACACCTAGGTGATCCCTAAAAAAACTTTTTTATTGCAGGTTACCCCACCTTCACCTAAATGTTACCTCAGCCAGCTCCATGTTAGATCATTTCCAGCAGCTATTTTTTTGTACCACTCTCCTCCCCATCATTTTGAGCCCAACGGAGGTTTCAGTAGATGTAAGGGGATGTCAGGTTTGCTACAAAACCTTTCTTCAGGGGTGATCAGGGTACAACCCAGTGTTCCTGCTATAGCTATGCCAAGGGCAAGAGGAGATGTACAATAGACTCCCCGAGGTAATGTACCCTGCTAAGTACAATTTAACCTGATGCTGAAAACAGTGCATCATTAGACATGTGATACCAGCACCAGTACCCTAGCCTCAAGTATTTTTAACTTTGTTTAGGACCAGTTGCACACTACCCCAGCATCCATTAGACATGACCCCCTCTTGTGCCAGCATTGTTGCCTTTTCCTATAGTATAACACCTTCCTTTCTCCAGCATTTATCAGTACCAGTCATCTGAGGCTGTCCAGACTCAAACTATCAGAACAAGATGGACTCCACGGTGTAACACAGTGGAGTCTGATAGGATAGTACCCAGATTGACTGTGATATCTGCACAATGTACCATCCCTGCCATTAGGGATAAGAACAGTGCAAGTTAGATTTTGATGATCCTGGAAATGAGTCATCCACCAATCTATTATGACTCATAGGCAACCTGGTTACTACTCCCACCTACCTGTCCTTGCAAAGTGATGCTGGACAGAGCAAGTTGGTTTTCCTAACCACTTCCCTGATATATATCACAACACCTCCCAATGTGGTCTTGAGTATATCTAGCTCCATAGTGTTTTAAGGGACCCAGTGCCCCTCCTCCAGCTCCAACGGCAGTCTCCATTAAGCCTCTCTTTATCCTAAGTATGGGAAATAATCTGAATACCCGGATTGAAAACCACCTGCCAACAAGTATACTCAATTCTTTATAGAGGCTGCACCCCTTTTCCCTCCTTTATCAATTCAGTAATCAGACAAGGCTATCCTTCACCCATACAAAATAAACTACTTACACTCTTCAGACAGGACTTACATGAATGACAGGGGCATAGTGTAACACTGGGGCGCTGGTCTTCCTGGCATGCAGAACACAGACAACTAGTTAAGGTACTCAAGGAGTCTAGAACTGGAAGGACACCCATGGGTATTAACTGAGGAGAATACAGCATGCCTACACATATAACCAAAGTGAGGGTCCTTGGAATAGTCAAGAGCTGGTAACACCCCACACAGTCTTCCTGCACAACTTTTCTCCAGATTCACCCAAAACCATACACCACAAGGCCAGACCTATACATTCCCAACTTGTATGCAATCAGGCAGGTCCTCGTACTACACATTTGAAGGTAAATCTAAAGGAAACTGAACAACAAAAACTGCATAATGTCTATCCAACTTGAGGAATTGCTGCTACCAGACACAACTGGCCAACAGGCAAAGAAAAATCCCTTGCAACACTGAGGCACCAGGATCACTGAACAATAAGGGGTACAATTTGAGCCGACCGGTGTGCCTTGAAACACACAGATATTAGTGACAGATACGCAACAGACACATTAGACAATTGGTAACAAATAGCAATGGAAAAACAGTAACACTGGGCAGGAAGCAGGCTTGAAATACACATGGGGACACACAGATTGCTAGAGACAGTAACATACCGTAGCCTAAGGCAAAGAGCCATGCTTGAAAAGAAAGCACTGACTGGGTGTGTCACTAATTACAATAATAGCAGGGGGGATTAAGCAGTCTTAACCACTTCAGCCCTGGAAGAATTTACCTCCTTCCTGACCAGAGCACTTTTTGCGATTCGGCACTGCATAGCTTTAAAGACAATTGCACGGTCGTGCGACGTGGCTCCCAAACAAAATTGACGTCCTTTTTTCTATAATAACCGGTACTTCTTCTTAAACCCATAACATCTGTTTTGTAAGGTTGTAATTCATTCAGAGATCCATCCCATTTTATTAGCCCCTTCTCAACCTGTATGGATGCATTCTCAGGATTTTGGAATGGGACCCATGACCTAGGTGGTCCATACTTCTTACACCTAGGCCACATGGTGAAGCACGCAAAGTACACTTCAAAATCACATCTTATCTAAAGTGGTACAACATCTCTTAACAAACAGCTTTCTTTTAGATGACTGAGAATGTTCGATGGCTACAACTGGATTAGTAGCTGGCTGTTTACAAGACATAGGGGCAATTTTTATAGAAGTCTTACCTTCCAGGGATTTAGTCTTGTTGGTACATACCTTAGGTGTGGAGGATGTCCCCCGGAATTCAGACCTACCAAAATCTGCTTTGTTATCCACTCTATCTGGCTCCTGGCAGCCGACAGATAATGGTTTCACTTCACTTTCTGCATCCTTCAGTCTCTTCCCCATCCAATGAACATCCTCCTCTAATTTCTGTTTTTCTAGTACTAATTGCTGGTGGATAAGCCTCAGAATTTGACATAGAAGCTTCTAAAGTACTGATGTTACCTTTGGTTATTTCTAGCACGTCTTTTAGGGATGTGTTTTTCACTTTCAAATGTTCATACTGTTTCGCTAACCACCTGGCCGCAAAGATAAGTGGTGTTGTCCTGTGCACTTACTATGGCTTCTTCCAGTGAAATTAAATTTCACATCCTCTCCCGTCAGCGGGACAGAAAGTGTCCCTTCTGCCTTAATGCCAGCGTGGCCAATTGCTCTCCATGTCCTGCTGCTCTCGCTTCCTCTTCCTGTACCTCCCAATCCCCCTGTACTTCATCTTTTACTGGGGTATAAGTATCAGACTTGTGTTTTGGCTCTCCCTTTTTCTTAACCACTGAAAGGTGATAGTGCATGTTAGGCCCTTAACACTATGCTGACAAGGACTGGGCAATTGCTCCTCGTCTCCCTGAGGTAGATAAGGAGAGCTATGATGTAATCGGTATTGCTGAAACTTGGCTTCATTCCTCACATGACTGGGCTATTAATATTCCTGGCTATAGACTCTTTCAGAAAGACAGAGGAAAGGAAAAAGGTGGAGGGGTCTGTCTGTATGTGAGAAGTGATCTCAAAGCGAGTGTGAAAGAGGACCTGGTAGATGGAGAGTGTGATGAGTCTGAAGCATTATGGGTGGAACTGCATACAGATGTGCGTAGTTCAAAGTTAATAAATGGAGTTTGTTATAGACCACCCAATGTTAATGAGGAAGTGGAGACTCAGCTCTTTGCACAGATAGGAAGGGCTGCAAAGGCTGGGACAGTGATAATAACGGGGGATATTAACTACCCAGAAATTGACTGGAGTAATGGCACTGCTGGGACACTTAAAGGGCATAAATTTATAAACCTATTATGGGACAATTTTATGGTCCAGTTTATTGAGGCCCCAACTAGGAATTATGCTCTGTTGGACCTGGTAATCTCAAACCATGCAGAGACGCCCTCCGTAGAAGTCGGAAGTGACAAAACTTGTCAGAGCGTGGCCTACACGACGCTCCCGGAAGTGAGGTGTGCGTTCCACCGCTGACCAAAGACAAGGAAGTCATTCACAGTGTATACAGAGGAACCCAGGTGGACGGCTCTGGGATCAGGAATACCGGTGAAACACACACACTTTGAATGCTTGTGATGTTTTGATTAATGTACGCAGATATTTAAATGGGGATTTTTTTGTGTTTGAGCAATCTTTTTAAAAAAAATAAAACGGTATTACGCTATATGTATACTTTGTTTTATTCTATGACAAACTTGGAGTATTGCTGGAAACGTGACCCCTGCGTGAAGACGTAGGATTTTTTGGGTACACCAAAAAGAGTGACTACTCCTTAAGGCTGCTTTTATCAACGGTGTCTGGTGAGTTTAACCCCCTGCGGGGGATGCATCGCACGTGGTGAAGCACTCCCATTTTATGGTGGAAGAAATGTCAGCAGCACTGTGAACACCTCGCAACGTTGATTAAAACACTACTTTCACCCTTTCTGCACATTAAGGACTCTCTTTGCTTTAGAGCTCATGCACAATTATTTGTGAAAAGACTATGAACTCTATATAAAGCGCTGTTTTAATACGGATATTCTCAGACTTTTATTGATGAATTGTTTGTGTTACTGGTTTATATAGAGCTTATTACTTGTTCAGATAAAGGAACACCTGGGTAGCAGTGACCATAACATGATTTCATTTGATGTTAGCTGTAAGCAAAAATCACATACGGGAAAGATAAAAACACCTAATTTCAAGAGAGCAAATTTTCCAAGGATGAGGGCTGCTCTTCAAGACTGGGAGAGAATATTGGCATCAATGGGCACAGAACAGAAATGGGAATTCTTCAAAAAGACTGTTTGTAATCTCACTGCAAAGTATATTCCCATGGGCAATACATTTAAAAGGCTAAAAATAAAACCTATGTGGCTCACGGCCAAAGTTAAAAAAGCTATAAACTATAAGAAAAGAGCTTTTAAAAAATATAAAAATGAAGGAACACTAGTGTAATTTAAATGTTACAAAGAATATAACAGAATATGTAAAAAGGAAATCAAGGATGCAAAAATTCAAAACGAAAGACAGATTGCAAAAGATAGTAGGACAAACCCAAAAAATTCTTCAAGTATATTAATAGTAAAAAGGTCAGGTCTGAGCATGTAGGCCCTTTACAAAATAATCTGGAGTGGGTGACTGGGGACAAAGAGAAGGCTAATTTATTAAATACTTTCTTCAGCTCTGTGTATACAAAGGAGCATGGTGGAGCTCATGTCCATAATGGGGGTGGTAGTGACACAGCCCCAAATCCACAATGGTTCAAAAGTGATATGGTCCAGAAATATTTGGACAGAATAAAGGATGATACAGCACCTGGACCTCATGGCATCCACCCACGGGTCCTAAAAGAATTGAGCTCTGTAATTTCAAAGCCACTGTATCTAATTTTTAGAGACTCATTAATGACAGGAACAGTACCACTGGATTGGCATAGGGCCAATGTGGTGCCTATATTTAAAAAGGGAACAAAGTCTTTACCAAGTAATTATAGGCCTGTTAGTTTAACTTCTATAGTTGGGAAGATACTGGAGAGATTAATAAAATACCACATAGATGAGTTCTTGCAGGAAAAAAATATTTTAAGCAACAGACAGCATGGATTCATGAAAGACAGAAGTTGTCAGACAAACATGATTTATTTTTATGAGGAGTTAAGTAAAGCCTTGGACAGTGGGGGTGGCGGAGGACGTGGTATACTTGGATTTTGCAAAAGCATTCGATACAGTTCCACACACACGACTAATGTGTAAGGTAAAGTCTACAGGTTTGGAAATATCAGGTTGTAAATGGATAGAAAACTGGCTAAAAGACAGAATTTAGTAGTGGTTAATGATTCTTACTCTGAATGGTGGAAGGTTATCAGTGGTGTACCCCAAGGTTCAGTGCTGGGACCCTTACTTTTTAATATCTTTATAAATGATATTGGGTCTGGGATTAAAAGTAACATTAATAGTCTGGGATTAATAGTAACATTTCCGTCTTTGCAGATGACACCAAGCTATGCAGTGGAATAACGTCCTTACAGGATGTTTCCAATTTACAAGCCGACCTCAATACTCTGTCAAATTGAGCGACTATGTGGCAGATGAGGTTTATTGTTGAGAAATGTAAAGTTATGCACTTGGGGGCTAAGAATATGCATGCATCATACATTTTAGGGGGAGTACAACTGGGGGGATCCATAGTGGAGAAGGATCTGGGGGTTTTGGTAGATCATAAGCTCAATAGTAGTATGCAATGCCAAGCCTAGGTTTCCAAAGTCCTTTCTTGTATTAAGAGAGGTATGGACTCCAGAGAGAGAGATATCATTTTGCCCCTGTTCAAATCATTAGTAAGACCATATCTGGAATATGCAGTTCTGTTTTGGGTTCCAGTTCTCAAAAAGGATATCAGGGAACTGGAGAAAGTGCAGAGAACGGCAAACCAAACTGATAAGAGGCATGGAGGAGCTCAGCTATGATTCAAGATTAGAGGAACTGAATTTATTGATAAGAGGAGATTAAGGGGGGGATATGATCAACATGTACAAATATATAAGGGGTCCATATAGTTAACTTGGTGTTGAGTTATTCACTTTACAGTCAACAAAGAGGACAAGGGGGCACTCTTTACGTCTAGAGGAAAAGAGATTTCATCTCCAAATACAGAAAGGTTTCTTCACAGTACGAGCTGTGAAAATGTGGAGTAGACTCCCTGCAGAGGTGGTGCTGGCCAGCTCCATAGATTGCTTTAAGAAAGGCCTGGATTATTTCTTAAGTGTACATAATATAACTGGGTACTAACATTTATAGGTAAAGTTGTTCCGGGGAAAATCTGATTGCCACTCGGGGCATCAGGAAGGAATTTTTTCCCCTGCTTTAGCAAATTGGATCATGCTCTGCTGGGGTTTTTTGCCTTCCTCTGGATCAACTGTGCGTATAGAACTGGGATATGGGATTGTATGATATTATTATTATTTTTATTTATTTTTTGTGGTTGAACTAGATGGACTTGTGTCTTTTTTCAACCTGACTAACTATGTAACTATGTAAATCCCATAGTAAAAACATTAATTTCCTCCATCTTACTCGCTGACTCCAGCATCCATATAGCCCAAGGGTCTTCTTCTTTTTTTTTGTGGTGAGCACGATACAGATCTTCCCATATTTAAAATGTATATGTACCTTTCTTAGAAAACCTCTTCCCCGTCCAACAATCCCAATCGCAAATATATTTTACCACCCAGGGCCCATATTTATCTATAATCTCTTCCTTTTGGGTCAGTTGGTAGGGTTCTCCCCTATCAGACCCCCTCTTTGAAGCAATTCTATTACCCATCCTTACAGACGCTTGGACCCTGACCTGATCTCCCAATCTTTTATAGGTTGCTCCTCCAGAGGTAGCGACCCTCTGGACCATGATTGAGTTGACAGGTACCACCCCTGTCACCGTTGCTGCTTTTCACTACTTGTCAGAACAGTATTTTCCCTGTTCGTGAAGATAGTCCTTTAAATCACAAAATGTGAAGTGTAAGCGCTAAACTTGTGCTGATATAATATTCAGAGAAGTTTTAAAGCATATACAAAAGTGAACAATATACGTGCCCAGAACAACAAAAAAAAAATATATATATATATAAATGACACAAAAAGTGTCAATGTGACTGTGAGTCATATAATAAACCCATATATAAAGATAACATTTTAAAGCAACAATAAAAGAATTTGTTTATAAGCAATCAAGTCCATATATTAGTGATCATAGATATACGGATATCTCAACAGTAGTGGTAAAAACAGCAAATCCAAATTTGAAGTGACCATAAAACAATTCCACCGTCGTGCCAATCCCACCACCTTACCAAGTACAGGCTTACCAGAAGAAAATGACCCAAATAGACCTATGTCTAGAGCGTCAACAATAGCTTTGCAGTCCCAGCTGCTGAGGCATTGGGTTCAACATTCCATGTTTGCGTGGATCACAGGATGCATAGTCTTTGCGGTGTAAAGGACTGTATATGGTCACTGTGTTTTAGAGAGACAACTCCGGCATCAACTCGCACATGAAGGACGGAAAGATAAGGCCAAGATAGTGTGATATCGTTTTAAAAAAAAAATTTTTTTAATAAAGAATAAAATATCAAACTCACATTTCCATGGATAAAATAGACATGTCACAAAAAAATGGGCAGTGGTAGAGTCTTACCGACGCGTTTCGACCTATGGGTCATCATCTGGGGTTGACCACTACCACTGTTACACTGCCTTTTATAGATAACATACCTTAATGCAATAAAATCAAATCAGGCTCCCCCCTGTGTGTCACTGATGTTCACTCTCCCCTGTGTACTTTTCAGAAGTATTAAAAAAAAAAGGCTTAAAGTAGGACTATTACTTTTGTTATCTCAAGAATGATTAGAGCAGACTTGAATAACAAAAGAAAATATATGCATGCTTGGAGTACAGAAGTCAGTCAACTGATTCACACTTATTTGCAATATGATTTGTATCAGTTACAGTATAGCCATTTTCCCGGGTCTAATTACAAAGCTTACAATAACCAGTAAGTAGGGATGAGCCGAACACCCCCCGGTTCGGTTCACACCAGAACTTTCGAACGGACCCCAAATTCGTACGAACTTTAGAACCCCATTGAAGTCTATGGGACTCGAGCGTTCGAAATTAAAAGTGCTAATTTTAATGGCTAATATGCAAGATGCTGTCCTAAAAAGGGTTTGGGGACCTGGCTCCTGCCCCAGGGGACATGGGTCAATGCCTAAAATGTTTTTAAAAATGGCCGTTTTGGCGGGAGCACTGATTTTAATGACAATTAAAGTGAAAAAAAAAAGGGAAATATTCCTTTAAATATTGTGCCTGGGGGGTGTCTGTAGTATGCCTGTGAAGTGCCACGTGTTTCCGTGTTTAGAACAGTCCCTGCACAAAATGACATTTAACGGAAATAAAGTCATTTAAAACTGCTTGCGGTTTTAATGTTATATCTGGTTCCTGCAATATGGTTGAAAATCATTGAGAAAAATGGCATGGGTAGCCCTCCCTGCCCATTACCAGCCCCTTTGGGTCTTGTACGCATATTAAGGGGAACCCCATACCCATATTAAAAAAAGGAAATACGTGTGGCCCCCAGGCCCTATATACTCAGAACAGCAGTATACAGGCGGTGCAAACAAGACAGGGACTGTGTAGGTTTGTTCTGTTAAGTTGAATCTGTTTGTAATTTTCAACTAGTACATTTTTTAAAGTGTAGCTCCAGTCAAAAAAACTATTTTTAAGCTTTTTGGAAAACATAAGGAAGGGTTATCACCCCTGTATAATTTGTTTTGCCGTCCGTCTTTTTTCATCTCACTTGCTGTTGTCTCCTTCCGTTTGCAAGTAGGAGATGTTTGTAAGTTGGATGTTTGAAAGTAGGGGCCTGCCCTACTTTCAAACTGTTAAACAGGGGCAGAAAAATTGGGCCTTAGGCACTGGTGCTAGTGCCACGACACTGCAACCTCTCCCATATACTCTAGTTGTAGTGCAGGAATTAGCCCTGCTGCAAAGCATTGCATCAAAAATTGTAATTAAACGCCCCTGTTAAACAGGGGCAGAAAAATTGGGCTGATGGCATCACCCAGAACCAGAAATGTTCTCCCAACATATCAGTGGAGGAGGAAGAAGATAGACAATCAACATAACAGGACAGTCACTCAGCATCAGCATAGGCAGTCTTGAAGGGGTGTGATATTTAAAAAAAAATTATTCGGTTACATCAGCTTCAGGTGCTTGGTAGCTGTGGGTGATCCAAGACTGATTCATCTTGATGAAGGTCAGTCGATCAACTGATTCGGTGGACAGGCACACCCTGTGATCGGTAACAAAGCCACCAGCAGCACTGAAGGTGCGCTCCGAAAGAACGCTGGATGCAGGACAGGCCAGTAGCTCAATTGCATACTGTGCAAGCTCTGGCCAGTGATCCATCCTCAAGACCCAGTAAGCCAGAGGATTTTCGGTGGGAAAGGTGTCCAAGTCTGACCTTGTCCCTAGGTATTCCTGTACCATGTAAATCGGACGCTGGCGATGGTTGGATCATACCTTGGGGCTGCGGACTAAAAAATTGTGTGAAAGCATCGATCAGACAGCCACCTTCTCCACCGCTCCTTCTGACCGATGCCTCAGCAACACG
This sequence comes from Lithobates pipiens, assembly GCF_037356315.1. Lineage (NCBI taxonomy): Eukaryota > Metazoa > Chordata > Amphibia > Anura > Ranidae > Lithobates > Lithobates pipiens. The sequence goes on from NW_027507718.1 coordinate 138,313,988, forward strand.
TTGTCCAGGACCAGGAGTTTGTAACCTCCCAGTCTCTGGGAACGCGTTGCACCGACCTTTCTGCAAGGCCTCCCGGAGATGTCTCATCCTCTGCTCCTTCTGCGACGACAAGATAAGGTCGGCAACCTTACACTTGTACCGTGGATCAAGGAGAGTGGCCAGCCAGTAATGGTCCCTCTCCTTGATCCGAAGAATACGAGGATCCTTCCGCAGGCTTTGCAGGATCAGGGAGGCCATGCAGCGTAGGTTAGCTGAGGCATTCGGTCCTGAGTCCTCTAGGTCACTAAGGACAACATGATCCGCAGCTACCTCCTCCCAGCCACGTACAAGTCCACGGGTTTCTTGGAACTGTAAATCATCCCTATAAGACTGCTGCTGCTGCTGATACTGAGTGCCAGCCTCCACCTTCATGCTGACACAATCATCCTCTTCCTCATCCTCTTCCTGTGTGATGGGTGGCACAGCAGGAACACTGTCTGGATAAAGGGGGCCTTGAGAGGCAAGGAAGTCCTCCTCTTCCTGCCTCTGTACTGCCTCAAGTGCCCTGTCCATTATTCCACGCAGCGTATGCTCCAAGAGGTGGACAATAGGTACAGTGTCACTGATGCATGCACTGTCACTGCTCACCATCCTTGTGGCCTCCTCAAACGGTGACAGGACAGTGCATGCATCCCTGATCATGCCCCACTGGCGTGGTGAGAAAAAAAACGAGCTCCCCTGACCCTGTCCTGGTGCCGTAGTCGCACAGGTACTCATTGATGGCCCTCTGCTGTGTGTGCAGCCGCTGCAGCATGGCCAACGTTCAGTTCCACCTGGTGGGCATGTCACATATAAGGCGGTTCTTGGGCAGGTTCAACTCCTTTTGGAGCTCAGCCGGCCGAGCACAGGCATTAAATGATCGGCGGAAATGTACACAGACTTTCCTGGCCTGCTTCAGGACATCCTGTAAGCCCGGGTACCTGCCCAAGAACCGCTGCACCACCAGGTTAAGGACGTGAGCCACACAGGGCACATGGGTCTGTCGGAGGGCGGAGAGGAGGTTGGTGCCATTGTCGCAAACCACCATTCCTGGCTTAAGCTGGCGTGGCGTCAACCACCTCTCGGCCTGCCCCTGCAGAGCTGACAAAACATCCGCCCCAGTGTGGCTCCTGTCCCCCAAACAAACCAGCGCAAGCACGGCATGGTATTTTTTTGCCTGCGTACTTGCATAGCCCCTGGAACGCCTATGGAGCACCGCTGGTTCTGAGGACAGAGCACTGGAAGAGGCCATGGAGGAAGAAGAAGAGGAGGGGGTGGAGGAGAGAGGTGTGTCACAACCAATGGTAGCATTTTGGAGGCGTGGTGGCGGAACAACCTCCAAAACTACTGCACCTTGTCCTGCATCCTTCCCAGCTGCCAGAAGAGTGACCCAATGGGCCGTGAAAGATAGGTAACGTCCCTGTCCATGCCTGCTGGACCATGAGTCAGTGGTAATATGCAGCTTACCACTGACCGCCCTGTCCAGCGAGGCAAGGACATTGCCTTCCACATGCCGGTAGAGAGCCGGAATCGCCTTCCATGAGAAAAAGTGGCGTTTGGGGACCTGCCACTGAGGAACCGCACATTGTACAAACTCACGGAAGGGGGCCGAGTCTACCAACTGAAAAGGCAGCAGTTGAAGTGCTAGCAATTTAGCCAAGCTAGCATTCAACCCCTGGGCATGTGGGTGGCTGGGAGTGAACTTCTTTCGCCGGTTCAGCAGCTGGGGCAGGGACATTTGCCTGCTATAATCGGACGTAGGTGTACTGCTAGCAGAGTGCTCAGAAGCACTTGGCTGTGACACACCTAATTGTACACCTTCATTCCTCTCAGAGCAGGTTTCAGAGAGGACTGAAGGTCTAGTGGGGTTGGAGATCCCAGCTGATGAGGATCAAGGAGAGGTCCGCTTTGTTCTTTGGTGTGGGTCTTTGAGGTACGCTTGTCAACGAGCTGCATGGCAGGTCAACATATGTCTGGTCAAGCATGTGGTGCCCAAGCGGCTGATGTTTTGGCCACGCGAGATACGCTTGAGACATATGTTGCAAATAGCAGCGGTGCGATCTGATGCACTCGTCTCAAAAAAGGCCCACACCAAAGAACTTTTAGAATAACGCGCAGAGGCAGCGCCCTGCATAGGCGGAGCTCTGCGGTGTGATTCAGTCGGTGTGCTGCCCCTAAGCTGGCCCCCGGAGGGCATCCTGCCTCGTTGGACATGTGCCTCCTCCTCCCCTCTCCTACCAGGCACCCATGTGGAGTCAGTGCCCTCATCATCTCCTCCCTCTTCATCGCTGGAGCAAACCTGGCAGTATGCTGAAGCTTGTGTAACATGACTGCCAGATTGCTGTCCTTCTTGAGCATCCCCTCTCTCTGCATTCACGCTACTGCCTTCCTCTAGCTGAGTATCATCATCCGAGCCTACAAAACACTGGGCATCCTCCTGGAGCATGTACCCAACACTGTGCTCAAAGAGTTCAGGAGACTCCTCAGGAGGACGTGGTGGGTCTAGGGAAGGAGTCACTGATGATGACATTGAGAGGAGGGAAGGCGATGCGTTGGCAGCTGCTTTGCTAGTACCCTGAGCCTGGATGAGAGAGGATGAGGAGGATGAAGAGGGCTTGGTCATTCACTCTACCAAGTCATTGGCATGTCGTGGCTCAACATGTCCAGCTGCCGAAAAGAAGGACAAGCGTGTCCCATGGCCACGTGCTGATGATGACGATGCACCGCGTCCACGACCAGCACTGTTGTCTCTAGACACAGAGCCTGCTTGCCCTCTTTTATCGGCTCGCGCCTGTCTGCCTCTCCTTGCTGGCCTTCCAGACATGGTAATGGCCTGAAGGGAGTTGGGAAAACCAGCAATTGGGTAATGTATATTGTGCTGGAGGCACACACAACTTCCACTAACTCCTGCAGATGGCAGATGGCTCAAATAGAGAAGAGCTATGTAGGTGGATATAGCGGTGTATACTGGGTTCAGAGCACGCAGACAGCACGCACAATCTCCTATCGCTGACTGCAAGCTCTATTTAAAACAAGCAAGATAGTTAGCTATATAGGTGGATATAGCGGTGTATACTGGGTTCAGAGCACGCAGACAGCATGCACAATCTCCTACCGCTGACTGCAAGCTCTATTTAAAACGAGCAAGATAGTTTGCTATATAGGTGGATATAGCAGTGTACACTGCGTTCAGAGCACGCAGACAGCACGCACAATCTCCTAACACTGACTGAAAGCTCTATTTAAAAAGAGCAAGATAGTTAGCTATATAGGTGGATATAGCGGTTTATACTGCGTTCAGAGCACGCAGGCAGCACGCACAATCTCCTAACACTGACTGAAAGCTCTATTTAAAATGAGCAAGATAGTTAGCTATATAGGTGGATATAGCGGTGTATACTGGGTTCAGAGCATGCAGACAGCACGCACAATCTCCTAACACTGACTGCAAGCTCTATTATAAAAGATAGATATATCGCTAGCTATATAGGTGAATATAGCGGTGTATACTGCGGTCAGGGCACGCAGACAACAACCACTACAGAAGAGCAAGAATGAAAAATCGGCCAATAACGATCGGTGTATACTGTGTTGAAGGTACACAGAACACCCACTAACTGCTACAGATGCCAACACACTACACAAGGCCGCCGCGCTGGGGGCCTTATATAGTGTGGGGCGTGTACTACACAGCCTGAGCTATGATTGGCCACAGGCATCCTGCCTGTGGCCAATCATGGCTCTCCTCGCTGCCGGCGCTGTGATTGGCCAAGCATGTGGGGTCACAGTGCATGCTTGCTCAATCATGAGCCAGCAATGCACTGCGCCATTGCAGTGCATTGTGGGCCGTGAGTGCCACACGAATTTGACGTGAACGGCCCATAACGTTCGGAATTCGCCGAACGGGCGAACAGCCGATGTTCGAGTCGAACATATGTTCGACTCGAACACGAAGCTCATCCCTACCAGTAAGTAATTGCAAAGAAGAAAGATTCATACCCAAGATCATTCAGTGTGATTTAGTCTCCGTTTCCCCTGATACAATTTGTCATGCAACTTTGGACACATAAAGTTGCATTACAAGTCGCAGCCCATTGATTTCAATAGCACCCGTTCCAAACTATGCGACTGAAAGCTGCAGCAACTATGAAAAGGTACCTGCCCCACTCTGATGCGACTCCGATCCAGAGTGTACATTTGGATCAAAGTCGCACTCAAAGCCACACCACAGTCGCACTAAAATTGCACCTCAGTCACACTCTCAATCTTGAAACCTTGAAGTTGTACCAGTGGAAACGTAGCTCGATGCCCACAGGTGTGTTTCAATCACAACAATTGGCCTAATCTCATTCAAAGGATCATTAAAATCGTTTAAATGTTCCTGTGGTGTGCAGCCGCTCTTTTCTTCCTTACAACACCCATGCTAAGCCACCAGGGCCGGGACAAGGGGTGGGCAGGAGAGTCGGCTTCCCTGGGCACTGTGGTATCATAGGCGGTGGGGGGGCACCACAAGGAAATAGGGGGGAGGGGATTTGTGTTGGAAAGGGGGATTTGGGGGGGGCAGCAGGGAGTAAGTATTGTTCTAGGAGGGGAAATTTGGGGGGCATGCTAAAATTTAGGGTCAGGAAGGAATGGGGAAGAAGATTTGTGCTAGGAAGGATGACTGGGGCGCTTTGTGCTGGAAGGGGGGATTTGCAGTAGGGTTATTGGGAGGGGTAATCTTAGGGGTAGATAATTTTAGCTAAAAGGAGTGATTTTTTTGGGGGGGCTCTTGAATTGGGGGGATTTGGGGGGTGGGGTGGGTAAGATTTGTGCTGGTAGGGGGGGATTTCAGCAAGGGGACAGATTTTCACTGGGAGTAGGGGGGATTTATATATATGCCCATCATTCGTCTAATTATTCAACTCTTCATGCAAGAGACAAAGTTCAATTGCTATATTAATTAGACAATGATCGAATTAATCATAAAAGGATAAAAAAAAGTGGAAAAAATAAATGACAAAATTAAAAACAGACAAACAAAAACCAAATCCCTATATTTTGCTTGGGGGTCAAAAAGATTAGCGCTCTTTTTTTTTTTTGGGGGGGGGATTTTTGATGACGCATAATGCTCATACACCTTGGGGGTGGGGGGTGCAGTTTGGCATGTTTGCCCTGGGCTCTGGATGACCTTGTCCCAGCACTGTAAGCCACCATGACTACCTGCTGGCTAGCTGCTTTAGTACTTGACCTTACTTCAGTTAATATAGCTTCTCCTTCTTTCACTGCAGGTTAGACCCTTAAGTTAATGCCCCTTCCCTTACTTCTCTTTTCTCACATCCCCTTTCCAAGCCCTGTCCTTTTGATACACCATGCATGCATGATGCACCCCTTTCTAAGAACTTCAGAGCAGGCACAAGCAGAACTCCAGAACCTTTACCTAAGACTTTTGCAGTTATGTCTCAGCATAGAACAGTCTTTCCAGATTCTTCCATACATAACTTTCGCTCATCCTAATTTCAGGCTGCCCAGCATCATGCCTTTTAAACTAGTGCAAATTCATTTAATTAAAGTCAATGAATCCGCCTTCTGTAGCCTGACTGGGTACCTGCCAAGGTGGAGCCCAGAAGAATGAGAACAGAGTTACATATGGGTACAGTCCTCCTTCCTTATATTTTTACTAAAACAGTAAAAACAGTGCAAAATTATAACATGAGGTAGAATCTGGTGAAATATGTACTCCCACCAAGGCACTTGCCCATAACATGTGTTGAGCAACTAGCTGAATACTATGCCAGCCATGCTCTTATGCCGCGTACACACGAGCGGATTGTATGGCGTACTTAGTCCGTCTAAACACATTTCAGCGGACAATCCGCTCGTGTGTGGGCTTCAGCGGACTTTTTCAGCGTGCAGTCCGGAGTACTAAGTATTTCGGTTTTTTCGAAATTCTGTCCGTCGTACTTTGGTTTCAGCGGACAATACGGTCGTCAGTATGCTAGTTCGACGGACTAAGAATGGCGCATGCCCAGAAAGGATTTACACGGCGGAAGGGTGCTTTGCTGTGTCTTGGACTTCCTATTTCTAGTCCCGTCGTACGTGCTGTACACGTCATCGCGCAAGCTTTCGACGGACTGTTTGTGTATCCGTGTGTGGTCAAGTCCGTTCAGTGGAAAGTACGACGGACTGTCCGTCGGATTGTATGACGGACTAAGTACGCCATACAATCCGCTCGTGTGTACGCGGCATTAGGTGTCCTCATGTGCAGGTTAGGCCCCTGCAGTAAAGATCTGTTACATTCAAACTCATCCTGCTTCATTCTCCATATTGCAAAATAATAAAAAAATCTAAAGCTGAACCCTTCCTAATGGCTGCAGCATGCCTGCAGGTTGGATCTCAACTGCCAGGATTTCGCCATCACAGCATACAAATAATTAGGGAAGAGCCGAACACCCCCAGTCCGATTCGCACCATAACTTGCGAAGAGACGAAAAATTTGTGCGAACACCGCTAAAGTCTATGGGACACAAATGTGAAAAATCAAAAAGTGCTAATTTTAAAGGCTTATATGCATATTATTGCCATAAAAACTGTTTGGGGACCCGGATACTGCCCGAAGGGACATGTATCAATGCAAAAAAAAAAGTTTTTAAAACTGATGTTTTTTCAGGAGCAGTGATTTTAAAGCCCCGTACACACGAGCGGACTTTTCAACATCCAAAGTCGGACGGACTGAGTCCGTCAGACTATTCGATCGTGTGTGGGCTGCAACTGACTTTTGACTCGCCAAAGTCCGAAGGACTTTAGAATATGGAACATGCTTCAAATTTTTCCGAAGGAACTCCGCCGGACCCGGTCCCTTTGAAAAATTCGCTCGTGTGTATGCTACTCCGACGGACTAAAACCGACGCTAGGGAAGCTATTGGCTACTGGCTATGAATTTCCTTATTCGAATCCAGTCGTACGTCATCACGTTCGAATCCGTCGGAGTTTAGTGTGATCGTGTGTGGCCAAGTCCGCTCAGCCGAAAAGTCTGTCAGAACTCCGTCGGAATTCCAGCAGAACTCCGACGGAACTCCTTCGGAAGTCTGTCGGACATAAGTCCTCTCGTGTGTACGGGGCTTTAGAATGCTTAACATGAAGCAATAAAAATGAAATATTTCTTTAAATATCGTGCGGGGGGGGGCTTAGTCTGCCTGTAAATAGCACATCTTTCCCATGTTTACAAAGGTACCACAGCAAAATGACATTTCTGAAAGGAAAAATGGAATTTAAAATTGCTCCTGGCTGTAATGTATTCCCTTCGGGATCTGGTATGGATATATTCAAAATGGGTTGGGGGTCCTCCCCCAAAAATCCAAACCAGATCCAAAAGGCCTGGTATGGAGGGGGGAACCCATGCCATTTTTTTCTTAATTCTGTCATAAGGCTCCCCTTAACCACTTCAATACACTATATTATATATTGTACACTGCACTATACACACTGCACTGTGGGTATATTGAGCCTTAGGTGTTGGTGGTGGCAAAACACGGTAACCCCTCACATTTACTCTTGTTGGGCGCAGGAACGGTCCCTGCTGTTAAATATTATTTAAACAATTGTAATTATATGTGTCTCTTAAAGTGGTTGGAAAACCCTTACAACACACTTTGACCTACAGGTAAGCCTAGATTAAGGCTTACCTGTAGGTCCAAGAAATATCTCCTAAACCTACACGATTTGGGAGATATTTGCCAAAAGACAGGCACCGCTGTCTACGGCGCATGCACCGTAGACAGCGGCGCGCAGGCGCACTGAGCGCGGCACTGTCAACGACGAAGATACAGCGCGTGGCGGCTCCCGTGCATATGCGCGGGAGTGATGTCATCGCGGCTTCCCCGTATGACAGCGGCGGAGCAGCGAGACCCACCGAGAAGATGGATGCGCCGGACTATAGGGTGACTTCGCTGGCTCCTGTGTCAGGTAAGTGACACATAATGGACTACTATGCGATGCATAGTAGTCCATTATGCTTTGCCTTTGCAGGGAATGAAAGAGGAAGTAAACTCATCAGGGTTTACTTTCTCTTTAAACAGGGGCAGAAACATTGGGCCTTAGGTGTTGGTGGCGCCAGAACACTGTAACCCCTCACAGTTACTCTTATTGGGTGCAGGAATGGTCCCTGCTGTAAAATATTATTTTAGAGGCTGCTTGCCCTCTTTTAAGTGCCTGTGAGTGTCTGCCTCTCCTTGGAGGCTTTCCAGACATGATGGGTATTTTTTTTTTTTTTAACACCCTACTACACTGTATTATATACTGTGTACACCACCTGAAGTGTATTTGAGACTGTACACGCTGTATTATATACTGTGTACACCACCTGAAGTGTATTTGAGACTGTACACGCTGTATTATATACTGTGTGTCAAGGTGGACTCCCAACATTCCACCAATATCCAATAGAAAATGATGGGATGCGTTCTCCAATGCAAAATAGTATTTATATCAAATGCTCTCTGAGGCATAAATAATTACATGCTGCTACTGTACAGTTACGAGTAGTGATGGACGAACTTCCGACGGGACGTTTCGCGAACGCGAAACGCGAACGGGCACAAACGTTCGCGAAAACGACCGTTCGCCGCGGGCTCCATTGACTTCAATGGGAGGCGAATTTCGCAAACCTTTAGGTCGAATTTGCGGCCACGGGGCAATTATTAGGGGGTAGCACGTAGTCCCACCACCTGGACAATAGCATAATACATGTATGAGGTGAATTTGGGATCGATAACTACAAGCATTTTTTTTTTATTTGGGAAATTGTTCTGACAATTCAGGACTATGGAGCTAATGAAGGCAATGGAGGAGAGGGAAGGTCAGGGACCAGGGTAGGCAAACAAGAGGGTGCAGGAGATACAGAGCACTGACAGCAGCACCGTAATACAGAGCACTGACATCAGCACCGTGACATACAGCGCTGACAGCAGCTCCGTGACATACAGCGCTGACAGCAGCTCCGTGACATACAGCGCTGACAGCAGCTCCGTGACATACAGCGCTGACAGCAGCTCCGTGACATACAGCGCTGACAGCAGCTCCGTGACATACAGCGCTGACAGCAGCACCGTGACATACAGCGCTGACAGCAGCTCCGTGACATACAGCGCTGACAGCAGCTCCGTGACATACAGCGCTGACAGCAGCTCCGTGACATACAGCACTGACAGCAGCTCCGTGACATACAGCGCTGACAGCAGCTCCGTGACATACAGCGCTGACAGCAGCACCGTGACATACAGCGCTGACAGCAGCTCCGTGACATACAGCGCTGACAGCAGCTCCGTGACATACAGCGCTGACAGCAGCTCCGTGACATACAGCACTGACAGCAGCTCCGTGACATACAGCGCTGACAGCAGCTCCGTGACATACAGCGCTGACAGCAGCACCGTGACATACAGCGCTGACAGCAGCTCCGTGACATACAGCGCTGACAGCAGCTCCGTGACATACAGCGCTGACAGCAGCTCCGTGACATACAGCGCTGACAGCAGCTCCGTGACATACAGCGCTGACAGCAGCTCCGTGACATACAGCGCTGACAGCAGCTCCGTGACATACAGCGCTGACAGCAGCTCCGTGACATACAGCGCTGACAGCAGCTCCGTGACATACAGCGCTGACAGCAGCACCGTAAGCAGCCCCAGGAGGAAGTCAGCACAGCACAGGGATGGTGTGATCCCCTCATAATAAGAACCCCCAGGAGGAAGTCAGCACAGCACAGGGATGGTGGGAGCCCCTCATAATAAGAACCCCCAGGAGGAAGTCAGCACAGCACAGGGATGGTGGGAGCCCCTCATAATAAGAACACCCAGGAGGAAGTCAGCACAGCACAGGGATGGTGGGAACCCCTCATAATAAGCAGCCCCAGTAGAAATATGACACCGCTCAACCTCTTCAAAGAGGAGGGTAGGGGCATATAGTACGGTGTGCTTTTTTGGGTCAGGGAAGTGAGCCAAATGAATTAAGAAGGTCTGTGTGCTTGATTCCAAAAATTGTTTATAGACATATACATGGTCTACTGATCACATGTGTTGAATTCCTCCGAGATCCATGCCTCATTCATTTTTAGAAATGTGAGGTAGTTAACACTGTCGTGAGCTAGGCGAGTACGCTTATCGGTCACAATCCCCCCTGCTGCGCTGAACGTCCTTTCGGACAGGACACTGGATGAGGGGCAAGCCAACAGTTCGATTGCAAATTGGGCAAGCTCTGGCCAGAGGTCAAGCCTGCCCACCCAGTAGTCTAGGGGTTCATCACTCCTCAGAGCGTCCACATCGGCCGTTAACCCAATGTAGTCGGACACCTGACGGTCTAGGCGTTCCCTGATGCTGGATCCGGATGACACCTGTCGATGGGTCGGCTGAAAGAATGACCTCATATCCGAAGTCACCAACACATCTTCAAACCGGCCTCTTCTTGCAGGCGCTGTTGGATTGGTACCCGCAAATCCTTCTCTGGGAGTGGGAATTGCTCCTCTGCCAGCGCACGCAAAAGCAGAATGCAGCATTTCTCGAAGCAAGGCCTGGAAGTGCTGCATTCTGACAGCCCTCTGCGACGGCGGTAACATTTCCGCCATTTTGTGTTTGTACCGGGGATCTAAGTACGTTGCCACCCAGTACTGGTCCTTGACCCTCATGCTTTTTATACGGGGGTCCCTATTAAAACACTGGAGCATGAAGGCCCCCATTTGCACTCAAGCGGAAGGTATGTGGTGGTGGTGTTGTTGGTGGTAGTGTCTTTGGGGGTGCACATAGCAGAGAGTGAAGAAGAGGGTGCAGATCGAGAGGATGAGGAGGGTGCAGAAGAATAAGGCTGAGTGAGCCACTCAACCAAGTCTGGTGCGTCCTTTAAAGTAATTGAACGCACCTTCTGCAACTTCCCACTTTGGCTCAAGGCTGTTGCTCCTGCCCTACCCCTACCACCCCTGCGGAAGGGCCTGCCTCTTCCTCTGCCTGTCATTTTTTAAATCACCCTGTGACAAAACTCTTAGTCCCTATACCGCTGAAGGACTGCTGCAGTATAGGGCAGCGGTCAGCAGTAGTGCACGTCAACCCTATGTATTGTGGACCGATAGCGGTCCTTACAGAACAGCAGACTGTACTGCACTCAGGCCTATGTACCGTAGCACCCTATACCAAGTTACCAGTCCTTATAAAAACTTTTGTGGACCAAGCAGGTTGTGTGTTAGTGATTAGCAGACTGTACGTCAGTCCCTATACCAATGAAGGACTGCTGCAGTATAGGGCAGCGGTCAGCAGTAGTGCACGTCAACCCTATGTATTGTGGACCGATAGCGGTCCTTACAGAACAGCAGACTGTACTGCACTCAGGCCTATGTACCGTAGCACCCTATACCAAGTTACCAGTCCTTATAAAAACTTTTGTGGACCAAGCAGGTTGTGTGTTAGTGATTAGCAGACTGTACGTCAGTCCCTATACCAATGAAGGACTGCTGCAGTATAGGGCAGCGGTCAGCAGTAGTGCACGGCAACCCTATGTATTGTGGACCGATAGCGGTCCTTACAGAACAGCAGACTGTAACGCACTCAGGCCTATGTACCGTAGCACCCTATACCAAGTTACCAGTCCTTATAAGAACTTTTGTGGACCAAGCAGGTTGTGTGTTAGTGATTAGCAGACTGTACGTCAGTCCCTATACCAATGAAGGACTGCTGCAGTATAGGGCAGCGGTCAGCAGTAGTGCACGGCAACCCTATGTATTGTGGACCGATAGCGGTCCTTACAGAACAGCAGACTGTACTGCACTCAGGCCTATGTACCGTAGCACCCTATACCAAGTTACCAGTCCTTATAAGAACTTTTGTGGACCAAGCAGGTTGTGTGTTAGTGTTTAGCAGACTGTGCGTCAGTCCCTATACCGCTGAAGGACTGCTGCAGTATAGGGCAGCGGTCAGCAGTAGTGCACGGCAACCCTATGTATTGTGGACCGATAGCGGTCCTTACAGAACAGCAGACTGTAACGCACTCAGGCCTATGTACCGTAGCACCCTATACCAAGTTACCAGTCCTTATAAGAACTTTTGTGGACCAAGCAGGTTGTGTGTTAGTGATTAGCAGACTGTACGTCAGTCCCTATACCAATGAAGGACTGCTGCAGTATAGGGCAGCGGTCAGCAGTAGTGCACGGCAACCCTATGTATTGTGGACCGATAGCGGTCCTTACAGAACAGCAGACTGTACTGCACTCAGGCCTATGTACCGTAGCACCCTATACCAAGTTACCAGTCCTTATAAGAACTTTTGTGGACCAAGCAGGTTGTGTGTTAGTGATTAGCAGACTGTACGTCAGTCCCTATACCAATGAAGGACTGCTGCAGTATAGGGCAGCGGTCAGCAGTAGTGCACGGCAACCCTATGTATTGTGGACCGATAGCGGTCCTTACAGAACAGCAGACTGTAACGCACTCAGGCCTATGTACCGTAGCACCCTATACCAAGTTACCAGTCCTTATAAGAACTTTTGTGGACCAAGCAGGTTGTGTGTTAGTGTTTAGCAGACTGTGCGTCAGTCCCTATACCGCTGAAGGACTGCTGCAGTATAGGGCAGCGGTCAGCAGTAGTGCACGGCAACCCTATGTATTGTGGACCGATAGCGGTCCTTACAGAACAGCAGACTGTACTGCACTCAGGCCTATGTACCGTAGCACCCTATACCAAGTTACCAGTCCTTATAAAAACTTTTGTGGACCAAGCAGGTTGTGTGTTAGTGATTAGCAGACTGTACGTCAGTCCCTATACCAATGAAGGACTGCTGCAGTATAGGGCAGCGGTCAGCAGTAGTGCACGGCAACCCTATGTATTGTGGACCGATAGCGGTCCTTACAGAACAGCAGACTGTAACGCACTCAGGCCTATGTACCGTAGCACCCTATACCAAGTTACCAGTCCTTATAAGAACTTTTGTGGACCAAGCAGGTTGTGTGTTAGTGATTAGCAGACTGTACGTCAGTCCCTATACCAATGAAGGACTGCTGCAGTATAGGGCAGCGGTCAGCAGTAGTGCACGGCAACCCTATGTATTGTGGACCGATAGCGGTCCTTACAGAACAGCAGACTGTACTGCACTCAGGCCTATGTACCGTAGCACCCTATACCAAGTTACCAGTCCTTATAAGAACTTTTGTGGACCAAGCAGGTTGTGTGTTAGTGTTTAGCAGACTGTGCGTCAGTCCCTATACCGCTGAAGGACTGCTGCAGTATAGGGCAGCGGTCAGCAGTAGTGCACGGCAACCCTATGTATTGTGGACCGATAGCGGTCCTTACAGAACAGCAGACTGTAACGCACTCAGGCCTATGTACCGTAGCACCCTATACCAAGTTACCAGTCCTTATAAGAACTTTTGTGGACCAAGCAGGTTGTGTGTTAGTGATTAGCAGACTGTACGTCAGTCCCTATACCAATGAAGGACTGCTGCAGTATAGGGCAGCGGTCAGCAGTAGTGCACGGCAACCCTATGTATTGTGGACCGATAGCGGTCCTTACAGAACAGCAGACTGTACTGCACTCAGGCCTATGTACCGTAGCACCCTATACCAAGTTACCAGTCCTTATAAGAACTTTTGTGGACCAAGCAGGTTGTGTGTTAGTGATTAGCAGACTGTACGTCAGTCCCTATACCAATGAAGGACTGCTGCAGTATAGGGCAGCGGTCAGCAGTAGTGCACGGCAACCCTATGTATTGTGGACCGATAGCGGTCCTTACAGAACAGCAGACTGTAACGCACTCAGGCCTATGTACCGTAGCACCCTATACCAAGTTACCAGTCCTTATAAGAACTTTTGTGGACCAAGCAGGTTGTGTGTTAGTGTTTAGCAGACTGTGCGTCAGTCCCTATACCGCTGAAGGACTGCTGCAGTATAGGGCAGCGGTCAGCAGTAGTGCACGGCAACCCTATGTATTGTGGACCGATAGCGGTCCTTACAGAACAGCAGACTGTAACGCACTCAGGCCTATGTACCGTAGCACCCTATACCAAGTTACCAGTCCTTATAAAAACTTTTGTGGACCAAGCAGGTTGTGTGTTAGTGATTAGCAGACTGTACGTCAGTCCCTATACCAATGAAGGACTGCTGCAGTATAGGGCAGCGGTCAGCAGTAGTGCACGTCAACCCTATGTATTGTGGACCGATAGCGGTCCTTACAGAACAGCAGACTGTACTGCACTCAGGCCTATGTACCGTAGCACCCTATACCAAGTTACCAGTCCTTATAAAAACTTTTGTGGACCAAGCAGGTTGTGTGTTAGTGATTAGCAGACTGTACGTCAGTCCCTATACCAATGAAGGACTGCTGCAGTATAGGGCAGCGGTCAGCAGTAGTGCACGGCAACCCTATGTATTGTGGACCGATAGCGGTCCTTACAGAACAGCAGACTGTAACGCACTCAGGCCTATGTACCGTAGCACCCTATACCAAGTTACCAGTCCTTATAAGAACTTTTGTGGACCAAGCAGGTTGTGTGTTAGTGATTAGCAGACTGTACGTCAGTCCCTATACCAATGAAGGACTGCTGCAGTATAGGGCAGCGGTCAGCAGTAGTGCACGGCAACCCTATGTATTGTGGACCGATAGCGGTCCTTACAGAACAGCAGACTGTAACGCACTCAGGCCTATGTACCGTAGCACCCTATACCAAGTTACCAGTCCTTATAAGAACTTTTGTGGACCAAGCAGGTTGTGTGTTAGTGTTTAGCAGACTGTGCGTCAGTCCCTATACCGCTGAAGGACTGCTGCAGTATAGGGCAGCGGTCAGCAGTAGTGCACGGCAACCCTATGTATTGTGGACCGATAGCGGTCCTTACAGAACAGCAGACTGTAACGCACTCAGGCCTATGTACCGTAGCACCCTATACCAAGTTACCAGTCCTTATAAGAACTTTTGTGGACCAAGCAGGTTGTGTGTTAGTGTTTAGCAGACTGTGCGTCAGTCCCTATACCGCTGAAGGACTGCTGCAGTATAGGGCAGCGGTCAGCAGTAGTGCACGGCAACCCTATGTATTGTGGACCGATAGCGGTCCTTACAGAACAGCAGACTGTAACGCACTCAGGCCTATGTACCGTAGCACCCTATACCAAGTTACCAGTCCTTATAAGAACTTTTGTGGACCAAGCAGGTTGTGTGTTAGTGATTAGCAGACTGTACGTCAGTCCCTATACCAATGAAGGACTGCTGCAGTATAGGGCAGCGGTCAGCAGTAGTGCACGGCAACCCTATGTATTGTGGACCGATAGCGGTCCTTACAGAACAGCAGACTGTACTGCACTCAGGCCTATGTACCGTAGCACCCTATACCAAGTTACCAGTCCTTATAAGAACTTTTGTGGACCAAGCAGGTTGTGTGTTAGTGTTTAGCAGACTGTGCGTCAGTCCCTATACCGCTGAAGGACTGCTGCAGTATAGGGCAGCGGTCAGCAGTAGTGCACGTCAACCCTATGTATTGTGGACCGATAGCGGTCCTTACAGAACAGCAGACTGTAACGCACTCAGGCCTATGTACCGTAGCACCCTATACCAAGTTACCAGTCCTTATAAGAACTTTTGTGGACCAAGCAGGTTGTGTATTAGTGTTTAGCAGACTGTGCGTCAGTCCCTATACCGCTGAAGGACTGCTGCAGTATAGGGCAGCGGTCAGCAGTAGTGCACGGCAACCCTATCTATTGTGGACCGATAGCGGTCCTTACAGAACAGCAGACTGTACCGCACCCAAGCCTATGTACCGTAGCACCCTAGACAGACCAAGTTACCAGTCCTGATAAAGAGCTTTGTGGAACAAGTGAGTTGTGAATGATTAGCAGACTGCAGCAGAAGGGCAGCAGTCAAGTATAATATTCTTTCTATATTTGGAAGAAAGAATATTATACGTGTACAAGCCTATTACCGTACCACTGATACCAGTCCTGAAAAGAACCTTTGTGGAACTAATAGTAACAGCAAGTCTTTAAAATTATCCTCACTGCCTGACACACTGCTTCCTGCCTGTCCCTATACAAATTGGCAAAAAAGAGTAGGCTGGAACGATTAGCTGGAACAGCTCTTTTGTGGACCTGATAGTAACAGCTAATGATGATGATGATGATGATGATGAAGAAAGACTAATCTGGCTGAGCTGTCCCTAAAATAGCAGCATACAGCGCTCTGTCCCTTTATCTAAACTGACAAAAGAAACTCAGGCTGCTGACCTAACACCTATACCAGTCCTGAAAAGAACTTTTGTGTACCAAATAGCTAGCGTTTTCTCTGTCCCTACTCCACACAGGATCCTTTCCCTACAGTGACAGAAGAAAGAATGTAAAATGGCCACCGGATCGGGTGTATTTATAGGTTAGGGGGAATGTCCAAGTGTCCATGAGCTGTCATGTCTCAATTGGTTGTCCTGTAACACATGATAAACGTGTCACGAAAGGTTAAAGTTCTTGTATACATTAAACACGTAAGTCCGCCGGGGCGAACGACGGAAAAAGGCGTTCGAACCCGCGGACGGCGAAAGTCGGAAATTCGCCGCGAAACGACCGCCGGGCGAACCGTTCGGCCATCACTAGTTACGAGCATACCATGCTCTTCAACAGGCTTTGTGCAATGATCTACTTATAACCACATACTTTTATACCAACACTACAGGGTGTAGCCTCACAGGTGTGTCCCCTTAATTCCATTACCACTATAATTCAAAATTTTAACCCGTTAGCAAACCTAGATCCTCCTACAAGCTTAGTCTAGACATTAATGATATATGCCCATCATTCGTCTAATTATTCAAGTCTTCATGCAAGAGACAAAGTTCAATTGCTATATTAATTAGACAATGATCGAATTAATCATAAAAGGATCAAAAAAAGTGGAAAAAAGAAATGACAAAATTAAAAACAGACAAACAAAAACCAAATCCCTATATTTTGTTGAGACTGTCTATCAGCCATGGTTCATTTCCGGATATACTCCATATTTCCTGTCCTGTAAAGTTCCATTCAGCCTGTAAGGAAGCATGAAATATACTTCTCGCAAATTCTAAAAAAAAAAGATATAGATCATAGACCCTATTCATTCCCTCAGGGTGCAGGGAACTCAATTAATTTATCCACCATACTCTACTTCTCTTTGTTTTCATTTTAATATCCTGTCACCCCTCTCCGATCTCTAAGTACCTCCTCTAAAATCATGAATCTCAGATTTGAGTCACTGTGACCCTGTTCAAGAAAATGTCTAGAAACTGGCAAACCTGGCTGTTTATGCTAATGGTACTACGATGCTGGGCAATCTTATCTTTCATCTTCTGTGTGGCCTCACCAATGTATATTAAATTACAAGGACATGTTAGAATATAAATTACATAGAAAGACTGACAAGTGTGAAAACTTTTCGCCATGATCTTTTCACCATTGCCAGGATGAATGTAATGATCGCTTTTATTAATAAAATACACTGGATACAATTTAGGCAAGGAAAACTACCATTTCTATTTTTGCCCAAAAATGTCATTTTTACCTGGTGCTCCCTTGGCAGATGCTCCAACCTTACTAATGAGTCTCTAATTATCTTTCTCACAGTCACGTCACTAACAATATGTTTTATCCTACAGAGTTGACTCCTCACAATGGATCTAGGAAATGCGGTGGGTGACAACTGTCAAATGACAACAGTTGATACAGATCCGTAGGTTTTGTATATAGATCAGATTCCACCCGACCCTGCTCTAAATAGATCCCAGTGTCTAAAAAAGGAATCGACTTCCCACCTAAGTTAATTTCAATTGAATTTCAGGACAACAATCATTAAGCATTGCATCAAATCTTTTCAAAGACTCAATGTGGCCCGCCATATGACAAAAATATTGTCAATAAAGTGCCACAACGTGGCACAAAACAATCTGAAATATTTTTTTAAACATTAGCATTTGTGCCTTAGAGAATTTCTCACTCTTCCTGATTAATCTCATAGTCGCACCAATCCCACCTTAATGCAGGATGGATGCGTAATGCCCTGTACACACGGTCGGAAATTCTGATGGAAAAGGTCCGATCGGATTATGCTGTCGGAAAATCCAATCATGTGTGGGCTTTATCAGACTTTTTCCGTCTGAAAAAGTTTAAGAGCTGGATCTAAAATTTTCCAACAACAAAATCTGATCTGACTTTTTCCGATCATTTGTAGAGAATTCCGACGGACAAAATGCCACGCATGCTCAGATTAAATTACGAGACCAAAGCTATTGGCTACTAGCCTTTACGTAGTCCCGTCGTATGCAACGAACGTCACCTTGTTCCAGATGATTGGATTTTCTGACAACTTTGTCTGACTGTGTGTATGCACGGCCAAAATCCATCAGAAAAAATCAGACGGATTTTGTGGTCGGTATTTCCAACCGTGTGTACAGGGCATTAGGCTAACAACACCCCAGGTGACCAGCAACTCATTCCCTTAACCACTTACAGACCGGACCATTTTGCTGGCTTAAGACAAGACCACTTTTTGCGATTCGGCACTGCGTCACTTTAACTGACAATTGCGCGGTCGTGTGACATGGCTCACAAACAAAATTGATGTCCTTTTTTTCCCACAAATAGAGCTTTCTTTTGGTGGTATTTGATCACCCCTGCGGTTTTTATTTTTTGCGCTATAAACAAAAATAGAGCGACAATTTTGAAAAAAACGCATTATTTTTTACTTTTTGTTATAATAAATATCTCCCAAAAATATATAAAAAAACATTTTTTTCCCTCAGTTTAGGCCAATACATATTCTTCTACGTATTTTTGGTAAAAAAAATTGCAATAAGCGATTATTGATTGGTTTGTGCAAAAGTTATAGCGTTTACAAAATAGGGGATAGTTTTATGGCATTTTTATTAATATTTTTTTTTTTTTACTAGTTATGGCAGCAATCAGCAATTTTTATTGTGACTGCGACATTATGGCAGACACATCGGACATTTTTGACACATTTTTGGGACCATTGCCATTTATACAGCAATCACTGCTATACAAATGCAGTGATTCCTGTGTAAATTACACTGGCAGTGAAGGGGTTAACCAATAGGTGGCAGTGTAGGGGTTAAGTGTTCCTAGGGGCTTGTTACTAACTGTGGGGGGCTGGGCTTTCTTTTAGTGAACACTGATCTCTGCTCCAATCACATGGAGCAGAGATCAGGGGAGGCAGAACGGGGAGATGCTGTTTACAACGGCATCTCCCAGTTCAGCCGCCCCGTGAGACAATCGCGGGTATGCCCGCGGCGATCGAGTCCGCGGGACCCGCGACCGGACTCACGGGGGTCCCGACCGGCACGCGAGCGCACCGCCACTGGCGCGCTCGCGATGGCAGGGCGGCATTTAAGATTGGATGTACCTGTACGCCAATATGCCTGCCCGTGCCATTCTGCCGACGTACATCAGCGTGCGCCGGTCGGGAAGTGGTTAACACAGATAAACATCCTTCAATTTGTACAAAAAAATCATTAGTATCTCTAAGGTATGATTTAGTGTCTCTCACTAGGGTTGACAGGATTTTGTCCAGAAGTTGCGCTACAAGGACAAAAATTGAGTCTCTCCCTGAGACAATGGGACGTCCAGGAGGAGATTGGCTGGGTATACAGGACAGGAATCCTTATGTGGGTAGGCAACAAAATCTCAAAAAGGTCCCGGGTGATAACCCTTTCCTTAAAGTGGTGTTCCACAAAAAAAATTTTTTTAATTCTTAAAAAAAAAAAAACACTTGGAAATTTTTTTTTTTAACTCACCTCTAAATGCCTGTTGCTAGGGGGTCCCTCGTAGTCTGCCTCCTTCAGTGCCTGGGCTGATGACATCACTTCCCCTCGGCACAAGAAGGGCTCAGCTCTGCCCCCTCCCTCCTGTCAGTCATCTGGGAACCATGACAGTCGGCTTCCCACAGTTGCAATGCTGATGCGGGGGGAGGGGGACGAGTGGGGCTTCGTTACCCCGCATTGCTGGACCCTGGGACAGGTAAGTGTCCGATTATTAAAAGTCAGCATCTGCAGAATTTGTGGCTGCTGACTTATAATTTTTTTTTTTTAAGGGGAGCTCCTCTTTAGGTGCAGCTTTAAGAATACATTCAAGCTGTTTCCTTATGGACCAAGTTGGATCGTAAGTCACTTTTTTTTATATACCAATTGATCATTCAATTGGCTATTAACCTCTTGCTCATACAACTGTGGATCCATGATGACCACCGCTCCCCCATTGTCAGCGGGTTTCACTATCACATCATCACATTTACCAAGTTCATGCAGAGATATCCTTTCCTTTTTTTTTTCCAAAGAGTTTATAAATGTTTCAGTTTTACAAGTAATATAAGCAGAAACTTAATAAACAAAGCAATAACAATAGCTTGTACAGCTTAAAATCAATGCATCAGAGTCTACTACAGTTCACAGAGTAATCAATATATGAAATAACCACCTTATCACTTATCAGTAATCTGAAGGATATACATAAGATACTTGAAGTGTTTACACGGTTGAGAATGGCATTGCTTTTTCCCTTCAGTATTGGTTTACTGATTGATATAACTGAGCCCCTTTATGTCTGTGAGGTTTTGTGGGCAGCTGGTGACCGTTTGTAGGCAATTTGGTAGGGGTAGTCATCAAGATGGTTTCTCTGTTTATGTCCCTACAGTGTGGGGGTTTGTAGAGGTCTGAGTTTTAAGTTTGTCAGTAGGGCATTGGGACATGTTGTGGGTAGGAGAGAGGAGAAAGGATGGGTGAGGATGGTGGGGGTATTATTTGTATTGATATTTAGCAAGTGCTTGAGGGAGATCTTATTGTTCTCCTGGGGTTCATATTTATGTGTTATTCAGGAGATAAATCTGCGGAATCTCTAAAGTGTCGCCAACTAGCCCAAGTTTTGCAGTATTTAGTAGGGTTGTCTTTAGGTTGGTGGATCAGGTCTTCCATTTCTGCTATTTTCTCTACACGATGTAGCCACTCGGCAACTTTAGTGGTCTTATTGCTTCTCCAATGGATGAGTATGCATTGTTTTGCAGCGTTAATGAGGTGTAAGGTGAGGGATTTTTTGTACACGGAGTGGGGTATGGATATGATGTGTGATGGAGCAGGTATTGAGCCAGAGTATAGTCAGGAATATAAGTTGTAATTTGGATGGTTATGCGGTGAACTCCTTTCCAGAATTGTTGTATGAGTGGGCCAGGTGTCAATGGATTCAGGCATGCCTATGATACTTAGGTTATGGCGCCGCCCTCAATTGTCGAGATCCTCCATATGCCGTTGGAGGTCCCTTAATTGTAATGTGTGGGCGTCCACCTTTCGAGTGGCCCTTCTGAGGACTGTGCCATGTTGTGCCGAGACTTTTTCCATCTCATGAACCCTGTCAGCCAGTGTATGAATATCCAGCCGGAGTTCAGAGAAGGCGCCTGACAGGGTTTCTTTAATGTTCTCAAGTCCTGAATGTTTAATTGTGGTTGGGGAAGGACCTCTATCTCTCCCTGCCCTGTAGCGTCCACCGAGTGGGGAGTGGGTGATGATCTGACCGTGGGGGGGGGGCCGCCATATTGCCCCTCTGTGCCCAGAACATTTTGGGGATATTGTAGCTTAATCCCCCGGTTTGTTCACGGGGGGGGGGGGGGGGGGGGGAGCGGGAGCGTGATGCCAAGGAGTCGGCTGGTTGAAGAAAGGTAACTTCTGGCGTTCAGCAAATTCAGGTTGCAGTGGCGGGAGCTCAGGAATTAAGCGGCCATCTTCATGTCAGGTCAAACCACGCCCCCTTAAGATATCCTTTCTTTGTGCAATAAGTTGTTGGGCAAATGATCCCGATAGTCAATCTGAGAAGTCAACTCTTTGACTTCTCGAGTTACCTCTTTGACAAATGTCTCAACCGGGGCATAAGTGGTAGGTGGCCAACAATTTTCAGTCTAATGAGTCATCCACTGGATCCCCATGTATATATGGTTTATGAATAAAGTGCACTTTCCATCAAATGTTGCAGAACAGTCTATAAAGATCTTGATCTAAATGAAATGTATTTAAATGGCTTTTAGGACAAAATGAAAGACCACGATTAATCAGTCCTACCTCCTCTGGCGACAGGATCCATCTTGAAATGTTATGAATCTGTTCAACCGAGAGCCAGTCTGCATCCGAGAATATCCTCCACGTCAGCCTTGGAGTAAAAAATTAGATGAGGAGCCTGTATCTATATTAGCTGAGGAGTTATCAGAAATCTCTCTCCTCGTTCCTCCATACTCAGAACGACCACGTCGGTTATATGGGCAGGGCCATCTATACACCTGATTCCTCTCGTAGAATTAGAGGAACAGAGAACACTCCCTGTGAGTAAGTTACTTCAATATGATGGAAGCAAGTGGATCCACTTTTTCATTTACTTCACAAGCTTCACAGATTATGTCTCAAATATCTGGATCGAGAAATTTTCTAATTGGGACTACACCCATACACGATACCCGTACATGGAAGAAATTGCAAAAAAAGCACACGTCTTTGGAATTACATGGATTAACTCTTGCTGGGTACCATCGGGTACAGAGGATCCCAAGACGTTTACGGGTGAGATTGACTCCTATACTGTTTAATGATAATGAGGAATACAACAATACCTTTATGCAAATTCTCAATAAGTGTTCTTTTGACCTCATGACGCTCACAATTTCATATATTCATAAAGAACTTTCTGTTTTATCTGAACAATTGAACAGAGTGGAACAGGATCTAAAAACTTCTGTGACGGCTGAAGAGTTTATTAAGGAATCTTAAGGAATCAGTAGATGTAAACACCAATAGACATTGATCTGATTTAGAAGTGAGTAAAAAAGAACAAGTTTGATCGTGACATTGAGGACTACGAGAGGAATCAGGTGTATAGATGGCCCCGCCCATATAACCGACATGGTTGTTTTGAGTATGGAGGAACGAGGAAAGAGATATCTGATAACTCCTCAGCTAATACAGATATAGACTCCTCGTCTAATTTTTTACACCAAGGCTGACGTTGAGGATATCCTGGGATGCAGACTCGCTCTCGGTTGAACAGAAAGGATTCAGCGGGCTCGGAGCGGTCTCACAACATACGAGGCAGTCAGGGTCGGGCAAAAGAAGCCTGATTCATAACATTTCAGGATGGGTCCTGTCGCCAGAGGAGATAGGACTGATTCATTTGTGGTCATTCATTTTGTCCTAAAAGCCATTTAAATACATTCCAATTAGATCAAGATCTTTATAGACTGTTCCGCAACATTAGATGGAAAGTGCACTTTATTAATAAACCATATATACACTGGGATCCAGTGGATGACTCATTAGACTGCAAATTGTTGGGCTTGCAAGTAAAATATAAAATCGGTACCACCTACCACTTATGGCCCAGTTGAGACATTTGTCAAAGAGGTAACTCGAGAAGTCAAAGAGTTGACTTCCCAGATTGACTGTCGGGATCATTTATCCAACAACTTATCACACAAAGAAAGAATATCTCTGTGTGAACGATGATGTATTGATGTGATGGTGAAACCCTCTGACAAAGGGAGAGAGGTGGTTATCATGGATCCACAGTTGTATGAGCAACAGGTCAATAGCCAATTGAATGATAAATTGGTATATAAAAAAGTGACTTACGATCCAACTTGGTCCATAAGGAAACAGCTTGAATGTATTCTTAAACTTGCACTTAAGGAAGGAGTTATCACCAGGGACCTTTTTGAGTTCTTGTTGCCTACCCACACAAGAATTCCTGTCCTGTATACCTTGCCTAAAATCCATAAGGACAGCCGATCTCCTCCCGGACGTCCCATTGTCTCGGGGAGAGACTAAATTTTTGTCCCCATAGTGCAACTTTTGCCAGTGTCTAGGCATTTTCTTGAACAGGGTCACAGTGACTCAGATCTGAGATTCATGATTTTAGAGGCGGTACTTAGAGATCTGAGAGGGGAGTGACAGGATATTAAAATGAAAACAAAGAGAAGTATGGTGGATAAATAAATTGAGGTCTCTGCACCCTTGCACCCTGAGGGAATGAATAGGTACAATGATTTATATCTTTTTTTTATAATAATGTGAGAGGTATATTTCATGCTTCCTCACAGGCTGAATGGAACCATACAGGACAAGAGATATGGAGTATATCCGGAGATGGACCATGGCTGAAAGACTCAACGAAATATAGGGATTTGGTTTTTGTTTGTGTTTTTACTTTGTCGTTTCTTTTTTCCTCTTTTTATTGATCCTTTTATGATGATTAATTTGATCATTGTCTAATTAATATATGAATTAATTTTTTCTCTTGCTTAAAGAGTTGAATAATTAGACGAATGATGGGTATATATCATTAATGTCTAGACTAAGCTTGTAGGAGGATCTAGGTTTGCTAACGGGTTAAAATTTTGAATTGTGGTAGTAATGGAATTAGGGAACAGACCTGTGAGGCTACACCCTGTAGTGTTGGTATAAGTTTACACTGTATTAATAGGCTACGTTGAATGCAGAGTGTATATATATATATATATATATATATATATATATATATATATATATATTTATATTAAATACACTGCCACTAACTAACCTGCCTGCCTAATCTAGCTCAATCTCTCTATCTCCGTCCACTGTAACACATTATATGGGCGCTGTGTAAGCAGCCTTATATAGTGTGGGGTGTGGACGTGATCCCCCTGAGCCATGATTTGGCCAACTATGGCTTTCGCTGAGGAGTGTGCTGTGATTGGCCAAAGCATGCAGGTCAGGTGTATGCTTTTGCCAGTCATACAGCAATGCACTGTGGTCTTGTAGTGCATTATGGGGTGCTTGAATTTGCTGCAAACGCCATATAAATTTTGCTGTTCAGCGAACACCCAATGTTGGAACTTGAAGCTCATCCCTACAAATAATATAAGATATTAAATGTGCAAAAATCTACCAAAAACTAAAATATAAGGATCAGGTGCACTAACCTTTCAAAATAACACTTTAAAATTTAAAAAAATAATCATTTGTATCTGACTATTACTAGCCTCATTTTACAATATGACCACCCATTGATGTCCATAGCAAAGTATTCATCTCTTTAGGAGGCAAACTGAAGGCCTAGCCTAGGTCTCTTTGACGTCCTCTGATGTACTCTTTCTTTTCACCCAGCTTCCCCTTTCTTCTCTTTTTCTATCCTCTCTTGATGCCCTATTTCAACTCTAACGTGGAGGTCTTTTTACGTCTTTGGCCTCTTCTCTGAAGCAAAAGAATACGTTTTGGGTACTGAAAAACCAAAAACAGGCACAGCATCCCTGGAAATAGAGAATTTCAAGGATACAGGAAGTGAGACTTTTAAGGTGCCAATTGAAAAAACAATATATTTAAAAATATATAAATTTTATTTGAATAACAATATGTTTAAAAGATCTTCTTAATAACTAAAGTTGGTACAAGATGGTATCTGAAGGGTTTGTAAATAAAATTGCTATACGTTTTAGAAAACTGATAGGTTTTGCATATCATAAAAAAACTTGATAAATAAAAAAATTTGGGAGTTCCTAAACATCGAATTTCCAAAAACACTCATGCTCTATGCCTTGCCCAATATTCATAAGAACGTGACCTATCCCCCGGGGCGACCTATCATCTCTGGAAATGGATGCCTCACAGAGGCTGCTAGCCAACTGGTAGATGACTATCTCTGTCCCCATATGGAGGCACTAACTTCATACATGCGAGATACCATGGACATTTTAAAAACCCTAGATGGGATGCATATACCTGAGGGAGCTTGTTTGGTAGCAATAGATGTGGAGGCCCTCTACAACTCCATACCCCACAAGAAGGGGGTTGGCATTGTGGAGGGCTTTATCTCGGAACGTGAGAGAACATCTGGACCATACAAAAGATTAATTCTTGACCTTGTTCACTTCATATTGGCAAATAATGTTTTTCTCTTTGGTGGCTCCCACTACCTCCAAGTGCAGAGGGTGGCGATGGGGACCAAATGTGCTCATCGTATGCAAGACAAATTGTTCATTTTTTTTTAATCCCTTAAACAAAATGGGTTTAATCTAAAATTCACATTGGATTTCCCTCAGGAAACCATGACTTTTTGGATATCACAAGTTTTGTGAATCAAGATGGCAGCCTTGGATCTATTGAAAATGAAACAAGATACTCCTTTTTGCAGTAAATTGCTTCACATATTAGTAGTTCACCAATGTATGTAAACAAAACATAAAATGTATTACAGTATGCACAACATTTTATTTAAGGAGGAACTGCAGTCTGCTCACATCATTTGTAATAAAACATCTTTGCCATTCTGAAGCTTCCCTCCAACCACTTTGTATATTATTTTATATATACTGTGATTCTGTACTTGCCAAATATGCTACAGAAATCTCCCTCCACTAAGTTTGGCTGCATTAATTTTAACCGTGGACAGTTGAAGCTGCTGCCTGTTCAGTTCCTGGATTTACACACACACACACACACACACACACACACACACACACACACACACACACACACCTCCAGCTCTGCAGCTCTCATTGGCCCTCCTATAACTCATCCCCCCTCCCTTCCTGGCAAACTCTCATGAGAGTTAGAGAGAGACCTGTGCATGATGCCATAAGCCTAGGCTACTAACCAGACAAGAAACAGGAAGTGGGCTGTATAAGGTATTTACTGGCAGGTAAAAAAATATTTTACTATCCAAAGTTAAAACAACAAAGGCAAAAGATTTAATAGATGGAAAGATGAAAAATTACTGCTTTAATGTCAGTTTCTACTACAACTTTATTGATTTAATAAATAATGTTGTTGCATGAGTAAGAGTTGCTGTTGTTTTTATTAAAATAATAATTATTGTTGAGATGCATATTATGGTAAGAAATAAGTAGTTTCCAAAAAAGGAATACATTCAATCACCAGTTATTTTATAGTTAGTTGGTATGCATAAAGTTTCTTTTTTTATTGCAAGGGCACATGTGTGAGATATATTTGCAGTGAGTCTGTACAAGGTCATTGCTGTTTCTCCGCCTTTGTTTCACTCTGAGATCTTTTCTGTAGGACTAGGACAGCTCCCTGTCAGTGCTCCTGTTGTTTCCTGATCGTCCCAACTGCCAAGTATCCGGGTACCCCTGGCAGCTGCCCGGTGGTGTGTGCAAGCCTAGGATGTTTAAATACCCCTCTCCATGGCAGGTGCTGTGCAGCAGTTTGGAGAAGAGAGAGCAGGTAAGTGCAAAGAGCACTGTGATGAGTGTGTTATATAACCGTGGGCATTCAAGGCATGGCAAATATGTAATTGTAACCTTGTTATATCAGCTAATGTGACTGTTAAGGGGCTGAGAAGTTTCCGGGGACAGATCACTACATAACATAACTTTTATGTAGCGTTACCTACCTTAGGCTGCAAACACAACAGTATCCAAAGTTCACTATGTGGGGTTATTTACTAAAGCTGAAGAGCGCAAAATCTGGTGCAGCTCCGCATAGAAACCAATCAGCTTCCAGGATTTATTGGCAAAGCTTAATTGAACAAGCTGAAGTTAGAAGCTGAATGATTACCATGTAAAGCTGCACCAGATTCTGTGTTCTCCAATTTTAATAAATCTCCCCCTATGTCTTTTTCAGTTTAAGCACTGTCCATGATAATTATTTAATTTGCACTAACATTCAGATTTTCAGGACTAGATTTCAGGGTTTACGCCCATCTTCTAAGGTCCAAGAAGTACTCTACTTGAAACGTAGAAGGACAGAAACCTCAAAAGTTTGCCCCAAAAATCTGAATGTTAGTGCAAAAAAAAAAAAAAAAGAAAAAGATTAGAATGTACGCAATTGTTTTTGTTGCAAGTGAAATAATGCAGCTACAATCAAAGTTCACTTGCTGATTCAGACCTGGCAATACAGCATTGCCAGGCACGTGCTAATAGGGAGTTTGTCTTTGGGAAATTCAAAGTGTATCCAAAAATATTTTTTTTCACTTAGGATAGAATAGCAAAAGGTGGAGATTTATTAAAATTGATGCACTCAGAATTTGGTGCATTCTGCTTCTAACTCTAGCTTGTTCAATTAAGGTTTGGCAATAAAGCCTGGAAGCTGATCGGCTTCTATGCAGAGCTGCACCATATTTTGCATGCTCTGGTCTTAGTAAATAACCCCCAATGTGTGCTTTTTATTTTTCTTGGTGACCTTTGTCAATGAGAATGGACATGTGAGGAAGTCCAAAACGTAGTATTGTCACCAAAACAGGAATAGATGAGAACTGTCTAAATGAGGATTTATCTTTACCTCCTGTTGTGCCTCCAAGACAGGAAGTGAAATAAACTCTCCCCAATGAAACACACAAAAAAAAAAGAATATTTTTTTTTTGTTTCAACAATACCCTGCTCTTTGTCAATGTTTTAGGTTTAGATATACTTTGATCTTTTTAGCTCTATATAAGCGAATAAGTGCAGCAGTGTTCATGACATGGCCCCTTGCGCACACAATTATTTACTGATGTTTACATGCAAGATCTTGCTGGCAGAAAAATCCTGAGTAAAAACACTGTTTTATTTATGTTAAGACCTCGGATATGCACGTATATAGGCATGTAAATGTTCGTATATGTGTTTACACACGTAATATTCTTCATCCTCTTCCTGCCAGTGTTGCAATTTACACATATACACTCATATATACTAGTGTATAAACATGTAAGTGCGTAAATTGCTGCATTAAAAAAAAAAAAAAAAAGAAGCTACATGACCGCAAGTGTAGTTTTTTCCACGTGTGTATGTGCAAGAGGCCTAATGATCAGGGCCGTCTTTAATACTGATTAGGCCCTGGGCAAACATTTTCTTCTGCGGACATAATACAGAAGACAATCAGAGACTGCGGCCATAGCACAGGAGATGGTCATAAACTGCGGACATAATACAGGAGACAATCTGAGACTGCAGACATACTACCGGATACAATCAGAGACTGCGGACATACTACAAGAGATGGTCAGAGAACTTTCAGCAATGCACACCTTTACAGTTGAATGACACAGCTCAGTGTTTCAGGATAGCAGTCAGGCATTCTATTGGTGTATGGATATACCTGGCCAGCCATCCGGGGGTGGGGCTCCCACTCCGATCTCTGCTCATACTACAGTTGCTCCCTCCTGAGCATACAGGGGCGGGGCTCCCACTTCAGTCACTGCTCTCACTACAGATGCTCTGTTCAGCATACAGGTTACATGAAGCGGGGTCAGAGCTCCCGGCCCCCTCTGCTGGCTTGCTTGGGAATACAGCCTCCCCGTATCCTCTGTGCGCTCTGCAATGCCATCATCGGGCCCCCAATTCATGGGTAGCATGGGCTCAATCGGCAGCTGCCTTGGGCCCCCCAACAAAGATTGGGCCCAGAGTAGGTGCCCTGTTTGCCCTGCATTAAAAATGGCCCTGCTAATAATGCAGGCTTCATTCTAATAAATATAACAGAAGACACTCTGTTGTAAATACTCTTGGGTACTATAAAAAGCAAAAAGGTGCCTAGTCTTACTTGTCCATTTTCATGCAGCTAAACAAATACGTTTTGTAGCAGAAAAATGCATTTAACACAGAAAGCTCATTCTTTTTTATGAGACTGGTTCCCATATAGGTGTGACTTAGCCTCCATCCAGGAGGTGGCGCTGTCCCACTGTACACCTGGAGCAGAGTCTTTAGAGGTTTAGTGTTCCTTTATAGCAGGGACATGCAATTAGCGGACCAGCTGTTGCAAAACTACAAGTCCCATCATGCCTCTGCCTCTGGGTGTCATGGTTGTGGCTGTCAGAGTCTTGGTATGCCTAGTGGGACTTGTAGTTCTGCAACAGCTGGAGGTCCGCTAATTGCATATCCCTGTTTTATAGACTCTGTAGTTGCTACAGAGGTTGCAGCTGTCTGATTGGACATTGCAACTTCTGAAGACCTCTGATGGCCACCTTGGTGTGGGACTCTTCGTGTGCGTCTGGAGCTTGTGGTAGGTGAGGGACAGAGAGCCCATTGGTCAGACAGAGTAAACCGATAGGTTTGCCACCTGTACAAGAATGGTCCAGACAGTCTGGGTTTTAA
The DNA here is from genome assembly GCF_037356315.1 of Lithobates pipiens. NCBI lineage: Eukaryota > Metazoa > Chordata > Amphibia > Anura > Ranidae > Lithobates > Lithobates pipiens. Next base: position 138,344,081 of record NW_027507718.1, read on the forward strand.
AAGTTGTGCCCGGGTTTCTGTCCTCCTGAAACCCGGACACAGTAGCATACCTTAAGTTCCAACCCTCAGGTATCCGTCCATGGGATGGATGACTGGAGCCAGTGCGAGAACTCCATGGGGGATATTCTCAAATGCAGTGATAATTAATCCTGCCGGCTACAGCTTTCTCTGCTGTGTGCTCTCCCCCTCTACCTGCCTTCTCCCCTGTGGGGATAGCTAGAGGAGTGTGAAGTAGAGGAGGGGAGGGGCCCTCTCTCCAAACCCACTCACCTGCGTTCCATCCCGAACCTCAGTACCCTGGAGAGAGCTGATCCCCAGAAACATGTGAGTGCTCTCTCCATCCATGCTGGCTCCGAATCCTAAAGAGTGTCATTGACACTGACCCTTGCCCAGTCCAAGAGATGGGCACGGAGTGACCCAACTGGGCAATCAACAATGTGGGGTGCCATCATCATGCTCCTATTCCTGTGCTGCTGACTGAACGCCCGCCCAGTGGCCTCTCCTGTCTGCCCTGGTCCCCAGCAGGTGAGCGCTATTTCATCACATCACTCAATGTGAGTCCAGGGTTTGGAGGGAGGGAATAACAGGGTGAAGACACTATAAAGTAATGGAGAGAAAGATCATAATGAGGTGAAGGTGGAGGATAACAGTATAGAGAATAATGGAGATTATAGGAGAGTAGGAAAGTTATCGTGAGGATGATAAGTAAAGGGATAACAGTGATGGGGATAATAATGGATGGTGAGGACAGAGATTGCAGGTATTATGTATAGTAATGGGGGAAATGGTGGTGAGGATGATGATGACAGTTAAGAAGATGAAAATGATAAAGACATGTGATGAGGATGATGATGATTATGGAAGGAGAGTAAAAAATGTGATAAGGATGAGGATGGGGATGACAGTAGAGAGGAAAGTGATGAGGATGATGATGGAAGGATGAGGACAGGGATGACAATGATAATGTAAAGTAATGGGGTAAGTAATGGTGGGGATGATGATACAGAAAATAATGATAGGGATAAGTATAATGATGGTGAGGATGATGATGGCATTATAGAGGATATGATAAGGGTGATAACAATGATGAGGATGATCGTGGTGATGTGGTGATGGTAGTAGAGAGGATAAAAATGAGGATGATAAAGGGGAAAATGATGAGAATAATGGTGATCATGATGATGACAGTAGATAAAGAACTAGAACCGATCGGCTGTATTTTCCTCCTGCAGCAGCTAAATTCCAGCAGGAGGGAGAGGAGGAGAAGTCGGTTTTTCACTGCTGCAGCATGAAAACAGCCAATTTGTTCTATTAAATGCCAACCACAACACCCCTTCTGTCCAGGTTCCACTGTTAATGCAATTTAGCTAAACTGTACACGGTGGTGCTAAAGTGTTCAGGTTTGGCTTGAAGAAAAAGTGGCAACCCTATAAACAGAGTAGGGAGGGGTTCCTATTGCATAGTCAGTGTCGATGTAGAGCAGGGATGCCCAACCTTTTGAAGAGCAAGCGCCACTTAAGTGACTTGGTAACCAGTCGCGGGCCACAATGAGTGGAGTGGGCGGATGACAGGTCTGTGTACACAGCCCACTCTACGCTATGGGCCCTCCGCCCATAGATCCTCCCAGGTGGAAGGGCACAGATCCTCTTCTGTTTTTTTAGCGGATCGGATAGAAGGTATGCAGTTGTAAACGGACACAAGTCTGTTTACATTTTCCGCTCCATAGAGGTGAATGGAGGGTCTGATTGGGTCGGTACAATCATGTGAAAGGGGCCTAAGGCTGCTTTCACACTGATGTGCTGTGGACTTTTCTTGGGGTTAGCTGCACTTTGCTATAGAATTCTATTATATCCTGCAGGTGTTGTGCACTTTCTGAAAGCGCACCAAACCCGTAGGTAATAACAGGGGTCTATGGCTCAGTGCAGTTTGAAAGCAGCCCGATAACCACTGCAGAACAGATATGCCCATATATACACTGTGATTATAGTATTAAACATACCTTTAATAACAGTCTTCAATTGGGGTATCGCCAGTTGTTGCTGTTCCAGGCAGAGTGCATTTGGTATCACTCCGCCTGTTACATGATGTGGCGCTATACAGGAAGCATCGTCTTATGTGGCTCTGCTATGCAACCGCTTGCTTCCTCTACCGCCGGCTTCATTCACAACACTGATGCTCTGGGATGCCGGGTCAGGAACCTGCGATCTGGGCTTGCCAACCAGCCATCCCAGAGCAGGAGGTCGCAGGCCACATCAGATGGCTCCGCAGGACACATGTGGACCCCTGGCCACTGGTTGGGCACCCCTGATGTAGAGTCAGTGCAGGGACATCCCTTGTTCACAGTGGACATTCCAGCATTTCTTCAGCAGCATAGAGTGGTGTCACTGTAGTTCGACACCCCACCAGTAGAAACTGTCATTTGGTACATCAGGCCAGCCTAGTGATACTACTACTTCATAATATGGTGCCATTACTGTCTGTCATCCTGGAAGTTGTAGGAACTACTAGCACTCTGTTGTCTGAGTGATGGTTACTGGAAAACTGCTTATCTCTATATAAATATACAAATTATTATACAACTCCAAGGCCTGCGTGTGAAATCTCTCTGATTGTGTACCCCAGCCTTAGACCCCTCCACACTGGTGCTGCAGTTTATTGTTTTGGGAAATAGAAACAATATGGGATTATTCACACCTAAATAATGGCATTACAATATGTGCTGCATGAACACAGAACAGTGTAAATCCAACCTAGGTGGCCATGCATATTTTACATACAGCAGCAAGTGCAATGAGGCAAAAGAAAGTATGGTTTTTTTATTCATGCAGTTTTTTTGTCATACTTGTAGAAAGTAAATGTAAGGCTATGTTCACATTATCTCGTAGGCAGGTGCAGTTTGTCCCCATCCTATATGTGGCGCTGTGTTGCTGTAACGCTTTGCAGATAGAGGGGAGGCTGAGAGGAACATTGTTCCTCTGCAGACTCCTTAGGAGTCAACAGGAGAGCACCTGTTCAACTGGACATTCTAACACAGAGTGACCTTCCACAGCCATCTTTAGTATGGGCAGCATTAATAGATATTTGTACTCTGCTGGATATGGTGTTCATTTGGGAGTGGACAGTGTAGGAAAAGGATCCATGCTTGTCAGGGACAGAGATAGCTTCAAGGAAAGGTTTCTGTGCGAGTAGGGAGAGATTAGTGACACGGCTGGATGCCTTACTACTCACTGGTCCCTGGAACCATTTCATAGCTTCCTCAAGTGCCACCACCCTACCAGTCAGCCACTCCTCCTGCAGGTGAAGCCCCAGTAAAATGTGTGATACCTTGTGGTGCTGAAGATATACAGCTGCACATCAGGGTTACTGTGCCTGTTACCACCAGCATTACTGAACCTGTTACCACCAGAAGTGCTACTGAGTGGCATCGGGGGGGGTTCAGATAAGCGGAGCTTCCATTTTTGGGTGGAACTCCGTTTTAACTTGGGTACTACCTTCCTGCCCACAAGCTTTTTGCTGTGCAGGATAGGGCAAAAGTGATTTTCAGCAGGGGGTGGTTTGATGTGTGTGTTCCAGCACATCATATTGCTTATTATTGCTATATGTTTGTATTAATTTTTTTTCATAGTGACACTTCGTCCACGTCACGTCACTGCTGTATGCTGACATGCGGTTAGTGTATAAAAATAGAGGCATGCTGCATTTTTCCACACTGCACATCACACCAGTGTTGCATTTGAATGGAACACATGGAAAACAATTGTTTTCTTTGTGCACTAATGTTAAGCTGTGTTTATTCAGAGCAGAAAAATGAGGGTCACTGCACATAGTGTGAATGAACCCTTAGAAGCCACATGACTTTAGATTTGTGTCTTTTCAAATACTGTTATGGTATGTACACACCCAAATGTTGCACAAACTCCTCCACAATCACTATCACACTCGGCGATGCCCGTTCTTGGCACACCCACATTATTAGTGCTCTGACCCTGCTGCATGTAAGAAGTTCACAGTCTACACTGTTTTACACCATCAAGTCCCTCCTCTGCCTTGGGTGTGACCATATTATCATCACTGGACTTTGCCTAGCCCTAAAATACCTAATCATGCAAATCTTTTAGGTTCAGAGTTTTGAGCATGAGCACAGCGCAGGAGTGACCCAGAGTCCTGGCAAGGTGAGCAAAAGCTGAAGGAAGGGACATACATATTTTAAACTCAAGTAATAGAATGCAAGTGGTTCTAGGGTCAGGGGAATGGCTGGGAACACAAATTTTGAGAAGGCTAAATTGTGTCATTGAAGATTCCAGAGGGTAGAGGCAATGACAGTGGGAGTCTTTAACTGCACTACACTAAACAAAGATCTTTAAAATATACCTAAAGGCTAAACTTTTTTTCTCTAGATTTTCAGGCTGCTGAGCAAATTTTAACATTACACCCCAACAGGGCTGCTCACATGCCGTGGCATATTCAACTTGGGCTGTAGAGTTTGACAGGCGGCACCACCTGACAAACTCGCCCATTCACATCAATGGCGTTGCGTCTCAGCCACCATGCAACCATGAGCAATACACACAATTACATTTACAGAGTCAAATTAAGGGGTGAGGAGGTGATAAAAAAACTCCCCACCACCTGTCAAATGCCCTTGGAAAACCTAAACACCGATTGCTCTTCAGAGGGCATCACAAATATAAAAGAGCCCTATTTGTCGTGTTTACCATTAGCAGAGTGAAAGTGAAAGAAAATTCCAAATTTAGGGTTGTCACTAGAACAGGAATAGAGGGGAAATCTTCAGTTCTGGTGACAACCAGGGATTTGATCTTTTTGCAGGGATTTCTCCTTAGTTAGTTTTTCGCTATGGGACAGGATACGAATTAAAATCTCCTCAATGGGACACAGATGGCCAAAAAAGAAAAATGACAGGGGTTGTAACCATTCCTTTCTCTATCCAAAATGGAAAAAAATAAAAAATAAAATTGGGGGCTTTAATTCTACTATAAGTGATGACAATTTATTTTAATATGTAAAATGTCAACATATTTACAACTTGTATTAGTATTCAAATAACAATTTGTTATGCATTTTGTGTGCATGCACTTCCTTTATGTACAATTTGTATATGAATTATATATTATTACGTATTATACATACATATATATATATATACATACACACACACACACACACATATATATATATATACATACACACACACACACACACACACACACACACACACACACACACACACACACACACACATATATATATATATATATATATATATATATATATATATATATATACACACATATACATATACATATATATATATACATATATACATACACACACACACACACACATATGAATACATTATATATATATATATATATATATACACACACACACACACACACTTTTATTATAGGTTCTTCAAAAAGTCTTGCAGTTTTTTTAAACTATTATATAATGTATGTATATAAAAGTATATAAATGTATATAAAAGTGCAAAGACCCCTTGTATATATTATTCATGTATTTATAGTGTATGAACCTAGATACACCTAAAACTTTAAAGACACATGTAGTTGATACATTTTTTAATTGGGTTTTATTTTATGGCTTCTATACAATTTGGTGTGTCAAGAATTAGCTTACTGCACGCAGGACTTTCAGTTGCTAAGTTCATGCAATATGTGCACATATACTTCTTAAGGGACATGTAATTGCGTTTTAAGACTTTTGTATGGCTCTTTTCATGTGTGCAGTCAGCGTGTTTGTGTTTGTAAGATGCTCAGTGGTAACATTCCTGGAATTATCAGTTGCTGGTGTTATCAGCAGCTTGCAGCAGTACAGGACCATTCCTAATCGCACCCCCTGCCTTGGTTAACTTTGCTACATGCACATATTCAGCATTATGCTATTTTACATATTAAAGTGGAAGTAAACCCATCGATATAAACATTTCAAAAAAGTTACATTCCCAGCACTTGCCGGAAATGTAACTGTCACATTTGTTTGTGCTCTCAGTCAAACTGTCAAATCATCCAATGGCTGGTGTCATAACTGATCACATGTGCAGCATCATGGCAGTTAGAGATTAAGTTGAGGGCAAAATGGCAGCTTCCTTGGTTGAAAACAATAGGAGAGTTTACTTCCATTTTAAAGGATTTTGCAAAACAACAAAAATACCTAAAATGACGCACACATGTTGGTATAAAGTGCTGTATGCTGCATTTGTGCATTCTGCATCTTAAAAGTGTTTTCACTTTTGCAGTTAAATTTGAGAAAACCCATTCACACGTGTTCCCATTCACACAGCATGGCTAAAACTTTTAAAAAATGTATATATTACTTACCTTTTTGAAAGTCTCTTAAAGTTGTTGTACACCCTCTACAACCACTTTTACCTACAGGTAAGCCTATATTAAGGCTTACCTTAGGGTTACCACCTGTTCTTCAAGTCAAACCTGAACACTTTAGCGGTGTACAGCAATTTTTTTTTATAGTATAAATGTAGCAGCCATAACCCTTTGTAGGGCGGCCTTGACTTATTGGGCTTACTGGTTACCTCCGCTTGACTTGTTCTTCCATGTCTAGGGGTTCCCAGGGTTGATACCCAACAACTTGGACGCTGACACCAATAAAGTCCTTTTGAAAGGTTTTATTTTGCAGGGGTAACATCCAACAACACTTGTCTCGTATAGGAACAGAGGGCAAGGGTGAAGAACTCAGGCACCTTGAACTGCAGACATAACAAAGTCTCTCATACCATCCAGAGAGTAGCCACTCGCAGCTGGGCACTTCAAGGCTGAACAGATCTCTAGCCAGAAATCATGGCAATCAGCACGCTGATTCAGAACTTGTCAAAACTCTGAACATGTACAAGTGAACAGGAACCTTTTTCCTCAGTACCTGGAACGTTCTCGGTCTCCTTGATAGTACTGGGAAAAGTGTGGATTCGTCAATATCCTTCCCAACTCAGTAACCAGGCACTTCTCAGAATGCCACTTGTCGTCCCTCCTCCGAAGAGTCCTCCCCCTGTCACTTTCACGAGCTGTGGTGCCCCTCCAAGCCAAGAGCACACCCGGACACCTTGAATCCTCCCTCAGTTACTGCGCCTCGGACCAGCCGGTTCCGAGACTCGGGAACAGATGGATCGCTGCCCCAGACCAGTCGGGTTTATTGGGGGTAACCCATAGAATCATGCTGCGGGATGTCGAACACCCCGTGACCGTGACCCCTCGCGGGGCTACCCCGGTCCTGGAAACAAGAACAGACCGCTAGGGCCTCATGAATTCCTCCATTTAACACGTGACCTCCACATCTTAAGTACCCCTTCCCAGACTCCTCAGCGGGGCCCAGCACACCCACTGATTGATTTCCGAGAAGGCTGATACCTAAAGCGTCCAACCAGGCCTGGTTCTGGCCTGTCATGTGCACCTGTTCACATGACCAAGCAGAACTTCTAACACAGCCCAGCCAAACTGATGTCAAAGTTAACCTACATAATTAACCCTCAGAACCGCTACTGTTCTGAGGCAAAAACGAAATTTACACATGAATGACACTTTGTCCAAAATGTTATCCACTACATAATCTATACATATATTTTGCAATTAAATAACATTTATAATCATATGACGTGAATAACAAGAGTCTCCTTTTACATCAAAGTCTACAGAGTTCCCCTTTTACATCTGGTATCTGCAGAATTCCCTTTTCACATCTGAACTCGCAGAGTTCCCTTATACTGTAAGGGGGGACTCTGCAGACTCTTATGTAAGGGAGAACTGTGGAGACTCTGACATAAGGGATGCTCTGGGAACCCTGATTTAAGGGTGAACACTGATAAGTCTGAGGTATGGAAAGCACTCTGATGTAAGGGGGAATGCTGTAGCCTCTGGTGTAAAGGGGAACTTGGATGCAAAGGATGCTCTGAGAACCATGATTACCTTGGTGTACTCATTCAGAGGCAGGAGAGAATAGAGGGGACACTTCAGTCACAGACAGGAATGGATGGTGACCTCACTCACCCCTTGGCAGTTATCCAGGTGTATCTGAGGCTGCTGGACTCCAAACTTTCCTTTTCTGAGGCACAGAACTGGGGATTGGATTGTGGGCAGAAGCAGAGGGGTAGGGGCAGGAGGAAGAGGATCAGATTGAGCCCTCTCCTCTCCCGTCTGTGTGTGTGTGTGTGAGGGGGGATTGTAAGTGCTGGCTTTGGGCAGCGTGAAAGAGTCTAATGCCCCGTACACACAATCGGACTCTGGTCCGCCGGACAATTCGACCGTGTGTGTGGACTTTGAAAGAAGTCTTGAATCAAAATTGTCCGCTTGTCTGTGTGCTAATCCGCCAGACTTTCCAAATGAACGGACTAGCCCACACATGGACTAAAGTCCTTTCATTTTGAACGTGACTTCAGGTACGATGGGGCTAGCGAGACTGACACCTCGCAAGTCCTGTTGCCTGGTATGGGTTTTGAAGGTAACCCCTACGCCGATAAACGGCGTGGGGGTCCCCCCAAAGTCCATACCAGACCCTTTTCCGAGCACGCAGCCCAGCTGGTCAGGAAAGGGGGTGGGGACAAGCGAACGCCCCCCCCCAAGCCATACCAGGCCGCATGCCCTCAACATGGGGGGGGGTGGGTTCTTTGAAGAAGGCGGGCCCCCCACCCCAAAGCACCTTGTCCCCATGTTGATGAGGACAAGAGCCTCTTCCCGACAACCCTGGCCGTTGGTTGTCGGTGTCTACGGGCGGGGGGCTTATCGGAATCCGGGAGCCCCCTTTAACAAGGAGGCCCCCAGATTCTGGACCCCTACCCTATGTGAATGAGTATGGGTACAATGTACTCCTACCCATTCACCGGGGGGGAAAAAAACACAGGTTTTTAAAGTAGTTTATTAGGCAGCTCCGGGGGTATTCTTGCTGGGCTCCTCCGCTATCTTCTGCTCTTTTGCCGCTCTTTTGCTAGCGGAGGAGCCCGGCTTTCTCCTTCGTCGTTGTCGCCGTCTGGGGGTCTTCTTCCAAATTTGGGGGTCTTCTTCTGACTTTGGGGGTCTTTCCAGCCTGTTCTCCTGCTCTTTGGTTCTTCTGCCAGGCTCCTCCGCTATCTTCTTCCAGCTCTTTTACTAGTGTTGGCCTAGTCTTCTCATTTGCCGCCGCCGCCTTCTTCTTCTTCTCTTCTTCCAAGGCCAATAATAAATAACGTGTTATTTATTAGTGGCCTTGGAGTTATTGCTTTGACATTATGTTTTTGGTTGAATAATGATTTGATTTGGTACATTTTCTATATTTTTGGATGCATAGAATGCACTTATTGGTTAAGTTCTATTGGCAGATATTTTTGATCTTAAAAACGACGGGATATTTCTGTTGTGGTAACTTGCACAAATAAAAAAAAAATAATCTGATATCACTAGAAAAAAAAAGCCTTTGAAAATTTGTTTGCAATAACTCCATCAATATCACCAGCAGCTTCATTATTATCCCATTAAAGAAGAAGAGAATTGTGCGCATTTGGAGATTTCATAATTTGCCACGTCATGAATAATAATTCTCTATTACGAACCCTAGTTTATAAGACCGACCGCTTCTGCTTCCGAGCATGCGTATTTGTACTTTGGACTTTTGTCTGATGGACTTGTGTATACACGGAAAATCCAACAACACACATTTGTTGGTAGAAAATTTGAAGACATGCTAGCCAACATTTGTTGGCGGAAAGTCCGACAACAATTGTCTGATGAAGCATACACATGGTCGGATTTTCCACCAACAGCCTAACATTCAACATTTCTCGTCGGAAAGTCCGATTGTTTTAGGCTTCATGTACATGGGATGATTTAAAGCCTCTCCTAAATGATCAGAAAGTAAGTGACATTTAAAACCATTTTTTTGCAATGTTTACATGCCACGTTTAGTCTCGCTTGCGTTTTTTGTTTTGCAAACTGTCAAAAATGAAAAACTCCTCTGAACGAAACACAGCTAAACACAAGTTATCACATTTAAACGCATTTACAAGCTGTTACAGGCACTTGGTGTTTCAAATGCCTCTGAAGATCTGTCCTGAATGCATTTTTTTGCAATCCAGAAAATGCTTCTAAACCCAACTGCCTAGAAACTATTATAAATGACCCTGTGTACATGTACTGATAAGATAACATAGAAGAGAGTTCAGGGGCAGCTGAAAAAAAACGCACAACTGCTACTAAACATCTGTTTACCAGCAGCAGTGTACATTGAAGCCTTAGGCCGCGTACACACGGGCGGATTGTCTGCCCAACTAAATTCGTCAGACAATCCGACAGACAGTCCGTTCAAAATTTGAATGAACGGACTTGACCACACACGATGAGCAGACAGTCCGCTGAAAGCGTGCGTGATGACGTGTACAGCACGTACGACGGGACTAGAAAAACGACATCCTATACACTGCAATGCAACCTTCGGCCGTGTAAATCCTTTCTGAGCATGCGCCATACTTAGTCCGTCCAACTTGCCTACACACGAGCGGACTGTCCGCTGAAACCAAGTTTGGACGGACAAAACCAAGTTTGAACGGACAAAATTACGGAAATTCCGTAAGACTTTGTTCGTCAGACAGTCCGCTGAAAAAGTCCGCTGAAGCCCACACACGAGCGGATTGTCCGCTGAAACACGGTTCAGCGGACTAAGTTGGACAGACAATCCGCCCGTGTGTACTCGGCCTTAGTGTGTACCAGGCTTAAATGTAAGTTTTATTTTTTATTTTTTATTTTTTTTAAAAAGGAGGGTATACTTACCTCTCTGTGCAATTATATTGCATAGAGTGGTCCTTTACCTCCTCTTCTGGAGTTCCTTGCTGACGCTCTCCCCTCCTTCCTAATGCAAGTGCCCCCTTAGCAAGCCATGTGCTGAGGGGGCACCTATGCAGTTGCGCTTCAAATCCAGGCTATGTGCATCCATAGACACACACACAGCTCCAGTAAGCCAGGAGTTTGCCGACAGCAGCAGGAGCCTATAGTTCTCACTGCTCTAAGCCCTTGTACACACGGTCGGACATTCCGACGGAAAATGTCCGATCAGACCGTGTTGTCGGATATTCCGACCGTCAGACTTTTTCCGTCGGAATGTCCGACCAACAAACTTTGAGAGCTGGATATAAACAATTTTACGGCAACATGATTTGAACGTTTGTAAAGAATTCCGATCGGACAAAGTGCCACACATGCTCAGATCAAATTCCTAGACCAAAGCTATTGGCTACTAGCCTGAACGTAGTCCCGTCGTAACGAAATAACGTCATCACGTTCGGAACGATCAGATTTTCCGACAACTTTGTCCGACCGTGTGTATGCAACACCAGTTTCGGACAAAATCCGTCAGAAAAAATCCGACAGATTCGGAATGTCTGACCGTGTGTACAAGGGCTAACAGAATAGAATGCATTAAAGTAAAAAAACTTTTGACATTAGAACCACTTTAAAGCTAAAGTTTAGGTATGCATATTTTTGTATAGTTATATTGGTACATATATGTACATATACATGTTCCCTCCCTGTGGAATCTCTGTAATAGGTGGAAATTACTGTAGTGGGAGCTGCTACTACAGTGATTGCCGCTGTCTTCCAGGTTCCTTGCCAAGTGGCTGCCCTACTGTATGTACTGTGCCTTTCACAGAATGCCTTGCATTGTTTTAAATGAATGCAAGGAGTTTTTTTATTGGACTAGGTGTAGATTATGACATCACCACTTCCCCTCATCCAATCAGATAATTCCTTGCATTCTTTGAGAAAAATGCAAGGTGTCCTGTGAATGGCTCCTGTGTCAAGCAAGCGACCTCATGTGCACAGCACCCAGAAGCTAGTGGAAATCACTAGTGATTTCCAGTTTCAAGGGGGATCCCACAGGCATGTCACATGCATACTTACATTGTTCCAAGCTGGACCAATGTAACTATGCTAAAAAAAAAAAAAGCATACCAAAACTTCAACTTTAATTATTGCAAACCCAGCTCTCCAGCCCCCTCATAAACAAAGAGAACTAAGCATTTTACAGTGCTGGAATTTGCAGAAAATGGTACCTAAAATGGTAAACTGCCATTTTTTTTAATACCTTTATGTTATGCTGAATTCTGGAACATGTAACAAATATGAAGTAGGTGTTATCCCAGTTTGGCTGCAAAAGTGGTTTTACTGTTGAACTAGATAACATTAGAGTTACTAAAAAAAAAAATAGATTTTTATTCAAAATGTTTTTGTAGATTTTATCAAATGTTAGTGGTGTCAAACTCAATTGCAGTGACAAGAAAATTTGAAGGAGCAGAATGAAATATATTTCTCGAATTAATGAATTAAAGGCCTCGTTCACATGGGCATACTACAGCTTACACCTGTGTGAGGGTCGTGTTTGCCCACACTGGGATGCTGACAGCAGCTGCGTCCCATCTACATGAATGGTCCTCCCACGGGTATTCACTGTGTGAATGAGGCCTAACAATGCATGTGATTTTATTTGGGAAATGGCATTCATTTGAAAACCGAATGTTAAAAACAATATTTTTGTACAAATATTCATATGAAAATCTATGAATTGAATGTCAAACTAGCTCATATGGGTATGATGGTAATCTAGCATATTTGCATCCACTTAAAGGTGCAGGGCAGATATCCCAGAGGTCTGTGTCTCCTAAAAATAATTATAATTTTTTTGTGTAGAGCTGGCCATACATAGATTGAAATTTGGCTGGTTCAGCAGGGCCCAGCCATGATTCGATCCATGTATGAGCAGGCTAATTGCACCCAAGTGGATCCATGGATCGATTGCAGTACAACCAGCCTGTCAGATTTTTTACATTCAATTACTGCTGATGGCTATAGCTGCTTGCAATAATCATTGTGTTCTGCAAGTAGGGAAGGCTCCCCACCTGCTGGCAGAACACAATAGCACTGCGGGAGGCACTGTCGCATCAGTACTGACTGTGTTGATGGGGGAATCAAGGAATTTTCTTTCCTTCCACCAGTGACGGTAGGAAAGAAAATTGCATATTCTATGGGCTGCGTAGGCCCCTATAAGATCTTTATGCTTCAAGCAAAATTATGGTTTTGAGTGACAGAGCTCAGTTTGTTACAATAAATGATCTCCTGAACTATTGCTTTTCTTTATTGTTTGTAGTGATTTAGTTGTAGCAAAGTCACAGGCCTCTTTAGGCCTAATGGTGACCTCCAGAGTTAGGGTTAGGGAGGTCTGACATCCTTCAATGTAGAGTGTGTTACAAGGCATGGTGGGCACCAGACACTTTTTGAATGCAAAGAGATTCATTGTCTCTTAAATAGAACTGTAGGAGACAGGGTTAGGGCCAGGACACCCTTAGGTAGATGCAAAGATAATTATCAGACTCTGAGACTTCTATAGGTAGAAAACTATACAGATGAAGGCCTCCAACCGGACACCACTTCTGTATAGGTAGAACCGCTGTCTCCTATGGCAACAATCTTGTAGCTGTTACCAACGACAATTGTATTCACCTATTTGCAACATGAACAGTTCTCAGCTTTCCCCACACCCACTCACGGTAGGTCTTCATTCAACGAGCTCCCAGTCTCTCTTACTACACTTCAGATCTACTAGCCACTGGATCCCCCGAGCTCTTCCACTTTAGCACTCAGTATGGGTCCCTAGCTTGGCACTCACAGTTACTCCTCAAGCTTCAACCCTGCAGACACGTTATGTCCCTGTCTTGGCACTCACTGATGCTCCACAAGCATCACCTCTGCTGCCCATCTGAGTCCCTGACTTGGCACTTGCTGAAGTTTTCCCACTTATTCACCGCCCCCGGCTGGTGAGAAGTCTGCTTAGGTAATGGCCTCAGCTTACTCACAATGGTCTCCGTTAGCAAGGTGGATGGTCCCTTAGTGGCGACAGTTTCCCCTCTACCTCCGACCATGACTGGTTCCCCGGGCAGCGGAACTGTTACTTCTGGTTGGACTACAAACCCGCAGTCCCAAACTTACGCTGCCTTTCCTGCTTCTGGATAGGCCCTCAGACAACCTAGCAGGCAGATGTCCCCGGGATAGACCTTAGGTTTCTGGCATAGCAGCCCAGGGCACTGCAACACACGGCACAGAACCCCAATCACCTGACTCCACCCAAATAAATAGGCTCTCCCAGCAGGCAAAGGGACCCAAGAAAATCCCTGCCCATTGGCTGAGACACCCCATTCATTCCTCATCTATCCTTGCCATGCTCTTGTCTTATCTAATGTCACCAGCTACAATGCCACCTGGTGACAGTATAGAAAAGTGCAGCAATGCCAGAATTAGGGAGAAATCAATTGAACTCCTAACAACTGACCAAGGCATCTATTGCCCGGAAACTAAATTTGATAGCGGCCCTGCCTGAACATCAGTGTGCTACATCGTGATTGTTGAAATCCTGGACTATGATAAGGTTAATAGGTCTATGTTTGATATTGTTATCAACAAGATAGATATCAATATATATACACACACACATACATACATACACACACACCTTCATATCATTTGGATGCAAAGTAATAATTAACCATCTAAAAATAAGATAATTTTAAAAAGGGTCTGTTTCTGAACTTTGAATGTAGTCGGTACTTTGACCATTTGTAAGGAATTTATTAGACTGAGAGATACATATTCTTACCATTTGGATGCACAGTAATAATTAACTATATAAAAATAAAACAATTTAAAATGAGGGTGTGTAAAGCTAGTTTACATATAGTAGGTACTTTGGTCATTTCTAAGGAATTTATGACAAGATAAATTATATTACCCTATTACAAAATGGTAGTCATTTGCAAGTCTAAATAATTCCTTGGCTGAATAAAGTGATAATACTATAATACCTCTGAATAAAAAATAATTTATGGAAAGTAAAAAACACTGCAATTAAGCATGTAAGAAATATACCAGATTTTTCTGTGGTTTTAACAGTAAACTTTCTGTAGCTGTTAAAAGGGGGGCTGATTACTAAAGGCAAATGGGCTATTCACTTTGCAAAGGAATTAGACCCAAAGCTTAGTTAATTTGGTTTAGTTTTATTTTGCAAAAATATACCTGATCACGTGCAAGAAAAGTTAAGAAAAAACAAACAGCATTTTTGCTTGCACATGGTTGAATGAGGAAAATGTTATACTTACCTTACGGTGATTTTCTATTCCTGATGCAAGCATGACAGCATATATGTATAGGTAGGCTCAGCCCCCTGCCCTATCACAGGACCGGTTATACTATAAGATTAGGTCTCCTCCCTGCCTGTAGCATTCTCGTAATTTAGTATCACTGCGAGGCCTTTTTGTTTGTTTGTTTGTTTGTTTCTTTCTTTTCGTTTTATTTCTTTCTTTTTTTTTTTTTTTACGGGGGCAACCTATATGCTGTCATGCTTGCATCAGGAAAGAAAAATTACCGTTAGGTAAGTATAACATTTTCCACATTCCTGACACAGCATGACAGCATATACGTATGGGATGTACAAAAGCACCAGACAGATGGGCGGGTAATGCTATTTATAATACTATTTATTTAATACTATTTATTCTATATACACATTTATATAGTTGTATCTGTTTATGTCAATTGCTCCAATACCGAGCAGCCAAAATGTACTTTAGTTAAAGCCGCAGGGTCCACTTTATAGCGGTTCAAAAAAGTATTGAAGGTTACCCAGGTTGCTGCCTTACAGATTAGTACAGATGTGACCCCTCGGAAGTTTGCCCATGAGGTAGCCATCACCCGTGTGGAGTGAGCCCTAAGCTTGGTTGGGGGTTCTAGGATTCTAGGTTCTTTGCAGTATAAGCTCTCTATATGACCTTTCCTAGCCATGATGCAAGTGTCCTTGGGGACGCTGCCAGCCCTTTTCTACGCCCTTCTGGGATGAGGAACAGATTTTCTGTCCTCCTCTATGTAACTCTTTAAGATAGACCCTAAGTCCAGACTGTGTGGTATCTCTGATGTTTCTGCCTGGAAAGTTGGAAGTACCATTTCCTGATTCCTGTGGAATGGGGTATTAGGCCTGTAATGCGGTAGTGTTCGTAATATCACTCTGTCTGCCAGGTGGCAACAGTATGGTGGTTTATAGCCCAAGGCTTGTATATCTGACACCCTCCTGCCTGAGGTGATTGGCGTAAGAAGCACTGCTTTTAGAGAGATGTTCCATAGAGATGTAGTCTGTCCTAACTCGAAAAGGCCCTGAGATAAAAAGTCCAAAACTTTTTGAAATCCCATGGTGGGACATATAATCGTTCTGCGGGACTAATTCTCACACATGCCTTCAAGAACTGACGGATTAGGCACCGTGAAGACCACTTCACTCCTGACAATGCTGTCAGGGCTGAGATTTGTACCTTGAGTGCACCAACAGTAAAGCGTTTATCCAGACCTGTTCGGAGGAAGCTTAGAATCTCTGGTTCTAATGGTGTTCGGGGATCGAACTTCACAAAGGATATGAACTTTTCCCATATTTGAGAGTAGGTCTGGTTAGTTGTGGCTGTTCTTGCTTTCAACAGTGTTTCCACTACAGCTGCTGAACACCCTGTTTCTTCTAGCCTTCTCCTTTCAGTCTCTAGGCTGCTAAGTATAAAACTCTTGCGTCTGCATGTACCACTTGACCTTGTAGCAGGTTTGGTATGTTTGGAAGGGGTATCGGAGGTTCCACCGCTAAAGACTGCAGCAATGCGCACCACGATCTGCGTGAACACATTGGAATTATTGCTATCACCATCCCTGAGTGTGTTTTTACTCTGTTGAGTAGCTTGAAGATTAGTGCAATTAGAGGGAATACATAGGATAGTCTGCAAACCCATTTGGTGTTGAGAGCATTTGTTGCTTCTGCTTCTTGGAGCCTTGTCCTGACCAGAAAGCGCCTGTAATTTGTGTTGGCTGTGGTTGCCATTAGATCCAAGTCTGGGTAGCCCCAGTGTCTGCATATCCAATGGAAGACTGATTGGTTCAGGGACCATTCGCTGGGGTCTACGGTTCACCTGTTCAAGGTGCTGCATTAAAGTTTTGCGGGGCTGGCATATAGACTGTTGAAAGATGGGCTAGATGTTGTTTTGCCCACTCCATTATTGGTGTTACCTCAGTGAGTAGCGCCCGACTTTGCGTCCCACCCTGTCTTTTCACATAAGTGACCGCTGTCCTGTTCTCCATCTGGACGACCACACTTGTCCCCTGAACCTATTTGTGAAATGCTTTCAGTGCACGGAGGGCTGCCCTCAATTCTGTCACATTGGAGACCTCTCTCTGTCTGTGTTTCCACCTGCCTTGGGCTACGGGCCCATTGTAGTGTGCACCCCATCCCGATTTTGAGGCATCTGATGTTATCACTTGCGGGGAATCTTGTACTAGTTGATAGCATTTGTGGAGATTTGCCGGATCTCTCCACCATTCTAGGGACTTTCTCATCTCTGAAGTTAGTTGAATCCTCTGTTGGACTGATTGTTTTTTCCATTGATTGAGGAAACCTTTCTGGAATATCCTCAACCTCCAATGAGCCCACCTGACCATTGGGATCGTCGCAGATAATGTTCCCAGAAGACTGAGGCAACTTGATGCTGATAGATAGGTCATCTTCGATATCTCTTCCAACTTGGCTAGGAGTGCTGCCACCTTCTCCCTGGGCAGCTCTATCATGTTTCTGTGGGTGTCTAGGAATGCACCCAAAAACAATAGCCTTTGTGACGGCTCTAACTGGCTCTTCCGCTAACGTGTCGTAACGTGTCTATCAGTATCTGACGATGGTTCAACAGTATCTGCGGGCTTTCTGCCGTCAGCAGGATATCGTCTAAGTAGTGAAAGGCTTGTAGGCCTTGTTTGTGTAGAATAGCTATTATTGGTAAACAGACCAAACGGCAGGCACATGAATTGGAAATGCTGGTTTGACACTGCGAACTGCAGATATTTGTGGAACTGCGCATGCAGCGGGACATGCATCTTTTAGGTCGAGGGACAACATCCAGTTGCCCTTTGAAAGGGCTTGCGTTACTGAGTGCAATGACTCCATCTTGAAACTCTGGACCAAGATTAATTTGTTCAGGTCTCTTAGAGTCGCCTGTCTTTTTCTGAACCAAGAAAAGTGGTAAATATAGAAACCTTGCATTTGCTCCTGTATTGGTACTGGTTCTATAGTGCCCTTCTGTAGTAGCGTTTGGATATATTCAAATATTATCTGAGCTCTCTGTTGACTGAGTGGTAATCGTGTGGGAGAGAAGTGGGGGGTTTTGGGAAGGAATAGGAATTTCCAACGGTGTCCTGCTTGGACCACATCTATGACTCAGGGTTCTTTGACTCTCTCAGTCCAAACATGAGCGAATCTGTGCAACCTGGCACCTACTGCCCCCGTCTGGACTGCGGCACCGTCAAAAGGGTTTCTGCTGCTCCAAAGTCAATCCTGTCTTTGAAATTCATGCCACTGTATTTTGAGGTGTTCTCTCACTTTTTTTTATACGTTTTTAAGAGGTCTAAATTTTCTCACTTTATTTGGATACTGCTTCCTTCCCTGGAAGCGTGTTTGATTTGGTTTCACATCTTGCGGGAGCATACCCGACTTGCCTCCAGTGACTTGAAATCTCTAACTCCATTTTATTACCAAACAGGGCAGTTCCGTCAAACAGAATGCGACACCAGTTTACCTTTGACGATATATCCACATTTCATGGCTTGAGCCACAGTGGTCTCTTCGCCATTACCAATGACTGCATGGCCCTGGCTGAGCAGCGCATGGCATCAATCGCTGCTTCACCGACAAAGTCACCTGAAAGCTTGATGTTGGTTAATAATTTGAGGGATGTGGTCATATCTGCTTCTGATTGCAGATCTGCTTCTACGCTCTCTGCCCATGATGTAATGGCTTTGGCCAAAGAGGTAAGTGCCAAGACGGGTCTACATGCGTTGCCTGCTGCTAAGTAGGCTCTTTTCATATCTGGATCCATCCTTCTATCTAAAGGCTCCTCTCTTTTTGCACTCTTTTTTAGGATGTCATACAGACACATATACCTACCTGCCCTCACCTTAAGATACGTGGCTGGTCCCTAGGAGAGCTCATTTGACTCTGAAATTCACAGACAGTACTATCTCAGTCACTTGTCCCAACATGGGAATTGAAAACTTTTGATTTGCATGTCTCCTACCAGTGTCCTATTTCTGTGGCGCCTGACAAGTTCATGCTGGTGCACTTGTGTCCTCACGGATTGTGCTCCTCCCCTCCTTTAGAGCTATTTAAGTGCTGGGGTGGGTGTGCCCCTTCTGCGGCTTCCTGAGACGCTCCTCGCATCATTTCCGATACCGAAAGTACTTCCACGGCCATCTTACTGCACCCGGAAGTTATACCTTGTATTCTGATATCCAGCTTACTGGAAGTTGTGCTTCCACCATCTTGCGCCACTCAATGAGGCTGCTAGTCCCAGAAGTAGTGATTCCGCCATTTTGAGAATGGACAGCCCACTGCACGTTTGTGGTTTTCTGATGGCTCTCCTAGGTCAGATACCTGCTCCCCTCTCCAGTATCCTTGCGGGGTGAGGTCTCACCCATATAGGCATTCACGTCTGCCTTTACAGCAGGGAGCTTCAACACAGGAGAGGCTTGAACCTGTGCGGCTTGGTCAGAAGTGTCTGACAAGGTGAGAGAAAAATAAAAATCCTGCTCTCAGCAGTAGCATAACCGGCTGGTAGCAGTGAGGAAAAAAAGAGAATGCTGCAGGCAGGGAGGAGACCTAATCTTATAGTATAACTGGTCCTGTGATAGGGCAGGGGGCGGAGTCTACCCATACATATATGCTATCATGCTGTGTCAGGAATGATAGATTCAAGGAGGAAGCTTCTCATTCACTAAGCTTGGGGGAAAATTCTCAAGCAAATGCAACTTCTCTTGCAATTTGAACAGCCTACTTGCCTTTAGCAAATAAACCCCACAGTGTCTATAAAGTGTGGAAAAAAGGGGTGTGGCTGGAAGAACCTCACGATATACGGCACCTCATCCCAATTATTTAAACAAAAATATGTGGCCAGGGATAGAGAGAGGGGATTATAGCGGTACAAAAATTTTAACAATGTACTTTATTATAAATACACAATACAAAAACAGTAAACAGAAACCTTTAAAAATTCAGCATACAATAATATAGACGGGTACACAACAAATGTGTTTGAATTTGTAAGTATAGAGGAAAAAGCAGGCCTAGATCATGTGAAGGCCGGTAGTACAGGGTATCAGCTCCAAATGTTTCACCAATCCATTGGCTTCCTCAGGGAAGTGATATATGCCTGTACCAAAAATGAAAATTCTAAAAATAAAACAACAAAAAAACATACAAGAAGGGAGACAGCATAAGGTTACAGCGCAATTAGATTTATATATATTTATTATAAATTCAGAATGCATGGCATGGTCATAGGCCCCCCCCCCCCATGACTGGTGGGGGGGGGGGGTCTATGACCATGCCGTGCATTCTGAAATGATAGCAAATATATATAAATCTAATTGCACTGTAACCTTATGTTGTCTCTCCCTTTCTTGTGTTTTTTTTTTTTTTTTTTTTTTTTTTTTTTAGAATTTTCATTTTTGGTACAGGCATATATCACTTCCCTGAGGAAGCCAATGGTTTGGCGAAACATGTAGGAGCTTTTACCCTGTACTAACGGCCTTCATATGATCTAGGCCTGCTTTTTCCTCTATGCTTACAAATTCAATTCCTTTTTAGCTTTCTGTTAACTTTTTTTGTATTGTGTATTTATAATAATGTATATTGTTAAAATTTTTGTACATCATTTGCTATTTGGTATTCTTTGGCACCGCTATAATCCCCTCTCTCTATCCCTGGCCACATATCAAACCAAAAACTTTTTTCTAGCTTTTGATAGAGTAGGAGAGATTTTTAAAGTCTATCAGGTTTACTACTATCCAGGGCTCTGTTAGAAAGATTTATCCTTGTTCCCCACATACATGCCCACATGCTTTAGGAGCTACATGGACCTAGGCACCCAACTACACCAAACTTGCCCAGCAATTTGAGCATTTTGGTCAGAAATTTTTACCATAATATCCAACTTCTTAGGCACTACTATTCTTCCCGATTGTTTATACACCACACCCAAAAGCTTCACGATCGCTAATGAATTTGTAATCCTCAGCAGTTGTCACTGTATTCTCTTTGCACCATAACCCTCTACTGTAATGGTGCTTTGTGTCTTTAATAAATATTCCTGAATTGTCACCTTTGGATTCTGGCATACTACCCTTTTTTTGGCTGTACTTAACTTGGAAATGAAACTATAAAAATCTTTAAGAAGTACCCATAAGTGATCTACCTAGATGCTCTATTAAATTTGTGAATCACATTCTGACCTCTTTCAGACACTTAAATTGGAGTTCCACCCTTTTAAAAGTCAGCAGCTATAAAAAGTGTAGCTGCTGACTTTGAATAAACAGACACTCACTCGTCCCACGGTCCAGTGATTTATTTGTAAAACATTTGGAAACCCATTTATTATTTTCCTTCCACTTCACAATTGTGTACCACTTTGTGCTGGTCTATCACATAAAATCCAGATAAAATACACTTATATTTTTGGTTGTAACATGACAAAAAAAAAAGTGTATGAATACTTTTTCAAGGCACTGTATAGTAAAAGACTTTAGACACTTCTCGTGTTTCAACAACTTAACTGCATGCATTACATAATGTCTATATCATTGTCTACTGTCTTGAAATTCATGCATCATCAATATCTAGATGTTGTTTGTTACACTACCATTTGCTTTTAGCAATTGCATTGTTTGCTATTATTTCAAAATAAATTAACAGAAAGTTAAAACAAACATTACAATTGTAAAAATGATTTTACCAATGTATTTCCCTTTGTTTTTTCTACATTAGGTGTCAGTTAGTGGCGAAGAAGGAAGCTCGAACCAACCAGAATCTGAGTTATCCAAAGTTTATGGAAATGAGTATGACAAAACAGACTCTACTCAGACTATAGCAGATATCTCAACACAGTATCAAATTATTAGTTCATTGAATACTGACTCAAATACAGAAGATTTACAGAAAAACAATGAAGACATACAGAATACATTCAGATTAACAGAACTAACATCTGAAACACAAAATGAAAGGGAATTGAATGTGCATACAACGATCATTCATGCGGATGAAGAAATAACTTATATTTCTGAAGAGCGAAGGCAAAATACCACTAACACAGAGGCAAACATTGCTCCAGACGTAACCATGGACAGAGTGACCAGAAGCCAAATCTTTTCTCTCTCCTCATCCAGAAGTATAGATGGTTCCCGGGAAGATCTGACTAATTCCACACCTGAAGAAAGCCAAGTGGCAGATAAGAGAAAGGATGTGTGGATTCCCCCACCAGACCGAAATAGTAAGTTGAAAGTGCTGAGGGAGGAGGAACGTTTTGAACTACGTTCACATCGTTCAGAGACTAGCCCAAGCAAGCTCTTTGTTGACAGTGATGATGAAGATGGTGGAAAATCTAGGGTAGGTTCACATCAGTTTACCCCAGAGAAAGTATGGGAGCTTGAACAGGAAAGAAGAGACATTATCAAAAAGCAAGGTCAGCGTAAAAGCTTGGACACAGAAGATTTGATCAACATACAAGAGAGCAATGATTCCCCATTTACAAACAAAGAAGTGAATGGATCATCTGGTGGTCAAACTACAGCAGATGTAGACATGGAACAGATCAATTTTGAATCTGCCAGGCAGCAGTTTGTAATGTTAGAAAAGAAGAGGAACAGTCTGCCTATAACCCCTCGAATCCAGTACAGACCACCTAGGTTCTCTTCTCCGTCTCTATATGAAAACGACAGCTATTCAGATGTTGCCAAGCCGCAAGAGTCATCCATATTGGAGCAGAACATAAAAGCATATAAAAATAAAGGTACTGTTATCCAAGAGACAACTGGTAGGGAAAGAAGTGCGAGTTTACTTCGTAAACAGTTCTTAAAGGATTTTACTTTAGATTCTGTAGATAGTATAGAGCAGGAAGAGCCAACTGAAGTTTACAGAGTTGAGACTTCGCAGTTGAAATCAGAAGAGAAAGACGACATTCCAAACCCCAGTGATGAGACTCCTATTGAAAGAGAAATCCGTCTTGCATTGCAAAGAGAGGAAAATTTAAGGAGAGAAAGGGGAATTCAGCATTCAGTGGAATCGAAAGAGATAGTAGAAATACAAAAAAATCCAGTGCTGTCTGTTTCCCCAGAAAAACAGATGTCCAAAAAGAACACAGACAAAGCTCGCACTGCCTTCTTCCTTCAAAGAGAAATTCAAAGAGAAGAGCAAAGGGAAGCTGATTTAAAAAATGAAGGAAAAGTGGCTGGGCTTTATGATAAAGGAAATGCTCAAGAATTAGATGAGCGCAGAAAGTTGTTTGAGCTGCCAGATGAAATACCGGTTCAGCCACAGAAAACAACAACCAAAACTACCTCCAAGGAAATCATAGCTGACATCCAAGCTAGTACAATCCAGAGAGACTCAGGGGAGGAAAACGAGACAACTAATTTTACAGTCATTGATGCTCCTTTACCCTACAGTGTAAGAACTAAGTGGAAACCAACACCACTCAACCCCTACAGAACCAGAAGGCTAAGTATGGATAATATTCTAGATGTATGGTCACCTACTGAAACCACTACAGCTCAGGAAACGTCAGAGGAAATATTTGTTCACAAACAGAATTTTCAAGTTCAGCCTTTGAAGTTCAGCATACAGGTACAAGAAGGTCAGGCTGAAGAGGAAAAGGACGATAAGATGGAGAAAGCACCAGAATCTGCTAATGGAGGTTTGAAATACAATATGAGGCTGAGGCCTTCACGTTCTATTGTGATTGAGGAAGAAATCCGCAACACATTAGAGAGAGATCGGGAATTACAAGAACAAAGAAGAAATAGTGAACTTACTCCTGTTGTCACATCCAAAGAAGAGCATTATGGATATAATCAGTATGGAAGGCCATCGCTAACATCAGGTAAACAGCTGCTCTTCATAAAATACAGTGAATCCGGAAAGTATGCACAGCGCTTTTTTTTCGCATTTTGTAATGTTACAGCCTTATTCCAAAATGGGTTAAATTCATTATTTTCCTCGAAATTCTACAAACCATACCATAAGGACAGAAGTTAGTTTGAAATCCTTGCAAATTTATAATAAAAAAAAAAAAAAAAATCACAAGTACATAAGTATCCACAGCCGTTGCTCAATACTTTGTTGAAGCACCTTTGGTACCAAGTACAGCCTCAAGTATTTTTGAGTATGATGCTACAAGCTTGGCATACCTATTTTTGGGCAGTTTCTCCCATTCTTCTTTGCAGAATCTCTCAAGCTAAATCAGGTTGGATGGGGAGTGTCAGTGCACAGCCATTTTCAGATCACTCCAGAGAGCACTCTGGAGTGATCTGAAAATGGCACTCCAGGGGGCACTCTTTACTTCTAAAGAGGAAAAAATATTTAATCTCCAAATACACAAAGGTTTCTTCACAGAAAGAGCTGTGAAAATGTGGAATAGACTCCCTCCAGAGGTAGTTCTGGCAAGCTCAGTCGATTGCTTTAAAATAGACCTGGATTCTTTCCTAAATGTACATAATATAACTGGCTCCTGACATTTATAGGTAAAGTTGATCCAGGAAAAATTTGATTGCCTCTCGGGGATCAGGAAGGAATTTTTTCCCCTGCTATAGAAAATTGGATTATGCTTTGCTGGGGTTTTTCGCCTTCCTCTGGATCAACTACGGGTATAGGATTGTGTATACGGGATTGTATTTTTTTTGTTTGAACTAGATTGACTTGTGTCTTTTTTTCAACCTGACTAACTATGTAATCACAGAGTTGTCCTGTAGCCACTCCTTTTTTATCTTGGCTGCGTGCTTAGGGTTGTTGTCCTGTTGGAAGACGAACCTTTGCTCCAATCTGAGGTCCAGAGCGCTCTGAAGCAGGTTTTCATCAGGGATGTCTCTGTACATTGCTGCATTCATCTTTCCCTCGATCCTGACTAGTCTCCTAGTTCCTGCCGCTGAAAAACATCCCCACAGCATGATGCTGCCACCAACATGCTTCACTGCAGGAATCGTATTGGCCAGGTGATTAGCAGTGCCTGGTTTTCTCCAGACACGACACTTGCCATTCAGGCCAAAAAGTTCAATCTTTGATTCCTCCAGAGAATTTTGTTTCTCATGGTCTGAGAGTCCTTCGAGCGCCTTTTGGCAAACTCCACATGGGCTGTCATGTGCCTTTTCTGAGGAGTGGCTTCCACCTGGCTACTCTTCCATACAGGCCTGATTGGTGGATTGCTGCAGATTATTGTTCTTTTGGAAGATTCTCCTCTTTCCACAGAGAAATGCTGGAGCTCTGTCAGCGGGACCATCGGGTTCTTGGTCACCTCCCTGACTAAGACCCTTCTCCCCTGATCACTCAGTTTGGCCTGGGCGGTCCACTCCAGGAAGTGTCCTGGCAGTTCCAAACTTCTTCCATTTATGGATGGGTGAGACCACTGTGCTTATTGGCACCTTTGATGCTGCAGAAATTTTACTGTAGCCTTCCCCAGATCTGTGCCTCAATATAATCCTGTCTCAGCAGTCTACAGACAATTCCTTAGACTTCATGGCTTGGTTTGTGCTCTGACATGCATTGTTAACTGTGGAACCTTATAAAGACTGGTGTGTGCCTTTCCAAATCATGTCCAGTCATCTGAATTTACCACAGGTGGACTCCAAGTTGTAGAAGCATCTCAAGGATGATCAGTGGAAACAGAATGCACCTAAGCTCAATTTTGAAATGTCAGTTTGGAATGGTGGCAAGGATGGGAAGTGTCATTATAATGGGGGATTTTAATTATTCAGACATAGACTGGGCAGAAGGAACCGCACATTCATCTAAGGTTTGCCATTTCCTAAATGTTTTACAGGACAATTTCATGGCTCAGATGGTAAATGCACCAACAAGAAACAATGCATTACTAGACCTACTGATTACTAACAATACAGACTTGATCATGGATAAAGAAATATGGGGCAACTTAGAAAACAGCAATCACAGGTCAGGTCAATTAATTTCAGCATAAATCACACAAATAGGAAACATAAGAGGAATACAAAGACGCTGAATTTCAAAAGAGCCAACTTCCAGAAACTACACTCCTTGCTAGAAGATACTAAATGGGATAAAATCCTAGGAACAAAGAACACGGAGGAAAAATAGCTGTGCTTTAGGAGCATATTAAATAAGGTTAGCCAGTGCATCTCAATAATATACATTTAAAAGAGCTAATAAAAGCCCTGGGTGGCTTAACGCCAACATAAAAATCATCATTAGCATTCCAACTGTACAAAGAATGCAATAAGAAATGTAAGGGTGTAATCAGGGAGGTTAAGATAGAACACAAAAGGCACATATCGAAGGAGAGTAAGAAAATCCCAATAAATTCATTAAAGTGGGGTACCCCCTAAAAAAAAAAAATTAAAAGTCAGCAGCTACAAATACTGCAGCTGCTGGCTTTTAATAATCGGACACTTACCTGTCCCGGGTTCCAGCGATGCGGGGGAACGAAGCCCCCCCCTCGCTCCCCGCTCCGCTCGCGGCGCCGTCATGCATACTGTGGGCACCCGGCTGTGGCTTCACAGCCGGGCACCCACTGCGCATGCGCGAGCGGCGCAGGGCGCCGTGATACGCCGTACAGTCACCTGGGACACGTGACAGGTCCCAGGTGAATGTGCGGCGCGAGGGGAAGTGATGTCACCAGCCCGGGCAATGAAGAAGGCAGACTACGAGGGACCCCCTAGCAACCGGTATTTAGAGGTGAGTAAAAAATTTTTTTTTTGCCAATTATTTTTTTTTGATTTTTTTTAAGATTTTTAAGTGGTTTTATTTTTTGGGGGGCAACTCCACTTTAAGTACATAAATAGTAAAAGAGGCAGGACAGATCATAATGGCCACATAAAGAGTGATGAAGGGATTCTGGATAAAAAAGGATGGTGAGATGGTGAAGGTTTTGAATGTTTTCTTCTCCTCAGTCTTCACAAAAGAAACAGGGGGCTTCAGTAACCAAAACTGCAATGTTTATCCTCATGACACTTCACAGGAAGCACCCCCATGGTTAACAGAGGATAAAATCAGAAACAGACTTAAAAAAACTTAACACAAATAAGTCACCGGGACCAGATGGCTTGCACCCGAGGGTCCTTAAGGAGCTCAGTCAAGTAATTGCCAGACCGTTGTTCCTAATTTTTTACGAACAGTCTACTGACTGGTCTGATACCAGCTGATTGGAGAAAAGCCAATGGAGTACCAATCTTTTAAAAAGGACCAAGATATATCCCATGGAACTACAGAACAGTTAGCCTAACATGACTAGTATGCAAGCTCTTGGAAGGGATGATAAGGGACTATATGCAAGATTTTAGTAATGAAAACGGTATCATTAGCAGAAATCAGCATGGATTCATGAAAAAATCATTCTTGGCAAACAAATCTATCAACCTTCTATGAAGAGGTGAGCTACCATCTAGATAAAGGAAGGCCCATAGACGGTAATCTGAATTTTGCAAAGGCGTTTGATACAGTTCCCCACAAAAGTTTACTATACAAGCTAAGGTCTGTCGGCATGGATCTGGATTAAAAACTGGCTACAAGGGCGAGTTCAGAGGGTAGTGATAAATGGGGAGTACTTGAAATGATCCAATGTGGAAAGTGGGGTCCATCAGGGTTCTGTCCTGGGACTAATCCTATTTAACCACTTCAGCCCTGGGAAGTTTTGGCTGCTCAATGACCAGGCCATTTTTTGCCATACGGCACTGCAATGCTTTAACTGACAATTGCACAGTTTTGCAACACTGTACCTCAAACAAAATTGTCCTTTTTTTCCCCACAAATACAGCTTTCTTTTGGTGGTATTTAATCACCTCTGCAGTTTTTATTTTTTGCGCTATAAACAAAAGAAGAGCGTCAATTTTGAAAAAACACAATATCTTTTACTTTTTGCTATAATAAATATCCCAAATTTTTTCCTCAGTTTAGGCCGATATGTATTCTTCTACAATAAGTGTATATTGATCGGTTTGCGCAAAAGTTATAGCATCTACAAAATAGGGAATAGATTTATGGCATTTTTATTATTTTTTTACTAGTAATACCGGTGATCAGCGATTTTTATCGAGACTGCAATATTGCGGCAGACAGATCGGACACTTTTGACACATTTTTGGGACCAGTGACAATTATACAGCGATCAGGGCTATAAAAATGCACTGATTACTGCCCGCCAGGCACTCACATTGGCTCCGGCGGCCCTTAGTGGTCAAAAGGCCAAGCAACATAAGGAAACGTTGTTTTGCCCAGGGGAGCCAACCTGCCGCAGTACAACTACAGGGGCTGGTCAGGAAGGGGTTAATGTATTCATAAATGATCTGGAGAATGGGATAAACAGCTCAATCTCAGTATTTGTGGATGATACTAAGCTAAGCTAAGCAGGGCAATAGATTCTCCGCAAAATGTGGAAACCTTGCAAGAAGATCTGAACAAATTAATGGGGTGGGTATCTACACGGCAAATGAGATTTATTGTAGAAAAATGTAAAATAATGCATTTAGATGGCAAAAACATGAATGCAATCTACTCACTAGAGGGAGAACCATTGGGAGAATCTAGGATGGAAAAGAACCTGGGGGTCCTAGTAGATGACAGGCTCTGCAGTGGCATACAATGCTGCAAGCAAAACCAATAGATTATTGGCATGCCTTAAAAAGGGAATTAACTCCAGAGATAAAATGATAATTCTCCCGCTCTACAACACTCTGGTCCAGCCGTACCTGGAGTATGCCATCCAGTTCTAGGCTCCAGTCCTTAGGAAGGATGTGCTGGAAATGGAATGAGTACAAAGAAGAGCAACATAACTAATAAAGGGTCTGGAGGATCTTAGTTATGAGGGAAGATTACGAGCACTGAACTTATTCTCTCTGGAGAAGAGACACTTGAGAGGGGATATGATTTCAACGTTCAAATACCATACTGGTGACCCCACAATAGGGATAAAACTTTTCCTCAAAAGTGCATTTAAAAAGACTAGCAGCCATTCACTATAATTAGAGGAAAATCAATTTAACTTGAAACTACGTAGAGAGTTCTTTACAGTAAGAGCAGTAAGGATGTGGAATTCTCTTCCACAAGCAGTGGTTTCAGCAGGGAGCATAGATAATTAAAAAAAACTATTAGATAGGCACCTAAACGACCACAGCATGCAGGGATACACAATGTAATATTGATATAAAAGTGTACACATACAGGTTGGACTTGATGGACTTGTGCCTTTTTCAATCTTACCAACTATGTAACTATGCCAAAGGCTGTGAATACTTATGTACATGGGCTTTTTTTTGTTTTTTTTAATTTGCGAAAATTTCAAACAAACTTCTTTCACATTGTCATTATGGGGTATTGTTGGTAGAATTTAATTAATTAATGAATTAAATTAAGAAATTAATGAATTTAATCCATTTTGGAATGAGGCTATAACATAGAAAGATGTGTAAAAAGTGAAGTGCTGTGAATTCTTTCCGGATGCACTGTATATGTATATATTAATGACATTTTCCTTACTACAACATACTTAACAGAAGCTTTTAGTCTATAATTATAATATATTAAAGCAATATTTCTGCATGTCAAATGTTTTAAGTTTGATTTACAGAGATGGACACTTTCAGATGAACAGTTTTTTCATAATATAATAAACAATATAATGTTTATCTCTTAGATGGTTCAAGAACATGGTCTTCTGCATCTAGGAAAAGCAGTTCATCCAGCCCTATACCTTCCTACACACCAAATGTACAAATGTTCACACCAAGAATAAACCCCAAAATAATTTTTGCTGAGTCTGAATCAGGCAGCTTGAAAAGACATGAAGACTGGGTAAGTAGTTCCTTTTTCTGCAATAATTCCCAGAGGCTCGGTTCACTCCTAAAACACCCGCTGATCGTACAGGATCGCTGTGGAATGCAGGAACAAATCAGGGCTGAATGTTTGCCTGAGTTCGGCCCTGAAACTGAGCCAAAGATGCATAGTGTTTCTGTGCAGTGCATTCCACAGCCGCCCCGCATATATGCAAACTGGCTCCATAGAGAGCCAGTCACATTCTCCTGCTATGCAAATTGGATGCAGGGAAATCCGCATCCAATTCACATTGGTGTGAACCCAGCCTAAATCTCTACAATAAAATATATGCACTATACAGTAGATGCACCAACATATTAAAAAGGGAAAATATTGTCTTTAAGTGTTACTAAAAATAACTATATCTGGTCTCCCACAGTACACAAAACATGGAAATGCAATTATTTTAATAAATATAAACAACTAAATACCTTTTCTCATCAGCAGTATATAGCAGTCTTGTGACTTCTATCAGTTTCCGGCCGAACACTGATTAAAGCTTGTAGGGGGAGTTTTCATTCTCCTCTGACTGTCCAATGAGGCTGCATAACTCCTGACCCTCTGTCTGGACGGTGCTGATTGGCCCTGTGCTGATCACATGCACACTCCCAATAAAAAAAAAAACTCTCTAACAATACATACCAAAGTGAGCATATGCAGAGAGCCCCCCAAGGCTCGGTACTATCAGGAAATGGATTGAGGATCACGAAAGACAGGATCAAACAGCCTTTTTACGCAATGCGTAGGGTGTACAATAAAAAAGCAGCTCGGGATTCAATACTTAAATTCAATGTGTAGCAGTCCCTTGCAGTCCTTTATAAGTTCAGCATCATTCAACACTGAGAACATATTATGAATGAATGGGTGTCACGGCCTGGCTTCATAAGCGGTGCCAAAGCATCCTTCATTCTTAGTGTATTGCAGCAGATAGCAGTGTTAGCATTACGTCAGCACTGCTATTTGCATCAACAGAGTACCTTCCTGGGCCTGATAGGCAAAGAGGAAGAAGACGCAGCATGTCACATGAATGTCCAGAACATATCAGGTAAGTATAAGAGAACAGAACAAAATATACATATGCAGAGGAGACTTTTATGGGGGAGAGGAGAGCAATTGGGGGCATAAAGCTGGACTCATCATTGGACTCTAAAGTGTATTTAGTGTCACAACTTTTTATTATGGTTTTGGCTAGAGTAGGAAATGTTTAAGACCCATGTCAGATTATTTATTTATTTATCTTTGCCTGTGTCCCTTTGGGGGGATTTCTTTTACTTCCTGTGCCAGAGACATAGCAGGATGAAAAAGGATATCTCTGCAAATGTATATGATATCCCCTCTTAAACAGTTGTCACTAGCCCTGTTCTTTTGAGTAGTAGATTTCCTATCCCTTTTTACTATCTCCAGTTACCGTGCGGGTGTGCTCCCGAGTCCAGCATTTGCGTCCATAGATGCAGAATGCCAGACTCAGCCCCGCCCCGGCATTGGATTTGATTGACAGCAGTGGGAGCCAATGGCTGTGCTGCTTTCAATCTATCCAAATCAAGGGCCCAGAACATCGGGCAGAGGAAGAGCGCATCTCTGCCGTGGGAAATTCCAGGGCTCAGATAAGTAAAAAGGGGGGCTGGGGGGCAGTCACTGGCAGGTGTTTTTTCACCTTAATCACTTCAGCCCCTGAATTTACCCCCTTCCTGACCAGAGCACTTTTTGCGATTCGGCACTGCGTCCCTTTAACTGACAATTGCGCAGTGGTGTGACGTGGCTCCTAAACAAAACTGACGTCCTTTTTTCCCACCAATAGAGCTGTCTTTTGGTGGTATGTGATCACTTCTGCGGTTTTTATTTTTTGCACGATAAACGAAAAAAATTGTGACAATTTTGAAAAAAACACATTATATCTTTTACTTTTTGCTATAATAAATATCCCCAAAAATATATAAAAAAAAAACAATTTTCCTCAATTTAGGCCGATATGTACTCTTCTACATATTTTTGGTAAAAAAAATTGCAATAAGCGTATATTGATTGGTTTGCGCAAAAGTTAAAGCATCTACAAAACAGGGGATAGTTTTATGGCTTTTTTATTATTATTTTTTTTTACTAATAATGGCGGCAATCTTTGATTTTTATCGGGACTGCAATGTTATGGCGGACACGTCGGACAATTTTGACACATTTTTGGGACCATTGGCATTTTTCCAGCGATCAATGCTATAAAAATGCATTGATTACTGTAAAAATTTCACTGGCAGTATATGGGGTTAACCACTAGGGGGCAGTGAAAGGGTTAAGTGTGTCCTAGTACGTGTACTAACTGAAGGGGTGAGGGGACTGTGCAGGGGAGATGACAGATCATCTGTTCATACTCTGTATGAACAGATGATCTGTCTGTTCTCCCCTCAGAGAACTGGAAACTGTGTGTTTACACACAGATCCCGGTTCTCCATAGCGGTGACTCGCATCGGCTCCGTAGGCGACGAGGGGACGTGCGTGCGCCTCTGGTGGCGGGCACACGCCCCCCAGTGGCCGTCTATGTTACTGACGTAACATGATGCTGATTCGCGCAGCTGAGCCATGTTGCCGTAGTACAACTGCGGTGGCTGGTCGGCACGCGGTTAAAAAACTTTTGCCTTTAGAACCACTTTAAGCTTGTTCAATTAAGCTTTGACAAAAAATAAATAAATCATGAAAGCCGATTGGTTTCTATGCAGCGCTGCACCAGATTTTGCACTCTCCAGTTTTAGTAAATCAACCCCAATGTCTGCCCTTCCTAGTACCTAATAACGCAAACAGATATATACTGCAAAAAATCATAATACTTACCGTATATACTCGAGTATAAGCCGAGATTTTCAGCCTCTTTTTTGAGGCTGAAAGTGCCCCCCTCGGCTTATACTCGAGTCATCGCTGTCTGCCTGCTCGATCAGCGTGTCGAGCAGACAGACAGCGGACATTCTACCATTCAAACGCCGCGCCTCCGCCTCCGCCTTCGCCTGTGATAGGCGGAACACTGAATTTCCCAGCAGCCTGTGTTCCGCCTATCACGGACATCGTCTCATCCTCGTACTACGGACGAGGATGAGACGATGTCCGTGATAGGCGGAACACAGGCTGCTGGGAAATTCAGTGTTCCGCCTATCACAGGCGAAGGCGGAGGCGGAGGCGCGGCGTTTGAATGGTAGAATGTCCGCCGAGGCGCCGACGAAGAGCGGCGATCCTGGCAAGGCACGGGACGGAGGCAAGGCAAGGCACGGCACGGGACGGGACGGAGGCAAGGCACGACACGGGACAGAGGCAAGGAGGCAAGGCACGGGACGGAGGCAAGGAGGCAAGGCACGGGACACAGGCTCGGGACACAGGTAGGCTGGACACACACACACACACACACACACACACACACACACACACACACACACAGGGATGGATGGATACACACACACACAGGGATGGATGGATACACACACACACAGGGATGGATGGATGGAGACACACACACACAGGGATGGATGGATGGAGACACACACACACAGGGATGGATGGATGGATGGACACACACACACACAGGGATGGATGGATGGATGGACACACACACACACAGGGATGGATGGACGGACACACAGGGATGGACGGACACACACACAGGGATGGACGGACACACAGGGATGGACGGACACACAGGGATGGACGGACACACAGGGATGGACGGACACACACACAGGGATGGACAGGCATGTCTCACCCTCGGCTTATACACGAGTCAATAAGTTTGCCAGTTTTTTGGGGGGTAAATTGGGGGCCTCGGCTTATATTCGGGTCGGCCTATACTCGAGTATATACGGTAAAAGAAAGGGAGCTCCAAAAATTATGTGATCCCATTATAAAAGTTGAAAATGTATCTATTCCAATAAACTAGCAACCATCTATACTCCAAGCCATACATTTTTAAACTGTTCTTTGTATAAGGCAAGCTGCTCATACAAGGGAAGTTTGTTTATGCATATATTTATATCTGTGGTTATGGTTAAAAGATTTGCAATTCATTACAATTCAGGGTCTGATAGATAGCATTAAAGTGATTGTAAAGGCAGAAGTTTTTTTATCTTAATGCCAGTGGCGGACTGACAACTCATGGGGCCCCCGGGTAATATATAATGTATTACATACATTGGTCTCTACCCCCTTTAGCTGCAGAGGCAGCAGCTGAGGATGTACACATGCTGCGGCAGGAATTATACCCCCTGTTGCTTTTGGTGCATGATCGTGACCCAATCAAGTGAATAGGGCCACTCTGCAAACACACAGCAACCATGTGTAATGCATGCAGTAGCAGAATGCTAGTGTGGGATCCAAGAGGTTAAAGCAGGTTATGTGATGAGGCAATACAACGCCTCCTTATAGCCTTCTTTAACCACTTGGTCGCTGTACTGCACAAGGTTGTACAGCCTTTGCAGAGCAGCCTCATGCCAAGCGTGACAGGGTGTATAATTTCTGCTGAGGCTGTAACGTGTACACCCATGGACCCCTGGGATGGGGTCAGAGAGGGACCCCTGTGATGGGAGCAAAGGGGGATCCCTGGGATGGGAGCAAAGAGGGATCCCTGGGATAGGAGCAAAGAGGGATCCCTGGGATGGGGGCAGAGAGGGATTCCTGGGATGGGGGCAGAGAGGGATTCCTGGGATGGGGGCAGAGAGAGATTCCTGGGATGGGGGCAGAGAGGGATTCCTGGGATGGGGGCAGAGAGAGGCCCCTGGGATGGGAGTAGAGAGGGATGCCTGGGATGGGGGCAGAGAGAGATCTCTGGGATGGGAACAGAGAGGGGCCCCTGGGATGGGAGCAGAGAGGGGCCCCTAGGATGGGAGCAGAGAGGGTCCCCTGGGATGGGAGCAGAGAGGGGCCCCTGGGATGGGAGCAGAGAGAGGCCCCTGGGATGGGAGCAGAGAGAGGCCCCTGGGATGGGAGCAGAGAGAGGCCCCTGGGATGGGGGCAGAGAGAGATCTCTGGGATGGGAGCAGAGAGGGGCCCCTAGGATGGGAGCAGAGAGGGGCCCTTAGGATGGGAGCAGAGAGGGGCCCCTGGGATGGGAGCAGAGAGGGATCCCTGGGATGTGGGCAGAGAGGGATCCCTGGGGTGGGAGCAGAGAGAGATGAGACCCCTAGGATGGGAGGAGAGAGGGGCAAGTGGAAACTCTTTGCTTTGGGTAAGGGAGGGTCGGATTCTAAATCCCCCTCTACTAGCACATGTCCTCTTCCTTCAAAGACCTCGCCCCAGAACATTTTCTCTTATACCCCTCTCTCCCATCACACATGTGTTACCTGCCCTCAACACTGTAGCCACAAACTATACACAGACCTCAGAATCAGCGCAGCTCCTGCAGTGTAAGATCTCTTGTCCCCGGCTCCTCCCTCTCCTGTCTGTGTACTGTGGAGCTGAGGAGGATCCTCAGTGAGCGGTGTGCAGGCTCAGGAGGGAGAGATGTCGGCTCAGCTGCCACAGAGGGGAATCACTGCAGGAGACAGCCTGGGCACAGATGATATCCTGACTCATTGCCAGGGCAGCCATCAGAAATTGTGGTGCCCCTTAGACGGCTTTAGGCCTGGGCCCCCCCAGGCCTGACCGCCAACATTCCCCAGGGCCTGCCCACTGGCCGTCCCACCGAATCCGCCCACTAGCCATCCCATCAAGTCCTTCCATGCACACACCTTTTATTTTAACACTTACAATGTCATATATGAAAATGAACGGTGTTTCATCGGTGCTTTCATATTTATATTTTGCCTAAAAGAGACATCCCAAACCAGCAGCTGTACGCTTGCAGCCCCCCTCACATACATACACAGGCACACACATATTTACACATGGACACAGGCACACACACATGAACACACATATACATATGAACACAGGCACACACATGAACGCACATGTACACATGCACTGGCACACACGCATGCACACACACTACACAGACACACACATGTACACATGCACATATACACACACACATATGTACACAGACACACATGCACACGCATGCACACACACATATATATGTACACATGCACATAGGCACACACACACAGACACACACATGCACATATGTACACAGACAAACACAGGCACACACACGTACATAGTCACACACACATATATACACAGACACACAGATGTACACCACCCCCCTCGTTCCTCTTCAGTTGTACATTAGTCCTTACTTGGAAGGTGCTGTTCCTGGTCCCAGCTCTTGTGCAAAATACACAAGGAGTGCACATGCTGGAATTGACCAGAGGTGACAGCAAAGAGCCTGATGTCAGTGACACAGCAGCAGCTGCTGACTCGCACACATTCTGAAAGCCAGCACAGCCACGGAGCTTTCATACACCTCTCTCTGCCTTCTGTCATCCTTCCCAGCCAGCCGGGCCCTTCTAGACTCTGGGCCCCTTACAAGAGTGTGGGCTGTACCCCCCTGATGGCGGCCCTGCTCATTGCCCAACACTAGCGAGCCCATGTCAGCCTAGTTACCAAAGCTCAGTGCTAGAACTTGTTCCGGCACTGGGCTCTGGGATAAGCAGATATTGGAATGGGCAGGGGGACTCTCATGGGGCCCCCAGGCAGTCCCTGAGTGCCTTAATGGTCAGTCCGCCCCTGCTTAATGCATTCTATGCATCAGTGGCGGCTGGTGCTAAATTTTTTTGAAGGGGGGGGCAAGCACCCCCCCCCCCAGGTCCACACTCACCCCTTCACGGTTATGGCGCCACCGCTTCCTCGTCTTCTCCTCCCTGTCAACCCGATCCGCCTCTTGTCCTGATTGGCTGGGAGGAGAAGCCAAAAGACAAAGCGAATATTGATTCGCTAGTGACTCAAGTGGGTGGGTTCGGGGGCGCAGCGCTCTGCGCCCAGAGCCCAACCTTTTTCAAGCGAATTAGAGCCTCAGGCTCTAATCATGTTGCTAAAAAAAAAAAAAAAAAAGAAGAGTCCGGCACCCCGCATGCAAACTAGGGGGTGGCACCCCTGCACCCCTTATGGACTGCCCACTCCTGTTATGCATTAAGATAAAAAGCCTTCTGTGTGCAGCAGCCCCTCTAACACTTTCCTGAGGTCCTTCTAGATCCAGCGATGTTGTAGGATTGTCTCGGCTGCTCAGGACTCCCATCCTCATTCAGTGCTGTCAATTAAAGTCAGTCAGCCAATGAGAAGAGAAAGGGGGCAGAGCCGGGCCTCAGCTCTGTGTCTGAATGGACGCAGAGAGCTGTGACTCGGCTTGGGTGCCCCTGTGGCTGTGCAAATTAACATCATCAAATGGCACATTACAATCTCTTTTCAGATTTTCCACATTTTCAAATACTTTAGATATTCTACTGTAATAGGGTAATATTAGTTGCTGTTCTGTGGGCAATGGACTTTACAAAGATTCATATTTTTCTAGTTTTTTTTGTAGACAGGTCAACATCAAACATGTTATATCACCTATATTTTGATGACCTGATCTTTGACAGCTTGGCTCCCTGTTTAACGGACTCTAAAAATTGTACTATCCTAGTCATGTTCCTCTTGTGAAGAAAGTAACCTAAAGATAGAGGCATACAAAATGTTCCTGTACACCTACTCTTATGCATGTTTTAGTTATTTAGCAAAGTTGATCAAATGTTAAATAATATCTTAACATAAAGTGTGAAGTGTACCTGAACCCTGTATGCTCTTCTCTTTAAATAGTAGAGGAAGTTTCCCCAGTCTTATTACCTCATGACCACCTGGAAACAAGGATGTCCGAGCTGGTGGGTGGAGGACACCAGTCCAAGGAAGCAGTAACATCTACCAACTGTACTTCCTCTGTATATTAAAAGAAGCGATTAAGTCCATGGCAAAAGCTGTTTTCAACCAGGGAGCAAATCATAGCGGGAAATAAACTTGGGAGGGTAGCTGCCTTTAAGTGTTCATTTACTCCACCCACTTTTAATTTAACGCATTTAGGCCCTGTTCACCCGTTTGCTTTATGTGTGTTTTAGGTGCGGAGCATTAAAAAAAAAATCCTGCTTGCTGCATCTTTGATTAAAATGCATGTTGCATACAATCCAATGGTAATGCACTTAAAATGCATGTAAAACACAGCTAAAAACACAACGCACCAAAATCACACCGCACAGTTGTGAACCGGGCCTAAAAAGCAAATTATAGACCAAGCCTATACAAATCCACATGAATGCTGGAATGCTAAACATGTTTTGTACATTTTCTATTAATTAAGGTTAACCAAGCTTGCTTTACAGCAGTGGAGTAAATGATTACATAAAGATAGCTGTGTTTAATTACTGGCTAGTTTGATTTAAAAAAAAAATCATATGACAAAATACATTCCAAATCAATAACTAAATCCATAAAAAAAAAAAAAAAAAAAAAATCACACCTAATTACAGAGATTTCTGAACGTGATGATTTTATTTTATTTTTATATTAAATGCTAAATAAAAAATAAGTAAAACAAATATATTTATGACACAAGTACTTTCTGTATTTTATTTATTTCACATTGTATTCTATTGTTACATGTTAATTTATAGCTTGTTATTATTACAATTATTGAAAAAAAGGTTACAGAAAACAAGACATAAACAAATTGTAACTGTTAACTATTTTGTGCTATACTAAATATAAAATAAAGTAGTTGTAGTGAATGCTAATTTCCTACACATCACGCTTTTAGAAGTTCCCCTGGAACTGTGAAAAAATGGCATATATAAAACTTCGTAATGGAGATATACACACTGCACTCCAGCAATATATATATATATATATATATATATATATATATATATCTACACTATATTACCAAAAGTATTGGGACACCTGCCTTTACACATACACACACAAACTTTAATGGCATCCCAGGCTAAAGCCTCGTACACATGATTCGATTGTCATATGACCGCGCATCTGATTTTTGTCAAAAGCGTGGGACCCTTATGCTAATTTTGTGTTAGTAGAAGTCTGGTGAGCGTTGATTCACGATTTTCAGATCGTTCCCGATCTTCAAATGACAGTTTGGGATTAGGCAGTTGCATTAAAACAACACAATGAAAATTAACAAGGGACACCAACATAGTTGTATCTTTGATCTTAAAAACTCAGGGATAATGGTGTTGTGGTAACTTCCCCAAAAAATCAAACAACCATAATATTATTTATATCACTACAAAACAAATGCCTTTTAAAATATGTTTGGCATAACTACATCAGTATCCCCACCAGCAAAGCAGCTTCATTATTATCCCATTAAAGAAGATGAGAATGTGCGCTGCATTTCAACATTTCATCAATTGCCACGTCACAACTGTTACATAGTTAGTAAGGTTGAATAAAGACACCAGTCCATCCAGTTCAACCTGAGTGAGTGTCTACAATTGTCCCTTTCCCTGTACATTGCACACTCACATCAGTCCCTTCCCTCAAGGAACCCACAATAATTAATGTTAATTCTAGATTATGAACGGTAATTTAAGACCAAACTTTTCTGGGTCATTTCTTGATTCCGAACATGCATGAATGTACTTTTGACTTTTGTGTGACGATTTCTGTACTGACCATCCGAAAAATCTGAAAATTAAAATCAGATGTCGAAGGGAGCATACTAATGGTAAGAATTTCAGACAATAAGGCGGCGAACGACAATTCCCTTCCAAAAGCCTTTAGGGTCCTTTCACATGGGCGCTGAGCAGACGGATGACAGGTCTGTCTCCGCTCACCCTGCTGAAACTGACCTGTAAGAGCTCCACTCTCCTCTATGGGGAGATTGATTAAAAACAGACCACCTGTCCATTTTCATCCGATCCCATCTGATCCGATCCACCAGACGGGTGGAGAATAATGTCACCATTAGGGATGAGCCGAACACCCCCCTGTTCGGTTCGCACCAGAACCTGCGAACAGACCTAAACTTCGTGTGAACTTTAGAACCCTATTAAAGTCTATGGGACTCGAACGTTCACAATCTAAAGCGCTCATTTTAAAGGGTAATATGCAAGTTACTGTCCTAAAAAGTGTTTGGGGACCCGGGTCCTGCCCCAGGGGACATGGATCAATGCAAAAAAAAGTTTTAAAAACGGCCGTTTTTTCAGGAGCAGTGATTTTAATAATGATTAAAGTGAAACAATAAAAGTAGCTGGGGGGTATCTATAGTATGCCTGTGAAGGGGCGCATGTTTCTGGTGCTTAGAACTGTCCCTGCACAAAGTGTCATTTGTGCAGGAAAAAAAGTCTTTTAAAATCACTTGCGGCTAAATTCGGCATCCCGTAATAACTCAATGAGTGTTCTCTGTATTAGCCGACAATTCATTCATTCATTGATTAAAAAAAAAAAGCGTGGGGGTTCCCCTAAATTCAATTACCAGGCCCTTCAGGTCTGACATGGATATTAAGGGGAACCCCGTGTCAAATAAAAAAAAATTGACGTGGGGGTCCCCCTAAATATCCATACCAGACCCTTCAGGTCTGATATGGATATTAAGGGGAACCCCGCATCAAATAAAAAAAAATTGACGTGGGGTCCCCCTAAAAATCCATACCAGACCCTTTATCCGAGCACGCAACCTGGCAGGCCACAGGAAAAGAGGGGGGGCGAGAGGGCGCCCCCCCCCCTCCCTCCTGAACCGTACCAGGCCACATACACTCAACATTGGGAGGATGCTTTGGGGGTCTGTGACCCCTCAAAGCACCTTGTCCCCATGTTGATAAAGGACAAGGGCCACATCCTCACAACCCTGGCCGGTGGTTGTGAGGGTCTGCGGGCGGGGGGCTTATCAGAATCTGGAAGCCCCCTTTAACAAGGGGACCCCCAGATCCCGGCCCCCCCCCTGTTTGAAATGGTAAGGGGGTACAAAAGTACCCCTACCATTTCACAAAGAAAGTGTCAAAATGGTTAAATAA
The DNA here is from genome assembly GCF_037356315.1 of Lithobates pipiens. Taxonomy (NCBI): domain Eukaryota; kingdom Metazoa; phylum Chordata; class Amphibia; order Anura; family Ranidae; genus Lithobates; species Lithobates pipiens. Next base: position 138,384,949 of record NW_027507718.1, read on the forward strand.
GACAAACACACTTTTGAAAAATTCCTTTGGAGGGTGAGTGTATAAGTGTGTATATATATATATATATATATATATATATATATACACACACACTTATACACTCACCCTCCATTGACTCTTATGGAGAGCAGATGTCAGCGGTGACATGTCTACTGACACCCACTGCTATCTGATCTGATCCTGTCTGTGAAATCTAGATGGATGGTGACTAGGGATGATCTTCGAGTTCGAGTGGTGGAGGTGGAGAAAACAGCAAGTCACTGATCTTACCAATGAATTCAAGTGCAGGGGGACATAGATATCACCACAAGTCTGACTGGGTAGACTGTGCTCCCAGTACAGCCAGAAAACTGAGCACACAGATAGATGTTGTTCTGTGTCTAGTGTGGTCAGTTTGAAATAGGAAAGCAGGGGAACTGGGAAGAACACCAGGAATTTCATGCAAAGGAAACAACACAAAAAGAACCGGATACTTTGTTAAACAAGTACATGGTACAATAGGCACAGATCAGGAATAGGGATGAGCCGAACACCCCCCGGTTCAGTTTGCAGCAGAACATGCAAACAGGCAAAAAATATCTGCAAACAGGCGAACACTGTTAAAACTATGGGACACGAATGTGAAAAAAATCAAAAGCGCTAATTTTAAAAGCTCATATGCAAGTTATTAGTAGGTGAATGGACTCTGCGCCAAAACAAATTGTTAAAAAAACAAATAGTGAAAATAGCTGCTCCCCAGGTTTGATCAATATGGTCAAAGACAAGTGAGTGGTAAATAGAGGGCGCTAACACATTATCTAATATTAACCAAATTAGTACAAATTTAAGTGATGTGAATTGTTGAACAATAATAATACATATGTAGCGGCCATAACCCTTGGCAGGGTGGCCTTGACTTTTGGGCTTACCGGTTATGTCCACTTGGCAGATTCTTCCACGTCTAGGGGTTCCCAGGGTTAGTACCCAACAACTTTGGACACTGAGACCATAAAAGTCCTTTAGAAAAGGTTTTTATTTGCAGGGGTAACAGCCAACAAACACAGTCTCGTATGGGAACAGAGGGCAAGGGTGAAGGAACTCAGGCACCTTGAACTGCTAATATCAGAAAGGCTCTAATATCACCCACAAGGTTCCCCACTCACCAGAAAGATACACCCCTACAGGGGTACTGTGCCTTTAAATCAGCTTTTATGCGATTCCAACTCTCAAGCCCATATGCGATATGGTTCTTCGTATCCAGAGAAAATCCAGTTTATTCCATAGAGTTACACCCCTACAGGGGTACTGTGCCTTTAAATCAGCCTTTATGCAATTTCAACTCTCAGGCCCATATGCGATATAATTCTTCGTATCCAGAAGAAATCCAATTTATTCCTCATAGGAGAAAAATAAAATCTCCATAGTGTAATATATACGTAATCAAATGGGAGCACTAATTAATTACTTTGGCAGAAAAAACTTTTATTCTCATTCTATTTTCTATGGGGCTTTCCCTATGCCCGCCTTCTATGACCTGATTGGCTGGTTTTGGGGGGGAGTGAGCGGCATACGGAGACTTCCCCTGTTTCTCTCTGTGTATGTTCTATGGAGCTGTTCCTATGCCCGCCTCCTACGATGTGATTGGCTGATCCCTGGGGGGGGGGGTGTGAGCGGCATACGGAGATTCTTTCTATAAAATACATAGTGTGCAGTGGCGTGGCGCCGCCAATGAATACGTCAATGACGAAACGCGTTCGACGGAGCCACGCACACTATGTCACTTCCGGGTTGTCTCGAGCGGTTGGAACACAGCTGGAGCTGGAACTTTGGCAGAAAAAACTTTTATTCTCATAAAACATATGTATACCATAAATCATACATATAGCAGAAAATAGCAAAAATATATAAAATTATCCAATGCTCCCACTTATTTAAAAGTCCGTGGGGTAGCAGAGAATTTCCAAAAAACAAAAAATCTAAGAAATCCCATAAAAATAATGTAAAAAATATAATAAAATTATAAGCAGCAAAAAACGAACTTTAACCACTTACAGACCGGACCATTTTGCTGGTCAAAGACCAGACCACTTTTTGCGATTCGGCACTGCGTCGCTTTAACTGACAATTGCGCGGTCGTGCGACGCCTGAGAGTTGAAATTGCATAAAGGCTGATTTAAAGGCACAGTACCCCTGTTTGGGTGTATCTTTCTGGTGAGTGGGGAACCTTGTGGGGGAGCACGCAAGTCACCTGAAGAATATATTCCAAGCACTAAAGTCACCTTATGAATATACCTTTTTCTGCTGGATTTGCACCACTGAGGATTTTTTTCATTTTTTTCATTTGTGGACTCTAAAGACTTCTCGCTCTTTCTTCTTTATTTTGCTTTATTTTTGTTTTTTATTTTTTATTTTATGCACACAAGTTTTGATATATTTTTTTGTTTATGATATATAGAAATTTTTGATATATATCCCACGTACATACATCCATATGGGGTGTTCTTTTTTCACTTTGTGATTTTGCACTATTATATATATGTGGTTTGGATATTATATATATATATGGTTACAGATTTTATAGCCATACTGTATTTTTTGACATATTTTCACTTTATAACTTGATCATTTTATTGTATGTAGTTTATCAGTGTTTTGGGAAAAATTCAACACATAATAGTACCTATGCGATTTTAAAACGTCAGTTGCATTAAGTATCATATTATTATTTTGCACTTATTCCTGCACTAAAGCGCTTTCTATGGGCATCTATAGGCTTTTTTCACAACTTATTGATTTTATACTTTAGAGATACGATAATTAGAATACTCATAATTGATACAGAAAGGTTAACGTACACTAACAAATTTATTAAATTGAGTTGACACCTGGATTGTTGGAAACAACGGTGGTCCTTTTCTCCAATACTAGGTAGCGCCGGATACCCCATTTTTATAGATTACTAACCACTTGTGAAAACCCCCTGTGGGGATTTCTTGGCTGGGGGGGGCTGCAACCTATATATATATCTTTTTATTTTTTCTATTTCCTGTACTAGATAAGCGCGGCTTTGTTCAATATTAACAACTTTTCCAACTTGCCGGAAATAATTTCCGACAAAATGCTCCGATCGGACATACTCCGATCATGTGTAGAGAATTCCGATCGGACAAAGTGCCACGCATGCTCAGATCAAATTCCTACATCAAAGCTATTGACTACTAGCCTGAACGCAGTCCCATCGTAACGAAATTACATCATCACGTTCTGAAAGATCAGATTTTCCGACAACTTTGTCCGACCGTGTGTATGCAACAGTTTCGGAAAAGATCCGTCGGACAAAATCCGACGAATTTGGTTGTCGGAATCTCCGACTGCGTGTACAAGGGCTTACACAGCCCAGCCAAACTGATGTCAAAGTTAAACCCACATAATTAACCCTCAGAACCCCTTTACTGTTCGGAGGCAAAAACTAAATTTGTACATGACAGACACTTTGTCCAAAGTGTCATCGCTACACGTATAAACCTATATAATGTGAATCAACAATAATGAACGAAATAAATGTAAAAATACATGCAAATGATCTATCAGAAAAAAATTAAAATCGTGAAAAATTAAGTCCCAAATGAGGAAGAAAAACAAAATTCTAGTAAAGACAGAGTGATCTTCTGTGTGAATAGTCTTCTAGGCGTATAGTGAAATATCCTTCACCAAGAAAGCAGCACCCAACAGTGCTGGATATAAAATCTGCTTACCAGCAAATGTAAGTGGCCTTTTGGCTCTGTTTTATGCTTTTAGTTTTTTAATAAACTGAATTACGCTATGGACATCTCCATTGTCTTTTATATATCCCGTGTCTAACTATCTGGGGAAAAAGCCTTCCTACTCATCTCCAGTCTATCCATGTGAGCAGGCACTATCCTGCATAAGCATCTTGTGACTTTCTTTGTAATAAAAGAAGTCAATTACATCTGGTAAGCAGATTTTATATCCAGCACTGTTGGGTGCTGCTTTCTTGGTGAAGGATATTTCACTATATGCCTAGAAGACTATTCACACAGAAGATCACTCTGTCTTTACTAGAATTGTGTTTTTCTTCCTCATTTGGGACTTTATTTTTCACAATTTTAATGTTTTTGTGATTGATCATTTGCATGTATTTTTACATTTATTTCGATCATTATTGTTGATTCACACCATATATGTTTATATGTATGATTATTGTTCAACAATTCACATCACTTTATTTTTTACTAATTTGGTTAATATTAGATAATGTATTAGCCCCCTCTATTTACCACTCACGTATATGCAAGTTATTGCCATAAGAAAGTGTTTGGGGACCAGAGTCCTACCCCAGGGGACATGTGTCAATGCAAAAAAAAAAGTTTTAAAAATGCCCTTTTTTTTGGGAGCAGTGATTTTAATAATGCTTAAAGTGAAACAATAAAAATTAAATATTCCTTTAAATATCGTGCCGGGGGGGGGGGGGGGGGGTGTCCTTAGTATGCCTGTAAAGTAGTGCATCTTTCCCATGTTTATAACAGTGCCACAGTAAAATGAAATTTCCAATGTAAAACTGCGTGTGGCTGTAATGTATTGTCAGATTCCCAGCAATATAGATAAAAATCCCCAAAAAAAATGGCGTGGATGTCACCCCCAAAATCCATACCAGGCCCTTTAGGTCTGGTATGGATATTAAGGGGAACCCTGCATCCAATTTTTTTTTAAATGTCGTGGGGGTCCCCCAGGCACTATATACTCTGAACAGCAGTATATATATATATATATATATATATATATACATATATATATATATATATATATATATATATATATATATATATAGCCTGCCCTATATAATCCACAGAAAATTGGGCCATAAGTGTTAGTGGTACCAGAACACTGTAAGCCTTCACAGTTAGTTGGGTGCAGGAATGGACCCTGATGTGAAATATTTTATCAAGAATTGTAATTACATGCCTCTGTTAAACAGGGGCAGAAAAACTGGGCCTTTGGTTTTGGTGCTACCAGAACACTGTAAGCCCTCACAGATACTCTTATTGGGCACAGGATGAGCACTGCTGTGAGATATTATATCAAAAATTGTAATTACATACCCCTGTTAAACAGGAGCAGAAAAATTGGGCCTTGGGTGGTGTTGTTGATGCTGCAACACTGTAAGTCCTAACAGTTACTCTTCTTGGGTGCAGGAACGGGCCCTGCATTGAAATATTATATAAAACATTGTAATTACTTGCCCTTGTTAAACAGGGGCAGAAAAATTGGGCCTTGGTTGGTGGTGCCCTAAACCAAAAATATTGTTGGAAGCTAGCATCATCAAGATTGAGGAGTAATAGGATAGTCAGCATAGGCAGTCTTCAAGGGATCCCACATCCATAGCAAATTCAATCCGTTACATCAGCATCAGGTGCTTGATAGCTGCTGATCCAAGACTGATTCATTTTTATGAATGTGAGCCTATCAATGGAGTCTGTGGACAGGCGCACTCTTTGATCCGTTACAAACCCTCCAGCAACACTGAATATGCATTCAGAATGCACGCTGGATGCAGGACTGGCCAGTAGCTCAGTTGCATATTGAGCAAGTTCTGGCCAGTGGTCCGTCCTCAAGACCTAGTAACCCAGTAGATGCTCTGTTGGAAAGGTCTCCAAGTCTGCTCTTGCCCCTAGATATTGCTGCACCATGTAATGCAGACACTGGTGATGTGCGCTTGAACAAATCAGACTTTGGCGCTGAGGACTGAAAAATTGTTTAAGGGCATCGTTCAACCTGCCGCCTTCTCCACCGCTTCCTCTAACTGAATAAAGCCTCAGCAACACGTTGTTCAGCACCAGGAAATTGTAATCTTCCAGGATCTGGAAATGCGTTGCACAAACCTTTCTTCAAGGCCTCCTGAAGATGTTTTATCCTCTGCTCGCTCTGCAAAGGCAGGTTGAGTTCTGCAACCTTACCCTTGTAACGTGGATCAAAAAGAGTTGCCAATCAGTAATGATCCCTTTCCTTGATACCACAAATCCTAGGGCCCTTTTGCAGGCTTCGCAGAATCAGGAAGGCCATGCAGCCTAAGTTTGCAGAGGCATTTCGATTCCTCTGTGTCACTAAGGATCACATGATCCGTAACTACCTCCTCCCAGCCACATACAACTCCTTGGGTTTCTAGGGACTGAAAACCATCCCTTGAAGACTGCTGTTGAGTGTTATCCTCTACATCCATGCTGACACAATCCTCCTCCTCTTCTTCCTGTGTGTTTGGCGGTCCCGCAGGAATGCTATCTGGATAAAGGGGGTATTCAGAGTAAAGGAAGTCCTCCTCTTCCTCCTGCTGTTCTGCCTCAAGTGCCCTGTCCATGATTCAACAAAACATGTGCTCCAGCAGGAAGACTAGAGGGACAGTGTCATTGATGCATGCATTGTCGCTGCTCACCATCCTTGTGGCCTCCTCAAATGGGGACAGGACACTGCATGCATACTTAATCAGTAGCAACTGGCCTGGCGAAAAGTAGCCAAGCTCCCCTGACCCTGTCCTGGTGCTATACTCGCACAGGTACACATTAACGGCCCTCTGCTGTGTATGCAGCCGCTGCAGCATTGCCAACGTTGAGTTCCACCTGGTGGGCATGTCACAAATGAGGCGGTTGGTGGGCAGGTTGCATTCCCTTTGAATGTCAGCCAGTCAAGCACTGGCATTGTATGAATGGCGGAAATGACCACAGACTTCTGGCCTGCCTCAGGAGATCCTGTAAGCCTGGGTACCTGTTTAAGATCCGCTGCACCACCAAATTCAGGATGTGTGCCAAACATGGAACATGGGTCAAGTTTCGCTATCGGAGGGTGGAGATAAGGTTGGTGCCATTGTCACAAAACTATTCCTGGCTGAAGCTGGCATGGCATCAACCACCTCTGAACCTGCTCCTGCAGAGCTGACAATCTCTGCCCCAGTGTGGCTTCTGTCCCCTAGACAGACCAACTCAAGCACAGCATGGCATCTTTAGCCTGACTGCTTGCGTAGCCCTTTGAGTGCTTACGGAGCATCGCTGGTTCAGAGGATAAATCTGCAAAAGAGGCCGTAGAGGAAGAAGAAGAGGAGAGAGTGGAGGACATGTGGCAGAATCACCACTAGCATTTTGGAGGCAGAACAAGCTCCAACAACACTTGCATATATGTGTGTGTGTGTGTGTGTGTGTGTATGTGTGTGTACGAGACTGTATATGTATATTAATACACCACCAGTGTATTAGAAACAGTACACCACAGAATGCACTGTAGATATAGGCTACACTGGATGCAGAGTATAATATATATATATATATATATATATATATATGTATATATATGTATACATACACACACACACATAAATACCACATACATTAGACTGGTTGTGTGTATATATATATATATATATATATATATATATATATATATATATATATACACATATATATATATATACATACATATATATATATATATATATATATATATATATATATATATATATATATATATATATATATACACACACACACACACACAATCAAATACACTGCCACTAACTGTATAACCTGCCTGCTTACCCTAACTCAAGCTATCTCTCTGTCCCTACCAGCAACACTACACACGGCCACCGTGTAAGCAGCCTTATCTAGTGTGGGGTGTGGACTTAGTCCCCCTGAGCCATGATTGGCCAAAGGCACCCTGCCTTTGGCCAATTATGGCTCTCTCAGCAGAGCGCACTGTGATTGGCCAAAGCATGCAGATCAAGTGCATGCTTTGACCAATCATCATACAGCAATGCACTGCGATCTCTCAGTGCATTATGGGGCGTCCCGTGGCGCTCAAACTTCCACGAAGGCCCCATAATGTTCACTGTTCGGCAAAAGGGCAAACAACTTAAATACTGCCAGGTCACCTGAGGCCAGGTGACAGATGCACACTGTTGGGGGTCAGGAGTGCACCGCTATGGTAGTGGACCTTATAGCTGACTGCTGCGGATGGAACTCTGGGTGGTTCAGAAAAGCAGGTCCACTGGAGTGCCAACATGGATCCCATTGGAAGCTAGAGCATAAGATTCCCCAGAGCCAGCAGGTATTCACCAGAGCCTCTAGTGGTGAGGATGGACTGCACTGCATCTGCCCCCAGAGCACACGGCAAGCAGGAGACAGGAAACCAAACACACAATATTGCTCAGCAAGGTAGGCTTGGACAGCACAGTGTTAAATAGTGTATCCTGTAGAGGCTAGGGTGGAGCCCCACTGAGGGAAAATTACTTAACCATTGCAGGTGTGAGAGTGCAGCCCTAGACTGACACACAGACCAGGTAAGCAGACAGAAGGTATTACTGGCAATTCATGACAAATACTTACCAGAAGCTTATCTCAGTCCAGTGTTGTGCACATCTGCAACAGCTCTTCTCCCCTCTTCTGGCTCTTGCAGGCTTAGCTGAAAGTATCAAGAGCCAATGGTTCCTGCTGCTGTTAATCAAAACCTGTGAGCAGAGGGGTGGGGCCAAGGTGCGCTGTGTGAATAAATAGTAGATAGATGCAAACAGTCTGGCTTGGAATTGAGCATACATGGGTGCCCCACCCATGGGAAGCAGGTTCCTATGGGGACACTCATAGGGGAAGGAGTCAGGAGCACCAGCAGAGGACCCGAGAAGAGGAGGATCTGGGCTACTCTGTCCAAAACCATTACACAGAGCAGGTAAGGATAACAAGTTTGTTATTTTAACCGCTTGCGACCGCTGCACAAACATTTACGTCGGCAGAATGGCATGGACAGGCAAATGGGCGAACAGGTACATCCCTTTAAATTTGCCTCCATGTGGTCGGGTGCACGCTGCCGGTGGTGCGCGCATAAGCTCTGCGAGTATGATTGCAGGTCCCACAAACTCGATATCTGTGGGGATACCTGCGATCGTCTCACAGAGAGGAAGTGCCTAATGACACTGACACTGATAGCTGCTCCCTGTGATCAGGAGCGGTGATCAGTGTCGTGTCACGCGTAGCCCCTCCCCCCACAGTTAGAATCACTTCCTAGGACACACTTATCCCCTGCAGCGCCCCCTAGTGATTAACCCCTTCACTGACAGTCACATTTATACAGTAATCAATTCATTTTTAATCGCACTGATCGCTGTATAAATGTGAATAGTTCCCGAAAAACACAAAAGTGTCCGATCTGTCCACCACAATGTTGCAGTCACAATAAAAATCACTGATCGCCATCAGTACTAGAAAAAAAAAATATTAATAAAAATGCCATAAAACTATCCCCTATTTTGTAGATGATATACCTTTTGCACCAACCAACCAATAAACGCTTATTGTGATTTTTTTTTTAACCAAAAATATGTAGAAGAATAAGTATTGGCCTAAACTAAGGAAAAATACATTTTTATATATTTTTTGGGGATATTTATTATAGCAAAAAGTAAAAAATATTGCTTTTTTTTCAAAATTGTCGCTGTTTTTTTTATTTATAGCGCAAAAAAACAAAAACGGGAGAGGTGATCAAGTACCACCAAAAGAAAGCTCTATTTGTGAGTAAAAAAGGACCTCAATTTTGTTTGGGACAACCGCGCATTTGTCAATTAAAGTGACGCAGTGCCGAATCGCAAAAAAAACGCTCTGGTCTTTGGCCAGCCAAATTGTCCAGGACTTAAGTGGTTAAAAAAAAAAAATGTCAAGCTTTTTCAATCACTTTAAGTGTCCTCCACATGATATGAGTGTTTGAGCAGGTCTATATTTTAGGGACAATCACATGGGTTCAATTCTCCCCCACCGATCCAGCCTCCAATACCCTTTCATTACCAGGTAATTTTTCACATTTCAGTGCAGTGATTATTTGGCTGACAATTACTTGCAACACACTACCCACATGAATTTTATATTGTTTTTTTAGATACAGCTTGCTTTTGGTAGTATGTATTAATAAAGACTGGGTTTTCATTTGTTATTATATAAAGGAAAAAAAGGCCAACATTAAATATACATATACCAAATTTTAGTTTTTTGTTATTTTGCCCCAGCATACACTTTAATATGGTAATAAATCCTCAGCATTTTTTAGCTTAACACATTGAGGACAATAGAATAAACTTTCCCAAGTAAATTATGTGTTATAATTATTGGACTTGCAGTTAATGCCACTGGCTCCAGCTTTCGCTGTGCTGCTCCCCTGAAAGTGGAAATAAAGGAGAAGTATAGCCAAGCTTTTTTGGCTATACTTCTCCTATAGATCACAAGAGTGCAGTACGTTCTGCACTCCTGTGGCCCATTCTCAGCTGACAGCTGGCTAAAACTTGCTGTTGGCTGACATCACAGAGACTGTCCAGGCTCAGGAAAGATCCTGACCACATGGTTGGGATACGCCTAGGCGCCTGGCTCAGCCTCTCAGCAATCCACCAGCCCCTCCTGCCCCCTCCACAGCCCAGTGCTCCAGTGAGTGCTGGATGGAGAGCAGAGAGCTGCTGACTAACTGTCACAGATCTTTGCTCAGAGTGGAGGGGGAGAACTGAGCGATCAGCGGCACTCAGTTCTCACTACTGAACCAGTCGGGGACAGATGCATCCACCTAGGTGAGTGTGCTTTTGTTTTGAATACAGGGGACAGGAGTGCGTAATGTACAGAATGCAGGGGACAGGAGTATGTAATGTACAGAATTCAAGGGACATGAGTACGTAATGTACAGAATTCAGGGGACAGGAGTACGTAATGCACAGAATACAGGGGACAGGAGTACGTAATGCACAGAATGCAGGGGACAGGAGTACATAATGCACAGAATGCAGGGGACAGGAGTACGTAATGCACAGAATGCAGTGGACAGGAGTATATAATGCACAGAATGCAGGGGACAGGAGTATGTAATGCACAGAATGCAGGGGACAGGAGTACGTAATGCACAGAATGCAGTGGACAGGAGTATATAATGCAGAGAATGCAGGGGACAGGAGTACGTAATGCACAGAATGCAGTGGACAGGAGTATATAATGCACAGAATGCAGGGGACAGGAGTATGTAATGCACAGAATGCAGGGGACAGGAGTACATAATGCACAGAATGCAGGGGACAGGAGTACGTAATGCACAGAATGCAGTGGACAGGAGTATATAATGCACAGAATGCAGGGGACAGGAGTATGTAATGTACAGAATGCAGGGGACAGGGGTACGTAATGTACAGAATGTAGGGGACAGGAGAATATAATGCACAGAATGCAGGGGACCAGGAGTATGTAATGCACAGAATGCAGGGGACAGGAGTATGCAATGCACAGAATGCAGGGGACAGGAGTATGCAATGCACAGAATGCAGGGGACAGGCATATGTAATGCACAGAATGCAGGGGACAGGAGTATGCAATGCACAGAATTCAGGGGACAGGCATATGTAATGCACAGAATGCAGGGGACAGGAGTTTTATCCACAGAATGCATAGTAGAAATCATGGGTATAAAACAAATCATGCAGGGGTGTGTAATGCACATTTTAGGGTGCAAAATCCCCCCCCCCCTGTAAGCAATACCCTTCTCCACTTTATCCACTCCCTCCTTTGCAAAAAGATAAAACAAAACACTAATTCGAGCACTTAACCCCCCCCCCCCAGCACAAATCCTCTATTCCCCTCCCAGAACAAATCCACCCAAGCAGACCCCCCTCCCAACAACATGAAGTAAAAATCCTCCTTCCGTACCTCTCTCAGATTAAATGCTTTTCAACCCCCCAAATCCTTCATCCCAGCACAACCCCCCATTCTAGTATAAATCCTCTCCCACTCAAATTCCCTAGCACACATCTTCTTTCCCTCACTAATTCCCCTTCCCAACACAACAAATCCCCCCAAATTTATTTTCCCAGCAAACATTTTCTCCCCCCTTCAAGCAAACCCCCCCATCCCTATTTTAGTGCAGATCCTTCTCCTCCTCCCAGCGTAAATCCTTTCTCCACTTGTAGCACAAATCATCTCCCCCAAATCCCCTTTCCCAGCACTGATCTTCTTTTACCCCCCAAATGCCCCCTCCCAGCACAACTCCTCATCCTGGCATAAATGCCCCACCCACAAATCCCACCCCAGCACATATTCTGTCCCCGCTTCTAGCAGAAAGCCACCCAACCCCTTCATCTCAACACAAACCCTTCTTCCCTCTCTTCAAATCCCTCCAGGACAAATCTTGTCCTCCCACCTCCAAATCCCCTTCCCAGAAAAAATCCTCTCCCCACTCCACTCTCTTTTCCAGCACCCCCCCCAATCTTGAGTAAAAGACTCTCTTCCCCACCCTATCCTCCCAAGCACAAATCCTCTTTCCCCGAATACCCCTCGCCTGCACAAGTCCTTTCCCCAGTTCTATCACAAATCCTGCCACCCAAATCCCCCTTCCCCACACAAATCTTCTTCCCCTTCTCCAAGACAATTATTCCAACACCACCCTGAATCCCCCCTCCCAGCACAATCCACCCTTCTTCCCCATCTCAGCACAAATTCCCACCTACCTCAGTTCTCCCCTCCCAGAACAAATCCTTTATTCCTTCAATTTCCCCCCAGCACAAATCCTCCCTCTCTCTAATCCCTTTTCCCCAAATAAATCCTCTTCCACCCCACAAATTCTTCCTTACGACACAATTTCCCTCCCCAAATTCCCCCCAGCACAAATCCTCCTTTCCTCCATTCCCCCTTCCAACCAAATCTCTCTTCCCCTCTTCAAGCACAATTCCCCCCCATCTCCATTTCTAGCACAAATCCCCCCCCCCCCACCCTGCTCCCCGTCATTTTTTCCCACCCCCCATCAGTATACCTTTCCTGTCATTGTTCTGATGGGGAATGGGGAAGTGGGCTGGGGGGTAGGTAGGTGAATGGCGAGGTGGGGCTAGGGTGTAGGGATAGGGAAGGGGTAAGTGGGGGTGGGGTAAATATAGGGAAAGGTTAAGTGGGGGCGGGGGGGCAGGGGTGTTTGAAATGGAAGGTATTGAAGTATAGGGTATGGAAGGGTTGTGGGAAGATTGCTTGGTGGCTGGAGGGGGTCTCTTAAAACAATGCCTTTGGCTAGGGGGGGGGGGGGGGGTGAGGGCTGGGCTAGAGGATTGATTTCAATGTTGGTTGGTGAGTATGAATGGAAGAGGATGCTGGAAGAGCTGGGGGGGGGGCAATGAAGGGGGAGAGGGAAGATGCATGAATTAATTGAAATGACAGGTGGGGGGGCATTGAGCAGCAGTGACAGAAGTAGAGACTGCAGAAATGACTGTGAGCTGTGGTGGGTAGAGGGTTGAAAGAGTTAATGGAAATGACAGACGGGGAGGCATGGAACAGCGGTGACAGCGGGAGAGGGATTATCATGCTGCTCGGCTTGGATGGAGTGTTGCCGGCAGGAGATGCTGGAGCAGAAGTAAATTTGGCTGGAGCAACTGGCGGGAGAGGGATCATTAGTCTGGCCGGCTGATAGTCATGTTGGAACAAGAGTGATACTGGCAGGGGGGGGTGGTGAAAGGGGAGATGGAATAGGAAGGTTGGTGGATGGCTTGAGAAAGTAATGCTACTGACCAGATCGCTGGCTGGGCTTGCAGATGTAGCATAGAGCAGGACCTCCAGCTTTTGCAAAACTACAAGTCTCATCATGCCTCTCCCTCTGGGTGTCATGCTTGTGGCTGTCAGAGTCTTGCTATGCCTCATGGGACTTGTAGTTCTGCAACAGCTGGAGGTCCGCTAATTGCATATCCCTGCCATAGAGGGTGGCTCTGGTCTCTGTGCTTCTCTCACTGTGCAGTCTGTGTCCTGACACTTTTTGAAGCTACTTCCTCTTCAAAGGAAGTCGGAGGTGGCCTATAAAGTGTGTCTTTGTTTGCTAGGACACCGGCGGTTCTAGCAACTGACAGTTTTGAAGATTGAGGGGCTGGGAGAGAAGCAGAGATTGCTTTGCATTCTCTGCTCACAGAATTCTTCACTTTGAGAGTACCACCACCGAATGGAGCCCTGCACTGGGCTCTGGATTCCAGGATTCCAGCCCAGATCCGCGGGACCCCGGGAATTACTTTAAATCTCAGGGCGGTCCCGCGGAATCTGGGACGGTTGGGAGGTATGTTACCCTCTACCCAGCCTGACAATGCTGCTGTCCAAAAATGTCTGATTTACTTCATCCAAAATGCAGCCACACTAATACAGGAGAGGTTACTGGCTGAAACATCAGGTGAAATGAGGAGGAAAAAAGCCTAAAAAAAGAAAACTGATGCAGCCATCATATCTAAGGATTGGTAAGCTGGGTTAGGTTTAATATAGGAAATTGTTAACAGTGGAAAGTGCAGTCTCAGGCCAGTCTGTAAGCATGGAGAAGGGGTGGGGGGGGGGGGGGGGGGAGCAGGGGATTTAATATAATTTTAGGGAAACAAGTACATTCCGCACCGTACCACTATTCACACACTGTAGCATGTAGTTTAAAAACAAATACTTGCAGAAATGTTGCCATGCTTCCAATTCAAACTATGGGTGGGGGAACCTACAATATGTAAATGATGCAATTCGTTTGATGTGGTGTTACTGTACTGTAAATCATCACTGATTGGGCATTTATTACAGTCTAAGGGCCCATACACATGATAAAAAAATCGTATGAAAATATATATAAGAGAAACTATTGGTCGACTAATTGTTCATTAGTATAGCACTTTTTACAGTCATTTCAGACTCTTTTGATGAAAAAAAACTAAGGTGCATACTAGAAATTTTTTAACCACTTCAGCTCCGGACCAATAAACACCTTAAGGACCAGAGGTCTTTTTGCAATTTCGCACTGCGCTGCTTTAACTGGTAATTGCGCGGTCATGCAATATTGCACCCAAACGAAATTTGCGTCCTTTTCTTCCCACAAATAGAGCTTTCTTTTGATGGTATTTGAGTGCCTCTGCGATTTTTTTTTTTTGCGATATAAATGGAAAAAGAGCGAAAATTTTGAAAAAAAAAGATATTTTCTTCTTTTTGTTATAAGAAAAATCGAATAAGCTAAATTTTAGTCATACATTGAGGGCAAAATTTATTCAGCCACATGTCTTTAGTAAAAAAAATGTCAATAAGCGTATATTTTTTGGTTTGCGCAAAAGTTATAGCGTCTACAAACTAGAGTACATTTTCTGGAATTTACACAGCTTTTAATTTATGACTGCCGATCTCATTTCTTGAGGTGCTAAAATGGCAGGGCAGTACAAATCCCCCCCAAATGACCCCATTTTGAAAGTAGACACCCCAAGGAAATTGCTGATGGGTATGTTGAGCCCATTGAATATTTATTTTTTTTGTCCTAAGGGATTGAATAATGACAAAAAAAAAAAAAAAATTTTTTTTACAAAAAGTTGTCACTAAATGATATATTGCTCACACATGCCATGGTTATATGTGGAATTGCACCCCAAAATATATTCCGCTACTTCTCCCGAGTATGGGGATACCACATGTGTGGGACTTTTTGGGAGTCTAGTCGCGCACGGCACCCCGAAAACCAATCACCACCTTCAGGATTTCTAAGGGTGCAAATTTTTGATTTAACTCCTCACTACCTATCACAGTTTCGAAGGCCATAAAATGCCAAAATAGCACAAAACCCCCCAAAATGACCCCATTTTGGAAAGTAGACACCCCAAGCTATTTACTGAGAGGCATGTTGAGTCCATGGAATATTTTATATTTTGCCACAAGTTGTGGGAATATTACAAACTTTTTTTTTTTTTGCACAAAGTTGTCACTAAATGATATATTGCTCACACATGCTATGGGCATATGTGAAATGACACCCCAAAATACATTCTGCTGCTTCTCCCGAGTATGGGGATACCACATGTGTGGGACTTTTTGTGAGTCTACTCGCGCACGGCACCCCGAAAACCAATCACCACCTTCAGGATTTCTAAGGGTGCAAATTTTTGATTTGACTCCTCACTACCTATCACAGTTTCGAAGGCCATAAAATGCCAAAATAGCACAAAACCCCCCCAAATGACCCCATTTTGGAAAGTAGACACCCCAAGCTATTTACTGAGAGGCATGTTGAGTCCATGGAATATTTTATATTTTGCCAAAAGTTGCGGGAATATTACAAACTTTTTTTTTTTTGCACAAAGTTGTCACTAAATGATATATTGCTCACACATGCTATGGGCAGAAGTCAAATTACACCCCAAAATAAATTCTGCTGCTTCTCCCGAGTACGGGGATACCACATGTGGGGGACTTTTTGGGAGCCTAGCCACGTACGGGACCCCGAAAACCAAGCACTGCCTTCCGGATTTAAATATAAAATGCTACCAAAAAACCTGTTAGCGATGGCAGGGATCAGGCCTGACTCTGCGATCGCTGCAGTTATGTGTTTAGTGTTTTGTAAGTGACAGTGATCGATCGATACTGCACTTGGGTGGGCTGGGCAGAGGGGCAAAACGCAGGTGCTAGCAGGTATCTGGGCTGATCCCGCTAACAATGCGTTTTTTTGGAACCCTAAACTGCTGGGGACGCTAGTATAGATCTGATCAGATCAGATATTGATCTGTTCAGATTCTATAGCACTACGGGAGGTATATGCTTTGCGTGTGGGTGTTAGCGGTACTGGCACTAACCTAGCGCTGCCTGGGGCGACGCAGACCCTGACCCTAAAACCTAATTGATATCACCCGCCGGGTGATCAGGGGGTTAAACCTTTATTGGGTAATAAATGGTGGGTGCCCTGATGCTATAAAAAACAAACTAACCAGAGTCACCCGTAACACTTATACGGTGATCAGTGGTGAAAGGGTTAACTAGGGGCAATCAGGGGGTTCAAATTTTTATTAGGTAGTATATGGGGGTCCCTGGCGCTATATAAAAACCTGACGGGGAACCTAAATAACTAACTGGCTAACCAGCGTCACCAGTGACACTTATACTGTGATCGCTGGTGAAAGGGGGTGAAAGGGTTAACTAGCAGCAATCAGGGGGTTAAAACCATTATTGGGTAGTATATCGGGGTACCTAGCGCTATAAAAACCTGGCGGTGAACCTAAAAAAATAACTAGCTACCTAGCGACACTAGCGACACTGATGCAGCGTTTAGAAAAATTATCGCTTAGTGACACTGGCAAAAGGGGGTGAAAGGGTTAACTAGCGGAAACCAGGGGGTTAAAACCATTATTGGGTAGTATATCGGGGTACCTAGCGCTATAAAAACCTGGCGGTGAACCTAAAAAAATAACTAGCTACCTAGCGACTGTAGCGACACTAATGCAGCGATCAGAAAAACGATCGCTTAGTGACACTGGCAAAAGGGGGTGAAAGGGTTAACTAGCGGCAATCAGGGGGTTAAAACCATTATTGGGTAGTATATCGGGGTACCTAGCGATATAAAAACCTGGCGGTGAACCTAAAAAAATAACTAGCTACCTAGCGACACATGCAGCGATCAGAAAAATGATCGCTTAGTGACACTGGCAAAAGGGGGTGAAAGGGTTAACTCTAGGGGCAATCAGGGGGTTAAATCTTTATTGGGGGGTGATAGGGGGCTACCCTGGACCTAACACTAACTGTCCTGACAGTTTTTACTGTCACAACTGACACTGAATGCATTGATCAGTAAAGAAATGATCAATGCAATCAGTGACACTGTGACTGGGGGGGGGGAGGGGGGGCGGGGGGGGATCGGGGGGCGATCGGGGGGGGGATCGGGGGGGGGGGGTTTGTGTGCCTGTGTGTACCTACATGTCAGTGTAGTGTTGGTGCACACTTACTATTAGTCTTCTCCTCGTAGTCCGGTCAAAAAGACCGCCCCGAGGAGAATGACATCACTTCCTCCCCACTGTGTATTGTTTACACAGGAAGAGGAAGCTTCTCATTGGCCAGGAGCGATCCAGAGGGGGTGGCCGAAAACCAACGGCCATCCCCTCATCACGGAGCGCTCCCGGAGGGAAACGGACCGTCGTATCCAGCGGGAGGGGGTCCGATCGGACCCCCCACCCGCTGGAAGGCATTCACGTACATCTACGTGATTGTGCCTGCCTGTGCCATTGTGCTGACGTACATTGGCAATACGGCGGTCCTGAAGTGGTTAAGTAAGTTAACACAACGTTCGATTTTCGTTAAGTGTAAAGTAGTCGTGTGGAAATGATTGAACATTAAATATTGCACATGATCAGAAGCAAAAAACTGCTCAGAAGACACAAGTACAAAACTACGTTTGCCTTTGTCATTCAAGAATTTTTGTAAAAGTTAAAGTGATTGTAAGGGTTAGTTTTTCTTTATTTAAAATAACACATGTCATACTTACCTTCACTGTGCAGCTCGTTTTGCACAGAGTGGCTCTGAACCTGGTCTTCTGGGGTCCCCCGGCTGCTCATGCGGCTCCTCCCCGCATCAGATAACCCCCTAGGGCAAGAGCTTCCCTGAGGGGGTTACCTTGCGGGCGCACACCAGAGTCCAGCATTTGGCGTCCATAGCCTCCAAATGTATGACTCGGCTCCGCCCCCCGGCGCCCGCGTCATTGGATTTGATTGACAGCAGCGGGAGCCAATGGCTGCGCTGCTATCAATCTAGCCAATCAGGACACGAGACACCAGCTAGAGCTGGTGTGCTCGTCCCCGGCGTGAGAAAAAGAGGGTCCAGGTAAGTAAAACGGGGGCACTGGGGGGGGGGGGGGGGGCTGCTGCACTGCAAGAGGTTTTTCACCTCAGTGCATTGAGGTGAAAAACCACTAAGGTTTACAACCCCGTTAATATTATTTTCATGATACGCTCCTTCATGGAAAATATAGAGATCCTTCGTCCGAGTTTCTCATAGTGTGTACTAGGCTTAAGGATCCAGCAAAAATATACCTTCACCCCACATTCAGTTCAACTATTATGTAACCTTAAAAGTTAACCACTCCAGCGGCAGAAGGATTTACCCCCTTAAAGACTAGGCCATTTTTTGCGATATGGCACTGCGTCGCTTTAACTGACAATTGCGGGGGCACTGTACCCAAACAAAATTTGTGTCCTCTTTTTCCCACAAATAGAGCTTTCTTTTGGTGGTATTTGATCACCTCTGCGGTTTTTATTTTTTGTGCTTTAAACAAAAAAAGACAAAAAATAAAACATTTCTGCTATAATACATATCCCAAAAAAGATATTAAAAAACAAATGTATTCATCAGTTTAGGCCAATATGTATTCTTCTATATATTTTTGGTTAAAAAAAATCTCAATTAAGGGCCTATTGATTGGTTTGCGCAAAAGTTATAGAGTCTGTAAAACAGGGAATCGATTTTTTTACTGGTAATGGCAGCAATCTGTGATTTTTAGCGGGTCTACGACATTGCGGCGGACAAATATGACCCCAAGTGACACCTTTTGGGGACCAGTGACATTTTTACAGCGATCGGTGCTACAAAAAGTGCACCGATCAATGTATAAATGCCACTGGCAAGGAAGGGGTTAACACTAGGGGGCAATCAAGGGATTAACTCTGTTCCCTGTGTGTGTTCTAACTGTGTAGGGGATGGGCTCACTGGGACAATGCAGAGATCATTGTCCCTAATCACTAGGAACAGCAATTTTCCCCTGTCAGAAAGGGGATCTGCCTTGTTTACATCATTCTTCCTCTCTGTACCGCGATTGCTGTGGCTGACGGACACGAGTCCGCCAGACCTGTAGGTGCGCTCCGGTGGCGAGGACCAGGTGCGTGCGTGTTTCCTTTCGCTGCTAACGAACACCTACAGTATCTATTGCATGAAGCGACATACAGATATGTCATCTTGGGCAATAGAGCCAACCTGCCGCAGTATATGTACTGTGGCTGGTCGCCAAGTGGTTAAGTGCACTTCTATTGGTGGTTTAAGAGCCATTATCACTGGTGCAGAAAATGTGGGTTCCGTGTGTGGCTTATCAATGCACTCAAAAAGGACTGCATTTGTCATCTGCTGGTTTGGATTGGGTACCAAAATAATGTTAAGGGCACCTCAAACACAGATCGCAAATGCAGTGTGTTGGCAGGCATCAAATCACATAGTACTGTTGTACCATTAAATTTGGTGTGCCGCTTTTTTTTTTTAACCACTTCCACTCTGGATAATTTACCCCCCTTCATGACCAGCCCAATTTTTGCAATAAGGCACTGAGTTTTTTTAACTGACAATTGCGTGGTCATGCAACACTGCACACAAATAAAATGTATGTCCTTTTTTTTCATAAATAGAACTTTCCTTTGGTGGTATTTGATTATCTCGGCGTTTTTTATATTTTTTTCACTATAAACAAAAAAAATTACTGACAAATTTTGAAAAAAAATAAATAAATAAATAAAATAAATAAATAAATATATATATATATATATATATATATATATATATATATATATATATATATAAATGTAGCAGGGTTGCTCCTCACAAATTTACTTGCCAGGAGTAGTTATACTGGTTGATTGCTAGAGATCTATTGATTTGGCCTTTTTTTTTTTCTGGAATCCCTTGGCCTACTGGGAGAGCCTATATATTCGGGATGAGGTCAGATGATCTGTGTTCTGTGCAACCTGGACGTCTGTCTGGGTGGACATGCGTTGTATTGCCCGGGCTGCTACTCTGGAGTTTGAGCCTATCCCAGGCACATCTGGCTGCTTTTTTAATATTGATATATATTCAGAGGAGCCCCTCTCCTTGTGGGTTTTTTTTTTTCACATCTAGCTGCTAGGCTGTCTTAGCCCCTGTACACACGGTCGGAGATTTCCACAACCAAATCCGTCGGATTTTTCCCGTCAGATTTAGTCTGACGGATTGTGTCTGAAACTGTTGCATACACACAGTCGGACTAAGTTGTCGAAAAATCCGATCTTTCAGAACGTAATTTCGTTACGATGGGACTACATTCAGGCTAGTAGCCAATAGCTTTGATGTAGGAATTTGATCTGAGCATGCGTGGCACTTGGTCCGATCAAAATTCTCTACACATGATCGGATTAGGTCCGACCGGCCCAGTTGGTCGGGAAATATTTCCAACATGTTGGAAAATTGGGTCGGACGGAGATTCGGACGGAATCAGTCCGATGCATACCACACACAGTCGGATTATCTGACGACACGGTCCGATAAGACGCATTCCGACGGATTCTCCGACCGTGTGTACAAGGCATAAGATCCTATCCAGAAGCAAGAGAGCAGCGCAGGGTTGAGATTGTGTCTTGCAGTCCAACCAAAAGTGGCGGTTCTGTCGGCCAGAGAACCTGTCACGGTCGGAGGTAGAGGAGAAGCTGTCGCCAGTAAGGGACTATCTGCCTTATGACAAGGGACCACAGTGAGTGAATAACTGAAGCAAGTACCGGAGCAGTATTCTCACCAACCGGGAACGGTGAAGAATCTGGAAACTTCAGTGAAAATCAAGCCAGGGACCCAGCCAGCGGATGTGACGCTTGCAGAGCAGCCTTGTGTGTCAAGCCAGGGACCGAGCAGGCCATTGGGGTGAAGCTTAAGAGCTATATAGAGTGTCAAGCTAGGGACCCGGCAGAGAAGCGGGGGTGACGCTTGAGAAAGATACCACGTGAACATTGGAGAAGCTCAAGGGATTCAGTGGCAGTGAATCAGTGATCTAGTGAGAGATCGGGAGCTCAGTGTGCTGAAGAACTAAAAGGAGATAATGTAGTGGAATAGAGAGGACCTGTTCAGCTTGTGTTTGGAACTGTTAAAGACTGTTGCCATAGGAGACAGAATTCCTGCACATCCAGATGTGGCATCTTGCAGGATGCCTTTCCCTGCATTGAAGTCTCAGAGTCTGCCAATTCATCTTGCAACTACTTAAGGGTGTCCTGGCCCTAACCCTCTCTCCCCCAAAAAAAGAGACTGTTAAGAGAAATAACCTTTCTTTTGCATTCAAGAAGTGTCTGACGCCCAATAACTTTAATAACTCTGCACCCACCATGCCTCACAACCCACCACATACAGAAGGATGTCAGCTATCCCTGGCCGTGGAGGCTCTCATTAGAGCAAAAGAGGCCTGGGACCTTGCTACATACAGTAATGTGTATATATTTATATCAATAGGCGTACATTGATTAGTTTGCACAAAAGTTATAATGTCTACAAATCTAATAAGATAGATTTATGGCATTTTTATTTATTTTTTACTAGTAATGGCTGTGATTAGCGATTTTTAGCAGGACTGTGACATTGCGGCCGACAGATTGGACACTTTTGACACTTTTTAGGGACCATTGACATTTATACAGCGATCAGAGTTAATAATAGCCACTGATTACTGTATAAATGCCACTGGCAGGGAAGGGGTTTTCACTAGGGGGCAATCAAGGGGTTAAATGTGTTCCCTGGAAGTGTTGTTAACTGTATGGGGGCTGGGCTGACCGGAGGAGGAGAGAGATCGCTTTACCTAATCACTAGGAACAAGCAATCTGTCTCTCCTAGCCCTGACAGAATGGGGATCTGTTTGTGTACACTGACAGATCCTCGTTCTGCCTGTCTCTGGAGCAATCGTGGGTAGCCAACGGACATAGAGTCCACTGGAGCCGCTGGTTGTCTTCTCCGCCCATGCGCTCCCACAAAGCACCATGTACACGCCGACGTACAATGACGCCATTTCGCGCAGGGGAGCCAACTTGCCGCAGTACAACTGCAGTGGGCGGTCGATAAATAGTTAAAGGAATTTTTCATTTTATTGTTGCACTTTAAGCGTCATTAACCACTTCAATACCAGGCACTTTTGCCCCTTCCTGCCAAGGACAATTTTCAGCTTTCAGCGCTGTTGCACTTAGAATGACAATTGCGCAGTCATACAACACTGTACCCAAACTAAATTGTTATCATTTTCTTCCTACAAATAGAGCTCTCTTTTGGTGGTATTTGATCACCTTTGGGGTTTTTATTTTTTGCCAAGCAAACTAAAAAAGACCGACATTTTTGAAAAAAATATGTTTTTCTTCGTTTCGGTTATAAAATATTGTTTTCTCCTTCACTGACGGGCACTGATGAGGCAACACTGATGGGCACTGATGAGTTGGCACTGATATGTAGAATTGATGGGCACTGATATGCAGCACTGAAGGGCACTGACAGGCGGCTGTGATGAGCACTGACAGGTGGCACTGATGGACAGCACTGATGATGAGGTACTGACAGGTTTTACTGCTGGGCACAGATTGGCACAGATTGGCACTGTGGTGGGAACTGATTGCCACTGATATGGGCACTGACATCCGTTTCTGATGAGGCACTGACTGGCAGCTGATGGGTACTTATTGGCAGCTTCCTGGTTTAGATACACGCATGTGCGCACCCCCTGTTGGCCTGCGCTGTGATTGGACACAGCACAAGTTTGTCAGCAGGTTACTGACAATTATTTTGGCTGTTTACCTGCTAATCAACTGTGGCCAATCACAACACAGATCTGTGTGGTGGTAAACACTACACACAGATATGGCTGGATTTCTCCCCGCTTTCCATTACCGTTTAGAACTGAAAGCAAGGAGAGACTTCAGCCAGATGATTAGTAAGTAAAAGCTGCATGCATACACTTGCATACACTTGTTAGGCACAAAGTTAACTCCTTAATTGTGCTCTTGATCACTCCTGTCACCCAGTCAGTGTCTTTAGTACAGTGTACAGTAATATCACTGAACACTGTGTCAGTTAGCGCCTGATTTCCCACCACACTATCAGTCGCTGATCACCACCGTAACTAGTATAGTGTCTGTACAGTTCAGTGTCTTGATCATGATCAGAACTATACTAGTGTTCCCAATGCACAGCACAGTGTTGAATAACAAAAAATGACCTGGTCGTGAAGGGGGTAAAACCTTCTGGAGGTCAAGTGGTTAAATAAAATGTCTGGGAGATGCCCTTAACCTGCCTGTGAAGGTGTGCATTTGTACAATGTATACAACCTACTACAGCAACGCTGACATTTTAGGTAGAAAAATGCTTTTTTTAAATTGTTGGCAAATAAAAATTAATTTGTAAAAAAAATGGTCAGGGATTTTCTTCATTTATACCAGACATTTATGTCTCCTCTGAAACATACAAGGCCACATGCTGTTAACATGGAGGAAAGGGATACTCATATTGATAAGGCCTCTTCCCCAACACCTTGGTGGGGGGACAGGTGAGGGGCTTATTGGATTCTGGAAGGCCGTTTAAAAATAAATGGTCCATCAGATACTGACCCTTGCCCTCAAATTATATGTTAGGGGTACATGGTAAAAAAAAAAAGAAGCTCTGTAAATAAATACACCACTTAGCCCTTATTAAAAAATAAAAATGAAAAAATTAACAGTGTAAATCCATTGTTAATTGGGTGGTCTAGAGAAGCAGATCCTTATCAGTTGCTAATTAGTCATTGGACCAATTCTACAGGCAGCTGAGGAGGGTCGCCCCCTCCTGCCACCCTCTCACCGGGGAGCCTGGAACTGAAGCCAGTGGTTTTTCCAGCTTACCATAGGTGCGCTCGGAGACTGGAATGTCCTTGATCATCTCTGTGGTATAGGAAACCGGAAGTGACCAGTATTTTGTCACTTCTAGTTTCGCCAGATGTAAATAAAACCATTTTTTGCTTGGGAAATTCCTTGTGAGAACAATAAAAGTGATTTTAATTTTTTTTTTAAAAGATAGTGTAAACCCCCCCCCCCCCCAAAAAAAAGTAAAATGCAGGCATGCATGAACGGCTCCACACATGTAGGGTATTGCTATGAACGTCAGAATGAGAGCAATAATTCTAGCACCAGACCCTCCTGTATAACTCTAAAATGCTAACCTGTAAAGGCTTTTAAAGCATCACCTGTGGAGATTTTTAAATACCATAGTTTGGCACAACTTTAAAGCATGACATGTTAGGTATCTTTTATATTTTTTATGAGTATTATATCGGGTTTGTGTGCAATAAAAGTGTGTTGCATTTGAAAAATGCCACAAGATATGAAAAATTGCAAGACTCTACATTTTATTCTTTAGGGCCTCTGCTTAAAAGATAAAGAATATTTGGTGTTTCTAGCAAAAAATACAGATATTTAAATGTAAACAAAAAATGGCAGAAAAGACCTGGTCTTCAAGTGGGTATTTAGGAGGATTTCACTTATTTAGGTGCTTGATATTATTATATGGATACATTGTTTTACTATGAGGTCCACTAATTACTGAATATTAAATATAAATTGTAGTGTCTTCCCTAACATAAATTGATAACCCCAAAAGTTAACAGGCTATTCATTTATCTCTTTTAGTATGCTGGCATTGAACCAAGTGATGCTGTCAACACAGAGGTAATGATCTCTCATATTTCCAAAAGTTTATGTGTATGTGCTTCTGTGCAGCTTCTCTATCATTATATAAACTTGCAAATTCAGCAATTGTGTCATTTCATGTTGGAATTATTCATGTTAAAATTATGAAGAAAAAGCTACAACATTGCATTACATGAATGAGTAGATGAGAAATTGATATGATTATGTCAACATTCCTTCCTTGTTAACAGGATATTCCAGGTTGAAAAACAAATAAAACCAGCACTTATGTGCCCTCCTGCAGGAACACATGAGGGGGTTCCCAGTTCTGCATTTGCCCCCATTTCAGTGAAACTAGGATCCACATTTCATAATTTCTCAGAATACTAGTTGTAACTAGTTGCGGCACTTTTTTGATCTGCGCGTCAGAATTCGGAAGTTGCTTGGATGTAGGTCTGCAGTATTTCCTCCACATCCAGGTGATGCGTCATTTGCATTTCTGTGTCCTTGAACATGGGTAACATCAGTTCTTATTAGGAATTTTAACATAGGTACTAGGACGACTCTGTCGGAAAAAAATCGCCAACTGTTCTCTGCATCCCAAAGCTTTCAGTTCCAAAACTCTTCTGCCAGAAGTGATTGAGCGCAAGAAAGCTTCAGATTTCAAAAGTCAGATTTCATAACTTGTTTGTTATGAAAGGGAGGTTCTGATAGATATCCTAAGACCAAAGGTAGGTCACTTTGAAAACAATGGACATATAGGCGATTTTGGCTTCCTTGCTTCCCTCGGGAACAGGCCACAAAATGTGAATTCTGTAAACACGGCACATAAGGGCTAACACACCTGCTGACCTAACACTTGGAAAAAACAGCACATAAAGGTTAAGCAATGCACTCATCTGAAACCTGGAAACACAACAAGAAGGGCTAAAGCAGGTTATGACCAGCTGTCTGTGACTGAGATTTAGTACATAGTACATCCCGATGGATACTTAGAAAACTCTGCACGCATGAGGCAACCTGAGAACAATGGGTTTTCCCATGGCACAAAAAAGGGGGTATGTTCATCTTGCTTCTACAGTCCAATATAGCATGGACAAAAACAAAGCAAGGCCAGTTGGGTGAGAATTCAATGTATTGGTCCTATGGGAGTGTGGGGGCAGAGCCAAACCCATGTGTGTGCTGCCATGAGATGGTCAGGAAGGAACTGTTATTGAAGCCTGACCATACAAGTATAATGACAAATACACTGACTATTTGTTCCATCAGCAGAAAAATCATAGTGATTCCAGAAGCATGATGAAAGTAACAATAAATGACAAGAGTGCCACCCAGTCTGTTCTTTTTGGGCAGTTCTGGTGAAAATCCTTGTGACTGCGGTAACTCTGCAGAAACCACTGGTTGAAAACAGTTATTTATTCACCTGGTGCCAGTGTTGTCCACTCTTGGCTTCCCTCTCTTTCTTACCTCTGTATAGCATGAACAAAAAATATTCAAGTAATCAGGCTGCATCAGTGATTTGGCTGAATTGTGGATCTCCATTCTTCTTTTCTCTGATGTCTATGGTATAATGGGCTAGGGGCTTGTGAACACTCTGTGCAGCCTGCACACTTAATCGTAGTGTGCTTGGCTTGCAGGGTCTAAGGCCTTTGCCAAAGAATCTAATGGTGGTGGATTGTGCTGTAGGGCACCTCCTAGGTTGCGGCCCCCAAGTACAGCTATGCAGGCCACAGCTGACCAGATTCAGAGGTACAGGAGGTATGAGTTAAATCAAAATTAAACCCAAACTCAAAAATACGATATATTGCAGCTTACCAATCATTGGTGATGGCTGCATTCGTTTTTAACCTCTGTTTTCACCTGATGATCTGACCAGTAACATATTCTCCTTCCTCCAGAGTGGTTACACTCTGGATGAAGGAGAAACAGAGACACATTTGGAAAGCAGCATTGTTAATCTGGAGGGAGGGAAGTGTTGGATGGACTAGCAGATTAACATTTAAAAGGCTAAATTCACCTTGTTCACTTGTTCACCTTTGTTCTTTTTCAAAATTTCTGCTCCCCTATGTACCAATATAGCATTCATGTACTTTTTTGAAAAAATATCAATGCTGGCCATAAAATTTAGACACTTCCCTTACTGTCCTCCATTCATGTTTCCAAATCTATCTATTGCTTCTGTCTTACTTCCTTACTGACTATAGGTTATGACACAGGAAGGAGTTGACCAGCCGACCTCATTAGCACACACCCTGCATCATCCACCCTACCATTCCAGCGGCACATTTTGTTTAAATGAAATGCAATCAATCAGTGATCACACTTCTCACTAAATACACAATAAACAATCAAATTACATAGTGTATGGCCATCTTTATACAAGTACATAGGAGGGAGTGAACAGAAAAACTCAGTTGTCAAGCCCTGTTCACATCTCTGCATAGCGGGAACTCACATTCCCACATGCATTTTCTGCAAAACGCACAGTAAAAAACACGCAACCCACAAAATGTCAAAATGTCCCATTAGCCACATATAGCACAGCCAATTGAAATCACTATGCACTATGCGTGTCAGAGGAAAAATGAGCCACAAAACGTTTGCTCCCACTATGCCAGATGTGAATGGGGCCTGAAAGTGAAGTTGGTGCGGTAACACAAGAACAACGAGGCTCCATTCACATCTGTGCGTTTCCTTGCATTTCAGAAATGCGCTGCACCAAAAATCGCAGTGAAAAACGAAACAAGCTCCAATCTAAAAAAAAGTTCTGAAGCCTCTTTGGGGTGATTGCTGTGTGTAGAGCAGCCCATTCAGGGCTGCCTTATGTGTGATGAGTGAAAATGCTCCAAAACGCCTCCCCCGCTTTTATGGAAAGCGTTGATATCTTTGAAAAAAAAGTACATGAATACTATATTGGTACATAGGGGAGCTGGAATTTAGAAAAAGTGAACAAAGGTGAACTTAGCCTTTAACCACTTCAGCTCCGGACCAATAAATACCTTAAGGACCAGAGGTCTTTTTGCAATTTCGCACTGCGCTGCTTTAACTGGTAATTGCGCGGTCATGCAATATTGCACCCAAACGAAATTTGCGTCCTTTTCTTCCCACAAATAGAGCTTTCTTTTGATGGTATTTGATTGCCTCTGCGATTTTTTTTTTTTGCGATATAAATGGAAAAAGAGCGAAAATTTTGAAAAAAAAAGATATTTTCTTCTTTTTGTTATAAGAAAAATCGAATAAACTAAATTTTAGTCATACATTGAGGGCAAAATTTATTCAGCCACATGTCTTTAGTAAAAAAAATGTCAATAAGCGTATATTTTTTGGTTTGCGCAAAAGTTATAGCGTCTACAAACTAGAGTACATTTTCTGAAATTTACACAGCTTTTAATTTATGACTGCCGATCTCATTTCTTGAGGTGCTAAAATGGCAGGGCAGTACAAATCCCCCCCAAATGACCCCATTTTGGAAAGTAGACACCCCAAGGAAATTGCTGATGGGTATGTTGAGCCCATTGAATATTTATTTTTTTTGTCCTAAGGGATTGAATAATGACAAAAAAAAAAAAAATTTTTTTTTACAAAAAGTTGTCACTAAATGATATATTGCTCACACATGCTATGGGCATATGTGAAATGACACCCCAAAATACATTCTGCTGCTTCTCCTGAGTACGGGGATACCACATGTGTGGGACTTTTTGGGAGTCTAGTCGCGCACGGCACCCCGAAAACCAATCACCACCTTCAGGATTTCTAAGGGTGCAAATTTTTGATTTAACTCCTCACTACCTATCACAGTTTCGAAGTCCATAAAATGCCAAAATAGCACAAAACCCCCCCAAATGACCCCATTTTGGAAAGTAGACACCCCAAGCTATTTACTGAGAGGCATGTTGAGTCCATGGAATATTTTATATTTTGCCAAAAGTTGCGGGAATATTACAAACTTTTTTTTTTTTTGCACAAAGTTGTCACTAAATGATATATTGCTCACACATGCTATGGGCAGAAGTCAAATTACACCCCAAAATAAATTCTGCTGCTTCTCCCGAGTACGGGGATACCACATGTGGGGGACTTTTTGGGAGCCTAGCCACGTACGGGACCCCGAAAACCAAGCACTGCCTTCCGGATTTGAATATAAAATGCTACCAAAAAACCTGTTAGCGATGGCAGGGATCAGGCCTGACTCTGCGATCGCTGCAGTTATGTGTTTAGTGTTTTGTAAGTGACAGTGATCGATCGATACTGCACTTGGGTGGGCTGGGCAGAGGGGCAAAACGCAGGTGCCAGCAGGTATTTGGGCTGATCCCGCTAACAATGCGTTTTTTTGGAACCCTAAACTGCTGGGGACGCTAGTATAGATCTGATCAGATCAGATATTGATCTGTTCAGATTCTATACCACTACGGGAGGTGTATGCTTTGTGTGTGGGTGTTAGCGGTACTGGCACTAACCTAGCGCTGCCTGGGGCGACGCAGACCCTGACCCTAAAACCTAATTGATATCACCCGCCGGGTGATCGGGGGGTTAAACCTTTATTGGGTAATAAATGGTGGGTGCCCTGATGCTATAAAAAACAAACTAACCAGAGTCACCCGTAACACTTATACGGTGATCAGTGGTGAAAGGGTTAACTAGGAGCAATCAGGGGGTTCAAATTTTTATTAGGTAGTATATGGGGGTCCCTGGCGCTATATAAAAACCTGACGGGGAACCTAAATAACTAACTGGCTAACCAGCGTCACCAGTGACACTTATACTGTGATCGCTGGTGAAAGGGGGTGAAAGGGTTAACTAGCAGCAATCAGGGGGTTAAAACCATTATTGGGTAGTATATCGGGGTACCTAGCGCTATAAAAACCTGGCGGTGAACCTAAAAAAATAACTAGCTACCTAGCGACACTAGCGACACTGATGCAGCGTTCAGAAAAATTATCGCTTAGTGACACTGGCAAAAGGGGGTGAAAGGGTTAACTAGCAGAAATCAGGGGGTTAAAACCATTATTGGGTAGTATATCGGGGTACCTAGCGCTATAAAAACCTGGCGGTGAACCTAAAAAAATAACTAGCTACCTAGCGACTGTAGCGACACTAATGCAGCGATCAGAAAAACGATCGCTTAGTGACACTGGCAAAAGGGGGTGAAAGGGTTAACTAGCGGCAATCAGGGGGTTAAAAACATTATTGGGTAGTATATCGGGGTACCTAGCGATATAAAAACCTGGCGGTGAACCTAAAAAAATAACTAGCTACCTAGCGACACATGCAGCGATCAGAAAAATGATCGCTTAGTGACACTGGCAAAAGGGGGTGAAAGGGTTAACTCTAGGGGCAATCAGGGGGTTAAATCTTTATTGGGGGGTGATAGGGGGCTACCCTGGACCTAACACTAACTGCCCTGACAGTTTTTACTGTCACAACTGACACTGAATGCATTGATCAGTAAAGAAATGATCAATGCAATCAGTGACACTGTGACTGGGGGGGGAGGGGGGGCGGGGGGGATCGGGGGGCGATCGGGGGGGGGTTTGTGTGCCTGTGTGTACCTACATGTCAGTGTAGTGTTGGTGCACACTTACTTTCTGTCTTCTCCTCGTAGTCCGGTCAAAAAGACCGCCCCGAGGAGAATGACATCACTTCCTCCTTCCTGTGTAAACAATACACAGGGGAGGAAGCTTCTCATTGGCCAGGAGCGATCCAGAGGGGGTGGCCGAAAACCAACGGCCATCCCCTCATCACGGAGCGCTCCTGGACCGAATCGGACCGCCGTAACCAGCGGGAGGGGGTCCGATCGGACCCCCCACCCGCTGGAAGGCAATCACGTAGATGTACGTGATTGTGCCTGCCTGTGCCATTGTGCTGACGTACATTGGCAATACGGCGGTCCTCAAGTGGTTAAAGCAAACTCCAGCTAACGTGTTTTTTTAGAGTGATATAAAACTCATAATAAAAATGTTATACTTACCTGCTCTATGTAAGGATATTGCACAGATTGGTCACTTACCTGTTCTTTTTCAGGCCCCTGGTGGCGCTGTCTGCTCCTCCTCTTCTCCAAGTGCCCCCATACAAAACAGTGTGCTGTGTAGGCACTTGTGCGGGCGGGTTCCTGAGCCAGGCTGTTTGCTTCTATAGATACACACATTGTGGCTTAGCCCTACTTCCCCCCCTCACTTCCCCCCTCACATGATTTTACTGTCAGCTGCAGGAACCAATAGCTCTCCCTGCTCTCAGTGACTCAGAGAGAGGAGAAGACCTACAGCTGGGCCAAGCACGATAGAGGACTCAGGAAAGTGTTTTGGGGAGGGGGGGGTAGTGGAAGGTTTATTACCTTAATGCGGAAAATGCAATAAAGTGGTTGTTAACCCACTTATATAACTTTAAATAAGCCCATCTGTGTGCTTTATTAAAAAAAAGTCACCTTTACCGTATTTTACAGCAGTTCCTTGCAAACATGTCACCAGCCAGCTCTCTCCTCTGATTGCCTGACAGATGCAATGGGCAGGGCTGAGATTCCCCCACTGACGTCAACCAGGACACGAGGAGCAGAGTAGAGAGAGAGAGAGAGAGACGGCCGCCACATGATCTGTGAAATCTGGTAAAGGAGGCATTTTTTTTTTTTATAAAGCACACAGACAGGAACACTTGTTATTAGGACACAGAAGGCCTTATATAAATCTAACAGTTATGACAGCAGCAGGAGTGGAGGGGGCAGGCACTGACACAGGGGCAGACGGGAGGGGAGGAGGACACAGGAGCACATAGGAGGACAGGAGGGCTGCGGATGATGGAGGCACGTAAATTGACCACGATGTCAGAGCTCAGCAGCCATGATCAATCGTGATCCGTTTACATAGGGGTAGGCAGAAACTGGCAGGATCAACCAGGTATTACAGGTGTTACAGGGGGCCAAATTACACAGCACAAGCACTGTGCTGTATAAAATGTTTTAAAGGGACAGAATCCATTTATTTTTGAGGTTAACGAGCGCTTTAAGGGAAAAAAACTTTTGTGTTTAAGAACCCTTTTAAGTAGTTAAAGCAACAGTTTTGTTCATTTTGGAATAAAGGTTTTACATAAATAAATAAAAGCTGATCTTTGTAAGCACCCATGTCAGTGTTAAATGGTTTGTCTCAACCCTCTAATGCAGCCATCACTAACTGCTACATATGCAGAACAGCTTGTTCTATTAATAAACAGACTTACTGGCTAGATCGCCTGGTGAAAAAAAGCCTAAGACTAAGACTAAGAATGTTAGACTCACAGGAAGGCAGGAGTACCATCAGGAATGCAGATGGGTACACAGGTGCTAGGAAACAGGATACTGGTTGCCCCCTGAACACTTATCTAAGTCCTCTTACACTCTAGTGCTGTCCCCATCTGTAGTTCAGCTCCCCCTTTCTTCCTGGGTTCATAGGCTACACTGAGCGCAGCAGTAGCCATTGGCTCCCACTGCTGTCAGCCAAATCCTGTGAGGAAGGAGGAGGTGTGGCTGAGCTGCGTTGTGTGTGTCTATGGACACCCACAGTCCGGCTCAGGAGCGTGCTTGGCTAGGTGCCCTGTAGGCAGCTGCAGTCTACTTTCTCCACTTTAGCTGTTGCTCATCCACAGCAGCAATACAGATGGGGATGAAGTCAAGTCTAGTTTCGCTATGGTTTTCTCTGTCACAGGGAGGCAGCTATTCAATTAGATGCTGGTGCCCCAAGTGACTTTGGTGGCTGTCTTGGGTCAGGCAGAGTCTATTTAAGACCCTGCCTCCCGGGTTTGGCATGCATTTTGCAAGTGGCTAGAGTAGGGACAGGTCACCTGTGCGAGAGGGACAGTCCATTGAGTCAGGGAAAGGTTCCAGAGGAGTAGGAAAAGTGCAGGGTCCACTCCAAATCGTGGCGGGGACAAAGTGGCTACACCTGAAAGAGGAGGCCTTGGCTCCATCGCCCATCAGCCTGACAGACAGCTATAGCGGAGCTCACCCAGGACGTGGCTTCCTTGAAGCAAGAGATGTCCACATTCAAATATGATTCAGCACACCCCTCTAAGGGCGAGAATCTATTGCGGAGAGATCTGGATGGACACTAGAAGTGCTGGCAGTATGGCCACTTTGGACATGTAGCTAGGTACTGTGGTCAGGCTAAATCCAAGAGCACCCGGAGGCTGCCATTTAACTAGCAGTTCCTGGGGCAGAAGGATGATCCCCAGGACTGTCAGCACAAGGTCCCATCAGATCAGAGGCTATGGTTGCACCAAGCTCAATGGTGAAAGCCCTCATCAATGGGCAAAAGGTCCCTTGCCTGATCGACATGGGATCTGAGGTCACTGTCATGGAGTATGAGTTCTATGCCCAGCGGCTCGGGACACAGGACCAGCTGGACCCCTCTTGGCTGTCCTCACATCCCGATGGAAGGTGTTACCTGGGTGACGATACAAATAGGGATTGTGGTGACTCAGTGAGCCCAGTGACCTCAGCAGTACCTATTATCCTGGGCATCAACGTCTTGAAAGATTTGTGCTTGCTCTGCTTTCTGGCCAAGTTTGAGCATTCAGGCCAGTGCACGGGGTCGGTGGTCTGCGAGCTGTCTGGCTTAATGCTATCCAGGCCTACGAGGTTTACCAGAGAGCAGCAAGAAAGCAGCCTGATCAAGAGGGGGTTGTCCGTACACCCTCCCCCAAGCAAAAGTTACTCCTAGCACCCCTCTAAGAGGTAGATTGATCTCTGTCCATCGGGGCTCACAAGAAAATGTAAAGGGCCATGTTAATGGAGGAGCCTAGTAACACCGGGGGAGTGACTGATCACCCACACCTTATCCAAAGTTGACAAAGGAAAGGTGTTGGTTCAGCTTATCAATCTAAGGACCTTCCAGATCCTGCTCCCTAACCATACCACCATAGCAGAACTCTATGCAGTGTGCCACCACTCTATTTCAGATGCCCAGCCAGGGGTGGAAGCAGTCTGTGCCCCATTACAGGCAGCCACGTGCTCCTTTAACAAGCCATAATACAAATCACTGCTAGAACAGATGGCTATTCCTTTCCTGGGACTATCTTCTACCCAAACAGCAGCTACTTCATTAACTACTGGAGAAGCACCTACTGGTCTTTGCTACCAGCCCTGAGGACTACGGCTGCACAGAGGATATCGACCATCTAAATTCATGCAGGGAACGCTCCACTCAACAGCGGTACTGTCTTATTCCTACAGCCCTGTGCCTGGAGGCCAAGGACTTCATCCGCAACATGCTGTAGAGTGGGATAATTTGGGAATGCCATAGTCCATGGGCCACCCCATTGTCCTAGTATGAGAAAAGGTTGAAATTCTGTAATTCTGTGTGGTTTACTGCAAGCTAAATGCCTGTACTCACTGGGATGCCTACTGATTGCCCAGGGTGGAGGAGTCACTCATGGAACTGGGTCAAGCCATTTTTTTCTGTAACCTTGTATTGGCAAGCGGCTACTGGCAAGTTCCAGTTAGGGGCCAAGATCATGAAAAGACTGCCTTTATCATGCCCCTGGGACTATTCAAGATTAATCACATGCAGGGCCATCTTTAATATTGATTGGACCCTGGGCAAAAAAAATTTGGGGGACCCCCTCCCATGCAATTTCACTCTCCACCTGCTCTGAGACATACAATAAATAACAGCTGGACTTAAAATCAGTTTACTGTATCAGATCAGGCAGCAATTGTGATTGGTTGCCAGAGGTTACAGCATATCATTACTGCTTACTGACTGGTTGCTAGAAGTTACAGCACACATTACGGCTCACTGATTAGTTGCTAGAGGTTACAGAAAATGATTTCTGCTTGTTAATTAGTTACTAGAGATTACTGTACAGTAATACTGCTCACTGATTGATAGAGGTTACAGTACATCATCTTCTCACTGCAGGGAAGCATGATATACATATGAATTCCACCTTTATTTACATATCAATGCCGCTGGCCACAGCTATTTGCTTAGTAATGCCGCTGCTATTTACATATGAATGCCAGTTGTTTACATGTAAACACAGGGTCTGCAGGTGAGTCATCTGTGCACAACAATAGGGCAGAGCTGGGCAGCATTAGTGCAAGCATTTCACACTGAGATATCGGGACACAGCACAGGGCTAAAACTTCAAGGGACAAGGAAATTTAAACTGGGATAGTTGGCAAGTATAAGGCAGCTGCTTTGGGCCCCACAACAATGACAGGGCCCAGGGCAGCTGCCCCTTTTGCCCTGCCTTAAAGACGGCCCTGATCACATGCCTTTCGGACTAAGCAATGCCCCCAGTACGTTCCAGAACCTGATGGAAAGATGTTTGGGAGATTTAAATTTTGAGACTGTTAGCCCTTGTACACACGGTCGGAGATTCCGACAACCAAATCCGTCGGATTTTGTCTGACGGATCTTGTCCGAAACTGTTGTATACACACGGTCGGACAAAGTTGTCAGAAAATCCGAATCGTTCGGAACGTGATGACGTAATTTTGTTACGATGGGACTACGTTCAGGATAGTAGCCAATAGCTTTGATGTAGGAATTTGATCTGAGCATGCGTGGCACTTTGTCCGATCGGAATTCTCTACACATGATCGGAGTATGTCCGATCGGAGCATTTTGTTGGAAAATATTTCCGGCAAGTTGGAAAATTTGGTCCGACGGATATTCCGACGGAAACAGTCCGATGCAGACCACACACAGTCGGAATATCGGACAAAACGCTCCGATCGGACACATTCCGTCGGAATCTCAGATCGTGTGTACAAGGGCTTAGTCTGCCTGGTTGATATCAACATTTTCTCCAAAACCTTTGAGGACTACATCCAACATCTGGACTGGGTGTTCATCTGTTTAACCCAGTACGGATTAAAGTTCAAGTAAGTCCTGCTTAATGAGTCAGAAAATACAGTACCTGGAGCACATTGTAGAAGCTGGGGGGTCTTTCCAGACCCTGCCAAAGTCCAGGCAGTACAGGATTGGCACTCCTCAAAGACTATCACTGAGCTGTGCTCTTTTCTGGGGTTGCTGGAATATTATTGGCGGTTCCTCCCTAAGTTTAAGCAAATCCTCGCCTCTCTGCATCAGATACTGAGTAGCCATTCTAGTGACAAGCACCCCAGCAACAAACCTCTGCAGCTCTCAAACCAAAACTGACTTTGGCACCTCTACTGCAAAATATGGATTACTCTAAATCTTTTTCAGTATGTACGGATGGGAGTTTACAGGGTCCGGGGGCTGTCCTGGCCAAAGGGCAGGATGACCTTGAGCATGTAATCGCATATGCGAGCTATTGTCTGTGGCTAACTGAGAGGAATCCCCATAACTATAGCTCCTTCAAGCTGGAGTTGCTTGCCCTGTTGTGGGCCATCACTGAGAAATTTGCAGAATACCTGTGGTACAGTACCTATGGATATGTGGATCTATGGAGCTGGAAACATCCTAGGGACAAAGTGTTCTCCTGCCAGTCCAGGTTCTACGCAGCCCTCTCCAGAATAGACTATGCCCTGGCCATGGGGGACTTTTTACCCCATGTCCAGTCCATAGCATATCTGTCCCAGACGGTGTCTGGTCTTTCTATAATACAGGTGGGTTTGACTGTGGGCCACAGACCATCGTTCCAGGTCTGGAGACTCAGCACTCTCTGGCTCTCCACGCAGGAAATCTCTGAGTACATCCCGACTGGCCAATTACTGGTATTCCAACACTGACTGTGCAGCCGGGGACCCTGTCTGGGACGCCTTTAAGGCGGTAGTCGGGGCTCATATATTTCACTCATTAAACAATACAGATGGAAGAAGCTCTCCAAAAGTCGTTGGAGGAGGCACACACAATCGTCATATGGGTAGCCCCTCCTCTGAGACTAGAGGTATGCTGAAGGATGCTCATCGGGCGCTGCAGCTTCATATGGTGGATTTGACCAGGAAGCAACAACTATACCTCTCTGCTCACATTCATAAGCATGGGGGGAAAAACGGTAGGCTCCTTGCGTATCTTGCCCATACGGACCTTCAGGACATTTCGATTGCTGAAATTCAACTCCCAGATGGGTCAGCTACTACTGACGCACTGACTATTAACCAAACCTTTGCAGAATTCTATAGCAAACATTCCAAGACTCTCTTAAGCTGGGGAAACTTCCTGACTCTATGAACGAAGCACTCATTGTTGTCATAAGTAAATCTCGTAAGTATAGGCTGCAGTGTGGGTCCTACTGTCCCATTTACCTCTTAAACAACAATGCCAAAATTCTAGCAAAAATTCTTGCCTTTAGACTTCAGACGGTCATTTTACCTTGAAGAGGGGTGCCCTTTCTCTCTGCTTCTGTTGGCATTGGCCTTTGAGCCGTTGGCCCTGGCGGTGTGA
Organism: Lithobates pipiens; assembly: GCF_037356315.1. NCBI lineage: Eukaryota > Metazoa > Chordata > Amphibia > Anura > Ranidae > Lithobates > Lithobates pipiens. The sequence goes on from NW_027507718.1 coordinate 138,422,494, forward strand.
CAAACATCAGAGATAGGGGGCATCTGATCTGGTCCAATAGAGGAGAGGAGATGATCTCTCTCTATGCGGACAATGCCCTTATATATTTGGACAGTAGAGAGAGCTCATTTACTAAACTGTTGCATGTTGTGGAAGAATTTGGTGCGGTTTCAGGGCTTCAGGTGGGTTGGAAAAATCTCAGGCCTTTCTCATAGGCCCCCCTTTCCTATTGATTATCTACAAAGGTCACATATCCAATTAATGTCCTCCTTTAAATACCTAGGTATTCAAATACATGCTGAACTCTCTAAATACGAAGAACTTAAAGCGGGAGTCCACCGGGAGTCCGCGTTTTTTTTTTTTTTAAAAGCCAGCAGCTACAAATACTGCAGCTGCTGACTTTTAAAATAGTGACACTTACCTGTCCAGCGCGCCCGCGATGTCGGCACCCGAAGCCGATCTCTTGATCGTCTCTCGGGTGCTGCTGCCGCCATCTTAGGTATGGGAATCAGGAAGTGGAGCCTTTCGGCTTCATTTCCTGGTTCCCTACCATGCATGCGCGAGTCGCGCTGCGCAATAAGGATGGACCCGCTGCCTCTGGGATCTGTGTGTTTCCCAGCAGGCAGCGGGGGACTTTCGGAAAGGGGCGTAATCTACGCCCCTTTCCGCAGAGAGCTATCCCGGAAGTGGGTGCAGATACCTGTACTGTACAGGTACCTGCACCCCCCTCCCCCCTGAAAGGTGCCAATTGTGACGCCGGAGGGGGGGAGGAATCCAATGAGCGGAAGGTCCACTTTAGGGTGGACCTCCGCTTTAATGTCACTCCTATAGTCAAACAAATGATGGATAGGTTCAGTACCTGGTTGTCATTTCCCCTCATTCTAACTGGCCGCATAAACATATTTAAAATTATTTCTCCTTTCGTCTTCCAGGACAGCCTCTGAGACATAGGGCTCCTCTCTCCGGGACAGGAAACACGTCTACCCAATCAGATTAAAAGGATGTCCTCCAGGCCTCCCTCTTCAGTTTTTCGTGTTTCCTGCTGGACGGGAAGGAGCACGTAGGAACCTAAGGGGAGCTCCTTATCTCAGGGGTTGTCCTGGGAGAGCCCCTGGCATGGACTGGTTCTGCCTGTAGCACCCCTCTGTCCTGTCAGGGGAGAGTAGGGTCGCTATAAAACCACCTCTGCCTTTTTTGATCAGAGAGAGCAGGACCCCGATGTGCTGCAGATTACGCCACCCATGCTCCGCTAAAGTACCTGTGACAGGCGTTGGAGTGGTGTAAAAGGCTCAGAGACTGAGCAAACACCAGGGACCATGGAGGGCACAGCTACACAGGTGGACTCCGGTTCAGCAGGCTCCGGCACCTCTCAGGTAAGCATGGTGAGGGTAGACCATGTCTTATACTGGGGGGTTAGGGTCCTTTAGACCTTAGAGAACCCTCCCAGGGTGGGGAGCCACAGGTGATGAGCTGGGCACTTCATAGGCTTACCCTAAACACGGTGGTGCGGGTCAGGGCTGTATTCTAATGGGAAATAGTTTTTTTTAAATTTCAGGTCAAACAAGATAGGACCCAGATACAGTTGCCCAGAAAGAAATGTGCCGTATGTGGGGCTAAGTTAGGTGCCAATTGGGGAAAACCATTTTGCCCCGAATGTGTCAGTAGTCTTGTCAGGGACGATTCAGTGGCAGCGTGTCACAAAGTCCTGACATCCGTTAAGGACAAGATTGCAGCCACATTCCAGTCCTTCAAGGGTATGATGGATAGGATGCAGGGTCCCTCTTTTTCCTTACCCAGGGCAGTGAGTATGCTTTCCTTATCCTAGCCTAGTCAGGAGGATGAGGGGGATAGGGAGAGGGTACCGAGAGCGCTAGCTTCCTCTCAAACGGGTTCAGCATCTGACTTTGAAGGAGAGGAAGAGTCTTCCAGGGGGTCCAGATACAAATTGTCTTTGGACGATGTGGGAGATCTTCTCAAGGCGATCTATGACACTTTGGAAATTCGGGAGGAGCAGGTCCAACTTTCCAAGCACGACCTTATGTACCAGGGGTCTAGTGCTCATAAGAACAGGGTATTCCCCATGCATACATCGCTAATAGAATCGATTTTGCTGGAGTGGGAGCAGCCGCAAAAAAAGCCGTTCTTTTCAGGCAGCCTCAAGCGGAGATTCCCATTTAAAACAGATGCTGCGCATCCCTGGAATAAAATTCCAAAACTTGATGCACCATTAGCCAAAGTCTCTAAGAAAACAGATTTGGCCTTTGACAACATGGGCTCGCTCAGAGATCCCATGGACAAAAGAGGAGACGTGGTGCTTAAAAGGGCCTGGGATGCCTCGTCAATTGGGCTCAAACCAGCCCTTGCAGCTACTTGCGTGGCCAGAAATCTGGAGTGTTGGCTAACTCAGTTACAGTCCCAAATTTCAGCGGGCACCTCTAGGCAACAGCTGTTGAAGTCGTTTCCGTTACTATTCAAGGCAGTCGGTTTTTTGACAGATGCCTCTGCCGAATCGGTTAAATTGGCGGTTAGGTCAGCAGCATTGGTAAATGCAGCTAGAAGGACTGTATAGTTAAAAGCCTGGACAGGCGATGTGGCCTCAAAGCTTAAGTTGTGCGGGTTACCCTTTTCAGGTGACCACTTATTTGGACCAGGCCTACAGGAGGCGCTGGAACTCACTCAGGACAGGAAAAAAGCATTCCCACAAAAGAAAAAGAAGATTGAAGGAAAACGCTTTTTTCGAGGTCGCAGGCAGCGGACCCAACAAGAGAGGGAGGCCCCCCCAAGAAACATTGGTCAGGCCACAAGGGGCGGGGTTAAGGAGGAATCCTATTTAATCCTCAAGCCACCCCAAAGTTTCAGTGACTCCTGCGTCCCAGTGGGAGGGAGGCTGGGGAAGTTCCTCCCACAATGGACCGCTTCAACCTCAAGTCCGTTCCTACTGGACGTCATAGGGAACGGTTACAGGTTGGAGTTTGTTTTAGTTCCCCCCTCAAGCTTTCAGGTTACCCGGTTACCAAGAGACTGAGAAAAAGCAGAGGGCCTGGGACTACTGTTGGGAGATTTGCTGGTTCAGGTGCCCCAGAGGGAACGTGGTCAGGGAGTTTACTCCCATGTCTTTGTCATAAAGAAGCCTTTGGGAAAGTTCAGCTTGATCCTGAATCTCCGCCCCTGAACAAGTTTGTGAGATACAAACGATTCCGAATGGAGTCGATCTTTTCGATAACCAATTTCCTGTTTCCTGGTTGCCACATGGCCACAGTAGACCTCAGGGATGCTTATTTGCACATCCCGATTCATCCACCATAGCACCACAGAGGTTAAAGCGGGAGTCCGCCGGGAGTTCCGCCGTTTTTTTTTTTTAAAAGCCAGCAGCTACAAATACTGCAGCTGCTGACTTTTAAAATAAGGACACTTACCCGCCCAGCGCGCCCGCAATGTCGGCACTCGAAGCCGATCTCTTGATCATCTCTCGGGTGCTGCCGCCACCATCTTGGGTATGGGAATCAGGAAGTGGAGCCTTTCGGCTTCATTTCCCGGTTCCCTACTGCGCATGCGCGAGTCGCGCTGCGCAATAAGGATGGACCCGCTCCCTCTGGGATCTGTGTGTTTCCCAGCAGGCAGCGGGGGACTTTCGGAAAGGGGCGTAATCTACGCCCCTTTCCGCAGAGAGCTATCCCGGAAGTGGGTGCAGTTACCTGTACTGTACAGGTACCTGCACCCCCCTCCCCCCTGAGATATCGGGACACAGCACAATTCAGGTACTCAAACATCTCCCAAACATTGTTTGTATGGATCTGTGATCAGCTGCTTTGAGCGTCACCCCAATGTCTTTTATTGTGATTACTGTACGATGATGTATTGCTTCAATGCCCCCGTCATTGTCTAGTTTACCCTTAATTCAACAATCCTTCAACTATGCATGGTCAGGAATAGATAATCACAGGACATTCACAGAAGAAGTGCTTTACTAGTGCCCTCAAAAAAAGTCACTGGGGAACAGGTTGGAGTAGCTGATCTTGGGAGATTGCCATTTGGTATGGATGTATCTTATCAGTACTTGCCAGCTTGATATTCCCTTTGTAGCAAGAAAAAACTGAAATAACAGAGGAGAGCTATGCAAATGTATTCCTTTTTGTATTCTCACTAATAAAGACCAATTCCTCCTTAAATAGATATTATAGTTTATGATGAAGCAGAGCCAGGTTAAAGCAGAACTTCACCCAAAAGGGAAGTTCTGCTTTAAGGTCTCCTCCCCAGCCCTTGCTTGTGAAATCTCTCAATTGGGAGGGGGGAGGCTGGTGCATGTCACTCAACTCCTGTGAGGTAATGGAGGTCACAGCTAGGACCGGTCTGGGAGAACTCATTTCCTAAGCACCTAAAATGTTAACTGCATGTGGAACAATTTGTCCACTTATGATTACACAATGATATCTGAATTGTTTACCAGGAGCCTACTGTTTTCTGCTTTTTCTAAAGCTATGCCATAGCGAGGCCCCTCTCTAGCTGCACTGACCCTGATGCATGTTCTCCCCCATTTTGAACTGGATGAATGTGGCCCTCTCTTGCCCCCCTTCCTCCATGATTCTCATTCTGGCTTGGTATATAAAATACCAATAGGATGCACTGAGGAAGATTGGTGAAACGCATAGCGATCACTATTGGTGACAATACACTGATTCCTGCACCTGGCCCTGCATATGAAAGAATTATCTCTCATCCATTTCCTTACTACTATAATCTGAACTGAAGTGGGCCATTAAGGCTGGATTCACACCTATGCATTTTTTGTGCTTTTTGCATTTTGCAGATTTGCACTACAGATCGTGTTCCATAGGAATCAATGTTAAATGGACTCTAGTGCAAATCTGCAAAATGCATAAAGCACTAAAACTGCATAGGTGTGAATCCAGCCTTAGACAGATCTCTTTGTATATGTATACACTTTAGCTATCCAGCCTATGGGGAAATAATGTATCCAATTTATTGCACATACTTTTTGAGATTTTAACTTTGTTCTTAAATAAACTTTGAATATTTTTATAATCAGTGTACTCATCCTTTCCTACCTGGAATTACAGTTGGCAACTGATAAAGTCCCATGCATTGTTTTTTGTTCTCGGGAGGTGGGTACCTGTCCACAGGTTTTGATAGGTACCTGCTCCCACTTCCGCTCTGACTGCCTAGGCGATTGGAAGCGGAAGTTCTCCTCCCTCTCTGCACTCTTCTGGGACACATGACAGGCCCAGAAGAGTGTGGGATTATTCACAATGCGCAGCACAGCTTGCACATGCACATTGGGCACCCAGCTGTAAAGCTGCAAACTGTCACAACTGGGTACCCACAGTTAGAATGCCAACGCCAGGGACAGATGACAAGAGGGGAAAACAGCTGGGGTGAGCCCATCACTGGATCATGGGAAAGGTAAGAGATTGTTCATTAAAAGTCAGCAGCTACTGCTTTTGTATCTTCTGACCTTTAATCTTTACACAGGAAGCTGGAGCTCCTCTTTAAGTTCCCTGCTGGGTCACTGCTACTATTCAGGGTCATGGCTAAGAGACAGTCCATTACACTCGGAACTGCTACCGACCATACATCATAACTGATGAATCTATGGAGAACTCAGAGACCTGTGATGGAAGTTGTTTAGCTGAAAACCTTTAAGAGGTTTAAAAGGGGGTTTTCTTGCTAATGTCCTGAACAGCTGTGAAGAGCATCTACACCCTTAGCAAATGAGGTGAAGCTTCACTTTCCAAATATACTCACAAGTGCAAGCAAAATAAAAAAAAAAACAGCATTTTTACTTGCACATGATTGGATGATGGAAGTCAGCAGAGCTTTCCCTTATTTAGTAAGCTCTGGAGAAATTCCCTTCGAGAGTGCAACTGCATATGCAAAGTGCAGTTGCTATTTGCCTTTAGTAAATCAACCCCAGTGTCTTCTAGTTTTTGGGCAGTGCATTCTAAAGCTGGCCATACATAAGTAGGTTTTTTGCAAACTTTTGTATGAATATTTGTACAAAAAATTCTGAGTTCATTCAATGAATGTCGTTCAAAAGTACATCAATATTTTGTTTCCTTTTAACATTTGATTTTGGAACAAATGGACTTAATGAAAACCATATACAGGCGGCCCCCTGGTGACAAACATCCTACTTACAAACGACTCCTACTTACAAACAGAGGAAGACAACAGGGAGTGAAAGGAAATCTTCCCCTAGGAAGGGAAATTCACTACTGTAAAGGTAACATGGGAAAAAGGTGCCTCCACTGAAGCTTTATTACCAATTCTTTTTCCACAACACCCCAAATTTTTCAAAATCCAATTGTCACAGGGAAAGAAGGTGAGGGGAAATCTTCTGAACAGGGGCACAGGCAGCAAAATACATGTTACAGGGGTGTTAACCCTACCACAGGCTATCCAAAAAAAGTTTACTTGTTCCCACTTACAAATTCAACTTAAGAACAAACCTACAGACCCTATCTTGTTTGTAACCCGGGGACTGCCTGTTAAGTGTTAGAAATCAGTTCATTTAAGAAAAAAATTCCATCCTGCCCTTTCAAATTTTCTCATCACTGAAAATGAACATCAATTTGACCCCACTAATGATTCGAAAATTAAACATACATTTTTGAACAAAACAATGCTCGTCTGCTGTGTTGTCTCTATATCTACCCATATAATAAAAAAAGAAGACGTTTTAAAAACCTATAGATCAAATACAATAAAAAAAAAAACCTGTTACAAAAACTTAAAGACCTAAATAAACAACTTAAAAAAACTGTTCTAATTATATCATTATAGCTGGCTTTTTAGTTTTTAGAGTTCATATTGAGAAGCTAAACCAGTGATCCCCAAATTGCAACCATACCTAATGTGGCCCTTTTCTTGCATTCAACTGGCCCCTGTAGCGCTAATCCTCCCAACACAAAGTAATGAGCGCAATTTCTCTCACTGCCACCAATGACTGTTGCAATTCCTTCAACTCACACCAATGATGGGACACTACCCCTCCCACTGACATGTATGATGAGGTATTTCCACTGACACCAATAATGAGGTACTATTTCTTCCACTGACACCAGTGATGGGGCATTATTCCTTCCACTGATCACCAAAACAGGGAAAATGCTGAATTTTAGAGATGTCACCAGAAGAACAGAAGCAGAAAACAAATAAAGAATTGGTGAGGGTACAGTTTTCTTGTTGCAACTGTATAAGAAGGTAATTCCTCTCACTTTGGAGACATATATACTCACTTTTTGTTGCGTCTACTGGACAGGAAATAAAAGAAAATCTCCCTAATCACTGCTCTACCCCTCCACTCCATCCAAACGCTTTGCATTCATTTAGAGATTCCAACACATTCTCTGAATGATGCCCAAGCTGAAAGGCCAACTTCCTGTGTTCAGAATGTATAAGACTGACTGCTCAGCATGGGACCTGGAAGCTAGTGGAGATCACTGGAGTAGAGGTGTCTACTTCTGAAATTTCAAGCTTCCAGGGGGATCTGCCAGGTACGATATATTTATTTATAACAGGTATTTATATAGTGCTTGGGCCAATGTAGACAGGAGCCAATTAACCTACAGGCATGTTTTTAGAGCATGGTAGGAAACTCACGCAGGCACAGGGAAAACACGCAAACCCCATGCAGGTAGGGTCATGGTTGGGATGAAAACCGATGACCCTAGTGATGCTAGGCAGAAGTGCTAACCACTTAGCTTTTGTGCTGTCTTATGTTCATAGTTGTATTGGTCCAAACATCTTTAAATTCACAAATCTCAAACAGGGTACAACAAATTGCCCATGAATTAAACCTGACAAGATTTACTCATTGCTACTAATCGCATCGCTGACATTTTATCACTGGTAACCAATTTACCGTATTTATCGGCATATAACATGCGTCAGCGTATAACATGCACCCCAAGTTTAGCAGGGAATTTTAAGGAAAAAAAAACCCCTTAAATTTAAATGCCCATCAATGCAGCCTTATCAGTGTCCATCTGCAGCCTTGTCATTGCAGCCTTGTCAGTGCAGCCTTGTCCCAGTGCCCATTGCAGCCTTGTCAGTGCAGCCTTGCCCCAGTGTCCATTGCAGCCTTGTCAGTGCAGCCTTGCCCCAGTGTCCATTGCAGCCTTGTCAGTGCAGCCTTGCCCCAGTGTCCATTGCAGCCTTGTCAGTGTTACTGGATGCATTTTAAATTGGCACCACCAAGATCACAGGGACTGGACGGAGTGGAGCGAACGCCACCGAGATAGACATAGCCGAGTGTACTCGGCTAGGCTCGGCTCTGCTCACAGTCACGCCCAGTCCCACCATTAGACCTGTGATATGTCCATCATAGGGCGGGACTGTGAGCGGAGCTGAGAGGAGCCGAGTACACTCGGCTATGTTTATCTCTGCGACGATCGCTCCGCTTTGCTCACAATCAGTGGAGATCAACGGGGATAGGCGTATAACACGCACCCACAGTGTTTGTTATATGCTGATAAATATGGTAAATCATCCATCTTACCAATCATTCGGTGTTCACCACCTCACTCTGCCAAACCCTCCACTGGCTTCTGCTTGCCCAGCAAATAAAATTCAAAATACTATCAACAACACATAAAGCCATTCACAACTTTGTCCTGACCTACATATTCAAACAAATCTCAAAAGCATCCTCTTTGCTCCTCCCAACACCAACTGCTCTCTCACTTCCTCCCTTGTTTGCTCCAAGGACTTATTCAGAGCCTCTCCCATCCTCTGGAACACCCTACAACAATCTGTTTGACTTTCTTGACTGAGTTTGCCTTTAGGCGATCCCTGAAAATTCATGTCTTCAGAAAAAGCTATCCCGCCTCCACCAAATAAACTTAACTTTTACTTTTTCTGTCAGGTCATTCCTCACAGTAATTACCTTTCTTATCGCTTGACCCTCTCTTTTAGATTGTAGAGCCTGGTACACACTAGAAGTTTTTTTTTTGTTCAACCCAGTGGCCTGAATGAAAATTTTTTTTTGAGAGATAGCCTCATTCAGTGGGAACTCCACCTCTGTGTCTTTGTGTTCTGAAAGGGGGGCTGTCCCCCGCAATGGCTGCCAGTGCTGATCGGATGCTGGTTTGCCAGGATGCTCATTGTACAGAGGCCATTTGTGAGGCGTGCTTCTGTAGAACAGACAGCTGTACACACAAGCTGATTTTTCAGCCCCTGCGTTTTCAAAGCTTAAAGTGGAGGTAAACTCCACTTTTAAACTCATACCTACAGGTCTAAGTCTATATTAGGGCTTACCTGTAGGTACAACGAATATCTCCTAAACTTGCACTGTTTAGAAGATATTCACAAGCGATGCTGCCGGTGATGTCACTGGCATACGCGCTCTGAAGGGACAGCATATCTATGCTGTCTCTTTATAGCTCCATGCTGAAACCAGATGGTCTCGTGCACATGTGTAGGAGTGACGTCACCCTGGCTCGGCCATTCATACAGCTAGAGCCCGCAAACCCAGAAGGAAGACTGGATGAAGATATCAGCACTGGAATGCATGACAGTGATGCGCTGAAGGAATCCGCTTTACAGGTCAGTCTGTCATAATGTGCTAGTATGTGGTGCATACTAGTACATTATGACTTAACCCCACGGGGGGCCCATTTAATTTTTATTTCAGTGGTGTTTTTTTACCGCTTTAAGCTCGCATGAGCAGGATCCTGAACCATCTTGTAATAAGTTGTATTGTAACTGCTGCGAAGGGTGGTATTAAAGGAAACTTGCTTTGCCATCAATGGATGAGCACTGGCTTTCTTTAAGTTTTCTGGCAATGTAATTTATCACTTCTGAGATTCACTGATTGGTTTGTCTATTTCAGATTGTGAAGTCCACCCGTGTAAATCGACGCAAGAACAAAATGGCACTGCGCTGGGAAGCTGGCCTATACACCAATGAGCCAAGCGAGTAGCTCAGAGAAAGTAGCTGGACCTTGCAGTGGTGTGCATGTTAAAACTGCTGTTAATTTATTGTGTTTTGCTAAATTCAAAAGAATGCCAAAAGAAAGATGGATTACTGTACTGTGCCTTAAGGGGAAATCCTTGAATATTGAACATTATGTGCCTGTACAAAGATGATCCCTGTGAAAATCAGTGCCAGATTTTTCATGCAGCTGCCCTCAGGCTGCCACGGTTGTACTGCACTGTCCCTATGATCCAAGGATGGCCACTTGTCATTTCAGTAGTGGCAACCGATAGCTGAACTGCTGCTGTTACAAGAGAGCAAAGCTATAATTTACATTGCAATTGGAAAAGTTTGGATTGCCAATGGCAGACACTAGTAATATAACCTGTTAACTTGCTGAGAGCCGTTGCCGTATAAGCATTTGACACTGTTAAAACCTTAGCCACAACCAGATCTTTAGGCAGACCGTTGATAGTACCCATCCACTATGGGTACTATCAACGGTCTGCCTGTGCTGTGTAACCCAACTAAATAGCTGATTTATATGGGAGTTCAAATCAAGACAGCTTAAAGAAGAATTCCAGGTATGGCCTTTTTTTACATTTAGTAACATCAATTCAGTGAGGAGCACTGTAACTATGCATATACCATACTTGTGGGATTCCTCTAGAAGCTGGGAAACACTGAAGCAGTGGCAACCACAACCTCCCCCCGGTCAGTTGGTAGCACTTACACCATCACCGGCGGCTTCCCTTGCTCGGTGACGGCGGTGGCCTCTCATTCTCCTGCTCTCCATGGGTCATCACAGCGACGGCGGCGGCAATGGCTTCCATTTCCTCCCTCCTCTTCAGCGGCCAATCAGGAGTGTTCTCTTTTTTTGCCAATCAGAAAACGGTCTCACACCCGCTTCTGATTGGCCAGATTGAGGATCAGTGTTTCAACAGCGAATATTTATTCGCTGTTGTAACACACCTGGGTGGGCTCCATTCATATTCTCTGTGACCCAAGCCCACCCTATTTTGAAGCCTATTAGAGCTTCTGGCTCTAATCATTTGCTTAAAAAAAAAACCCTGCTGTAATAGGGGGTGGTTAAGGCAGCCATGGATAGATTCATGCTATGCATGAATCTGTCAATTGCATATAGGGGGTGGCCTGGAGAGAGGGCGCCAGTGCCCAGGCACCCCTAGGGAACGGGCCGCCACTGCAGTGAAGTAGACACATCTACTCAAGTGATCGCTTCTAACTTCTGGGTACCGTGCCGAGCGGCTACAGCTGCATTCTGAACACAGGAGGTTGGCCACACAACATGGGCACCACCAAGGTTTAAGGTGCTGATACATGTATGTACTGGCACCTCTAGGTGCCTGTAGCAGTTTGCCCCCTTCCTCCCAGTGACAGATTCATTAGCTGTGTAAATAAATGCAGAGCTGTAGGTCTACTGCATATCAAAGGAAACAGAACCGAAAGAATGGAATGTTAGGAGAGAATTTTATTTTTTCATTTAGATAATGGTCAGGAAGCCTCTTTGGACCATACTGATTTAATGTATATAGAAAGGTAAAAAAAAAAATATGATCATGTAAGCAGGCTTCTAACAGATTAGTTAGTGAAATAACATACCACTATAGATAATTCATAAGCATTACCCATTGGCTTGATGCACTGGACTTTATAGCTGAATAACTAAGTCAAAGTGTAAAAATGATGATTGGTGATCATGTCATTATTGCCATCTACTGTAAATAAATGTATTTTGTTGTATAGTTACACTGCTATAAATCAAGTGTCAGCTTCAGAGTGACATAAGGTTTTATAGAGTAGTTTTTTTGAAAAAGAACAATACATTTGAAAGACCATTAAGCTACCCTGGCATAAAGAGCTACTGGTGCAGTTCTTGGAAATACTCTTGCTTGTGAAAAACTGGATATGTTTGTCATTGTCTACTATGCAGCATTTGAAGGTCATTGTCAGCAGGCAATTTACCCTACAGCATGCTTACCAGAGCTTGTTTGCAGTGTTTGTCAGGTGTACTATATAAGGGCCAGTGTCTCTTTCCAGGACCATGGAATTATCTCAATTGTTTTCTGTGCCTTTAAGATACTAATTTAAAGTAGGATCCTGGCCTTTATTAAGAGAAACACTGAGTATAGAAATGAATGTGTGGTAGTGTTCACTATGTTATAGTAGTACAGTACCAGAGAACCCCAATTAGAAGGGGCTGAGCTGTTTTTTTTTTTTTAAATGTAATCTTTATTTATGACTACAAAAATAACAAATTATGAGGATACACATTATAAACATTGTCCTAAACATACTGTAAGGCAGGAATCAATTACATAGATCAATACAAGCAGTAATAGGTCATGAACATCTTTCCAATGCTATGATGACCTTTTCCAGAAGGGGGGTAGACTACCTAGCTGGCATAGAGGCTACCTAGGCTTGTGGTGGTGTGGTGTGGTTTGGCGAGTATGTATTGCCTCACAGAATGAGTGAACATTCTAGGTTTACGGGTCTAATGAAAGGCCCACTCCTGCATATCCTCAGTAGAGAGGGGGGTTCGGGGAACCTTCATCTGACCCTCTCCAGCTAGTATCTAGCCCACGGACACGCAAGAGAAAGGCATTGCACCATTATGGCCCCATCTCCATTATAGTAAGGAGAGGGAGCATCAACCATTATAAAAAGTGGACCTCGTAGTAGTGAAGTGCCTAATTTCCACTAGGTAGCATGGTTTAGGTAAACATGTGTGAATCCAAAACATAACATAGAAACCAAAAAGTAAAAAAGTAAAGAAGACAGGGAAAATAAGAGAAAGAAGGAAGGGAAGAGAAGGAGAAGACCTCTCCTCCTGGCATGCACCCATGTTCCTGTTGAGAACATACATGTAATTACTCACAACCGCTTTTCAAAGAAGATTAAGGTGTATTTACAGTGGTGGTCCTGTCAGTTCTTGGGTCTCTATATTAGGTGGTTGAACTATGCTGACCAATACGTTCCCTAAGGGAGGGCTCAGCAGGCTCCAATAAGGCGATATCCAGGCTGGAGGGAATAAACCCCATGTCGGAGATGTGTTTTAGCCAAGGGCCCAAGTAGTGTTGAAACGCTCCCTAGTGCCATTGCAAGTAGCTACTCATTCTTCCGCTTCCCTAATCTCCTTCAACTTCCGGGTCCATTCCTCTCGACCAGGCACATGGGTCTGCTTCCAATATATAGGGAGCAGGCATTTAGCAGCATTCAGAAAGTGTGGCAAGGTGCTCTTCCTATATTGGCTAACAAACATAGGAGGAATATGGAAGAGGAAGTGCAAAGGAGAGAAAGGGATGTTGATGCCCAGTATGTCCTGTATCTGAGTTTTAATCTCCTCCCAGAAGGGCTTGATTCTCAGGCATTCCCACCATAGGTGAAGTAAAGTACCACGGAGGCCACAGCCTCTCCAGCAGTGGTCGGATAAGGAGGGGTAGATACGGGATAGGACAGCCGGCACCTTGTACCAGTGTGTCAGTATCTTGTAATTGGTTTCTTGCGTTCTGGACTCAATGGAGCTAGAATGTGTTAGCTGGTACAGGTGAGCCAGCGGAGCCCCGGAGAACTCCCTCCATAGATCCCGTTCCCATTCCCTGATATAAACCGGCTTAGTCCCTGAAGCGGCTGAGCACAATTGTTGGTATAACTTGGAGATCATGCGAGGGATGGGTTCATCCGTGACAAAGAGAAGCTCAAAGGGTGTAAGCTAAGAAGTAGCTCTAATGGGTTGACCTTGCTTAGCAAAAAAGTGACTGAGTTGTTTATGTCACTAGAAATCCATTGGGGAGCTGCCATGGCAAGCCCTAAGGGTCTCAAGAGTGGGGAGTCTACCGTTCTCCAGACATTTGCCACAGCAAGCATTAGAATCATCCCTCCACTTTGTAAAGAATGCTATTTGTTCTCCTGGGGGAAACCAGCAGAAGCGCAGAGAGATCAGGGGTTCCGTTATGTGGAACAGGACATAGTCTGCATAGGCCGATAGTTTGTGCTCCATGTGCTCCAGCCGTCAGCCCTTTAATGTCCGGGTTAGCTTGTATTTTACACAGCAGCAGGTATAAAGTGAGAGCAAACAGGAGGGGCAAAATGGGGCACCCCTGTCTCATGCCCTTCCTAATTGGGAATCTGGGGGAGAGGAGGCCATTCACCTTGACATGAGGCACTGGGGGTGGAATAGAAGGCCATGATCCATGTCAGCATGTAAGGACCTAGTCCCATGGTCTCCAAGACCGCTCTCAGGAAGGACCAGTCCACCCGGTCAAAAGCCTTCTCTGCGTCTGTTGAGAGGATGAGGTATGGACCCTGTGCTGAGCTGGTCCAAGCCCAACGGACGAGTTGGATGGCCCTGAGAGAATTATCATGTGCCTCCCAGCCTGCGACAAAGTCCCTTTGATCTGGGTGTACAATGTGGGGAATAAGGTGTTTCAGGCAGTTAGCTAGTATTTTAGCTAGGATTTTAACGTCCACGTTCGATAGTGATATTAGATAGGAATTCTTAGCTAAAGTAGGATTCTTGCCTTCCTTTGAGAGCACTGTAATGTGGGCTAATAAAGCTTCAGAGGGGATCGGATTTTCTTTGGCTATTGAATCAATGTAACTACACATAGGGCTGATTAATAGGGGTAGGAATATACTATAGTATGCCTACTTGTATCCATCAGGGCCCGGGCTCTTCCCATTGGGCAGTGATTTCATTGTTGCCTCAATTTCAGAGGGTGCAACAGAGGACTCCAATGCCGTCCTTTGTTCCTCTGACAAGGAAGGGAGCCAGAGGCTGCCAGATATTCCTGAATGTCAGATCCTCTAGAGGCCCTGGTCGCAGATGACATATCTGCATCCAATAAATAAAGCTCTGCATAATAGTCACAGAACAGCGAGGCAATCTTAGAGGCATGTGAGACCGTCCCACCAGAAGTGGATTGGAGTTTGTGGACGTGGGTTTGAGACCAACGTTCTCTAGCAAACATCCTACTGCACTTGTTACCAAGCTCATCGTATTTATGAGAGAGGTAACGAAGGAAGACTTTGCGGTCCAGTAGGCGTGAGAAAAGTTCTCTTAGCTCCAGCAACCTCTTTAAAGCCTCTGGATCCCTGTGATGCTTATGGCGGAGTTCCGCCCGTTGAAGGGCTTCCAGGACTTTCTGAAAGTTGGCCTGCTGTGCCCTCTTTAAGCTGGCCCCCTGCAAAGTCAGCTTGCTTTGTATCACTGCCTTGTGTCCCAACCAAATCATCCCTTCACCCATATCATCAGTAGTATGCTCTTTAAAGTAGTATGTTAGGGTATCAGAAACCCCCGCCACCACCGCAGTGTCATCCAAAAGGTTCTCATTTAGTTGCCAAGACCATGTACACTGGTTGCCGTGCGGTAGAGTAAAAGTGGCAGACACTGGCGAATTGTCTGACATGGTAATATTCTCTATGGATGCTGCCTGCAGTAGCTTGAGGGTCAACTGGTCCACAAAGAGGAGATCTATACGGGTGTATACATCATGTAGTTTAGAATAATAGCTGTAGTCCCTAGTTGAAGGAAATAGTACTCGCCAGCTGTCGAACAGGAGGTGGGATTGGAGGATTTTTCGAAATTGCTTGGGGAATGCATACGAGTTGAGCGGTTATGGGATGTGTCAAGACATTGAAGTCTCCCCCTAAGATCAGATGGCTCTCTCTAAATTCAGTCAGTCGTTCCAGAGTGGTATCTAGAAAGGCAAGCTGGTTAGAGTTAGGGGCATATACGTTTGCAAAGGTGTATAGTGCCTCGGCTATTTTCCCTTTCAGGAAGACAAACCTGCCCAAGGAATCTGAAAAATGTTCTATAGGTTGAAAAGGGCATGATTTGTGGATAGCTATGGCCGTACCTTTTGCCATAGAAACCATAGAGGAGCTTAGGAACCATTGGTTAAATAATTGGGTGGGTAGTTTAGGTGTGGACGGGGAGGTAAAATGTGTCTCCTGTAAAAACAGTACCTGAGCCCCTAGCCTTTTTAGTTCCGACAATAGCTTGCGTCGTTTGTGTGGAGAGCAGAGACCCCTAACATTGTAAGATATTACCTTAACAGATACCATAAAGGCCCAGGGACACCGTCAGAGCCGAGGAGCGCCACTGATCATGGCGTGAGCAATGTGATGCGTAGAGTGCCTTAAAGTATACCGAGTGGAGATAAGGAAAAAGAAAAGGATAAAAAAAACACAACACATTAACGTATAAATCAACGCAATTGAACAGGTTAGAAAATACAACCTATCAAAGCAGGTGGAGTCTAACAGGCCTGCTATAAGGTCAGTCAGTGAGCCAGGCACAGGGCACCCCTCAGTTGCAAGGAGGGCCCTGGGCCACGGCCCACTATCCCTTATAGGGTTTACACCAAGTGTGGATAGGCCTACTGGGGGAATAGAAGCCAGCATGGGGAAAATTAAGAACCCACTCCCCTCCCACTGCCTCTACAGGGTATTAATAATCAAACAGGCGACGCCAATTGTTCATGTCCAGAGTCCAACATCAGGGGTGGAGAGAATATGCCAGGAACCTAAGGGAAACAATAGCGCACAGTCCCTTTAGTGAAACCTGAGTTTGGGACCAAGGCTTTCCCGCCTAGACCATCAAGGCTAGGAGTGGTTAGGCCCAGAGAGAGAGGGCACTGGAATCGTCCTGAGCCATAAGGGAAAGTTCCATCAGTCTCTGGTGGTAGATGGGCAGAGAGAGGCACTGGAAGTACGGCGTCTGTTACCTCTAGAGCGAGCGACCTTTGCCACTTGCGGTTTGCCATGGCTGGGGGAGAGAGAAAGCAGGTAAATCCGGGTATCTCCTCTAGTCCGGAAAGTCCACTTCTCCGAGCTTCAAAACAGAGAGGAAGTGTAGTAAATCATCTTTACTGCGTAATGTAACTTGTTGCCCCTCTTTCAGCACTTGCCGGGGTAAAGGGGAAACCCCAGTGGTAAGTAAGGCTTGCATCTTGAATGGCCGTTAGCAAAGGATGTAGAGCTCTGCGTTGCATAAGGGTGCGCCTGTGTGAAAGCCTTTTCTATCCTGGCTGTGAATCGCTCCAAGTCCTCTCTAGTGGGGAGAGACCAGATGTCGTGCTTGAGGTCACCACCCCCCCAGCAAGTCTGTAGAGTCAGGGTCATTCTCTAGGGAAGACACTGAGCCTGGGGATTCCGGGGAGCAGAGTCACTCACCGACCACAGCGATTGGATCGGGGATGCCACCATCTCAGGGACTGGAGACGTGTTACCGAGCGGCCTCCTTCTCCAGAGCCATCTTCGGTCCTCCCTTCCCGGGCTAACGGGTCTCCAGGAAGTACGTATCCAGTGGGCCCTGCCTCGCCCGATCTGTCCTCGGCAGCTGGTAGAGTGCCTGCAAATGTTGTGACATGATTGGATCCGGCTACAGCTAGATTTGTCCCCGTGTAGCTGATAGCAGCTGCGGTGAGAGCTGAGCTAAGGGAGATCATGTCCTCACTCCTCCATAGCTTGGCCACGCCCCCATGGACTGACTTGTTTTAAGGTCACCATACATCTCACAATTTGACTGTACAATCTTTACACAGGCAATTTTAGATTTAATATATTTGAATATGATAACGAACCTAAACTATCTAAACAAGATGTTAAAGTGTACTGTGTGTGGTGAGCTTAAAGAATAACTAAAGCCAAAACCATTTTGGGGGTTTTCTATAGAGTGGACAGTGATTAGAACACCTGTCAGTTTTTATTGCTGTCTTTGTCCTCGTTAAGGAGATTCATCCTCTGTATCGGTCTAGTTTACCATTATCAATAAAAGTGAAAGTAGAGAAAATACACATTTTGGGTTTATTTTGGGTTGTTTTGGACTAGAAAAGTAATAGAGGGAAAATCTTCCAATGGGGACACTAGTTCTGGTGACTTAGGGGTCCCCAAGGAATTCCCTTCATTTGCAGTGATTTCCTACCTGTTTGGCTATGAGACAGGAAGTGAAGGGAAATCTGCGCAATGGGACTCAGAGGGTGAGAAAAGAATATGACAGGGGTTATAACCCTCCCTTGCTCTGTCCAAAATTAAAAAAAGTTTTGACTATAGTTCTCCTTTAAGACAGGCAGAGGGTTTGCTGATTTCTTGTCTTTGCAAAGTTTCCAATCCCATGAAAGATACACCCTAAGCCCTTGTACACACAGTCAGAGAATCCGTCGGAATGTGTCCTATCGGACCGTGTCGTCGGATAATCCGACTGTGTGTGGTATGCATCGGACTGATTCCGTCCGAATATCCGTCGGACCCAATTTTCCAACATGTTGGAAATATTTCCCGACCAACTGGTTCGATCGGACATACTCCGATCATGTGTAGCGAATTTTGATCGGACCAAGTGCCACGCATGCTCAGATCAAATCCCTACATCAAAGCTATTGGCTACTAGCCTGAATGTAGTCCCATCGTAACGAAATTACGTCATCATGTTCTGAAAGATCGGATTTTTCGACAACTTAGTCCGACCGTGTGTATGCAACAGTTTCGGACACAATCTGTCAGACTAAATCCGACGGACAAAATCCGACGGATTTGGTTGGCAGAATCTCCGACCGTGTGTACATGGGCTAAGAGAAGCCACAACAAGACTTTGTTAAAAAGTGAACCCTACAGAGTATTTCAAATTTGAAGTGTATAGTCAATTCTTTTCTCAGGATTTGGATAGAGTAGGGAAGGTTTAGAATTCTTGCTCCTTTTGTATTACAGTATGTGTCTCTGCTTGGTAGACCCACCCTCACTGTTTGTCCTGATGAGAGAGAAAGAAAGTGACGGGTAATCTAAAATTTTACAGTTGTCATCAGAAAGGGAGGGTAAATCTCCCTATGTGAACACTTGTCCTGGTGACACCTAGGAGGGGTGCTCCCCTCACTTGGTAGAGAGTCTCTGTTGCATCTCCATGGTATACAGACACCTAAAAAATAAACTGACAGAATTTGTGACCCTTCCCTACTCTATCAAAGAAAGCTCATTTTGGCTGTGAAATCTTCAAATGGGAACACCCGTCCTAGTGAAACATACCAGAAAATATACCCTCACTTTGTAGAGATTTCTTTTTGCATCTGCATGACAGACAGGCAAACAAAAAAAGGAATTACAAAAAAAACTAACAAAGGGTTAACTTAACTCTTAAGCCCCATACACACTATCAGATTTTTGTCTTCAGATTTACCAAAACCGTGTAATGCAAGGGTGATTGCATGCAAATTGAAACTCCTAAGGTTTGACGTCATATTATATGGTTTTGGTAAATCTGAAGGTAAAAAACAACAGAAAATCTAAAAGTGTGTATGGGGCTTTACATTTGGGAGATAAGGAATAAAGTATAATACTTACCTCACTCCTGACTGTGACAGACTCTGTCGCACTCCTTTGCTTGGGGGTGTGGGCGCTCATACAATGAAGGGCAATTAGACCTGCATTGTATTTAATGACATCATCATGTGACTGCTGCCTGGGGAGCCTAAGAGAAGAGGCTACTGGGCACCAGTCCAAGTATTACAGCTTTTTCCCCATTCCCTAGACTAGAGTTAACAAGCATTTATCCCTTGCAATGTGAAGGTTGTGGGCAGTCCCTCATCATCCTTAGATACAATGAACAGCGATTGACCCTGCATTGTACTCACTGACATCATTGCGTGGCCAAGCCTGGAGAGCCTTACAGAAGAGGCTTCTGGGCACCTGTTGCACAGATGGAGGGAATCTTCAGAAACAAGGAGTAGGGTAAGTATCACACCTCATTCCTCATGCCCTAGACTAGAGTTAACAAACATTTGTCCATTGCAGGGTGGAGGGGTAGCTTTTTGGCAATTCCCAGAGTCTGGCTTTAATATGATTACCACAAACCTAAGGCCCCTTACAGACAGGACAGGCTCTGTTGGAGTCTGCCGGTTCAGCTAAACCCCGCTGAGCAGGCGGATGGCTGGTCCGTGTTATGCAGAGCAGACACAGACACAGCCCACTCTCCTCTTATAAATGGTTGGATATTAATGGACTACCTGTCCCTTTACACCAGAGTGCTATCTAATCCGATCCAACAGACAGTTTTTTTTAATTATGCACCCCCTCCCAGTATTTAAGCCATTATTGAGATATAACAATGCTACCACACCTTCAAGGGTTGTCAGGCAGCTGTACAGAACAAAGGGACTGATACTCAACTCTTGCTTATAAATGGATTCAGAAAGAAGGGGACTATTCCATGCTCCTACAAGGGAGTGTAAAAATCTTCAATAAAATTTTAACTTGGGTAGTAAACATTTTTTAACTCTACAGAAGCATTTGGGTGTGTGTTTGTTCTTATGTTTTCAACAATAGGAGACTACAATTTTATGCTGTATATAATACTAAGCAAGTGTCATTAATTTAGTAGGAAATCTAATGCCGCGTACACACGATCGAATTGTCCGGCGTACTTAGTCCGATGAAACGCATTTCACCGGACAATCCGATCGTGTGTATGTGGCATAAGGGCCACAGAGCTTCTTTTGCAGCAGCAATTTCTAGCATCCTGAGAATTGTTCTGATTAGGATTTTTGTTAGGAAACAATCAGTTACAGTTACTGAAAGTTGCAAAAATTCCAGGTTATCGGAGAGATAGATTTTTGTGATTTTTTTTTTTTTTTTTTTTTGTGGGGCTAGCTACAAAACACCAGCTTCAATAGTTACCCATGTTATACAATGTAGGTGCTAGTGATCATGTTACACCAGCAATTTATAGCTGTAGAGAAAGGAGGTATTGTAGCTGGCTTCAGTAAATAAAGAAAAATAATTAGATTACTAGCTGCTGGAAATCTCTGCTACAAAATTGCAAATGTGAAATGGCCTTTAGGATAAATAAAAATGTTAACATTTTGAATACATATTTAGAAACATTTGAACTAGAAAAGTAAATTTATGGACTTGTTTGCACTTTAAGGGCTCCTACACAAGAATGGCTGAGCTCCTGCAACATAAATCCTGACATTTTCTATCCCTGCTTGTGCAGCCCAAGGGGGTTATTTACTAAATGAAAATCCACTTTGCACCGAAAGTGCACTTGGAAGTAAAGTCGCTCTAGATCGGAGGGGAACATGCAAGGAAAATAAAAAACATCATTTTAGCTTGCACATGATTGGATGATAAAATCACTCATTTCAGATCTACCCTTTAGATTTAGAGCGACTGCACTTCCAAGTGCACTTTCAGTGCAAAGTGGATTTGCCTTTCGTAAATAACCCACCAAGTGTTGTGTACAGCTAGAGCAAGTGATAGAAATTAGCTGCACACCAACATCCGTCCAACAGGGTTATTGAAAGACACCAGGAGAAAGAAAACAGGCCAAGGGGTGACAATGTTTCACACATACATTGTGCTTCTTCTTGTGAAACGTTGTCACCCCTTGGTCCGTTGTTTTAGTCCTGGTGGCAGACTTTCAATAAACCTGTTGGTCGGATTTTGGTGTGCAGATAATTTTTCTCACTTGGTCTACATGTTCACGGTTGCAAGTCGGAGCTAGCACACTGCCCTTCCTTTTTGGTGGATTAATATACCCACCTGGAGCAGGGATCTGTCTCATTTCTCCTGTTGTGTACAGCTGCCTATAGACATGAATGGCTGTGTGCCACTGTACTCTTGAGTATACAGCAATGCTCATGTAAACACAAGTATAGAATATGTATATATGCTATAGAACATTTTTTATTTTTTACACAAGTCCGTATGCTATATAGTGTACCCAGTGCACATTCATGTCTATGGGCAGCTGTATGCTGCACCTGGTCTGCCCAGGCGGAGGGGGGAACACAGAGATTTACATTGCATTGGCTCAGGTGATGTGCAAGAGTCCTATTGTAAAAAAAATCCTTTTACTATATTTATTGCTGTTTATTGCCTCTTCTGTATATAATGTTTATCAGGGCTTTTGTTTGTAAAATAGTTTGTAGGCTTAAAGTAAACCTACATTTTGAGTCTGCATTTGTTAACCTCTGTCCCTGTCATTCTGACCCACTGCTTCAATAATTAATGGACTACTGACCCGAAATAAGTAAGCAGATCTGGAAAAATCAAAGAAAAGCTTGGAATACTCATTTGCATACTAATTCCAGGTTGATGACTCAAAGCGCGGAAACCAGAGACTCAATATAACAACCAGGCAACAAGCATTGTGAGCTTAGCAATGGCAGCCTCTGTATTTCTGAATTCTTCTGACAGATGCAATTTAAATGACAATAACAGTGACCCCTGCCGTCTAAGAAGAATACATTTTTAAAAATGTAACAATCTCAGTGATTAAGGTTATAGATATGGTGAAGAAAGCTTTAACTTAAACAATACTAGAGATTTCTATAAACTGTAGATAAAAAAGTCTCATGTCTGATGAGGATTCTTTTCATCAAGGATCAATTCTTGTGAGCCACATACCTGGGACCTTTATGATCGCTACTGCATTTAAAGAGATCTAGTTCAACTTTAACATAATGCTTCTTAACCATTCCGACGGAATTGGTAAATAGCAAGAGAAGAACAGAAGTAATCACCTTTCCTTGAGAAAATGCTGCCCTAGGTTCTCTTCAGTGTTGGTCATATTTGTTGGGACCTAGGCATTTGGTCATGCAACCTGTGTTGAAGGAGAGGTCCAGAGTTCATATTGATAAGTCAGTTGATGTGAGCAAGAGCTTTGGCCTTCACACAAAGTCAACCAGGTTCCTATAGCAGGATTTTTTACAATAACAATTTACACTATCTTTACTATTACTATTTTATTCATCAATCCTGGTCAACTTAAATGTTCGACAAGCTATCTACAGCAGCACCTCAGACACTGCATAATTTGTTTTTGATGTCTGTAAAGCTGAGTGTACTGAGTTACCCTGTTGCTAATATTAAATTTACAATAACTCTAAAAAGAAAAATGTAAAATCTTACTTCTTAGATCTCACTCCTGCCACTACAGAGGTTGGCAGAAGGAACCACGCAACACTGTGGGGAGCACAGAACACTCCTGGAAGTGCTGGAATCTTGGTACACTTTGAGGGATGATTCCTCAGCAGTTGAGTGGCGCTGAGCAGCACCAGAGTATTTACATGTTGCTTTTGAAGTAACGGCATTATTTTTAATCTGATAGGCTTTATTTTTAATCGGATAGGTTGTTTTAAGGGTGCTGATACAAACACAATGCGACGCTGCTTCCCCATACACTGGTTGAAAGTCTTGGAAATACTTCCTTGTATAGGGGAGCATGTGACCATCTTCTCTTCTTCTCTCTATGAACAACATCTGAGTAGCCAATCAGCGTGCTTGAGCTCTGCCATATGGGGGAACATTCCTTAGCTCTGTGTAAGCACAGACACAGACTGACACATAGCTTGCACAGGGCTTTCTACTAGCATCTGTGCTGAGGCAACCAGGGCAGTGGTGGAGCACACGAATATTAAATATTGGCAGCAGAAGACAAAAGCTGTAAAGAGAGCCAGTTACTTTAGCCCCAATGCATGACATGCTGGGGAGAGGCTAAAGAGTTGAGGGCACCTCTTTCATTGTCCACTTGCAAATGGGGTTGGGAAACTGCTTGAGAACTCATTTGTTAAATAAATGTCATAATGGAGGAAAGTAGGCAATGTTTTAAAGATTCGTCCCTTGTATTCTCTGGCCTGTTCAGAACTGGTTAATGAGGATTCATATAGAGCAGCTTTAGGTCATTTAGAGTAACTGTAGTATAAAAACTTTAGACATTGCAGGCTAGAAAAGTGTTGCACAGAACAGAATTGAATTAAATAGTGAATACATAGTAGTTTCATAAATAAGAAACAATTACATAAAGTGGTTCTTCAATAAAAATACCAATCTGACAGATGACTCTGGCCCCACCAGGTAAAGGAACAGAATAAAGCATTGTGACCTGGGGTCAGACTCACAAGCTAGCTCAATGGAGCATGCTTTTAGGTTCATGGAAAAATGGCTTGTATTTCAGATCAGTTTGGGGTGGATTTTTGATGCTTTTGAGATGCGTTTACAAGTGTTTACTCATCATTTCAGTTAAGTGTTATTTTGTAAAAGGTTATTGTTAACTTTCTTTGATATTTAATAAAGTTGCAAAACAATGTAAAAAGCAAAACAAAGATCTGTTGAAATAATATATATTGTGCTATAAGAATCAGAGTTTATCCTATGTTCTCACAATGGTAACAGTAAAGAAACTTTGCTCTTTTACATGCTGAACGTAGAAGGTATTCCAATAAATACTATGGATTTACAAATATAATAGCCACTTTCTTTGATGATTGGGAGTATAATGGTGGAGGAATTTATAAACCCCTCAAAACTGCAGGGAGTCAAAACGAAGCCAGAATTGTCATTCAGGTGGGTATAATGGAAAAGAGTGTGAAAAATTGTGGGGTGATAAATGCCACAATGAAATTCATAGTCACTAGTGATAATTGTGCTATAACTAATGGAAATCAATAATCCAATATTTTTTAAAAGTGCAATTACCTATAGTAGTCATTCTTACCCAGGATCCTGTGGAACACTAGGGTTCTTCCAGAGGTTGCTAGGGGTATTTTGAGCTGTGTAAAAGTGTCCCTCGCACTACTTTGAGTATTTGATAAAATGTGCCTAATTACAGAAAGAGTGATACTAATATATATAAACCAGCCGCAAAACCTAATATAGTTACATAGTGTAACATGGGGGACCATTAACTCTCATGGTAGATGCATTTTCAGTGATCCAAGCGAGTCAGGAATTATATTTTAGGGCATGGTAGCCCATTTTTATTAAAACAGGAAAAAATAAAAGTCTGTAACAACAAAGGTTTCCCACACAGGGGTTCTTCTCCAGCAAATGCACAGAACAGAAAATGCTAGCCTTCCAGCAGGACAATGACCCCAAACACTCTGCTAAGTGGTCTAAGACCCCAAACACTCTACTTGAGTGTAGTAAGGGGAAACATGTAAATGTGTAGGAATGGCCTAGTCAAAGCCCAGACCTCAATCCAATAGAAAATCTGTGGTCAGACTTAAAGATTGGTGTTCACAAGCGCAAACAATCCAACTCGATGGAGCTGGAGCAGAAAAGTAAGTAAGGAGGAATGGGCAAAAATCCCAGTGGTAAGATGTGGCAAGCTCATAGAGAGTTATCCAAAGCAACTTGGAGCTGTGATAGCCGCAAAAGGTGGCTCTACAAAGTATTGACTTTAGGGGGGTGAATAATCATGCACATTGACTTCTTGTGTTATTTTGTGCTATTTGTTGTTTGCTTCACAATAAAAAAAAAAATCTTCAAAGTTGTGGGCATGTTCTGTAAATTAAATGATGCAAATCCTCAAACAACCCATGTTAAATCCAGGTTGTGAGGCAACAAAACAAAAAATGCCAAGGGGGTGAATACATTCGCAAGGCACAATAGCACCCACTAGTGCAGTGTTTCTCAACCTTTTTACCATTGAGGAACCCCTGACAAAAAGTTTGAGATCTCTGGGAACCCCTAAAATAGCGTTCAGGTCTACAGCTCACGGAACATTGCCGTGATTAGCGAGCTGTGACATGGCAACGATTATTTTAAGAAATAGCATTAAAGTGGTTGTAAACCCTCCCCCACATCTTTGTCCCATGTAAATCAGCATAAAAAACCCTAATGAACACTGCTTGTTGTTCTGTAGAATGAAGTCACTGAGCATGCCCAGATCTCCCCTGATTTATGGCACACTCTCTATGTGCTTATCTATCTGTTATCAGGAGTTCCTATAGCACAACACTGAACTCTGCTAATCACTCAGAGCTTCCTCCTACACACCATGTGACCATGTGACCTCACATACAGTCTAAACTTGGCCATTACTGCAGTCTTATCAGCTGAAGCTGATAAGTCTGAAAAAGGCAAACATTAGATATAGGCACATGTAAATACTATGAAATAAACAAGTAAGCTATGAACAGGGAGGCAGGGTTGCCATAGAAACTTTGGATTGAGAAGGAGGCTTGGTTAACAGTACAGGATGTGCTCAATGTAAGGGCGGAAATACACTCCACCGTGGACTCAGAAAACAATACTTAACCACTTTCAGACCGGACAAATTTGCTGGTCAAAGACCAGACCACTTTTTGCGATTCGGCACTGCGTCGCTTTAACTGACAATTGCGCGGTCGTGCGATGTGGCTCCCAAACAAAATTGACGTCCTTTTTTTCCCCACAAATAGAGCTTTCTTTTGGTGGTATTTGATCACCCCTGCGGTTTTTATTTTTTGCGCTATAAACAAAAATTGAGCGACAATTTTGAAAAAAAACGCATTATTTTTTACTTTTTGTTATAATAAATATCCCCCAAAAATATATAAAAAAAACTTTTTTTCCCCTCAGTTTAGGCCGATACGTATTCTTCTACATATTTTTGGTAAAAAAAATCGCAATAAGTGATTATTGATTGGTTTGCGTAAAAGTTATAGCGTTTACAAAATAGGGATAGTTTTAAAGCATTTTTATTAATAATTTTTTATTATTTTTTTTTACTAGTAATGGCGGCGATCAGCGATTTTTATTGTGACTGCGACATTGTGGGGGACCCATCGGACATTTTTGACACATTTTTGGGACCATTGTCATTTATACAATAATCACTGCTATATAAATGCAGTGATTCCTGTGTAAATGACACTGGCAGTGAAGGGGTTAACCAGTGGGTGGCAGTGTAGGGGTTAAGTGTTCCTAGGGGTGTGTTACTAACTGTGGGGGGGTTGGGCTTTCATTTAGTGAACACTGATCTCTGCTCCAATCACATGGAGCAGAGATCAGCGTACTAGTTGCTAGGCAGAATGGAGAAATGTTGTTTACAACGGCATTTCTTCATTCGGCCGCTCCGTGAGACGATTGCGGGGATGCCCGCGGCGATCGAGTTTGCGGGTCCCGCGACCGGACTCACGGAGGTCTCGACCAGCGCGGGAGCGCGCCGCCGGCGGCGCGCTCCCGATGGCAGGGCGGCAAATTTAAAGGGACGTACATGTACGCCCATTTGCCTGCCCGTGCCATTCTGTCGACGTACATCGTCGTGCGCTGGTCGGCAAGTGGTTAAGATGGCGCTGCCTAACCCCTGGAAACAAGTTTTTTTTAAATTTCTTTAAACAGTTCGGCTGGATTACAGTGTCTATAGTCTGATAATTACTTATTATAATGGACTAAATGAAGAGAAGCATCAGAGTGGGAGAGTTTACTTCCTCTTTAAATAATAGAAATAAATATTAGAACTTACCTATTTTATGTGAGACATGTTCTGTTTTTCTTCTGCACAAATGCTCAAGTCTGGGTTTAACTTGAGATAAGCAGTGTACAGAGGGCAGGAGGTCAGGATACAAAACAGGGGGGACAGCAGGGCACATTATGGGGCACCACAAGGGCAAATTATGGGGGGGGGACATAGCAGAGTACAGGGTACACAATATGGTACAAGGCGCACCAGGCACACAATATGGTACAGGTCACACAGCATGGTACAGCCCACACAGATTACACAGCATGGTACAAGGCACAGCAGGGCACATAGCAGGGTAAAGGGCACACAATATGGTACAGGGCACACAGCAGGGTATACAACATGGTACAGGGCACACAATATGGTACAGGGCACAGGCATACGACATGGGACATGGCTGTGCAGGGCACAAGCCACACAGCAAGGTACAGGACACGGGCACACAGCAGGGCACAGGACACGGGCACACAGGGTACTGGACATGGCCACACAGCAGGGCACTGGCATACAGCAGGGTACAGGACACAGTATACAGCAGGGTACAGGGCATGGGTATACAGAAGTGTACAGGACACGGGCACACAGCAGGGCACTGGCATACAGCAGGGTACAGGGCACGGGTATACAACAGGGTACAGGGCACGAGTATACAGCAGGGTACATGGCATGGGTATACAACAGGGAAGGGGCACACAGAAGGTCACTGGCATAGAGCAGGGTACAGGACACGGTATTGAGCAGGGCACAGGAAACATTAGGATATGGGTATATAGGGTACACAGCAGGGGACTGGCATACAGCAGGGTACATGACATGGTATACAGCAGGCCACAGGAAACATGAGAGTACAGAGCACAGCTATACAGCAGGGTAAAGGGCACAGGTGGCAGCAGGGTACAGGACACGGCGGCAACAGCAGCAGTTTCAAATGCAGAGTAGCACAGGAAGCGGCTGTAATAAGACCTCATAACGCGATCCTTCCCGACGGCCCCTCCTTTCCTTCCATCCAGCCCAAGTGCTTGTATGTGACGTCACCTGTGGATGAGAGGAAAGGAGGGGCCGGCGGGAAGGATTGCGTTATGAGAGGTCTTAGTACAGCCGCTTCCCTCGCTACTCTGCATTTTGACTTAGATTCGATCTACCCGTCAGCTGTCTGTGATTGATGGGTAGATTGCCACGGAACCCCTTGGGACTTCTCGAGGAACCCTATCATTCTGCGGAACCCCGGTTGAGAAACTGCTCTAGTGTGCTAGGTTGTTAGTATAGCTGTTAGTGTAGGAAAATGTAAGTTTGACTCTGGGGCAAGCCTGAGGTGGGAGTCTGGATCAGGGTTCAGTGACTCAGGGCTGGATGACTTATCCTAGCAGCTTCTCTGGTGCCTCCCCCTGTTCTCCGGGACATGGGAAAATAGTCATAGTGGGTGGAGGTTAAGAGGAGCTGCTTGGAATATTTATGAGGGCCTCAGCCAATCCCAGGTAAAGGGCTGGCAGGGAGCAGGCTATCTCATAAATAGTTATGAGTCATGCCAGCAGGGGGCAGTTGGGTGAAAGATGGAGTGCTGAGAAGGCTGTCTGTGGCCCTTGAGGGAAGGTAACGCATAGTCTGGGGGGGGGGGGGTGAACTCGGACTGTGTCTCAGGTGCTGGAAGAATGCTGCCAAAACACATGGAAGCCCTTCCTGGAGGCACAGGAGCAAGGAATACATAATCACAAACATAGGTTGGACTTGTGTCTTTTTTCAACCTCACCTACTATGTACCTATGTAAGGAGAGAGGACAGCAGGAGTAGGTCAACATGTCTGAGAGATCTCCTGAGAGTCAGCCAAATGGGATGGTGAGTGTCAGTCTGGAGTACTGCTGGGAGAAGTTAGGCAGGAGGGCTATTGAAAGGAGCAGCTGCAGCCAGGTGAGTTGGCAGTGCCTGAAGAGGTGGTGCTGAAATTAGCATAGTTGCCAACATTGTAAAAAAAAATTTAGGGGCAGTTTTTTGGCTATAGTCAGAGTCACATTATAATTAGGGGCGGGACATGCGCTAGTAGGCGTGGCATGATAATAACAATGTGGCGTGCCCAAAAATGGGTGTGATTTACGTGAAAGGGTGGGCGTGTCTTAAATGGGCATGGCTCAAAAGGGATGTGGTTAGAGTCTGAGATGAATGAGGGATGGAGCGGAAAAGGGGGAAAGGGGGGGAGAGGGAGAAGGATGGAGGGACAGCAGCCCCAGATCCTACACTACAATAGAAATATGTGTATTCCAGAGTTTAACAATCAGCAGATAAAGATACTCCAAACACCTGGTGTTAGCACTTTAATAATCCCGGCACCATGGCTGTTATGGTGTCAAGATGATAGAAGTGCATTATTTCTATTATTACATCGTAATATAAAATTAAATCATTCAACTCACCATAATGCAGAATCAGTGGGACCCCTGCCACGTCTCCTGCCACCAGCAGAGTCCATCCTTGCATCAGGTGCCCCCAGCAGAGTCCCTCATTGCATCAGGTGGCCCCAGCAGAGTCAGCCCTTACACCAGTGTCCCCAGCCTTAGTACTTACATCAGTGTCCCTGGCAGAGCCATAGTTAACCCCCCTGTACAGAGTTACCCCCTCCCCCTGTACATAGTTACCCCCCGATACATAGTTACCACTGGTGCATAGTTGCCCCCTGTACATAGTTACCCCCTGTGCATTGTTACCCCCCTGTGAATAGTTACCCCTCCCTGTACATAGTAACCACGCCTGTACATAGTAACCCCCCGTACATAGTAACCCCCCTGGTACATAATAACCTCCCTGTACATTACAGTTACATCACTTCTGGCCTGGGCTTTACACCGAGATGGACAAGAGCAGAGCAAACTCCATGAGCGGCGCCATGTGTTCAGTGGAGAGGTAAGTGGCCGATCCATGCAGCTAACCCCGGCTTCAGAATTGTGAAGAGAGAAGCCGATTCATTGGCTGCAGGGATCGAGCCCCCTCCCCTCTCAAACTGAACACAAGGGGAATGATCTAGTGGGTGCACTGGGGGCCATTTTGTTGGAGCCAGCTGCTGCAGAGCCAAACATTCCCGATTTCCCTGGACAAAAAAGGCAAAATCCAAAATCGAGACGGCCTCAGAGGGACCCAAAATCGGGATTGTCCTGGGAAAATCAGGACTGTTGGCAACTATGGATTAGTAGGCACAGGAGTGATGCAAGCTGGACACTGAAATTCTGCTATTCAACTAAGGGGTCTTGGGTTCCTGCCTGTAATGGGCCATTGCTTTAATCTGACTGAGTGACTGTCAAATATTCACAGTGTTCCAGCTAGGTTCTGCAAGCAAGTAGTGCTGGAGGAAGAAGAGAAGCTGTATATAGAGACTGTATGTAGGAAATTGTCTAGGAAATTGTCCCTGAAGTTGCTGAAGTCAAATGGGCATCCCATAACCTCCCAACCCTATCCAAGTTATTAACCTCATTAAATAACAGAAACAAAGTCACAGCCTCAAGAGTGCCTGTGCCTGTGCAAATTTGATGACCCCAATTTACCTGCAGCTCCGTAGGTGGTGTGCTACACAGGCTTCAAAAGAGAGCTCTCACTGCTGGCATTGTCCAAGGAGGTTGAAGAGGGATCAAATAAGGGCCTTACAGAGTCAAATGCTAACATCTCATGCTGGTTCCAGCAAACCATTGAACAAATATGTCATCAAACACCAAGAACCACTGTTTCTGGGAGTAGCTTTCCCCAAAATTAACAAGGTGGATTTTGCAGTGCAATCCAATCTCAGTTTGGGGCTTAGAGTTTTACAGGTGGCAGACTGACTGGCTTATATTATACTAGATATTACAGTTAGTCTGATTTTACATTCCATGTACTTACCCACCCCATTGTGGCATTGCTTTGGGATATCCCAGTTGGCAATACTGCTTGGTTGTTAGTTTAAGTTTACACTTAAACTGCAAAGGCAGCTGGACACCCATACCCGGAAATCGAGTCCTTCACTGCATGAAATGATCAGGCAGCTTTCACGGATATGTTATATTCTAATGGTTTTTATTGAAAGTTGCAAAACATGTTTGACATTTTAGCATAAATTGTTTGCCATAACTTAGTATAAGTATACAATGCAATCTTTAGAGAAAAGCAAATTATTTACTTCCGGCTAGCACATAAGTTATTATATTATTGCAATCCCAGAAAGAACTAAACACTAACACAACCAATTAACATTTCTGTAATCTAGAAGGCAATTATAAATATCGCCTGGTCCCCCCATTCCCCCACACCCTACTGGGGGGGGGGGGAGCTTGCCAAGACCACAAACCTCTCCAGAGGAAGAAAAACTAAAAGAATAGAAGAAAGAAGGAATTTCAGAGGGAAAAGACCTAAGGTTGATTTAGTGAATCCCTGATATCTCACAAGGGGTCCGACAAATATCTTATCCAGGGTTCCCACACCTTGTCAAATTGAGCTTGTTTGTCCTGTAGGATCGCCAAAAGGTGTTCATTTAACATGATCTGGCAATTGCTATTCTTCTGGCTAAAAATGAAGGCTACAAGTCTCCCTGTTGTTGTTAGGATTTAATTAAA
Organism: Lithobates pipiens; assembly: GCF_037356315.1. Classification (NCBI taxonomy): domain Eukaryota; kingdom Metazoa; phylum Chordata; class Amphibia; order Anura; family Ranidae; genus Lithobates; species Lithobates pipiens. The sequence continues at coordinate 138,454,219 of NW_027507718.1, forward strand.
TTCACCTGTGTAAGTGAGAAGATAAAATTGTATAGGCGGATCCAAAAACGTTTCACCGTGGGGCAGGACCACCATATATGAATCGTTCCTTCCAATCCGCACCCTCGAAAGCAGGAGGGAGATGCCTCTGGAACGAACAAGGCTATTCTTGTCAGTATCATGTACCATCTAAGAAAAATCTTGTAATTTTCTTCAATTAATGATGCATTTATGTATGATTTTGATGCACACTGCGACTTTGTGGACCATTCGGCAAGAGTGAATGTCTCACTCATGTCTTGTTCCCACTTCTTGATGTAAAAGTTTTTTTTCTGAAGCAGAGGTTGATATACTATAGATTTTGGAGATGAAGCCAGTGTGCTTATCAAAGTATCTTCACAAATACTCCATTGAGATGGATGTGGTTATATCGGCTGCATGTTGCAAGGAGTGAAGAAAATGCACTATTTGCACGTAATGAAAGATTTCTGAATTTGGGAGGAGGTACTTGAAGGGATCCTTGTGTTAGAATCCCCCTATAATCACAGAGGTTGGCTATACGTATCAAACCCTTGTTTGTCCACCAACACCAAGCAGGGGACTGGGAATTGAGACCTGGGGTGAAATCCGGGATGCCCACTAGGTGGGCCATGGGAGTATGTGGGGATTTGAAATTATGGGATTTCGACAGTCTATCCCATAGGTTTAATGAGAATTATACTGTGGGACACATCATGATTGGTCTGTCTTATGGTTTCAACCACATCAGGTGACTGATTGGTTTAGTAGGATGCAAGGTTGATTCAATTTTCATCAAGATGGGTGGGGGTGTTGAGGAGTAAAAGCGAATTAGCTGTGCCAATTGGGCTGCATAGAAATATCTAGCTAAATGCGGGACTCCCAAGCCTCCCCCCATCTTAGGCGTGTAAAGGGTGCGTTTATTCACCCGAGGTCTCTTGTTCCCCCGCATGAATTTCAAAACCTTGTTTTGGAATTTGCGTAAATCTGGCATACAAATGGATATTGGCAGTGTTCTGAATAGGTAAAGTAAATTCGGCAAGAGATTCATCTTAATTGTGTGCAGTCTTCCGAACCACAACAGAGGATTAGTGCCCCAACATTGGAGATCAGCCATCATCTTGTTGTAAAGAGGGGGAAAGTTTGCCAGATACAGCTTATCTAGAGTGGGGGTCAGGAAGTTTCCTAAGTATGGGAGGGCTTCTGTCTGCCATTTAAATAGAAATGAGGTTCGTAGTTGTGCTACTGTGTTCGTCTAGTGAGAGGTTGAGGGCTACCGATTTTGAGTGGTTGATGGAAAGACCTGAGATCATGGAGAAGTGGCGCAATGTGTGGTATAAACACGGATGATATTTTTACCTGCTGTTCACTCTGGGTGCCAGGATATCAGGCACTCATACATGTGAGTTGAATATCTTTAAATTTTTTGGAATAAATGTTCTTTTGAAACGGGACTGCAGAATGAGGTTTTCTCTATTGTGTCCATCTATATGAGGGACATTCATCATAGTCAACCAACGGTCCAGAGCATATCTACAGGGGTCACCCCACACACAAATTGGACCTAAGTAAAGATAGTTGGTCCAATCCCAAGGGTGAGTGCAAATCTACTAGGGGGCACCCTATTTAAGCACATAAGGAGCATGGAACTACTTATCAAGTCACAGCACTGTATATGAGTTTTTCATCATTGTTCCACAAGCACCAGCACTTTTCACTGGGGACTGTTACATTTATTGATTGTTTTCAGTAGTTTACATTTGTCCGTACATAGCAATATATTGCATATAGCATTTAGAGTGGTATATTTATTTTACACTATGGTTGTAAATTTGCCACAGCCATGATGCTTTGCTTGGCAACAGGGTAAGGATTATACTCCCGTCATGCTTGTCAGGTACCACCTGCTGAATGTGGCCCATTCAAGCAAATGGGGCTGTGCTGCAACTGCATGCAATGCATGTGGTTGTGGCCTGGTGCTGCAAGCTTTTAGGGGTTAAAAAAGGTGGCGAGGAACCTTCTCTGATCTTAAAAGTGCCTACTTACTACCGGGGTGGATGCTGTTTCGCTACTACCAGCTTCGCCATGCATATAGGAAACAGTTCCCGGCACAGCTTGTACTGGAGTCACACTCTGTGGAGGGACTACTTACTACCAAGATCATAGATAAACCCTTCTCCTCCCTATACTTCCACTTATCTATAGCCTCACTGAAGAAACTTGAAAAAACCCTGGTAAAGTGGAGGCTAGACATCCCAGACCTGACAGAGGAGGAATGGGAGGCTTGTCTATCTTCCTTTGTCACTAACATGATCTTGGCCAGAGACCAATTTATGCAGGTTAAGTTCCTCCACAGGGCCTATTACACTCCTAGGCGTTTAACAATTATGAACCCTAGCAGCCCTGTGGCCTGCCCTAGATGTGATAGTACCTCTGCCTCATTCTTTCACATGACGTGGTCATGTCCCCAACTTGGAGACTATTGGTCAGAGATAGCTGATACCCTGGGTCGGGTTACCTCCCTCGAACTGGGAACAGACCCCATAATGATGCTGCTTAATGTCTTTGATTCCAGAATAAGGGGTAAATATACTAGATTATTTCTAAATTACGCTACTTCTTATGCCCACAGAGATATTCCTACATTGGAAAGACGCTGTGCCTCCCAGGGTGTCCTCATGGCGCCTAACACTAAATTCGGTGTTGCCACTGTACAAGCTTACCTATGCCAATCGTAATTGCCCTGGCAAGTTTGACAAAATATGGTCAGGATGGATAGATGCCTGGGGCGCAGAACTGGTGGATAACTACTAAAATATTACTGCTGGAACTGCCCTGAAACAGGGTACCACTGACATGATCTATTGAGTATATAATCACTGTTTGTACTATGCATACTTCATACAGTATATGAGGCCCCTCCTTCACTCCCCTTCCTTCTCCACCTCCCCCCTCCCCTTTTTCCCTACGTCCTGCCCCTCTTCTCCTCTCCTCCTGTATCCTACCCTCCTCACCCCCCCCCCCCCCCCCCACTCTTCCCATGGACCTCCTTACTTGATACTGCTGTATTCTAATGCCTCCGAACCCATATCCTAATGTATTGTAACTTAAAAGCCACCACATCTTTCTCCTATTTGAATGTACAGCCCATCTACCCTGTGACAATTCATGTAACAATCTTCTGTGAACAACTGTGTATATGCATCGCTTGTACTGTAAAAAATTGAATAAACAATTTCTTTTTGTGAAAAAAAAAGGCGTATTGCCAACTTATGACCTATCAAGCAACCCCTGAAAAGTGATCTGCCTTGGGTCACTCTTCACAGAGTAATGCTTTTACAATTTTTTGTAGTTTTTCTTTGAAAGTCTATTGAAATCCAAGGTATCTATAGGCTAAACTGTCACAAAGCCCCCAGATATCCACGCTGTGAAAGAAATTCAAGTGGCCTCCAAGTAGTCAATTGTTATAAAAGCTTTGTAATATTTATGTTGACCTGTATACGATGTACGGGAAATGCCAAGAGGAGGTTTAGGAGTAGATTTGGGGCTCACTTGTGAGATATTAGAAAAATCAATAACCCCAACATAGCTAATAATCGTGTATAAACCTAACTTAGTACATATTATAGATCATGTTGTAATAGAGGAGACAGCTTCTAAGATGGCCTAAATTCGGATGTTTCCCATTTTTTATAATTAGGTCTTAGAGCATTCCCTTTAATTTTTATAATTGCTTTCTACCACCATACGCAAAAACCTTTCCTTCTACTTATCTTCCCTATAGCTATTTACCCCACATACCTATCCTCTCCATGTCTTCCCCAGTCTTTCTCCCTATTTCCTTCCTAGCCCGTCTACTGTCTGTCCTTTCTGTTTGCAGGTTATTCAGCATTACCAAAGGCAGTATGATGCCTAAAAAACTGGTAGGGGATGTATTCACCTAAAGAACCCTGTTATAAGATAAGACAACAGGAATGTTTTTAGGCAACAGGAATATGTCAAATGTGGTTCTTTTGCAGTGCCAATATCAATATACACATAATACAAAATCCACAATTTTATTGCTATACAAAATCTCATAAAAGCTACATAGTTTGTTAAAAAATATATATAATATAAAAGCATGTGAATTTGAAGACATGTCAGTTACATCAAATGGATGGACTGATGCAAATTTGTGAATAAATTCATTAATGCTGGTCTGGAGTAGTCATTTCAATATGGTTCGCCTTTAATGTGGCTTCATCAGGAGATTTTCTACTACCATATACAGTATGGGCTGTATCAAATAATTATTAACATATCATACATACATACATATAATATGTATAAGCATAGTAGCACAGCACAATTTTGCTGAAGGGTATCTCACCGTCAAGTTAATACAATACATAAAGGACCTGAGGAGACCCCCTGAGAGAGTCCCACACACTGTGACCCATTTGAGCCCCGGTGGAATATGATGAAGAGCCACAGGATGAGTGCCAAGGATATTTCAACAAATGTATTTCTCAGAACTAGATTTATTAAGGTGTAAATGGGTATAACCACACGAGGGCGCTATCACACAACTCAGAGTAATGGCTAATGCATCTGCACTTTTTTTAGTCGACTGCTTGGCATAACAGCGTCCTCATGCTCTGAGCTGGACCAATGTAGCTAATGTAAAAATATACCATGCCTGGAATTCTTCTTTAGGTAAGAATACAGGGATTTGCAATTGCATCCTTCGTATTTCTATTACTCTAGGACCACTCACATTGGTCACATGACCAGGAGCCCATCTGGCTGGTTCTGGATTGGAAGCTGTGACCAAATGCTATCAGTGACATCTTGGTTAATGTACTGGGAGCACACTCTCAGCACATAACTTCTAACCACCATAGACACATGTGTGCATCGGCTGGGTGTTAAAATGACACTAAAGAAATTTCCCCAAAAATAACATATACACATCAACTAATTAATGGCCCTGTAATATACTTTTCATTAAATCAATTCCTACTGTGTATTTCTGCCTCCTTGTAATGTCCTCCATGAGTTCCTGAGCCTTTCCTTCCATATGGAACAACCAGTGCATGTTAGTTGTGGCCTTCACAGAACTTCTCTATGCACACTACACATCCCGTAGTCTCTAATCCCTAGTCCATTTTGGAAGCAAGGGAGGTATGGTGACTACATTCCTACATACTGTGGGACCATGAAGAACTAATGTAACCACTGTCTAACAGCAGCAAAAAAATGGAATTTGGAGGCAAGAAGGCAGCATAGGCAGCACAGTGGTGTAGTGGTTAGCACTCTCACCTAGCAGTAAAAAGGGTTGCTGGTTTAAATCCCAACCACAACACTACCTGCCTGGAGTTTGCATGCTCTCCCTGTGCCTGTGTGGGTTTCCTCCAGGTGCTCCAGCTTCCTTACCCACACCAAAGACATGCTGGTAGGTTAATTGGCTTCTGTCCAAAATTGGCCCTAGTATATGAATGGGAACCTTGGATTGTGGGCTCCTTGAGGGTAGGGACTGATGTGAGTGTGCAATGTACAGGGATAGGGACAATTGTAGACACTCACTCAGGTTGGACTGGTGTCTTTATTCAACCTTACTAACCATGTAAGAAGGAGCCTGAAAACAACATAATGCATGTTTTAAATGAGAAATATGCAGTATACTTGAGAAGATTAGGGTTTAGTGTCACTTTAACCACTTCCCGACCGGCGCACGACGATGTACGTCGACAGCATGGCACGGGCAGGCATATGGGCGTACATGTACGTCCCTGCCTTCCCGCGGGTCGGGGGCCCGATCGGGCCCCCGCCCGGTGCCTGCGGCGGTCGGTATCCGTGCAGGAGCGATCGGTGATGAGGAGGCGGCCATTCATTCATGGCCACCCCCTCGCGATCGCTCCCGACGAATGGGAGTGAAGCATTGCATCACTTCCTCTCCTGTAATGTAAACACAGGAGAGGAAGTGATGTAATCTCTCCTCCGTGTCTGTATTTTTCATTCCGGCACCGAGGAGAGAGCATCGGTGAGTTGCACAAGCACTACACTACACAGTAGAACATGCCAGGCACACTCACACCCCCCCTTTACCCCCCGATCACCCCCCCAATTACCCCTGCCCCCCCAGTCACAGTGACACCAATGCATTTTTTATTTTTTTTTGCATTGGTGTCATTTGTGACTGTAATAACTGTTAGGGCAGTTAGGGTTAGCCCCCTTTAGTTCTAAGGTACCCCCCTAACCCCCCCAATAAAGGTTTAACCCCGTGATCACCCCCCGTCGCCAGTGTCACTAAGGCTGGGTTCACATTGCAGCGGTTTATGAGAACGGATGTGATTCGCACCGCACTGCAGTGCAAATCACATCCGATCTCTGTGCGATTCGAGTTCAGCCATACAGATAGTATGGCTGAATTCGCGTTGCACCCGCCGCACCCGCCGCAAACTCGCACGGGACCCTTTTTTTGGTCCGCAGCAGAATCGGATCACATGGGTGTTCACACCATGCGATCCGAGTTTGCAGATCGCACTGCGATATGCGAACTGATCTGGGGGTGTCATTAACATTTCACTGACACTCCCAGCAGTTCGCATAGGGCAGTGTGAACTGCCGCCGGGAGGCATGCGATGCGGGAACCCGCCGCGGATTCATGGCGTTCCCGCATCGCTCCAGTGTGAACCCAGCCTAATAAGCGATCGTTTTTCTGATCGCTGTATTAGTGTCACAGGTGACGCTAGTTAGGCAGGTAGGTATTTAGGTTCGCCGCAGCTTTTTATAGCGCCAGGGACCCCCATATACTACCGCATAAAGCCCCCTGATTGCCCCCTAGTTAACCCTTTCACCAGTGATCACCATATAACTGTTACAGGTGACGCTGGTTGGTTAGTTATTTTTTTATAGTTTCAGGGCACCCGCCATTTATTACCTAGTCTCACTAGTGTACCCGTAAATTTAGGGGTATCTACTTTCCAAAATGGGGTCATTTGGGGGGGGGTTTGTGCCATCTTGGCATTTTATGGCCTTCAAAACTGTAACGCCCTTAGAAAGCCTGAAGGCGGTGCTTGGTTCTCGGGGCCCCGTACGCGGCTAGGCTCCAAAAAAGTCCCACATATGTGGTATCCCCATACTCAGGAGAAGCAGCAGAATTTATTTTGGGGTGTCATTTCACATATGCCCATGGCATGCGTGAGCAATATATCATTTAGTGACAACTTTGTGTAAAAAAAAAAAAAAAGTTTGTAATTTTCCCGCAACTTGTGGCAAAATATAAAATATTCCATGGACTCAACATGCCTCTCAGCAAATAGCTTGGTGTGTCTACTTTCTAAAATGGGGTCATTTGTGGGGGTTTTGTGCCATCTTGGCATTTTATGGCCTTCAAAACTGTAATAGGTAGTGAGAAGTGAAATCAAAAAATTACGCCCTTAGAAAGCCTGATGGCGGTGCTTGGTTTTCGGGGCCCCGTACGCGGCTAGGCTCCCAAAAAGTCCCACATATGTGGTATCCCCGTACTCAGGAGAAGCAGCAGAATTTATTTTGGGGTGTCATTTCACATATGCCCATAGCATGTGTGAGCAATATATCATTTAGTGACAACTTTGTGTAAAAAAAAAAAAAAAAAAGTTTGTAATTTTCCCGCAACTTGTGGCAAAATATAAAATATTTCATGGACTCAACATGCCTCTCAGCAAATATCTTGGGGTGTCTACTTTCTAAAATGGGGTCATTTGTGGGGGTTTTGTGCCATCTTGGCATTTTATGGCCTTCAAAACTGTAATAGGTAGTGAGAAGTGAAATCAAAAATTTACGCCCTTAGAAAGCCTGAAGGCGGTGCTTGGTTTTCGGGGCCCCGTACGCGGCTAGGCTCCCAAAAAGTACCACATATGTGGTATCCCTGTACTCAGGAGAAGCAGCAGAATTTATTTTGGGGTGTCATTTCACATATGCCCATAGCATGTGTGAGCAATATATCATTTAATGACAACTTTGTGTAAAAAAAAAAAAAAAAAAAAAAATTTTTGTCATTATTCAATCGCTTGAGGCAAAAAAATAAAATATTCAATGGGCTCAACATGCCACTTATCAATTTCCTTAGGGGGTCTACTTTCCAAAATGGGGTCATTTGGGGGGGTTTTGTACTGCCCTGCCATTTTAGCACCTCAAGAAATTAGATAGGCAGTCGTAAACTAAAAGCTGCGTAAATTCCAGAAAACGTACCTTAGTTTGTAGATGTGACAACTTTTGCGCAAACCAATAAATATACAGTTATTGACTTTTTTTTTACCAAAGACATGTGGCTGAATACATTTTGGCCTAAATGTATGACTAAAATTGAGTTTATTGGATTTTTCTAATAACAAAAAGTAGAAAATATCATTTTTTTTCAAAATTTGCGGTCTTTTTACGTTTATATCACAAAAAATAAAAATCGCAGAGTCAGTCAAATACCTTTAAAAGAAAGCTCTATTTGTGGGAAGAAAAGGACGCAAATTTCGTTTGGGTACAACATTGCATGACCGCGCAATTACCAGTTAAACAGCGCAGTGCCAAAGTGTAAAAAGACCTCTGGTCATTTACCAGCAAAATGGTCCGGTCTGAAAGTGGTTAAGGCCCACTTTTCCTGCCATGACATATATGCATTACATGAGAGGGAAGAAGTTACACAAACAATTCCTGGATGTACAACAGTTAGCTGCTTCTGCCAGATAAAACTGAAACGAGCACCCGACTAAATGGGTTTATCTATCTATGGGTCGGTCTATCTATCTTAGTTTGCGGCAGTTTTCTATACTGAGACCTGCTGTATTCCCTCTTTTAAATATAGGCAGACCTGCGCTAGTTTCTATTTCACTCTGAAATAGAAACTGGCGTGTGTGGCTTAGTTAATGTAGCGCATGGCACACCTGACAGTTTCTGTGCCACTATCACGCAGAAATTGTCATTTCTGGCTGGTGTCTAACCTAGAGTAATATTTTCAGTGAAAGCTCATTGGTCGGTGCAACCTACTTTCTCCACTGCAGGTGGTGCTTATCCACAGAGGAACATGGCTTATTTATGGTTTCCTGGGTCATTGGGGAAGCTATCCAATTGGTTGTGACTCCTGCAGCCATCTTGGGTCAGGAAGAGCCTTTTTTTTTTTTCCAAATAACAATTTATTTAGTTTTCGTGGTCGCATAACAAAAGTAGTAGTGCAGGCATACAGCAATGGTAACATGGCTTCCAAAACACAGGAGGCCCATTGTAAGTGGACAGTGCAGAAGAGTACAGTACCGGGAAATACAGCGGGATCAGACCAACCGACCCAGGGTGCACAGCAGGACGGAAGACACCAAAAGTCAGTTATCCATGCTGGAAACCGAAAGGCCACCCGGGGCCTGCTGCTTAGCTTACATGCCAAACTTAAAACAAAACAAGGACCATCAGTAGTATGAGCGAGAAGAGTGGAGGAGAGAAGAGGAGAGAGAAGGAAAGAAAGAGGGAAAGACATAGAAAAGGAAATAGAGTGCCAACGGTCCACATCACCATGTCCACACCGGTTCACCATCAATCCTCCAGCAGCCGCCATCTCCCCCAGACCAGGTCATGCTCCTCAAGCCTGTCCCTCACCCTGGCAGTCATCTTCTCCATGAGCTCAACGTCCTTGATCCTGGAGTAAAGGGCCTCCCTAGACGGGGGCAATGGATTCTTCCAGTTAAGGGCTATCAGGCAGCGGGCCGCTGTCAGGATGTGCCTAAGGAGCTTCCGGCCCGGCCTAGTCAGAGCGGGTTGGGACAAGAAGAGCCTTTTTAAAGCCCTGGCTCCCAGGTTTTGGCACACATTTGCGAGCTGGTAGAGTAGGGACAGGTACCCCATCTGGTAGGACAGAACTAGCATCAGGAAAAGATTCCTGACGAGGAAAGAAAGTGTAGGGTTTGCTACTGCTCTGGACATCTGCATGCTTGGGCGCAAGATGGCCAGGCCACATTCTGTCCTTTTCTACAAACACTGTGAGTTTGGCTGAAACCCCCTCTCTACACGCTTTTGGACTTGTGAGTGTTCCCAGCTGGGCTGTCTTGCCACTGAGTTATTTGTGAACTGTCTTTGCATTGTCTTAATAAGAGTTCTTTCGCTGCACTTGGACTGTGTGTATTATTTAAGTCATACTACGCTGCACTGCACCTACAAACTCAGCTTAAAAATATCCAGTTTGTCCCGTACCAGTTAGGGAAACAAACAAAATATTCCATGTGGCTCATAGAAGTCATTTTTTAGTTTCCCTAAAGCCCCATACACACTATCAGTTTTTCTGCTGAGTTTTTCCTTCAGATTTACCAAAACCATATAATATGAGGGCAGACCTTAGGAGTTTCAGTTTGTATGCAATCAGGCAGGCCCTTGCACTACATGGTTTTGGTAAACCTGAAGGAAATACTCAGCAGAAAAACTGATAGTGTGTATGGGGATTTACAGGACAAGTCAGGTACTTCTGAGCTTTCACTGAGAAGTCTAAGGTTAGACACCAATACTAAAGTGTAAAACACAGAAAGGCCACTAGAGGGATGTGAAAGCTAACAAACATGACATTACTCCATATCAGTAGAGAACATACTTCCTCATTGCTTTGTTTTTTTTAAATTTTCCCTTTCAGTAACTTGATGATGAACCTCACAGACTGGATATCTGTTAGGAATGAAACAAAGAAAAAAAAAAGGCAGTTACCAATTTTCTTCCATTTTCAAAGCGGACCCCTGCTAAAGTTTGAGGATGATCAGTGCTGTAAAGAAGTATGGCAATGCCAATGCAATCACTCCTTACGTCTTTATCACCAAAATAGATAATATAGGAAACAAGTACAAGAACCTTAAACAATATATATTTTGCGGATATGTAGGATATAAATATTGTGCATATCATTCATTTAGAGTGTTAGATAAACAGAACAGGAATATTTTAGTGACACTTTGAATTCAAAGTCCCTTGCTTACTCCTATCTTAGATTGTAAGCTCAGACGAGAAGGACCCTCTAATTAGGGTTAGCACCTGTCCAGGATTCACCCAGACAGTTCGGGTTTTGAATCATGTGTCCGGGTTTCAGACCACCTGAAACCTGGACACATTATTCAGACCGGACCATGGCTTCCCAGCAGGGTTGCTGGCTGCAGTTGTCTAAGCCGAGTGTGTCTGTCAAAATCTCTTTCAAGTTACTATTAACAGCCCCCCTACACACACACACACATACAGATGGGAGAGGAGAGAGGGTTTGATCTGCTCCTCTTCCTCCCGCCCCTATTCCTCTGTGTCTGCCCACACTCCAATCCAATAAGAAAAGGGAAGTGGGGGAGGGACATTTGAAGCCCAGCAGACGTAGATACATCTGGATGAGAGGTGCTGACTGCCAAGGGGTAAGCAAGCTCACCATCCATCCCTGTCTGTGGCTGAGGTCTCCCCCCTTCTCTCTCCTGCCTCTGAGTGAGTATACTAAGGTAAATCAGGATTCTCAGAGCACCCCTAACCTCAGAGTTCCCCTTTACACCAGAGGCCACAGTGTTCCCCCTTACATCAGAGTCCTCTCCGTACATCAGAGTTCTCAGTGTTCCCCCTTAGATCAGGATTCCCAGAGCATCCGTTATGTCAGAGTGTCCAGAGTTCTTCCTTACATCAGTCTGCAGAGTCCCCCCTTACAGAATAAGGGAACACTGCAAGTTCAGATGTAAGAGCAAACTCTGCGGATTCAGGTTTAAAAGGGGAACTTTGTGGACTCTGATGTAAAAGGGGCCTCTTGTTATTTAATCACAAAATATATGTACTCTATAGTATATACTGTAAAAAAAAGGTTGTGCGCCGCTAAAGTGTTCGGGTTTGACTTGAAGAAAAGGTGACAACCCTACCTCTAATTCCTCTTGTAACAAATTGTACTGTAACTGTACTGTCTGCCTTCATTTTGTAAAGCACGGCGCAAACTGCTGGCGCTATATAAATCCTGTATTATAATAATAATAATAATCTGTTACATTATCAAGACCGGCAAGTGGTGAAGTGCAATGTTCACTAAGGCCTCATGCACACGGACACTTTGCAGCTCCTGTGTGCTGAGGTGTAAAATGCTCAGCAAGCCATATGTGCCATGCACATGCACCAGTACAAGTAAATAACTGTAAGCAACTGTGCTCAGTTAAACGTCAGTGACTTCTGCATTAACGATTACCCACCCGTGTGCATATGACGCTTGTTCCCATATTCACCAATTTCGCGTTTGGGGAGAAATGTCATACTCCACAGAGGTGTTCAGGCTCGAACACCATGGATTGACTGTTTTTTGTGGAAGCCATCAGCATTTACCTACTGCCATTCACTTCTATTGGGGGCTGTGTGTTGCACACGTGGCTCCCCTGGTGCCAGAAAGCACTGGAAAAGGGCTGCCAAGAGTCCATGTGCATGAGGCGCAAACCTCCGGAAAACCAACGCATGATGACTTTTTTTGTGCATGCTTTTACCCATAAATAAATGTTCCCATAGTGATATGATGCCTGACAATTTAGCTAATGTGGGTTTAATTACAAAGCTACTGAATGTCTTTTGGCGCTCTTTGGCTCCTACAGAGATGTACTGGCCCATTGACCTCAGGGGAAAAATTAAAGCTGAACTCCAGGAATGATTTTAATTTGTTAAAACTTACATTAATCCAGCCTGGATACATTAAATTCTTCACATCTCACATCCAGAGGGCTGCTGGGGATGCAGAAATTCATTGTAATAGCCTGAGCTTCATTCATTCAGCATTGATCTCATCCAAGGGCTGCTCAAGCAACTTGCCATTTGTATACTGATTGCAGGAGGTCGCTTGTTCAGCACTTCTGACAATAAATATTATTATTATTATTATTATTATTCAGGATTTATATAGCGCCAACAGTTTGCGCAGCGCTTTACAATATGAGGGCAGACAGTACACTTACAATACAAATCAATACAGGAGGGATCAGAGGGCCCTGCTCGTTAAAGCTTACAATCTAGAAGAATATGGCATTCCCTGATTGAACGAGAGGAGGGGTGAATGAGAAAGATACAAGCGCTGATTATACACAGCTAGGCTACATGTATTATTATTACACAGGAGTTATATAGTGCCAACAGTTTGTGTAGCGCTTTGCTGATGAGATGAGAGATTTGGGTGGCACAGTGGTGTAGTGGGTAGCACTCTCACCTAGCAGTAAGAAGGGTTGCTGGTTCAAATCCCAACCATGACACTACCTGCCTGCAGTTTGCATGTTCTCCCTTCTCCCTGTGCCTGCATGGGTTGCCTCTGGGTACTCCAGTTTCCACCCACATTCCAAAGACATGCAGGTAGGTTAATTGGCTTCTGTCCAAAATTGGCCCTAGTATATGAATGGGGACCTTGGATTGTGGGCTCCTTGAGGGTAGGGACTGATGTGAGTGTGCAATGTACAGGGATAGGGATAATTGTAGACACTCACTCAGGTTGAACTGGTGTCTTTATTCAGCCTTACTAACTATATATATGAAGAATTTTATGTGACCAAGCTGGTCTAATGTAAGTTTAAAAAAAACACCATTCCTGGCCTTCAGCTTTAATAAATATTAGCTGCATTTTCTTGGCTGATCACAAAGGTTTTACCCCAAGAAAACCTAGAGCCTCCTCAATCCTTCAAAGTCAAAAACATGTGCACTCAAGTGATCCAGGGGTGCATGTTTATGGAAAGATTTTTGACAGTCAGATCATGTGTGCATTTCTGACCACCCTAGCATGTCCGTGAGTAGATTAAGTATGTAATGTTTCCTAATAAACACCCTTGTCATCATAATTTGGAACACACTCTGGCAAATATTTAGTTTCTGAGACACCTGCAAGTAAGCATGAGAGCACACAATATTCTCTAGGTCGATACGCGATGATAAACTTGCAATTTATCTCAAAAAGCATCCTCCTTTGGCTTACAAAAAGCTAATTCTTTACACAGAGTCCCCTTGTTCTATGGAGACTTGAATGAATAGGACAAGTCAAGTAGAGAATGTGGATTGGTCTCAATAAGATGATCTTGTGGACAGCCAGATCATCTGGAACCAGATGTATTCCACATTGACCTTAACTGATGTTTTTCAGCTCAAGGACCAGATAGTGAGAGTGACAGCTGCTTAACACCAGACAATTTCCTGACTATTATATTTGTTAACTGTAAAAATAAATGCTGCATATCTGGGCACCTTTACATAAATGCAACTACAGTGCATTATATTGCAAATAAACGCAAAAATGCAAATAATGAATCGACAATGTTGTCAGGTTTATGGTGGAGGGTGATGGTATTTAAATATGAGTCGCATATATTGGAAATGTTTTTACTTTATTAATTATTTTTCACTTGCTGGTTTAATTTTTATATTGCTTTTAAGGTATATAAACCCATACCATATTTGAATCGGTGGGCACGTAATTATATTCCCCTGCTTTTTGGCGTCCAGCCATTTATTATGAATTAAATACTGAAACATGTATACATGATTAAGAAAAGTTCATTTAAAGTAACAATTCCTATATAAAAGACACTAGGGTTGATATACTGAAGGCAGTATAGGGAAGAAAAGTAGCACTTTGCACAGAAATTTTTCCCAGAGATTAGTGAATGTGGTGAAATTTTACTTTGCAAAGAATATTCAAGCACATCCAAAGAAAAAAAAAATATATATACACAATATTGGCAAAATTATTGGGACACCTCCCTTTACACGCACATGAACTTTAATGGCATCCCAGTCTTAGTCCATAGGGTTCAATATTGAGTTGCCCTTCGCAGCTATAACAACTTCAACTCTTCTGGGAAGGCTATTCTATGGGAATGTTTGACCATTCTTCCAAAAGCACATTTGTGAGGTCAGACCCTGATGAGAAGGCCTGGCTTGCAGTCTCTGCTCTAATTCATCTCAAAAGGTGTTCTATCGGGTTAAGGTCAGTCAAGTTTCTCCACCCCAAACTTGCTCATCCATGTCTTTATGGACCTTGATTTGTGCACTGGTGTGCAGTCAAGTTGGAACAGGAAGAAGCCACCCCCGAACTGTTTCCACAAAGTTGGGAGCATGAAATTGTCCAATTGTCTTTGTATGCTGTCACCTTAAGAGTTCCCTTCACTGGAATTAAGGGGCCAAGCCCAACCCCTGAAAAACAACTTCACACCATAGTCCCCACCTCCACCAAATGATTTGGACCAGTGCACAAAGTAAAGTCCATAAAGACATGGATGAGCGAGTTTGGGGTGGAGGTCAGAGTCCTGACCTCAACCCGATAGAACACCTTTGGGTTGAATTTGAGGGGAGGCTTCTCGTCCAACCTCAGTGCCTAACCTTACAAATGTGCTTCTGGAAGAATGGTATAACCCTTTCCCATAGACCAATGTTCTTTAACTCCAGTCCTCAAGGCGCACCAACAGGTCATGTTTTCAGGATTTCCCTCAAATGAAACGACTGTGGTAATTACTAAGGCAGTGAAACAGATTAAATCACCTGTGCAAAATAATGGAGAGCCTGAAAACATGACCTGTTGGGGCTCCTTGGGGACTGGAGTTGATAAAGACTGCCATAGACACACTCCTAAACCTTATGGACAGCCTTACCAGAAGAGTTGAAAGTATTAAAGCTGCAAAGGATGGGCCAATTCAATATTGAACCCTACAGACTAAGACTGGGATGCCATTAAAGTTCATGTGTGTATAAAGGCAGGTTTCCCAATACTTTTGACAATATAGTGTATGCTTGCACATGATTGGTTGATAGAATTCACCAGCGCTTCACTTCATTTACCAAGCTTTTGGAAAAATTTGCTTTCAACGTGAACAGTCTATTTGTCTTTAGTAAATCAACCCCTGTGGCCAATGAAAACTGTTAATGGCCCCAAAGCAGACCTATGGCGTTGATTTACTGAAGACTGCTTGTGTGGAAGTAGCACTTAGCAAGAGAATCTTTCCCAGAGTTTAGCAAATGTGGTGCAGTTTCAGTGAGTATTTTTTGCTTGCACATGATTGGATGTTGGATGACAGCACCTTGTTCCCTAAGCACTGGAGAAATTTCCCTTGCAAAGTGCAACTTCCTTTGAAAAGTGAACAGCCTATTTGCCTTTAGTAAATCAAGCCCTATGCCTCATGTGTCAGCTGCAATTGTGATTCACTCTAAGAATGCCGATAGACTTTACAGGTGATTAGATGTGAAGGCAAAATCTCAGGCGGCGTACACACACGGGCGGACTGTCTGCCCAAACTAAGTTCGTCAGACAGTCCGCTCAAACTTTTGAATGAACGAACTTGCCCACACACGGCACTTTTTGAGCAGACTAATACGGCAGACTAAGTTCGTCGTACTAAGTCCGTGCAACTTTTGAAATGAACGGACTCGCCCACACACGCGGAGGAAAGTCCGCTCATTTCGAGCGCGTGTCAAGGTAGGCGGGGCCCGCGACGGAGACGTCGCGGGCCCCGCCGCCTGGAATGGACTTAAAGGGGAACCCCAACGCCGAAAAAAATCGGCGTGGGGGTCCCCCCAAAGTCCACAACAGACCCTTGTCCGAGCACGCTACCCGGCCGGCCAGGAAAGGGGGGCGAGCGAGCCCCCCCCCTCCTGAGCCGTACCAGGCCGCGTGCCCTCAACATGGGGGGTGCCTTGGGGAAGGGGGGGCCGCGCGGCTCCCCCACCCCAAAGCACCTTGTCCCCATGTTGATGAGGACAAGGGCCTCTTCCCGACAACCCTGGCCGTTGGTTGTCGGGGTCTGCGGGAGGGGGGCTTATCGGAATCCGGGATACCGGCCCCCCACCCTATGTGAATGAGTATGGGGTACAATGTACCCCTACCCATTCACCTGTGAAAAAAAGTACAAAAAAAAACACAACACAGGGTTAAAATATTTTATTGCACAGCTCCGGGGGTCTTCCGTCTTCGGGGGTCTTCTCGCCGGACTCCTCCGCTATATTCTTGTAGCTCTTTTGCTAGCGGAGGAGTCCGGCCTCTTCTCCCGACTTCGGGGGTCTTGTCCCCCTCTTCGGTTCTTCTGCCGGGCCACCGCGCCTTCTTATAGCTCTTTTAGAGGCGGTGGCC
Source organism: Lithobates pipiens (assembly GCF_037356315.1). NCBI lineage: Eukaryota > Metazoa > Chordata > Amphibia > Anura > Ranidae > Lithobates > Lithobates pipiens. The sequence goes on from NW_027507718.1 coordinate 138,471,293, forward strand.
CGGTCTTCTGTCGCCGCCTTCCGTTCTTCTGCCGGGCCACCGCGCCTTCTTATAGCTCTTTTAGAGGCAGTGGCCCGGTCTTCTGTCCGCTGTCGCCGCCGTCGCCGCCTTCCGTTCTTCTTCTTCTTCTTCTTCTTCTCCAGGAGATGTTGACACGACGCTCTCTCCGGCCGGAATGCCAGAGCCGCGCTGCGCTGCCACTTATATAGTGACAATGGGGCGGTGTCACATGGTATATGTCACATGGGTTGGTCACATGGTGACCCCGCCCCCTTACGATGTCATAGTCCCCATGTGACATCAACCCATGTGACCAACCCATGTGACATATAGCATGTGACACCGCCCCATTGTCAATATATAAGTGGCCGCGCAGCGCGGCTCTGGCATTCCGGCCGGAGAGAGCGTCGTGTCAACATCTCCTGGAGAAGAAGAAGAAGAAGAAGAAGAAGAAGAAGAACGGAAGGCGGCGACAGCGACAGCGGTGACAGCGGCGACAGCGGCGACAGAAGACCGGGCCACCGCCTCTAAAAGAGCTATAAGAAGGCGCGGTGGCCCGGCAGAAGAATGGAAGGCGGCGACAGAAGACCGGGCCACCGCCTCTAAAAGAGCTATAAGAAGGCGCGGTGGCCCGGCAGAAGAACCGAAGAGGGGGACAAGACCCCTGAAGTCGGGAGAAGAGGCCGGCGGCGGGGAGGAAGAAAGCCGGACTCCTCCGCTAGCAAAAGAGCTACAAGAAGATAGCGGAGGAGTCCGGCGAGAAGACCCCCGAAGACGGAAGACCCCCGAAGCTGTGCAATAAAATATTTTAACCCTGTGTTGTGTTTTTTTTTGTACTTTTTTTCACAGGTGAATGGGTAGGGGTACATTGTACCCCATACTCATTCACATAGGGTGGGGGGCCGGTATCCGGGGGCCCCCTTATTAAAGGGGGCTCCCGGATTCCGATAAGCCCCCCACCCGCAGACCCCGACAACCAACGGCCAGGGTTGTCGGGAAGAGGCCCTTGTCCTCATCAACATGGGGACAAGGTGCTTTGGGGTGGGGGGGCTGCGCGGCCCCGCCTTCCCCAAGGCACCCCCCATGTTGAGGGCACGAGGCCTGTTACGGCTCAGGAGGGGGGGCGCGCTCGCTCGCCCCCCTTTCCTGGCCGGCCGGGTAGCGTGCTCGGACAAGGGTCTGTTGTAGACTTTGGGGGGACCCCCACGCCGATTTTTTTCGGCGTTGGGGTTCCCCTTTAAGTCCATACCAGGCGGCGGGGCCCGCGACGTCTCCTTCGCGGGCCCCGCCTACCTGGAGACGCGCTCGAAATGAGCAGACTTTTCTCCGGGCGGGAACAGTTCGCTCATTTCGAAAGTACAGCGGACTGGCACACACACGGGCAGACTGTCCGCTCAAACCAAGTTTCAGCGGACAGTTTTACGGAAATTGCGTAAGACTTTGTTCGTCAGACAGTCCGCTGAAACTGTCCGCTGAAGCCCACACACGAGCGGACTGTCCGCTGAAACACTGTTCAGCGGACAAAGTTGGGTGAACAGTCCGCACGTGTGTACGCGGCCTCAGAATGGCTCATCTCCCAATCACAGAGGATCGCTGCTGACCTCTTAAGTCTATAGTATCTAACCAGCAACACACCATTCAGCTCACAGTTGATGCAGCAATGAGATTTGGCAGCATGTCACTACAGAGCCTTGCACTATTGTGCAAATGTAGTTTAAAGCCACACACCCTTACAACACTAGGCCAAACCCCTGACATTTAATTGTGAAATGATGGAGCCTCTGCATCATGTACAATGCAGGACCAGTGGCCCTGCACTGTATGTGAGAACAACTAGGGTCTGCCCACAAACTGGGGGCAGAGGTAAGCAATGAATACACTACAGTAAGTATTTCTGCTTTCTCACCCCCTAGAATGAACTAACATTTAAATGTCCAGCAAGAATTATATCGCTGAGCATCACAGCATAGAAATACTGAGATCGAAATTTCTAGATACAGTGCACCAATGAGCCAGGGATGGGAGAGTGATAGTTGCAGGGACATCATGCTGCTTCATTGTGGATAGGCGGATATTGCTATTTGGAGAGGCAAAGCTGAGTCAGGAATGAGAGAGAATGATATTTCCAGAAAAACTATACTGATTGCCAAGTCAGATATGGGAAAAGTCATTTTCCAGAGACGGAATGCTGGAACAATGTCATTTGCAAGGGAACTTCTGATTTAGGGACAGGATTAAGTGCTGTTTCCAAGGATGCTAAACAAAGGAGTCAGGGATAATGCGAATGGAGTATCCAGAGACATGGCATCTAATGTCATGCCGCGTACACACGATCGGACTATCCGGTGGACTTAGTCCAGCGGACAAACCGCCAGACTTTGAAGCGGAGGTCCACCGGACTTTCCGAACGAGCGGACCTGCCCACACACGACCGGACTTTTCCAGCGGACTAGGTGCGGCAGACAAACCACCGAACTATGGTGGGAGTCCGCCGGACTTTTGAAATGAATGGACTTGCCCACACACGGAGGAAAGTCAGTTCATTTTGAACGTGGCTCCAGGTAGCTGGGACTAGCGAAGGAAGTCAATGTCGCCGCTTCGGTGGCGAGATTAACACCTCGCTGGCCCCGTCACCTGGTATGGACTTAAAGGGGAAGCCCTACGTCGAAAAAATGGCGTGGGGGTCCCCCCCAAAGTCCATGTCAGACCCTTATCCGAGCACGAAGCCCAGGAAAGCTTCCAGGGAGCGCCCTCCTGAGCCGTACCAGGCCGTGTGCCCTCAACATGGGGGGTGCTTTGGGGAAGGGGGGGCCCTGCAGCCCCCCCACCCCAAAGCACCTTGTCCCCATGTTGATGAGGACAAGGCCCTCCTCCCGACAACCCTAGCCGTTGGTTGTTGGGGTCTGTGGGAGGGGGGCTTATCGGAATCCGGGATACCGGCCCCCCACCTTATGTGAATGAATATTGGAGTACCATGTACCCCTACCCATTCACCTGGGGGAAAAAAGTGTAAAGTAAAAAACACAACACATGTTTTTAAAATAATTTATTGCACAGCTCTGGTGGTCTTCCGTCTTGGGGGGTCTTCTCGCCGGACTCATCCGCTATCTTCTGCTAGCTCTTTTACTAGCAGAGGAGCTTTCTTATTCATTGTCACCGCCGCCGTCCGGGGGTCTTCTTCCGACTTCGGGGGTCTTGTCCCCCTCTTCAGGTCTTCTTGCCAGGCCTCTACTTTCTTCTCCCAGCTCTTTTACTAGCGGTGGCCCGGTCTTCTGTCGCCACTGTCGCCACCTTCTCTTCTTCACTTCTTCTTCCTTGAGATGTTGACTCAACGCTCTCTCTGGCCGCAATGACAGGGACGTGTTGTGCGGTGACTTATATAGGGACAATGGGTGGGGTCACCAGGTGATGTCACATGGTGACCCCACCCCCTTATGATGTCACAGTCCCGGAGGATGCTGGGACTGGGACATCATAAGGGGCAGGGTCTGAAGCTGGCATCCCAAGAAGTGCCTGGTTGCTGGGTTGTCAACGACACTAATGGATCCACACTTTCCCAGTACTGCAAAGGAGACAGAGAGCGTTCCAGGTACTGAGGAAAGGTTCCTGTTCACTTTCGGTTGCAATGTGTTCAAGGTTAGAGACTTTGCTTCTTCTGGATTAAAGTGCTGACTGCCATAATATCTGGCTAGAGATTTGTTCAGCTTTGTAAAGCCCAGCTGCGAGTGGCTACTCTCTGGGTTGTAGTAGAGACTTTCTAGTGATTAGCAGTTCAAGGTGCCTGAGTTTCTTCACTCTTGCCCTCTGTTCCCATACGAAACTGTGTTTGTTGGATGTTCCCCCTGGAAATAAAAACCTTTCTAAAGGACTTTTATGGTGTCAGCGTCCAAAGTCGTTGGGTACTAACCCTGGGAACCCCTAGACATGGAAGAACAAGCCAAGCGGAGGTAATCGGTAAGCCCAACAGTCAAGGCTGCCCTATTGAGGGTTATAGCCACTACACACATGTATAACATCAGATCTACAGTCTCTTCCCTGCATCTCCATGCAGATTATTGTTCCTCCTCTGCGTAACTCCTGCAGACTATTGCTCCCAGGAATCCTTCCCTCCTGCACAAACTTATTCTGTAGCACATTATATTTCTTGTCACATCCTCTTCTATATGCAAAAGAACCTACTCTGAATAGTCTCTAATGCTGACTCTGATTAGTTGCTGCTACTAGGCCGGAGGTCTGCAGTACCTCTCCCCGGAGGCCTAGTAGTTTAGTAACATGTGCTGAACGGTGGACTTCTGTTCCCAGCTAGTCCAGCTTGTAAATCCTGTGCCCTCGGGCTGCATCGATTTGATACTATTCCCCACAGTCTCTCCTCTGTTCCAGGACTCCTCATCAGTGACCGTGTAAAGATGAGGACTTCATCCATGACCGTGTAAGGATGAAGTTCCCTCCCAGACTTCCTGGCATGTCTCCACATCCAGCTCTCCACTGTGGTACACTCACCAACCTTTCTCTGCCCCGAGTCCATGATGGAGAACTTAACCGAATCGTACATTGCAACAGCTTCTCCGGCCCCTGTGCTCCAGGAATTCCTCATCAATGACCGTGTAAAGATGAGGACTTCACCCATGACCATGTAAGGGTGAAGCTCCCTCACAGCTCTCCCAGACCTCCTTCTGCGATCGGCGCACCCCCCTCTCCCCAGATGGGGGTGCCCTAATGCTGCTGTCTAGTACTCCATTCTCCACTTTTCCCAGCCGACAACTCCCCCCCCCAGTGGCCTGTTACCTCTATAGAAGGCCTGTCCCCTGCCAATTCCAGTTAGGGATTGGTCAGGGCTCCTCACATGAGCTGCCTGTTACTCCAGTTCTAGGCCCTGCCCCTCTTCCAGAACATTCTCCCTGGAAGCAGGGGAGGCACCTCAGAACTAAAATACAGGTGGTCACACCAACTGCTACACTGACCACTCCCTGCCCCCAGATCAAAAACAAACAGGCCTAGCTTGTAGAATAGGCCTGTTTAAATTTACCTGTACTGACAAAACCTACAACACTATACTTTTAGCACCTACCTATGGTGGAGGGTGCTACATGAATAATATTTCAAGTCAGGAAACTCAGGAATCACCCGATATTGCAGAGTATTTTCATGTCTTCCTAGAGCTTGACTGAATCTCTCAAGTTTTGGGGGCCAAGTGCTGGAACACTGCAAGCATACTGGACTTTGTGGGCAGAGTGATCTGCACAACAGTCCCAGCAAAGCCCTGACCTGATGGAGGAAAGAGGCGGTGAAGCAAGGGACAATGTGATGAGTATGTTAGCCATTGAACACCAAAGCTGGGCTTCGGATTATTTTGCTCCCACTGACACCGATGAATTGGGACTCATTTTATCCCACTCACGCATAACTTTGTGTCTGTGTCAGAAGGAGCTGGCTATGTGCCCACTGCACGTTCTTTGCAGCTGTACAGTAGAATAACTCAGGTAATTTATACAATCTTTGTGTTATATGTTTAATGAGTAAATGACTGATCATCTTAAAGCATGTGTATTGGTTATATCTCTGCTGATGTATTACCTGTGGAGTCACAATGGAATTGATTGCCTCTATGTAGGCATGTTTCTGGTGGTGTCTAGGGAACAGATTGTATTTATGGCGGAGTCACTGCAGAACTGTTAGTTAGAACTGTTGGTGTTTTTCTGGTAGTGTAACTATGGTACTGATTGTGTCTCTGCTGATATGCTTTTTCCTGTGTCAGTTAGGTACTGAGCCTGAGGTGGAACCTAGAGCGTTTAACCTGTGAAGAAAAGCATTTTGTGAGCTCTGTACTTTCAGGGATGTTGGTTAATAAAAGATTTGTCTACATGGGAAAGTCTTTGCATGGGCATTGGAGCCACACTCCTTATTTAAATGAGCCATGCCCTCTATTCAACATGGTGCACACAGTGTGCCACTACTTCATTGTGCCCCTACTTCATCACCCTTGTAAGTGTCAGGGCTGGGCTCAGCCCTTCCTACTCTGAGCTGGCTGCTCCACTGTCGACTAATTGCCAGCTCCTATCTCTCCACAGTTACTCAGCTGTTGATGATATGCTACTTGTCAGTACTGCCTACTTAAGCTGTCCAGTCCAGAGGAGTTCTGCCTTTAGCTTGGTCAACATCACAGAAACTGAGATGCTCTCCTGCGATCCTGTTCAAGACTTGCTTTTCTGACATCCCTTCTGGCTCCAGATCCTGCTTGCTGTTCCATTACATTGATCCCTGACTTCTAGCTTGGCTGACTATCCGTTCCGGTTACTGAACTTTGGCTATGTTTTGACTACGTTTGTTATTTTTGCTTTTATTATTCAACAAGTGTGATTTAACTGTACTTCTGTCTTGGCCTGATTTCATGGTTTCTGACAGTAGGCGAAGGCCATAAATTCAGAAGATGCAGTCAATCCACTTGATGGTAATATTTTTTCCAGATTGGATGAACTGGATCACCGCATGGATCAGTTTTCCAAGGCATTTCAAACTCTCCTGAGTCACATGGCTCACCTGGAATCTCCCACTGTGGCCACCCCGGTACAACCTATGTTGCAGGCTGACCCTGCTGCTGCTTCATTCTCTGTGCAGGCACCAGCCTCGAGTATTACCTCTATAAGAGGTATGTCTGGTTCAGCTAGGCTTCCCCAGCGATTTGGGGGCAATCTACTTTTAATGCACAGGGTTCCGCAACCAGGTTGAGATATACTTTCAGATGCTGCCCCAGGCGTTTTCCACAGACAGAAGAAAAGTAGGTTTCGTGATATCTTTGCTTTCTGACAGAGCCTTGGCCTGGGCAAACCCTCTATGGGAGATGCAAAAACCTGTTGTCTTGAGCTACCCTAAGTTTGTGGCTTTGTTTAAAAGGCTATTTGATGTTCCCCCTCGCTCCGCTTCTGCTGCCAAGTGCCTCATGTCCATCAAACAGAGTATGAGAACTGTTGCTGACTTCACCATTGAATTCCGTACTCTGGCAGCAGAGGTTGTTTGGAACAATGAGGCCCTCGTGGCTGCTTTTTCTCATGGTCTCTCGGATACCATCAAGGATGAGATATCAGCCCGAGATATGCCCACTGAGCTGGAGAAGTGGATCACGTTTGCCAAGACTCTCTTTTAAGGAGCGCTTGCGGAAGCCTCCTGTACATTTGTCTCCAAGCCTTGCACTCCCACCCATGCCTCCCTCACCTCCCATGCCTCCTGGTACAGAATCGGTCAGTGAAGGTGAACCCATGCACTTGGGCTTCACGCATCTCTCTGCGGATAAAGAGAACCTTTAGGAGGAGGGAGAGATTGTGCCTTTATTGTGGCCAGGCAGGTCACTTTTTGAAGTCTTGTCCTACCTGTCCAGGACTGAACGTTGAGGTCCTGTCATGGACAGACCTTAGGTGGCATTGTTTCGTCCCCAGTTATTCAGAAGGATAAGCCACTGGTCCCGGTTACCCTTTCTTGGGCTGAGTCGTCCATCGAGATACAGGCTCTAATTGACTCTGGGGCTGCAGGCCTGTTCATTGATGCTGCCTTTGTATCGAAGCACTTAATTCCACTGTAGCTGCGTGACACTCCAATTGCCATTGAGGCTCTTGATGGGAGACCTCTACAGCCTGCCCATGTGACTCATGAGAGTTCCATTGTCCATGGCCATAAGGGCTCTTAACCATGAGATAATCCAATTCCAAGTTATTTTCTCACCTAAGTGTCTGCTGGTTATTGGTTACCCTTGGTTACAGAGACACAACTCTTCTTTTGATTGGCTCAGTGCTGAGGTTCTCTCCTGGTCACCACAATGCTGTGAGACATGCTTCCAGAAGGTAGCCAAGGTCCTGTGCACCTCTTCACTCACTTCACTTCACTGCGATTTTAGCGATGTCTTTGACAAAGGTCAAGCCAGTAGTATGCCTCCTCACCGGCCGGCCGTATGATTGCGCAATTTACCTTTAACCTGGTGCCATACCCCCTCGTGGACGGGTTTACCCTTTGTTGGTCTTGGAGGATAAGGCCATGGAGGAGTATGTTGCAGATGCACTTTCTCGAGGTTTCATCTGCAAATTCTCATCTCCTGCTGGTGCTGGTTTCTTCTTTATAAAGAAGAAGAGTGGTGAACTGAGACCTTGTATTGATTATAGGGGTCTCAATCATTTCACGATTAAGAATGCCTATCCGATTTCGTTCATAACAGAATTATTTGACCGCCTCAAGGAGCACACAATTTCACAAATCTTGATTTGAAAGAGGCATACAATCTTGAGAGGATTAAGGAGGGTGATGAGTGGAAAAATAGGATTTTTAGAACAGCTTACCTGTAAAATCCTTTTCTTGGAGTACATCACGGGACACAGAGCCACAGTAATTATTGTATGGGTTATATGGCACCTTCAGGGGATGGACACTGGCATACCTTAGACAGGAAGTTTAATTCCCCATATAATCCCTCCCCTTACCGGGAGTACCTCAGTTTTTTAGCAAAGCAATACGCTTGTAACCAAAAAGAGGGGAGGCACCTCTGTGTCCTGTGATGTACTCCAAGAAAAGGATTTTACAGGTAAGCTGTTATAAAAATCCTATTTTCTTTATCATACATCACAGGACACAGAGCCACAGTAATTACTGTATGGGATGTCCCAGAGCAATGCTATCTGAGGGGAGGGGACACCAACAAAGGTAAGGTGCAATCAGACCTGAGGACCTATACTGCTGCCTGCAGCACACTGCGCCCAAAGCCGATATCCTCATGCCTACTTGCATCTACCTGATAGAATCTGGTGAATGTATGGACTGAAAACCAAGTTGTGGCCTTGCAGATTTGAGGCATGAAGGCTTGGTGATGCACTTCTCATGAAGCACTAACAGCCCTGGTGGAGTGCACTTTGATTTTAAAAGGTGGAACTTTCCTCTTCAAACCATAAGCTTGAATAACTACTTGCCGTATCCATTTGGCAATAGTGGATTTTGATGCTGCCTGTCCTTTCCTAGGAATTTCAGGCAACACAAACAAAACATCTGTTTTCCGAATCTGAGCAGATGACTTCAAATAGATTTTGACTGCTCTGACTACATCCAAATAATGTAGTGACTTTTCTTCCGAAGAACAGGGTTCTGGGAAAAATAAAGGTAGAACAATATCCTGGTGTAGATGAAAATCTGAAACCACCTTTGGCAGAAAAATAGGATGAGGACACAATCCTACTCTATCCTTGTGAATGATTAAATATGGCTTTTTACAAGAAAGAGCCGCCAATTCTGATACCCTTCTTGCAGAAGATATGGCTACCAGAAAAAACAGCTTCCTTGTCAAAAGGACAAGGGAATATGTTGTTTCGGCTCAAAAGGCTGTTTCTGTAATGCCAACAGAACTAAATTCAAGTTTCAAGGGAACCAGTGGATTAAGGCGCGTTACTCCCTGTATAAAGCTTCAGACCAAAGAATGGGAAGCAAGTGGACGTTGAAACAAAATCGATAAGGCCAAGACCTGGCCTTTGATGGTACTCAAGGCCAGCTTCATTTCTAACCTCATTTGCAGAAAGACAGGGATTCTACCTATAATATATTTTCTAGGATGCCAAACGCTGGATTCACACCAGGAAACATATGCCTTCCAGACTCTATAATAAACGATTCTGGAAGCTGGCTTCCTTGCATTAATCAAAGTACAGAAGATATCACTGAGCCTGAAAGCCCATGATTCCTCAAAATGTGGGTTTCAATAGCCAAACTGTTAAATTTAGCATTTGTATGGTAGGATGGAATACTGGTCCCTATAGCAGGTCTGGATGTGGTGGTAGGGTCCATGGGGCCCCTGCAGCCTTCTGCATACCAAGATCTTCTGGGCCATGCTGGGGCCACAAGAACCAAGACTTCTTTTCCTGCTTGATCCTGCGAAGGAGTCGTAGTAGCAGCAGAATAGGAGGGAATGCATAAATCAGTGAGAACTGATCCCATGGGGTCACAATTGAATATGTTCCGCATGCGAATGGATCCTTGGTTCTTGACACAAAGTTGTCAACTTTGTTGTTGAACTGGGACACAAACAGATCCACTTCCGGGATCCCCCATCTTTGTCATATAGCCAGGAAGATGTCGGGGTGAAGGGACCATTCCCTGGAGAACAGCTGCTTCTTAAGTAGTCCGCCTGCCCGTTCTCTACCCCTGGAATGAAGATTGCCGATATACATGGCACATGTCTTTCTGCCCAGGTTAGGATATGGTTTACCTCTCCCTGTGCTGCCTGACTTCTGTTGCCTCCTTGGTGATTGATATAAGCCACTGCTGTGGCGTTGTCAGATTGAATCCTGACAGGAGAATCCCGCAACCTGAATGTCCAGGCCTTTATGGCTAGGTGAGCTGCCCGAACCTCTAGAATGTTGATGGGTTGATGGTTCTGGATTTCCCTTGGCCAGACACTTCTTCCAGGACTGCTCCCCAACCCGAAAGGCTGGCATCTGTTGTTACCACCTTCCAGGTAACTAGTAAGAAGGATTTCCCCTTCTGCATATTCTCGGATATCCTCCACCAACTGAGGCTCTGGCAAACTTATCGGAAAATAAAGTGCGTGGACCTTCTTGTTCCAGGCAGACAGGATACAGTTTTGCAGCAGTCTCTAATGAAACTGAGCATGGGGAACCGCTTTGAATGAAGCCACCATTTTCCCCAGCAACCTCATACAAAGGCGACTAGAAGGACACTTCTTCTCCATGACCACCTGAATCAGCTTTTTTATCGCGCTCATCTTTGCCTGGGGTAAAAACAGCCTCTTCTGGGCTGTATCTATAACCAGGCCCGAGTACTCTAATCTTCTTACTGGCCTTAAAGAAGATTTCTCTGGGTTGAGGACCCAACCTAGGTATTCCAGGTAGTTGACTGTGGTGACCATACTTTGGTCCAAGCGGACTACCGACCGGTCTATCAAGAGCAGGTCGTCTAGTTATGCTATTATCGTTCAACCTTGAGTCCTTAATCTGGCCAGAGAAAGGGCCAGAAGTTTTGTAAACACCCGAGGTGCAGTAGACCGAAAGGCAAGGCTACAAACTGAAAATGAAGCTTTCCTACTTCGAAACGCAGATATTTCTGGTGAGCGGGGGAAAATAGGTACACGCAGTTATGCATCCTTGATGTCGATTGATGCCAGAAGATCTCCTCCTTGTAGGATGGAGAGTAATGATCAGATAGATGCAAAAAGAGCGGATATTGAGGAACCGGTTTAGATCTTTGAGATCTAGAATGGGTCTGACATCTCCATTTGGTTTTGGCACCGTGAAAAGGTTTGAATAAAACCCCAAACTCTGCTCTTCCATGGGGACCACCATGATCACTGTTTGTGACAAAAGGCCGTCTAACGCTAAAAAGAGAGACTTCTTTTTCTCTGGATCTTTGGGGACATTTGAGCTGAGGAAACAAGGAGATGGGAATTCTTGGAACTCTAGTTTGTAACCTAGAGTTACTTTTGTCTCGAAATTCTTCCTGCCAGACCCTTGAGAACTGCAGAAGTCTTCCCCCCACTCAAACAAGCCGGGATGCCCCTTCATAAAGAGGCTTTAGCGCTCTGTCTTGTGGGTTTCCTCCCCCAGGACTTCTTTTGTCCCTGGGGTTGACCCTGAGGTTTACCTCTTGAATCTAACGGCGGAAGCCATCGGGACTGCCTGGAGACTGATGCCCCTGGCACTGGAGAAAGAGCCAGTTTAAATGAGGGACGTTTACTCTTTTTCTTAACTGGCAAAAGGGTACTTTTCCCACTTGATATTTTTTGGATATATTTGTCCAAATCATCCCCAGATGGAGAAAAACCCATAAGAATTAGAAAAATTCCTTAGGAATCTCCCTTACCTTATCTAGCTGCAGGGTTCTGTGGCAAACCTGACAGACCCAATCTTCACCACTCATGGTAGGCTCCGTTAAAAAAACTTCAGGGACTGGGACCCCTTTTTATCGAGGGTTCCACACCCCTGGACCTGTAAAGCACCCCACCTAAAATATGGCTGAAAAAACCAAGCACTGGATCCAGGAGTCAAACTCTCTAAAAAGAGAAGCGTTACATGTAAAACCTCGTTCTTCCGACACGAGGCCCATGTACCATTCAATTTGGCCTGAAAAGACACTTTGAATGGATCCGGTTGCATGGCTTGCCCCAGCAAGATTTCTCCAGATTAGCTCAGCACAGCTGTGTGACCAACACCTAAGACACTGGTGAAAAAACGGAGGTACTCCCGGTAAGGGGAGGGGTTATATGAGGAATTGAACTTCCTGTCTAGGGTGCCAGTGTCCATCACCTGAAAGTGCCTATCAGGGAAGTAATTTGGATCAAGCTCACCATCTCCCTGCGCACAGGCGCAGCGGAATGGCGCCTTTGCGCACACAAATTCGACATGGATCGGTGCTCCGGCGCATGCACATTCAATGCCCTACTGAGCACGCATAACGCAAATTCCCTGACCAGCCTATAAAAGGAGCCTTAGCAGACAGACAAGTTGCTGGTTTGTCTCAGCTCACCTGTGTTCCTCTGCTTCCTGTTCCTGTTTACCACTTCCTGTTGTGACCCGGATTGCCTGAAGACTACGTTGATTCTCTCCTGACCTGACCCCTGGCTTGTTTAACGGACTTCCTGCTCTTAGCCTTTCTGACTCCCGGACTGATACCTGTGTTTGACTCTTGGCCTGCCTCTGGATTATCCTCTATCCTCTGCACTTAGCCTTGCTGGTTCCTGGACTGATTACCTGTGTTTCACCCTCGGCCTGTTTCTGCTTACCTGTTTTACAGACTTGCTTGCTACTTACCTTCTGGTCCGGTCCATCCTGCGCAAGCCCTCTTCCAGACCTTCACACAAGTCAGGATAGCCCACTGGAGGCTTGTGCCTCTTGGTGCAACCCACTCCCTGTATCACCTCCAGGGGTGGTGTGCGCTGAGTCACAACAGCCACCGCTCTCTGCATCTTGGCCTCAGTGAGTACCTCTTTGCTGATAGTGCCATATAACCCATACAGTAATTACTGTGGCTCTGTGTCATGTGATGTACGATAAAGAAACTTTGTTTAATACCAGAACAAGCCATTATGAGTACCTCGTAATGCCTTTTGGCCTTTGTAACACCCCGGCAGTTTTCCAGAATTGTATTAACCAGTTACCGACCAGCGCACGCCGATGTACGTCAGGAGAATGGCACGGGCAGGCATATTGGCATACAGGTACGTCCAATCTTTAATGCCGCCCTGCCATCACGAGCGCACCGCTGGCTGCACGCTCGCGTGCTGGTTGGGACCCCCGTGAGTCCGGGCGCGGGTCCCGTGGACTCGATCGCCGCGGGCATACCCGCCATCGTCTCACGGGGCGGCTGAACGGAGAGATGCCATTGTAAACAGCATCTCCCCGTTCTGCCTAGCAACAAGTGACGCTGATCTCTGCTCCATGTGATTGGAGCAGAGATCAGTGCTCACTAAATGAAAGCCCAGCCCCCAACAGTTAGTAACACACCCCTAAGAACACTTAACCCCTACACTGCCACCCACTGGTTAACCCCTTCACTACCAGTGTCATTTACACAGGAATCACTGAATTTGTATAGCAGTGATTGCTGTATAAATGATAATGGTCCCAAAAATGTGTCAAAAATGTCCGATGTGTCCGCCATAATGTCGCAGTCACAATAAAAATTGATGATCGCCGCCATTACTAGTAAAAAAAAAAATTATTAATAAAAATGCAATAAAACTATCCCCTATTTTGTAAACGCTATAACTTTTGCGCAAACCAATCAATAATCGCTTATTGCGATTTTTTTTACCAAAAATATGTAGAAGAATACGTATCAGCCTAAACTGGGGGAAAAAAATGTTTTTTATATATTTTTGGGGGATATTTAAAAAGTAAAAAATGTGTTTTTTTCAAAATTGTCACTCTATTTTTGTTTATAGTGCATGATATGACCAGAAAGGACAGTAACCCAGAGAGTTGGTCTTCGGAGTCCATTAAGGTCTTTGAGAGTCTCAAGGCTGCCTTTGTTTCTGCTCCTGTGTTGACACATCCTGATCCTACGTTATATTTTATCCTTGAGGTTGATGCTTCTGAGACTGGTGTTGGAGCCCTTCTGTCTCAACGTCCTACCTCTAAGAACACTATGCATGCTTGTGGCTACTTTTCCAAGAAATTGTCACCTGCGGAGTGCAATTACGAGATTAGTGACGGAGAGCTGTTGGTGATCTTTTTAGCCCTGAAAGAATGGAGACATCTCCTCAAAGGTACCACTGTGTCAGTTTTCATTCTTACTGACCATATGAATCTCACATTCTTGACTGAGGCTCCCAGAAGGGCATGATGGGCTCTTTTCTTGTCAAGTTTCAATTACTTTGTCTTATCCGATACTAAGAATGTAAAGGCTGACGCCTTGTCACAACAATTTTCCTCCACTTCCAAGTTGGAAGTTCCGGTTCCTGTGATTCCTGCTGATCGTATTCTGGCTACAGCTGGCACCAGTCTTACTTCTCCTTTGGGTGACAAAATTCTTGCTGCTCAGGTCCATGCTCCTCCTGAGAAACCTTGTGATCGCTGCTTTGTCCCAGAGAGTCTCCGTACTGCTGTGCTCCAGACTTACCATTCTCCCAAGGCGGCTGGCCACCCTGGGAAGAATCAACTCTTTTTGGGCCATTTCCCAAAAATTCTGGTCGCCTAGTCTACATGCTAATGTAACTGCCTTCATAGCTGCCTGTTCTGTGTGTGCTCAGAGTAAGACTCCATGACACCTTCCAGTGGGCCTCCTACAACCCATACACAATGGAGAGAGGCCTTGGACCCACCTGTCTATGGATTTCATTGTGGAGTTACCCAACTCCCAGGGCAACACAGTTATCCTTATGGTGCTTGACCGCTTCTCAAAGATGTGTCATTGTATTCCACTTAAGAAGTTGCCCACTTCTAAGGAACTGGCTTCCATTTTATCCAGGGAGATCTTTTGCTTACATGGGCTACCCAAGGTGATTGTCTCGGAACAGGGGTAGTCAGTTTGTGTCCCGGTTCTGGCAAGCACAGTTGGGAATTCAGCTTGCTTTCTCCTCTGCGTATCACCCGCAGTCTAATGGGGCAGCAGAACAAGGCAATAAGTCCTTGGACCAATTCCTATGTTGCTATATTTCTGACCATCATAACAACTGGTCAGACCTATTACCGTGGGCAGAGTTTGCTCACAACAGTGCCTTGAATTCTGCTTCCTGATTGTCTGTCCCCGTTTATGGCAAATTATGGTTTCCAACCTTTCATGTTGCCTGACTCGCTTGTTCCCCAGATTATTCCTGCGGTAGAAGAGCATCTCTGTGGTCTTCATGCCACTTGAGTACAAGTCCAGGAGGTTTTGCGACATGCTAATGATAGGCACAGACTCCATGCTGACCGCAGACTCCTGCCTGCCCCTTCCTACCAGGTTGGGGACCAGGTCTGGCTGTCACCTCGCAACCTCCGACTTTGTGTTCCCTCACTGAACTTCGCACCTCGGTTTATTGGGCCTTTTTGTATTCTTCGCAGGATTAACACATTAACAGGAGGAACACTCTTAGGTCTCATCATTGGACGTACATGCCCTGTCCTCCTCCAAGATTTCAATAGACATTTTCCCATCAAGCCTGGTGGTCCTCTGAGGGGGAGGGGTCGTTGAGGATGGGGTACTGTCAGGGCTGGGCTCAGCCCTTCCTTCTATGAGCTGGTTGCTCAGTTGTCGGCTAATTGACAGATCCTATCTCTCCACAGTTACTCAGCTATTGATGATATCCTGCTCGTCAGCCCTGCCTACTTAAGCCGTCCTGTCCAGGGGAGCTCTGCTTTTGCCTTGGTCAACATCACAGAACCTGAGACGCTCTCCTGCGATCTTGTTCAAGACTTTCTTTGCTGACATCCCTTCTGGCTCCAGATCCTGCTTTCTGTTCCATTACATTGATCTCTGACTTCTGGCTTGGCTGACTATCTCAGTTCTGGTTACTGAACTTTGGGTATGTTTTGACTAAGTTTGTTCTTTTTACTTTTATTATTAAAAAAGTGTGATTTAACTGTACTTCTGTCTCAGCCTGATTTCATGGTCTCTGACAGTAAGTCTCTGCCTATGTAAAAATCTGTGAATATACAAAGGGCTACCAAACCAGAAGTGCAGTCACATGGCCGCATAAAGTTAAAGAGAGAGAATTTTACTGATTGGCTACCACGGGAGATGGGTAATCTGTACCTCATGGTAAAGGTATCTAATCAGATGGAATAGATCAATTGGTCTTTTGTCTATATACCCAGGTTGTATACCGATTCTCATGTCAGGGCTCCCATCAGAGTTTCCTCTGGTTTTAACCTTCCCAGGCATAGTTTACTATCTTTTGGGTACTGCCGCGTATGCTCATGCTCCACCTCCCTGGTGGGGGAGGCGAGGCAGGCTGGTGGCAGCAAGATCCCACCTTAGGCAGGGCACCCCGGCCCTCATGTTCATTGTGTAGCAAGGTCCCAGGCCTCCTTCGGTCTAATGAGAACCTCCAGGGCCAGAGATAGCTGACATCCCTCTGTATATGATGGGTTGTGAGGCATGGTGGGTGCAAAGCAGTTAGATTCATTGGGCGCCAGACACTTCTTGAATGCAAAAGAGATTTTAGTTCTCTTAACAGATGTTTGGGAGAAAGGGTTAGGGCCAGGACACCCTTAGGCAGTTGCAAGATTAATTGTCAGACTCCGAGACTTCAACAGGAGGACAGCCATGCAGGGAAAGGCATCCCGTGAGACGCCACATCTGCATGTGTTGAAGCACTGTCTTCCATGGCAACAGTCTTTAACGGTTCCTAACACAAGTTGTAACAGTTCTTTCGCGTCCACTACAATCACTGGCTAGACACACGAGGCTGCTCTGAATGTGTCACCTCCGCTTGCTGGGTCCCTGGCTTGATACCTACTTAATTTTCCTGATTCTTCATTGTCCCTGGTTGGTGAAAATACTGCTCCGGTACTTGCTTCAGCTACTCTATGGTCCCTGGTAATAAGGTGGATGGTCCCTTAGTGGCCACAGCTTCCCCTCTACCTCCGACCACGACAGGTTCTCTGTCACTTCTGGTTGGACTGCAAGCCGTGTTCGCCTAGACAGCTGTACAGGTGGCACAGAACACCGATCACCTGGCTGCACCCATATATATAGGTTCTCCCAGCAGGCCAAGGGATACAAGAAAACCCCTGCCCATTGGCTGAGACACCCCATATACCCATAATCTGACCTAGCATTGCCCTTCTCGTATCTAATGGCACTAGGTACCTGGCCACCTAGCGGCAGAAGAGAAAAGTGCAGCAGTGCCAGACTTAGGGACAAATCAAATGAGCCCTAACCTACAGACCATGATCTCCCGCTATGTTTGGAGGAACAGCCATCCCAGGGTATCTAGGGACGTTTTATACCGTGCCAAAGATGCTGGGGGCCTGGCTCTACCGAACTTTAGGATGTATTACCATGCAATTATACTCACCAGGATAGCAAATTGGAAGTACGCGGTTAACACCAAGCTGTGGGTGGCCATGGAACACTTTTTATCTGGGGCGGACCTCAGAGTTGCACCGTGGATCCCTCGTGTTCACAGACATCTTGGTACTGAAACCTCCTCACTCACTTCCTCCACCTTTGCTGTTTGGGACTACTTACACAAGCGGTTCTCCTGGTCTTACAACTCCCCTCTAATGCCACTTCTCCACCAACGATATTTTCTACCGGGTCTACTAGATCCAGGCTTTCATGCCTGGTCCTCGGATGGGTCCCTGATGCTGCACCAGGTCCTCCGGAACAATGCCCCTAAACCTTTGTCAGAAATACTCGGCACCAAGCCGATTACATTCCTGGACAAGTGGAGGTACGTTCAATTACAGTGTTTCCTGCGGGCCCTGCCCCGACCACTGAGAGACTCCGAGACTTTAAATGAAATTGAGGTGGTGTTTTACCCCAAGGATCCTCCCTTGCATTGCATTTCTTTGTTCTATAAGGCCCTCAATAGTCTCCTCCACAACTCATTCCCGTCCTTTCTGGCCTCATGGGAGAAAGATTTAGGTACCAACCTCACTGACCTACAAAAACGGAAGGTGCTACAACTAACCCAGGTCTCATCCATCGCCTCACAAATAGCTGAGGTTAACTACAAATTGCTCACCAGATGGCACTACACCCCTGTGAAGTTACACAGGATGTTTCCTGACAACTCCCCGTTATGCTGGAGGAATTGTGGGTTCCGGGCCACTCATGCACACATATGGTGGTCATGCCCCGTTATCAAGCCGTTCTGGTCGAATGTCATCCAGATTATTCAACGTATTTCTGGCACCCTCCTCCCCGATGAACCCTGGGCCATTCTCTTCCATGCTACTATAGACCCTGTGGGCCGATACAAACGCTCTATCATCCCACACCTGCTGAACACAGCTAAGGCACTGATACCTGCCCTGTGGGGCCAATCAAAGACTCCGTCACTGAAAAGTTGGATGCGTAAAATCGAGGCAGTTTACCTCATGGAGGACATCACTCATGCCAATAAGAATTCCTCGCAAAAAACCCTCTTGACTTGGTCTTGTTGGAAAGAATTTACCTCCACTACATTTTACGCAGATATCTTAGCGCAGCCCCACTGAGCAGCGCAAACTAAGTTTCTACATGCCACCACGCGAGCCACCGTACCCCCACCCTCTTTCTCCCCTCCTTGACCCTCCTCTCCTTCTCTTCCCCCCCCCCCCCCCTTTTTACACTCTCTTGCCTTTTTCTGTTATCTCTCAGTTTCTGTGATAGACAACATGATACCTGGTCCTTGAATCAGAGCTGTGTACTTTGCTCATTATCTCTTGAATGCTTTTCGGTTTTGTTTTTGTGTTTTTTCTTGTTTGTTTTTCTTCACTGGCACTTCCGTTATTGCTTTACTGTGTTTGCCCTAAGATGCTCTGATGCTAATTACTAATCCTGTCCCCTGGTTTATGGGACTGGGTGCTGTATGTGGATTTAACAGTATATGTTTGTTGTTTATCTTTAATAAACATTTATTAAACAAAAAAATGAGCCCTAACAATTAGCCAAGGTAGTTACTCCTGGCAGGCAAATTTAGGAGAAACCCTGCCTAAACTACAGAGTGCTACAATTTACACTGCAGGGTTTTGCTTGGCATCCGACTTTGCGCGCCTCAGACTCATTGGCCTGTATTTTAAGTCACGTGATGACTATCAATTAGTAAATAAACATGTAATTTTGCTTCAGCCAAATATGCATATTATGGTTCTGTGCCCACCATGGATTATCAGCGTCATTTTTGGAGACTGAAAGAAAGCAGCTGGAAAAATCCAACACTGGCAACTGAAGCTTTACCCACAACTGGTTCGCTAAGGGGTGGTTGGGCATAGGGCTGTCTTAATGACTGTTCACACCTGGGCACTGCATGGGGGGCCCCTGCACTTTCCCCAAGGAAGCTGCTCCTTGAGCCCATGCTGCCCCAAAATTGGGGGCCCCATGATGGCACTGAGAGTGATGGATACACAGGGGAGTCAGGCTGGCAGCGGTGGGCCATGCTGTATAGAAAGACACTTATTATTTCCCAGCTAGCAGGGATGGGTGGGGCTGGAGCGCCAGTGATGCTCTGACCCCGCCCCATGAAGCTTGAATGCTCGGGACTCGGGGGCTGCGGGTAGGATCTGGAGTGGGAGCTGCTGAGTCGGCAGCACTGAGAGCCCACTTGCGGAAGTAGCATTGTGGATGGTGTCATGGTGAGCCCAACTGTCCAGTACTGTTCACACTGAAGGACTTGAAATGCCTGGAGGGATTCTCCCTCCTCCATCCCTCCTTCTGCCTGCATAACTTGCTTGGTATAGGAGAGTCCTTGTCCCAGTGCTGGAGGTGGGCACATAGCCAAAAGTTTACATGCACTGTATCTCCACTGGAAATGTGGGTACTACATGGATGGAATAATGGTGCTGGGGGATATCAAGGGTGTATGGGGGATAACAACACTGAGGGGGGATCTGGGGTGTATAGGGGGTAGAAATGCTTGGGGTATCTTGGGTGTCTATAATGCTAGGGGTATCATAGATGTAGAGAGGCCACAGTGTGGGGGTATCAGGGATGTATACAAGGAGTATCTTATGGTATATGGTAACAGTGCTGGGGGAATATCTAGGGTGCAGAGAGGGGTCAGAGTGCTGGGGGATATCTGGGACGTAGAGGGGTCAGAGTGCTGGGGGGATATCTGGAATGTAGAGGGGTCAGAGTGCTGGGGGGATATCTAGGGATGTAGAGGGGTCAGAGTGCTGGAGGGATATCTGGGGTATAGATGGGTCAGAGTGCTGGAGGGATATCTGAAGTGCAGAGGGGTCAGAGTGCTGGGGGGATATCTGGGGTGTAGAGGGATCAGAGTGCTGGGGGGATATCTAGGGATGTAGAGGGTTCAGAGTGCTGGGGGATATCTGGGGTGTAGAGAGGGATCAGAGTGCTGGGGGGATATCTGGGGTGTAGAGGGGTCAGAGTGCTGGAGGGATATCTGGGATGTAGAGGGGTCAGAGTGCTGGGGGGATATCTGGGATGTAGAGGGGTCAGAGTGCTGGGGGATATCTGGGGTGTAGAGGGGTCAGAGTGCTGGGGGATATCTAGGGTGTAGAGGGGTCAGAGTGCTGGAGGGATATCTGGGGTATAGATGGGTCAGAGTGCTGGAGGGATATCTGAAGTGCAGAGGGGTCAGAGTGCTGGGGGGATATCTGGGGTGTAGAGGGGTCAGAGTGCTGGGGGGATATCTAGGGATGTAGAGGGGTCAGAGTGCTGGGGGGATATCTGGGGTGTAGAGGGGTCAGAGTGCTGGGAGGATATCTAGGGTGTAAAGGGGTCAGAGTGCTGGGGGATATCTGGCATGTAGAGAGGGATCAGAGTGCTGGGGCGATATCTGGGGTGTAGAGGGGTCAGATTGCTGGGGGGATATCTAGGGTGTAGAGGGGTCAGAGTGCTGGGGATATCTGGGGTATAGATGGGTCAGAGTGCTGGGGGGATATCTGGGGTGTAGAGAGGGATCAGACTGCTGGGGGGATATCTGGGGTGTAGAGGGATCAGAGTGCTGGGGGGATATCTGGGGTGTAGTGGGGTCAGAGTGCTGGGGGATATCTAGGGTGTAGAGGGGTCAAAGTGATGAGGGATATCTGGGGTGTAGAGAGGGATCAGAGTGCTGGGGGGATATCTGGGGTGTAGAGGGGTCAGAGTGCTGGAGGGATATCTGGGATGTAGAGGGGTCAGAGTGCTGGGGGATACCTGGGATGTAGAGGGGTCAGAGTGCTGGGGGATATCTGGGGTGTAGAGGGGTCAGAGTGCTGGGGGATATCTAGGGTGTAGAGGGGTCAGAGTGCTGGAGGGATATCTGGGGTATAGATGGGTCAGAGTGCTGGAGGGATATCTGAAGTGCAGAGGGGTCAGAGTGCTGGGGGGATATCTGGGGTGTAGAGGGGTCAGAGTGCTGGGGGGATATCTAGGGATGTAGAGGGTTCAGAGTGCTGGGGGATATGTGGGGTGTAGAGAGGGATCAGAGTGCTGGGGGGATATCTGGGGTGTAGAGGGGTCAGAGTGCTTGGGGGATATCTGGGGTGTAGAAGGGCCAGAGTGCTGGGGGATATCTGGGGTGTAGAGGGGTCAGATTGCTGGGGGGATATCTGGAGTGTAGAGAGGGGTCAGAGTGCTGGGGGGATATCTGGGGTGTAGAGGGGTCAGAGTGCTGGGAGGATATCTAGGGTGCAAAGGGGTTAGAGTGCTGGGGGATATCTGGCTTGTAGAGAGGGATCAGAGTGCTGGGGCGATATCTGGGGTGTAGAGGGGTCAGATTGCTGGGGGGATATCTAGGGTGTAGAGGGGTCAGAGTGCTAGGGATATCTGGGGTATAGATGGGTCAGAGTGCTGGGGGGATATCTGGGGTGTAGAGAGGGATCAGTTTGCTGGGGGGATATCTGGGGTGTAGAGGGATCAGAGTGCTGGGGGGATATCTGGGGTGTAGTGGGGTCAGAGTGCTGGGGGATATCTAGGGTGTAGAGGGGTCAAAGTGATGAGGGATATCTGGGGTGTAGAGAGGGATCAGAGTGCTGGGGGGATATCTGGGGTGTAGAGGGGTCAGAGTGCTGGAGGGATATCTGGGATGTAGAGAGGGGTCAAAGTGCTGGGGGATATCTGGGATGTAGAGGGGTCAGAGTGCTGGGGGATATCTGGGGTGTAGAGGGGTCAGAGTGCTGGGGGATATCTAGGGTGTAGAGGGGTCAGAGTGCTGGAGGGATATCTGGGGTATAGATGGGTCAGAGTGCTGGAGGGATATCTGAAGTGCAGAGGGGTCAGAGTGCTGGGGGGGATATCTGGAGTGTAGAGGGGTCAGAGTGCTGGGGGGATATCTAGGGATGTAGAGGGTTCAGAGTGCTGGGGGATATGTGGGGTGTAGAGAGGGATCAGAGTGCTGGGGGATATCTAGGGTGTAGAGGGGTCAGAGTGCTGGAGGGATATCTGGGGTATAGATGGGTCAGAGTGCTGGAGGGATATCTGAAGTGCAGAGGGGTCAGAGTGCTGGGGGGATATCTGGGGTGTAGAGGGGTCAGAGTGCTGGGGGGATATCTAGGGATGTAGAGGGTTCAGAGTGCTGGGGGATATGTGGGGTGTAGAGAGGGATCAGAGTGCTGGGGGGATATCTGGGGTGTAGAGGGGTCAGAGTGCTTGGGGGATATCTGGGGTATAGATGGGTCAGAGTGCTGGAGGGATATCTGAAGTGCAGAGGGGTCAGAGTGTTGGGGGGATATCTGGGGTGTAGAGGGGTCAGAGTGCTGGGGGGATATCTAGGGATGTAGAGGGTTCAGAGTGCTGGGGGGTATGTGGGGTGTAGAGAGGGATCAGAGTGCTGGGGGGATATCTGGGGTGTAGAGGGGTCAGAGTGCTTGGGGGATATCTGGGGTGTAGAAGGGCCAGAGTGCTGGGGGATATCTGGGGTGTAGAGGGGTCAGATTGCTGGGGGGATATCTAGAGTGTAGAGAGGGGTCAGAGTGCTGGGGGGATATCTGGGGTGTAGAGGGGTCAGAGTGCTGGGAGGATATCTAGGGTGTAAAGGGGTTAGAGTGCTGGGGGATATCTGGCATGTAGAGAGGGATCAGAGTGCTGGGGCGATATCTGGGGTGTAGAGGGGTCAGATTGCTGGGGGGATATCTAGGGTGTAGAGGAGTCAGAGTGCTAGGGATATCTGGGGTATAGATGGGTCAGAGTGCTGGGGGGATATCTGGGGTGTAGAGAGGGATCAGTTTGCTGGGGGGATATCTGGGGTGTAGAGGGATCAGAGTGCTGGGGGGATATCTGGGGTGTAGTGGGGTCAGAGTGCTGGGGGATATCTAGGGTGTAGAGGGGTCAAAGTGATGAGGGATGTCTGGGGTGTAGAGAGGGATCAGAGTGCTGGGGGGATATCTGGGGTGTAGAGGGGTCAGAGTGCTGGAGGGATATCTGGGATGTAGAGGGGTCAGAGTGCTGGGGGATATCTGGGGTGTAGAGGGGTCAGAGTGCTGGGGGATATCTAGGGTGTAGAGGGGTCAGAGTTCTAGGGGGATATCAGGGGTGTAGAGAGGGGTCAGAGTGCTGGGGGGATATCGGGGGTGTAGAGGGGTCAGAGTGTTGGGGGGATATCTGGGGTGTAGAGGGGTCAGAGTGCTGGGGGGATATCTAGGGTGTAGAGGGGTCAGAGTGCTTGGGGATATGGGGGGTGTAGAGGGGTCAGAGTGCTAGGGGGATATCTGGGGTGTAGAGGGGTCAGAGTGTTGGGGGGATATCGGGGGTGTAGAGGGGTCAGAGTGCTGGGGGATATCTGGGTGTAGAGGGGTCAGAGTGCTGGGGATATCTGGGGTGTAGAGGGGTCAGAGTGCTGGGGATATCTGGGGTGTAGAGAGGTCAGAATGCTGGGGGGATATCTGGGGTGTAGAGGGGTCAGAGTGCTGGGGAGATATCTGAAGTGTAGAGGGGTCAGAGTGCTGGGGGGATATCTGGGGTGTACAGGGGTCAGAGTGCTGGGGGGGATATCGGGGGTGTAGAGGGGTCAGAGTGCTGGAGGGATATCTAATTTGCAGAGGGGTCAGAGTGCTGGGGGGATATCTAGAATGTAGAGGGGTCAGAGTGCTGGGGGGATATCTAGGATGTAGAGGGGTCAGAGTGCTGGAGGGATAGCTGAGGTGCAGAGGGGTCAGAGTGATGGGGGATATCTGGGGTGTAGAGAGGGATCAGGGTGCTGGGGAGATATTTGGGGTGTAGAGGGGTCAGAGTGCTGGGGGGAAATCTGGGGTGTAGAGGGGTCAGAGTGCTGGGGGGGATCTGGGGTGTGAGGGGGTCAGATTACTGGGGGGATTTCTGGGATGTAGAGGGGTCACAGTGCTGGGGAGGCATCATTCTAGCAGATATATTAAATGCACAGGACAGCTTTGTTACTTTATGTATGTAGTATTGTTTCTTTGCTATACAGAATGATTGTTCATATAGTTAATGCAAAGCTCCACCCAAAAGGGAAAGCTCCACTTGTCTGCCTCCTACCTACTTGATGTTTGTTTACCTGCGCTGTGTCCATTTTAGGGGCCCCAGTGCATTACTTTGCCTAGGGGCCCATGATGCTATTACAGTGGTTGTAAACTCTTATAAACCACTTTGACCTACAGGTAAGCCTAGATTAAGGCTTACCTGTAGGTCAAAGAAATATCTCCTAAACCTACACTGTTTAGGAGATATTTGCAAAAAGACACACTGAGATGCCGTTAGTGGCGGCTCCTGTGCACATGCACGGGAGTGATGTCATCGCTGCTCCGGCGCTGTGAGTGGCCGGAGCAGCGATACTCGGAAGAAGATGGAGGCTCTGTGCTACAGGGGACAGCGGTGACATCACTGGCTCCTGTGTCAGGTAAGTGACACATAATGGGCTAGCTCATTATGCTTTACCTTTGCAGGGAGACAAAGAGGAAGTAAACCCATCAGGGTTTACTTCCTCTTTAAGATGGCCCTGGTTGGGCAGATTGAAAAATTCCCATAGACACATAATCATCTTGTTATCCAAATTTAATCCGACAGATCTTTCAAAGATTATCTAGGGAAACCTTTATGTTGTTCACTTAGAAGGTAAGAATCAGAATCCACACTGTAATTAGCATACCAAGCTGACGTTGGAATTTCAGCTTTGAAGCTGCTCACTAGTCGGGACAGGGGCATGCTGGGTACAGCAAAGAATTCTAACCTACTATTGCATCACACTTTTAAAGCTATTGGCAGATGCTAACAATTACCTAACCACATTTTTTGTGATGGGGGATTTTTAATGGAAAGGGTCTGTTGCTGTTATTTTTCGAGGACAGATAAAACAAAAGAAAGTCGCAGAAGGAAATATGACGTTTGATTCACACTGAAAAGATTACAGCAACAATTTCTCTTTCTATTTTCAGTCATAGCGATAATGTATTCTGAAAAGAAAGAAGAGGGAAAAAAGATATTTTTAATTAACACCACTTTCTGACTTTTGGATATTTTCCTAAGAAAAAAAAAACTGTTAAAAACATTATATTACCCATGGGGAAAATAAGGAATAAACTCAGAGGAGTCCATTTTTAGCAAAGTTTTGCCAGTTATTAATATTTAAACATCTTGTAATGATTACTGCTGTTTAGGTGAATTAGCTTAGCTGTCTGAATTAACTCATATATTTACTTTTTTGCACATTTAATAAAGTAGTTTGCAGGAAGAGTACAGAGAACCTTTCACTTGGGTCCCTACCCAAAAGCACCATGGATGAATTTACCATAATCACATGGACATACATACATACAGTTTAGGGTCAGTTTGGCCAAAGTCCAAGGGAGTCCAAAGTAAAGGGAAATTTGAATTGTTTTTGGTTAATTTGTTTTAAAGGTATACTTTTATTTTAGGTATGTCGATTTTTGGACACTGCTCACAGAACTTTCTGGATTGTTAAGACGACAGCTCAGCAGTAGCTGTTCACATTTGGTCAATTTCACTCTGAAGCCTCCATGTGGAGCCCTATGAACTAAAGACAAGGAAGGGGTTTGTCTCTCTTTTGACTCCTTCAGCTGCGTGTGTTCTCAATAGGGCTGAACAGCAGGAGATCAAATTGCACTCTTTTTCAGAATAGAAGCAAAGAGACACAGAAAACATGTAGCCATTTAGCAGACTCTAGAGTCTTTTTTCTTTTTTTTTGAACGTAAAAAAAATATATATATGCACATACTACTTGTCTTTATCAATCCAGGATGAATTTATAGCTTATTACCCATGCAAATATGGGAAAAGCAATTCCATTATGATTGTGCCTTTTTTGACATTGTACGCTTTCACATGTTTCTGTTGTTATAACTAGGTCTTAAGCCTTGTACACACGGTCGGAGAATCCGTCGGAATGTGTCCTATCGGACCGTGTCGTCGGATAATCCGACTGTGTGTGGTATGCATCGGACTGATTCTGTCCGAATCTCCCTCGGACCCAATTTTCCAACATGTTGGAAAATGTTGGAAATATTTCCCGACCAACTGGGCCGGTCGGACCTAATCCGATCATGTGTAGAGCATTTTGATCGGACCAAGTGCCACGCATGCTCAGATCAAGCTCCTACATCAAAGCTTTTGGCTACTAGCCTGAATGTAGTCCCCACGTTCTGAAAGATCGGATTTTTCACCAACTTTGTCCGACCGTGTGTATGCAACAGTTTCGGACAAGATCCGACGGACAAAATCCGACGGGCAGAATCCGACGGATTTGGTTGTGGAAATCTCCAACCGTGTGTACAGGGGCTTAGTGTAGCTATTCCCTGTGCTGTACTTTGTACAGATAGACTCGCATGCTGTGGCTGTAGTTTGTAGTTTCATAGCTGATCAATTCCCCTATGTTCATGTGTTCATTCACTCAGCTTGTCCCTATTCGCCACAGGGCTAAGATAGCTTCCTGTTCTGAGTCACATGGTGAACAATGCATGCTTAACCATCTGCATCTGTGTTACAAAACAAATGTGATTGTGCTAATGTAATGAAAATAAAATAAAATCTTCCAGCTGCACAGTGAGCTCTCTGTATGTCTGGGAATGCTCTGCCTGTTTATAGCTGCGTCAGATCTAAATACTTTGTAGCTCTCACCTGCAAAGCAGGTTTCTTTACTGGAAGTGTCAGTTCTTAGACTACAGAGGTCGTGCATTAACCTGTGCAGTACTATGTTGCATGCCTCATGTTTGAGTGTAAACATAAACTGGTAACACTGGAATGTGATTTACTCTACTGTAGACTGTGCACAAGGCAACAAATAACACCATTAAACTCCATGATCAATGCAGGCAAAAAATACAAGGAAGGTATACAATGCCTTTTAAAGCGGTCGTAAAGTCCACTTTTTCATCTGCACCTACAGGTAAGCCTATAATAAGGCTTACCTGTAGGTACAGTGAATATCTCCTTAAAGCGGGATTCCACCCTAAAGTGGAACCTCCGCTGATCGGATCCCTCCCCCCCTCCGGTGTTACAATTGACACCTTTCAGGGGGGAGGGGGGTGGAGATACCTGTCAAAGACAGGTATTTACACCCACTTCCGGGCATAGACTCCCGTGGGAGTCTACGCCATTTCCTGCCCTGCCGCGCTGTCTGCTGGGACACACACGGGTCCCAGTGACAGCGCGGAGATTTCCTATTGCGCGACACGACTCGCGCATGCGCAGTAGGGAACCGGGAAGTGAAGCCGATTCGCTTCACTTCCTGATTCCCTCACCTAGAATGGTGGTGGCAGCAGCCGAGAGCCGAGCGATCGATCGGCCTCGGCTGCCGGCATCGCTGGAACCCGGGACAGGTGAGTGTCCATTTATTAAAAGTCAGCAGCTGTAGTATTTATAGCTGCTGGCTTTTAATAATTTTTTTTTGGTGGAATCCCTCTTTAACCACTTCAGCTCCAGAAGGATTTGCCCCCTTAATCACCAGGCCATTTTTTGCAATACGGCTGTCACGTACCTGGTGGTAGAGCCCGACTTGCAGGAGGAGACCTCTCTTGCGGCTCCCACTCAAGGGCCCTGGTAGTGTATACAGGTAACACAAGAGTCAAGAGGGGCACGAGTGTCTGGCAGGATCAACAGCTGGATCAGGGAATGACTGGAATCGGAGGGAAACAGGATCAGCAGGCAGGTGCAGGAAGCTGAAGCAGAGCGGCAGGCAGAGAGGCTGGACCAGGACACCAATGCAGGAACTCTGGCAGAGGCAGGACTTCAGGCAGGTGCTGGAACCACTACTGGAGGTAGAGGAGCAGACGGCACGGGAACAGGAGGCTGGAAGCAGAGCAGTCAGACAAGCCGGGTCGGAGGTCAGACGGTCAGCAAAGGTACCAAGGATCAAGCAGGTGGATGGTCGGACGAGCCGGGTTGGTAAACGGGCAGGCAGCAAGGCACCGAAGGATCAAGCAGAGGGGAGGTCAGGCAGGCCGGGGTCAGATGCAGGCGGATAGCAGGAGCAGTAAGTAAACAAGCCGGGTCAACAGAAGGCAGGTTCTCAGAATCAGGGTACTCGCACGCTGTAGATCAGACAGCAAGAACTGGATGTGACCAACTGAGTTAAATAGCCCGCCTGGCACACATGCGCGCACGACCGCAGGCGCGCATCCGCGGACACGCGGCGGAAGGTCCGGACTGACCACTGCTGCCAGGATCCTCGTGATATTGCCCCCCCTCAAGGGGCAGTCTCCGGATGCCCAACTGGGCCCATCTTTCAGGTTGCAATCTCCTGAAAGCTTGGATTAAAGTCTTTGCATGGATATTCTCCACAGGCTCCCAAGAATTCTCCTCCGGGCCATAGCCTTTCCATTTAATTAAAAATTGAGCTTGGTTATTCCTTTTCCTACAATCCAGGATAGCTTCAACTTCAAATTCCTCCTCCCCATTCACTATTACAGGATCCGGAGGATTCACATTCCGGTCAGGAAAAGGATTGGGGACAAAGGGTTTCAACAGGGAGATGTGAAAAACAGGGTGGATTTTGAGTGAATCCGGGAGCTCCAGCTCATAAGCCACCTTGTTAATTCTCCTCTTTACAGGGAAAGGGCCCAGGAATTTGGGACCCAATTTCCTGGAAGGACAAGACAATCTAAGGTTCGCAGAGGATAACCATACACGATCACCTGGTTCGAGCAACAATTCACCCCGCTTCTTCCTGTCGAACACTTCCTTATTCTGCTCCTGGGATCTTGCCATGGTCTTCTGTAATAATTGGTTGTTCGAGGAGAAAAAATTTATAGTTTCCAAGACTGCTGGCACAGAACATTCGGGAATGGAATTAGGAAGGAAAGCTGGATGAAAACCATAATTAGCAAAAAACGGACTTTGCTTGGTAGCAGAATGCATGGAATTGTTATAAGCAAATTCGGCCAACGGAAGCAGTGTGATCCAGTCATCTTGAGAAAAGGATAAAAAACAACGCAGGTATTGCTCGAGGGTCTGATTGGTCCTCTCGGTCTGACCATTCGTCTGAGGATGGTAAGCGGTGGAGAATGATAGCGGAATTCCCAGGACTTTACACAGCGTTTTCCAAAACAGCGAGGTAAATTGCACTCCGCGGTCAGAAACTATATTGGTTGGGATTCCATGAAGTCGAATTATTTCCCTGATAAACATCTGGGCAGTCTCGGAAGCAGAGGGGGTACCCTTCATCGCAATGAAATGGGCCATTTTAGACAGCCGATCTACCACCACAAAGATGGCAGTATGCCCAGCTGCAGGGGGTAGATCGACAATGAAGTCCATAGACAACATCTTCCAAGGCCTGTCTGGAATGGGCAGAGGTTTCAGTAACCCCCAGGCTCTGGACCTACGGGTTTTGCTCCGAGCACAGGTGGTGCAGGACTCCACGTAACTCCT
The DNA here is from genome assembly GCF_037356315.1 of Lithobates pipiens. Classification (NCBI taxonomy): domain Eukaryota; kingdom Metazoa; phylum Chordata; class Amphibia; order Anura; family Ranidae; genus Lithobates; species Lithobates pipiens. The sequence continues at coordinate 138,501,185 of NW_027507718.1, forward strand.
ACAGTCCTTAAGTACTTGGGGCCACCAGAAAGTACGCTGGACAAGATCAGCAGTCTTGTAGGCACCAAAGTGCCCTGCTAGTGCATGATCATGGCAAAGTTCGAGAATGGCCACCCGTAAGCATTCGGGTACAAAGATTTTGCTGCCGTACCAAAACAGTCCATCCCTGACCTGTAACTCAGTTCCCACGGTGGGTGTTGACCCCATGGAAGCTTGTTTCAACAGCGAGAGCAGATCTTCCTGTAGCAGGAGAAAGTTCCCTGGGGCCAGGATAGTGTCAGGGGGCGAAGTTTCTTCGGATTTGTGAAACATCCTAGAGAGGGCATCGGGTTTCGTGTTCTTGGAGCCGGGCCGGTAAGTAACATGGAATGAGAACCTGGAAAAGAACAAGGCCCACCTAGCTTGTCGCGGTCTCAGCCTCTTTGCAGACTTCAGGTATTCCAGGTTCTTGTGATCTGTGTAGATCAGGATAGGATGAGCAGCTCCTTCTAACAGGTTTCGCCATTCTTCCAGGGCAGATTTTATGGCCAGTAATTCGCGATCACCTACGTCATAATTTCTCTCCGCGGGGGACAGCTTTCGGGAAAAGAAGGCAACTGGAAAAAGTAAAGCTTTGGTACCTTGTCGTTGGGAGAGGACAGCTCCAACAGCAATTTCAGAGGCGTCTACTTCCAGGACAAATGGTAGAGAAGAATCGGGATGTTTTAAGACATCCGCGGAGGTAAACAGTCTCTTGAGGGACTCGAAAGCAACTTGAGCTTCCGGGGACCAATGAAAACGCACCCCTTGCTTGGTTAGTTGCGTGATTGGGCAGATGATAGCGGAGAACCCCTTGATAAATTTCCTGTAAAAATTGGCGAAGCCAACAAAACGTTGGACCCCTTTCTTGTCAGTGGGAGCTGGCCAGTCAAGAATTACAGAAATCTTTTGTGGATCCATCCTTATTCCTTCTACAGAAATAACTAGGCCCAGAAATGAGATACTTTCTTGTTCAAAAGCACATTTTTCAGCCTTAGCGTACAGCCCGTGTTGCCGGAGCCGGTAAAGGACACATTTAACATGTTTGCGATGAGAGTCCAGAGAAGGGGAAAAAATGAGGATATCGTCAAGGTAGACAATGACAAAAAAGTCTAAATAGTCCCGGAAGACATCATTAATGAAATACTGGAAGGTAGCGGGAGCATTGCACAATCCGAAGGGCATCACCAGATATTCGAAATGCCCAAAGCGGGTACGAAAAGCTGTCTTCCACTCATCCCCACTTCTGATACGAACCAGATTGTAGGCCCCTCTGAGATCCAGCTTAGTGAAGGTAGAGGCAGTTCCCAGTCTCTGAAATAATTCTGGTACCAGAGGAAGCGGGTATCGATTCTTTACTGTTATCTTATTTAACTCTCTGTAGTCAACACAGGGCCGGAGGGTATGGTCTTTCTTTTCCACAAAGAACCCTGCCTGCACCCGCTGGGGAAGTGGAGGGTCGAATGAAGCCTTTCTTCAGGTTTTCGTCTATGTACATTTTCAGGGTCTCCTGTTCCAGTTCGGTCAGTGGAAAGATCCTGCCAAAGGGAATTTCAGCCCCGGGAAGGAGTTCAATGGGGCAGTCATATGCCCGATGGGGCGGCAGAGTTTCCGCCCCCTTCTTACTGAAGACGTCTAGGTAGTCATGATATACTTCAGGAACTGCTTGGCGAAGCTCAGAATCAGAGTCCAGACATAGTAAGGCAGAGGATTCGCCAGGATTCTTCAGGAGACAGTACTGCTGGCAATAAGGAGAGAAAAGTGTGATCTCCCCGGTCACCCAGTTTATAGCAGGGTTATGGGCCTGCAACCATGGCATGCCAAGGATGAATGGAAACAAAGGAGATGGGATAATGTCCAAGCGAAGCAGTTCCTGATGCAGATTGGAGACAGAAACTGAAAGGGGGGTAGTCTCTTGCGTAACTGGTCCAGATTTTATTGCTGAGCCATCGGCCAGGTGGATATAGAGTCCTTGAGCCTTGTACAGCAAAGGGATTTGGTGTTTACTGGCAAAAGAAGAGTCCATGAATTAGCTACAAGCCCCCGAGTCAATGATAGCGGGGAACTGCAAAGTCCTTCCTGGGAACTGCAACGAGACAGAAAGGGTGAGGTGAGAAGAGGTCTTAAGCCAAGCAGAAGTAGAGCCAGACGAGACAGACATGCACTTACGGAGCTTGGCAGGACAGTTCCTGACATAGTGCCCAGGTTCCCCGCAGTAAAGGCACGAGTTGTTGACCCGACGACGTTGGCGTTCCTCCATCGTGAGAGCAGGGCGAAGGACTCCGAGCTGCATAGGTTCAGAAGTATCAGGTGCTGGAACAGGACTAGGAGTGGGAGCCGGATGAGAGTAGTTAGGTACCTGAGGCAGCATCCAGGAGGGACGAGTAGACCCAACACCTCTTTCAGCTCTTCGCTCCCTCAGCCATCGATCAATTTGAATGGCCAGATTAATCAGGGCATCCAGAGTTTGTGGGACTCCCACACGAGCCAGTTCATCTTTCAGTGGGTCTGAGAGCCCCATACGAAACTGGTAACGAAGGGCCGCATCATTCCAGTCCGTATCTGTACTCCAACGGTGGAACTCAGCGACATAGTCCTCTACGGCCCTACGCCCCTGTTGAAGGGTATGCAGGGCGGCTTCGGCCATGGCGGAGAGTTGAGGGTCCTCGTAGAGCTGGGCCATCGTATCAAAGAAGGTGGTCAGGTTGGTTAGGACCTCTGCATTCTGTTCCAGCAAACGATGAGCCCAAGCTTGAGGATCTCCCAGGAGCAAGGACACCACAAATCCCACCTTGGTGGCCTCAAGTGAGAAGGTGCGAGGCTGTAGGGCAAAGTACAGTTCACAAGAGTTCCGGAATGCTCTGAATTTACTTCGCTCTCCAGAAAACTTTTCAGGCGTGGGAACCCTGGGTTCGGGAGGCAACATTACCACTGTCGGAGAAGAGGTGCTGGAGACGGCAGCGGACGGAAGAGGCCCCTGAGCGGTTGTGGGTGAAGTGAGAGCTTGGATCTTTTCCTCCAAACGAGTGTATCCCTCCTGGAGACTCTTAACAGCCTGGGTGAGGCCAGCCAGATGCAAACAAAGTTCGTCCATGGGAGAGGCTCCCTGCGCGGGCTCGGACATGGCTGTCTGATACTGTCACGTACCTGGTGGTAGAGCCCGACTTGCAGGAGGAGACCTCTCTTGCGGCTCCGACTCAAGGGCCCTGGTAGTGTATACAGGTAACACAAGAGTCAAGAGGGGCACGAGTGTCTGGCAGGATCAACAGCTGGATCAGGGAATGACTGGAATCGGAGGGAAACAGGATCAGCAGGCAGGTGCAGGAAGCTGAAGCAGAGCGGCAGGCAGAGAGGCTGGACCAGGACACCAATGCAGGAACTCTGGCAGAGGCAGGACTTCAGGCAGGTGCTGGAACCACTACTGGAGGTAGAGCAGCAGACGGCGCCGGAACAGGAGGCTCGAAGCAGAGCAGTCAGACAAGCCGGGTCGGAGGTCAGACGGTCAGCAAAGGTACCAAGGATCAAGCAGGTGGATGGTCGGACGAGCCGGGTCGGTAAACGGACAGGCAGCAAGGCACCGAAGGATCAAGCAGAGGGGAGGTCAGGCAGGCCGGGGTCAGATGCAGGCGGATAGCAGGAGCAGTAAGTAAACAAGCCGGGTCAACAGGTCACAGAAGGCAGGTTCTCAGAATCAGGGTACTCGCACGCTGTAGATCAGACAGCAAGAACTGGATGTGACCAACTGAGTTAAATAGCCCGCCTGGCGCCAACGAGCGCACACACACGCGCACCCGAGCACGGACGCGCACGCGCGCACGACCGCACGCGCGCACCCGCGCACGGACGCACCCGCGCACGGACGCACGCGCGCGGGCGCGCATCTGCGGACGCGCGGCGGAAGGTCCGGACTGACCACTGCTGCCAGGATCCTCGTGACAACGGCACTGCGTTGCTTTAACTGACAAATGCGTGGTCATGCAGCGATGTACCCAAACAACTTTGATGTCCTTTTTTTTTACAAATAGAGCTTTCTTTTGGTTCAGCGCTGCACTTTTTTTGCACCTTAGTATCTTGAGTTTTTGTATTCAGACTCCAGTGTTAGCTGCTTTTTATCTACATCATTTACAATCAATTAACATCATTTTTAGCGCAGCGTTAATCCTCTTTTGTTTTTTTTACCATTTCTTTTGGTGGTATTTGATCACCTCTGTGGTTTTTATTTTTGTGTGTTATAAACAAAAAAATAGCGACAATTTTGAATTTTTTTTATATTTTTTTACTTTTTGCTATAATGAATATCCCCCCAAAAATATAAAAAAACAAATTTCTTCCTCAGTTTAGGGCGATATGTATTTTTCTACATATTTTTGGTAAAAAAAATTGCAATAAGCTTATATTGATTGGTTTGCGCAAGAGTTATAGCGTCTACAAAATAGGGGACATATTTAGTGGCCGGCATACAGCTACGACGATTTGCCCAGGAGAACCAACCTGCCGCAGTATAACTGCAGTGGCTGGTCCGCTAGTGGTTAAAGTGCACCGTTTAGGACTGGGCTTATTCTGACACATTTCATATACATGTAAAAATCAGCATGTTAGGTGTTGCAATTTTTTATGTCACAAGATATTTGCACAGTGGGTTTTTTAAATGCTATTTTTTCCACTTGCCGCCCGCCCTATAGCAAATAGACGGTGGCAAAGTGGTTGCATAATCCTGACCGGACGTCATATGACGTGATCAGGATTATGAGCCGCTGCGCGCCCCCGGGGGCGCGCATCGCGGCGATCGTTGTTGCGGGGTGTCAGTCTGACACCCGGCAACTACGATCTCGGTAAAGAGTCTCCGACGGAGACTCTTTACCACGTGATCAGCCGTGTCCAATCACGGCTGATCACAGTGTAAATAGGAAAAGCCGGTGATCGGCTTTTCCTCACTCGCGTCTGTCAGACGCGAGTAGAGGAGAGCTGATCGGCTGCTCCTCTGACAGGGGGGGTCTGTGCTGATCGATTATCAGCACAGCCCCCCCGAGGATGCCCACACTGGACCACCAGGGACGCCACCAGACCACCAGGGATGCCAAGGACAAGGTATGCCACCCTAGACCACCAGGGATTCCAGTCAGTGCCACAATGGATGCCAATCAGTGCCCATAATGGATGCCAATCAGTGCCCACAATGGGCATCACTGATTGGCATGCATTATTGATTGGCACTGATTGGCATCCATTAGTACAATATATTATAATACAATGCCGCCTATCAGTTCCCATCTGTGCCGCCTATCAGTGCCTACCCATGCCCACCTGTGCCGCCTACCCATGCCCACCTGTGCCACCTACCCATGCCCACCTTTGCCGACTAACCCATGCCCACCTGTGCCGACTAACCCATGCCCACCTGTGCCACCTATCCATGCCCATCCATGCCAATCCGTGCCAGCTATCAGTGCCAATTTGTGCCACCTATCAGTGCCCATCCGTGTCGCCCATCAGTGCCGCCTATCAGTGCCACATATCGGTGTCCATCAATGCCACCTCATCAGTGCCACTTCATTGGTGCCACCTCATCGGTGCCCATCAGTGCCGCCTTATCATTGCCCATCAGTGTAACCCCATCAGTGCCCATCAGTGAAGGAGAAAACGTACTTATTTGCAAAGTTTTGAAACGAAAACAAAAAAAAACATTTTTTTTTTCAAAATTTTCAGTATTTTTTTATTTGTTTCGCAAAAAATAAAAACCGCAGAGGTGATCAAATACCACCAAAAGAAAGCTCTATTTGTGGGGAAAAAATGATAAAAATTTCATTTGGGTACAGTGTAGCATGACCGCGCAATTGTCATTCAAAGTGCGACAGCGCTGAAAGCTCAAAATTGGTCTGGGCAGGAAGGTGTTTAAGTGCCTGGTATTGAAGTGGTTAAAAATACTTCGATTCATTTTACTGCACACAAACACAACGTAACACCCTACTGATTGTTAAAATATAAAAGATGATGTCGAGTAAATAGTATCTATTTACTCGATACTAACATGCAACACTTTCAAATTTTTGCGCACCCATGGAGTGGCGACAAATTACAGTACTTAAAAATCTCCACAGGCAACACTTTTGAAGCCTTTACAGGTTACCAGTTTAGAGTTACACAGGATGTCTGGTGCTAAAAATATTGCTTTAGCTCTGACATTCGTGGCAATACCTCACATGTGTGGTGCAATTGCCGTTTCCATATATGTGCAGGACCAACTTACATGTTGGGGGGGGGGGGGGGCACTTTAATCTTTTTTATTTTATTTCCCATTTTTTGATGAAGAACATCCCTTGTGATAGCAATAAGAATGACTAGACCCCAGGTCTCTCCCCTGCCCTCAAAAGCATCTGCTCATACTGAGATCGATTTTAACAGATTCTTTCACAATCAGTAATGACTTGTAAATAGGGATGATCCTGATGTTTGAGTCAAACCTAGGTTCAACTCAAACATCGGGTGTTCGCCTGTTCGTCGAACAGCAAACAATATGAGGCGCTTGCGGCAAATTTAAAAGGTGCGGAACACCGTTAAAGTCTATGGGACACTAACATGAAAAACCAAAAGTGCTCATTTTAAAGGCTTATATGCCATAAAAAGTGTTTGGAGACCCGGGTCCTGCCCCAGGGGACATGTATTAATGCAAAAAAAGTTTAAAAAAAGCCTTTTTCAGGAGCAGTAAATATTCCTTTAAATATCATGCCTGGGGGGTGTCCTTTGTATGCCTGCAAAGTATCACATTTTTTCCCATGTTTAGAACAATACCACAGCAAAATGAGATTTCTAAACTAAAAAAATGTAATTTAAATCTACTCACGGCTGTAATGTATTGTCGGGTCACGGCAATATAGATAAAAATCGTTGAAAAAAACATCATGGGTTCCCCCAGTCCATACCAGGCCCTTCAGGTCTGGTATGGATATTAAGGGGGACCCTGCGCAAAAATGAAAAAAAAAATAGCACAGGGGTTCCCCCCCCCCCTCCGAAATCCATACCAGACCCTTATCTGAGCACACAACCTGGCAGGCCACAGTAAAAGGGGAAGACGAGAGATTGCCCCCCTCCTGATCCATACCACAGGCCACATGCCCTCAATATGGAGAGGAAGCTTTGGTGTTCCCCCCAAAGCTCCTTACATAGTTACATAGTTAGTAAGGTTGAATAAAGACACCTGTCCATCCAGTTCAACCTGGGTGAGTGTCTACAATTGTCCCTATCCCTGTACATTGCACACTCACATTAGTCCCTACCCTCAAGGTGCCCACAATCCAAGTTCCCCATTCATATACTAGGGCCAATATTGGACAGAAGCCAATTAACCTACCTGCCTGTCTTTGGAGTGTGGGAGGAAACCGGAGTACCCGGAGGAAACCCATGCAGGCACAGGGAGAACATGCAAACTCCAGACAGGTAGTGTTGTAGTTGGGATCCGAACCAGTGACCCTTTTTACTGCTACCATGTTGATGGGGACAAGGGCCTTATATCCCCACAACCCTTGCCCAGTGGTTGTGGGGGTCTGCAGGCAAGGGACTTATCGGAATCTGGAAGCTCCCTTTAACAAGGGGACCCCCAGATCCCGCCCCCCTGTGTGAATTGGTAATGGGGTACAAATGTACCCCTACCATTTCACAAAAAAAGTGACAAAAAGGTTAAACACAAGAGACGATTTTTGACAAGTCCTTTATTAATTTCTTCTTCTTCGTAAACGGGTGACCTTGCCCCCCTGTGACGTCTTGGGGACCCCCAGATCCCATGTGTACATTGTACCCCTACCGATTCACCAAAAAAAGTGTCAAAATGGTAAAAATTACAGTAGACAATTTGGGACAAGTCCTTTATTAAAAAATAAAAACTGTCCCGCGATGTCCATTCATCTTCGATCACAGCTTCCGACGACTCGATAAAAAATGTAAAAAACATAAAAAGCTCCACCTCCATGGAAGGCTACCGCGGTGACATGAACGGGTGATGCCGCTCCCTTCTGACGTTACCTGAAAGGGTCGGGGTCACCAGTTTACGTCACCTGGTGGCCCTGCCCTCAGCTATATAACAGCTGTCAACGGCTTCAGTCAGAGGGAGCCTCCCATGGAGGCGGAGTTTTTTCTATTTTTTTTTATCTGGTCCTTGGACGCTGTGATCGAAGATGAATGGACATTGTGAGACGTTTTTTTTTTTTAAATAAAGGACTTGTACCAAATTGTCTACTGTCATGTTTAACATTTTGACACTTTTTTTTTAGTCAATGGGGGGGCCGGGATCTGGGAGTCCCCTTGTTAAAAGGGGCTACCAGATTCTGATAAGCCCGCCGCCTGCAGACCCCCACAACCACAGGGCAAGGGTTGTGGGGATGAGGCCCTTGTCCCCATCAACATGTGGACAAGGTGCTTAGGGGGGACCCCAAAGCATCCTCTGCATGTTGAGGTAATGTGGCCTGGTACGGTTCAGGAGGGGGGGCGCGCTCTCATCCCCCCTTTTCCTTCGGCCTGCCAGGTTGTGTGCTCGGATAAGGGTCAGGTATGAATTTTGGGGGGCCCCTATGCCACTTTTTTAAAAAAAAATTGGTGCAGGGTTTCCCTTAAAATTCATACCAGACCTAAAGGGCCTGGTATGGATTTTGGGGAGACCACCCACGCAATTTATTTTTTCAGTTGAGTGCAGGGTTCTCCTTAATATGCATACCAGACCTAAAGGGCCTGGTAATGGACTGGGGGGGGGGCCATGCCGTTTTTTTCAATGATTTATATCTATATTTCCAGGACCCAACAATACATTACAGCTGCGAGTAGTTTTAAATTACATTTTTCCCTTTAGAAATGTAATTTTACTGTGGTACTGTTATAAACACGGGGAAAATGTGCTACTTTACAGGCATACTAAGGATACCCCCCAGGCACGATATTTAAAGGAATATTTCATTTTTATTGTTTCACTTTAAACATTATTAAAATCACTGTTTCTGAAAAAACCTCAGTTTTTTTTTAGTTTTTTTTGTTGAATTCATACATGTCCCCTGGGGCAGGACCCAGGTCACCAAACACTTTTTATGACAATAACTTGGATATAAGCCTTTAAAATGAGCACTTGTTTTCTTGTTTGTGTCGCATAGATTTTAACAGTGTTCGTACAAATTATTTGCCTGTTTGTAAGTTCTGGTGGGGGTGTTTGGCTCATCCCTACTTGTAAACAGCAAACCAAAACCAAAGTTTCATAGACCATTATGATGAATTGGGAACTTCTGTTCGTCCTGCATCTCTATGGTAAGCCAGGGGCATCACTGGCTTCAGTCCCTGGCTCCTTGGTGGAGCAGCAGAGTCTGGGAAAGAGGGGGAAGGTGGGGGGGGGGGGGGGTGGGTGGAGTTGGACGGAGGAACCACCTTTCTCCACATACAGTATCTCACAAAAGTGAGTACACTCCTCAAATTTTTGTAAATATTTTATTATATCTTTTCCTGTGATAACACTGAAGAAATTACACTTTGCTACAATGTAAAGTAGTGAGTGTACAGCTTGTATAACAGTGTACATGTGCTGTCCCCTCAAAATAACAACACACAAAGCCATTAATGTCTAAACCACAAAAGTGAGTACACCCTTAAAGAGGAGGGTCGGTTAAAAAAAAAAATTAAAAGTCAGCAGCTGCAAACACTGTAGCTGCTGACTTAATAAGCCGACTTACCCGTCCCTCGGCTCTGGGGTCCCGGCGCCTCCATTCTATTTAAGGGAAACAGGCAGTGGAGCCTTGCGGCTTCACTGCCCGATTCCTACTGCGCGAGTCGCGCAGCGCTTTGTGAATGGGACGCGCTGTGTTCTGGGACACACAGTTCCCAGAACACAGCGCTACCCATTACCCAGAAGACGCCGCACGGAGGAGAGAAGAAAGAAGATCTCCGCAGAGGAGGAAGAGGCAGATTAGGATGATGTGCCTAGCAACAGGCATTTCTGGTAAGTAAAAAAAAAATGTTTTTTTCATTTTTTTTTAAAGATTTTTTTCTAATTTTTAATGTATTTTTTTTTTCAGTGTGGCCCTCCACTTTAAGTGAAGTGTCAATATTTTGACCCTGGTAGAACCACTTAAACCAGAGGACGTGCGGGTATGTCCATAAGGGGTAAGTGTCCCTAATCACCACCACACCAGTCATATTGGGAACTCTTTTATTCTTCCTTTCTTCAGCCTCCTGTACCTCCTGGCCAGTGAACATGGCATTCCTGGGGGCAGCCACATACCAGTAGACTAGGTTTGCTTGAATATAGAAGCTGGTACTGCTATAGGTGATGATACACTAAGCTATATTCCCTGACTACTTATATAGAGCCGACTATTACAGTACATTGGTTTTGACACAATTGGTTGATTTGTGTGATCCACAAGATACAATGTCTGGTGTTAGTTCAGACACTGAAAAAGTCTCACACATATGGTATCATCATACTCAAGAGGAGTATTCAAATGTGTTTTGGAGTGTATTTCTAAGTATTCCCATCCAGTGTGTGAGAAATATCTTATCAAATTGGCAACTTTGTGTAAAAAAAAAAAAATTCTTTCCACTTTTTCCAAAAACATTGGCAAAAAAATGAAGTCTTCAAAAGACTTACCATGTCTCTTAAAAAATACCTTGGGGTGTTTAGACTCCAAAATATGGTAATTTTATGGGTATTTTCACTGTCCTGATGCTCCAGGGCCTCCAAAAATGCAAGAAGTGGTCAGGAAATTAGATGTGTAATTTATGCCCCTAGAAAGCCTGAAGGTGCACCTTAGATGTTGGGCCCCTCTGTATGGCTAGGTTGCAAAAAAGTCTCATGCATGTGGTATTGCCACACTTGGGAAGAGTAGCAGAATTTGAGTTGGTACACTATGCCAGGGGTCCTACAATTTACATAGTGTTTAGGGTGAAATCTGTCCATTGGGCAGCTTGATGTGTCTACGCCTATCCATGTATTTGCAATAGCCACATCCGCCACATCCGAAAATGTGCCCAAGGTTTTACATATATCGCCTTTGATGGATTTGTATTCGCTTGATACCAGATTGTCGCCCGCAGAGGGGGCCCTCCTGTAGGCGACAACTGGCAAGTCAGGAACAAAAGGAGCAAGCAGAGGGTCCATGGTTAATAAATGCCAGTACTTATTGAGGATACGCCTAACTTGTTTATATTGTGTTGAGTAGGTAGTAAGGATTCTAGTTGTATTATCGCTAAAAGCGTTTTTATGTGCAGATAGTAGTTCTCAACTAGATAGCTTAAGTGTCTTTCTATAGGCTTTCTTGAGACTGGTGCTGGATAGGGATGAGCTGGGTGTTCGAGTCCAACACCGACTGTTCGCCAGTTTGGCGAAGCCAGAACTTTGTGGGCCGTTCGCTCCATATTCATGTGGCGCTCAGGGCCCTCAATGCACTGCGCCATAACAGTGCATTGCTGGCTGATGGTTGGCCAAGCATGCACTGTGACCCGCATGCTTGGCCAATCACAGCGCCAGCACCAAGGAGAGACATAATTGGCCACAAGCAGGATGCCTGTAGCCAATTATAGCTCAGGGGGTTTAGTACATGCGCCACACTATATAAGGCCACCTGCGTGGCGGCCTTGTGTAGTGTGTTGCGGCATTCAGAGAGAGAGAAGGATTGGCAGGGACAGTGTCTTCTATTCTTGTGATTGAACCTAGAGCAGTTAGAGTTGGTGTATTGTGCCTCCTGCACAGTATACACCTGAAGCTACCCCCAATTGCTGGTGTTGTTCTAATTCTATACCACAGGCATCTGCAGCAGTTACAGTTGGTGTATTGTGCCACCTGCACAGTATACATCTGAAGCTACTCCCAATTGCTGGTGTTGTTCCATTCTTATACCATAGGTAGCTGCAGCAGTTACAGTTGGTGTATTGTGGCTCCTGCACAGTATACACCTGAAGCTACCCCCAATTGCTGGTGTTGTTCTGTTCCTATACCACAGGCATCTGCAGCAGTTACAGTCGGTGTATTGTGCCACCTGCACAGTTTGCACTTAAAGCTATCCCAATTGCTGGTGTTCTCATCTCCCTGCATGCCATTAGTATGTCTGGAAGGCCAACAAGGAGAGGCAGACAGTCACGAGTCAATAAAAGAGGGAAAGCAGGCTCTGTCTAGAGGCAACAGTGCTGGTCGTGGATGCGGTGCATCGTCATCAGCACGTGGCCATGGGACACACTTGTCCTTATTTTCGGCAGCTGGACATGTTGAGCCGCAACATGCCGAAGATTTGGTAGAGTGGATGACCAAGCCCTCCTCATCCTCTCTCACCCAGCATTAGGGTACTGGCAAAGCAGCTGTCAACGTGTCCTCTTCCCTTGTCTCAATGTCATCAGTCCCAACTCCCTTCAGGCCATTACCATGTCTGGAAGGCCAGCAAGGAGAGGCAGACAGGCGCGAGCTGATAAAAGAGGGCAAGCAGGCTCTGTGTCTAGAGACAACAGTGCTGGTCGTGGACGCGGTGCATCGTCATCATCAGCACGTGGCCATGGGCCATGCTTGTCCTTCTTTTCGGCAGCTGGACATGTTGAGCCACAACATGCCAACGACTTGGTAGAGTGGATGACCAAGCCCTCTTCATCCTCCTCATCCTCTCACCCAGGCTCAGGGTACTAGCAAAGCAGCTGCCAACGCATCGTCTTCCCTCCTCTCAATGTCATCATCAGTGACTCCTTCCCTAGACCCACCACGTCCTCCTGAGGAGTCCCCTGAACTGTTTGAGCACAGTGTTGGATACATGCTCCAGGAGGATTGCCCAGCATTTTGAAGGCTCTGATGATGATACCCAGCTAAAGGAAGGCAGTAGTGTGAGCCCAGAGAGAGGGGATGTTCAAGAAGGACAGCAATCTGGCAGTCATGTTCCACCAGCTGCAGCATACTGCTAGGTGATGAAGAGGGAGGGGATGATGAGTTCACTGACTTCACGTGGGTGCCTGATAGGAGAGAGGAGGAGGAGCAGACACATCTCCAACGAGGCAGGATGCCCTCCGGGGGCCAGCTTAAGGGCAGCACACCAACTGAATTACACCGCAGAGCTCCGCCTGTGCAGGGCGCTGCCTCTGCACGTTATTCCAAAAGTTCTTTGGTGTGGGCTTTTTTTGAGACAAGTGCATCAGATTGCACCGCTGCTATTTGCAACATATGTCTCAAGAGTATCTCGCGTGGCCAAAACATCAGCCGCTTGGGCACCACATGCTTGACCAGACATATGTTGACCTGCCATTCAGCTCGTTGGCAAGCGCACCTTAAAGACTTACACCAAAGAACAAAGCAGACCTCTCCTTGCTCCTCATCAGCTGGGATCTCCAACCCCACTATACCTTCAGTCCTCTCTGAAACCTGCACTGAGAGGAATGAAGGTGTAGAATTAGATGTGTCACAGCCAAGTACTTGCAGGCACTCTTCTAGCAGTACACCGACGTCCGATTGTACCAGGTAAATTGCCCCAGCTGCTGGACCTTCTAAAGAAGTTCACTCCCAGCCATCCACATGCCCAGCAGTTGAATGCTAGCTTGGCTGAATTGCTAGCACTTAAACTGCTGCCTTTTCAGTTGGTAGACTGAGTCAGGTTCCCAAACGCCACTTTTTTTCACGGAAGGCGATTCCGTCTCTCTATTCATTCATGTGGAAGGTGCATATTACCACTGACTCATGGTCCAGCAGGCATGGACAGGGACGTTACCTATCTTTCACGGTGCATTGGGTGACTCTTCTTGCAGCTGGGAAGGATGCAGGACAAGGTACAGTAGTGTTGGAGGTTGTTCCGCCACCACGCCTCCAAAATGCTACTACTGGTTGTGACACACCTCTCTCCTCCACCCCCTCCTCTTCTCCTTCCTCCATGGCCTCTTCCTGTGCTTTGTCCTCGGAACCAGCAGTAGGTGTTCAAGGGGCTACGGAAGTATGCAGGCAAAAATATGCCATGCAAGGCTTGCACTGGTGTGCTTGGGGGACAGGAGCCACATGCCCTGTGTGGCTCACGTCCTTAACTTGGTGGTGCAGCGGTTCTTGGGTAGGTACCCGGGCGTACCTTAAAGTCTGTGTGCATTTCTGCCAATCATATAATGCCAGTGCTCGGCTGGCTGAGCTCCAAAAGGAGTTGAACCTGCCCAAGAACTGCCTTATCTGTGACATGCCCACCAGGTGGAACTCAGCGTTGGCTATGCTGCAGGAACTGAACACGCAGCAGAGGGCCATCAATGAGTACCTGTGCCACTACGGTACCAGGACAGTGTTTTTTCCCCACGCCAGTGGGACATGATCAGGGATTTATGCACTGTCCTGTCATCATTTGAGGAGGCCACGAGGATGGTGAGCAGTGACAGTGCATGCATCAGGGACACTGTACTTCTTGTACCTCTTACTCTTGTACCTCTGTACCTCTTGGAGCATACGCTGCGTGGAATAATGGACAGGGCACTTGAGGCAGAACAGAGGCAGGAAGAGGAGGACTTCCTTGCCTCTCAAGGCCCCCTTTATCCAGACAGTGTTCCGCCTGTCCCACTGATCACACAGGAAGAGAAGGAGGAGGAGGAGGAATAGGATTGTGCTCAGCTGTCGGCTATTTGCCAGCTCTCTTCTCTTTCTACAGTTACCAGCTCTTCCCGATGATGTTCGTCTGACCTGCCTATTTAAAGCCTTCCAGCTCACTCTTTCCTTTGCCTTCGCATTGGTCACATCACTAGGAATCATCTCCTGCTGTTTGTTTCAAGACTGGCTTGCTGACATCCCTCCTGGCTTCTATCCTGCTTGCAGTTGCTCTCCTTGGATCCCTGACGTCTGGACTGGTTGATTGCCCGATCTGGTTTATGAACTTGGACTGGCTGACTACCTGATCTGGCTACTGGACTCTGGCTATGCTTGACTACGCTTTTTTCTATTTACCTTTTTATTTTTATTAATAAACTAGTGTGATTTGATTGTACTTCTGTCTCTGTCTGTTTCATGGTTCCTGACAGTACGCGAAGGCCATGAATTCAGAAGATACAGTCAATCCACTTGTTGGTAATATTTTTTCTAGATTGGATGAGCAAGATCACCGCATGGATCAGTTTGCTTTGGCGTTACAAGCGCTCCTGTAATTCCCCGCGGTGGCTGCTCCGGTACAACCTGAGTCACAGGACGTCCCTGCTGCTGCGCCAGTCTCTGTGCAGGCACCCGCCTCGAGTATTACCAGAGGCATGTCTGGTTCTGCTCCGCTTTCCCATCGATTTGGGGGCGATCCAGTTCAATGCAGAGGGTTTCTCAATCAGGTTGAGATATACTTCGGAATGCTGCCCCAGGTGTTTCCCACGGACAGAAGCAAAGTAGGTTTTCGTGATATCTTTGCTTTCTGAAAGAGCCTTGGCCTGGGCTAACCCTCTATGGGAGACGCAAAAACCTGTTGTCTTGAGTTACCCTCAGTTTGTGACCTCCTTTAAAAGGGTTTTTGACGTTCCCGCACGCTCCGCTTCTGCTGCCAAGTGCCTCATGTCCATCAAACAGAGTACAAGAACTGTTGCCGACTATGCCATTGAATTCCGTACTCTGGCAGCAAAGGTTGCTTGGAACAATGAGGCCCTCATGGCTGCTTTTTCTCATGGTCTCTCGGATTCCATCAAGGATGAGATAGCAGCCGAGATATACCCACTGAGTTGGAGAGCTTGATCTCGTTTGCCATCCTCATTGACTCCAGACTCAGAGAAAGACTTTCTCTTAAGGAGCGCTTACGGAAGCCTCCTGTACGTTTGCCTCTGAGCTTTGTAGTCCCACCCATGCCTCCCTCACCTCCCATGCCTCCTGGTACCGAGTTGGTCAGTGAAGATGAACCCATGCAATTGGGCTTCACGCGTCTCTCTGTGGATGAGAGAGCCTTTAGGAGGAGGGAGAGATTGTGCCTTTATTGTGGCCAGGCGGGTCACTTTTTGAAGTCTTGTCCTACCCATCCATGCAATGCCCGAACCTTGAGGTCCTGTCATGGACAGACCTTAGGTGGCATTGTTTCGTCCCCAGTTAACCAGAAGGATAAGCCCCTGGTTTTGGTCACCCTTTCTTGGGCTGAGTCGTCCATTGAGATACAGGCGCTAATCGACTCTGGGGCTGCACGCCTGTTCATTGATGCTGCATTTGTTTCGCAGCACTCGATTCCTCTGCAGCTGCGTGACACTCCACTTGCCATTGAGGCTCTTGACGGGAGACCTTTACAGCCTGCCCATGTGACTCATGAGACGGTTTCGTTGTCCATGGCCGTAGGGGCTCTTCACCATGAGATAATCCAATTCCAAGTTATTTCCTCACCCAGATTTCCGCTGGTTATTGGTTATCCTTGGTTACAGAGGCACAACCCCTCTTTTGATTGGCTCTGTGCTGAGGTTCTCTCCTGGTCACCACAATGCAGTGAGACATGCTTCCTGAAGGTATCCAAGGTCCTGTGCACTGCTTCACTCCCCTCCCTGCCGGAGGAGTACCGTGATTTTGGCGATGTCTTTGATAAAGGTCAAGCCGGTAGTTTGCCTCCACACCGGCCTTATGATTGCGCAATTGACCTTCAACCTGGTGCCATACCTCCTCGTGGCCGGGTTTACCCTTTGTCGGTCTTGGAGAATAAGGCCATGGAGGAGTATGTTGCTGACGCACTTTCTCGAGGTTTCATCCGCAAGTCTTCGTCTCCTGCTGGTGCTGGTTTCTTCTTTGTGAAAAAGAAGAGCGGTGAACTGAGACCTTGTATAGATTATAGGGATCTCAATCATGTCACGATTAAGAATGCCTCCCCGATTCCATTGATTACAGAACTATTTGACCGCCTCAAGGGAGCAACGGTTGGGAGCTGGAGCATAGATTCCCCAGGGCGCGAAGTCTAAGAGCCAGCGGCTGTTCGCCAGAGCCTCCAGTGGTGAGGATGGACTTCGCTGCAGTCTGGCTCCAGGTCGCGGCCCCTAGGGTCTCACAGCTCACACTCACAGTAGACTACAGGAGAAGGAAGCAGCAGGCTGGAACGACAAGGATAGTAAGGGGATACGGTAGAGGTCAGGGCAACTAGCAGACAGGAACAACAGAGTACACGCCAAAGGTTCAGGGTCACAGGCAGACAGGGATGGTCAGGGACATGCAAAAGGTCAAGGTCACAAGCAGACAGGAATTGTTGAGAACGCGGCAAGGTCTGTAACAGAGTCAAACATAGAGCACACGGCAACCAGTAACCAGGAAGCCAAACATACAATGAACACACAATGGTTGATCAGCCCCGATGGCTTGCAGTGCACAGGTTAATATAGGGTTCCCTGATAGGGCCTGGGGTGGAGCCATGCTTAGAGGAGAGGTTATAAAAACCACCAGGTGGAAGTGGCTGGCCTCTTAGTCTGAACACATGAGGGGAGGTAAGCAAACACAGGAAGATCACTGCATAACCATGACAACAGGCCATTATGAATACCTGGTAAGGCCTTTGTAACGCCCGGCAGTTTTCCAGGAATTTATTAACAATGTCCTCTGAGATTTGTTGCAATTGTGAGTGGTGGTTTATCTCGTTGATATCCTCATATTTTCCAAGTCCTTGGAGAGCCACCACACAGATGTCTGTCGTGTACTTCAGAAACTAAGAGAGAACAATCTCTATTGTAAACTGGAGAAGTGCGAGTTCCATCGTGAACAGGTTACGTTCCTGGGCTATGTCATTTCCACTGCTGGTTTTTCGATGGACCCAGAGAAACTGTCGGCAGTCCTACAGTGGCCTCGACCCGTGGGTTTACGTCCTCTGCAGCGTTTCCTAGGCTTTGCCAACTACTATCGGAAGTTTATTCGTAACTTCTCGTCTCTGGTCAAGCCTCTGACTGATATGACCAGAAAGGACGGTAACCCACAGAGTTGGTCTCCGGAGTCCATTAAGGCCTTTGAGACTCTCAAGGCTGCCTTTGTTTCTGCTCCTGTGTTGGCATATCCTGATCCTACGTTGCCTTTTATCCTAGAAGTTGATGCTTCTGAGACTGGAGTTGGCACCCTTCTGTCTCAATGTCCTAACTCTGAGAGCGCTATGCATCCGTGTGGTTACCTTTCCAAGAAATTGTCACCTGCTGAATGCAATTATGAGATTGGTGACAGAGAGCTGTTGGCGATCATTTTAGTTCTGAAAGAATGGAGACATCTCCTTGAAGGTACCATTGTGCCCGTTCTTATTCTTACTGACCATAAGAATCTTACATTCTTGTCTGAGGCTAAGCGACTCTCTCCCAAAAGGGCGTGATGGGCTCTTTTCTTGTCGACCTTTAATTACATTGTCTCATTCTTACCCGGTACTAAGAAGTCGGTTCCGGTTCCTATGATTCCTCCTGATCGTATCTTGTCTACGGTTCGCACCAGTCTTACTTCTCCTTTGGGTGACAAAATTCTTGCTGCTCAGGTCCATGCTCCTCCTGATAAACCTTGTGACCACTGCTTTGTCCCAGAGAGTCTCCGTACTGCTGTGCTCCAGACTTACCATTCTCCCAAGGCAGCTGGCCATCCTGGGAGGAATCAACTCATTTGGGCCATCTCCCAACAATTCTGGTTGCCTAGTCTACGGGCTAATGTTACTGCCTCCGTAGCTGCCTGTCCCATGTGTGCTCAGAGTAAGACTCCACAACACCTTCCAGTGGGCCTCCTACAACCCATACCCAATGGAGAGAGGCCCTGGACTCACCTGTCTGTGGATTTCATTGTGGAATTGCCCAACTCCCAAGGCAACACTGTTATCCTTATGGTGGTTGACCGGTTCTCAAAGATGTGTCATTGTATTCCACTTAAGAAGTTGCCCACCTCTAAGGAACTGGCTTCCATTTTTACTTGGGAGATCTTTCCCTTACTTACATGGGCTACCCAAGGTGATTGTCTCGTATAGGGGCAATCAGTTTGTCTCCCGGTTCTGGCGAGTCTTTTGTGCACAGTTGGGAATCCAGCTTGCGTTTTCTTCTGCGTATCACCCGCAGTCTAATGGGGCAGCAGAACGAGCCAATCAGTCCTTGGAGCAATTCCTACGTTGCTATATTTCTGACCATCATAACAACTGGTCTGACCTATTACCTTGGGCAGAGTTTGCTCACAACAGTGCCTTGAATTCTGCCTCCCGATTGTCTCCATTTATGGCGAATTATGATTTCCAACCTTCCATGTTGCCTGACTCGTTTGTTCCGCAGAGTATTCCTGCGTTAGAGGAGCATCTCCGTGGTCTTCGTTCCACTTGGGTACAAGTCCAGGAGGCTTTGCGTCATGCTAATGATAGGTACAGACTCCATGCTGACCGCAGACGCCTACCTGCGCCTTCCTACCAGGTTGGGGACAGAGTCTGGCTGTCATCTCGCAACCTCCGGCTTCGTGTTCCCTCACTGAAGTTTGCACCTCGGTTTATTGGGCCTTTCCGTATCCTTCGCAGGATTAACCCAGTAGCTTACGAGTTGGACCTTCCTCCTAGTATGCGCATCTCAAATGTGTTTCATGTCTCCTTATTGAAACCGTTGGTCTGTAACCGATTTACCACCTTTGTGCCACGTCCTCACCCTATTCAGGTTGAGAACCATGAGGAGTATGAGGTACAATCCATTGTTGACTCCCGTAGGTTCCGTGGGCGCATACAGTACCTGGTGCATTGGAACGCTTCTGGGTTTCATCCTCTGACGTACATGCCCCTGTCCTCCTCTGCGAGTTCCATAGACAGTTTCCCCTCAAGCCCGGTGGCCCTCCGAGGGAGAGGGGTCATTGAGGGAGGGTACTGTCAGGGCTGGCTTAGCCCTTCCTCCTCTGGGCTGGCCGCTCAGCTGTGGCTATTTGCCAGCTCTCTTCTCTTTCCACAGTTACCAGCTGTTCCCGATGATGCTTGTCTGACTTGCCTATTTAAAGTCTTCCAGCTCACTCTTTCCTTTGCCTTCGCATTGGTCACATCACTAGGAACCATCTCCTGCTGTTTGTTTCAAGACTGGCTTGCTGACATCCCTCCTGGCTTCTATCCTGCTTGCAGTTGCTCTCCTTGGATCCCTGACGTCTGGACTGGCTGATTACCCAATCTGGTTTATGAACTTTGGACTGGCTGACTACCCGATCTGGCTACTGGACTCTGGCTATGCTTGACTACGCTTTTTTCTATTTAACTTTTTATTTTTATTAATAAACTAGTGTGATTTGATTGTACTTCTGTCTCTTTCATGGTTCCTGACACCCGTGGACTTGTACGTTGCTGGGAGGAGGTGGCTGCGGATCATGTCGTCCTTAGTGACCCAAAGGACTCCGGACCGAATGCCTCAACTAACCTACGCTGCATGGCCTCCCTGATCCTGCAAAGCCTGTGGAAGGATCCTCGTATTCTTCAGATCAAGGAGAGGGATCATTACTGGCTGGCAACTCTCCTTGATCCACAGTACAAGGGTAAGGTTGCGGACCTTATCTTGCCATCGCAGAGGGAGCAGAGGATGAATCATCTCTGGTAGGCGTTGCAGAAAGGTCTGTGCAATGTGTTCCCAGAGACTGGGAGGTTACAAACTCCTGGTCCTGGACAACGTGTTGCTGAGGCTTTGGTCAGTCACAGAAGGAGCGGTGGAGAAGGTTGCCATCTGACCGATGTGTTCAGACAATTTTTTAGTCCGCAGCCCCAAGGTATGATTGGTTCCAGCAACCATCGCCAACGTCTGATTTACATGGTGCAGGAATACCTAGGGGCAAGGTCATACTAGTGTCACGTACATAGGATGGCATAGGTATTACAAAGGGTTTAACCACTTCAATACCAGGCACTTAAACACCTTCCTGCCCAGACCAATTTTGAGCTTTCAGCGCTGTCGCACTTTGAATGACAATTGCGCGGTCTTGCTACGCTGTACCCAAATTAAATTTTTATCATTTTTTTTCCCACAAATAGAGCTTTCTTTTGGTGGTATTTGATCACCTCTACGGTTTTTATTTTTTGCTAAACAAATAAAAAAATACCAAAAATTTTGAAAAAAAAAATGTTTTTTTTGTTTCAGTTTCAAAACTTTGTAAATAAGTACGTTTTCTCCTTCACTGATGGGCACTGATGGGGCTACACTGATGGGCACTGATAAGGCGGCACTGATGGGCACCAATGAGGTGGCACCAATGAAGTGGCACTGATGAGGTGGCATTGATGGACACTGATATGTGGCACTGATGGGCACTGATAGGCGGCACTGGGTGGCACTGATGGGCGACACGGATGGGCACTGATAGGTGGCAAAAATTGGCACTGATAGCTGGCACGGATTGGCATGGATGGGCGGTATGGATGGGTATGGATAGGCATGAATAGGCGGCACAGATGGGCATGGATGGGCACTGATAGGTGGCACTGATAGGCGGCATTGTATTACATTATACTGTACTAATGGATGCCAATCAATGCCAAACAATAATGCATGCCAATCAGTGATGCTCATTGTGGGCACTGATTGGCATCCAATGTGGGCACTGACTGGCATCCCTGGTGGTCTAGGGAGGATTACCTTGTGCTGGGCATCCCTTGTGGTCTGGTGGCGTCCCTGGTGGTCCAGTGAGGGCATCCTCGGGGGGGCTGCGCTGATAATCGATCAGCACAGACCCCCCTGTCAGAGGAGCAGCCGATCGGCTCTCCTCTACTCGCATCTGACAGATGCGAGTGAGGAAAAGCCGATCACCGGCTTTTCCTATTTACACTGTGATCAGCCGTGATTGGACACAGCTGATCGCGTGGTAAAGAGTCTCCGTCGGACACTCTTTACCGAGATCGTAGTTGCAGGGTGTCAGACTGACACCCTGCAACAACGATCGCCGCGATGTGCGCCCCCGGGGGCGTTCAGCGGCTCAAAATCCTGATCACGTCATATGACGTCCGGTCAGGATTTTGAAACCACTATGCCGCCGTGTATCTGCTATAGGGCGGGCGGCAAGTGGATAAGGTAGTTATCAACCACACGGCTAAGATTTTCAGTTAAATTGCCACATCCAGATATGATGGGTCTGCCTGGGGGATTAGTGGAATGCTTGTGCAGCTTGGGCAAAGCATAAAAGGTGGCTTCTTTAGGGAAGATTAATCTAATAAATTCCCATATTTGTTTGGATATGACATTGTGGTAAAATGCCTTATCCACCATAAGATAAAATTCCTGTTGAATTTGTCCAATGACAACCTAGATATAGGCCGGTACCATTGCAGATTGCTTAATATTTTCATACACATTCTGATGTATTGGGCAATGTCCATATCCATGACATTGCCACCCTTGTCAGAGGGTTTTAAGACAATGTCGTGGTTATGGGCTGCTCCCGCTTTTAAAACTTTTTTTCGTATTGCACTGATACATGTCCCCTGGGGCAGGACTCCAAACACTTTTTATGACAATACCATGCATATAAGCCGTTAAATTTAGCACTTTTAATTATTCATGTTCGTGTCCCATAGACTTTAACGGTGTTCACGTGTTCGAACAGGGGGGTAGTTCGGCTCATCCCTAGTCTTGACTGGTTTGCCCAGATTCCAAAGCTTGTTTTTTATATAGGCTCTTAAGTAAAATGTTGCGTATGAATAGATGGATATCCTTGATGGTCTCAAACTTGTCGAGACCGGAGTCTGGACAAAAAGTGAGGCCACGTGCCAGGACAGCCATCTCATTGTGATCCAAGGGGTGTGTGAATAAATGAATAAAGTTTAACATGGTTTGTGTGTGTTGGGTTTGTGTATTTTGGGTGGGTCTGCTTGGGACTTTTTTGATGTGTCTGTATATGACCCCTCATTTGATCTAAAAAAAGTGCCTAATGGTGGCTGATGTGGACGTGGGGTAGATGGTGCAATACGTGAAATATTGGAGGAAGGTTCATGATTGCTAGCCGGAGTGTGGGTGTCTGATGTGTCGGTGTTTGTGCTCTTATGAGAGTGACTACCATGACTGTTACCTGACTGTGGGGGAGAACCCTCCATGTGAAAGGAATCATCATGTGACTCATCACCATGGCGGCGACCTTTGTGCTGAGTGGAAGACTGAAAAGAGAAAGACATAGTTGAGTGGACAGGTAATTCATGAACTTTCATACTTCTATTTATACTAGATACATTAGAGAAATTATGTTTGTTGGTCCGATTTGGTTGCCATTTGTAGGCTTTTCCATCTTCGAAAGCCCTCTTATCGCACTGGCTTTCAGACACCATTACCTTTCTGCTGGTGCAGCCACCAGGGCGTTTCTTGTGGATGTGAGCCAATGGTTTATTGTGCCTGTTTAACCTATGTTTCCACATGGACTCTCTCAGATTGTTTTTATTACCAGTCTTCCTTTGTGTCCACCCAGTGAACCTTCTATGTAAGTACCCTGCTGCATAAAAATATGCAGTTCACTATGCAAAATAAATTGTTCAGTTCATTTCTATGCACTGCAATGTGATTATTATGTAACTATATCTATATTTCAGATAAAGATAAAGTCACCCAAATGTAAATCTCCCCTGATGAAGGAAAATATATACCAATAAATTACGAAACATGTTGGGATACATGCTATAAATCTATAAATCTTCGCGGACTGACCTCAGTGTGACTCTGGCAGTACCTGGATTATTTGCCTTGGGTTTCACATACAGTAAACCCCTCACATTTTTGAAAATATTTTATTCTATCTTTTCATGTGACAGCACTGAAGAAATTACACTTTATCACATGAAAAGATATAATAAAATATTTACAAAAAATATTTACAAAACTGTGAGGGGTGTACTCACTTTTGTGAGATACTGTATATATGTATAACTTGGTTCGTTGGTATACCTTGTATATTTTAACATTACTGTATATGGCTATGTTTATATATTTTATTATGCTGTGTACTTAATAAAAGTGGCATTACGTTGCCTTTTATCTATATTTATTTCTACTCCCATTTTCTGCCTCAAAAGTCCAAGGGGGCTGCTCCTATTGCACTTGATGCATTCTCTTTCTCACTTGCAGGGAGATCATTGGTCAGCATTTATTCACCCGTGTACAGATGGAAATCACAGTGCAGCTCACCAAGTAATGCCCCATTCCACACTGCATTGGCATCTGCATCTCCCTTGTCCTCACCGTGAATGCAGGGCAGGCAGGGATCTGTGAGAGCCACTGAGAGCAAAGCCTGTCCTTGAAAACACAGAAGGCTTCTGAGTTGACAAGTTAAAGTGGTGAGCACTGAGCAGAGGGCGAGAGCAGGGCCGCTGATAGGCCAGTACAACTGGCCCTGTTGTACCGGGCCTGGCCAGCAGGGGGGGCCCGGGAAACCTGTCCACAGAACTAATTAATATGAAAAAAAATAAAAAATCCTCCAGCCACCATGACCAAACATCTGTCTGCTTCATCCTCCCCTTCCCCCCTGTTACTTTTTGAGTTTTTTATTTTTTTTTATTTTGAGCTCAGTATCTGCAGGTGGCGACAGGGGGAGGGACTATTTTTTCTATTTCGGGCGCGGAAGAATGTCTCTTCCGCGCCCGCTCCTCATGCTGGCTCAAGTCCCGGCCAGCATGTCGTTTCCTGGCGCCACGGCGTGATTCCTCTCCCTCTGCTCTGAAGCAGTGAAGCGAGCGGGGCCGCCAGTGGCAGAAGAAAAAAAGAAGCAGCTGGCATGACTGGAGTAGTTTATGGATACCGGCACTCTAGGCAGCAGCAAGATCATGGAAAAAGTGACTCCTGGGGCCAGGTGTGTGGATTCGAGATCTACTAATACTACTGCAGCAGCATATATATATATATATATATATATATGTATATGTGGATATATATATATATATATATATATATATATATATATATGTGTGTGTGTGTGTATGTGTATATATATATATATATATGTATGTATATATATATATATATATATATATATATGTATATGTATATATATATATATATATATATATATGTATATATATATATATATATATATATATATATATATATATATATATATATATATATATATATATATATATATATATGTGTGTGTGTGTTTTTGTTTTTTTTTTCAAAATAGTTTTTATTTTTTTGTTTTTTTTAAAAGTAAAAACCGCAGAGGTGACCAAATACCACCACAAGAAAATAAATATCACTTGTAGACAAGCCTGCACTTTTTTTCAAGGCAAGGTCTGGGGAGGGGCCAGGAGTGGGGCTAAGGCTAGGTTCACACTGCTGCGGGTGGGAGATCCGGATGTGATTCGCACCGCACTGCAGTGCAAATCACATCCGATCTCTGTAGCGATGCGAGTTCAGCCATACAGATAGTATGGCTGAATTCGCATCGCTCCCGCCGCAAACTCGCACGGGACCCTTTTTTTGGTCCGCAGCAGAATCGGATCGCATGGGTGTTCACACCATGCGATCCGATTCCTGTGCGAGTGTGCAGATCGCACTGCGATATGCGGACGGATCTGGGGGTGTCATTAACATTTCATTGACACTCCCAGCAGTCCGCATAGGGCAGTGTGAACTGCCGGCGGGAGGCATGCGATGCAGGAAAACGCCGTGGATTCGCGGCGTTCCCGCATCGCTATGGTGTGAACCCAGCCTTAAGGAGGGACCAGGGGCAGGGCCAAGCGTGGAACTGAAGGGGGCCCCGTCAGGTAGGCTGTACGGGGCCCCATCATTTCTATCAGTGGCCCTGGGCGAGAGCCAGAGGTTTCAGTTGAAAAAAAGCCCTTGGTGCTGGCAGGTGACCTGGCAGGCCAGGTTCAGCCCACATGCCTTGTGCTTGACACATGTGCGATAGGTAGTCAGATATGTAGATGTGTAATTTGTGATCCTAGAAAGCCTGAGGGTTTTCCTTAGATTTTGGACCCCTCTGTTTGCTAGGCTATGAAAAAGTCTTATGCATGTGGTATCGCCACACTCGGGAGGAGTAGCAAAATGTGTTTTGGGGTGTGTTTCTATTTAATATCTTATTAATTGACAACGTAGAGGGAAACATTTTTTTTTTCATTTTTTTTACTCATTTTCCAAAAACTTGTGGCATTTTCAAAAAACTCAATATGCCTTTCAGAAAATACCTTACAGTGTTTGCTTTCCAAAATGTGGTCATTTTGTGTTTCCAGTGTTCTGGTGCTCCAGGGCCTTCAAAATTGTGATAGGTATTCAGGAAATTGGATGCATAATTTATCCCCCTGGAACACATGAACGTGCTCCTTGGATTGTGGGCCCAGTATGCAACTAGGTTGTAAAAAATTTTTAAATATGTGGTATCCTCATAGTCAAGAGGCATAGCCGAATGGGTTTCGGGGTGTAATTGTAAGTATGCCCATGCTGTGTAAGAACAGACTTGTTCAAATTACAAATTTGTGAAAAAAATGTTTTATTTCATTTTCATTTTCATTATTTCAATTTTCCCAAAAAGTGTGACTAAAAATTACAACTTCAAAAAATTAACTATGCCTTTTGCTAAACACTGGCTACTTTCCAAAAAGGGCCACTTGAGGGGTATTTGTACTGTCATGGAATTTTAGAGCCTCAGAAAAGCCTGATTTTTTTCAAAATTTTCGTTTTTTTCCCCGTGAAAAAATGAAAAAAAAAACAGTGGCGATTAAATTCCACCAAAATAAAGCTCTATCTGTCTCACAAAATGCTAAAAATGTAATTTGGATACAGTGTTGCATGACTAAGAAATTGGCATTCAAAGTGTGACAGTGCTGAAAGCTAAAAATTGGCCTGTGCCGGAAGGGGACAAAAGTGTCGGTGGTTAAAAACTGTATGTGAATAGTTTGTATTCTTGTATCCGATCAGCTAGACCTCTGGATACAATGTTCCAGTTATTCTTGTTCATATCTTCTGTTGCAAAAAGCCTGTTGTTTACAGAGTTCTGAAGAATGAGCCCCATATGACTCCCTAAGAGGTGTCTGTTAGAGACATACTGGGGGATTAACAAAGGTTCCTTGCACAGGAAACTAGGAACTGTTTTTTTTATGTCTATCTGTGTCACGCTAGTTTCTATTTCAGAGTGAAACAGAAACTATCACAGGTATTCACACCAACTTAAAAAAAGGTATTGTGCCAGTTTTCATAATAGAAAACTGTTTTAGGTTCCCCCACCAGGTCTGATCTGGTGTACAGATTGTAAACTGTCAAAAGACAGCTCCCATCCTTCTCTCTGCGTGTATGAGAAGAGCCTGCACAGCCCTCCTTCTCCAGCACTCAGCTGTGTGTGTGTGTGGGGGGGTGACAGGCAGAGGAATCTAGAGCAGTGGTCCACTGCTGTCTTTTGTTAGCTTTTATCTGGCCCTTGGGGCATTACCCCCCCCCCCCCGTCCCATTCCGTCAGCAACATTGGGGCATAGTTCCTGTACACCAATAATGGGGCACTTTTCTTTCCACTGACACCAGTTTTTGGTAAATGTGGGAAAAAATTTCAAACACATTTTTTATTTATTTTTTTACACAAAGTTGTCAATTTATAAAATATTTTTAACACATAGCATGCATATAGCAAAAATTACACACCAAAATACATTCTGCTACTCTTTCCAAGTATGGTGATACCACATGTGTGAGACTTTTACACAGCCTGGCCACATACAGAGGCCCAACATTGAAGTAGTACCTTCAGGCGTTCTAGGAGCATAAATTACACATCTCATTTCATTCCTACCTATCACACTTTTGAAGGTCCTTGAACACCAGGACATTGGAATTTCCCCACAAAATGAACCCATTTTGGAAAGCAAACACCCCAACATATATTCTATGAGACATGGGCTGCAAATAGGTACTTGAGTACTCTGATGGGCTGGAGACAGGTACTCGGGTAACTTGATGAGCTGCAGACAGGTACTCGGTTACTCTGATGGGCTGGTGACAAGTACTCGGTTACTCTGGTGGGCTGGTGACAGGTACTCAGGTACTCTGATGGCCTGGTGACAGGTACTCGGGTATTCTGATATGCAGGTGACTGGTATTCGGGTACTCTGAAGGGCGGTGACAAGTACTCAAGTACTCGGTGCTCATATGGACTGTGACAGGTACTCAGGTACTCATATGGACTGTGACAGGTACTCGGGTACTCAGATGAACTGTGACAGGTACTCGGGTACTCAGATGGACTGTGACAGGTACTCGGGTACTCAGATGGACTGTGACAGGTACTCGGGTACTCAAATGGACTGTGACAGGTACTCGGGTACTCAGATGGACTGTGACAGGTACTCGGGTACTCAGATGGACTGTGACAGGTACTCGGATACTCTGATGGACTGTGACAGCTCCTCTTTATTGGGGGGGGGCAATCAGTGTGTTTGGTGTACACTGTAAGCGGTATGAGATGTTACCACAGTCTCCTTCTCACACACGATTGATGTGTGAGGAGGAAAACCCTTTAACATCTTGTTACCGCGGTTTGTTGACATTTAGCGATCGGCTGTGAAAGGATTACAGCCGATCACGTGGTAAACAGCTGCCGGCCAATGGTTGTTTACCAGCGTTGGTGACGAGCAGTGTTCCCGGGAACACGCCGCCACCGACGTGCATGTGCAGTGTGCTCGAGATCGCACGCACGCCCCATGCAAAGTGGGGCGGTGCCACCTGTGATCGGCCGTGAATGAGCAGCGTCTCCGTGACACACGCCCCCACCGAAGGAACAGGGATGTGCGCACACGATTGCATGCATTCCCTGTTTAAATGGAGGGCCGCCATATGATGCCCTCCCAGAACGAGAGCCGTGCTGCCTGGCCATCATATGACGGCAAGGCGGGCAGCAAGCGGTTAATACAAGATCTAAAAAACAGAACATTTTACACCTTCATTTAAAGTGGAGTTCCACCCAAATGTGGAAGCTCTGCTTATCTGACTCCTCTCCCTCTCCGGTGACACATTTGGCACCTTTTGGTGAGGAGGGGGAGAGAGTACCTGTTTTTACACTTGGAAGTACGCCCCCCCTCCTCCTTCCCCCACTGCCGGGCCATTCATAAAAGCGCAGAGCAGTAGGGAGCCGGCTGTGAAGCTGCAAGGCTTCACTGCGGGTTTCGCTTACAGGCAATGGCGGCAGTAGCACCCGAGAGCTGATAGAAATGGATGGGGTGCCAACATAGCTGGATTCCAGGACAGGTGTCCTAATATTAAAAGTCAGCAGTTACAGTATGTGTAGATGCTGACTTAACATTTTTTGCTCGGGTGGACTCCTGCTTTAAGTGCTGTGTTGCTCAAACCTTTCAGTACAATTGTGTCCAGCAGTGTGGTAATATGGTAACTCCACGATACACTCTCGATCACATCTTTACATGCCTGGTCCTTGACGGCTCACTTCCCGCTGCATTTCTCATCTCTTTAACCACTTCAGCCCCAGAAGGATTTACTTCCTTCCTGACCAGGCTATTTTTTGCGATAGAGCACTGCATCGCTTTAACTGACAATTACATGGTCGTGCGATGTTGTACCCAAACAAAATTGATGTCCTTTTTTCCCACAAATAGAGCTTTCTTTTGGTGGTATTCTTTTGGCGCTATATACAAAAAAAGACCGCCAATTTTGAAAAAAATAAAAAACTCTATTTTTTACTTTCTGCTATAAAACATAATAATAAAAAGATGTATGCATCAATTCCGGCCAATATGTATTCTCCTACATATTTTTGGTTAAAAAAAAAATATATATATATTGATTGGTTTGCACAAAAGATATAGCGTCTACAAACTATGGGATATATTTATGGAATTAGTATTATTTATTTATTTTTATATTAGTAATGGCGGTGATTAGAGATTTTTAGCGGGACATTGTGGTGGACAAATCTGACGTTTAAGCCCCATACACACTATCAGTTTTTCTGCTGATTTTTTTCCTTCTGATTTACCAAAACCATATAATATGAGGTCAAACTTTAGGAGTTTCAATTTGATTGCAATCAGGCAGACCCTTGCACTACATGGTTTTGGTAAACATAAACATTGCAAGCAGATTAGACACAAACATTCTTGGCCAACATCAGTAACATTGATTTTAATACGTATTTAAAAAAAAAAAAAATGAGATCCACTTATGAGATTTCTCACCCCCTCTGATGGCCCATTGTCCAAATTTTAGGGGGGGGAGGTTTAAATGAGTTTGTGAGCCCAAAAAAAGCCTCTAAAGCCCCATACACACTATTGGCACGTACACACGATCAGACTATCCGGTGGACAGGAGTCCTCCGGACAATCCGCCCGTGTGTGGGCTCTGGCGGACTTTTTTTCCCGTACGCTGAAAAAACGGTGTAGGCCCCCCCCCCCCCAGGGCCATATAAGACCCTTATCCGAGCATGCAACTCGGCCGGTCAGGAAAGGGGGAGGGGACGAGCGAGCGCCCCCCTCCTGAGCCGTACCAGGTCATGTGTCCTCAACATGGGGGGGTGCTTTGGGGAAGGGGGGCCTGCGGCCCCCCCACCCCGAAGCACCCTGTCCCCATGTTGATGAGGACAAGGGCCTCTTCCCGACAACACTGGCCGTTGGTTGTCGGGGTCTGCGGGCAGGGGGCTTATCGGAATCCGGGAGCCCCCTTTAATAAGGGGGCCCCCAGATACCGGCCCCCACCCTATGTGAATGAGTATGGGGTACAATGTACCCCTACCCATTCACCTGGTGAAAAAAATGTAAATAAAACACAACACAAGGTTTTAAAATAATTTATTGCACAGCTCCGGGGGGGTCTTCTCGCCGGACTCCTCCGCTATCTTCTGCTCTTTTGCTAGCTCTTTTACTAGCGGAGGAGCCTGGTTTTCTTCTTCGTCACCATCCAGGGGGCCTTCTTCTGACTTCGGGGGTCTTGTCCCCCTCTTCAGTTCTTCTTGCTGGGCCTCCATTTTCTTCCTATAGCTCTTTTACTAGCGATGGCCCAGTCTTCTGTCACCGCCGCCTCTTCTTCCGACTTCGGGGGTCTTGTCCTCCTCTTCGGTTCTTCTTGCCGGGCCTCCGCTTTCTTCTTCCAGCTCTTTTACTAGCGGTGGCCTGGTCTTCTGTTGCCGCTGCGACCGCTGTCGCTGTCGCTGCCTTCTCTTCTCTTCTTCTCTTCTTCTTCTTCCTTGAGATGTTGACTCGAGGCTGTCTCTGGCCGCAATGACATGGACGTGTTGTGCGGCGACTTATATAGGGACAATAGGCGGGGTGACTGGGTGATGTCCCTGCCCATTATGATGTCACAGTCCCAGAGGATGCTGGGACTGTGACATCATAATGGGCGGGGATATCACCCGGTGACCCCGCCCATTGTCCCTATCTAAGTCGCTGTGCAACGCGTCTCTATCATTGCAGCCAGAGACAGCGTCGAGTCAACATCTCAAGGGGTCAAAAAGAGGGGGAAAACACTGCGCTCCCTATATAAGTGACAAAAAATTGTGATATAACACAAAACAGCAGCTAACATACAAACAAACTAAGTCAAAATAACGAATGATAACAAACAATGTAGCGCTATAATGTCAAAAAATGTAAAAAACCTAGATATAAATCACCAAATGATCTGGTAGTGAAATCAAACTTAAAAGATCAGCACACATATCACATGTTGTGCAGTCCAGTAAGGAATACAGAAAATGTGCTACAGTGAACTAACGATATGAGCATAAAAAAGTCCAGCTATGACAAAATAATGTGAAACGTGAGTCCAGATATTCCGTTGGTATGAACTATGTATAGCCTTCCATTCACAGCCAGAAATTATTATATAAAACGGTGGATACCCTTACCGAAAATGGTGGACACATTGATTCATTTGTAAAGACTTATATATATGGTAGCAATATGGGGGGGACAGTTAACTAGAAGAACTGGGTCTACAGCAACTGATAAAGACTCCCACGCATGGGTCAGGACACACCCTGGACCTCATTTTCAAACAGAACATCGACGTCAACATACTCGACAACATAACTCTGCCATGGACGGATCACCACGCTATCAAATTCAAAATCACTACCAACATCACCAACGCAAAACGGAAACCTGTAACAACGCACTGGACCAGATCGCATAAAAAACTGTACTCCGAAGCCTTCAAAACCACTCTGTCCAAAAAAATATCTACAATAACTTTAAACCACTCTACGGAGGAAACACTCAACTCCCTGAACAAGGCATTACTGCAATCAGCAGACTCGGTAGCACCAAAACGCAGGGCTCTCATCAGGAAGAAAAATGCTGGATGGTTTAATAGCTCCCTCTCCGTACTAAAGCAAGAACGCAGAAAAGCGGAAAGAACATGGAGAAGAAATCCCACCGAGGAAAACCTATTTAACTACAAAGGTCTGACAGAGAATTATCGGAAAGCAATCTTCAAAGCCAAAAAGGACCACTTCTCATATACAATCTCAACGGCCGCAAACCAACCACGGGAACTGTTTAATCTGGTTAATCAATCAATGAATCCGGTGTGCCTAGAACCCCCAGAAAACGAATCCCAGGATTACTGTGACAAACTGTCGGATTTTTTCATCGATAAAGTCAAAACCATCAGGGAAACAATTTGTCAGAAGAAAACATCCAACCTCAGCCAGCAAATACATAAAGAGGATGTCCGCACCAACATACCGCAACCGCCAAAATTTTCACTATCCCCAATTACCTTAGACACCGCAAAAAACATCATTAATAAACTGCGTGACAGTACCTCACCTATTGACATCATCCCCACAAAACTACTGAAAGAATGCTCCGACATCGTGGCTCCAACCATAACCCACCTCATAAACCGATCATTCCACAAAGGGATTGTTCCCAGCATCCTCAAACAAGGCATCGTCAAACCTCTACTCAAGAAACCAAACCTGGACCCTCAGGATCCAAACAACCGTAGGCCGATTACAAGCCTCAACACCATTTCTAAGATCATGGAGAAAGCTGTAGTACATCAGCTACAACGTCACCTGGATACTCACAAACTCCTGGACCCGCTGCAATCAGGCTTCCGCCCGGGTCATGGAACAGAAACAGCTCTCCTCAAGATTTGGGATGACGCCCTCGAAGCAGCAGATGACGGAGAGCCGTGTCTCCTCGTACTGCTAGACCTAAGTGCAGCGTTTGATACAGTAGATCACAATACTCTACTCGTCCGCCTCACAGAAGTAGCCGGAGTCCAAGACATAGATCTCCAATGGTTCGCGTCCTTCCTAGGAAATCGGTCACAGACAGTGAAACTAGGAAAATTCCTCTCCGAAACTCGGGCAGTCACCTGCGGAGTCCCTCAAGGCTCTCCGTTGTCACCCGTTCTCTTCAACATTTACATTCGCCCACTCCCTCAAATCATCAGATGCTCAGATCTCTGCTTCCACTCTTACGCTGACGACACGCAACTTTATTTCCGGATCAATGGAAAAAAAGATCACCAACAACAACTTGAAAACTGCCTCAAATCAATAGAGGACTGGATGACCACCAACTCCCTCCAGCTGAACCAATCAAAGACAGAGCTTCTTATCTTACACCCAAATCATAAGCCCGCAACCAAAACCTCCAGGTCTCCACCAACCGTCTTTGGGCAGACTATCTCCCCAAAGACCAAAGCGAAGAGTCTCGGGGTTATTTTAGACGCACAAATGTCAATGGATGCGCAAATAGGATCTGTAGTCAGTCGATCTCACCATCTGCTGCGCATGATTCGCAGACTCATCCCTTTTATCCCAAAGAATGACAAAGCAGTGGTAGTTGGAACAATCATTAATTCACGACTGGACTACGTAAACTCGCTTTACATAGGATTACCACAATATCAACTTGCGCGATTACAACTGATCCAAAACACGGCGGCAAGGCTGATAACAGGAAAAAAACCCTGGGAATCCATTTCTCCTTCACTGAGGAGCTTACATTGGCTAACCGTAAAAAATCGGATCAGGTTCAAGACCCTTTGCCTCACCCACAAATGCGTGCATAGAGAAGCTCCGCAATACCTAATGGAGAAAATAAATCATTACACACCAAACCGCAGTCTTCGATCAGCCAACAAAAACCTCCTCCTCGTGCCCAAAGCCCGGTATAAATCCAAGGGTGATCGGAGATTCGCTGTCCAAGGGCCTCGGCTATGGAATGCTCTACCAATCAACATCCGCCTGGAAGAAAATCACCTGGCTTTTAGGAAAAAACTCAAGACCTTCCTCTTTTAGCAGATGATCAAAGCTCGCCACAGCGCCTAGAGGCGATTCAGTTCGCATTGTGCGCTATATAAGTATTTCATTCATTCATTCAGTTAATGCCCCAGTAGAAGGCTTATTAGTCTAAACACGTTGGGCTAGCGTTTCCTGCTCCCCATATTGCTCTTTTTATCGTTCATTTTTATTGGATCACGTGATTCTTTTTGGATATTTTTTATGTCATTTTTTATATGTCATTTGAAAAAAATGTTTCAAATAAAACCTTTAATGGTGAAATTTCACTATGAGAGGCATTGTGTCCTTACCATTACCATAAAAAGAGCAATATGGGGAGCAGGAAACGCTAGCCCAACGTGTTTAGACTAATAAGCCTTCTACTGGGGCATTAACTGAATGAATGAATGATACCTTTTTGTTTATGGTGACCGGAACCTTCGAGAGAGTTGAAAACCCTGGAGATCTGAGGTGTATCGATCCTGAAGTGGGCAGCGACTATTCGGATGGTGATCCATGACCTGATGTATACGCATGGTGTGTGACGCACATGACACATTTACTATATAGTAGTTTGTGTCCACCATTTTCGGTAAGGGTATCCACCGTTTTCTATAATAATTTCTGGCTGTGAATGAATGGGTAGGGGTACATTGTACCCCATACTCATTCACATAGGGTGGGGGGCCGGTATCTGGGGGCCCCTGTATTCCGATAAGCCCCCCGCCCGCAGACCCCGACAACCAATGGCCAGGGTTGTCGGGAAGAGGCCCTTGTCCTCAGCAACATGGGGACAAGGTGCTTTGGGGTGGGGGGCTGCAGGGCCCCCCTTCCCCAAAGCACCCCCCCATGTTGAGGGCACCCAGCCTGGTACGGCTCAGGGGGGGGGGGCGCTCACTCGTCCCCACCCCCTTTCCTTACCGGCCGGGTTACGTGCTTGGATAAGTGTCTTATATCGACCTTGGGGGGGACCCCCACGCCCTTTTTTTGGCTTAGGGCTTCCCCTTTAAGTCCATACCAGGTGACGGGGCCAGCAACGTGTCAATCTCGCCGCCGTAGTCGGCGACATTGACTTCCTTCACTAGTCCCGGCTACCTGGAGCCGCGTTCAAATTGAAAGGACTTTCCTCCATGTGTGGGCACGTCCGTTAATTTCAAAAGTACGGTGGACTTCCACCTAAAGTCCGGCGGACCTAGTCCGCTGGAAAAGTCCAGTGGTGTGTGGGCAGGTCCGCTCGTTTGGAAAGTCCAGCGGACTTTGCGGCGGTTTGTCCGTCAGACTAAGTCCGCTGGATAGTCTGATCGCGTACGCGGCATATCAGATTTTCTGCTGATCTGCTGATTTTTTTTTCCTTCAGATTTACCAAAACCATATAATATGAGGTCAAACCTTAGGCGTTCCAATTTGTATGCAATCAGGCAGACTCTTCTACTACCATATTTGCCGGCGTATAAGGCGGCTGGGCAGATAAGACGACCCCCTAATCTTCCATTTTAAATGTTGGATTTGTGCTATACTTGCCGTATAAGACGACCCCCTTCCGACCAGTCTGTCAGCCTGCTGGATGTGCGGTAATGCTGTATGTTCAGTAGCGCTTTGTGTAACAGTTAACACTGTCTCACAGTATACATACAGTATACCGCGCTAAGCCAATCACAGCGAGCGATGTATTCTATTAATGAATACAAAGCCTGCTCGGATTGGCAGGGGCTGTAACATCATCAGCCCGCGCGTCTGACTCTCAAAGCCAATCAGAGCAGGCTACCGTATGTAGCCTGCTCGGATTGGCAGAGGTGGCTACTCCAATCCGAGCAGGCTTTATATTCTCGAATAGAATACATCGCTTGCCAGGATTGGCTCAGCGGTGTATACAGTATTACCGCACATTCAGTAAGCATCCAGAGGGATGCTATGCAGCAGGCGGCTTGCATACAAGATGGCTTTGCTTTATACCCGGCGTATAAGACGTCCCCCGCTTTTTGGCTGTTTGCTTTTAGTGTAAAAAGTCTTATACGCCGGAAAATACGGTACATGGTTTTGGTAAACCTGAAGGAAAAAATCAGCAGAAAATCTGATAGTGTGTATGGGGCATAAGTGACACTTTTTGGGGACCTGTGACACCAATACAGTGATCAATACAAAAAAAAAAAAAAAAGCACTGTCACTGTACAAATGACACTAGCAGGGAAGGGGTTAACATCAGGGGCAACCAAAGGGTTAAATGTGTCCCTAGGGGATGCTTTCTAACTGTGGGGAGATGTGCTTTGACTAGGGGAAAACAGAGATTCGTGTTTCAGCTTAGCAGAAACACAAGATTTCCATTTGCTCCTCTGAGAGAATGGCGGTATGCTGTGTTTACATAAGCAGACTGCCGTTCTGCCTCTCCTGTAAACGATCGGCGGGTCCTGGCAGACATTGCATCCACCGGACCGGCTGATTGGCTCCCGCTGTGCCCAAGAAAAAAGTTTGTTTTTTTTCTGGATTTTTTCATTTGTTCAGCAAAAAATAAAAAACCCAGTGGTGATTAAATACTACCAAAAGAAAGCTCTTTCTAAAAAAATAAATAAATAAATAAATTATAAAAATGTTGTTTGGGTACAGTGTAAGGGCCGGTTCACACAGCGAGGCGATGCGAGGCGACACGGCTCGCCTCACCTCGCCTCGCTCCCGCAAGTCGCCCCCGTTCTGTACAATGGAACCGTTCTGAGAGGAGCGACTCGAGTCGCTCCGACTCAGAAAAAAGGTTCCTGTACTACTTCGGGGCGACTTCGGGGGCGACTTGCATTGACTTCTATACAGAAGTCCTCTGCAAGTCGCCGCTGAGGTCCCCGCAGGTCGCGGCGAGGCAAGTCGGAGACGCCTCGCCGCGCCTCGCTGTGTGAACCGGCTCTAACATTACCAAGTGTCATTCAAAGCTGAAAATTGGCCTGGAAAGGAAGGGGGTGAAAGTGACCCGGTAGGCCAGTGATTGATACATTTCTAAAGGCTCAAGGTTTTTTACCTTCATGCATATTATTTGGGGGGGGAGTTCAAATTTGAGAAATGTACTCTAAGCTAAAGTAATAAAAATCTATTAATAGGAATGCTGCCTCCATAAAAAATGGTAATATCTATTTTCTTGAGTCTGCAGTAAATGTCAGCAGCTTCAGTGGAAAATGGAAAATATTACAAATACTGTCCTTAGAGATGTGGTTTAATAATGTGTTTGTAATGTGTATAATGTGTTTTACATGTCAGCAGCAATTTTAGAACCTTCGAAATAGATGTGTCATATACTGTCTTTGTTAGGTATCTTCCATAGTTTATCAGCGCAGGGCACTGAGATTTTTATATACAGTATATGGTTAAAATGTAAAATCACACTCATTTCCACATTTCAATTATTTATAGCCTACTCCTATTGATCAGAAAGGTTTTGAAGTTTGTAAACTTACTTTGTGAAGATCCCCACACATTAAAGGCTCATGCACACTGCAATGCACAAAAAAAAAAAGCTGATTTTACAGCCATTTGAGCTTTTATTTCAGCTTGAAGATGCTTGGGCTTTTTTGTGCACATTTTTATTGAGCTACTTCAAGCTTCTTCGAGCTCCTTTGAGCTTTTTTGAACACAAGTGTTTTTGTTTTGTTTTTACAAACCCTACTATTATATATA
The DNA here is from genome assembly GCF_037356315.1 of Lithobates pipiens. NCBI lineage: Eukaryota > Metazoa > Chordata > Amphibia > Anura > Ranidae > Lithobates > Lithobates pipiens. Next base: position 138,538,917 of record NW_027507718.1, read on the forward strand.
TATATATATATATATATATATATACACACACACACACACACACACACATACATACATATATATATATAGTATTATCTTAAGTGGTTGTAAACCCTTACTATCCACTTTTGACTACATGTAAGACTATATTAAGGCTTACTTGTAACTACCCCGGATATCTCCTAAACCTGCATGGTTTAGGAGATATCCGCTGTATCGGCATGTGCCAACATCATCGGCACATGCGCACTAAAGCAATGGCACGTTTGTGCCATTGCTTTAGCTAGTGTGCTATTACCGGCGACTCCACATCATCGCAGCTCCAGCCAATCACAGCGCCAGAGCCCGCGATACCCGGAAGTAACTCCGGGAGAGATGTCTCTAGCTGGAGCTGTGTACTGGGACCACTGCAGGGGCTTCAATCTAAGGTTAGTATTTCACAATGAGCTTGTATGCTATGCATACTAGCTCATTATGCCTTTGTCTTGCAGGTTGTTGTTTTTTGTGGGTTTACAACCACTTTAACCACTGTATAAACAAAACAAAAAGATACAACAAAAGTTTTTGCGGGTTTTCTAGCTTCTTTGAGCTCTTTTGCGGTACTAGCTGCAAACTAGCTGAGTTTGGTGGGTTTTTTTTCTGCCTTTTTTTCGGCGCTACATTTTTTTGAGGCAGCAGGGTATTATGGGATATGTAGTCCTAAAAAAGGAAAAGTGGAAGTTTAGCCAAACTCTCTCCTGTAAAGATAAGATCGCTATACTTACTTATTCTGCAGCTGCTCCAGTCTGGTCCCACGCTGAGCTATCAGTGGCGTCTTTGGTGTGTAGGCATGTGCAGGAGAGGCAATCTTCCACGGAAGCCCCATATTGTATGTCTATGGGTGACACCACTTCCCAGGCATTTCCCAGCTGTTGTTGGCTTTCTCTCTGTACACAGCAGACCCCGCTGGAGGCTGGAACGGATCAGCTTCAGAAAAGCTAAGTACTGTATAGCAATTATTTCTTTATAAGGTTAGATACATTAGTTTTAGAATGTGGCTGAGAGCAGATTTAGGTTTTAGCTTTGTCTTTGCATCCACTTTAAAGCGGAGTTCCACCCATTTTTCTAACTTTGTGCTGCATGCCCTTAGATAATACTTTTCAAATGGCCATTTATTAATTTTTTTATTCTAAATACCTTATTTGTGTTTTTTTTCTTCCTCACTTCCGCCCCTAATCACCTAGGCGATTACGTCACTAGGCCATTTGCAAGGGTTCCTGGGATAGCGTGGTCATGTATCCCAGGAGTCCTTGCGAATCGCCTATTGCCGAGATCTTGGCATATAGGAAGTGATGCGAATGGGCAGAGTTTCTACATCAGTTGGGAGGAAGAGAAAAAGTTTTTCTGTAATACTGGAGCCAGGGGACAGCACGGAAGCGGGCAGCATGGAAGAACCTCCTCCCTCACTATGCAGATCCGCAGGCAGCAGAGAGCTTACATCAGCTCTCTGCTGCCCGCTCTTGGGACCCTGATGTGAGGAGGGGGTCTCTCTAGGGACCCTGTGGGAGGTAAGTGGCTGCATTTAATGGCTGCACAAGTGGGTGCATTTGATGGCTGCACAAGTGGCTGCATTTGATGGTTGCACAAATGGCTGCATGTGATGGTGATGTGGTGCGATTTGCTTGGGGTGATGTGGTGCGATTTTGCTGGGGTGATGTGGTGCGATTTTGCTTGGGGTGATGTGGTGCGATTTTGCTGGGGTGATGTGGTGCGACTTGCTGGGGGGGAAGTGGTGCGATTTTGCTTGGGGTGATGTGGTGCGATTTGCTTGGGGTGATGTGGTGGGACTTGCTTGGGGTGATGTGGAGCGATTGACTGGGGGTGATGTGGTGCGATTTTGCTTGGGGTGATGTGGTGCAACTTGTTTGGGGTGATGTGGTGCGACTTGCTGGGGTTGATGTGGTGCAACTTGCTGGGGGTGATGTGATGCGATTTTCTGGGGATGATGTGGTGTGATTTGCTGGGGCTGATGCGATGCGACTTGCTGGGGGTGATGTGACTTGCTGGGGTTGATGTGATGTGATTTGCTGGGGGTGATGTTACTTGCTAGGGTTGATGTGATGCGACTTTCTGGAGTTGATGTGATGCGACTTGCTGGAGTTGATGTGGTGCGATTTGCTTGGGGTGATGTGATGCCATAGAAATTCATCTTTACTTGGTCTATGCCAGGGAAATGTAATTAGTGGACCTCCAGCTGTTGCAGAACTACAAGTCCCATGAGGCATAGCAAGACTCTGACAGCCGCAAGCATGACACCCAGAGGCAGAGGCATGATGGGAATTGAAGTTTTGCAACAGCTGGAGGCTCAAGAAATAATGCAATTGTAATTTATTTCCTGGTTCCTGAAGGGAGGAGAGTTTTACATAGCTAAGAAGCAGCAACTTCCACTGACACTGACGTTGCTATGGTAACCGGACCTGAAAGCTATGCTGCACTGAGCACGTGCGAGATCTGCAAGGATGAGATCCAGGAAGAAATACAGTCTGGCTTCAGATGCCCATGCTCAAGATGGCCATGGCCTGCTGGAAATTTATAAAATAACAAACTAATGTTATAAACTAACAAAGCGGATCTTAGTTTACAGGCTAACTTTATTAGAAAGCTTGTGTATTTTTATTTAAAAAGTATAAATTCGGCTGGAAAACCGCTTTAACAGCAGAGGAGAAGCTGCAAAGTATGCAGGAATCCAAGAAGTTGAGCAAAGGGATGACCAGTAGACATACAGAACTCACAACATGTAAGCTTATATTGGATTGTATAACTTTTGTTTGTATTGTTTTTACAATGCTGATGTTATAAAATGAAAGCGTATGCTGGGACCATAGACCTCCTATAACTTTGCCTTTGAAATGATTGAACTGTGCGCTCTATTTGTTCAACATATTGTAAGGTAAGATTAGAATCACTCACTATAGGAACAAAAAAAAACAGAACAGGTAATGAACTGGAAGATACTTGAATATTAATTATAGCAAAGCTGCTATTTATAATCAACACATACTAGATATCAAGTAATAGGTATCTTATTTTAAAGGTCAACTCCAGCCTACACAATGTTTTTGTTTAGAATGCACATCTGCACGCCATCTGAATAAGAAAAAATGTGAACAATCCCCCCCCGTTAGGGCAGATGGAGGAATCGCCACTTCCAACTATTGCATTCAGTGACCTGTGGCTGCCTGAAAACAATGGCACTGCCAAACAAAGACTGCATCTGATAGGGTAATATTTCTAAATCAACTTTTGCCCCCTACTGTATGGGGGCTTTAGGTATACAGAGCTGAGAAATGTAAGTGTTTAGGATGAGTTATCTATTCTGCTCTAGATCTGAGATCCTATGAGCGCTGAAAATTCCAACAAAACAGTCTTAGGCCGCGTACACACGGGCGGACTGTCCGTCCAACTAAGTCCGTCAGACAATCCGACAGACAGTCCGTCCTACTTTTGAATGAACGGACTTGACCACACACGACGAACAGACAGTCCGCTGAAAGCTTGCGCGATGACGTGTACAGCACGTACGACGGGACTAGAAATATGACGTCCAATACACTGCAATGCAACCTTCGGCCGTGTAAATCCTTTCTGAGCATGCGCCATACTTAGTCCGTCCAGCTTGCCTACTCACGAGCGGACTGTCCGCTGAAACCAAGTTTGGGCGGACAATATTACGGAAATTCCGAAAGACTTAGTCCGCCAGACTGTCCGCTGAAAAAGTCCGCTGAAGCCCACACACGAGCGGATTGTCTGCTGAAACACGTTTCAGCGGACCAAGTCCGTCAGACAGTCCGCCCGTGTGTACGCGGCCTAAATGTGATTGTAGCCGTATTAGTGCAATTGTGACATACAATTTTTCAGGACAAGCTTTCGGGGTATGTCCCCTTCTTCTAGGTCCAAGCAGTACTGATTTACAAATTTTTAAGCAGAATGTAAAAGCAAAACAAAAAAAAAAAAAAAACACCTCTGAGGGAAAGAAGAGAAAAAAAAAACAACAAAAAAAAAACTACATACAAATCAATGGCAATAAAGATAACAGAACAGTTAGTGAGATAAGACAGAGGGAGAGCTATGGAATGGAGGGGGGGGGGGGGGGGGGGGTGCTAGTCACAGAGGGGGTTGTAAAACTTTAGTATAATGGGTAAGGAAACCTATATCTAAATTCAGGCCATTATTTTTTGTGTCAAAAAGAATTATCATTCTTAGTTCAAAGGTTTTCCTTTCCTGGATAGTTCTGAAATTCCCTTTAAGAACTAAAACATTGAGGTCTTCTATAGTGTGGTCCGGTTGTGAGGTGTGCATAAACTGTCTTCTTTATGTTCCTTGATGGTATGTCTGTGTAAATTCATCCTCGTTTGCAACTTCTGTCCTGTTTCACCAACATAAGATCCTTTGCTGCACCTTTTGCATTGGATGAGGTACACAACATTGCTGGAGGTACAGTTGTAACAAAACAGTCTTAAAGAGGAAGTAAACCCCTTCAAACCACTTTGACCTACAGGTAAGCCTAGATTAAGGCTTACCTGTAGGTCCAAGCAATATCTCCTAAACCTATATGGTTTAGGAGATATTTGCCCGAAAATGGGCACCGCTGTCTACGGCGCATGCGCCGTAGACAGCGGCGCGCAGGCGTACTAAATGCGGCAAGTCCAAGAATGGATTTGCCTAATTTGTCGACTCCCGTGCGCATGCGCGGGAGTGACGTCATCGCGGCTTCGCCGAATGGCAGCGTCGGAGCTGCAAGACGCGACTCCCGTGCGCATGCGCGGGAGTGACGTCATCGCGGCTTCGCCGCTGTCATTGGTCGGAGCTGCGAGACGCCACCAGCAAGATGGATGCGGCGGACTACAGGGATCAGCGGAGACTTCGCTGGCTCCTGTGTCAGGTAAGTGACACATAATGAGCTACTATGCGATGCATAGTAGTCCATTATGCTTTACCTTTGCAGGCTAAAAAAGAGGAAGTAAACCCATCAGGGTTTACTTCCTCTTTAATGTGATTGTAGCCACCGGACCACACTATAGAAGACCTCAATGTTTTAGTTCTTAAAGGGAATTTCAGAACTATCCAGGAAAGGAAAACCTTTAAACTAAGAATGATAATTCTTTTGGCCCAGCTCTGGGCGGCTGCCGCTACCAAGGGCCCAGAGTGGCTGCATAGGTGGCCCTTCTGCTGAGGGATCAGGCATCCGGCTCGGTGGTGGGGGGGCAGGATCTCCCACATGCTCGGAGGTCTTGGCCTCCAGAGCGCTTTTCTCCCTCTGGAGCCTCCCCCCCCGAGCTTTGTGCCACGGCAGGAGCCCCGATCGGGACCCATCAGGCCCACTGGTGAAGTTTCAGACTGCTTCCGTGGCGGTGAGGCCTGGATGGAATCCTCTGCAACGGCGGAGTTCAGTGGGCGGGGTTATGACACGCGCATGCGCCTCTCCCCCGCCCGCTCGGCGGCATCATCTGGACCGAACTGACTCCTACCCTCTGATGTTCCAGTAAGGGGGGGAGTCTCAGCGTGGGAGGAGTCCAGTTACTCCCACTGGGCCTTCACCACACCCAGACAGCGGCTACGGCATACCAGCAGGTTCCCCTGCCAGGAGGGTCAGGCAGCAGAGCTGCGCCAGCGGAGAACATGCAGTGGAGGCCCAAGGCCCAGGTCGGAAAGGCAAGAGGAAGGCCAAGTCGATGAGCGGGGCTGGTGCCGGGAGGCGTGGCCAGCAGCGGCAAGTATGTGCAGCATCCAGGCCCTCATCGCCTGGGATGCATGACACGGCGCAGCAGAAGTCGCCCAGTGAGCGGTCCGAGGGGGAGCTGTCTGGCTCTGAGGTGTAGGATGCACAGGACCATCCAGCTCCAGCAGATTCTGGAGCAGCGGCTATGGGGACCCCCCCTGGTCAGAATGGTAAGTCATCTTCCCATTCTAATTTGGCATTTAATACTGCATTGTGTGGATTGTTGGGAGTGGCAGCTGCGGGGGGTACGGGGACCGCAAGAGTGGCACAACATTCTACAGGGGGCTCTACGCCCTTCCCTGCGGGGTCTGACGTGCAGCTACAGGCATTGCTGGTGGGATTTTGGGATTTGGTGCAGCAGTTTGCAGGAGGGACAGGAGTGCAGGTTCCATGGGTGTCGGTGTGGGTACCGCCGGGTGGTGGGCTAGCCGCAGAGGGCACGATGACAGGGTCTGGTGGGCTGGCCCCTCCATCTCGGTTACTACGAAGCCCGATAGTGCCATAGGCTGATTTTTAATGCCCCTGGAAAAGTTTAACCTGGATAGGGTCAAGCCTGACGATAGCAAAAAGAGGATGAGGAAAAGCAGCAGTATAGGTTGGTCCCACGCACGTTCTCGAACTGGCTGCAAGCATTCGCCATTATGGCAAGCGTAATAGGGGAAAAGAACCCCAAACACTGTTCGGCGCTTTTCTGTTACATGGACACCGTAGGTGAGGCCTACAGAGTCTCCGGTGGATCTGCGCGTTTAAGGTATGATGAGCAGTTCCGGCAGCAGAGGGCCATGCTTGCACTGAGTTCACAAGGACATTAGCCTCTGGATGAGGCTTACGTCTTCGACGAGGGCCCCAAACCAGCTTCCCCTGGACAACCAGACGGAAAAAAATGTGGTGTCTGCTGGCAGTACAATGAGGGATCCTGTAAATTCGGGGGGTCATGCCGTTTTAAACATGAATGCTCCAGTTGCGTGTCCTGCTGTTTTAAAAAAGGGAAGGGCCATGCCAGGGAATTTGGTAACAAAACAAAACACCAGTGACTGGGGACAAGATGCAACCTTTCCGGATCGGGCGGCCGCATGGCTGTTGAGGAAGAGATTCTCTGAGGGTTTTTGTATCCCATGCTCCTTGTCTACTGCCCCACCTATGGAGAGGAATTTGCGTTCGGCCTAGCTTCATCTGGGGGTCGTCTCTGAAAAATTGGGCAAGGAAGTGGCTATGGGTCGCATGGCTGGGCCTTTTCAGGAACAGCCTTTTCCAGAGTTGGTGGTGCCTAAAAAAGAACTGAATAGGTTTTGGCTTATACACTATTTGTTGTTTCTGAAGGGCGGCTCAGTCAATGATGCCATAGATCCTGAGGTGTGTGCAGTGTAGTACACATCTTTCGATGCAGTGGTGGGTTGCGTTCACCGCTGTGGAAAAGGGATGCTGATGGCAAAATCTGACATTGAATCACCGTTCCATTTGCTCCCGGTCCATCTGGACAGCTTTTGGCAAGAGCAATTTTACATCGATCATTGCCTGCCTATGGCCTGCTCCATTTCCAGTGCATTGTTCGAAACATTCAGCTCCTTTGTTGAGTGGGTTGTTCGGGACGTTTCAGGGCTCAATTCCATCATTCATTATTTGGGTGACTTCCTCTGCATGGGTCCTCTTTCTTCTAATGTGTGTGCAGTACTGTTATCCACATTGCAACACATGGTGGGTAGATTCAGCATTCCTTTGGCGGATTACCACTGCTCTCAGCTTCCTGGGCATAGTCATTGACTCGGAAGTCATGGAGTGTCGCTTACCAGAGGAGTAGCTGGGATCTCTTATGATGGAGATACGTGGGATCTTGGGGCCTAGCAAAATTCAGCTGCGGAAGCTGCAGTCTTTGCTAGGTAAGTTGAATTTTGCCTTCCCATGGGTAGGGTTTTCTGCCGATGGCTGTTGGCAGTCCCCCACCCATTTTATTTGCGTCATTAGGGAACATCGGGAGAACATGATGGCATGGCACACATTCTTGGACGACTATAATGGAAGATCGGTGTGGATGTCCGGCCCGGTGAGTAATTTTGATTTGAAGCTGTTTACGGATGCAGCCGGGTCATCCAGGGTCACTGGAGCGCTCAGCCTTGGCCAAGTTCTTGGTTGGAGGCAGGCCTCCTAAAAAAACCTGGTGCCACTGGAGCTTTTTCCAGTGGTGCTGGCTATGGAAATATGGGGTGAGTTATCCAGGAACTTGAAATTGAGATTGAATTGTGACAATCTGGGAGTGGTGCAAGTTTTTTTACCGCATCTCATCGTCGCCACAGCATGTCGTGTCACTGCTACGCCACCTGGTGCTTCATTGCCTATATTATTTTCTGTATGCTGTACATCTCCCAGGGATCGGCAATACTTTGGCTGATGCCTTGTCTTGCTTTCAGTGGGAGAAGTTTTGAGAGCTGGCTCCGGCGACAGAACGACAAGGGGTTCCGTGTCCCCAATGGCTGTGGGCGATCGCATTGGAGTCATCGCTGGATGGATAAGGAGGTCGGTCAGTGAGGCCACGTGGGCACCCTTCGATAAGGTATGGCAGGAATGGTGGAAATTAATTAGGCAGGCCAGGGTGGATCCAGATGGCATGGAGGTAAGGTTGCTAGTCCTCTATTTTGTTTCTAGAAACCTGGAACAGGGGGTGTTGGTGTCGGCCAGGGACCAAAAACTAGCGGGTTTGGGATTCTTGTTCAAATTACAGGGCAATGTCGATTTTATCAAGGATTTTTGGGTCTGACAGGCTATGAAAGGTTATCGGAGGACATGTAAGCTCAGGGATGGTAGGTGTCCTTTGACAACCTAGACACTTTTTGTTCAGTTGGACTTGTTGTGCGGGGCGGCTTATGAGGTTTCCTTGTTTAAAGTGCCACTTTCGTTGGCATTTTTTGGAGCCTTTAGGATTAGTGGACTAGTCAGCCCATCTAAGAGGGTTCCGGGGGGCTTATGGGCTCAGGATGTGGTTTGCCGGCGGGTTAGCATTGAGTTGTTGCTACGCCGGCCCAAGACGAACCAGGGTGCAAGGGCATCAGAGTACAGCTGTTTTCTCTACCGGGCATTCCCATGTGCCCGGTGGGGGTGGTAAGGGAGTTAGCCTGGTTTCGGTGGGCCATTTTTATTGCACAGGGATGGATCCCCACTGTCTAAGTTCTAGTTTGTGTCAGTTTTTAGCAAATAACTTAAAGCAGCAGGTTTGGGGGAGGCAACAGAGGCCATGCGATGTGGGTTGGACGAGGCGGCGGTTAAGAAGATTGGTAGATGGGACTCTCGTACTTATCCTGTGGTGTTTTTTGTTCCTTTCTTTCAGGCGGAGACCAGCTGCACCTCATCTAGATTATGGGCCACTCCTATGTGTTTTGGGGGTCCAGGCGAGAAGACATTAGGCCTAATAGCAGGCAGCTGGGGATTTCCTGGGGGGAGGCATGTATCTGTTGGTTGGGCTGGCCAGGTATGATGTGAGAAGAGTTGTGCCGGAAGTGCATCATTTTGCATGTCTGGGCAGGCCTCTGAACATTTTGGTGCTGCATGTCGGTGGGAATGATCTGGGGTTTCCGTCCATTCGGGAGCTCATCAAGGATGTCAAGTTTGACAAGGACAGCCTTCCCAGATATGTTGGTCTTGTGGTCCAACATTGTGGCCAGGACAACCTGACAATTGTCGGGGTCAGTGGACAGAATCAACAAAGCCCATATTAAAGTGAATAAAATGGTGGGCCGCTATGCGATTCGTGACGGGGGTTTGGTGATCCGCCATTAGGAGTTGGAGAGGGATAGCGGGCTTTATCTTAGGAAGGACGGGGTTCACCTGTCGGCGGTGGGTATTGATCTATGGTCCCTAGGGTTGCAGGATGGGATTCAGCGTGCTTTCAGTGTGTGGAGGGGCTCTCAAGGGTAAGGAGTCACCCTTGTTAGCTGTGGCAGTGGTGGTCTTCGATGGTGGCAAGATAACCTACGAGATGGAAGTGTGAGAGTCTCATCATGGTATGGGCCCTCTGGTGTATTCCAGTTAACATGGATTAGCTGGAACATGGTAAAAGTTGCATTGCGGGTAATGGGTTGTCTCCGAGCTGGTGTGACGCGGCTGGAGGCCTAGTACGTAAAAAGGCCCGCAGTGTAGAAGTGGAAAAGAGCTAAGTTGGGAAGTGCCTTCAAAGACCACTGGGTGGAGTCACTGATATTTGAGGTTTTGTTAGGTGTTAAAGAATGTTATATATTTAATATTTGTGACTAAAAAGGCTGCTATGGCCAGTTATACTCCATTTGAAGTGTGGTCTTGTTAATCGTAGGTAGCGTTAAGTAGGTTGGAGTATGACAATGATTTGGCAGTCATAGGAAGGTTGGGAAATCTCATCTATCCTGGTCAAGTAAATCTGGGCTTTGCATCCCCACCCACCCAAATCCTAACCTTACAGCCTGACAAGACTGTACACATGCCGTGGCCGTGATGCTTTGCTTTGAGGCCGTGGAAATTTTAACTTGGACTGCAGAGTGTGACAAGGGACATCGTTTGTCAACCTCACCTAGTGAGAGCAATGAGGCTGCACCTCAACTGCTAGACAAAAACTTGGTTAGCAGTTGTGATGTGGTCCCACAATGTAAAATTGCTGTTCAGCAATAAAAAATTAAAATAAATACAGCTTAAAAAACAAAAAACTGCTGCTATACCTCTGTCAGAAAAGTGAACCACCACTGATCGCTTTTCAGAGGGTAGCACACACAGCCGCCTATTTGAAAGAAGCCCTTGGCTTCAAACTATTTTGCCTAAAGCATAACCATTTTTGTTGAGAAAAAAGCATTCCCGCAGGTGATCTATGTACATTGTAAGCCCTTGTACACACGGTCGGACATTCCGACAACAAAATCCGTCAGATTTTGTCCGACGGATTTTGGCCCGAAACTGGTGTTGCATACACACGGTCGGACAAAGTTGTCGGAAAATCCGATCGTTCTTAACGTGATGACGTTATTTAGTTACGACGGGACTACATTCAGGCTAGTAGCCAATAGCTTTGGTCTAGGAATTTGATCTGAGCATGCGTGGCACTTTGTCCGATCGGAATTCTCTACAAACAATCGGACAAAGTCCGATCGGATCATGTTGTCGGGAAATTTTATAGCCCAGCTCTAAAACGTTGTCAGTCGGATATTCCAACGGAAACAGGCCGATGGTGCCCACACACGGTCGGATTATCCAACAAGATCCGATCACACATTTTCCATCGGAATGTCCGACCGTGTGTACAAGGGCTAAGAATTATAACAACCTTTGTTTCAGATTCCTACCTTTTGTTATTATGAATAAATCCATGTGTGTTTGTCTGTGCCTCTGTGCCCAGTGAGTCAAATCGGAGTGGTTTCATATTTATCAGTCAGCTGGTTACTAATGAGGAAAGCTGCTGGGTCTGCATCCATTTAGATGTGATTTCCTGTTGGGAGTATTTCACCAAAAAACTAAATTTTTGTTGCAGGGGGTGCCTGAAATCTGACTTGTATCTTAGGCAGACTTCTGGGAAATTTGGTAAGCCATTCACACAAGCAGGAAATGATGTTTCTGGGGAATGGTCAGTAAACATTCTGTGTACAGAACAACTCATTGTAGCCATATCACATTGCATTTATAGAAAATGACAGCGGCTGCAGATTGAAACGGAAAGGTAATTTTTAATAACATTCAATTACAATATGACTTTTATCGCAATTGTTTTTATGCTATATTATTTTTTCTTTATTTGCCATTTTTTTCCCCCTCACGAAAGTGGAGTTACCCTTTAAGCGGTACTAAACCACAGATGCTTAAAAAAAATTCCCTGCAAGGCAATGTCATAAGGTGCTAGTATGCATACTAGTACATTGCGATAGACAGCCTTAGAACGAAGCCCTCCAGCACCACAATGTCACTGCTGAGACAGCTGACATTTTCCCCCAGTCTTCCGGGTTCGCGGCCTCAAGATACATGAGTGGCCAGGGGTGCAATGACGTCACTCATGCACATGCTCTAAAGGTTTGACACTGGAGGGGCGCGGTCTGCACATGGCCGGAGAGAGATGTGTGTTTACTGAGCTCCTGACCATCTCCTATCCACCCCAGCCTTTGTGCTTGATCCAGCACAAGATGAACTCATCAAAGAGGAAATCGGCCAAGAGGAACACCAAAGCAGCAAAACCCTCTCCCTCCACCCCATCCGCGGGTGAGATCCAGCATTTATTCCAGCTGCAACACCCAGAGCTCAAGATGGCGAATCCACGCGCGGTCCCCTCAGAGCACCATGCCTCTCAAAGCTCACCTGCTTCGCCCAAAGCGTCCGCAAGCTTGGAGGTAAATTCGGAGATATAGACTGCTTTCCTGTCAGACTCACGGAGGTCGTCGCCTTAACCACCCACAACATACTGGGACAACAGTGACCTGTGGTCACTCCTCCATGCCCTGCTAGCTAAAACAGACATAGAGGCCCTCATCGGACGGGTTGAAGCTGCCCACAGACAGGAGCTCCAGGTCATGAGGAAGGAGGTACAGGCGCTCGCCTCCAGACTTACTGCGGGGGAAACCTCTGTTTCGACACTTGACCAACGAGTGTCTGCACTGGAAGTGGTGCAGGACTAGCACACGGAGGCAGCATTACACTTACAGCTATACCTCGAGGACACAGAGGACTGGAGCCACCAGAGCTTGCGGTTCCGGGGCCTGCTGGAGGCTACTGAAGCAGAGAATCTGGCCGCTACGGTAACAGACATTTTCAAGGGCATAGCAGGTGTGAACCTACTGAAGCAAGTGAAGCTAGACAGAATCCACAGGGTGTTGGGCCCTAGATTGAATGACCTTGCCAGGCCCAGGGACGTGATCTGCATGCTGCACCACAACCACAAGGCCTGGGAGGCAGGAGACCTGGAACTTGACAGAGCACTGATCAAGATATACTGCCAGACCTCTCTAGGGCAACATTGCTACGCTGACTCATGCTCCAACCGCTCCTTGACCTAGTGAGGTGGATGGGCTTCACTTACCAGTGGGGTTAACCCCTCTCAGTTACCTTCAGGAAGGAGCAAAGTTTGTTCACCCTTAGAGCACGGATTCACTCCCAGCTCTATTTTCCTTCCATGGGGATAGTGCGATTGATGTCCCAAACTGCCTATCCTTTCTCGCAAGACCAACGGGATGGGTCCTACCCAGACCTCAGGAATCATCGCCGTTCACGACACCTCTCCCCGGAGGGACCACGTGAGTCTTAATTCATTTACGCCCTGCAGTCCTCACCGCCCCCGAACTTACTCCTGCACTGCTTCATCTGAGAGGCAAAATGACCCACTTGCTCCCCTCACCCCTCCTCCCCCCTTCTCTCCTGTAACAGAACCTTTTCTTGACTCATGCCCCACTTCCCGTCCTATGGATACCCCACAATGTCTTTCCACAAGGTTCTCCATAGCCTATATACCACCCCCAGCGGCCACCACCCTCCCTGTGATTAACCCTGATCTATGAGGGATTGGTGACACCAGGGGATTGGTGTGCACTGACCCACACCATCCCCATACCCCATACAAAACCCCAGAAGGACTAATATTTGCACTGGCACCATGCCAGTATCACTATTTGTTGCAGAACTGATGCTAATACTAGGTCAAGTGACTATGCACAGCGCTAACTGCATAATACATGTTTTTCTGGCAATGTACCGGGAAGCTGGGGTTGGAACAGGGAAGGGGGATGGGAGAGAGATCTAGTGCAGAGTCTTTTAGTGCGGGGCTCACCCTGCCTCTCTTGGGATTCACCTGGGAGAGGTGGGATGAGTCCACACACATCCTGTACTAGGGAGAAATACAGGGAAAGCTCTGATTATGAACCACCACAGCTCCCCTCACAGGACAGTGAACAAGAGATCACCCCCCCCCCCCCCCCACAAGGAGGGTTGACAGCTCTGAGTACCGTGAAATATGGCAACACATTGTCTTGTAGACAAGAGTGTGGATGGAGGCACTCAGGGTGAGAGATATCCCCCAAGTCAGCATGCCACACTAAACGTGGTATGCTTACGGCAACTTATCTTCATATATGTGCCCGTGTGCTTTCTACAAGAGCTGAGCGATGACCAGAATCGATGCCCACCCAGCTGCATGCTCAGGGAAAGGGTGAGTCGTTATATGTGCCCTGTTTCCCGTGAGATGGTCTCCCTGGCATAAAGAACGTTAATGGGGCCCCTACATATTGCCGCGTAGGACCCACATGCTCAGGCCAGTGAAGACGACTCCCACGAAAGACATACATTTTAAGAGGGCTCTCGTTGCACCATATATTCATGCGAGATTGCAATGTATACATCTTTGGCTGTATTGCTTTTCATTCCAAATGAAAAGCAATACACATGACCGGACTTTCCAGCAGACTAGGTCCGACGGAATCAGTCCGGACAATCCGATCATGTGTGAGCTAATCCGATCGTTTTTCATCTAAAAAATCCAACGGACCTAGAGATAGAACATGTTTCAAATCTGTCCGACGGACTCAGTTCCTATCGGGAAAATCGTTCGCTTGTATGCTGGTCTGACAGACCAAATACGACGCAAGGGAAGCTATTGGCTACTGGCTATTGAACTTCCTTTTTTAGTCCCATCTTATGTCATCATGTTCAAAACGAACGGACATTCGAACAGACTTAGTCTGTTCGTGTGTGGCCAAGTCCGTTCGTTCAGAAAGTCCATCGGAACTCTGCCGAAAGTCAGTCGGGAAGACCTTCGAACCTAGTCTGCCGGAAAGTCCGGTCGTGTGTACGCGGCATGACACATGCATTAACAGTTTTTTGTTTGATTTTTGAATGGGGTGGGGAGAATAGGTCCTCTGCTCTTAGGCTCTGACTAACCTCTCTCCCACATAGGCTGGCATGCTCTTGTTGAGAGCTATATGCTAATATAAGTTTGTTACTTAAGATCATGGATACCGCAGGATACTCTACCCTGCAATTAATAATCTGCTTCAACTTTCTACCTTTCTAAACTCCTCCTTTTTATTTCACTCTACTTTCTTCCCCCTTCCCACCATACCCATACCCTTTATCGCAAGGATAAAGAGGGTAAAAAAGGGGGAGGGGTATGCCTATATATCAGGAATAATGTACAAGTGAATGTGAGAGATGACATCACTAAGGGTGCTAGGGAGGAGGTGGAATGCTTATGGGTAGAGCTCCAAAAGGGATGAAGCTAAGGGGAAAATAATACTGGGAGTATGCTATAGGCCCCCTAACCTTAGGGAGGAAGGGGAGACTGATCTGCTATCACAATTTGGATTAGCAGCAAGGATGGGAAGTGTTATCATAATGGGGATTTGAATTATCCAGACATAGACTGGGCAGAGGGAACCACACATTCGTCTAAGGCTCGCCAGTTCCTAAATGTCTTTCAGGACAATTTTATAGGTCAGATGGTAGACGCACAAACTAGAAATAAAGCGTTACTGGATCTACTGATTACCAACAATACAGACCTGATAACGGATGTGGAAATACGGGGAAATTCAGGAAACAGCGACCACAGGTCAATTGGGTTCTGTATAAATCACACAAACAGGAAACAAAAGGGGAATACAAAGACACTGAATTTCAAAAGAGCCAACTTCCCTAAATCATGAACCCTACTAGAAGGCATAAATTGAGATAACATAGAACGTGGAGGAGAGATGGGTTTGCTTTAAGAGCATATTAAATAAGGGCATTAACAAATGCATCCCATTGGGTAATAAATTTAAAAGAGTGAACAAATGTCCTTGATGGCTTAACTCCAATGTAAAAATGCATATAAAAGCAAAGGAGAATGCCTTCAAAAAAATACAAGGTTGAGGGATCATCATCAGCATTCAGACTTTATAAAGAATGCAACAAGAAATGTAAGGGTGCAATAAGGACCGCTAAGATAGAACATGAAAGACACATAGCGGAGGAGAGCAAAAAAACTCCCAAGAAATTATTTTGCCGCATACACACGATCGGAATTCTGGCCAGAAAAAGACAGATGAGAGCTTTTCATCGGAAAATGCGACCGTGTGTATGCTTCATTGGAATTTAGCTGTCCGAATTTCTGCCAGCCAAAAATTGATAGCATGTTCTCAATTTTCCAGACGGAAAAACTTTCTATCGGTAATTCCGATCGTGTGTATGCAATTCCGACACGCCAAAAATCATGCATGCTCAGATTCAACTACGAGACAGAAGCTATTGGCTACTGACTATTGAACTTCCTTTTTCTAGTCATGTCGTACGCGTTGTATGTCACCGCGTTATAAATGATCGTAATTTGATGTGACCGTGTGTAGGCAAGACAGCTTGAGCCGAATTCTGTTGGAATTCCGTCGGGAAAACCATCAGAGCTTTTTCCGACGAGAATTCCGATCGTGTGTACGCGGCATTTAAGTATGTAAACAGTAAAAAAAGGGAGGAGAGACCATATTGGCCCCATAAAGAATGAGGAAGGACATCTGGTTACAAAGGATGGGGAGTGTCAGAAACCATGAATCAGACCGAGACAGAAGTGCAATTAAATCACACTTGTTTATTAATAAAAATAAAAAGGTAAATAGAGTAAGCGTATCCAAAGCATAGCCAGAGTCCAGTAACCGGATCGAGTAGTCAGCCAGTCCAAAGTTCAATAACCAGATCTGGTAATCAGCCAGGCCAGAAGTCAGGGATCCAAGTGGAGCAACAGCAAGCAGGATAAGGAGCCAGAAGGGATGTCAGCAATCCAGTATTTAAACAGACCCACAGGAGATGGTTTCTTGTGATGTGACCAAGGTGAAGGCAGATATGAAGTGAGCTGGACAGCTTTAAGTAGGCAGGTCAGACGAGCTGAATAAGGAATAGCTGGTAACTGTGGAGATAGATCAGAGCTGGCAATTAGCCGACAGCTGAGCAGCCAGCCCAGAGAAGGAAGGGCTAAGCTAGCCCTGACATTACCCCCTCCTCAAAGACCCCTCTCCCTCGGAGGGCCACCAGGCTTGAGGGGAAAACGTCTATGGAACTCGCGGAGGAGGACAGGGGCATGTACGTCCGAGGATGAAACCCAGGAGCGTTCCTCTGGACCGTACCTCTTCCAATGCACCAGGTACTGTATGCGCCCATGGAACCTACGGGAGTCAACAATGGATTGTACCTCATACTCCTCATGGTTCTCAACCTGAATAGGGTGAGGACGTGGCACAGAGGTGGTAAATCGGTTACAGACCAACGGTTTCAATAAGAAGACATGAAACACATTTGAGATGCGCATACTAGGAGGAAGGTCCAACTTGTAAGCTACTGGGTTAATCCGGCGAAGGATACGGAAAGGCCCAATAAACCGAGGTGCAAACTTCAGTGAGGGAACACGAAGCCGGAGGTTGCGAGATGACAGCCAGACCCTGTCCCCAACCTGGTAGGAAGGCGCAGGCAGGCGTCTGCGGTCAGCATGGGGTCTGTACCTATCATTAGCATGACGCAAAGCCTCCTGTACTTGTACCCACGTAGAACGAAGACCACGGAGATGCTCCTCTAACGCAGGACAAACGAGTCAGCCAACATGGAAAGTTGGAAACCATAATGCGCCATAAATGGAGACAATCAGGAGGCAGAATTCAAGGCACTGTTGTGAGCAAACTCTGCCCATGGTAATAGGTCTGACCAGCTGTTATGGTGGTCAGAAATATAGCAACGTTGGACTGATTGGCTTACTCTGCTGCCCCATTAGACTGCGGGTGATACGCAGAAGAGAATGCAAGCTGGATTCCCAACTGTGCACAAAAGGCTCGCCAGAACCAGGAGACAAACTGACTGCCCCTGTCCGAGACAATCACCTTGGGTAGCCCATGTAAGCGAAAGATCTCCCGAGCAAAAATGGAAGCCAGTTCCTTAGAGGTAGGCAACTTCATAAGTGGAATACAATGACACATCTTTGAGAACCGGTCAACCACCATAAGGATAACAGTGTTGCCTTGGGAGTTGGACAACTCCACAATGAAATTCATTGACAGGTGAGTTCAGGGCCTCTCTTCATTGGGTACGGGTTGTAGGAGGCCTACTGGAAGGTGTCGTGGAGTCTTACTCTGAGCACACACGGGACAGGCAGCTACGAAGGCAGTAACATCAGCCCGTAGACTTGGCCACCAGAATTGTTGGGAAATGGCCCAAATGAGTTGAGTCTTCCCAGGATGGCCAGCTGCCTTGGGAGAATGGCAAGTCTGGAGCACAGCAGTACGGAGACTCTCTGGGACAAAGCATTTCTCAGGAGGAGCATGGACCTGAGCAGCAAGAATTTTGTCACCCAAAGGAGAAGTAAGACTGGTGCGAACTGTAGCCAAGATACGATCAGGAGGAATCATAGGAACCGGAACCGACTCCGACTTGGAAGTGGAATAAAATTGTCATGACAAGGCATCAGCCCTTACATTCTTAGTACCAGGTAAGAATGAGACAATGTAATTAAAGCTCGACAAGAAAAGAGCCCATCGCGCCCTTCTGGGAGAGAGTCGCTTAGCCTCAGAAAAGAATGTAAGATTCTTATGGTCAGTAAGAATAAGAACAGGCACAGTGGTACCTTCAAGGAGATGTCTCCATTCTTTCAGGGCTAAAATGATCGCCAACAGCTCTCTGTCACCAATCTCATAATTGCACTCAGCAGGTGACAATTTCTTGGAAAAGTAGCCACACGGATGCATAGCGCTGTCAGAGTTAGGACTTTGAGACAGAAGGGCGCCAACTCCAGTCTCAGATGCATCAACTTCTAGGATAAAAGGCAACATAGGATCAGGATGTGCCAACACAGGAGCAGAAACAAAGGCAGCCTTGAGAGTCTCAAAGGCCTTAATGGACCCCGGAGACAAAGGGTGAAGGTTAATTGCATAATCATAAGACCGGTGTGGAAACAAACTACCAGCTTGACCTTTATCAAAGACATCGCTAAAATCGCTGTACTCCTCCAGCAGGGAGGCGAGTGAAGAGGTGCACAGGACCTTGGATACCTTCAGGAAGCATGTCTCACTGCATTGTGGTGACCAGGAGAGAACCTCAGCATGGAGCCAATCAAAAGAGGGGTTGTGCCTCTGTAACCAAGGATAACCAATAACCAGCAGAAACCTGGGTGAGGAGATAACTTGGAATTGGATTATCTCATGGTGAAGAGCCCCTATGGCCATGAACAACAGAACCGTCTCATGAGTCACACGGGCAGGCTTTAAAGGTCTCCCGTCAAGAGCCTCAATGGCAAGTGGAGTGTCACACAGCTGCAGCGGAATAGAGTGATGCGAAACAAATGCAGCATCAATGAACAGGCCTGCAGCCCCAGAGTCGATTAGAGCCTGTATCTCAATGGACGACTCAGCTCAAGAAAGGGTGACCGAAACCAGGGGCTTATCCTTCAGGATAACTGGGGACGAAACAATGTCACCTAAGGTCTGTCCATGACAGGGCCTCAAGGTTCGGGCGTTACCCTGATGGGTAGGACAAGACTTCAAAAAGTGACCTGCCTGGCCACAATAAAGGCACAATCTCTCCCTCCTCCTAAAGGCTCTCTCATCCGCAGAGAGACACGTGAAGCCCAGGTGCATGGGTTCATCTTCACTGACCGACTCGGTATCAGGAGGCATGGGAGGTGAGGGAGGCATGGATGGGACTACAAAGCTCGGAGGCAGACGTACAGGAGGCTTCCGCAAGCGCTCCTTAAGAGAAAGTCTTTCTCTGAGTCTGGAGTCAATGAGGATGGCAAACGAGATCAAGCTCTCCAGCTCAGTATATCTCGGGCTGCCATCTCATCCTTAATGGAATCCAAGAGACCATGAGAAAAAGCAGCCACAAGGGCCTCATTGTTCCAAGCAACCTCTGCTGCCAGAGTACGGAATTCAGTGGCATAGTCGGCAACAGTTTGATGGACATGAGGCACTTGGCAGTAGAAGCGGAGCATGCGGGAACGTCAAATACCCTTTTAAAAGGAGGCCACAAACTCAGGGCAACTCAAGACAACAGGTTTTTGCATCTCCCATAGAGGGTTAGCCCAGGCCAAGGCTCTCTCAGAAAGCAAAGATATCATGAAACCTACTTTGCTTCTGTCCGTGGGAATTGCCTGGGGCAACATCTCGAAGTATATGAACTAGAAACGAATTGGTCCGAACTTCCCAGTGACACCTTAATGCAGTGGGCACCTCATCCCCTTATATGTCTGAAATTGTATAACTAGAGGGAAGAGAAGGGGGAGGGGAGGATGGAGCGGGGGATTTTTCAACGGTGCAAATTTGTAATATAGTACTACCAAAATATATTAAAAATTCATATAGTTTTATTCAAATATGTTAAAAATAAATAAGTACACATTAATATATAGTACAATAGTGTACAGAAGACAATGAGTACATAGCTATTAGATTTTAGGGATCCCAAGAGTAAATGTTGATGAAATGATCGCACTTCTTCCCAACATGTTTCGCAATGAGCTTCTTCAGGGGAATGTGCAGCTAGCAATAAAGAAGATCTTTTATAATATTTGAAAAACAACATACTGTAAAATACATGTCATAGTATATTAAGAAAACATTATTTTTTGCAAAAACACAAATTAACCCAGTGTGCATGGTCTAACACGGCGGCGCTTACCCTGATCAACAACTACACCGCAACCCCGGAACCGGCAAAAAATGAAAAGAAATTGTTTGTTTTTTAGCGCTGACTTACCCCCATCTGTGTCCTCCATTGGGCCGGGGGGCCTCTGGTTTGGCTTGCTGTGCTCAAACAATTTCTTTTCATCTTTTGCCGGTTCCAGGGTTGCGGTGTAGTTGTTGATCAGGGTAAGCGCCGCCGTGTTAGACCATGCACACCGGGTTAATTAGTGTTTTTGCAAAAAATAATGTTTTCTTAATATACTATGACATGTATTTTACAGTATGTTGTTTTTCAAATATTATAAAATATCTTCTTTATTGCTAGCTGCACATTCCCCTGAAGAAGCTCATTGCGAAACATGTTGGGAAGAAGTGCGATCATTTCATCAACATTTACTCTTGGGATCCCTAAAATCTAATAGCTATGTACTCATTGTCTTCTGTACACTATTGTACTATATATTAATGTGTACTTATTTATTTTTAACATATTTGAATAAAACTATATGAATTTTTAATATATTGTGGTAGTACTATATTACAAATTTGCACCGTTGAAAAATCCCCCGCTCCATCCTCCCCTCCCCCTTCTCTTCCCTCTAGTTATACAATTTCATCTCGAAGTATATCTCAACCTGATTGAGAAACCCTCTGCATTGAACTGAATAGGCCCCAAATTGCTGGGGAAGCGGAGCGGAACCAGACATACCCCTTATAGAGGTAGTACTCAAGGCAGGTGCCTGCACAGAGACTGGCGCAGCAGCAGGGATGGCCTGTGACTCAGGTTGTACTGGAGCAGCCACAGTGGGGGATTCCCGGTGAGCCGTGCGACTCAGGAGCGTTTGTAACGTCAAGGCAAATTGATCCATGCGGCGATCTTGCTCATCCAATCTGGAAAAAATATTACCAACAAGTGGATTGACTGTATCTTCTGAATTCATGGCCTTCGCCTACTGTCAGAAACCATGAATCAGACCGAGACAGAAGTACAATTAAATCACACTTGTTTATTAATAAAAATAAAAAGGTAAATAGAGTAAGCGTATCCAAAGCATAGCCAGAGTCCAGTAAACAGATCGAGTAGTCAGCCAGTCCAAAGTTCAATAACCAGATCGGGTAGTCAGCCAGGCCAGAAGTCAGGGATTCAAGTGGAGCAACAGCATAAGGATAAGGAGCCAGAAGGGATGTCAGCAATCCAGTCTTTAAATAGACCTACAGGAGATGGTTACATGTGATGTGACCAAGGTGAAGGCAGATATGAAGTGAGCTGGACAGATTTAGGTAAGCAGGTCAGACGAGCTGGATAAGGAACAGCTGGTAACTGTGGAGAGAGAAGAGAGCTGGCAATTAGCCGACAGCTGAGCAGCCAGCCCAGAGAAGGAAGGGCCAAGCCAGCCCTGACAGGGAGATGGTGAAGGTATTGAATTTATTCTTCTCCTCAGTCTTCACAAGGGAAACGGGGGGCTTCAGTAACCAAAACTGCAGTGTTTAGCCTAAAGACACATCACAGGAAGCACCTCCATGGTTAACGGAGGACAGAATTAAAATTAAACTTGGGAAACTTAACATTAATAAATCACCGGGACCAGATGGCTTGCACGCGAGGGTACTTGGGGAACTCAGTCAAGTAATTGCCAGACCATTGTTCCTAATTCTACTGACTGGAATGGTACCAGCTGATTGGAGAAAAGCCAATGTAGCACCAATATTTAAAAAGGGCCCAAAATAAATCCCTGGGAATTACAGACCAGTTAGCCTAACATCAGTAGTATGTAAACTCTTGGAGGGGATGATAAGGGACTATATACAAGATTTTAGTAATGAGAATGGTATCATTAGCGCAGTAATCAGCATGGATTCATGAAGAATCGTTCTTGCCAAACCAATTTACTAACCTTGTATAAGGAGGCGAGTTGCCAGCTAGATAAGGGAAGGCCCGTAGACGTGGTGTATCTGGATTTTGCAGTAAAAGTTTACTGTACAAAATAAGGTCCCTTGGCATGGACCATAAGGTGAGTACATGGATTGAAAACTGGCTACAAGGGTGAGTTCAGAGGGTGGTGATAAATGGGGAGTACTCAGAATTGTCAGGGGTGGATAGTGGGGTCCTCCAGGGTTTTGTGCTAAGAACCAATCCTATTTAATTTGTTCATAAACGACCTGGAGGGTGGGGTAAACAGTTCAATCTCTGTATTTGCGGACAATACCAAGCTAAGCAGGGCAATAACTTCTCTGCAAGATGTGGAAACCTTGGAAAAATATTTGAACAGATTAATGGGGTGGGCAACTACAGTGCCTTGCGAAAGTATTTGGCCCCCTTGAACTTTTCAACCTTTTGCCACATTTCAGGCTTCAAACATAAAGATATAACATTTTTATATTTTGTGAAGAATCACCAACAAGTGGGACACAATTGTGAAGTGGAACGAAATCTATTGGATTTTTGAAACTTTTTTAACTAATAAAAAAATGAAAAGTGGGGCGTGCAAAATTATTCGGCCCCCTTGCGTTAATACTTTGTAGAGCCACCTTTTGCTGCGATTACAGCTGCAAGTCGCTTGGGGTATGTCTCTATCAGTTTTGCACATCGAGAGACTGAAATTCTTGCCCATTCTTCCTTGCAAAACAGCTCAGTGAGGTTGGATGGAGAGCGTTTGTGAACAGCAGTTTTCAGCTCTTTCCACAGATTCTCGATTGGATTCAGGTCTGGACTTTGACTTGGCCATTCTAACACCTGGATACGTTTATTTGTGAACCATTCCTTTGTAGATTTTGCTGTATGTTTGGGATCATTGTCTTGTTGGAACATAAATCCACGTCCCAGTTTCAGGTCTTTTGCAGACTCCAACAGGTTTTCATCCAGAATGGTCCTGTATTTGGCTGCATCCATCTTCCCCTCAATTTTAACCATCTTCCCTGTCCCTGCTGAAGAAAAGCAGGCCCAAACCATGATGCTGCCACCACCATGTTTGACAGTGGGGATGGTGTGTTGAGGGTGATGAGCTGTGTTGCTTTTACGCCAAACATATCGTTTTGCATTGTGGGCAAAAAGTTCGATTTTGGTTTCATCTGATCAGAGCACCTTCTTCCACATGTTTGATGTGTCTCCCAGGTGGCTTGTGGCAAACTTTAGACGAGACTTTTTATGGATATCTTTGAGAAATGGCTTTCTTCTTGCCACTCTTCCATAAAGGCCAGATTTGTGCAGTGTACGACTGATTGTTGTCCTATGGACAGACTCTCCCACCTCAGCTGTAGTTCTCTGCAGTTCAGCCAGAGTGATCATGGGCCTCTTGGCTGCATCTCTGATCAGTCTTCTCCTTGTCTGAGCTGAAAGTTTAGAGGGACGGCCAGGTCTTGGTAGATTTGCAGTGGTCTGATACTCCTTCCATTTCAAAATGATCGCTTGCACAGTGCTCCTTGGGATGTTTAAAGCTTGGGAAATCTTTTTGTATCCAAATCCAGCTTTAAACTTCTCCAGAACAGTATTACGGATCTGCCTGGTGTGTTCCTTGGTCTTCATGATGCTCTCTGCGCTTTCAACAGAACCCTGAGACTATCACAGAGCAGGTGCATTTATACAGAGACTTGATTACACACAGGTGGATTCTATTTATCACCATCAGTCATTTAGGACAACATTGGATCATTCAGAGATCCTCGCTGAACTTCTGGAGTGAGTTTGCTGCACTGAAAGTAAAAGGGCCGAATAATTTTGCACGCACCACTTTTCAGTTTTTTATTTGCTAAAAAAGTTTAAAATATCCAATAGATTTCGTTCCACTTCACAATTGTGTCCCACTTGTTGGTGATTCTTTACAAAAAATTTTAATTTTATATCTTTATGTTTGAAGCCTGAAATGTGGCAAAAGGTTGAAAAGTTCAAGGGGGCCGAATACTTTCGCAAGGCACTGTACATGGCAAATGAGGTTCAATGTAGAAAAATTTAAAATAATGCATTTGGGTGGCAAAAATAGGAATGCAATCTATACACTAGGGTGAGAACCTCTGGGGGAATCTAGGATGGAAAAGGACTTGGCGGTCCTAGTAGGTGATAGGCTCAGCAATGGGATGCAATGCCAAGCTGCTGCTAAAAAGCAAACAGAATATCAGCATGCATTAAAAAGGGGATTAACTCCAGAGATACTGGTCTGGCTGGAATATGCTGCCCAGTTCTGGGCACCAGTCCTCAGGAAGGATGTACTGGAAATGGAGAGAGTACAAAGGGCAACAAAGCTGATAAAGGGTCTGGAGGATATTAGTTATGAGGAAAGGTTGCAAGCACTGAACTTATTCTCTCTGGAGAAGAGATGCTTGAGAGGGGATATGATTTCAATATACAAATACCATACTGGTGACCCCACAATAGGGATAAAACTTTTTCGCAAAAGGTAGTTTAACAAGACTCGTGGCCACTCATTAAAATTAGAAGAAAAGAGGTTTAACCTTAAACTACGTAGAGGGTTCTTTACTGTAAGAGCAGCAAGGATATGGAATTCCCTTTCACAGGCGGTGGTTTCTGCGAGGGGCATGGATAGTTTCAAGAAACTATTAGATAAGTACCTGAATGACCACAACATACAGGGATATACAAAGTAATACTGACATATAATCACACACATAGGTTGGACTTGATGGACTTGTGTCTTTTTTCAACCTCACCTACTATGTAATTATTATTAGGGTCTCCCTCAAATCATCTATATGCACCAAAATACAAGAAACTGACTTCAAAATACTAAACAGGTGGTACCTCGCGCCCAGTAGACTCCATACAATCTTCCCTGACACATCAGATGGCTTCTGGCGATGCCAGGGGGAAAAGGGAACAATTTTACACATCTTTTGGTCTTGCCCTAAACTGACAGATTTCTGAAAGACTGTTCGCACTGTTACCCAGAGGTTTACTGAGCGTGAGATACCTACAGACCCAGCATTCTTCCTGTTGCATGTATCGAATATCCCGGCTACAGCCTATAAAAAATACATCATAAGGCACTTACTTAATGCCGCCAAATCCTGCATCCCTCTCCTATGGAAACAACAATGCCCTCTGACAACAGCGACTTGGCAAGGGAAGGTGGAGGATATTAATAAGATGGAAGACTTGATTCTTACAGTGCAAAATCAACACGAGACATACAAAAACCTGGAGACTTTGGAACATGTTTATAATTCCAAAAGAGGGCTTTCCCCTCGTCTGAAACATAAGTAACCAAGCGTAAACATGCAGCTATCTTGATCTGCTGAACTGAACCTTTGTCACCCTGCCCCCTAGCATCCTCCCCCCCTTCCCCCTTTCCTCCTTCTCTCTGGTCCTTCCTACCAGACTCTACCTCTTCTCCTCTATTCTTCTCTGTTGTTCCAATACGGCATACACACGAGCGGAATGTCAGACAGAAAAAGTCAGACGGAAGCTTTTCATTGTATATTCCAATTGTGTGTATGCCTCATTGGACTTTTTTTTTTTTTTACGAAAATTCTGACGGACCTAGAAATAGAACATGTTTTAAATATTTCCAACGGAACTAATTCCTATCGGAAAAACCGCTCATCTGTATGCTGTTCCAAAAACGACCAAAAACTATGCATGCTCTGAAGGAAGTAAGAGACGGATGCTATTAGCTACTAGCTATTGAACTTCCTTTTTCTAGTCCTGTCATACGTGTTGTACATCACTGTATTCTTAACGATCGGACTTTGGTGTGATTGTTGTGTACGCAAGGCAGTTTCAGTGGAACTCCGTCTGTAAAACGGTCGTGTGTACAGGGCATAAGAATTCAAGGTAAAATGGAAATGAAGATTGGATAACCCTGTGTCCCGACCTAATGATCATATAAAGGTTATTTTGAATGTATAAGGAACTAACAAATGAACCGACCACAAATCTTTCATTATTACAATGTACTTATCTGCTGTACATCCTGGCTTATCATAGTCTGATGATATGTGACTATAAGTTCAACTGATTGTATGTTATTTCTGTATCATTGGGGTTCTGCCCTTTCTTGGAGTTCAATAAAAATTATATTTGAAAAAAAAGATCCGGCACTGTAAGTGGTGAGGTCATCGGCTGCATGCACTCTGAATATCTCCTGAACTGTGCAAGTTTAGGAGATATTCACAGTACCTACAGGTAAGCAAGTGCAAGTGGTGTAACAAAGTTTACTGTTACATCATGTTAGGAAGTCTTAAAACAAGACCTTTCAGATAAGACAGTGAGTCCAAATCGATAAAGGAATAGGTGCAATTTATTCCATACACTGCAGTGGAGAGACACAACACACAGAGGCCCAGCTCCTGTGAGCCAAGTGAAAGGAAGTATCTCTGTCTTACAAACATCAAGTTAAACAATTTATAGATATGAATATGCATAAGGTCTAGGCCTGTTTTAGGCTGTAATCTAGGTGTGATCGTAGAGTAATTCCAATCAGAATTCATATCTTCTTAGTAGCAAGAGTTCTAGTTCAAACTGGTTAGATAAGAAAGTCTATTTTGAGCAGTTCATGACACACATTTCCAACAGTTTTGTTTTCTCAAGAATATAAACAAAATGCCTATCGAAAGTAAGAAACAAGCATATTATAAATTCTTATGCCGCGTACACACCACCGGACTTTCAAGCAGACGTCTGATGTTCTTCCCTGACTGACTTTCGGTGGAGTCCCGACGGACATTCTGAATGAACGGACTTGCCCACACACGAACGGACTAAGTCCATTCGTTTTGAACGTGATGACGTAAGACGAGACTAAAAAAGGAAATTCAATCGCCAGTAGCCAATAGCTTCCCTTGCGTCAGACCAGCATACAGAGGAACGGTTTTCCCGATAGGAATTGAGTCAGTTGGACAGATTTGAAACATGTTCTATTTCTAGGTCCGTCTGATTTTTTATGTGAAAAACTATTGGATTAGCCCACACACAATCGGATTGTCCAATGGACTGATTGCCTCTGACCTAGTCTGCCGGAAAGTCCGGTCATGTGTACGTGGCATTAAAGTGACAGTCTATACATACACATATATATATATATATATATATATATATATATATATATATATATATATATATATATATGAGCTTGAAAAGTTAGGAAAGAAAAAAAAGTGGCAGAAAAAGCTATAGGCAAAGTAAAAACTAACCTGGGGACCTAATATATACATATATATATATATATATATATATATATATATATATATATATATATAAAAATTGGGTTTTTATCACTTGAGGGCCTCATGCACACAGGATGTTTTTAAAGCTGCTCATAGGGGTATCAGGCATTTTTTTTTTACAGCACATGCACACATAGGCTTTTAGGAGCTGTAAGTGGCATAGGTGTTTTCAAGCTGCAAAAAAAAAAAACAGGGCCAGTGCGTTCTGAAGCAGTAGCGTTACAGATGTAAAAACTGTTGATGCTGCTAAATGCATGTTAACGCTGCATACAGCGTGAAGCAGCGGCAAGCGTTTTTAAGCTGTAGTAAGCTGAAGAAATGCTGCTTAACACTAATGTGGCTAAACGTGCATTATTAACACCAATGTAAGATGCTTCTAAAAGCACATTTTTATAGCCACTTTTTCCTTGCTTTGCAGCTAGTTATTTAAAACGCCCTGCATGCATGAGGCCTAAAGATTGTATGAAATGCTGTTTCATGCAATGTTACCTTTCATAACAGATCATGAGTGTACGCATTTTTAGATTATATTAATTTGCAGAAATGTAAAACATACATTTAAAATAGAAGTATGGGGTTTGAAAAAAAACATTCATACTCACCTTGGTGGATGAAGCATTGATCCGATGCTGCATCTGTCTCCCGCTGCTTCTACAACAGAGAACTGAGTGATCAAACTCCGCTGATTGCTCAGTTCTCTTCAGGGAACAGACAGCTGTGACTGTCAGTCAGTAGCTTTCTGCTCTGCCCCTCCAGCGCTAACTGAAGCGCCATGCTGTGGAGGGAGCAGCAGAGGCTGGCTTAGGCTCGCAGAGCTTGAGCCAGCTGCCAGTCAGGCATCTGGGCGGTCAGATGCATAATGAAGGGGTCCTGCGTGGCTCCGAAAATGTTGCTTTCTGCTGTAACGATGTGATCGCTAATACAATTTTGGGCCCATTTTGGAGATACATGGTGTGCTGGTGACATCTTTTTTTTTTAAGTTTAAAGGGTTCCAGCCATTGGTCTCTACAGCACCCACTTAGATGCACAACCATTTCAACAGGAACTTGTGCATTGGGATTAGTACATTTGAAGCGATCTGGGTGGATCCCGACATTAAAGTCGGGATCTCTTCAGAGCCTTGACCGGTTGAGTTTTGTCAGTTGACAGCGGGCTTTAGCCTGCTATCTACCTAGGCAGGTGCTAGAGGAGAGATTTCTTTTTTGAGAGCAGATAAATTTAGGCCTGTTTGTTTTGATCTATGTGGGCTGGGAGTGGCTCAGACTAGGCTGGTTTCAAGTAACTATTAGATAAGCACCTGAACGACCGCAAGATACAGGGATATACAATGTAATACTGACATATAACCACACACATAGGTTGGGCCTGATGGACTTGTTTCTTTTTTCGACCTCACCTATGTAACTATGTAAAGAAAACAAACATATGGACTGTTCATTCACTCAAGGTAATTGGCAAATGAATGCCAGGCTGGGCAGGGCGACAGGTGGACCGCATTTTTCAGCAGCCCCTACGGGGGTACCGCTATGAGAGGAATACAGAACAAAGTGCACAACTGTGACCTACAGGGGAAATAGGGCTAAAAGAGATTTGGCCCTACTTCCCCTTTAAACTGACAAATGTATTTTGTGCTGCGTCATCGTTCTCAGGTTGCTCCTTAACTAACAGTTGGATTTATTAATGGATTTAACACATCGTTCTGCTCTATGTTCATGGTGGCAGTAAACTGTATCATTTTCCTCCTTACAAAGTTTGACTTTTCAATATGTTTACCCTCCCCCCTAGTAAGGAAAGCAGAACGTAATGTTGTAATTTGAGGTGCCTTTGTGTGGCCTATCTCAGACTATCCAGGTTAGAAATCTAATCCTGGGAACAAAGGGAGTTTATTGGCTTCTGTTTCATGAAGCTCTACCTGTAACCTGACAGGTGAGAAGATACTGAGAGCTCAGCAATAATGTATGACTGCTCCATTTAGCTGCTGTCTGCCGAGCACACCTGCTGCCTGTCAGCTGCTTGCCTGGTGTCTGCAGGTTTGGAGGATGGTGGAAGGAATGTTATCATGGAAAATACAAGCCAGCCGCTACAGCTTCATCTATATACCCATTCCTGGAGGATCACTCCTACACAGGGGTTAAGAGGAAGTAAAGCAAAACAGATGTTACTCACAAATGAGAAGAGCTTGTGTAAAACATAGCTTTGGATATACTTTATTTAGAACTGAGAATGAACCCTTAAAGGGTAACTCCACTTTCGTGGGGAACAAAAAAATAAAAATAGCAAATGATAATATAGCATATACAATTGCGACTCAAGTCATATCGTAATTGATTGATATTAAAAATGACCTTTCCTTTTCAATCTGCAGCACTGTCATTATCTATAAATGCAAAACAATATAGCAACCTGGATGTACACAAAATGTGTACAGGACACCCTCCAAAAACATAGTTTCCTGCTTGTTTGATTGGCTAATTTTCCCAGAAGTTTGCACTAAGATACAAGTCAGATTTCAGGCATCCCCTGCAACAAAAAAATGTCACTTTTGGTGAAATACTCCCAGTAGGAAATCATGTCTAAAGGGATGCAGACCCTGCAATTCTCATCATTAGAGCCCTGCAGGTGCTGCAGCTGGTTGATAATTATAAAAACCACTCCCATACAGATTCACTTACCACATGGACACACAGCGATTTCCTAAGAATAACAAAAGGTAGGAATCTGCAGCAAAGTTTGTTAAAATCTTTGCAATATACATAGATGACCCAGAGGGGAATGTTTTCTTCTCAACAAAAGTGGAGTTACTCTTTAAAGTAACAGTTTAAAGCCCAGCTCTGGGCACAAAGAAAAAAAAGTGACCCTTGAAGTGGACTTTGTAGCAACAATGTCACTTTGAAATGCATACGCACAGCCCAGACTACTCATTCAGTTTTTTGGCTTTAAGGCTACTTTCACACTGAGACGCTTTACAGGCGCAACAGCGCTAAAATTATCGCCTGTATAACACCTGTAAAGAGCCTCTCCTGTCTCTCCAGTGTGAAAGCCCAATGGCTTCCACACTGGAGCTGTGCGCTTGTAGGATGGTAAAAAAAAGTCCTGCAGGTAAAAAAGTCCTGTAGTCTTTGCAGCTATGTAGGAGCGGTGTATACACCACTCCTAAAGCACCCCTGCCCATTGAAATCAATGGGGCAGCACCGCCAAACCGCCAGCTAAAAATAGCGGCACTTTACCGCTGACACCCGTCCACCCCAGTGTGAAACACAGAAGAAATGACAGTGAGTGTACAGCTTGTATAACAGTGTAAATAACTCAATGCACAGCCATTAATGTCTAAAGGGCTGGTAACAAAAGTGAGTACACCCCTAAGTGAAAATGTCCAAATTGGGTCCAAAGTGTCAATATTTTGTGTGGCCACCATTATTTTCCAGCACTGCCTTAACAATCTTGGTGATGGAGTTCACCAGAGCATCACAGGTTGCCACTGGAGTCCTCTTCCACTCCTCCATGACAACATCACGGAGCTGGTGGATGTTAGAGACCTTCTGCTCCTGTGTTTGGGGTCGTTATGTTGGAATACTGCCCTGAGGCCCAGTCTCTGAATGGAGGGGGATCATGCTCTGCTTCAGTATGTCACAGTACATGTTGGCATTCATGGTTCCCTCAATGAACAGTAGCTCCCCAGGGCCGGCAGCACTCATGCAGCCCCAGACCATGACACTCCCACCACCATGCTTGACTGTAGGCAAGACACACTTGTCTTTGTACTCCTCACCTGGTTGTCGCCACACACGCTTGACACCATCTGAACCAAATAAGTTTATCTTGGTCTCATCAGACCACAGGACATGGTCCCAGTAATCCATGTCCTTAGTCTGCTTGTCTTCAGAAAACTGTTTGCAGGCTTTCTTGTGCATCATCTTTATAAGAGGCTTCCTTCTGAGATGACAGACATGCAGACCAATTTGATGCAGTGTGCGGCCTATGGTCTGAGCACTGACAGGCTGACCCCCATCCCTTCAACCTCTGTAGCAATGCTGGCAGCACTCATACGTCTATATCACAAAGACAACCTCTGGATATGATGCGGAGCACGTGCACACAACTTCTTTGGTCTACCATGGCGAGGCCTTTTCCGAGTGGAACCTATCCTGTTAAAACGGTCTTGGCCACCATGCTGCAGCTCAGTTTCAGGGTCTTGGCAATCTTCTTAAAGCCTAGGCCAGCGTTGGTGAACCTTGGCACCCCAGATGTTTTGGAACTACATTGCTTATGCACTCTGCAGTGTAGTTGAGCATCATGGGAAATGTAGCTCCAGAACATTTGGGGTGCCAAGGTTCACCATCACTGGCCTAGCCATCTTTATGTAGAGCAACAATTCTTTTTTTCAGATCCTCAGAGAGTTGTTTGCCATGAGGTGCCATGTTGAACTTCCAGTGACCAGT
The DNA here is from genome assembly GCF_037356315.1 of Lithobates pipiens. NCBI lineage: Eukaryota > Metazoa > Chordata > Amphibia > Anura > Ranidae > Lithobates > Lithobates pipiens. The sequence goes on from NW_027507718.1 coordinate 138,570,881, forward strand.
ATGGGAGTGAGAGCGATAACACCAAATTTAACACACTTGGTCCCCATTCACACCTGAGACCTTGTAACACTAATGAGTCACATACCATCGGGGAGGGAAAACTGCTAATTGGACCCAATTTGGACATTTTCACTTAGGGGTGTACTCACTTTTGTTGCCAGCGGTTTAGACATCAATGACTGTGTGTTGAGTTATTTTGAGGGTCAGCAAATTTACACTGTTAGACTCGGTTCACACTTAGCCGCCTGACAAGTCGCGCTCCATTCTGTACAATGGAACTGTTCTAATAGGAGCGACACGAGACTTAGAAAAAGGTTCCTGTACTACTTTTGGGACGACTTGTATTGACTTCTATACAGAAGTCATTTTGCAAGCCGCCGCTGAAGTCGGATGCAGGTCACCTGAAACAGTTGCGCTGCACATTGTGCTGCCTCAGTGCGAACTGACCCTAATGCCACGTACACACGACCGGACTTCGAGGGACAAGGTCTGACAGACTTTCGACGGAGTTCTGACGGAGTTCTGACAGAGTTCTGATGGACTTTCCGAATGAACGGACTTGGCCACACACAATCACACCAAAGTCCGACCGATTTGAACGTGATGACGTACGACTGGACTAGAATAAGGAAGTTCATAGCCAGTAGCCAATAGCTGCCCTCGCGTCGGTTTTTGTCCGTCGGACTAGCACACACACACGAGCGGATTTCTCGGTAGGAACTGGGTCCGGCGGAGTTCTGGCGGAAAAATTTGAAACATGTTCCATTTCTAAAGTCTGTCAGACTTTTGCAAATCAAAAGTCCGCTGCAGCCCACACACGATCGAATGGTCTGCCGGAATTGTTCCGTAAGACTTTTGATGTTGAAAAGTCTGATCGTGTGTACGCGGCATTATACAAGCTGTATACTCACTACTTTACATTGTAGCATAGTGTAATTTCTTCAGTGTTGTCACATGAAAAGATATTATAAAATATTTACAAAAATCTGAGGGGTCTACTCACTTTTGGAAGATACTGTAGTGCACTAATACAAAGGGCATGGCAAAGCACAGGCTACCTTAAAGTAGTATAAAACCTCTACAAAAGTTAAAAATGGCCCCTGGGGGCTTTATGCCATAATGTACTACTATATGCACAGCATGAGTATAACAGACTTACCTGCCAAGCGATCCGCTTCAGCTCTGTGGTGTCAGGGCCCTTGGCTTTCACCATGCACTTCCATCTTCTCCCAGTCTTCCATCTAGGTTCAGACTCTTCAGTGGCTTGACTGACTAGGCCGTGATGACGTTACTTCTTTACATGCGCTCGGAAGTCACTCATCATGGAACGAAGAGTTGTGTACGCTAAAATGCGCATATGTGGCTCAGTGTGCATAAATGCTGACAGGCAGGGAAAAGGGTTTATGTCAGAAGGGACCAATACAGACTCTTTTTTTCATAAAAATCCTACCTGTCAGTGTTTTGTTTTTTTATATTTTAGGTTTATTTCTGCTTTAAGATGTTAGCTGTCGGTCATACTGACCTTTTTATTTCAGTACTTTGAGGCACTGACCTGGAAAGTAATTACAGATGAAGATTTTCTTTTTCTCATCTGTACACTTGTTCCAGGTCATTGACTTACTAGATATTAAAGAGAGTAGTTAGCATACCAGCCAGTCAACTAGCATTTTCATAATCAGATAATCAATAATAGTGCTTTGTTTACCTTGTGAGAATCATACTTTAGCTGAAGTTACTTATATTTTGCCTTCCCTGGTCCCTTCCCTCTCATTAACATGCTAATGACATCTTTAAATAAAACCTTTGTTTGAATGATTTTAAACGTAGTGACGTCATCATTTGTTTCTTTGCAAGGCAGACCAATAATGGCTGATGGGCAGGGGTATGCAGGGTGATGTTACATAGTTACATAGTAGGTGAGGTTGAAAAAAGACACAAGTCCATCAAGTCCAACCTATGTGTGTGAATATATATATATGTATTTCATTGCATATCCCTGTATGTTGCAGTCGTTTCTTTCTGAAAACATCACACCACCCTGCTTTAGTACTCCTTCCAAGAGCCCTCAGCCCTGATGCAAACAGCGGGTTGGATCTTTGGAGAAGTTATGCAAATATTAAAAGATCTTCATATACGGGTGTCTAGAGGAGTAAGTGATCCTAAGCAGGCTGCATTTGCCTACAGATTGTTTTGTATTATGCCCACATATGATGCTGAGCCTCTGTAACTAAGAACTTTGATCCAGTTAACCCCTTAACGCCAGGACCTCCTGGCCTTTTAAGAGGTTTCTGATGCCAGGGGGCAGGGTTTCTGATCATGTGAGAGCTGTGATTGGCTGTCACAGAGGTAACATGATCGAAAAGCTCCTGATTGCAAGTAGAGATCGGGAGCTTTTCGTTAGCCGCTGGGCAACTGTGTCAGGAGCGTGCTGGGAGCGTGCAGAGCGCTCGCTCTCGGCACAGCTCTATATACAATCAGGTACACATATATGTAGCTGCTTGGTGTTAAAGCCCACACGCCGAGAGGCCGCATGTATGCGTTCGACTGTCATGAATAGGTTAATGTAAGAGGCACCATGAGGACAGTCAGGCTGGGAAGCAAAGCACTAGATCAGGGATATGCAATTAGCGGACCTCCAGCTGTTGCTAAACTACAAGTCCCATCATGCCTCTGCTTCTGGCTGTCATGCTTGTGGCTCTTAGCCCTTGTACACACAGTCGGAGAATCCATCGGAATGTGTCCTATCGGACCGTGTTGTCGGATAATCCGACTGTGTGTGGTATGCATCGGACTGATTGCGTCCGAATATCCGTCTGACCCGATTTTCCAACTTGTTGGAAATATTTCCCGACCAACAGGTTCGATCGGACATACTCCGATCATGTGTAGAGAATTTTGATCGGACCAAGTGCCACGCATGCTCAGATCAAATTCCTACATCAAAGCTATTGGCTACTAGCCTGAACGTAGTCCCATCGTAACAAAATTACGTCATCATGTTTTGAATAATCGGATTTTGAGACAACTTAGTCCGACCGTGTGTATGCAACAGTTCCGGAACAATCCGACAGACAAAATCTGACGGATTTGGTTGTCGAAATCTCCGACCGTGTGTACAGGGGCTAAGAGTCTTGCTATGCCTCATGGGAATTGTAGTTCTGCAACAGCTGGAGGTCCGCTAATTGCATATCCCTGCACTAGATTATGCTGGATGTCCTCCAGGTTAGAAATGAGGTAGCCTTTGACTTGTTGCAGCTTTTAATGCACACTGTAAAAAGCTCACGGTGTGCAGGGAAAGCAGAGTAAGCCATTTCAGTGAGGTTCCTCCCCTGGTGGGTATGGTGGGTGGAGTTAGTTAGCCTTATATAAACTAGAACAGGAAGAACCTGGGGCAGAAGGTGATGTGAAAAGGCCACCCCTGGTGTACAACATGGAAGCCTGTAGCTTGAAGAAGAGGACCCTTTTTTTCGCTTTGGTCCCTACAGACTCAAGTAAAGACCCACCTGTGAGGAAACCATACCAGGTGTATGCAAGAGTTGGGTAGCCATCCTATGCCAACTACTCTGTGGTGACTTTACTTCTGCTGAACCTTACGTGATAGAGGTGAAAATCATGTTATCAGGAACTGTATTGTGAGGTTTCTGCTAAAGTAAAAGAAAAAAAATTAAAAGGCTGAATGTGTTGACACTATTCATTTCTGTCCTTGGGCCAGGAGAATGTGAAGGACTTAAAATGGTGGAGTCTCTCCTATTACAGGTGTGTGCATATCCTATTGTGTTCTGTACTTGGAGAAGATGGGGGTTGTCCCTGTCCAGGTTGTCGGGAGCATCACGGGCCTGGGGAAAAAGTCTGTACAACTGTGCAAGACTGAAGGGAAGGCTGGAGTTCAACTTTAAGCGCTTGCTGACCACATAACACAGATATACGGCAACAAGGTGGCTTGGCTGCGCCAGATCATGGACCTAGTACGTTATCTGACACTTCCGGGTAGTGTAAGGATTAAGGGGTGTCAAAACAAAATGGTTGACCGTATGTCTTACTAAATACATGTATTTTTCTATCCTTCTCTTTAAAATAAGGACTAGTCATCTATTGTCACGTACTCATCAAGAAGAGGCCGCATCAGCCCTAAAAAGCAGTCTACGCCCAGAAGATTGTCTTATCAGCTGATAACACCCGGAGAATTGTCTTTCCTTTGCAAAAATGTTGTTTTTTTACATTTGCTGATGTTTGCCCTTTTCTGTCTATAAAAGATGTAATAAAGAAGCCTCAGAGCCAGAGTCAGTCAGAGACAGTCAGAGTTAACGACGGACTTCTGAGCAGAAATACTGAATAATATCTCCGTGTCTCTTTGCTTGGATAAGAACTCTAACTAACAATTGGGAAACGGTAACATAACCTGACAAATAGGTGACTTGTTGAGGTCACACCTAACATTTCTGGCGCCGCGAATAGGGACTCGCTGAAGAAACTACAAGAGGCGAACGAACATAAGGACGGAACGAAATGGTCGGGCACATCAAGAACCACAGACAAATCCTGCGCAGGTAAGAAAAGCTTTATTTTCTTATAAACTCTGTGCTTCTTAGATTTGTGCCCACCTGATCTGTCTGAATTGTTCTTCAGGTAAACACCAACCTCTGTAGTAAGCGGGTCTTGAACTTAATATTTTGGCTTATGTTACCGTTGTTTCTTGTCTGTCTACTTGTCATCTGTCTGTTGTGAATGAGATAAGCCCTGTTTGTATGGTGTGAATTGAAACATTTATCATCCCAATGGGTAACGGAATGCGCCCTTAACTCGTAAGAGTACTTTGGGGGTCCGACACTTAAGTTTGATATACGCTTTTTGATTCATGAGCCTAAAAACGGGTTGAAAGTATAAGTCCTGACTGCCACAATAAAGCAGGAATAAGAAACGAATGCTGAGAGATTCCATGGTAATGGGACGGAAATAAGGTCTCCACAAATTTCCGGAGACCTAGTCATATGTGTTTGGCCACCAAAAGGGAATGCTTGTATATGTTGTAGCCGTCAGTCTGGTCATAATATTTGTCAGTTGGCTAGCATATAAGGTAATTCGATTTCAGAAATCTCATCCAGGAGAGGTTTTTAGTATTTTGGCACCCTAGGAGGAGAAGGCAACGAGACACTTAGTAAGTGATCCAAACGCCACCTAGGCAGGACTGTCAAAATGGGCCAGACACATGGTAAACCCCAGGAGGAACCTCAGAAATGTTATAGTGTTAAAGACATAATTACAATGTTGTATGGGAAGGATAAGGCACAGGGCACAAATAGGATTCTCAAGAAATTGGGGATGGATGGAGAAAATGGATTAAGTGTAGAAGGTTGGGAAGAAATAAAGAGAGACAGACAGGGAGAGATATTGCAGAACAGATGGGTATCACAAATACAATGTTTAATTAAGGTTTCCAACAGGGCTGAAGAGGAGGGATGGGAGTATTGTCAGGAAAAGGGTGGATGGGATATGAAGGTCCGACACAAAAGTCTTCCTTCTGCTCCCGGCGATAGGGTAAATACGGGAGGTACTCCACCTCCTTATAACACTACCACACCAGGTAATGAAAGACCAAAACTTTATCCTTCCTTAAGAGGAAGAGGATGGGTATGCCGAGTATGCGGTATCCAGAACCCAGACTGGGCACAGGAATGTGTACATTGCGGCGCTCAAAGACCAGAGCCCGTAGCTCCAGTCCATAGTCGGACTAGGGTAATACAAGTAAATAATCCAAATGCGGGTCAAGCAGGACAGCCACCTACAGTGACCCGACAAGTCGTTCTGAGGACATGGACACCTTGGTCGGCTGACACTCTTATGGCATTAATACAGAATGCTCCTGATCCCGTAGCAAAACCTGCCGCATTCTGTAGATTCGTGACACAATTACTAGACACACATGAAGCAACTTGGCAAGATGGGGAAGATTTGTGTAGACATAAAATGACACTAACGATGTTTAATCAATTTATGAATGAAATTGCTCCACATAGACCACAAGGGGATCCAGCGGCAGATCCGCCAGGAGTACATCCCCGTCATATAGACTCTAGACCCCTGTTTATTGCTCAGTTACGAGAATTTTGCCAAGGGAAACAGCAGGAAAGGGGTTCGACAGCGCCCATAAAACAGGCCCCAGGTCAGACTGTTACAGAATTTTACCTCAACATGGAAAGCATGATGGCTGACGAAGGTCTAGATTTAGCCTTACCCGTCACCATTAGGGCTTTCAATCGACAGTTTATGGAAGGACTAGTACCCCAAATAGGTGACAAACTGAAGGCATGTACTCCCGAATGGAGAGCCATACGGGACAGAGGAACATTGTTGCAGAAAGCACAAGGCATAGAGGCTGATTTAGCAGAAACTAAACCCAGAAGGACACCGGGAGTTAACACTGTTGCCCGGGTCAATGAAGGAGGGAATTCCTCCCGTAAACCTCTTACCTGTTATTACTGCAACAAGGTGGGACATATAAAAAGAGACTGTAGGAAAAGGATAAAAGACGAACAGGAAGGAAACACGGACAGAGACACGAGGGACTACAGACAGAGGCGTACCAATGATAGGGACGATCCGACCGCATGACTTGCCCCAGTCCTAGCTGAATCAGAGAACAAAATGCTCCACATGTTGATGAAGGTGGAAGGTAAACATATTCCTTGTTTGGTTGACACAGGAGCGTCACGCAGTCTGTTGTCTGATTCAGTAGTCCCTCCACACATGACGTCCCGTGACACCATACCCATAAGTGGTTATGACGGTCTTTTGTCCGATGCCCCACTGACTAAACCTTAAAAAGTAAAAATAGGAGAATGGCAACCGCCTGACACTTGTGTATTGTTGCAATATGTAGATGACCTATTGTTATGTTGTCCGGATAACGATACTTGTTTAAAAGCCACTCTCTCATTGTTACAATTCCTGGCTGAAAAAGGGTGCAAGGTGAATAGAACTAAGTTACAGGTATGTCAGAAAAAGGTTGTCTTTTTGGGCCACTGTATATCCCAGGGTACTCGACACCTCACTGAAGACCGAGTCCAGGCCATAAGACAAATGAATATCCCACGCAATTTTAAGCAACTTCGTATGTTTCTGGGAATGGTATCATATTGTAGACAATGGATACCACATGCCAGTTCTCTGATGCAGCCATTATATGATTGCTTGAAAATAGTACCCTATGTACTCACAGAAGCAGGTCATGAATCTTTTAGCACCTTAAAAAGGTTACTAATTTCGGCACCTGCGATCGGGATCCCTGATTATACCAAAACATTTCATTTGTACATTGCTGAAATCACGGGACACGCAACAGGGGTGTTGACACAACAACACATCAAACAAAGGCCGGTAGCATACTTCTCGGCGGCTCTCGATCCTGTCTCTAGAGGATCACCGTCCTGTGTACGAGCAGTTGCAGCAGTGTCAATTATCATTGACAAATCCTCAGAAATTGTCTTAGACAATCCTGTAGTGGTACATACCACACATGACATACACGCCATCTTGTCACAGGTCCAACCAAAACACATATCAATGGCAAGGCAGCTGCGTCTACAATGCACTTTGCTCCTACCCCCCAATGTTACCTTTCAGCGATGCACTTCTTTTAACTTAGCACAGCTTTTACCATTACAGACAGATTTGACAGGGGGGAGTAATGATGATAATGGTGTAGACACAGCACAAGATACTCAGGATTCTGACACACTTTCGTTTCATGACATAACATCTGATGAACACGATTGTTTTCAACTTATGGAACAAGAAACCACGGGGTTCCCACATGTCACAGACATACCCATTGCAAATGCAGAACACACACTGTACATAGATGGTAGTAGATTTGCCGATGACAAAGGTAAATATCACACAGGTTATGCTGTGGTAACGGACACACAGGTAATTGAGGCAAAGTCACTACCAGCACACATGTCGGCACAAGAAGCGGAACTAACCGCTCTAGAGAAAGCCCTAGAACACTTGGAGGGACAAGAAGGGAACATTTACACTGATTCCGCATACACCTATGGTGTGGCACATGATTATGGCCACATATGGAAAGCTAGAGGTTACCTTACAGCAGCAGGCACACCTGTTAAACATGGTGAAGGAATCAAAAGAGTCCTGAACAATCTTCAAAAGGTTATAAGAGTAGCCATCATGAAGATAGCGGCACACACGAGCGCAAAAACAACTGAGGCAAAAGGAAACGCATTTGCAGATTTAACTGCAAAGAAGGCAGCTCTAGGGGAAGTAAGCCCTGAGACCTTAGCCACGGTACAGGTGAGTATGCCCGAAACCACATGGCAGCAGCTAATGGAACTACAGGAACAAGCAGGGGCTATTGAGAAGGACCGTTGGGTTAAGGAGGGAGCTGCACCAGGCCTTGACAATGTATGGAGAGAAGGAGACAAAATATGTCTACCCGCTTCTCTATACCCCGCAATGGCAGCGGCTGTTCACTTACCCACTCATGTCAGCTCCAATTCTATGTATAGGATTGTAAGCCAAGGATGGCTAGCCCCTGGATTCAGTAGTACTGCAAGGAACTACTGTGCTGCATGCCAAATCTGTCTGATTAATAACCCAGGACAGAGAGTGAAAACCCCACGTAAACATCAGGTCCGGGCCCAATATCCCTTTCAGAGACTGCAGATTGACTACATACAAATGCCTAAGAGCGGCCCCTTTGAATTTGTTCTCGTGTGCATCTGCCTATTTTCAGGCTGGCCGAAAGTTATCCTGTGAAATCAGCTACGGCAAAAGCCACCGCCAAGAAACTGATTACTGAGCTGATACCTAGGTTTGGTCTCCCAGAAACAATAGAATCAGATAGGGGGACACATTTCACGGGAGAAATAATGCAAAATGTGATGGCAATGTTAGGGGTTCAACAAAGTTTTCATACTCCTTACCACCCACAGAGTTCAGGATCAGTAGAAAGAGTAAATGGTACAATCAAGCTGAAAATACAAAAAGCTATGCAAGAGTTAAATAAACCATGGCCTGAGTGCCTAGCTTTAGCTTTGTTCTCTATTAGGTACACCCCAACAGGAAAAACAGGGTTATCCCCATATGAAATACTGTTTGGAAGTGCACCTAGATTAGGTTTATATTTTCCTCAAAGTATGCAATTACAATGTGATAGTTTAACTACGTATGTAATACAGTTGCAACAGCGTCTGACTAAAATCCACAAGAGTGTGTATTCTTCTCTTCCAGACCCTAATTCTGTCACAGGTACTCACGATCTACAACCAGGAGACTATGTGTATGTAAAGAAACATACCAGAAAGACACTGGAACCAAGGTTTGAAGGTCCTTTCCAGGTGCTATTGATTACAGCAACCTCAGTGAAATTGGAAGGGAAACCTACCTGGATCCACGCTTCTCATTGTAAAAAGGAGCCAGTTGGCAAATGACAACATGTATCTTTTTATTGTTTCAGTAATTCTGGCTAATAGTTTGGTTACCTCACAGAATAAAATATACAAGGATGAAGGATTTTCTAAAAAAATGTTATTACTGAAGTTTAAATATGCTTATGCCCAGAAGTCAGGATATGAGAAATGTTGGATTTGTAGCAAATTACACCCCAGCACAGCAAGTATACCACTGATGGCAGTTCCTATAAACTATACTGATCTTGCTAACAGTAGCATTAACATAATTAGAACAAATACCAGCGAGACAGTAATGTTTAAGTCAAATGGTCTCGCCTTTTTCCCTGATTGGTGTTTCAACTTAGGGAACACAACGGGAGGAAATGGAGAATGCCAAGACAGCAAGTTTAATTTGTCCATTGTCGTATTAAATGGAAGCTTCTATCCCAGTAATTCCAGCACACACCAGACATTATCTGACTTCCTCACTAACATTGTGGATAATAATGTTAGGTGGTTAGTATCCAACTTATCCCTCTATGGATACACCTCTCGTTATAGAAATGATATCAGTTCAAGATCAGTAGCACTGGGAAATAATATATATATCTGTTGTGAGGATAAATGTTATACTTGGATACCTAGAAGAGCTCAGGGATGGTGCTACCTCGCAAGTTTAGTACCAGTAATGGGAGTAGTAGGTGATGAACGAGGTGATCACCTATTAGAAGCTAGCATGCATCCTAGATATCCCCTCAGGTATCGTAGTAAAAGAGAAATATTCCTGAAGAAGGACATGGCATGGGCTTGGTTCCCGTCCTGGACAGGATGGGGTATAGACTTAATGAAACGACTAAATAACTATACAGGAATTATTAATGATGTTTTGGAGAAAAACTCTGATGACATTACTAAGTTAAATCTGGAGACCAGAGCCATCAGACAACAATTAGAATTACATGAATTAGCAATTGAAAGTATGAGTGCAGCACTGACAGGACTCTGTGAAACTACTGAGGACTATGAGTGCTGTACTTGGATACATAACACCAGCATTGAGGTACCTGATTATTATGACATCATTGCACAACACCGTATGGAAGTAAAGAATTTACAAGAGAAGGCCCGAAATATTGGTCGCGACTGGGATCCGTTTGGTGGAACTTTTAGTTTCTCAGGGTTATTCTCTTGGGTTAAGAAGGCAGCAATGACGATTATAGTGGTGCTCTTATTCGTATTTTTCTTTTATGCATGCTTTAAGTTGTTCATGTGCTTTTGCAAGAAAGCCAAGGTAAATGATGCGGAAAAGATGGAACTTTTGTGAAGATAGGTAGATTTAGTTTCTTGACATCACCCATCTGTCAGAAAAGCCACTCTTCCTGAATTTTAGATGTTGGTACTGTCCAGGGGGATGGGTGTATACCCCTCTGACAACTCGCGGTCAGGGAGAGTGGATATAGGCCGACTAGAACTTGTTCAGGTGGACCCAGGGCAAGAGGGAGGGGTGATGTCAAAGGGGGAAATGTAAGGATTAAGGGGTGTCAAAACAAAATGGTTGACCGTATGTCTTACTAAATACATGTATTTTTCTATCCTTCTCTTTAAAATAAGGACTAGTCATCTATTGTCACGTACTCATCAAGAAGAGGCCGCATCAGCCCTAAAAAGCAGTCTACGCCCAGAAGATTGTCTTATCAGCTGATAACACCCGGAGAATTGTCTTTCCTTTGCAAAAATGTTGTTTTTTTACATTTGCTGATGTTTGCCCTTTTCTGTCTATAAAAGATGTAATAAAGAAGCCTCAGAGCCAGAGTCAGTCAGAGACAGTCAGAGTTAACGACGGACTTCTGAGCAGAAATACTGAATAATATCTCCGTGTCTCTTTGCTTGGATAAGAACTCTAACTAACAATTGGGAAACGGTAACATAACCTGACAAATAGGTGACTTGTTGAGGTCACACCTAACAGTAGGGACGTGCACGCTGCTGGCAACCCTGCTGTGCTGTGATTAAACACAGCAGATGCCGATCAGCGGGTGTCGGCCAATGGATTTCTACCAGCACCCGGCGATTGTCATGAATCTACACAGGACAGAGCCCTGCCTATGTAAACAAGGCAGAGCCCTGTCCTGTAAGTGGGGTAGTAATAGTTTTCCTAGTTACAATGCAGGCAATAAAATCCATTACTTCCCCTAGTAAAAGCACCTAACAGTACACCACAACACTGGCTAGGCACACATTTAACCCTTTGATTACCCTAGATGTTTAACTCCTTCCCAGCCAGTGTCATTAGTACAGTGACAGTGCATATGTAGCACCCTTGTCCTAAAGAGGGCTGCTAGTAAATTGAGTTGTGCTAGGTGGTAACTAGACTGGCTAATTTGTAGTCTTTGATCAAATGGGTTTCTCCTAATTTGAGTTTATTTTTTTTCTTTTGTCAATAGGTGGTACTATTACCTTTGCTATTAGCATGATAGATTATAGTGAATTCAGGTTATGAGTCATTATGCTTTTCATAGAATGCATCAAGGTAAAAAACCTTGAGGGTTTACAATCCCTTGAAGCCTGGGGCCTAACCATGTGTAAAGGCGCTCAGCCTGAGGGGAGCCTGATCGCTGCCAGGAGGCAAGGTGGAAAAAGTTGCCAGAGGGTCGACCACTCTTGTTGCCGAAGGCAGGTGTAAAGGGATGGAGTTCTGAAAGAGTACCAGAGGAGATTATTCATCAGCCAAGGACTGTGAAGTAGCTGGGAAAGCTTCAGGAGAGAACTCATCCAGGAAATACAGTGGGTAGCTGTAAGTAAAGCTTGATGAGAAGTACAGCGGGTAGCTGTGAGTAAAGCTTGATGAGAAGTACAGCGAGTAGCTGTGAGTAAAGCTTGAAAGAGAACAGCGGGTAGCTGTACTTTAAGCTTGAAGAGAAGTACAGGGGGTAGCTGTGAGTAAAGCTTGAGGGATCCAGCAGGTAGCTGTGAGTCCGAGGAACCCAGCGGGTAGCTGTGGGTGAGGCTGTAAGAATACAGCAGGTAGCTGGGGGGGGGGGGGGTATACGCTATAAGATTATAAAAGACCTGGGACACTTTTGGTGGCCTGAAAGAGAGTAGTAATGTGGAGCATAGCTCGCTGCAGCAAACAGTGCGTGTGGCTGAATTGTGAGTGTTCTGCACCAAATGCTGGGGTCAGATATATCCTGGGGAGAGGGCTAGTGCACTCTCTTTCATGCTGCCCAAAGCCAGCACTAACAATCCTCCCACTCCAAACATACACACAGACAGGAGAGGGCAGAGGGTTCGATCTGCACCTCTTCCTCCCGCCCTACCCCTCTGTGTCTGCTCACACTCCAGTCCCCAGGGCTACGCCTCAGAAAAGGAAAGTGGGGGGCAGAAATGTGAAGTCCAGCAGGCTCAGATACATATGGATGAGAGGTGCTGACTGCCAAGGGCTGAGTGAGCTCACCATCCATCCCCAAAAATTGCTGTGTGCCGCTAAAGTGTTCGGGTTTGACTTGAAGAAAAGGTGGCAACCCTAATGACTGCGCACTTTAGTACTTCTCATGTGAAGGAGGCCTTATGGACGCTCCAACCTCAGTTTCCCCCCTCTCCATGTGAGAGATTCTTGTATTTGTGCCCAACAAGTACATGAATCTGTCCCTTCCACCTACGTTTGTTGTTTAGAGCACCAAGGAAATTCTGAAGAGTACCTATGACACGGTTTATGAGTTCCTTGGGATGTGTTTGGGGAATTCCTCTTCGTAAAGGTCCTCAGATTACTACCGACTGGTTCATCACAGCTTCTCTTAGATAAATTAAGTATAGAGCAGGCAGACTACGCTTGTTTTTTTATATTTAACTGAAGTCTACTGTTTTGCTCATTTGTATTTGTATAACAGTAATGTTTTGCAAATTTAAAAAATGACAAAATACTCTGCTTAGTGATATGTATGAATATATACAGTAGAAAGCTTTGAGACAGTTATCATAAAGGCCATTCAGACATTGGCTAATGAAAATTTTACATTTTAGTACATATAGTGCATCATTCACACAGGAGGATATTTGTGGCTTTCAGATTCTTGCTGGCAGAGGAAGAGCTGCATGCACAGTGTGTGCAAACAGTGGCAGCACAACTACCTGTACAAATGAATGGCTGTTGCTTTTGTTTGCATGCAACCACTCATCCTAGGGGTTCAAATATAGTCTCTGACTAGCCCTGGCTGCAAACAGTCCAGGGACGTTGTTTCTGGCTCAACAAAAACTGGATCAGCCAGTTTGTATGCAGCGTTTTTTTTTTTTTACAAATCATTTTTATTGAGTTTTCACATTTTGCATAAAAATGTAAAAAAAAACACATAACATTTTCAACACATGACCCCACCCAACAACAAAGCAACAACAAACACACATTTAAAAAAAGGCAACGTTTAGTTCCCTCTGAACTAAGCAGGTTATCTGTCCTAATTTGCTAATCTGAATGAGGCCTAAAACAGCATGAATCTGCCTTTCAGCTACTCCAGGCTCACCTGTTTCTATCTCATTTTGCTTCTGCTTATTGTAAAATGTGCTGCTCGTTGTTTTTCTCTCCCTTCACTTCCCAATGTGTGCCCCTAATTCTGTTTAAAAGACACCTCAACAGGCCCTCGTACTGTCTATGGATGCCCAGCCTCCCAAAAAAAACACTGAATGTCATGGACATGGGCTACAGAGGGAGTCAATCACAGGTGCTGCATTTTTTGTGGTGTACACAACTTCCACAGATTCAGTTTAATCTGCATGAGAAAGGCTTATCTGCAGAGCCTGCTCCCTCCCTGTAGACACTGAATTCTGGGACTCAGGAAATCCTCTGCAGCTGACAGTGTACACTGTCATCAATCACTGTGTATTTGTTCCTATTATAAATACATAGTTGCCAACTGTCCTGAATTTCCCGGGACATTCCCGGGATTAGGACATTTGTCCCGAATTAATTTTGTCCCGGGAAATTCGGTTTGTCCTGGGAAATTAAAATTTCCATTTTTTTGCCGCCGGCCGCTAGAGGTCCATGGCCGGCGCAGACAATGTCTCCGCCGGCCGCCATTTTTAAGAAGACCAGAAGCTGGTCTTTAATAGAGAACCTGTGGCACCGCCCACCCCTGCTGCCAGTGTGTGTGTGTGAAGAGATGTGGGCAGTGCCACAGTTCAAAGTCAGCGCGGCAACGACGGCTGCCGCTTGGAAGACAGGAGATCATATGTCCTGTCGGGGGCCAGTCCATGCAGTGAGTATGTCGGGGCCAGTCTTTTACATGCCGTCACTGTGGATGTGGGGGCCAGTCTGTGGATGTGGGGGCCAGTCTGTGGATGTGGGGGCCAGTCTGTGGGGGCCAGTCTGTGGATGTGGGGGCCAGTCTGTGCAGTATGTGGGGGCCGGTCTGGAGATGTGGGGGCCGGTCTGGATGTCAGAGGGGCACCAGATGTAAGGAGGGGCTCCGCTGATGGACACAGATGTGAGGAAGGTACCTCTGATTGGGCACCTGATGTAAGGACAGACTCCGCTTGGGACACCTGATGGAATCTGACTAGTGACGCGCTCATGGCTCCCACTGATTCTGCATTATGGTGAGTTGAATGATTTCATTTCATATTACAATGTAATAATAGAAATAATGCGCTTCAATCATCCTGACACCATAAGTGCTCATGCACACGGACGTTTTAAAAAACTGGCTGCAAAGCTAGCTCCGATGCCTGGAAAAATCGTTGTTAAAAACGTGATTTTTACCACGTTTTGCATTGGCGTTTTTTAGCGTTAGCGTTAAGTAGCGTTTTTTAAGAAACACATCTCTTGCCTATAGCACTCAGAAAACAAAGAAAATATGTTGCGCGTTTATGCGCGTTTTTGCGCGTTTTCCCGCGATTCGCGTTTTTACTGCTCTAGCTCCACGCTACGGAACGCACTGGTCCTGGGTTTTTTTTACAGCTTAAAAACGCCTATGCCATTTGCAGCTCAAAAACGCCTAGGTGGGCATGAAGCCATAGACTAACATGGACAGCCGTTTTTAAGCTGCAAAAAAAGCTCAAAAAAGTGGCTGTAAAAACGTCCGTGTGCATGAGGCCTAACAATCGTGGCGCCGGGATGATTGAAGCGCTAACACCAGGTATTTGGAGTATCTTTATCTGCTGATTGTCAAACTCTGGAAAACACATATTGCTGTTGTGGTGTTGGATCCGGGGGCTGCTGTCTCTTTCCCTCTCCCCCCTCCTTTTCCTCTCCCCCCCGCATTCATCTCAGACTCTAACCACACCCCTTTGAGCCATGCCCAGTGTAAGCCACACCCATCATTTTACGTAAACCACGCCCATATTTTGCCGCATTTTCCTATGCCACGCCTATAACCGCATGCCCCACCCCTAATTATAATACAACTCCGCCTACTGCCAAAAAAGTGTCCCAAATTTTTTTTTTTACAATGTTGGCAACTATGTAAATAATTGAAACATGTGGCGCTAAACCAAGTGACTATTCCACCACTAAATATTATACTACAAAGTGCATCAAATATAGCTCAAAAAGGTTTTATACATAAATAAAAAATAAAATGAATTAATAGTAAATAAACATTAAATAAAAATAAATAACCCAGTGAATAAGTGATAGTTCACACTATACATTTAAACGCTCTTCAGGGAGTATTGCAGAGCATATGCAGTGTTCATACAATGTTGCAAAAGTCCGTGAGTCTCCAAAACATATTTCACTTTAACAAGCAATATTGATCAGTGTTTTTTTCTCTCTAACTGCCTTTCCTTCACCACACCGCTGTGAAATGTGATTCCTCTCCCCCTTATGTGAATTAACTTACCGACTAAATCAGCCTCACACTCAACGTGTTTGGCAGAAAAGCGCTTTCCAAACCCTTTTTGCAGGGATGTGGATGACAGGCATACAATCCTTCACTTCAGAGGGAGAAAAGCTGACCCAATTGAGACTTTCATAGACAGTGCTCTCATGAAATAGAAAAAAGGAAATGCTCCCATAGCGTGATACCGTAAAAAAAACTTTTAATCACACATAAGAAGATCCTCTTAACCTCTTCCCGACCAGCGCACGACGATGTACGTCGACAGAATGGCACGGGCAGGCATATTGGCGTACAGGTATGTCCAATATTCGATGCCGCCTTGCCATCGGGAGCGCGCCGCCGGCGGCGCGCTCCCGCGCTGGTCGGGACCCCCGTGAGTCCGGTCGCGGGACCCGCGGACTCGATCGCCGCGGGCATCCCCGCGATCGTCTCACGGAGCGGCCGAATGGAGGAAATGCTGTGTAAACAACATTTTTCCATTCTGCCTAGCAACTAGTGACGCTGATCTCTGCTCCATGTGATTGGAGCAGAGATCAGTGTACACTAAATGAAAGCCCAACCCCCCCACAGTTAGTAACACACCCCTAGGAACACTTAACCACTACACTGCCACCCACTGGTTAACCCTTTCACTGCCAGTGTCATTTACACAGGAATCACTGCATTTATATAGCAGTGATTACTGTATAAATGACAATGGTCCCAAAAATGTGTCAAAAATGTCCGATGGGTCCCCCACAATGTCGCAGTCACAATAAAAATCGCAGATCGCCGCCATTACTAGTAAAAAAAAAATAATAAAAAATTATTAATAAAAATGCTATAAAACTATCCCTATTTTGTAAACGCTATAACTTTTGCGCAAACCAATCAATAATCGCTTATTGCGATTTTTTTTACCAAAAATATGTAGAAGAATACGTATCGGCCTAAACTGAGGGAAAAATTTTTTTTTTTATATATTTTTGGAGATATTTATTAGAACAAAAAGTAAAAAATAATGCGTTTTTTTCAAAATTGTCGCTCTATTTTTGTTTATAGCGCAAAAAATAAAAACCGCAGGGGTGATCAAATACCACCAAAAGAAAGCTCTATTTGTGGGAAAAAAAGGACGTCAATTTTGTTTGGGAGCCACGTTGCACGACCGCGCAATTGTCAGTTAAAGCGACGCAGTGCCGAATCGCAAAAAGTGGTCTGGTCTTTGACCAGCAAATTGGTCCGGTCTGAAAGTGGTTAAGTTACACTCACATGTAAAAACTTGTAACCACGCCAAAAAAGTTAAGCCGCAGCACACTTTAACACAGCTGATTGCCAAAGCATTGGGGGTTTTTAGCGGAACCAGGGTATGCGAGACACACTCTTTAAATCTCTCACCGCTCCTTGGCCTCGCCAGCACCTTGGTGAAGATAGACATGAGCCATCCGATGGTTCCTCTCACTCTCAGTTACCTAGTAGCCACGCCCCTGTATGCCAGTGCAATCACTGTTGCACTGTATCTTACTGCAGTGATGTTCTAGCTTCACCTTACTTGTTCCACCACCCAATGCACAGCAGGATGAAAAAAGAAGCAAGGATAGTCTGGTGATCTATTTTTCTCTCCAGAGTTATGGTGGAAAACCTTAGATAAATGGTAAATTAAGGTTAGAAAACTGCAGAGCAGGTGTTGGTGAGGGATAGGAGGGAGTATAAAAATATGCTCTGCCAACCCTCTCCTCCAATCCCTACACTGGCTCCCAATCACCCAGCGAATTAAATTCAAAATACTAACCACCACATACAAAGTCATTCACAACTCTGCCCCGAGCTACATCACCAATCTTGTCTCCAAATATCACCCAAACCGTCCCCTCCGTTCTTCTCAAGACCTCCTACTCTCAAGCTCTCTTGTCTCCTCCTCCCACACTCGTCTCCAGGATTTCTCCAGAGCCTCTCCAATCCTCTGGAACTCGCTACCTCCACCGGTCCGGCTATCCCCTACTCTTGCTACCTTCAGACGATCCCTGAAAACTCATCTATTCAGGGAAGCCTATCACATCTCAAACTAATCTCCTACCACTTCCATAAACTCATTCCCAACAATTATAACCTTCTGTACCACCTGCCCCACCCTTTTAGATTGTAAGCTCTTCTGAGCAGGGTCCTCTTAATCCTCTTGTATTTAATTGTATTGTAACTGTATTGTCTCCCTTTTATATTGTAAAGCGCTGCGTAAATTGCTGGCGCTATATAAATCCTGAATAATAATAATAATAATATGCAGGGCAATTCATAAAGAGTGCCGTAGAATTCCCTTGGGGCACAGCACTGAAAGTGTTGGTGCCTGTGTGCAGTTCATGAACCTATCAGAGACTGTTGGTGCCTACATTCTGTGGCGTCTCTAGCTTTCATATTTAGGGGGGACACATGGAAGGACAAGGACAAAAGTAGGGGGGCCAACCATAAAAGGCAAATTTATACATATATATACACATACACATATACACAGGCTGTTCACAGGATATTCCTGACAACAATTGGCATCAAACGCATAATCATGAAATATTCCTGACAATGCACACAAAAACACATAAACATGAAATATTCCTGACAATGTACACGAAATGCATAAACATGAAATATTCCTACCAATGGGCATCAAACTCATAAACATGCCAACACTAATGCCTGGTCTGAACCTGTCCCTGATTTAATAGGCACCGCAAGGGTGCGTTTTGCAGCTGCGGCGCCTATTTATTGAATTTAGTTCTCTACTCTCTTCAGTTGAAAGCTGGTGTTGCCAACATATTGATGTTATGAAGCAAGAGAAATGTAATTCAATGTTTTAACATAATTTTAGGTTAATAGCAAAAAATCAGGTTTAACAAAAATAATGCATCAGTGTCCATAAATGCAGCCTCACTGGTGCCCATCTCTGTAGCCTCACCAGTGCATGGTGGAAGTGGGGGGGGGGGGGGGGGGGGCGAGCACCACCGGATCTCCCACTTACCTGATGGCTACTATCATATGAAGTACCACCTCCTGGATGGGCTCCTATGATAGGCTGCACACAGTGGCCGTGCCATGTAAGCGGGAGATATTTGCCCAGGGTGCTGGGGACTTATGGTCACCCTAGGCTAGTGGCCAGCAGGACTCACAGGTCAGTGGCCAGCAGTAGTGGCCACTGACACGCACAGGTGCCAGGCTCAGGTGGGCTGTGTTCCTGCTCTCCTCTCCTTACCGACTCACCCCCCCGGGAGCGGGAGCAGGGAGCTAAGTTGAGCACGCAGCCACTGCCACGCCGTGGACTACACACTACAAATCCCATAAACAACAGTGTCGGACGGCGTCTGTCTTGCAACCACAACTTAACCTGGGCTAGTAGCTAGCCCAGCTGACTACTGGCTCAATCTCCTGACTGACAGTCATACGGGCGGGCACGGCCGTCGGCCATACTAACTGACATTCAGTTTCACAGACAGTACATACTTAACTTGGGGGGCACACAGTAAAATTGGGGGATCATGGCCCCCTCAGGCCCCATGCTGGTGACGCCAATGCCTACACTCAGAGCTGTCTTTAACGCAGGGCAAAATGGGCACCTGCCCTAAGCCCAATCTTTGTTGGAGGCCCAAAGCATTGAGCCTGTGCTACCTGCAAATTGAGGCCCCAATGATGCTTTGCAGAATGCACAGAGGACACAGGAGGTTGTATTCCAGAGCTAACCAGCAGAGAGGGGGCGTGGCCAGGAGCTCCAGTAACGATCTGACCCCACCCTATGCAACCTGTACGTTCGGAACAGAGCAGAGTGGCTGTAGTGAGAACAGTGATCGGAGTGGGAGCGTATGTGAAGCTTCAGGCCCCACCCCCTCTATACTGGCTGGGGAATATAGAGGGCCGGGAGCTACACTGAGGCTCTAACCCTGCCCCATGCCTGTATGCTCAGGGTGGAGCAATTGTAGTGAAAGTAGAGTGTGGAAGCCCCAGACCTCTGAATGTATGCAATGAGCTTAGGTGGCCAGGTATGTCCTTACGCCCATAAAATGCCTGGCTGCTGAAACTCTGATCTCTGTTATTCAACTGTAAAGCTGTGCATTGCTGAAAGTTCTCTGACCATCCCCTGTATAATGTCTGCAGTCTCTGATTGTCACCTGTTGCATGTCTGCAGTCTCAGATGGTCACCTGTAACCTGTCCCCAATCTCTTATTGTCACCTGTAGCATGTCTGCAGTCTCTTATTGTCTCCTGTAGCATGTCCACAGTGTCCGATTATCACCCGTAGCATGTTCGCAGTCTTTGATTGTCACCTGTAGCATGTCTGCAGTCTCTGATTGTC
The DNA here is from genome assembly GCF_037356315.1 of Lithobates pipiens. Classification (NCBI taxonomy): domain Eukaryota; kingdom Metazoa; phylum Chordata; class Amphibia; order Anura; family Ranidae; genus Lithobates; species Lithobates pipiens. The sequence continues at coordinate 138,591,435 of NW_027507718.1, forward strand.
TCCTGTAGCATGTCCACAGTCTCTGATTGTCATCTGTAGCATGTCCGCAGTCTCTGGTCATCTCTTGCAGTATATTTGCAGTCTCTGCTGCTCTCCTGCAGTATATATGCAGTCTCTGATCATCTCCTGTAGTATTTGTATTAATGTGTAGATTTACTTGCTCAATTATTTGGAATTGCTCCACTTCTCAGTGAGTGGTAATAATGTGCATTAACCTGTTGCAACCAATCAGTGAAGAGTAGTGATCTACGGTAATCTCTAGCAACCAGTGAGTGGTAATGATGTGCTGTAACTCCTAGCAACCAATCAGTGAGCGCTAATAATGTGCAGTAACGTCTAGCAACCAATCCGCAAGCAGAAATTGTGTCGTAACCTCTAGCAACCAGCCAGTGAGTGGTAAGGATAGGTTGTAACCTCTGGCAACCAATTGCAATCACTGTGTGATCTGCTGCAGTAAACTGATTCTGAGTCCACCTGCTATTTTTTGTATGCGTCAGAATGCTCCGCATGTGCAGGGCGCTGCTGACTCTGTGCGTTTTTCCAAAAGTTCTTTAGCGTGGGCCTTTTTTGAGATGCGTGCAACAGATCGCACCATTGCTGTTTGCAACATATGCTTGACCAGACATATGCCGAACTCCCATGCAGTCCATTGGCAAGCGTGCTTAAAAGACCCACACCAAAGAACAAGGCGGACCTCTGCTTTCTCCTCATCAGCTGGGATCTCCAACCCCACGATACCTTCAGTTCTCTCAGAAACCTGCACTGAGATTAATGAAGGTGTAGAATTAGGTGTACCAGTACTATCGCTACCTCTACATCCGATTGTAGCAGACAAATTTCCCTACCCCAGTTGCTAAACAGACTAAAGAAATTAGGCCCCTACTTCCAAACATCCAACTTACAAATGACTCCTATTTACAAACGGAGGGAGACAACAGGAAGTGAGAGGAAATTCACTCCTGTAAGAGTTAATATGGGAAAAAGGTGTCTCCTCCACTGATGCTTTATCACCAATCCTTGTTTTCCTAAAAACACCAAATTTTCAAAATCCAATTGTCATTGGGACAGAAAGTGAGGTGAAATCTTCTGAATAGGGGCACAGACAGCAAAACAAATGTTACAGGGGTGATGATAACCCTTCCCTATGTTTTCCAAAAAGCTTAAAAATAGATTTTTTTGTCTGGAACTACACTTACAAAATGTACCTGTTCCAAATTACAAAACAGATTCAACTTAAGAACAAACCTGCCTGTATACTGCTGTTCAGAGTATAAATGGCCTGGGGGCCCCACGCCTTTTCTTTTTTTAATATGGGTGCAGGGTTCCCCTTAATATCCATACAAAACCCAAAGGGCCTGGTAATGGGCTGGGGGGTTACCCATGCCGTTTTTCTCAATAATTTTCATCCATATTGCCGGGACCCAACATTACATTACAGCCGCAAGCAGTTTTAAATGACTTTTATTCCTTTAGAAATGTAATTTTGTGCAGGGACTGTTCTAAACATGGGAAACACGAGCCACTTTACAGGCATACTATAGACACCCCCCAGATACGATATTTAACCACTTACAGACCGGACCATTTTGCTGGTCAAAGACCAGACCACTTTTTGCGATTCGGCACTGCGTCATTTTAACTGACAATTGCGCGGTCGTGCAACGTGGCTCCCAAACAAAATTGATGTCTTTTTTTCCCCACAAATAGAGCTTTCTTTTGGTGGTATTTGATCATCCCTGCGGTTTTTATTTTTTGCGCTATAAACAAAAATAGAGCGACAATTTTGAAAAAAACGCATTTTTTACTTTTTTTTTATAATAAATATCCCCTAAAAATATATAAAAAAACATTTTTTTTCCCTCAATTTAGGCAGATACGTATTCTTCTACATATTTTTGATTTAAAAAAAATCGCAATAAGCGATTATTGATTGGTTTGTGCAAAAGTTATAGCGTTTACAAAATAGGGATAGTTTTTGGGCATTTTTATTAATAATTTTTTATTATTTTTTTTTACTAATAATGGCGGCGATCAGCGATTTTTATTGTGACTGTGACATTATGGCGGACCCATCGGACATTTTTGACACATTTTTGGGATCATTGTCATTTATACAGCAATCATTGCTATATAAATGCAGTGATTCCTGTGTAAATGACCCTGGCAGTGAAGGGGTTAACCAGTGGGTGGCAGTGTAGGGGTTAAGTGTTCCTAGGGGTGTGTTACTAACTGTGGGGGGTTGGGCTTTCATTTAGTGAACACTGATCTCTGCTCCAATCACATGGAGCAGAGATCAGCGTCACTAGTTGCTAGGCAGAATGGAGAAATGCTGTTTACAACGGAATTTCTCCATTCAGCCATCCCGTGAGACGATCGCGGGTTTGCCCACAGGCCGATCGAGTCCGCGGGACCCGTGACCGGACTCACGGAGGTCCTGACCGGCACGCCGGCGTGCTCACGATGGCAGGCGGGATTGAAGATTGGACGTACCTGTACGCCAATATGCCTGCCCATGCCATTCTGCCGACGTACATCGGCGTGCACTGGTCGGGAACCGGTTAAAGGAATATTTCACTTTAAGCATCATTAAAATCACTGCTCTTGAAAAAAATGGCCATTTTTAAAACTTTTTTTTGCATTGATACATGTTCTCTGGGGCAGGATCCAGGTCCCCAAACACTTTTTAGGACAATAACTTTCATATTAGCCTTTACAATTCTCACTTTCGATTTCTCACATTCAAGTCCCATAGACTTTAACGGTGTTCGAGAGTTCACGTAAACTTTCAGGCTCTTCGCATGTTCTGGATGCGAAACGAACCAGGGGGTGTTCGGCTCATCCCTACTGGGCAGGAAAGGGGTGAAAATGCCTGGTATTGAAGTAATTAAAGAGGCATTAGTAAGAACTACCTTAATTTATCACCCACGTCAGTTATGTTACCGACACTGCTGCAAATACTAGCCTGCTTAGGTGCAGGTAGTTCTGAAAACATATTTATGGTCAAAATGTAAAATGATGCATTCATTTTCCGAAAAATATGTGGTATGCAAAAAAATAAAAAATTCCAAAGTTCTGTCCATGATCGCTTCTTCTCTGCATCACATCTGCACTTGGAAAACTCCCACACAACGTCCAGCAATATCCTGGGAGGCCCAAGGACCTCTGTCTGGGTGTCTGCCATCTATCTGTCTTCATGGAGGCTACTCTGATAAATATTTTCAATTTGAGAAACAAATGTTGGTGCATTCTGTTTTATTTTACATCTCCAGGCAGGATATATAGCGGCTAATGTCTTTAGTTTCTGTTGTTTCATTTGTTTTTGGTTTTTTTTTTTCAGTTTTTTTTTTTTTGCTTTTCCCTTAGAAACAGCTCTGCAAATCCTTGAAGCAAACAAACATTGTGCGAGCAGATTTTCAGTGGTCTGTAATATTTACCTCTAATCCTGGTGGTCCTGTAGTGACTGTTTAAAGGACTTGTAAATTAAACATTTGTGGGTCACATGAATGCTAAAGCTGTGGGGGAAGGAAATGGCACTTAGTAAAATCTGTGTATATATTTCTTTGACAGTCACATAAACTGAAGATTCAGCAGAAGATGTCCGTCACAGGCTTCATTCACCATTTCCTTGCCAGAAATGCCTGTTCTACTTACTTTCACACTGAGTCGCTTTAAAGGCGCTATAACGCTAAAAATAGCGCCTGCAAAATGCCTCGAAAGAGCCTCTCACTCCAGTGTGAAAGCCCGAGGGGTTTCACACTGGAGCGGTGCACTGGCAGGACGGTAAAAAAGTCCTGCAAGCCACATCTTTGCAGCACTTCAGCGGCTCTTTTTTGGCTGCTAGTGGGGGTTAAAAGCTCCCCACGAGACGAAAACCTCTGCAAACACAACGGTAAACTGCCGATGCCCCCAAAGCCCCAGTGTGAAAACAGCTTTAACCTCATTGCTGCTAGCCGATTGCTCTCGCTGCTAGAAACTTAACAGCGGAGCTGTTATGTGTTTTTTCATCATTCTTCCACTATTAGGTAGCAGCTTTGTATTTATGTATTAATACATCAGTATCCCTTTAAAAGCTAAGTTTACCATTTCCAGAAAAAAGCCTATGCAGTCAAGGAGCCCCAGTAGATAATAAAGCCTATAGCTGGCTATATATAGTTAGTCAGGTTGAAAAAAGACACAAGTCCATCTAGTTAAACCAAAAAATAAATTAAAATACAATCTCATATACACAATCCTTCACCCACAGTTGATTCAGAGGAAGGCGAAAACCCCCAGCAAAGCATGATCCAATATGCTACAGCAGGGGAATAAAATACCTTCCTGATCCTCCGAGAGGCAATCGGAAATTCCCTGGATCAACTTCACCTATAAGGCTTGGTTCACATCTATGCAGGTTGCAGATTGCATATTCCAGGATGTTTTTGTTCCCTTTTGGGATGAAGGTTTTACATGAATAAATAAAAGCTGACCCAATGGTCTGTCTCATCCCAGTAATTGCAAGAGAACTTTTCTGTTGAAAAACTAAGAAAGAAAGCATTAAAAAGGTAACTAAAGCAGCCATCACAGGGCAATAGCTTCTCTGCAGGATGTGGAAACCTTGCAAAAAGATCTGAACAAATTTATGGGGTGGGCAACTGCATGGCAAATGTATTTATTTATTTATTTCAGTTACTTATATAGCGCCATCAATTTACACAGCTCGTTACATATACATATACATTGTACCAATGAGGTTCAATGTACAAAAAAGTTAAATAATGCATTTGGGTGGCAAAAATAGGAATGCAATCTATACACTGAGGGGAGAACTTCTAATAGATGATAGGCTCGGCAATGGCATGTAATGCCAAGCTGCTGCTAACAAAGCAAACAGAATATTGGCATGCATTAAAAAGGGGATCAACTCCAGAGATAAAACGATAATTCTCCCGCTCTACAAGACTCTGGTCTAGCCGCACCTGGAATATGCTGTCCAGTTCTGGGCACCAGTCCTCAGGAAGGATGTACTGGAAATGGAGCGAGTACAAAGAAGGGCAACAAAGCTAATAAAGGGTCTGGAGGATATTAGTTAGGAGGAAAGGTTGCAAGCACTGAACTTATTCTCTCTGGGGAAGAGACGCTTGAGAGGGAATATGATTTCAATATACAAATACCATACTGGTGACCCCACAATAGGGGTAAAACTTTTTCACAAAAGGGAGTTTAACAAGACACACGACCACTCATTAAAATGAGAAGAAAAGAGGTTTAACCTTAAACTACGAAGAGGGTTCTTTACTGTAGGAGCAGCAAGGATGTGGAATTCCCTTACATAGGTGGTGGTCTAAGCGGGGGGCATTGATAGTTTCAAGAAACTATTAAATAAGCACCTGAACGACCACAACATACAGGGATATACAATGTAATATTGACATATAATTGCACACATAGGTTGGACTTGATGGACCTGTGTCTTTTTTCAACCTCACCTACTATGTAACTATGTAAGAATTGGTAAGCTGCAAATTTCTGCTTTTAGGTTTAATACTGCTTTAAGCTGGCCATACACTAGTTGTAGATTATCGAACAAACGGTTGTACAAAACTTCTTAGTACATTTGATCGTTTGACGAATGTCACTCAAAAGCACATCAAAATGTTGTTTGCTTTTAACAATAGATTTTGGAATTAATTTCTTTTGCTGAATGAAAACGCTGTTAGAAATGTGTTCCATCCTGCTCTTTTGAATTTTCTCTTCACTCTCATCGTAAATGAACATTGATATGACTCCACTAATGATAAAAAAAAAAAATTGAGAAAACGTTCTTAAAGCTAAAATTTAGAAAGCACATTTACTAGTGTATGACCATCTTTTAAGTGCCTATAGACAATAGAAGAAATTAGAATACAGGCACAGTTGGACTACCCTCAAGCTGTAGGCTGGGTTGTAAAAGTGAATAGGCCTTATAGGTGGAAGGGAAAGGAAGGTAACCTTTAAGACACCTCTGGTACTAGTTTATCAGGAAGAAGACAATAGCGATTCGAAAAACTAGTCTAACCTGTCAGATTACTATTTTTCAAGAAACTGCCGTCTGTGAGAGTGTCTTGTAGACATGAGATTGTTGTCCAGTATTGCAAAAATGATCACATCAGACTATTTTATTTTAATGCTTAGCCATCTAAATCTAAGGCCAATTCCTAAAATCTCATATAACTTTAACCGCCCCACGTACATTTACCTCGGCAGGGTGGCCTGGGTGCACAAAATCATGTACCTGTACGTGATTTCGTGCATGCGGTTTAGGGGGCGCGCCGCTCTCGCTATGATTGGACCCCCCAATCATTCACAGGAGAAACAGATCGGCTGTCTGCCTGTGTAAACAAGGCAAACGGCAGATCTGTCAGGAAGGGAAAGAGAGATCTTGTAATTCAGCTAAGCTGAATCACAGATCTCTCTTTTCCTTCAGTGTGACACTGCCCTACGCAGTTAGTAAGCACCTCCCTAGGGAACATTTAACCCTTTGATCCCCCCCCCCCACCGGTGTTAACCCCTTCCCTATCAGTGTCAATTATACAGTGATCAATGCATTGTAAAAGCCACAGCAATGTCGCAATCCTGCTAAGAATCGCAGATCGTCATCATTACCAGTAAAAAATAAATGAAAAGTCCCTAAATCTATCCCATAGTTTGTAGACGCTAGAACTTTTGGGAAAACCAATCAATATATGCTTATTGTGATTTTTTTACCAAAAATATGTAGCAGAATACATATTTATCCTAAATTGATAAAGACATTTTTTTTTACATTTTTTTTTTGGCTATGTATTATAGCAGAAAGTAAAAAAAATATTGTTTTTTTTTTCAAAATTGTCTGTCTTTGTTTATAGCGCAAACAATAAAAAGCGCAGGGGCGATCAAATTGCACTAAAAGAATGCTTTATTCGTGGGAAAAAAAGGACATCAATTTTATTTGGGTACAGCGTGGGATGAGCACACAGTATTGCAAAAAATGGCCTGGTCGAAGTGGGTAAAACCTTCCAGAGATGAAGTGGTTAAACATATGATTTTAAAATCTCTAATAAATATGCAGCTTTCATTAATAATACCTGGTACTGTAATCTTGTCAAGAAGGTCCTTGTTCTGATGTTTTATTTTATGAGGTGGGGTCTTTTTTGCTTCTTCATTGTCACTCTCATACATGTACCTCTAGTACTTAAAGAGGAAGTAAATACCCTTTACTGAATTTTACTAAATGGTAAGCCTATAATAAGCCTTACCTATAGGTAGTGTAAATATATCCTAAACGTGCACCGTTTAGGATATATTTACATTATATGCAGCCAGTGAAATCACTGGCGCATGCGCTCTGAAGGAAAGGCCACCCGTGCCATTCCTTACGAGCCCCATGCCATAAATGGTGGCACCTGCACGCGTGCCCGGGAGTAATATCCTCGCGGCTCCAGCCAGTCACAGCCAGAGACCGCGATCCTGGAATCAAGACAGGTGAATATGGGAGCCCCTGCAGCACTGTCATCGTGGCGCTGGAACAGCTTCGTTTTAAGGTAAGTTTCACATCATTATCTGCTATGGTGTTATTACGTTACATCACAGGGATTGAAAAAAAAAAACATCCAGCGGTATACAACCGCTTTAAAGCAGTATTAAACCTAAAAGCAAACATGTATTATATTGCAGCTTACCAATTCTTAGATGTGATTGTTGCATTCATTTTCTTTTTCCAAGTTTTCAATCTTTGATTTTCACCTTGTGATCTGGATAGTAAGTCTGTTGGTTTCCTACAAAACAAGATCTCCTGCCAATGTATCAGTGTAGAGTACTGAGACAAACCATTTACACTGACAGGGGTGCTTACAATGATCAGCTTTTATTTTTTTAAATTGTTGATGTAACTGCTTATGTGAGTGTGAGCTGGAGTTTGGCATCAATTTGTTAGTGTAATTAATTTTGCTAGTACATCTAACACTCCCCTGCCCCCAAACTGACAATGCTGCTGTTCTCAAGGTGCCCCTGTGCTCCTTCATCCAGAGTGGAGGCAATGTAATACAGGAGGTGCCTTACTGACCAGATCACCAGGTGAAAACAGAGGGGAAAGAAGGCTAAAAAAGAAAAGGAATGCAGGCATCACATCTAATCATTGGTAAGCTGCAAAATATTACATTTTTGGTTTTAGGTTTAAAGCGGTTGTAAGCCGCTGGACAGTTTTTTTTTTTTTTGCACCTGCAAGGTAATATCATAATGTGCCAAGATGTCAGAGCTGCAGGCACTCTCATCTTCACCTGTCTTGCTTTCGGGTTCGCAGACTCTGGCTCTGTGACTGGCTGGAGCCGCAATGACGTCACTCCCGCGCATGCACGCTTAAGCCGCCGTTCACAGCACAGGGTTCTGAAAAACTGCATGGGTGGCTGTTCCTTTAGAGCACATGCGCCACTGGTTGCATGTACAGTAAATATCTCCTAAATGGTGCACATTTAGGAGATCTTTACACTACCTATAGGTAAGCCTTATTATAGGTAAATGCAAGTTATGGACATTTACTTCCACTTTAATACAGCTTTAAAGTGGTTGTAAACCCTTACAAACCACTTTGACCTACAGGTAAGCCTAGGTCCAACAAAAATAGTGAAAATTATTAATTTTTCTTCATAAATTTTGGCCACAATTTATACGGCTACATATCTTTGGTAAAAATAACCCAAATTAGTGGATATTATTTGGTCTTTGTGAAAGTTAGAGAGTCTACAAGCTGTGGTGCGAATCGCACAAAATTGATCACATCTGATGTACTGGTGGACTATCTCGCTTCTTGTGACCCGTCAGGAAAGTACAAATACCCCCCAAATGACCCCTTTTTGGAAAGTAGACGTTCCAAGGTATTTGGTAAGAGGCATGGTGAGGTTTTTGATGTTGTCATTTTTTTCCCACAATTCTTTGCAAAATTAAGATTTTTCATTTTATTTTTGTCCACAAAATTATCATTGTAATAGGTTATTTCTCTCACATGGCATGTGTATACCACAAATGACACCCCCAAAAAAATTCTGCTACTCCTCCTGAGTATTACAATACCACATGTGTGAGACTTTTTCACAGCCTGGCCACATAGAGAGGCCCAACATGCAGGGAGCGCCATCATGTGTTCTAGGAGCATAAATTACACATCTAACTTGTTGACTAAATATTACACTTTTGAAGGCCCTGGAGCACCAGGACAATGACACGTGGCACTGATGACAGATGGCACTGATACATGGCAATGATGACACTTATACGTGGCACTAATGACAGATGGCACTTATACGTGGCACTAATACGTGGCACTGATGACAGATGGCACTAATACGTGGCACTAATACGTGCCACCGATGACAGGTGGCACTAATACGTGGCACCGATGACGCGTGACACTGATGACAGATGGCACTGATAAGTGGCATTGATGACACGTGACACTGACAACAGATGGCACGTGACACTGACAGGTGGCACTGATGACAAATGGCACTGATATGTGGCACTGATGACAGATGGCACTAATATGTGGCACTGATGACAGATGGCACTATGTGGCACTGATGACACGTGGCACTGATGACAGATGGCACTAATGACACGTGGCACTGATGACAGATGGCACTTATAGGTGGTACTCATGACAGATGGCACTGGGGACAAATGGCACTGACAACAGGTGGCACTGGGGACAGATAGCACTAACAGGTGGCACTGGGGACAGATAGCACTAACAGGTGGCACTGGGGACAGATAGCACTAACAGGTGGCACTGGGGACAGATGGCACTGGGGCGGATGGCACTTTTTTAAACTTTTTTTTTTTTTACACTCACGGCCGCTGCAGCCGTTCATCTCTCCCCTCTCACACGCTGTCTGTGTGAGGAGGGAGAGCGGCGCTGAGAGATGATCTCATATGTTTACATTGGACACGCCGATCGCGCTGTAAACGGCCGCTGTGATTGGCCGTTTACAGCGATCTGTGTCTGCCTGTCTCCGGGGGACATGGCAAACACAGAACTTCCCCGATGTGCACCCGCGGCGGCGCACATTGCGGAAGTAAACAACAGGATGTCCAGGGACGGCCTCCCGGACGAAAGCGCCCGCTCTATGGCCGTCATTCGGCTATAGGGCGGGCGGGAAGAGGTTAATGTAATTCTGTTTTATTTACATAGTTACATAATGAGTCTGTTTGAAATAAAGACACAAATCAATCTAGTTCAAGCAATAAAAGGAGGAGAAAAAAAAGAAAGATTATACAATCCTATATACACAATCCTATACCCGCATTTGATCCAGAGGAAGGTGAAAAACCCCCAGCAAAGCATGATCCAATTTGCTACAGCAGGGGGAAAAAATCCTTCCTGATCCCCCACAAGGGGCAGTCACTTAGTCCCTGGACCAACTTTACCTATAAATGTTATATTATGTACATTTAGGAAATAATCCAGGCCTTTCTTAAAGCCATTTACTGAGCTGGCCAGAACCAGCTCTTGAAGGAGTCTAGTCCACATTTTTACAACTCTTACTGTGAAGAAGCCTTTCCATTATATGGAGAGTAAATCTCTTTTCCTCCAGAACTAAAGAGTGCCCCCTTGTCCTCTGTGAAGACCTTAAAATTAATAACCCAACACCAAGTTCACTATATGAACCCCTTATGTATTTTTACATGTTGATTATTCCCCCCCCCCCCCCTTAATCTCCTCTTCTAAAGAGTGAATACATTCAGTTCCTCTAATCTTTCCTCATAGCTGAGCTCCTCCATGCCTCTTATCAGTTTGGTTGCCCTTCTTTGCACTTTCTCCAGTTCCCCGATATCCTTTTTGAGAACTGGTGCCCAAAACTGAACTGCATATTCCAGATGATTTGTACAGGGGTAAAATGATATCTCTCTCTCTGGAGTCCATACCTCTCTTAATACAAGAAAGGACTTTGCTCGCTTTGGAAACCGCAGCTTGGCATTGCATGCTATTATTGAGCTTATGATCTACCAAAACCCCCAGATCCTTCACCACTATAGATCCCCCCAGTTGTACTCCCCCTAGTATGTATGATGCATGCATATTCTTAGCCCCCAAGTGCATAACTTTACATTTATCAACATTAAACCTAATTTAAAAGGTGAAAGGGAAACCTTGCGCCAATATTTATATGTGGTAAATAAAATAACTAAATAAAGCTGCTCCCTTAAAAGGTATATAAATACTACCTTGAGTGATATAGGACAATAGTGAGGGGGCGCTAATACTGTGAAGTTAACACAATTAAACAACAGTGCCCAAACATCTAAGAAGTACAATTATTACTTATAAATATAAATTGTATTACAAAAGTACAATACAAGGATAGGGTACATAAAGAAAGGGAGCAGAGTAAACATACAGACTGATACTGGCCAAGGTATCCATATAAATGAAGTAATCACTGATGCGTATCACGTTCCTACATGTTTCGCCAACAATGGCTTCCTCAGGGGATTACGTGGTCACCAGTGTTCAACAATGGCTCGAGGAGACCCCAAACAAGAGGCACATACCCGGACCAATCGAACAACCGCCACAAAGGGGGTTCCGTGTGGCCACAGGGAGCATACAGGGACCAGGATAAACTCTGCTTATAAGAAAATGTGGGTACAGGGGCGCCAAGAAACCAAAATGCAGATTGAGAATACAAACCTGTCATGAACAGACCATTGGCATAGTTGAGATAGCACGATAGTGGTGGCCATGTAGAAAAGTAGTAGATAGTAGAAAAGGCATGGTCCACCTTTTCTACATTCATGTAGTCGTTCCAGAGCAATGATATGCAGCCAATGTTAAAGCAAATGCATGTAGTCAGGAAAAACCTGAAAAAGCCTAGAGGAGATCAGCACTACTGAAATGCAAAAAAAAAAAGAAGGATGTAAAAAAGGTGAAAACAGCTTTTTTTTTAGATAGAAGAGGCAACTGTTTCCGACATGCCACATTCCAGCAACCAAGTTGCTGATCAAAAAAAAACATTTAGGCACACGGTACTGAGGTTTGAGCATCTGCATTTTGGATGAAATTTCAGCCTATTATTTTGCGTGTAATCACACATATATGCACATTTGCGGGCACAATATATTCCTACGGAAAATCCATTAATATTTATGCTCATATGCCTGCATTTGCACGTACCGGCGCAAAATACTGACAGAGAATACAGATTTTTCTATTTGTCCTGCGTTGTACATGATGACTTTGGCAAGAAAGGCAACATGAGCAGAAAACAGGAGACGCGTCAAGAGACTGGTTATTAATACTGAAAACCAGTGAGGAGGAGGCTTGCAGAACTATGTAATACTTTCATTTAGAGCCCCCCAGAATAAAACATTACATCCCGCGTATGTGGGGATGCGGACAGTCAAGTCAGAATTGATATCTTAGTTTGATAAAAAAAAGAAATGCCAGATTGTTATGATATTCTAGCCTCCTCCTAGGGTTGCCACCTCATCCCTTTAAGGCTCCATGTACACTGAAGCTCAAAAAAGCTTTTTCTGGACGCCAGATTGCTGGCAGAAAACGCTGGTTGAAAAACTTGCTTTTAACAGCGTTTTGTATTAGCGTTTATTAGCGTTAGCGTTTATGGGCGTTTTCAATAAAAATACACAGAGGACACTCCAAAAATCCCACGGTACATTCCAAACTCCCACAATGCATTGAAAAAATAGAATGCCGAACACTAATTAACGCGTGTTTATGAGCGTTTATAAGCGCTTGAGCGTTTATCGGCGTTTGCCGTTTTTTGGCAGTGAAAAACGGCACTTTGAATGCGAATTTCCGGCGTTCAGAAAAAAGCCCATAAACTTCACTGCTCATTAAAGCTAAAAAAAACGTCCATGTGTGCATGGACACATAGGCTAACATAGAGTGGAGTTTATGGGCTTTTAAAAAAACGCCCAAACTCCAATAAACTGCAGTTTATGAGCTCCAGTGTGCATGGAGCCTAAACCTAAACACACATGAATTACACAGGTTCTGAGGCTAATTGAATGCAGATAAGGCACCAAGTGAGTTTAATTAACACCTTAATCAGCCACAGAACCTGTGTAATTAATATGTATTCAATTTTAAAGGGATGAGGTGGCAAACCTCATCAGGGAAAAGAAAAGGAATGGAACACAACCCCCCCCCCCCCCAAAAAAAAAATTGACATATAGATAAAGGAAAATGACCTATTGACACAAAGGGAAAACCAAAATCCAATAACAGATATGGGCAGACTAACACCAAATGGAGATGTAATATGTGCTTGAACTCACCAGGAGGCCCTAATTGGACCCATCAGGGAGTCAAGCACACACACGATCCCACACTAATTGATGTAAAAAGGGGGATAGGTGTTGGAGAAAATAAAATTGGTAAATTGTTTGGGCTCCATTTCTGTAAAATACAGAAATCTGCTATAAGTAAGTACTAGAATAATAATAATAAAGAGTATATTACTTACTTAAACAGGAAATAAAAAAGGAATGGAGCCCAACCCCAAAAATTCTAGATGTATAGATAAAAGGAAATTTACCTATTTGCACCAAGGAAAAAATGAAATACAATATCAGGTATAGGTACAAGGTGTGTGAGAGAGGTGCTGCCGTATAGACAGACTACCACCAAATGGAGATGTTATATGCAATTGAGCGTCCTGAACGGCAAAACCACCAACCCGTGCTAGCCTCCCCATGTGTCAGTCGAGATGTCAAAGTACACATGCTGGCGTAGGAATGCCCTAAAGAGCATCATGCGCTTGTCCCATTACGCCGCAGCTTAATGGGACAAGCCTGTCTGATCACCCCACGTCCTGCCGAAGCAGAGAGGAGGCGGTGGGCACCCAGAATGTGACGCAGCTCCCAGGTATAGGACAACGGTGCAGCCATTCAGGTGATGATCGCACACGGCTCAAAGTAGGCTTCACTCCATGAGGGGCAGGACATGATATGCAGCAACAAGGGAGACTAGTATCTATGAACATATTTGATGAAAATAGTCAGTGAAACATCACATAACTGACTGAAAAATAGCCATATATAAGAAAGAGCGGGAAAACAGGGAGTGGGAAAATGTGGGACTTTAACCGCTTAAGGACCGCCTCCTGTACATATATGTCGGCAGAATGGCATGGCTGGGCACAATCACGTACCTGTACATGGCTCTTTAAGTGGCCAGCGACCCGGTCCTGAGCTCCATGACCGTGGCCACGGGACCCGATCGCCTCTGGTGTCCTGCGATCGGATCACAGAGCTGAAGAACGAGGAGAGGTCTGTGTAAACAAACCTCTCCCCATGCTTCCTACTGTGGCTGTCAACGATCGTCTGTTCCCTGTTATAGGGAAAGATGATCAGTGACATCACATGCCAAGCCATGCCCTCCAACAGTAAAAAAAAAAAAAAAACACACACACACGTCACACATAACCCCTTCCTGCCCCCTAGTGGTTAACTCATTCACTGCCAGTGTCTTTTACACAGGATTCAGTGCATTTAAATAGCACTGATTGCTGTATAAATGACAATGGTCCCAAAAATGTGTCAAAAATGTCCGATGCGTCGCACATAATGTAGCAGTCACAATAAAAAAAAAATAAAAATAAATCGCCATTACTAGTAAAAAAAATTAATAAAAATGCTATAAAACTATCCCCTATTTTGTAAATGCTATAACTTTTGCGCAAAAACCGGGGGTTATGGCTGATAGCTTTAGCCATAACTCCAGTAAACCACTTGCAAACCGCAACGTATATATTCCTATTGCGGTCGGCAAGTGGATATATAAAAGCGTAAATACTTTTTTCTTTCTTTTTTTTTATAAGTGATCACATGACCTATGTTCTCAGCTGCCCAAGGAGTTTAGAGAGCTGGGGGTGGAGATTGCAGAGGAGTGTGTCGGGAGGAGGAAGAGAAACAACAATACATTGAACTTCCTAGTGAAGAGCTGTACAAGGGGGCATGTCATAACAAGTCTGACCACTGGAGGACAGGCAGTCTGGGCTCCCAGTACTGCCAGAAAATTGACTAGGCTGGGATGGATGTGCTGCCATGGTTGGTTTTGAATAGGAAAACAGGGGGTCTGACAGGATCACCAGATATTTCACACAAAGGAAGCAATACAAAGAGAACAGGATACTTTATTCTAAAAGTTCATGTTATAGCAGGCACATCTCAGGAATATGAAGTGTTGGGGTAACACTTTAACCATTGCAAAACTTCCCAGACAGTGAGAATTGCATGGGTCAGTTATAGATACAGTAACTGACGGCTTTATACTGTATATATGGATAACTTTCAATGTCTTTTTTATTGTCATATGTCTTCAGTCAGGTCTGTCCACTTCAGCATTTCTTTAACCACTTCAGATCCGCGCTATTGCCAAATGACGGCATTAGCGCGGACCTACATTTTCAGGACTACGTCTATTGACGTCGTCCTGGTTACGAGCGGCCTGCGCGCCCCCTGAGGGGCGCGCGCGGCGCGCTCTGTGATCGGCGAGTCCGTGAGACTCGCCTGATCACCGATCCGTGTAAGGGGTCGATCCCGACCCCTTATCACGTGATCAGCTGTCAGCCAATGACAGCTGATCATGTGATAGAACGGAGCCGGTAATCGGCTATTATTCCTCCTCGCGCTGACAGCGCGAGGAGAGAAAAAAAAAGCCGATCACCGGCGGCCGTGATCGGGACATCAGTCCCGATCACGGCCATCAATACAAGGGACCACCTGCCACCTGCCTGTGCCCACCTGCCTCCCGCAGTGCCATCCTGAAGTAAAATAAAAGAAAAAGTAAGTGCCCCCGTCAGTGCCCCCTGTCAGTGCCCATAGTGCCCACAGTGCCACCCACAGTGCCACCCACAGTGCCACCCACAGTGCCACCCCACAGTGCCACCCCACAGTGCCACCCAATCTGCCTCAAAGGTGCTGCACCCCAGTGCCGCCCATCAGTGCCCAGCAGTGCCGCCCATCAGTGCCCAGCAGTGCCGCCCATCAGTGCCCAGCAGTGCCACCTATCAGAGCCACCTATCAGTGCCACCTATCAGTGCCCATCAGTCCCATCTATCTGTGGTACCTATCAGTGCCCATCCGTGCCACCCATCCGTGCCACTTATCCGTGCCACCCATCCGTGCCATCTTATCTGTGCCCATCTTTGCCCATCAGTGCCGCCTTATCTGTGCCCATCGGTGCCGCCTTATCTGTGCCTATTAGTGCCGCCTTAACTATGCCTATCAGTGCCCACCAGTGCAGCCCATCAGTGCCCACCAATGCAGCCCATCAGTGCCCACCAATGCAGCCCATCAGTGCCCACCAATGCAGCCTATCAGTGCCGCCTAATCAGCGCACTTCAATGAAGGAGAAAAATGACCCGTTTGCAAAATTTTATAACAAACTATTAAAACATGATTTTTTTTTTTTTTTTTTTTTGCATCTTTTTTTGTTTGTTTAGCAAAAAATAAAACTCCGAGCTGTAACTAAATACCACCAAAAGAAAGCTCTATTTGTGGGAAAAAAATGATAAAAATTTCATTTGGGTACAGTGTTGTATGCCCGCGCAATTGTCACTCAAAGTGCATCAGCGCTGAAAGCTGAAAATTGGTCTGGGACTGAGGGGGGTTTAAGTGCCCAGTAAGCAAGTGGTTAATCTGCTTTACTTGAGATTGGGTGAAGTTGATATTTTAAGAAGTCAGTGCAAGGGAGTGGTTGTGTGTATAATTCCCCCGGGGCTCACCAGTTTCTAGCTACGCCCTTTGTGAGCACACACTGCCTGCCACATTACCAGCTGCACTGGATATGAAAGGTCGCTACTTGTTTTACATTTCTCAGAAATTGAAATAAATTACCAACTTCTCAAAAGAAAAAGTGAAAATGACAATAGTTTCTAAGAGCAATGCAAATCTGAACTATGAATACCTATCATGTAAATAATATTTTTCCATGGCTGATCTGAAAATGGGGAATATTAGCCTGTTATCACCTGTACAAAGGTGACTGGTGCTGGCTAGGGTTCGATTTCTGCATAGTCAGTGCCGGGCGGCAAATCGAATAGGCGCAGCACAAAGACACTCAAACAGCATGTTGCTGACTGCGTATGTACACCTAAACCTCACGCACGCTGGGCCCAGCTCTTCTCAATGCCCTTTCTCCTGGCAGGAAAAAATTAGCTTATAAAACGGGCCTAAAGCCACATTTTACAAATGCGTTTAGGCGCAGCAACCATTTGGGCATTCATTCATACCACTGGCCAGAATATTCATTTATTCTGGCCATTGAAATTAATGAACGCTCAAGCACTTAGACACTTTGGCGTTTTTTCTGCTCAAACGCTCTTCTTCTGAACGGGCAAATGATGGGGGTTTTTCTGCCTCTAAACGCCTATAAATGCCTATGTGTGCATGGACACACTGGCTAACATAGAGGAGAGTTTAGAGGCAGGAAAAGAAAACACCAAACACACTTAACTACTTCCAGACTGCCTGTCATCGTTATGTGTCGGTACTTTTGACGTAGAATACAGAAAGCTGCCATAACCCCACTATTTTATGAAACAGCAGGCAGTCTGCTTTAAGATAAAAGTGTTCTCTGTGGCAGATTCGCCGCAAGATCACTTCTATCGGTGGCGGGAGAGCTGCCCAGTTGTCTCTGCCGCTTACCGGAGCCGACGGTAGCAGCAGAGGTGACCTGATCCTTTCCCCTAAGAGACACTGTGTCGAGTGAGGGAATGATGGCCCCCACTCCACTCAATGACGTAGGATGATGGAAGCGACGTCAAAAGTCACTTCCGCCCAACGGCCTTAAAGGGACATTTTTTTTTATTGGAAAAAAAATACTTTTTTTTTATTGGAAAAAAAATACTTTTTTTTTTTAATTGTATTTAAGTGTAAATGTGAGATCTGAGGTTTTTTTGACCCAGATTTCACATTGTCATGCTTTTTTTTTTTTTTTACAAGGGATGTTTACATTCCTTTGAATAGGAATAAAAGCGATCCAAAATTTTTTTTTAAAAGGGACAGTATAAAAATAAAAAGTAATATAAATAAGATTTTTTTTTTTAAAGGGTCCCTTCCCTCCATGTTCGTGTGCAGAAGTGAACACATACACAAGTCGCGCCCGCACATATAAACGATGTTCAAACCACACGTGAGGTATCACCGCGATCGTTAGGGCGAGAGCAATAATTATAACATTAGACCTCCTCTGTAACTCAAAAATGGTAACCTGTAGAAATGTTAAAACTTCACCTATGGAGATTTTTAAGCGTCAACGTTTATCACCATTGCAATTTTGAAGCATGACATGTTGTATATCAATTTACTCGATGTAACATTATCTTTCACAATATAAAAAAAAATAGCTTTACTGTTTTCGTATTTTTCAATTAAAAAAAAGTGTACTTTTTGCAAAAAAGTTTGTAAGGTCGCTGCGCAAATACGGTGTGACAAAGTATTGCAACAACCGCCATTTTATTCTCTTTGGTGTCTGAAAAATAATTATATAGTGTTTGGTTGTTCTAAATAATTTTCTAGAAAAAACCTGACTTTAACTTGTACACAACAAGTTTGAAATAAAGGCCTGGTTCTTAAGTGGTTAAAAAGCTGGCAATACCTGGATCGAAATTTGCTAGATTCAGCAAGAACTGGTTGAACTTGACTGGCTTCTATCGAAACCTAAAAAATGTATGGGGGTATCCGCGCTACCAAAGATCTAGGTAGAATATTAAGCATCTTGCACAATTTGTTTGATATACAAATAAAAGTAAATATAAAAGTCCACATGCAGCACTGATATAATGAGTTACAGTCTTTCCATGGAAAGGGAGAGATGGAATCCCTGCACCAACTTCAGTGTGTAAAGCAGGGGTCTCAAACTGGTGGCCCTCCAGCTGTTGCGAAACTACAAGTCCCATAATGCCTCTGCCTGTGGGTGTGATGCTTGTAACTGTCAGCCTTGCAATGCCTCATGGGACTTGTAGTTTTGCAACAACTGGAGGGCCACCAGTTTGAGACCCCTGGTGTAAAGAGAGCACACCTCAGTGACAATCCAATATCCTTACCAGAAAGAAAATATACAGTGCCTTGAAAAAGTATTCATACCTCTTGAAATTTTTCACGTTTTGTTATGTTACAACCAAAAATGTAAATGAATTTTATTGGTATTTTATGTGATAGACCAACACAAAGGGGCATATCATTGTGAAGTGGAAGGAAAATGATAAATGGTTTTCAAAATGTTTTACAAATAAATTTGTGAAAAGTGTGGCGTGCATTTGTATTTAGCCCCTCTGAGTCAATACTTTGTAGAACCACCTTTCACTGCCATTACAGCTGCAAGTCGTTTTGGGAATGTCTCTACCAGCTTTGCACATCTAGAGAGTGACATTTTTGCCCATTTTTGTTTGCGAAATAGCTTGGATGGGGAGCGTCTGTGAACAGCAATTTTTAAGTCTTGCCACAGATTCTCAATTGGATTCAGGTCTGGGCTTTGTCTGGGCCATTCTAAATCATGAATATGCTTTGATATAAACCATTCCATTGTAGCTCTGGCTGTATGTTTACTGTTGTTGTTCTGCTGCAAGGTGAACCTCCGCCCCAGTCTCAAGTCTTTTGCAGACTCTAACAGGTTGTCTTCTAAGATTGCCCTGCATTTGGCTCCATTCATCTTCCCATCAACTCTGACCAGCTTCCTGCCCCTGCTGAAGAAAAGCACCCCCACAACATGAGGATGCCACCACCTTGTTTCACAGTGGGGATGGTGTGTTCAGGGTGTTGTGCAGTGTTAGTCTTCCCCCACACATAGCGTTTTGTCCATATAAAAAGATTGCAGAGATGTGATTTTGAGGATGTGAGGTTGTGTAACCATAAAATATCCATTCAAAATGGAAGCCCCCACAAGGGGATTAGAAGCTAAATCTGGCAGGAGCTACAGAGTATAAAAGAGAAGAGAGGTGTCTCTAAGTGTAGCAATATGGTTACATTTAAAGAGGAAGTAAACCCTGATGGGTTTACTTCCTCTTTTTTTCCCTGCAAAGGTAAAGCATAATGGACTACTAGGCATCGCATAGTAGCTCATTATGTGTCACTTACCTGACACAGGAGCCAGCGAAGTCGCCGCTGTCCCCTGTAGTCCGCCGCATCCATGTTGCTTGTGGCGTCTCGCAGCTCCGACGAATCACAGCGGCGCAACCGCGATGACGTCACTCCCGCGCATGCGCACGGGAGTCGCGCCTCGCAGCTCCGCCGCTGTCATACGGCGAAGCCACGATGACGTCACTCCCGCGCATGCGCACGGGAGTAGACAAATTTGGCAAATCCATTCTTGGATTTGCCGCATTTAGTGCGCCTGCGCGCCGCTGTCTACGGCGCATGCGCCGTAGACAGCGGTGCCCATTTTCGGGCAAATATCTCCTAAACCATATAGGTTTAGGAGATATTGCTTGGACCTACAGGTAAGCCTTAATCTAGGCTTACCTATAGGTCCAAGTTGTTTCAAAGGGTTTACTTCCTCTTTAATGAAGGTACAACATTTAGCAACTAACATGGTTGATGATTAAAATAGGCGCATGGCACAGGCATCCGGGGTAAAGCTGTCCACATAGACCACCTTCCACACCGCCAGCTCTTACCACTGTCAGTCTGCAATCGTGACCAGGAAATCTATCCTGCAGTAGAGCGATCTAAAAGTGAGGCTTGAACCACTCGTGGAGTGCAGCATGGAAGGGATGACGTTAATGGTGGTGAGTAGGACGGTCTATGTGGAAAGCTTTACCCGGGTGCCTGTAAACTTAGATGTACCTGTTTAAATCATCAAGCATGTGAGTTGCTGTATGTTGTACCTTCATTAATTGTAACCATATTGCTACACTTAGAGGCACCTCTCTTCTCTTTTATACTCGGCTGTGACATGAAGCTATTCTTATATCAGGACATCGCTTGTATATCAAGTCAAAATGTATTAGAAAATTGTTTGGTCTTGCAAAACGCTCTCAAACCAAGTTACTCTCAAACCAAGGTTTTACTGTATTTTGAATAGGAAAATATGGAATAATCATTGAGTGGTTAATGCCCATGGAATCCTGCCATCAACAACTTTCACACCTATGCATGTGTTTGCCCATGTGTTGAAGTTTGTTGTTTTTTTCTCTGTGTGGACATGTGTTACAATGGCCATCAATTTGCAATGGGTCCTTGATGTCCATTGACAAGCCAATAGAAGTTACCCAGCTCATTTTTTTTCTTGCACACTGCAAGGCAAAGCATGCAGAGAATGGAAGCAGATGTGTCTCTTTCGGGTCTGTATGCAAATTGGGGGTGCCAAGGAAAATGAATGACAATGTAATGCACAGTACATACACAGCACTTGGTAGTACAGTACATAAATGCACATGATAACAAGTATGCAGTGACTTGGAGCCACAATTAATGATGAAAAACATCTGGCACGTGTACTGTCACCTTAATTTGCAGTTACAAAGAGTTGGCAACTGAGATACATAAAAATTGGATAGACACAAAAGCCAGACACAAGCCACCTATAAGTACGTCACTTAGATGTAGATTATGTGGAATGTAAAATATGAGACGTTAATTCATATAATATAATTATATTACATTACATAACTTTATAGATTACGTTATTAAAGCAATTGCATCCATTTTTTTAAATACAATATTCTTCACAATAACGACCCTTCATAAAAGCAGTTCGTAGCTCCCATTTAACCTCTGTATCAGTGTAATATAAGTGCACCTAGGTTGTGGTCGATTATAGCCGTCTCTCTGTCAGATGGAAGGTCTGAATCCATAATGAAAGGACTACAATGCTGCTACAAAGGTGGTAACACAGTTCAGCCATCCCCCATTCAGTAAGGTGACTTTTTTTCTACAGGTAGGGTACCATTTACATACTGAAACAATAGAGATAGCAGAGCACAAGTAGCCAGGGTGGGGGATGTGCCTTAGGAATTCACAGCCATGTTATCAGATAACAAGAGTTTCCAGCCTTGGGTTTTACATGCAGACATCTCTTTTGATCTACATCACAATGAAGCCTTGGGTTTTCTAAAAATGTAGTTTACATGTGTTTGCGTAATCTTACTTTTCCTTCATTTATATTCCTAAGAACTTTTTTTTAAAGTACTTAAAACATGTTCCAGCTTAGTCTTTAAACAAAGTGAACAATTAGCATTGCTAAACAGATTGTGCAGACCAGTGGCCCTGGTGATATTGACTTTGCCATCAGAAAAATTTCACTAAAAAACAGAAATTGTCAGTTTTACCCATTGCAATAATTTGCATGAAAAAAAGGTTCTACTTTTTGCTTTAGTTTAAGGTTGTTTTTCTTTTTGTTGTTGTTTTTTGTTTTAGGTATATTTAGTTTATTAACATTTCGTTTTATTAAAAGAGTAGTGTGGAAATAAAAAATAAAAAAACCCCAAAAAACCATACACTCTCACCTAGATGATTGCAGCATCTAGGTGTAGAGCCATCTGCCCCCCCATGACTCTACACCAAGTGATCAAAGACCGATGATCTCTCATTTCTCAGCACAGAGCAGTGACTGCCAGTCTGCTCTGCTCCTGCAGTGCTCACTGGAGCGCTGGACTGTGAAGGGGTAGGAGGCTGAGCCCTTTGATGATCAGGAATCTCTGGGTCCTGACATTATTGTCAGGATCCCTGCAGAGCCTGGACTGGCAGTGTGAAGTTAGCTTTAGACCGCTGAATCTGGGTCACAGGAGGGCTGAACACCTGTGACCCACAGGAGAAGTATGGCACAGAGTTTTGCCCATACTTCTCCTTTAATATATTAGCACTTGTTTCTATTTTGTGTGTTTGATTGTTACTTGTGTACTTTCACTTTAAATGTTTAACTGACTTTCTCTGCTGTTTTTTTTTTCTCTGTTAAAAATATATATACAATGATGAGGCTAACAAGGGGTCAGTTATTTGGCACAGGTCTATAATAGTTAAAATTAGCTTATAAAACTGTACAGCAATTAAAAGTCCACTGCACCATTAAAAACACCTTCATTGACTCTTAAATTTCACAAAATGTCTGAATCTGCTTATTTTTTTTTGGTTTCTTCCCATGAAACCTAGGCCAGAATTTTATGATTTCTTGGCCATTTTTCAGAGAATATGAATGATAACACAAAAACATTTCTTTCGCTCATGGTTAGTGTTTGGCTGAAGCTATTTATGATCAATCAACTGTGTTTACTCTTTTTAAATCATAATGACAACAGAAATGACCCTGATCAAAAGTTTGCATACCCTGGTGATTCTGGCCTGATAACATACACACAAGTTGACACAAAGGGTTTTGAATGGCTATTAAAAGTAACCATCCTCACCTGTGATCTGTTTGCTTGTAATTAGTGTGTGTGTATAAAAGGTTAATGAGTTTCTGGACTCCTGACAGACCCATGTATCTTTCATCCAGTGCTGCACTGACATTTCTGGATTCTGAGTCATGGGGAAAGCAAAAGAATTGTCAAAGGATCTGCAAGAAAAGGTAGTTGAACTGTATAAAGCAGGAAAAGGATATAAAAAGGTACCAGTTATTTACCGGTAACTGTCTTTCTGGGAAATCTTCCAGGACGGCACACCTGAGAGATGAGAGGCTCCTCCCTACAGGAAACACAATCAATCGACAGCTGTTTTAAGTCCCCACCCTTCCCCTTGATCCTCAGTTTGTAGAGAAGTAACTCCTGAACCAGGTTCACAAGGGAAATCATTCCTCATAGGTACTCACCTTCTAGTGTTCTAGAATTTTCCCTCCTCCAACGGGCGGGAAGTAGGCCTGCCGTCCTGGAAGATTTCCCAGAAAGACAGTTACCGGTAAATAACTGGTACCTTTCTCAAGTCATCTTCCAGGACGGCACACCTGAGAGGATAAACAAGTACCTCAGGCCTACCTTAGGGTGGGGCCACTGCAAAACCCTCTTGGCGAACCTTGGTTCTGCAGTGAGCTTTACCTCCACTCCATACGCTCATATGCTTAATGAAGGCATCTTAGCTGGATCATGCGGCTGATCTGCAGGTCTGCTCCACAGATGTTCCTGCCTTTTCTGCTTCGGATGCAGTATCTAGGTGAAATGGGCTCTTAAAAATGGAATCAGAAAACATGTTAAACTTGTAGGTTAGCAATGTTGCCTATCTCACACATCTAACAACCATGGCCTATTGTGCCTGTAGGTGCTACTTAGAACCACTAAAAAGGTAAATAAGAGACCTGTGTAAGACAAGGACACTACATTAATCAATAAGAGGGCCTGTCTTAACACTACCCTGTTGAGGGAAATAAAACTGCAAAAAAGGGGGGGGGGGCCCGACAGACAATTATTTTTTTT
This sequence comes from Lithobates pipiens, assembly GCF_037356315.1. Classification (NCBI taxonomy): domain Eukaryota; kingdom Metazoa; phylum Chordata; class Amphibia; order Anura; family Ranidae; genus Lithobates; species Lithobates pipiens. Next base: position 138,615,791 of record NW_027507718.1, read on the forward strand.
TTTGTTCCTTTTTATCAGCAAAAGACTAAAGGGAAGCCTACTTAAGGGAAATAGATTAACAGAAGCTTGAACCCTGGGTTTAAGGCATGCCCAATCTATGTCCTTACTTACGCCTGAGAGCCTACTTCAGGAGATTAAAGTCCCTAGCAGGAGTAGACTACCCATATTGCTACATCTAGTTTTGCTAAAAGGGCGAAATGAAGGCCATGCACCGAGCCGAAACCTATTCGATCGGGTATACATCTTTATACTTCATCCTCAGGCCCTAATACTCCTCTGAACAGAACTCTCCAAGTTCTTACTAAACAGGGCGATTCATTATCCCCTTCCTCCAGTGTCCCATAACCCTACAGGGCTTCAACCCTAGGAAATGGTTCTGGCATCCCTGAATGTAAGTGGTCAAGGTTTTCTGACATGTGGCACCTGCAGCCCGAACTCCTGGCCCCTACATGGAAAAGAAGGCTGAAATACAAAAAGGTGATACATGTATTATTAATATCACAAATAAAAAGATCATAGATTGTGGGCACGGCACAATAGATTTAGACAGAAAGGACACAAGCATAGACAACAATGTTGTGTGCCTGAGTGTGACTAGCTAAACCAATATATCAAATATGGGAAGAGACCCAAATCTGAACCTCAATGTAGACAAACAGTCCTCACAGTCTGGTTTTCTGATGTGCTGCCAAGACGTAAAAACATTAAGACTCAAGCAAACCCTAAATGCTGTGTATTTCTTTAGTGCAGCTAGCTAGGTCATAACTGATATATAAATACAGAAAGGACAGGAACCCCCTTTACTGTTGTGTTTTACCTATGTACAGCAAAACAAGGCTATAAATATAAAGACAGAAAGACCCAAACTTATATGTTGTGTATTTCTGACAAACCACCAAATACAGTTATAAGATTAATATGAACACCAACTCCCGTGTTGTGCATTTCTGCTATGCCATAGGGAAAAATATGGAACACAAGACAATCCTTTCTGTCATGCACTTCTGTAGTGTAGTTCAGATAGAACCAACACTGAGAAAGGACACAAGCAACCTGCAGCATTGTGTTTTTCTGAAACAGAAAGCACCAACAAGCTTCAATCTTGAGTATTTCTGCTGTGCAACAACATAAAAGCAGACACTGAGGAAAAAGACAGACAGCCTTTACAGCTGCAATCTTTCTGGTCTGCTGCAAAATAAAACAATAACACCATGATGAGTATTCCTGCTGTGTAGCAAAACCTCAATCAGAAGGGACAGATAAGTTTAGGGTTCCCACACCCGTGCGACCCAACCTGCGACTTGGGACTGCAAGACGCATGAGAAGTCATATACTATGGCTTCCAATGGGTACCATTTGTGTCTGTGCGACACCAGCAGTCCCTGATTCCTGGATCCACAGACCTCAAGATTACACAGGTCGCAGGGAAAAAAATTGCAATTTTCAGGTCGAACAAGTAAGGGGGTCCCCAATGCTGTGACTCCCTGGAGGATTGCAGCCAACAAACTCCTGCTGTGTATCCCTAAGATGCAGAAATGTAGATCCATGAGAAACACTAGACATGTGCATTCGTTTTCGTCCGAATGCATTTTCGTCCGAATTTCAGCTATTTTCGTTTTGACAAACGATAACGAAAGCACAAAATCCGAAAAACAAAAGATCCGACATAAATAAATGCTTTATTTTCGTTTTCATTGTTACAACAGTTCGATATAGAATAGGAGATTCGACATGACTCTGACAACAATCTGTCTATAGAACCTGTGGTCGAATGTGCCTAACCTTACCTCTATTAGTCCAAGATTATATAGAGAAAATATTCGACAGAGAAAAAAGATTTGACAGAGAGAAAAGATTCTGCAAGTTACTGTCCTAAAAAGTGTTTGGGGACCCGGGTCCTGCCCCAGGGGACATGTATCAATGCAAAAAAAAGTTTTAAAAACGTCCGTTTTTTCGGGAGCAGTGATTTTAATAATGATTAAAGTGAAACAATAAAAGTGTAATATTCCTTTAAATTTCGTAGGGGGGGGTTGTCTATAGTATGCCTGTGAAGGGGCGCATGTTTCCCGTGCTTAGAATTGTCCCTGCACAAAGTGTCATTTATGCAGGAAAAAAAGTCCTTTAAAATCACTCGCAGCTATTATGAATTGTCGGCTCCCGTAATACAGAGAACACTCATTGAAAGTCATTGATAAAAAAATAAATAAATAAATAAATAAAAAAGCGTGGGGGTCCCCCAAATTCAATTACCAGGCCCTTCAGGTCTGGTATGGATATTAAGGGGAACCCTGCCTCAAATTTAAGAAAAAATTTGACGTGGGGTTCCCCCTAAATATCCATAACCAGACCCTTCAGGTCTGGTATGGATATTAAGGGGAACCCCGCATCAAATTTAAAAAAAATTTGACATGGGGTTCCCCCTAAAAATCCATACCAGACCCTTTATCCGAGCACGCAACCTGGCAGGCCGCAGGAAAAGAGGGGGGGACGAGAGAGCGGCCCCCCCTCCCTCCTGAACCGTACCAGGCCACATGCCCTCAACATTGGGAGGATGCTTTGGGGGTCCGTGACCCCTCAAAGCACCTTGTCCCCATGTTGATGAGGACAAGGGCCTCATCCCCACAACCCTGGCCGGTGGTTGTGGAGGTCTGCGGGCGGGGGGCTTATCAGAATCTGGAAGCCCCCTTTAACAAGGGGACCCCCAGATCCCGGCCCCCCCCCTGTTTGAAATGGTAAGGGGGTACAAAAGTACCCCTACCATTTCACAAAGAAAGTGTAAAAAATGGTTAAATAAAACAAACACACTTTTGAAAAATTCCTTTATTAAAAATAAAAAAAAGATTCCAGCGGCGGTAATCCACTCTTGCTATCCAGCGACGGACGGTCAGCTCTCCATCGATGTCTAATGTCATCCAGCGCAGCGCAGCATCCTTCTTCTGTCTCCGTGGAGGAGACACTACAGACATTCCGGCGGCTTGACGTTTCTTATATACGGTGGGCGGGGCCACCCGTCACCTGACCCCGCCCCCCTCTGACGCAAGGGGAAACCCGGGGTTCCCTGTGACGTAGGGGTGACCCGCACCCCTCTGATGTAACACAGTCAGGTTTCCGTTACATCAGAGGGGGGCGGGGTCACCCATACGTCACGGGGAACCCCGGGTTTCCCCTTGCGTCAGAGGGGGGCGGGGTCAGGTGACGGGTGGCCCCGCCCTCCGTATATAAGAAACGTCAGCGCCGGAATGCCTGCAATGTCTCCTACACGGAGACAGAAGAAGGATGCTGCGCTGCGCTGGATGACATTAGACATCGATGGAGAGCTGACCGTCCGTCGCTGGATAGCAAGAGTGGATTACCGCCGCTGGAATCTTTTTTTTATTTTTAATAAAGGAATTTTTCAAAAGTGTGTTTGTTTTATTTAAACATTTTTTACACTTTCTTTGTGAAATGGTAGGGGTACTTTTGTACCCCCTTACCATTTCAAACAGGGGGGGGGGCGGGATCTGGGGGTCCCCTTGTTAAAGGGGGCTTCCAGATTCTGATAAGCCCCCCGCCCGCAGACCTCCACAACCACCGGCCAGGGTTGTGGGGATGAGGCCCTTGTCCTCATCAACATGGGGACAAGGTGCTTTGAGGGGTCACGGACCCCCAAAGCATCCTCCCAATGTTGAGGGCATGTGGCCTGGTACGGTTCAGGAGGGAGGGGGGCCGCTCTCTCGTCCCCCCCTCTTTTCCTGCGGCCTGCCAGGTTGCGTGCTCGGATAAAGGGTCTGGTATGGATTTTTAGGGGGAACCCCACGTCAATTTTTTTTTTTATTTGACGCGGGGTTCCCCTTAATATCCATACCAGACCTGAAGGGTCTGGTTATGGATATTTAGGGGGAACCCCACGTCAAATTTTTTCTTAAATTTGAGGCAGGGTTCTCCTTAATATCCATACCAGACCTGAAGGGCCTGGTAATTGAATTTGGGGGACCCCCACGCTTTTTATTTTATTTATTAATTTATTTATTTTTTTATCAATGACTTTCAATGAGTGTTCTCTGTATTACGGGAGCCGACAATTCATTATAGCTGCGAGTGATTTTAAAGGACTTTTTTTCCTGCATAAATGACACTTTGTGCAGGGACAATTCTAAGCACGGGAAACATGCGCCCCTTCACAGGCATACTATAGACAACCCCCCCCTACGAAATTTAAAGGAATATTACACTTTTATTGTTTCACTTTAATCATTATTAAAATCACTGCTCCCGAAAAAACGGCCGTTTTTAAAACTTTTTTTTGCATTGATACATGTCCCCTGGGGCAGGACCCGGGTCCCCAAACACTTTTTAGGACAGTAACTTGCAAATTAGCCTTTAAAATTAGCACTTTAGATTTTGAACGTTGGAGTCCCATAGACTTTAATAGGGTTCTAAAGTATGCTATATAGTTAGCTCCGTCGAATCTTCTTTATACATTCGACAGACACCATAAGCCTTCCAAGACAGATTCGACCGTAATTCATGTGGATTTTCGGACGAATGCAATTTTTGAACGAAAAACGAAATAAATAAAAACGAATTTCGGGAGTAACTAAATAAATTAAGTTTTCAGACGAAAACGAAATTCCGAAACGAAATATTTTACTCTGCACATGTCTAAGAAACACTGCTCACTGCTGTGCCTGATATACAAACGATAAGGCAGTAAATATAGGACATACAGGACACAAACATTCAATCTTTGTGTATGTCTGATGTGTAGCAATATACCAATACTGAGCAGAGATGCCACCATCCTCAATGTGTCTCTCAGCTGAGCAGCAAAACCAAAATCAGAAAAAGACAAGCAACCTTCACTGCTGTGTCCTTTCTGATATGCAGCCAATAAGGCAGTATATGCAAGACATAAAGGACAGACAACCTTCAATCTTGTATATGTCTGATGTGCAACAATATAACAATTCTGAATAGAGATAGCACATCCATATTAAAGCGATTTGGCTTTGCGACTCAACATGTCAAATCGCATGGCTAAAATCAGCACAACACCACTTTGTGGTGCTACACGGATTACCAAAGGCAGTATATGTACTACACCTGGCAGGGGTTCAATTTGTATTTCTGCTATGTAGCCCAACAAATTCGAACCATCAATTTTCACTGCTGCCTTTCTGATAAGGCAGTAATACAGGACACAAAACCTCACAGACCTTAATGCTGTATATATCTGATGTGCAACAATAAGACACTATAAATAGAGATAGCACATCCATATTGAAATGATTTGTCATGCGACTCAACATGTCAAATCGCATGTTTAAACTCGGCAGCCATTGCCGTTAATAGCACTGTCTGAATCAACACAACACCACGCAAATCAGGACCATCAGACTTCACTGCTGCCTTTCTGATAAGTAACCAACAAGGCAGTAAAACAGGACACAAAGTCCCACAGACAGACCTCAATCTTGTGTATGTCTTATGTGCAGCAATATAACCATTATGAGCAGAGATGTCACCAGACTCAATGATGTGCATTTCTGCTGTGCAGCACAAAACCAGAAAGTACAGACCACCTTCACTGTTGTATTTTTCTGATCTGTAGCCAAACAAAGCAGTACCTTTAGTATATAAAGGACAGCAAACAAGCTTCAGTGCAGTACATTTCTGATGTACAGCAATATAGCCCTTATAAGCAGAGATGTCACAAATCTCAATGTGTATTTCTGCTGTGCCACAAAAACATCCCAGCAAGGACAAACTTTCACTACTGATCTACTGGTGTGCAGCCAATGAGGAGTCATGGTCTATCCCTTTATGAAATAACCAACAGGCAATTTATTTCATAGGCATAGCCTGGGCTGTAGATACTAAATCTCACCACCAGTGAAGGAACAAATCCTAAAATGGTTGGACACCCTACTATTAGTAGTTGTTGTTCTACCTTACCTCCATAGACTGAGCAAACGCTAGCCAGCTCATACCCAGGTGGTGCTGATTAGCAACTAAAGTCTCAATGAGCCCAGCCCTAGAGACCAATTTAAGACAGCCTCTAGAAGAGGTGGTTACCAATTTGGGGGGGGGGGGGGTAAATAGCTATTTGCAGGCTTCAAACAAGCAATTATGTAGCTCTTGCATAGAAAATCCTCAATTAAAAGGATTGTAGCCCAAACCAATAAAAAGTTTCTTCTTACCTCCTACACTATAATATAACCACAGTGTAAAGGTGGAGTGGGAGGTTGAAGCTTATGAAAGTTAACTATAGCAAGCAACCCCCAAAAGGAGGATCTGTCACAAGGGAACCCCTACTGTGCCACACAGTAGCTTGGTCTCTGCCCATCCTTGAATGTTAAGTCAGCTTTTAAACATCGTGAAGCAACTTCAGATTCCTAGCAGCTGGGTTAATAGGGCCGGTAACCTAGTGCACCTGCTGACCAGGGGAGCTTCTGAATCCACCAACCACTGCCCAATTAATAACTTGTTCAGTGGTATACCTGGCCTGTAAGTAACTTTGTATCTACCAGGTCCCCTCTGTATGCTATCATCCCTACTAATGTACCACAACTGGGCATGTAGGGAGAGGCTGGCAACCTACTGCTGCGATAACCACAGTGTGCTGTAAGAGGGAGCTGTGGCTGGTGGTTTTAGCAGTGGCGTCTGCGCTATTTGTATCCTGACCCCATGTTCTGCATTGCACCAGTCAGTATATACACGGGGAAGGGGGAGCAATGGCCTACCTACCTCTTTCTCATCTGAGGTGGTTTAGGCACACTCGTTCCTCTGCACCACCTGTCCACCATACAGCTTCTCTGATGTAAGAGGGAGCTGCAGCTGGTGTTTTTAGCAGAAGCTTAAGGGCTATTTGAATCCAGACCCCAGGTGAGATCTCAAATGCCCAGAAACCCTCTGGCTGGAATTGGGGATTTTGCAGCTAAATTCCCGCAGCAAAAGGAAAGTACTCACCGTTGTCGTCTTCCTCTTTTTGCCACAGCCAGCGGGCTTGCTTTTCCATCCTTATGGTCCACACGCAAGGAGGATAGCCGCCAAAGTGCTCCCCCCAACTGCTGTCCCCATAGGGAGGTGCCAGGTTAGGCTGTGTCCTGCACTGTACCAGTCAGTCTATATACATGGGGGGGGGGCAATGCCTTCCATTCCTCATTCCCATCTTCCCATCTGAGGTGGTTAAGGCAGACATCCACCGTAGTAACTGGTGCCTCCTCGCTCTAGAGAAAGGAGGATGTGGGCGCCTGCTCCTACTGACTCTCAGCCTTCCCTCCTGGGTAAGAACGCCGCCGCCATTTTCCCATAGTTTGAAAATGACACGGGTGCTTGTTGCCACGCCCTCTCCGGCAGCCCACGCGAGCTACCGGGGACCCAGGAGTCGGGGACATGATCCCCCTGGAAAGAACTGATGGCCAGCACCCCCGTCTGAACAGCCACCTGTACAGGTAAGGAGGGGAGACAGGATAATGGCCCCTGAAGTTCTGGGTACACCACTGTACCCAGGGTCCTTCAGCTCTCAAGGGGGCTCTTCCAATTTCTGCTGCCCCCCCTGAGGAAAAAATAGGGGAAGCCCCCAGGAAGGACAAGAATATCCTACCAGACCCAGAGGCTTCCCAAGCTTGTGGTCCGGCTCCCAGGGGGAGACCACCAGCCCCAGGCTTCGGGTCATTTGGAAAAAAACAAACAGTTTCGCTGTGTAGGGAGAAACACAATCAAAAACTGAGGATCAAGGGGAAGGGTGGGGACTTAAAACAGCTGTCGATTGATTGTGTTTTCTGTAGGGAGGAGCCTCTCATCTCTCAGGTGTGCCGTCCTGGAAGATGACTTGAGAAAGATATCCAAGGAATTGAGAATGCCAATCAGCAATGTTCAAACTAGGGGTGGCACTTTTTCTTCAAGCCAAACTCGAACACTTTAGCGACACACAGCAAATTTTTATAGTTTTAATATACACTATAGGATTGTAACAGACCTTTGAGCACTCCAAAGAGAATAGTAATGTAGGACACATAATGCCCCTTCACCCTCCCGTCAGGCCCTATTCCAAGACATTCCTGTCTGAATAATGTGTCTGGGTTTCAAGTAGACTGAAACACGGACACATGATTCAAAACCCAGACTATCCAGATGAATTCTGGATAGGTGGCAACCCTGGTTCAAACTCGAATCAAGAAGTGGAAAATGAGGTGTTCTGTTAAAACCAAACCACGGTCAGGTAGACTAACTAAAATTTCAGCCACAACTGCCAGGAAAATTGTTCGGGATGCAAACAAAAACCCACAAATAACTTCAGGTGAAATACAGGACTCTCTGAAAACATGTGGTGTGGCTGTTTCAAGATGCATAATAAGGAGGCACTTGAAGAAAGATGGGCTGCATGATCGAGTCGCCAGAAGAAAGTCATTACTACGCAAATGCCACAAAGTATCCCGCTTACAATATGTCAAACAGCACAGAGACAAGCCTAAAACCTTCTGGCACAAAGTCATTTGGAGTGATGAGACCAAAATTTTTGGCCACAACCATAAACACTACATTTGGAGAGGAGTCAACAAGACCTATGATGAAAGGTACACCATTCCTACTGTGAAGTACAGAGGTGGATTTCTGATGTTTTGAGGATTTGTGAGCTACAAAGGCTCAAAATTGTTGGCAAGATGACTGCAGTATGTTATCAAAAAATACTGGAGGAACATTTGCATTCATCAGCCAGGAAGCTGCGCATGGGATGTACTTGGACATTCCCACATGGCAATGATCCAAAACACAAGGCCAATTCAACCTGTCATTGGCTACAGCAGAATAAAGTGAAGGATCTGGAGTGGCTCTCTCAGTCTCCTGACCTCAATATCTTTGAGCCACTCTGGGGAGATCTCAAACGTGCAGTTCATGCAAGACAGCCCAAGAATTTACAGGAACTGGAGGCTTTTTGCCAAGAGGAATGGGCAGCTTTACCATCTGAGAAGATAAAGAGCCTCATCCACAAATACCACAAAAGACTTCAAGCTGTCATTGATGTTAAAGGGGGCAATATCCGCTATTAAGAACTGGGGTATGTAAACTTTTGATCAGGGTCATTTGGGTAGTTTCTGTTGCCATTAGGATTTAAAAAGAGTAAACACAGTTGCTTGATAATAAATGGCTTCAGCCAAACACTAACCATGAGTGAAAGAAAAGTTTTTTGTTATCATTCATAGTCTTTGAAAAATGGCCAAGAAATCATAAATTCTGCCAGGGTATGTAAACTTATGAGCACAACTGTATGTAAGGCCCCTTTCACACTGAGGCGTTTTTCAGGCACCTGTATAGCGCCTGAAAAAAACAGCTCCTTTCACTCCAGTGGGAAAGCCGGAGTGCTTTCACATTGGAGCGGTGCGCTGGCAGGATGGTTAAAAAAGTCCTGCTAGCAGTATCTTTGGAGCGGAGTATTCACCTCTCCTAAACTGCTCCTACCCATTGAAATTAATGGGGCAGTGCGGCTATACCGCCAGCAAAGCTTTGTGGGTGGTTTTAACCCTTTTTCGGATGCTAGCGAGGGTTAAAACCACCCCGGTAGCGGCCAAATACAGCTGCTAAAACGACGGTAAAGTGGCGCTACAAATAGAGCCGCTTTACCACCAACGCCCGCACCGCCCCAGTGTGAAAGGGGACTAAAGGTTCGACCTAAAAAAAAAAAACATGGTATACTTATCTCCTCTGTGCAGTTGATTTTGCACAGAGTGTCCCCAATCCTCCTCTTTCTGGGGTCCCTCAGTGGTGCTCCTCCTCTTCTCGGTGCCCTGTTGGAGAGCCGCTCTCCCTCTGGGCACTTGTGCGGGCGCGCTTCCTTGTCCTGCTGCTGCGTCCATTGACACAGATGGCAGGACTTGGCCCGCCCCCGGCTCCCGCATCATTGGATTTGATTGACAGCAGCGGGAGCCAATGGTTGCACTGCTATAAATCTATCCAATCATGACTTGAGACACCGGCTGGAGCTGGTATGCTCGTCCCTGTTGCTGGAAAGACCGGGTTCAGGTAAGTAAAAGGGGGGGGGGGGGCTCTGGGGGGCTGCTGCATCACATAGAATGCACTAAGGTGAAAAACCCTGAGGGTTTATGACCCCTTGGTGTGAATGGGGCCTTTTGCTGCTTTTCAGCAAGGAGGAGCACACTTAAAAAGCAGACTTTGCAGTCTGTGTAAGGTCTGCTTCATTGAGCGAGGGATTTTCAATCTGTCTTCTTAATATTGAATAACCTGCACAGGAGAACAGAACCAGGTGGGTTTCCAGGGGCACCATTTTGAATGCCAAGTCTCTCTACATTAACAACAAAAGGCAACAATACTGTATTACGTTCAGTTATTCCCTTAAGGCAACCCAGCAAGATAATCACTGACGTGCCCAGGGCAGTAATTGTGTGTGGTGTTAATACATAACAAAACCTTTAAAGGGTCTCCTGCCTCTCTAATCTCCATCTCAAAGGTAATTCCTCCAGTCATGCAAAATATTAAGTGCTTTCTTAGCAACCATATAATTTTTTTACCTTTTTAAACTAAACACACAATCATTTGATCCAAATTCATTTGCCAAATGTTACTAGCATTGTGCAAGGAATACTGAGGGTGCAAGCAGTTATAAAGTAGTCACATACAGGAACCCCAAGGGTCAGTTCACACTGAGGCAGCACGCTTTGCTTTTGCCTGAAGTCGCCCCAAAAGTAGTACAGGAACCTTTTTCTAAGTCAGAGCGACTTGTGTCGATCCTATTGGAGCGGTTCCATAGTACAGAATGAAGCACGACTTGTCAGATGGCTAATGCCGCGTACACATGACCGTACTTTTCAACATCAAAGGTCCGACGGAACAATTCCGGCAGACCATTCGATCGTGTGTGGGCTGCAGCGGACTTTTGATTTGCAAAAATCCGACAGACTTTAGAAATGGAACATGTTTCAAATTTTTCCGCCGGAACTCCGCTGGACCCAGTTCCTACCGAGAAATCAGCTCGTGTGTATGCTAGTCCGACGGACAAAAACCAACGCGAGGGCAACTATTGGCTACTGGCTATGAACTTCCTTATTCTAGTCCGGTCGTACGTCATCACGTTCGAATCCGTCGGACTTTGGTGTGATTGTGTGTGGCCAAGTCCGTTCATTCGGAAAGTCCGTCAGAACTCTGTCAGAACTCCGTCCAAAGTTTGTCGGACCTAGTCCCTCGAAAAGTCTGGTCGTGTGTACGCGGCATTAGTCATCTGACAAGTTGCCCCAGTGTGAACTAAGTCTTACTGAATGACATTAGGTTTACTAAAACTTACCACAGATGTTTCCTTTTTTATGTAAAAAAAAAAAAAAAAAAACAATTACCAGATTCCTCTGTCCACCATCCGCAAAGTGGATGGAGGAATCAAAACATTGGGGGTTATTTACGAAAGGCAAATCCACTTTGCACTGAAAGTGCACTTGGAAGTGCAGTCGCTCTCAATCTAAAGGGTAGATCTGAAATGAGTGGAAGCTCTGCTGATTTTATCATCCAATCATGTACAAGCTAAACTGATGTTTTTTATTCCTTACATGTGCCCCTCGGATCTACAGCGACTTTACTTCCAAGTGCACTTTCAGTGCAAAGTTGATTTTTCTTTAGTAAATAACTACCATTATCTGACAACAGGACATGTTGGAGTACACTGACAAAGGTTTTGAACATGTCCCTTCAACAGAAGTCCATCAAACAATCAACTTCTGTCGAGAGGGGACTGTCATCCTGCTGAACTGGCTGAATTTCAGCGTGTGGCCAGCTTTAAGTACTGTGCCAAAAACAATTGTCGTGGGTTTTTTGTTGGTAAAAATGCTCACTTTCACTTTTTTCATCTTTTTTTGCATGCCAGCATTGCTGATCTCCTGCAACTTCTTTGAAGACATGTCCTGTCTACATACATACAGTCCAGTCCAGTGATGGCTGCATGCCATTTGTCAGGATGGGTGTTCTGATGGTGACAGCAGAAGACAGTGCCTGTGCAATGTGTTTTTTTTATAGCTACACAAGTTTCTATTCCTCATTTACACTTGCCATGTAAAAGCATGCATATGTAAATGCGATTTAAGTGCACTATGGCCCATTTTATTTGCATTTTGCCTAGAAGGTACCTAGAGGACCTGAAGCTGATACCTTGCTTAGAACTCCATTAGACTGTAAGGCATATTTAACACAGGCTTCAGCTTGTAAAAAAAGCAAAGTGAACAGTAAACTGTAACAAAGCATTTGCACAGCATTCCGTGAGCTTTGTTGAAGCTTTTAATGTACCTTTCAGCTCCTCCTATTAGGAGTGTTGACTGCCACTTAGGCTCCATGCACACTAGCGATTTTTTTTATTAAGCTACTAGAAACTGTTATTGGCATTTTTTCTTCTTCTAGAAGCTAGTGTTATCCTATGTGTCCATGCCCACTACTTTAGGCTATTAGCATTTTTTGAGCTTCAGCATCTAGTAGCAGAAAAAAAAATGTTTTTGTAGAGTTTCTTGGAGTGTTTTTTTCCAGCAGAAACGCTGCTAAATGCTACTAATAGTATTTTCTGAGCTTTTTTTTTTTGCCTTTACTGCAAAAATGCTAATAAAATGCTAACACCCCTAAAACGCTACTACAAAAAGCTATTACCCGAGTTTTTATCCAGTGTTTTTTAGTTAAAAAAAAAAAATGCTAGTGTGCATGGAGTCTAAACAAGTTGCTAGCAAGTCGCAGAACTTCTTGAAACTTAGGGAAAGCCTGCTAGCAGCTAAAAAACAAAGCTTGATGAAAGTTCTCCAAATGCTTTTTTTTTAAGCTTGCTGTTCACGCTGCTCTTGTACAGGCTGAAACAGGCCTAGGAGAGCTCTGGTTATACTGGGGAAGTTAAAAAGAAATGTCAGGGCTACAGAATGCACACATTCCAATCTGAGCCACAAATACCGTACATGACTGCCTATATGACTGCTTGCACCAGAGAAGTGCAAGAAAGCATGAATATTATGAGATGCCATAACACACATCCACACATTATACATATTTGTGTTTTATTTGGCCTACTAGTTGTTCAGTGCTTAGTAAGTAATAGCACAATGCAGTTAGTTATAAGTGGGTGTCAGCAACCAGTAGCTCGCAGACAGGTGACTGGTAGATCTCGGTCTGGTCTTGCTGACCCACCATTCCAGAGCATCAAACCAAGTGCAATGCAGAGGGACTACTTGTAAAATTGGAGCTGTGGTAGAGAGCAAGAGCCACATAATCCGATGCCTCCTCTGTAGTGCCGGATCCTGTCCCATGGGGAGTGATACCAACTGCACTACACCTCTTATGCCAGCTAGCGGTCTCCAGAGTGGTGCCAGCAGCAGGAAAGATGAGATCTCCAGGTCAGTGTGCAGCCATACACTGGCCATAATAGCCATACTAGTATAGGGCTGCTTTTACACTGATGCACTGCTGTCTAACCACACCACAGTTGCAGTGCACTGTATGGGGGTTATTTACTAAAGGCAAATCCGCTTTGCACTGCAAGTGCATTAAAAGTAGGGTTGCCACCTTTTTTTCAAGTCAAACCCATACATTTTTGTGGTGCACAGCAATATTTTTATTTTTTATAGTATAAACTATACATATATTTTGCTAATAAATAACATTACTAATCATATGAAGTTAATAACAAGAGTTCCCCTTTACATCAGAGTCAACAGAGTTCACCTTTTACATCTGAACTTGCAGAGTTCCCTTTCACTGCAAGGGGGGACTCTGCAGACTCTGATGTAAGAGAGAACTCTGGGGCCTCTAACATAAGGGATGCTCTGGTAACCCTGATTTAAGGAGGAACACTGAGAACTCTGATGTATGGAGAGGATTCTGATTTAAGGGGGGAAACACTGAACTCTAATGTACGGAGAGGACTCTGATGTAAGGGGGGGGAACTCTGATGTAAGGGGTGCTCTGAGAACCCTGATTTACATTAGTGTAGTCACTCTGAGGCAGGAGAGAGAAGGGGGGAGACTTCAGTCACAGACAGTGATGGATGGTGACCTCACTCACCACTTGGCAGTCAGCACCTCTCATCCAGATGTATCTGAGGCTGCTGGACTTCACATTTCAAGCCCCCACTTTTCTTTTCTGAGGCACAGCGCCGGGGATTGGAGTGTGGGCAGACACAGAGGGGCAGGGGGAAAGAAGGTCAGATCAAGCCCTCTCTCCTCTCCCATCTGTATGTGGGCAGATTGTGAGTGTTGGCTTTGGGCAGCATGAAAGAGAGTGTAAGGCTGCTTTCACACTGGGGCGGGAGCAGCGTCGGCGGTAAAGCGCCGCTATTTTTAGCGGCGCTTTACCGTCGTTTTAGCGGCGGTGTGCGGGCGCTAGCGGGGTGGTTTTAACCCCCGCTAGCGTCCGAAAAGGGGTTAAACCCGCCCGCAAAGCGCCGCTGCAGCGGCGCTTTGCCGGCGGTATTGCCGCGGTGTCCCATTGATTTCAATGGGTAGGAGCGGTATAGGAGCGGTGAATACACTGCTCCTTCACCGCTGCAAAGATGCGGCTAGCAGGACTTTTTTCACCGTCCTGCCAGCGCATCGCTCCAGTGTGAAAGCCCTCCGGCTTTCACACTGGAGTTAAAGGGGGCGGTTTTTTCAGGCGTTACACAGGCGCTATTTTTAGCGCTGTAACGCCTGAATACCGCCCCAGTGTGAAAGCAGCCTTACAGACACTTTCAGCTTAGACAACTGCAGCCAGCAACCCTGCTGGGAAGCCATAGTGCATCTGAATAATGTGTCTGGGTTTCAGGCAGTCTGAAACCCGGACACATGATTCCAAACCTGAACTCTACGGGTGAATCTTGGACAGGTGGCAACCCTAATTGAAAGTGCACTTGGAAGTGCAGTCGCTCTAAATTAGGGATGAGCTCAGGCGTGTTTGCATGGAACATGTGCAGAGCCTGTCAGGAAGTCGGCCCAGCGCTGCGCTAATCACAGGCAGTGAGACATTGCCTGATCTCTGCAGCCGCACATCGGGGCAATGTCTCACTGCCTGTGATTAGCGCAGCGCTGTGCCGAATTCCTGGTGGGCTCTGCACATGTTCCATGCAAACATGCTTGAGCTCATCCCTACTCTAAATCTAAGGGGTAGATCTGAAATGAGGGGAAGCTCTGCTGATTTTATCATCCAATCATGTGCAAGCTAAAATGCTGTTTTTTTTGTTTTTGTTTTTCTTCCTTGCATGTCCCCCTCAGATCTGCAGCGACTTTACTTCCAAGTGCACTTTCTGTGCAAAGTGGATTTTCCTTTAGTAAATAACCCCCAATGCCCTGTGGGTTTGGTGCACTTTCTGAAAGTGCATCAAAACTCCTAAATCAGGGTGAGTGTGGATCTGGAGGTGGCTGCCTGGACCCCCCCCCCTCCCCCCAAATCCTCCAGCCACCACTGGAATGGACTAAAAAAAAAAAGGGGGGGGGGAATGGGGAGTGAAGTTTCTCGTTAAAATATAACTAAAGGCAAGACATTTAGATTGGAGAAGGATTATAGCACCTGTCAGGTTTTTATCGCTGTATGTGCCCCCGGATTCAACCCATCTATTTATGAAAGAAAATCACAAATTTTGGGTCATCAGGAATAAGGATGAGCTCAAATGTGTTTGCATGAAACATGTGCAGAGCCCGCCAGGAAGTCGGCGCAGCGCTGCGCTAATCACAGGCAGTGAGACATTACCCCATATCTGCAGCCGCACATCGGGGCAATGTCTCACTGCCTGTGATTAGCGCAGCGCTGCGCCGACTTCCTGGCGGGCTCTGCAGGTGTTCCATGCGAACACGCCTGAGCTCATCCCTAGTCAGGAATTAGGGGGAAATCTTTAAATGGTCACTCTAGTTCTGGTGACAACCAGGGATTTCCTCAGTTTGGAAGGATTTCCCTTGACTTTCGGTTTTGGCTATGGGGCAGGAAGTGACGGGAAATCTGCTTAATGGGACACAGATGGTGAAGGAGGGGGGTTTTAACCCTTCTTCACCCTAGCCATAATGAAAAAAAAAAAAAAAAGTTCTGCTTTCATATATACACACTTTTAAGTGGAAAGCTAATCATGGAGAATATGCTCGCAGTGAAAATAAAAGGCTTGTTGTGATTCTGTGAAAGTAAAACCAAGGCAACAAAAGAGGTTACACCTTTAAATTCTTCTATAAGCCCAGACCTGTGGATCAGGATGCACTCCTTTTCATTGTTCCTCTGCTGTACAAAGCATGCATCTCGCCTTGCTCGGCGCGAGCGAAGAAACGCAGTGTGGTTTATTTGTATGGATAAAGATTTAATCCATGCCAGAGAATGCAAAGTATTGTGCAGGGTTTGGAGACAAACTATTTTGTGAGACAGAGGCCAAAGGAAGGGGGAACAAGCCAAAAAGGAAACAAGAGGAGGAGCAAACAAATGGATATGGTCTCCACTGGGTGCTGGTGGAAGGTCACTTGCATAGTTTCTCATGCAGTTTTTAGCTCCTGCTCTCTACTTCACATAACTTACACTGGAGGTTTTGTGCCTTCCAATATGAGAACTTAATTACAACCAGGCCCAGGAGCAACTGAGGGTAGTGATTAACCCCTCCCAGCCAGAATGGCATGCAGGGGAGGTCTCAGAATCACAGCAAGGGAGCCAAACTGTAACATCATGTTAGTCAATGGGAAAAGGGCGTCATATTACACTGAGGAGGGATTAAAGCCAAAGGAAGAATGTTTAGGACATTCACGAAAAAGTGATTGTTACAACAGTGATGTATAATGTAACAGCATGTACAAATGTGGCAACCTTAGAAAAAAAATGTATCATTGCTACAACTACAATGAAAATAATTTGCAGTTTATTTAGTAACTTTCACTCTAAAGCTGGGTTCACACTGGTGCAAATACTGACATCGCATGTGATTCGCACTGCTTTTCTGTGCAGATCATGTGTGATGTCTGTGCGATGCAAATTCAGCCATACAAACTGTATGGCTGAAATCGCATGTCATTTGCACCAAAATGGTGCCGGATAAGGATGAGCTCAGGCATGCTCGCATACTCCACGTGCAGAGCCCGCCAGGAAGTCGGCACAGCGCTGCGCTAATCACAGGCAGTGAGATATTGCCCGATCTCTGCAGCCACACATCAGGGCAATGTCTCACTGCCTGTGATTAGCGCAGTGCCGACTTTCTGATGAGCTCTGCACGTGGAGTATGCGAACACGCTGGAGATCATCCTTAGTGCCGGACCCTTTTTTTGGTCTGCACTGGAATCAGATCGCATAGGTGTTCACACCCATGCGAACCGATTCCTGTAGCAATTGACAGTTTGCACTGCGACCCAATCTGGGGGTGTCGTTAACTTTCTAATGACACCCGCAGCGGTTCACAGAGGGCAGTGTGAACTGCCTGCGAGTGACATGCAATGCTGGAATCGCGCTGGTTTCCGCATCGCACATGTGTAAACCCAGCCTAAAGGTTCATTTCCACATGCAGCTCTTACCGCCCCCAATTGAAGGAGTTAGGTTCAGTGGTAGTACTGACTGATGGACTGAATGGTGGGTAGCATTTTTTTCCGCACATGCAAAGCATTGCAACCACAGCATGTTTACAACCGCTGTTTGACTGCCCCTGCAGCTCATGGCTCTTTTAACACTTGCGGTGATGTCTACTTCCCCCCTGAAAAGTAATCTGCAGTGGATTGTTTTTTGTAGAGGACAGCGAAAGGAGATTTGCATGCGATCAGAAAGCGATGCTGCTGCCTCCTAATGCCTGTTTTTTTTTTTGCAGGACCGCACCACAACTGCAAACCAAGCATTTTGCTCATGATTGGGGCATGGCCACATCCACTTACATGGGAGACTTTGACAGGTAATACCACCTGATAAATTTGCATGTAGCATTATAGTTGCCAGTAAGGATGAGCTCAGGCGTGTTTGCATGGTCCACGTGCAGAGCCTGCCAGGATGTCGGCACAGCGCTGCGCTAATCACAGGCAGTGAGACATTGTCCCAATGCAGAGATCGGGAAATGTCTCACTGCCTGTGATTAGTGCAGCACTGCGCCGACTTCTTGGCGGGCTCTGCACGTGGTGTATGCAAGCGACCTGAGCTCATCCTTAGTTGCCATGTCACGATGCAAAGCATCTTGACTGCAACAATTTGTACCCAGCTGAGTCCCACCATGTCCACTTTTATGTGGGTTGTCAGGAATGGGGGGAGGCAGGAAAAACATGGATTAATGGCTTGTTTTTACTGTCCTCCGGCTGCCCATGTCAAAGGGTGCATGGTAGGAAAGTTAAAAATGCAGCTCAACCCCCTATTTTTTACTGCCAAAATACCTGACCACCAGCTGCATTTTATTATCATGTAGTATTTATATATTGTCAACAGTTTGTGCAGCGCTTTACGATATAAAGGGATACAATATAGCAACAATACATTGTCAATTTGATTGGATGCAGGAGCTGTTTACTCAACAATTCTCAGATTTTTAAATAGAAGAGTATCAGAGGCTAACAGGACCACCCACTGAGTGAAATTTATACAGTGTATAGCCAGCCTAACTGTGGTCATGTGGTACTTTTTTTGTACCTGCACGGTAAAGGCATAATGTGCTAGTATGCAATGTTAAACTTACCTTAAAACTAAGCTCTTTCAGCGCCGAAATGTCAGCGCTGCAGACGCTCTCATCTTCACCCTTCTTGCTTCGTGTTCGTGGACTCTGGCTCTGTGACTAGCTGTAGCCACTATAAAGTCACGGGTGGCCGTTCCTTCAGAGTGCATGTGCCAGCGATGTCACTGGCTGCATTTACACAAAACATCTCCTAGACAGTGCACTCTTAAGAGAGATTTTTTTATTTTTAGCTGTTATATAGGCTTACCAATAGGTAAAAGCAAGCGGTAGAAGTTTACTTCTACTTTAAGCTGGCCATCCTGGCTCAAATATTGGCCCCTTTCTGCCCAACACTCTTCCATCTGAATATTGAAGGAGACAACATTGCTGTCTGAACAGAGGCTGCATCCAGTCAGGTGCAGCCACTGTTCAGGTGTGATAATAGTTGTAATTGCTGACTGTCAGAGTACAAGAGCCAACAAAGAAGAGTCCTCCATCCACAATGTTTAGCATGGGTGGAGAAATCTATTTGATTTCTGTCGTTCATCGCAGCTGCACAACATGAGTTGCAGGATAAAAAAATGCAACCATTCAGCAGGCAGGAGATGTCCTTTTTTTCTTGTTTAACACAAATATACGTTTAAATCTGAATTCCAACGCAGATGAGGGCACATTCACACCAGCCCAGTCTGCTAACATGTATTGCATCAAAGCAACCTAAATATTTGAATGAGCTGCCTAATGCACCACAATAGACCAATGATTGCAACATTTTCAGCAGTACAACGTACGGCAGGACCCTACAATGTGTTGTGATACACTGCAGTGCAGATGAGCCTAAACGGTGCTGGGGTGCCATTAAGAATGAATGGCACCGCAGCGCACCAAGGCACATAATGCAAAATAATATGAACCCTCTGTATCACCTTGTTGATATCCCTAAACGCCAATGCATTTAATCCAACCAGCATTAACGCTGGGTTCACACATGCTGTGGCCGCGGATCCCAGCATGGGGTCCAGTGCGTCCCTGTTCACCAATTCAGGTGCAAATCGGGTCCAGATTTCTGCTTGAATTCGCACCTGATTCGGAGCCAAAGATTCAGAAGTGTGTGAACTGGCTCAATTGAGAGCCGGTGTTCTGTTGAGAAGTGCCCCCATTGAATAGTGCCTGGTATGTACTGCGCATGCGCCGTACAGAACAGCACAACCGCTGATTTGCAGATCAGCTGGGCTGACATAACCATGGCACATGCGCACATCATAGGAGGTATCTCTCGATGGGAGATACCATTTCATAGACACAATTTAAATCTATACAAACAGCCAGAGGAGACCGTAGTTCTCAGATTGTGCATCGCTGTTGCTGGAGGGTGGCTAGTGGTTGTGTTAATAAACTTGTTTTGTCTGTGTTGCAAGCCGCCCTTTCACACAGGAAAAACCGGCCATTCAACACAGCAAACCCGCCCTGCAACACAGACAAAACCAGACCATCAGCACACTGTAAAGCCGCCCCGCAACAGCGAGGCACAATGTGAGAACTACAGTCTCCCCCTGCTGTTTGTGTAGGTTTCAATTGTGGCCGTCAAATGGTATCTCCCATTGGGAAATGCCTCCTATGATGTGTGCTTGCTCCCTGGTCATGTCACTCCAGCTGATCGGCAAATCAGCGGAAGTGCGGCTCCGTCCTGCTCATGCGCGGGCACTATTCGTTGGGGGGCACTTCTCGACAGAACATTGGTCACACACATTGGTCACACACTCCTGTCATGTGAATTGGATGCTGGAAAACCCACATCCAATTTGCATAACTGTGAATCCAGCCTAAATATTTAAAAAACGCCCTCTCTATAAAAATAAAAAAAACTCACTCTGAATCTTTACGGGGTGCCCGTAAATGTCCATTACGGGCAGCTGATGCCGTAAAAAAAATGGCTGCGGGCCGGCCATGCAACTGCGTATGCACCGTTCCAAAGCCTGCAGGACTCGGGAAATATCGTACAAGCTCGGCTGGGTGATGCAAGCGCAGTAAGGTAATGTTTTTAAATGGAAGCCGCCACTTGTTCTCTGCAGTTCAGCACAGGGGGAGTGCAACAGTGCAGAGAGGAGCCATCTCCTGCCCGCAGCCACTGACCATCTCCTGCCCGTAGCCTAGCTCTGACCATCTCCTGCCCGCAGCCTAGCTCTGACCATCTCCTGCCCGCAGCCTAGCTCTGACCATCTCCTGCCCGCAGCCTAGCTCTGACCATCTCTTGCCCGCAGCCTCTGACCATCTCCTGCCCGTAGCCTCTGACCATCTCCTGCCTGCAGCCTCTGACCATCTCCTGTTCCTGTCCGTAGCCTCTGACCATCTCCTGTACCATGTTCGCAGCCTCTGACCATCTCCTGTACCATGTCCGCAGCCTCTGACTATTTCCTACATTATGTCTGCAGTCTCTGAGGGGGAGTCCGGAGAGGAGTCATGAGTGGGAGCGCCGCCGGGATCATGGAGGTCACGGGAGAAGTCAGACGTGTGTGGACTGTGGAGAAGAGACCATTAGGAAAACCAGAGCCAAGCTGGAGCCATCTGACTGAGCCCTGCACAATGCACCTGAGGGGAGGTCAGTGACAGCGCCGCCAGACCAGTCTGGGGGGGGGGAGGTTTGCTGATGTAAGGGGAGTGAATACAATAATGTAAAGGGCACTGATATAAAGGTTCCCCTCTATATTAGTAACTCCCCTTACCTTACAGTATTCACTCTGTGGCAGGTGGTCTCTAGTCACCAGTGCTCCCCACATCAGAGTTTCTGGCATTCCCCTTTACATCAGAGTCTGCAGGATTGCCCTTACAGTGAAAGGGTAATGCTGCAGACCCTGATGTAAGTGGGAACTCTGATGTAAAGGGAATGCAGTGGACTCTGATATAAGCTGGTCTTTGGTCACAAGAGCCCGCCCTCTACATCAGAGTTCCCCCTTAGATCATGATTTGCAGCATTCCCCTTTACATTAGGCCCCTTTCACACGGGGCGGATCAGTAATGATCTGCCCCGTGATGATCCGCTCGCTCAGCGGGGATCGCTCCGTTGTCCCCGCCGAGCCGGCGGCGGACAGGGCGGTCTCCGCACACTGTGCAGGGACCGCCATGTCAGCTCTCCACTCTCGTCTATGGGGATCGGATGAGCACGGACCGTCTGTCCGTCTTCATCCGATCCGCTCTGCAGAAGGATAGAAAAATAGGATTTTCCTCCGTCTGCAGAATCGGACCATAGCGGAGACGGACAATAGCGGGTGTCTGCGGATGATTCATCCGCAAACACCCGCTATCCCATAGGGATGCATGTATGTCCGTATTTCATCCGCAAACGGATGGATGAAATACAGACATGATGTCCGCATGTGTGAAAGGGGCCTAAGAGTTTTGTTTCACTGTAAGGGGGAATCCTGCAGACTCCGATGTAAGGGGGAACTCTGTGCTATCTGTGTTATATGGTATAGTGACCTTCATGTCAATGCAGAAATACGTTTTTTTACTTTTGTTAAACTTAAACACATTGCTAATAGCACTAGATATATGTTTATAGTTTAAATATTGATATTTGCACTGTTTAGCACTGAAAACTGTAATTTTAGGTACTTTTTTGCAGTGCCTGTAAAATATTGGTGCCGTTTGTAAATTTTTGCCATCCTTCCAGTAAATTTTGCTTTGGAGGGTTGGCAACTCTGACTGGCTGTAATGCTTACCACCTTCTAAAAAGTGATCCACAATGGTGGATTGCAGTTTTACATTGTGTGCTGCAACTGGGAGCCAAGCATTTGATTTGCCATTGCAGCGCAGCTCCATAATCATTTTTATTTTCCACTTGCAGGGTAAAGTCATAATGTGCTAGTATGCATCGCATACTAGCACATATGTGAAACTTACCTTAAAATTAAGCTGTTCCAGTGCCGCAATGTCGGCGCTACAGCCGCTCCCATCTTCACCCGTCATGCTTTCGTGGCACAGGGCTCGGAAGGAACAGCACGAGTGGCTGTTCTTTCAGAGCGAATGCGCCAGTGATGTCACTGGCTGCATATAATGTAAATATCTCCTAAACAGTGTACATTTAAGAGATATATACATTACCTATAGGTAAGCCTTATTATAGGCTTACCTATAGGTAAAAGTCAGGAAAGGAAGTTGATTTCCTTTTTAATGGAAGAGTCTACAGTCTGAGTGAAAAGTGTTTAATGGGAGAGTCTACAGTCAAGTGAAAATTGCTGTGGCCACAAAGCAAAGCATTAAAAACAAAGTATAAAAGGTAACAAATGTTATACTCACAAACGCATGACATAAACAGACATGACATAAAAGGCAAAGGAACTTGCTTCCAAGTTTGCTGCTATTGACCGATAGGGAAGACCAAATATTATCTGTAATGGCTAATGCATTTCAAGGAAGAACCCTCTTCAGCAGAGCCATTATGGATGCTGTCTGGTCTTCCCTATTGGTTGATAGCGGAAGACTTGGAAGCAAGCTATTTCAATACATTTTATTATGGTAAAGCTTCAAACCATTTTATTATGGTAAAGCTTCAAAGCATATCATTTGAGCACAGGAGAGCATTCTTTGGAGGTAAAGCTATGGCTTAGCCTCCTGTCTTTATAGCTCCCCAGCCACCCATGTGAACGAGCCTTTAATGCAACAAGCTGACGAGAGAGCAGAGGGTTGGCCTCATTCATGTGTTGCTGTTCCTTTAGATTCACATCTATGCGGTTGCAGTTGATGCGTTTTTCAGGCGTGTTTTGCGATGCGTTTTGTAGTGCGTGTTGTAGTGTTCATGCATTTTGCGTTTTTTTTCTCTTTAAACACACTGTATATAGCTGAATGCTAAGGAGCGGGTCGGGAAGCTGGCTGCCACATCTTAACAACCAATGAGTCATCAGCTGTCAGCAGGGTTCCCCGGTGACAGCTGAATGTAAGAAAAAGAGTTTCTGGCAAAAAAAACGGCATGGGCTACCCCCCCCCCCCCCCCCCTCCCCAATCCGTACCAGACCCTTATCTGAACATGCATCCCGGCAGGTCAGAAAAGGGAGGGGATGAGGCTTTGAGGCGGGGGGGGGGGGGGGGGGGCTCTATTCCTTTTGTAAAATCAGCCCACTGAAATGTGAGTCATTGATGAGGTGCACTGGAAGATGGTTTGCTAAGTCTGAATGGAACGCAAACAGGCTAGTCTCATTGCAAGCAGGGAGACAACTACATGAGAATATGTAAATGTTTTAAATGAATGGGACATAGATAATTACAAACATTTGACATGATTAGGAATTTTGGCAATCGTTATCTTGCTTATCTTGAGTTATCATCCAGCCTGCAACAGGCACACCCTGCATCCTGAGATATATGTATTTTTTTTACATACATAATTACTAGGTCGGCTGCCATTTCCTTCCTACAGAACTTTCCATTTGGCTCCCACATTGAAAAATCAAAGCAACCCACATGAGAAGAATGTCAATGTTACATTTAGTACATAGAAAATTTAGATTTTATAATAAGATTAACTGAAATACTTGCAGTATATGTACAGTAAAACCTTGGATTGCAAGCATTTTTTTTAACAAAACAAAGGTGCTTTATTGTTATTTTATATGATGCATTATTGTACATAACCAGTTAGCAATCTCAGGCTGAGGTGCAAGGTGCACATACCTTGCCATATTTCCACGTACACCCTCCATTTATATACGTGATTCTATACATGGGTAAGGCCACATTTATCATTGCTTCCTAGGAGGTAAGAGCCGGGGGGGCGGGGAGATCCACTTCATAAAAAATCTCTTTTTAGCGTAAAATAAAAGGTAGGAAATCAGTAACTTAAAATGGTGAGTTTCGTTGGGCATCATCATGGACCCCTAATAAGGCCAGCCCTGGTGATATCAGCAGGGACAACTGCAGTCTAAGATTAATCTCTGTAAATATTGCCTTCCAATTAATTGAAATAATTTAGCAATCCCAAAATATATGGAGAAACGATCCAATATGGGACTTACATCTTGGACAGGTAGGATCTTTATCCAGAAAGATGCGTTAGAGTTTCTGGGGCATATAGTAAATTCTATGTAAAAATTTTACATGAATTAGTTTATCCTGGGCGGATATAACCAATTTGGGGCCTTGTTCAAGACATTCCTCTCAATCTTGTCTAGTGATGGGATGTCTGTATGCCACACCTCCTATAACCTAAATTATTGTAGGTAATTCAGTTGCTAACAGTGCTCCATATAAAGGTTGATAGTGGCTTATCTAAATCTCCTGGGGGCAATAGTTCCTCTATAGCAGGAGGAGAGGCAACTAGGGAAATCAAGCAATAGTGGCATGTTGTAGTTGCAGGTACCGGAAACGCATCCAGGCAGGCAGAGGAAGATGGCAAGAAAGATCAGGGTATGAGAGCAGTATGACTGAAGGCATAACATCTGCTAGGGATGTAAATCCATGCCTTGCCCAGGCCTGTGGGTCCAGGATGGTACGAAACTGTGGCAATTTAAAACTCCTCCATAGGGGCTGGGCTGGTTGGGACGTAAGAACTGCCGCCGAGTAGCCACTCATACCCTTCATGTGCCACACTTTGTCCCAGGAACCTCTGCACATGCCTTTAGCCCTCTATATGCAAAGTTGTGTAAATCAGCCTAGGAGCCCAGACATGCCGCCTCTAAACATGTTGCCACATTAGATTTAGTGAAAAAAACTCACCACCGCCCTCATCTATAGCTGGCTATAGCAGTAAGCGGCATTGGAAGGCTAAGGCCGCGTACACATGGGCGGATTGTCTGCCCAACTTAGTCCGCTGAACAGTGTTTCAGCGGACAATCCGCTCGTGTATGGGCTTCAGCTGACTTTTTCAGCGGACAATCTGACGAACAAAGTCTTACGGAATTTCCGTAAGACAGTCCGTTCAAACTTGGTTTTGTCTGTCCAAACTTGGTTTCAGCGGACAGTCCGCTCGTGTGTAGGCAAGTTGGACGGACTAAGTATGGCGCATGCTCAGAAAGGATTTACACGGCCGAAGGTTGCATTGCAGTGTATAGGACGTCGTTTTTCTAGTCCCGTCGTACGTGCTGTACACGTCATCGCGCACGCTTTCAGCGGACTGTCTGCTCATCGTGTGTGGTCAAGTCCGTTCATGCTAATTTTGAACGGACTGTCTGACGGATTGTCTGATGAACTTAGTTGGGCAGACAATCCGCCCGTGTGTACGCGGCCTAAATCAGATAACAACAAGGCCTGGGGAATGCCCAGGAAAAACCCAAGCCTACTTACCACCAGCTCGCAGACAACCAAATTAACCTGTCTAACAGTACGTTAAAAACAGGTTTACTCTGCGCGCATTTGCAAACTCATGCGTAAGCCACAGAGCCTCGTCAAGGCACCCTGGTATCTGTGGTCCTAACACTAAAATATAAGTGTCCCCACAGTGGAGACACATTCATTCTTAATGGATAGATGAGGTCAGGTGGACTGAAGGGGAGCCACCCCTTCTTAAAGGTACATGCAGCACACCAAACACCCAGCATGTAGCACAATGGCTGCAAAGGTGTTGGTGCATTGCTGGACCAATACAAATACGATATGAACAAACTTGCCACCGCCCTCATCTATAGCTGGCTATAGCAGTAAGCGGCATTGGAAGGCTAAATCAGATAACAACAAGGCCTGGGGAATGCCCAGGAAAAAAACACAGATACCAGGGTGCCTTGACAAGGCTCTGTGGCTTATGCATGCGTTTGCAAATGCACGTGGACTAAACTCCTGTTTTTAACGTACTGTTAGACAGGTTCATTTGGTTGTCTGCGAGCTGGTGGTAAATAGGCTTGGGTTTTTCCAGGGCATTCCCCAGGCCTTGTTGTTATCACATTAGATTTAGTACCTGTGCACCACCACTGGACTGAAACCATCATTGTTGCCCAGAAATAAACTTGGAAATTAAAGAGAGCTAGTCCCCTGAGGTGGGTGGGAAGCCAGAGCACAATTTTTAAATACAGTTTAACTTGATAAACGAGGAGGTCTTGCAATACAAGTAGCCTCACGTCATAACTGAGTATAAGCCCAGGTTCACACTGCTGCGGGATTGAAATTGTGCGAGTTCGGTTGAACTCGCACAATTTCATTCCCGCATGTCAGTCTGACTTCGGGGGCAAGTTCAGAGACATCTCTGCGAGTCCATGCACAGATGTCTATTGGAATTGCACCCAAAGTCACCAAAAGTAGTACAGAAACTACTTTTGGGAATCGGTGTGGCGCTGCAAAGTCAGACATGTCAAATCGCATGCCAAATGGCATCAATGTGAACCTAGGCTCAAAGAAAAGAGAAATCCCATTTTAGTCAATGAGGAGCAGGCCCAGCCCCCATGTCAGAGCAGCCACCCCCCCCCCCCCCCCATGTTCACTCACTCCTCCTAATGGAGGAGTGAGTGAACATGGGGGGGGGGGTTAAAATGGCATTGACCACCAGTGAATGTGATTGTGTTCTGAGACATTTGAAAGCATTACACAATGCTATTTAAATGCAGTGCAATTTTGCCTTCCATGGAACATTCTTCCACTAATAACAGAGACTTTATGGACCTTTCCCCCCCTTTCACTAAAAATCACAGTAGCACATTAGTTAACCATTTTTGCTTTTACTTACAATTACTGCTTTTCCACTTCATGATTAAGGCCCCTTTAACACTGAGGCGGTTTTCAGGTGCTACAGCACTAAAAATAGCACCTGAAAAAAAACAGCCCCATTCACTCCAGTGTGAAAGCCGGAGGGCTTTCACACTGGAGCGGTGCGCTAGCAGGACGGTGAAAAAAAGTCCTGCTAGCAGCATCTTTGGAGCGGTGAAGGAGTGATGTTGAAATCAATGGGGCAGCTGCAAGGTTTTAACCCCCGCTAGCGGCCGAATACCGCAGCTAAAATGCCGGTAAAGCGGCGCTTTACCGCCGACGCCGCTCCCGCCCCAGTGTGAAAGGGGCCTAAGTGAGGCACTGGTGATGTAAGCCTGGTCTACAGCGGAGCCCTAGGAAGTTCCTGTTACATGTTCCAAGAGGCAGACCCAAAGTTCTAGACCGAGTTCCAGGAAGTAAAGGGAGATGGATTAATTTGTCCTTAGTAAAAATGGCCACCACAAGAAGAACAGGGAGCAAAATAAAAACAAGGTATGCAAAGAATAAAAAACCTTTTCTGTAAGTATCTGGGTGTAGATTGGCTTGGCTAAACATTTCTAAAGGTACCTTTATTGTGATTTGGTATGATGGTGGTAAACTAACTCTTTCACCACCCCAATACCAGCACATTTCTTCATTTACAAAAAATATGTCAAAAAATTATGGGGTGCCTACTTTCCAAAAAAGAGTTAATTGTAGGGGTGTTTGAATTGTCATTTTTATTTGATATGTTTTAAAATAGACAGTAAGGGTATTTTTTTTTTAAACGGTGATTATTAAAATCCATTAAAAGAAACCTCTAACAGTCTAATAAAAATATATAAAATTAATTTGGGTACTGTGTTACATGACCAAGTAACTGTCAGTCAAACTATGTTGTTAGGGCTTACATACACTTTAAGTTGCTCTTTTAGTAGCCTTCTTTTTGACATGCTGTTAATTTACAAATAACTCTGAAGGGCTTGTGATAAACCTAAGTGAAAGAGATATCACAGTAGGTGTCTGCTACAAAATCAGGAGCAACGCATGCACGCCTAACTAAAATACCCACTTTTACCCATAGATAACACTATGACAACTGATGACAACATGCTTGATAAGATTTCTTCACATTAGGTATCTTCAGCAATTAGTACTGGGCACTGATAAATGCAAATAAAATTGTTACGGGAAAGATGCTGAAAGCCCTCATGGTTACAGGGCAGACAAAGCATAGATAAACATTATTATTATTATTATTATTATACAGAATTTATAAAGCAACAACCATTTGCACATTGCTTTACAGCATGACGGCAGCCAATACAATTCAATACAGGAGAATTTAGAGGGCTCTACTCTTTACAGCTAACAACCTAAAGGGAGGGTCAAAGTGATACAAAGGTAATAACTGTGGGGAATGAACTGATGGAAAAAATAAAAGTACACCAAGTGTACACACGGTAGGAGATAATCGGACAGATTGGGGTAGGGAGTTCACAAGGATGGGAGGTATGACGATCAGTGGCGTCTGGTGCTAAATATTTTGGCACCCTCCCCCATACCCCTCACGCCCCACGGGAGATGGACGACGGACGGAAAGGTGGCGATCGCCGCAAGCACCCACCCAAAGACTCCCTGGCCAATCAGGTCTCAGGAAGACTATAGCGAATATTAATTTGCTATTGTCACACAACTGGGTGGACTCGGGGCGCAGTGTTATGCGCACTAAACCCATCCTTTTTAAGCCAATCAGAGCCTCTGGCTCTAATCACATGCTCCTGAAAAACAAAAAACCCACTGTAATCCATGCATCCGGCACCCTGTATGTAGATTATGGGCCGAGTGCATGGAATATGGGCCTCCACTTATGACCATATAGTCTTTAGTGCTTAGAGGTCTCTAAGCCTTTTCGCACAACTTTCACCACATTTTCCAATGTAATCGCCATATTAACAATGAATGAATCCTGAGTGACAGTTGTGTATATCTTGTGTAAAAACATTTGTAAATACAGTTATGATATACACAAATTCGTATGGTGATGGTATCTAAAAATTTGTTTTTACATCTAAGGAAACTAATGCACCTTGACTACCTCTTTGACTGTAGAGTGATTGTTACATCATCGTTGGAGTGCAGCTTTAAATAGGAAACTCTCCCATCCCCCCAGACCCTCCTAGTTACTGGCAAACATAAACACCTCGGCTCTTGTTCAGACATACTGCCTAGCTTGCCCAAGGCTGGCTAGTATTCACATTCCATAGCTCTGGCCTTTTCCCCATTGTTTACACAATTTACCATATCACTCAGGATCAGTTCACACCAGAACTGCAAAGGGGCGCAGTCTGCATTCCTGTGACATTCCTGTGCAATCCCCTGCAGTGCAATTTGGAAAATTGCACTGGAACGCACTAAAAGTAGCGCATGCACCAATTTTGAAAAACACGTCCCAGCAAATTGCATGGTACTGCATTTGCGATCTTTGGGAACTGTTACCAATGTATTGGCACCTGCAGCGGATTGCAAAGGCAGTGCCTTTTAAACACAGTTCAATCAAAACATGCCTTTCCTGCACCACATTCTGCAATTGTCAAATCCCAGACTAGGGTGGAAAAGCAGAGTTTATTTTATACTTCTGGCCCAGTGCCAGTGTCCCGGGATGAATGGTTCCCAAATTGTACAAGAATGACAACATCTCACGCCAGCCAATCACGATGCCCAAAGTCCCGCACCTGGAAGAAACCAGGAAGAAGAAGCCAGTGCCAGCCAGGGACCCTGTGATGTCACTGCCTCGGCTCTCCACCTCGTCCATTTAGAGAACACATTGAGGTTGATTTACTAAAGGCAAATATACTCCAAGTGCATTTTCTCTAGATCGGAGGGGAATCTCTGAAATTAGAGGAAGCTCTGCTGATTTCTATCATCCAATCATGTGCAAGTAAAAATGCTGTTTTTTTATTTTCCTTGCATGTGATTAAGTATTCTTTGCAAAGTGACATGTAAGCTTTGGAGTTATGAAAGCCTAATTACACAAGCTGAGGTTGGAAGCTGATTGGCTACCATGCACAGCTGCAAAAGATTTTGCACTCTCCTGTTTTAGTAAATCAACCCCATAGTTATTTTAGAGCAAATTAATGAACTTTGGTCTGTAAATGAGGTCAGTTTAACCACTTAAAGAAGAAACCTTTTTCTGACACTTGTTGCTTGCAAGTTGAAATCAGTATTTTTTTGCTAGAAAATGACTCGGAACTCCCAAACATTATATATATTTTTTTAGCGGAGACCCTAGAGAATAAAATGGTGGTTGTTGCAATATTTTGTATGTCACACTGTATTTGCACAGCGATCTTTCGAACACAATATTTTTTGGGAAAAAATACACTTTAATGAATTTAAAAAAAACTAAACAGTAAAGTTAGCGCAAATTTTTAGAATGTGAAAGATGATGATGCGAGAATCGTGATCTTTATTCTAAGAAAAAAAATTGTGATTTTCATTTTAGCCAGAATCATGCAGCTCTACTGTATAGTGTATTTGCCTTTAGTAAATCAACCCCATTGCATTCACTGAGAGCGTGCAAAGTATTCTCTGAATGGCACCCGTACCAAGCGGGTGACCTGTGTTCACAATGCAGCAGGGTAGCCTCATGGAATAGGAAACTAGTGGAGATCAGTATATTCCAGCGTCTGAAGGGAGGGATCACACAGGTATGGTATACAATACAGTATGCATAAAGTTACATTGGTCCATGCTGGACCAATGTACTATGTAAAAATATCCATACCTGGAATTCTTTAACAGACCAAAAGGGGCAAAGTGCAAGAAATGTCTTGTTGGGATTTATAAACTCTTTAAAATGATGCAGACACATATCTGCCATGCTTAATTTAATAGATCAATAAAGCAACCAAATTCTTCTCTGCACATATATAGAAATAGTTTTTGGATACGTGAGCAAATATCTGAATAATCGAAGGTAGTACATAGCCAACACCTTAAAGTAATAAATGCAAGGTGCAAAAGATCAACAGTCCTGTCTGTCTACTGGTCAAAGGTTCTGTGGTTACGACCTGTTTCACATTGATGCTACTTTGAAATTGCACTACTTCACTTGAAGTTGCGCAATTTCAAAGTAGCAAGGTCAGCACGATTTCAGCTGCTACTTGATAGACATCTGTGTGGCTTCATGCACAGATGTCTATTGAAGTCGCACCTGAAATTGGCAAAAGTACTCAAGAACTACTTTTGCAAATCGGTGTGGTGCCGTGAAATCGGTGTCGCACCAATTGGAACAGTGCCATTGCTTCCAATAGGCTGTGAACCTAGGCTCTAGAATACTTTTGATCTTTAGAGGTGAAAACCCAAAGACCCCTTTCACAACGCCGAGCCTATAGCGCCAGCGGTAAAACGCCGCTATTTGTAGCAGCGTTTTACCGTCGGATTTGCAGCGCATTTCGTGCCCCGCTAGCAGCCGAGAAAGGGTTAAAAACGCCCGCAATAAGCCGCAATATCGGCGTTTTGCCGGTGGTAATACAGCGCTGCCCCACTGATTTCAATGGGGAGCAGCGGTGGAGGAGCGGTAAACACACCGCTCCTTCACTGCTCCAAAGAAGCTTCTGGCAGGACTTTTCCTGACGTCCTGCCACCGCAACGCTCCGGTGTGAAAGCCGTTGGGGCTTTCACACCGGAGACAAAGGAGCAGCAGTTTATAAATAAATAAATGCCACTCCTTCACTCTTCTTCAGTTTACAGGAGGTCACATCATTTCACAGGTGCCCATGTTGGTGCTTAAGTAACGTGGACTTTCAGTTGGCGGTCCAGTGACAAGGGCCCCTCAGGAGCCAGTAGAGTGACGTATGTTATGGTGAAGTCAGATGAAAGGGACTGCCAGGGACCAGATGGCTCTGACATATCTACAGTACTGAATTACACATAGAAAAAAGTTGGAGCTTGCACCAGCCTCAGTGTGGATCCACCAAACTGACGAATACTTAAAACATAAGTGGAATCCAGTGGCTCTCACTGCTCTTAGCAAAGCCTGTGGGAGCGGGATAGGAGGAGAGAGCAGCTGCAGACAGGCACAGAGCTGTAATGAGTGAGGGCTCACAGTTAAGTATAATGCCCCGTACACACGATCGGATTTTCCGACAACAAATGTTGGATGTGAGCTTGTTGGCTGAAAGTCCAACCGTGTGTATGCTCCATCGACCATTTGCTGTCAGACTTTCCACCAACAAATGTTGGCTAGCAGGTTCTCACATTTTCCGCCAACAAAACTTTGTTGTCGGAATTTCTGATCGTGTGTATAGCCACACTGGCTATTGAACTTCCTTTTTCTCGGCTCGTTATACGTCTTGTACGTCACTACGTTCCCACATTCGTAATTGTTGGCCAACATTTGTGTGACCATGTGTATGCAAGACAAGTTGGAGCCAACAACCTTCGAACAAAATTCCACGGTTTTGTTGTCGGAAAGTCAGATGGTGTGTACGGGGCATAAGAGGAGGAGAGGGGGCGATATACATACTGAAATTTTTTTTACCTTAATGCAGGAACTGCACTAGGGTAAAACATGTTCAGGCTTTACAACCGCTTTAATCATAAACAGTTTGGAACAATGAAACATCTTGCTGCTGTAAGAACATGAGTAAACAGTTTTTGAGATGCTTGAACATGTATTTTGGAGGAAATCCCAGAATGTAAATGATTAGATCAATAGGTAAATCTCAGTGGTTTATCATATTTAATGTGTGACTATAACAGTACAGCTGGAAAAATTGTAAAATTATCTGTAGCTTTTTTTTTTTTTTTATATAGCT
Source organism: Lithobates pipiens (assembly GCF_037356315.1). Classification (NCBI taxonomy): domain Eukaryota; kingdom Metazoa; phylum Chordata; class Amphibia; order Anura; family Ranidae; genus Lithobates; species Lithobates pipiens. The sequence continues at coordinate 138,648,824 of NW_027507718.1, forward strand.
GTCACCTTAGAATATTATTGTATTAAAATAATATAAATATCAGCCTGCATACATTTGAATTTCTTACCTGCCCAAGAAAGGGCTGAAATTATTTCTAGTAATACCTACCACATGTGTTGCCATTGCTTTATTCATAATAAAAGTTGATGTATAACGTAATGTAGTTAGGCCTTCAATAATTTGGAAACTCTCAATGAAGACTGTCTGGGGAACAACCGTTTTCTGGTGGTAGGGGTAGGCCCCGTTAAAACTACCAGTGCATAATTCAGGCAAACATTAGCACCCGTTTCTGTAACATAATTGACACATGCAACAAATTCAGGTAGTTCTTTAAGAACTTTAGGAACCTGTCACTATGGCAGCGACAGATTCTTAAAGAATTACTGCCAGTAAGCAGATTAGGTAGCTGTAATTAAGACCATCTCTGAGCTGGCATACAGAGGTACTTCAATACTTACAGTGGGCATGTCTGTGCTGAGAAGCTGTTATGAATGTAAATTCTTCCCGCACAGTACTGTATCTCTGACCCCATTCCACCATCAGTCAAGAAGTTCCCTGAACAAATGCTAAATGTAAACAAAGGTTAATGCCCGGTATCCGCAGCGCCTGTTGGATAGGTGGAGCTTGATGGGGAACTGGGAGACTAGTACCCCACGTGACATGGGGATGTTCGCTTTCATGGTAGATGCTTTCATATAGTGAGTTTACTACATGCCAAAAGTATATTTCAGGGCTTTTCCTGACCACTTCTATTTAAAAGAAAGCAAAAAGTTCACAAATGCATATCTTCCCACACAGGGGGTTCTCACCATCAATTTAACAAATCAATATTCAAGCCTCCTGGCTCTCTTTATCAGCCCCCATGCCTTGGTCTTCTAGACCGTCTAGCACCCGTCTCCGGTGCTAGTACACAAATGCTGTACCTCTTCTAGCTCTGTGTCTTCATAGCTCTCAGCTGTTCTGCCTCATAAACTTTCCCACTCAGGCCTCTGACTTGGGGTACCTCTGACCCCCAGGTGGGACCCTGTCTCTTAGCTTATTTCTCTCAAACTCTGGCCTCTGGCTTGGGGTACCTCTGACCCCCGGGTGGGACCCTGGCTCATAGCTTCTTTCTCTCAAACTCAGGCCTCTGGCTTGAGGTACCTCTGAACCCCAGGTGGGACCCTGTCTCATAGCTTCTTTCTCTCAAACTCAGGCCTCTAGCTTGGGGTACCTCTGACCCCCAGGTGGGTCCCTGTCTCTTAGCTTCTTTCTCTCAAACTCAGGCCTCTGGCTTTTGGCACCTCTAAACCCTGGTTGAGACCCTGACTATTTTCTCCTTTCTCTCAGACTCAGGCACCTGCCTTGGAGCACCTCTGACCCCCGGATGAGACCCTGTCTCTCAGCTTCTTTGCCTGTCCCATACTGGACAGCACAGTGCAGACATGCACTTTTTGGCTCCCTTACAATCACTGACCCCTTCGAAGGGTGGGGCACAAACCTCTAATCCTGTCTTTCCTAAAAGAATAGCACACACCTGTGCCATTGGTGAGCCTGTTTTCTCCAAAACCTGGCCTAGGCTGCCTTATCACTTAGTGGCATGGCATCATCCTGCCACACCCATCAGGTCCGCTTTGCTTTTGATTAAAGGGGTTGTAAACCCTCGTGTTTTTTCACCTTAATGCATCCCAAGCCCCCCCGTTTTACTTACCTGAGCCCCGGAATTTCACATGCAGGAGCTATACTCTTCCTCTCGCCTGGATTCTTGGCTCTTGATTGGATAGATTGATAGCAGTGTAGCCATTGGCTCCTGCTGCTGTCAATCAAATCCAATGATTCGAGCACTGGGGGGCGGGCCAAGTCTGGTATTCGCATCTATGGATGCAAATGCAAGACTCGGGAGCACACCTGCAAGGTAACCCCCCGGGTGATTTGATTGCTTCATAGTTAGTAAGGTTGAATAAAGACACCAGTCCATCCAGTTCAACCTGAGTGAGTGTCTACAATTGTCCCTATCCCTGTACATTGCACACTCACATCAGTCCCTTCCCTCAAGGAGCCCACTCATATACTAGGGCCAATTATTGGACAGAAGCCAATTAACCTACCTGCATGTCTTTGGAGTGTGGGAGGAAACCAGAGTACCCGGAGGAAACCCACACAGGCACAGGGAGAACATGCAAACTCCAGGCAGGTAGTGTCGTGGTTGGGATTTGAATCAGCCACCCTTTTTATTGCTAGGTGAGAGTGCTAACCACTACACCACTGTGCCGCCCAGGGGGGTTATCTGATGTGGGGAGGAGCCCAGAAGAGGATGTTCAGGGCCAAAACGAACTGCACAGTGGAGGTAAGCATGATATGTTTGTTATTTAAAGAAAATAAAAAAACAGCCTTTACAATCGATTTAAGGCTTAATGCACACTGGACATTATAAAAAAAATCTAGTAATGTTATCTGTAGAAAGCTGTAGCGGTAGAGTGATTTTTTTCAGCATTTCTGCACTAGAGTTTTTCAGCGTTTTCTAGCTGTAGCGTTTGTTAGCAAAACTATACTCCCAGGGAGGCCTTACAGTGGATGGCAGTGAGTGATTTCAAAAGCCACAATATGATAGAGGTTGTAGGACCTGGTAATACTCGCAGGCCAAGAGAGGTGGCAGGAGCTGGTAATGATAACAGGAAAGCAGAGGAGGCAGAAGCCGGTAATGGTGGCAAGCCAGCAGAAATTGCAGGAGTTGGTAATAGTGAAATGCAAATTTTTTTGGGATTACATGAAAAATGTAGTTAGTGACATCAGCTACAAGAGTTATGTAATTATTGGATATGTAGTTATCTAGGATTGGTTCGTTTTCATGAAAGTGAGCCAGTCCACAATGTCAATGAACAGGGGATTTGCTGCTCTGTAATAAAACTGCCTTCTGCACTTAAGACCTCACAGATACACAACCCAAGGCAAGCCAGAAGCTCCAGCACATACAGTACAAGCTCCAGCCAGTGGTCCAGTAGTCCATGGAATCCTCACTTCAAAGAGTGTCTGCATCAGCCTTGCACCCCAAGTAGCCTGTAATCATATAGTTTAGGTGCTGCCTGTGACTGCATTCGGGTCTGTAGTGGTTGTTGAAACAACTTAAATACGTTCAGTGGAGGGCAGAGATGGCCTTTTCGGCCAAAAAAAAATGGAAGCTGAGTACCTACCAAGCTGATGCAGTGCAAGCCATAAAGTCTTGGAAAGGAAGCTGACTTCAGTAGCTGAAATGGGAGCAGTGTAAAGCCAGAAGGTTTGCCAAGCTGATTTTGAGATACTAGACATAGGAGTGGTTATTGATCTTTTTTTTCTTCGGCTTCACATACAGGACACTGCTAGCGATGGCAAGATGAAGTTAGGAGACCTACGGTGAGGTTCAAGCATATACTTGGCCCTATTCAGTATGGCCCCATACTGATCCTCTTCACTGCTTTATTTACCACATGGTAGACCTCTGACACCCCTTACCAGACTTCCATCCCTATTGCTTGAGACCACAGATATTGCATTGCCTGAAGATGTAGAATCTTGTGGAGTATGGAGAGAGTGGAAAGTATAAAATGAGGAGGAGGAGGAGGAGTGCTGGTCTATTGTCAAGGTGCTACTCCAACTAAGTTTTATGGTATAGCTTTATGTGTCTCTTCATGCATGTGGTAGTTGTACCCAAATGACTAGTATTTTTACCATGATTGATGCACTGTAGTCAGAGGCTGCAGACCACAATGCTGCTCTTTTTATCAAATGATTGAATAAAGGTTCAGACTGCTGAATTTGGTGCAATGGCCTTGGGGATAGCATAAACTGTATCCATGGGAAGTCCTATCTAGTGGAATAGTATGGCTCCTTCCTCCTGTTCTCTGAAACCTGCTACTGCCCCTGGACTAAATCCTTCCTTGCTGATGTTCTTCCTTTCCCTCACTTTCCGCCTCTCTAATCTCTGGCACAGACATTCAGCAAAACAGGCCAGCAGCAACACAATTTTTATTTGCCATTTTAGGCTCAAAGTTACAGCACAGATAAGGGGTTTTAATACAAGAACGCAGAGACTGCAGATGATGCAGCAGTGGAAAGTAGGCTAGCTGCAGCCGCAGGACATGCTTAATCAAGGATAATAGGCCTAACTGGTATATACCCTAACTTTTATTTTATCTATTGGGATTTAGCGATGTGATGAATGTGAGAGATATTTAGGTGCACACTTCACACTTCCACTTATTTATTTTTTTCAAATGACGAAGTAGTAAGCTGGAAACAAATGGCAACTCTAAGTGCAAATAGTTAGAAACAAGTGAAGGCTGCAGTTTGAGCACCCCAAAATTAAAGAAAAGACCCCATCAACATTAAATGAAAGCAAGAAACCCTAGTAAAAAAAAAACAGAAACCCCAAAGTACAACCTCTGAAACAAAATTCCTAATTTTTCTAATAGGAAGATGTGCAACAAGGGAGCTGATTAACCTAAAAAACGTCTTATCAACCTGCAATAAAAACCAATTCATCCCCTAAATAATACCTTCTCAAACAAAAGCCCACTTTTTTATTGCTGCTATACTCCCCAAAAAATAAAAACCTCAAAATACTGCACCACTGAAACAAAAGCCAATCTATTAAGGCTCGGTTCACACTGGAAACGACTGCGGATCGCACAGGAACACTGTGCGTCCCCATTCTCTGGTTGCGAATCAGAGCCAAATCTTTGCCTGAACCCAGCCCTGAAACTGAGCTATATATGCACAGCGTTTCTCTGCAGAGCATTCTGCTGCCACCATGGAGATATGTGAACAAGCTCCATAGAGAGCCGGTCACATTTTCCTGCTATACGAATTGGATGCGGAAAAAATCCCCATCCAATTGACATAGGTGTGAACCCAGCCTAATGGAAGCCTTGCACCAAAAGAAAAAAAAGAGCTAGAAATAAGAAATACCTTTTCCTTCCTAACTGACCCTGAATTGCTCCCTGTGCAGCTTGACTGCTTTCCATTTCCTGCTACAGCTTCCAGTACACTGTTACTTAACAAAGTCCCCATTATTGGCCATTCTAAGTCAGCTGACCAAAGTTCAAAGATCCTTGAATGCATTATTATTACGATCAATGGAGAGCAGGTGAACAGCTCCATTAGTTTGCTGTGCCTATGAACTGCGAAAGGGTTGGTGTTGCTGTGAACCCATATTTAATCATCAATCAAAGCTCAACCTCTACTGCTTAATTGTTGAAGCGGTATTTATTCCCAAATCAATGTAATATGTTGCAGCTTATCAATCATTAGATGTGGTAGCTACATTACTTGTCTTTTTTTTAAAAATTTCCCCTTTGTTTTCACCTGGTGATCTGACCAGTAACACACCTAATGTATTCATTCTGCACGAAGGAGCACAGGGGCACATTTGGACAGCAGCATTGCCAGTCTGGGGGAAGGGAGTGTTTGATGTACTAGCAGATTTAGCCATTGAAATGTAAACCAAACTCCAGCTAACACTTTAAAAGCAGTTACCGCAACAGTTTTTTTTTTCCCCTTTTGGGAAATAGATTTACATAAATAAAAAAAACTGATAATTGTAAGTACCCCTGCCAGTGTTAAACAGTTTTTCCCATCTCTGTAACTGATACATTCTGCTTGTTCTGGAGAAAAAACAGACTTACTGTCTGGATCACCAGATGAAAAGAGAACAAAGGAAACTTAGAAAAGAAAACAAATGCAGCCATCACGTTTAAAACTGCTTTGACTAGTATTGTATTATTCAAAAAAGGAGTAGAGGTGCAGAAAGCCTAGATTCAAAGGATGCATGAAGTAGAAGTAGGGCTATCCCTCAGGTACAGCTTCCTCCCCAGCAAAGAAAATAGTAAACTGCACAGAAGTGACATCACAAAAACTCACTCCAAATATCATGAAACTAGCAGTTAGATGCAGAGTGCCTTAGATTATCTCACGCTTTTTATATATACAGATTATATTTAGGGAACTGAACAGCTTTAACCATTGAAAATTTTACAATACATTTTTATTTGGGCTGGATTATCAGTACTACGAACCAGTTCTAAACCACCTTCTTTTAATTTCTTTAAGCACATAATCATACTTCCTATAATAAAGAAACCATTTCTTAAAGCGGAGTTCCACTCTAAAGTGGAACTTCTGCTCATCGGAACCCTCCCCCTCCTCCGGTGCCACAATTGGCACCTTTCAGGGGGGAGGGGGGTACAGATACCTGTATAATACATGTATGTGCACCCACTTCCGGGCATAGATACCCGCAGAATCTGCGGGTATTCACGCCACTTCCAGCGGGGCCCCCGCTGTCTGCTGGGAAACACATGGATCCCAGAGACAGCAGGGACCGTCCTTATTGCGCAGCGCGACTCACCGCAAGGCTTCATTTCCTGATTCCCACACCCAAGATGGCGGCGGCAGCACCCGAGAGCCGAGCGACAGATTGGCTTCGGGTGCCGACATCCCGGGCGCGCTGGACGGGTAAGTGTCCATATTTTAATAGTCAGCAGCTGCAGTATTTGTAGCTGCTGACTTTTTTAAAGAACAACAACAGCAGAACTCCCGCTTTAACTCACCTCTGTTATGTAGCAATCACCCAAGTTCTTTTCTCCTATACGATTGTCTATAACAAGCTAACTCTGATCTTTACATCTGACTCACACATTTATCCAAAACTGAAGCTGACACTGGTGACCAGTGACCACTCAGCCTCTGAAACTCTCAAACCCCTTTAGGCAGCCCACTTATGAACTTTCTCATATATTGGACTGGTTCTTCAAGATTCTCTTCAGCGTTGTCTCATGCTCTTCTATATCACGCCTAGGTTCAGTGGTTAACTCAGTTCTTGCTCTCTTTTTTTCTTCACTACCACTTATCTCTTTCTTGCTCTTCAGTACTACATGTTTGCAGATAACACTGAGGTCTACTTGTCAACAACTACTACTGTATATCTTTATTTGCCCTAACATTAATTTCAGATTACCCGTTATTCATTCTTTAAAGGGTTACTAAACCCTACTTTTTAAAAAAAAAATAACAAACATGTCATACTTACCTCCACTGTGCAGTTGGTTTTGCAACAGAGAATGGCCCCAATCTTCCTCTTCTGGGGTCCCTCAGCGGCGCTTGTGGCTCCTCCTCTTCTCGTATGCCCTGTCGGAGAAGTGCTCTCCTTCGAGACACCCGTGCGTGCGCACTCCCATGTCCCGCTGCTGCGTCTATTGACAAAGACAGCAGGACTCGGCAGTGCCCCCAGCACCCACGCCAGTGGATTTGATTGATAGTAGCGGGAGCCAATGGCTGCGCTGCTATCAATCTATCCAATCAGGACACGAGACATCGGTTAGAGCTGGTGTGCTCGTCCCCGGGGCAAGAAAGAACGGGTTCAGGTAAGTAAAACGGGGGGTCTGGGGGGCTGCTGCATGATAAACGGGTTTTCACCTTAATGCATTGGATGCATTAAGATGAAAAAACATGAGGGCTTTCAATCCCTTTAATGAATGTCTAAGCATTTTCTAGTGTTACTAAACCCAGAACCCTGCATTCACTATATCTGGTCTCCCACAGTACACAGAACATGGAAATGCAAAAGTTTTAGTAAATATAAACTGCTAAATACCTTTTCTCGTCAGCAGTTGGAGCAGTCTAATGACTTATGTCAATGTCTGGTTTAAGCCTGTAAGAGGAGTTTTATTCACCCCTGACTGTCCTATGAGGCTGCAGTAGCCCTGACCCTCTGTCTGGACAGTGGTGATTAGCCCTGTGCTGGTCACATGCACCCTCCAAAAAATTCAATACACACCAAACTCAAACGAAGAATGTGCAGCTTTTCCCCAAGATGTATTGGGGACTGTGGAAGAAGGGGAGGATCACAGAAGACAGGAACAAACAGCCTTTTTCCACAATGCAGAGGATTAACCCCTTAGGTTCCACAGTGAGTATAATAAGCATGTTTTACTGCATATATGGACTGATTTTACTGTTGTGGGTTTAGTAACACTTTAAATGGTAAAACTATTCTATATTCGAAACTACATAAAAAAAATGATGGCTGAAGTTAGGCCACATTCACGTGGCCTTTTACCTGTGGCCACCGGATTTCAGCGGCAAGAATAAGTGGATTCTTGCAGGTAGAATGACCAGGGTATGAGATAAGGAGAGGTCATTCAACCTATTTAAACTAATAACAGGCTGACAGTGGTCAGTTAGCTGCAGTTATGGAAGGATGTCCAAGCCTGGAAGCAGGCAATGGGTGTTTAGATGAGGTGGCTCTTTTATTTTCATATTTTCAATCCTGCAAATAACATACTTCTTGTTCCATGGGTGGCTACCATGGGGAGGCATCGGCAGTAAAGCGCCGCTATAACATTGTTTTAGAGGTTCTTTTCAGCCGCTAGCGGGGTGCTTTTAACCCCTGCTAGAGGCTGAATAAAGGGTTCAAAGCTCCCTGCTTTGCAGGCACTTCAGCGCCGCTGCCCATTGATTTCAATGGACAGGGGTTCTTTAGGAGCGCTAGCGCCTCAGAGAAGCTGCTTGCAGGACTTTTTTTGATGTCCTGCCAGCGCAGTTGCAGATGAGGCATTTTTCAGGCGCTTTACAGGTACCTAAAGTGCCTGAAAATACCTCCAGTGTGAAAAGGGTCTTAAGAAAAAACATGACGTGTATCGTCACATCACTAGACTTCATCAGGGGCATCACTTGATGTGATGATACGCGTCAGAATTGGAGCAATAGGTGGAACTAGCAGTGATGGAAGTATACAAGCTTGGCACTCGTGGATCATTGCTGTTCTTTTAAACTAAAAAGTGAGTGTATTTACATGTTTGTTTTAATAAATTCACCCATTCCAAACAGGATTACGCTATTGGTACCTTTCTTCCATTCTCCCATCTCCCCATACCGACTATTACAATCCATTTCTGTAAACACCGAAGAGGGACCCCCAGAGAACGGCGGCATGTGATTCATATATGGTGTAACCGTACAGCAGTAAGGTGAGGAGCTTGTACACACTTAGGTGTCACTACAGAGGATCGGCCTGGCATCGGCTGTCTTGTTTATTCACGGTAGCGGGATAGAGGATTCACTTCAATACCGTTAGACTGTCACAGAATTTACAGTATTTGGACTGTATTTACTTATTCAAGACACTCTCATCCAGAGCGCATATTGGACTGTTTTTTACTTCAGCACAATAGCACATATATTTGTTGATTTATTGCTATATAATTGGTTTTAAGCTGTCATTATCAGTTATGGATGCTTATTGTTTGTAGAAATTTTATTTGTTTCACCTTTCACTTGGCACTTTAGCATTTAGCAAATCTTCATTGATTGGTAGACATTTATGTGTCGATTTTTACACTAGCACTTTATTGGTTTTGTAGGTTCACAGCACAACACCATCATTTATTCATTTACCTCTTTATCTGTTAAGGATCAGCTAACCAGGTGTCTGCTGCAGTGTACCCTTAGGCCGCGTACACACGCGGGGACTGTTTGCCCAACTTTGTCCGTCAAACAGTTTCGGCAAACAGTCCGCTCAAAATTAGCATGGACGGACATGGCCACACACGACGGACGAACAGTTTGCTGAAACCGTGCACGATGACGTGAACGGCACGTACGACGGGACGAAAAATACGACGTCCTATACACTGCATTATAACTTTCGGCGTGAAAATCCTTTCTGAGCATGCGCGCAACTTTGTTTGACGAACAAGCCTACACACGCGGGGACTGTCCGCTGAAACAAGGTTTCAGCGGACAGTTTTTCGGAATTTCCGAAAAACCTTGTTCAGCGGACTGTTCGCTGAAACTGTCCGCTGAAAGCCCACACACGAGCGGACTGTCCGCTGAAACTTGGTTTCAGCGGACAGTTTCAGCGAACAGTCCCCGCGTGTGTACGCGGCCTAAGTCTTGTCCTGACAGCGCGGGAGTTATATACTTACTCTAAACCTTTCTATCGGTTTCATTCAGACCCCTTTCACACTAAAAATAGCGCCTACAAAGCCCCCCGAAAGAGCCACTCCTGTGTCTCCATTTTGAAAGCCCGAGGGCTTTCACACTGGAGTGGTGCGCTGGCAGGACGCTAAAAAAAAGTCCTGCTAGTTGCATCTTTGAAGCGGTGAAGGAGCAGTGCATACCACTCCTCAATGGAAATCAATGGGCAGCGCGGCTATACTGCTGGCAAAGTGCTGCTGCAGCAGTGCTTTGCGGGTGGTTTTAACACTTTCTTGGCCGCTAGTGGAGGGTAAAAGTGCCCCACTAGCAGCCAAATAGTGCCGCGAAATTGTCGCTTTACCACCGGCGCACCCACTGCCAGAATGTGAAAGGGGCCTTAAGGAAGCTGCCATCTTAGCTTCTGTTTGATCTGCAACTGCCATGGTGCTGCATATGTGATCAGTTATGACATCAGCCATTTGATGGTTTCACTGTATGGTTGAGGACACAAGCAAATGTGACAGTTAGCCATCCCGGCATGCTGAGAATGTAACTGTTTTTTAAAATCATTAAACCAATGGGTTGAGTTCTGCTTTGAAGTGGAACTAGACTCATCAAATTAACAGTTTCAAAAACAGTTAGCATTCCCAGCATTTCGAGAATGTAACTGTCACATGTGCTTCTGCTCTCAACCAAACTGTGAAACCATCAAATGGCTGCTGTCATAACTGATCACATGTGCAGCACCATGGCAGTTACAGATCAGAGACTAAGATCGTAGCTTCCTTGGCTGAAAAGAATAGCAGGGTTTAGTTCCACTTTAAGGGCAGAGGAGAGATCTAGTGTCTAATAGACCCCAAATGTCTCAGTAAAGAGGACCTGTTGCTGCCCATTCTATCACAATGGATGTTGTTCATCCCTTGTGATAGCAATAAAAGTGGTAAAAAAAATGGAAAGAATGTAAAAATTTAAAATCTTAAAGCGTAACTCCAATTTTGTTGAGAAAAAAACATTCCCCTCTGGGCGATCTATGTACATTACAAGGATTATAACAGCCTTTGTTGCAGAGTCCTACCTTTTTTTTTATTCTGAAGAAATTATTGTGTGCTTGTCTGTGCCTCTGTGCCCAGTGGATCTAATGGGAGTGGTTTCATAATGAACTGTCAGGTGTGCAGCTGCAGGGCACTAATGAGGAAATCTGCTGGGCCTGCATCCCTTTAGACGTGTTTCTATTTAAACTATCTCACATTTTTGTTGCAGGGGGTGCCTGAAATCTGACTTGTATCTTAGGCAGACTTCTGGAAAAATTGGTGAGCCAATCACACAAGCGGGAAATTATATTTCTAGGGAGTAGTCAGTAGACATTCTGTGTACAGAACAACTCCAGGTAGCCATATTGCAATGCATTCTCAGAAATTTACAGCGGCTGCAGATTGAAAAGGAAAAGTAACTTTTAATAACATTCAATCACCATATGATAAGTGTCGCATTTATATGTGCTATATTATTTTTTCTTTATTAGCAATTTTTTTTCCCCATGAAAGTGAAATTACCATTTAAATTAAATAATATACTAAAATAAAAAAATGTTAAAAACGCCCCTGTTCCCCCGTGCAAAGGTGAACACATACATAGGTTGTGCGGGCAAATGTAAACAGTGTTCGCACCACACATGTGAAGTAGCGCCGCAAACGCTTTTAAGGTGTTGCCCAAGGAGATTTTTAAGTAGCAGTAGCAGCTTGTCGCCATTCCACAACTGTGGGCAATTTCAAAGCATGACATGTTTGTTATCTATTTATTTGGCATAAAATCATCTATTATATTTTACCAAACACTAGGGCATGGTATTGTGTTTTTGTGCATTAAAATTCATTAACGTGTATTTTTTCCAAAATAGTTGCGTTTGAAAAACCACTGAGCAGATACCGTGTGACATACAAAATTGTAACACCCACCATTTTATTCTCTAGGGCCTCTGCTTAAAAAAAAACATATGTTTGGGGGTTTTAAGTAATATTCTAGAAAAATAAAAAGCTGATTTTTACATTTCCGTGAGAAGTGTGAGAATAGGCTTAGGAAGCAAGTGGTCAAATCTGTAGTTTTCATGAAGGTTCCATTCGCACTTGTGTGACTTTTCATGTGACTTTGGACACATAAAGTCACATGACAAGTCACAGACCATGTATTTTAATGGAAGCCGTTAACATTTATGCAACGTAAAGTTGCAGCAACTTTAACTACTTTAATACCGGGCATTTTTACCCCCCCCCCCCCCTTTCTGCCCAGGCCAATTTTCATCTTTCAGCACTGTCGAACTTTGGGTGACAATTTCGAGGTCATGCAACACTGTACCCAAACAAAATTTTTATAATTTTGTTCACACAATTAGAACTTTCTTTTAGTGGTATTTAATCACCACTGGGTTTTTTACTTTTTGCTAAATAAATGATGAAAGACAAAAAAAAAAATGTATTTTTATTAGTTTCTGTTATAAAATTTTGCAAATAAATAATCTTTCTTGATAAATTTAGACTCAGTTCACACAAGGGCAACTCGGAAGGCGACTTAGCCGCCTGACAAGTCACGCTCCATTCTGTACACTGGCAGCGTTCTAATAGGAGCGACACAAAAAAGGAAAAAAGTTCCTGTACTACTTTTTGGGGCGACTTCAGGCGACTTGCATTGACTTCTATAAAGAAGTCATTTTGCAAGCCGCCGCTGAAGTCGGATGCAGGTCGCCTGAGGCAGTTGCGTTGCAAGTCATGCTGCCTCAGTGTGAACCCACCCTTAGGTCAAAGTGTATTCTGCTACAATTCTTTGGTGAAAATAACCCAAATCAGTGTATATTTTTAAGTCTGTAGGAAAGTTATAGAGTCTACAAATTATGGGATATATGTGAAAAAATGTATCAATCCTGATGTACTCACATCTCCTTACTTGAGGCATGAAAAAACCAGGACAGTACAAATACCCCCCAAATTACCTTTTTTGGAAATTAGACAGTCAAGGGTATTTAGTAAGAGGCATGGCGAGTTTTTTGAAGTTGTCATTTTTTGTCAGAATTGTGGGATTTTTTTTTAACATATTGTCACCAGTGCGGTACAGCGTTATCATATAACAAGTGTGATAGTAATCAGGGACACTGACTGGTGACAGTACAAAAGAAAAATATTTTCTAAAAAAAGAAATTCAATTTTTATACATTTTTTTCACAATTTTTTTTTTTTTTAACACACTGTGACCAGAGCAATATGATGTTACCATAATAAATAGTAGTAATATGGGAAGTGATCAGGATTTTTTTTTTTTTTTTTTACACATTATGTTTGTATACAGCAGGGGTCTCCAAACTTTTTAAACAAAGGGCCAGTTTACTTTCCTTCAATTATTTAGGGGGGCTGGATTGTGGCCAGTTTGAGTTGAAATTGTCCTGGCATCAGTAGGAGTAAACACTGCATCTTTGGTATTAGGGGGAGAAATAGTGCCCCACCGTTGGTGTCAGTGGAAGGAATAGTGCCTCATTGTTGTCAGTGAGATTAATTGTTTTTGTCAGTGGGAGGACTGTGCCCATCATTGGTGTCAATGGGAATAATAGTGCCCCGTATTTGGTGTCAATTTGAGAAATAGTGCCCCATTGTTGATGTCAGTAGCCGGAATATTACACCATGATTGGTTTGTTGGTGTCAGTGGGAGGAATAGTGTTGTATCAATGGAAGTAAAACTGCCCCAAGGGCCGCATAAAGGCAAACAAGGGGTCGCAGTTTGGAGACCCTTGGTATATAGCAATGCGTTACAGTTCTATAAGCAAGCATTTTACTGAATGAAACAGATTCATTCATTCTGTTTTGATTAGCTGTGATTGGCTAGAGCTAATCACGTGGTACAGGTGGACTGTGATTGGCCCTGTCTGTACCATGTGATCACACTGACCAATCACAGCTAGCAACACAGTTGTATTCAATGGATGGCGTGAAAGTAAGCCATCTATTGTTTACAACTGCCATGTGACCTGCTGTAAAACGTCACGGCGCTCACATGGTACCGGCAGCGAGCCGGTACTCAGATCGGTCATAGGTCCATGTTCCATGGACACGACCGGTGACAGATTGTGCCGATGCGCGGCCGCATGATAGGTGCATCCAGACAGGATGTTATATGATGACCAGTCAGGATAACTGAACCACCGCTTGGCCTTCAGTTTGCTAATGGCCAGGCGGGAAGGTGTTAAAAAGGTTCCTGCACTACTTTGATGCAACTTGAGTGCCATAGACTGCAATGTAAACTCTCCAAAGTCGCATTTTAATGTTAGAAGTGGGACAGTCGTGTAACAGTCAAAGCCATAATCAACAGGCGCATAAGTGTAAAGGAGAAGTATAGCCTAAAAGAGAGGTATAGCCAAAGCTTTTTTGGCTGTACTTCTGCTTTGGATAACAGGAGTGCAGTTCACTCTGGTACTTCTGTGACCCGTTTTCAGCTGACAAAAGGGCTAAAGCCCGCTGTCAGCTGATGTCTCTCAGCTGGTCCAGGCTCGGAAAAAAAGATCCTGGCGTTACAGTCGGGATTCACTCAGATGCTTCGACCGACATCTGGCTCAGCCCCTCAGGGGCACGGCAGAGATAGCCGGTCACTCACATTCACCAGCTCCCTGAAGACAGAGAACTGAGCAATCAGTGGTCTTTACTCACTCAGAGCCAGTGGGGGCCGATGCTGCATCCACCTAGGTGAGTGTGATTTTTATTTCATTTTACTGAAACCCATACTTTTCATTTGTCAAATCGGCAGCTATTGCCAGCAATGGCATCGTCCGAATCAGTGCAATGCCACTTTGCGGCGCCGCGCCAATTCCCAAAAGTAGTTTCTGTACTACTTTTGGTGACTTTGGGGGCGATTTGAATAGACATCCGTGCATGAACCCGCACAGATGTCTGTCCAATCATCCATGAAGTCAGACTGTAATGCCGGTGTTCTGCCAAAAACTGTCTCCCCCATCGGATAGTGTCCGCCCTGTACTGCGCAGGCGCAGCGCTTGCTCAGTACGGAGGACAAGGAGACTCTGAAAGTCTCCGAAGATGAACGGCGCCTGCGCACTTGCTAGTACCTTCTGCCCTGAATCCAGGTTCAAGCCCCACCATGCAAGTGGACATACGGTATCACTTAGTAACAGGGCCCCTTGCAGGCTCGCTTCGCTCTGCAATTTTTTATTTTAACTCTGTGTCCACTTGAATGGTGGGGCTAGAACCTGGACTCAGTACAAAGGCGCCGTTCATCTTCGGTGACCTTCGGGCCTCCTTGTCCTCCGTACTGCGCAAGCACAGTACAGGGCAGACACTATCCAACAGGGGACAGTATTCGTCACAACACTGGTTTGAAATCATGCGAGTTCAAACCCGCCCTCAATGTGAACCTGGGCTTAGGATACCAAGTGAACTCACCAAGAAGGTCCTTGTTCAGGAAGTATAGAATGACAATGCTCTGACTGTTTCTCACTTATGCTTTTGCGTTGTCATCCAATGACCAGTGGCGGCCTGTCCATTAAGGGAGCTTGGGCGCTGCCCCCTCTCTCCAGGCCTCCCCATATACAGTGGTGTGAAAAAGTGTTTGCCCCCTTCCTCATTTCCTGTTCCTTTGCATGTTTGTCACACTTAAGTGTTTCGGAACATCAAACCAATTTAAACAATAGTCAAGGACAACACAAGTAAACACAAAATGCAATTTGTAAATGAAGGTGTTTATTATTAAAGGTGAAAAAAAATCCAAACCATCATGGCCCTGTGTGAAAAAGTGATTGCCCCCTAAACCTAATAACTGGTTGGGCCACCCTTAGCAGCAACAACTGCAACCAAGCGTTTGCGATAACGTGCAATGAGGCTTTTACAGCGTCCTGGAGGAATTTTGGCCCACTCATCTTTGCAGAATTGTCCTAATTCAGTTACATTAGAGGGTTTTCGAGCATGAACGGCCTTTTTAAGGTCATACCACAACATCTCAATAGGATTCAGGTCAGGACTTTGGCTAGGCCACTCCAAAGTCTTCATTTTGTTTTTCTTCAGCCATTCGGTGGTGGACTTGCTGGTGTGTTTAGGATCATTGTCCTGCTGCAGAACCCAAGTTCGTTTCAGCTTGAGTACACGAACAGATGGTCGGACATTCTCCTTCAGGATCTCTTGGTAGACAGCAGAATTCATAGTTCCTTTTATCACGGCAAGTCTTCCAGGTCCTGAAGCAGCAAAACAGCCCCAGACCATCACACTGCCACCACCATATTTTACTGTTGGTATAATGTTCTTTTTATGAAATGCAGTGTTCCTTCTACGCCAGATATACTTGGACACACACCTTCCAAATAGTTCCACTTTTGTCTCATCGGTCCACAGAATGTTGTCCCAAAAGTCTTGGGGATCATCAAGATGTGTTGTGGAGAAATTGAGACGAGCTTTGATGTTCATTTTGCTCAGCAGTGGTTTTCTCCTTGGAACTCTGCCATGCAGGCCATTTTTGCCCAGTCTTTTCCTGATGGTGGAGGCATGAACGCTGACCTTAACTGAGGCAAGTGAGGCCTGCAGTTCCTTGGACGTTGTTGTGGGGTCTTTTGTGACCTCTTGGATGAGTCGTCGCTGAGCTCTTGGGGTAATTTTAGGCGGCCGGCCACTCCTGGGAAGGTTCACCACTGTTCCATGTCTTCGCCATTTGTGGATAATGGCTCTCACTGTGGTTCGCTGGATTCCCAAAGCTTTGGAAATGGCTTTATAACCCTTTCCAGACTGATAGATCTCAATTACTTTCTTTCTCAATTGTTCCTGAATTTCTTTGGGTCTCGGCATGATGTGTAGCTTTTAAGGATCTTCTGGTGGACCTTACTGTGTCAAGCAGCTCCTATTTAAGTGATGCCTTGATTGTGAACAGGTGTGGCAATAATCAGGCCTGGGTGTGGCTAGAGAAATTGAACTCAGGTGTGGACAACCACAGTTATAGTATGTTTTAACAAGGGGGGCAATCACTTTTTCACACAGGGCCATGATGGTTTGGATTTTTTTTCACCTTTAATAATAAACACCTTCATTTACAAATTGCATTTTGTGTTTACTTGTGTTGTCCTTGACTATTGTTTAAATTGGTTTGATGTTCCGAAACACTTAAGTGTGACAAACATGCAAAGGAACAGGAAATGAGGAAGGGGGCAAACACTTTTTCACACCACTGTATGTAATGGGTAGATTCATGCATAGCATGAATCTACCCACGGCGGCCACCCCCTATTCATGTGTCTGGCCACTTTCCAGGTGCCGGTGTCTTGTAAAATAGTGTCCTCCATCAGATGCTGTCCCCTGCGTACTGCGCATGCGCAGTACACAGGAACACACATTCCGAAAATTGCCGAGGACGAACGGCGCCTGCGCCGTGAGTCCAGGTTCTATCCCCACTATCCAAGTGGACATAGAGTTAGAATAAAAAAGAGCCCAGCGGAGCGAGGCCGAGCCCGAAGCGTGGCGAGCGAAGCTCGCCCGCGAGGGGCCCTCTAAAATTCACTACCCTATGTCCGCTTGGATAGTGGGGCTACCTCCTCCACTCACGGCGCAGGCGCCGTTCAACTTCGGAGTTTTTCCGAAGCTTCGGCTGCTCCGTACTGCGCATGCGCAGTACGGAGCGGACAGCATTTGATGGGCGGACTGTATTAGGCAGAACACCGGGCACTTGAATTACAGTGGCCAGGGTTTTATAGCAGGGATATGCAATTAGCGGACCTCCAGTTGTTGCAGAACTACAAGTCCCATGAGGCATAACAAGTCTCTGACAGCCATAAGCATGGCACCTAGAGGCAGAGGCATGATGGGACTTGTAGTTCTGCAACAGCTGGAGGTCCGCTAATTGCATATCCCTGTTTTATAGGCTCTAATAGGCTTCAAAATAGGATGGACTCAGGTCACAGAGAATGCGCTCTGATCCCACCCACGTATGTTACAACAGCGAATGAATATTCATTGTTGAAACACTAATCCTCAATCCGGCCAATCAGAAGCAGGTGTGAGACCCGTATTCTAAAAAGAGAAGACTCCTGATTGGCTGCCGAGGAGGAGGGAGGAAACGGAAGCCGCTCCTGCCGTCGTGATGACCTGTGGAGAGCAGAAGAATGGGAGGCCGCCACTGCCGACTAAAAGTGTCCATTTATAAACCCATTCCATAAGCATGGTCCACTCTTGTCAACATCAGAAGCCATTCTTCTGTGGCCATTGTTGGAACGCATGCATGTAGACAGGAAGTGGAGGCAAAGATACTGCCACCTAATAAATCATGAAAAAGGTAAACACAAGAAGTTTATTCTCCTTTTTGTGTCAGTTGTTGTGGATACACAGTGCTTCTCAACCACCTTTTCACATCATGCAATGTGGAAGACAAAAACTTTCTTCCCCGTCCCCGTCCCACGCCACACGGCACTGTCTCCCACTAATTGAGGTGGGCGTGACTCTGTGCGGGTGACGCACCTTTTCTCTTTAGCTTGGCGGGAATAGTAGAGGCGGCACTCTGGTTACCAACCCCGCCTCCCGCCCCTGATAGACCGCTCCCAGAGCCAATGGCTTCTCAGCCCCCTGCGTCACTAGTCCAGTCGCCATTTTGAGAGTGTATATGAGGCGGTCGCATCGACTTCCTCAGTTATTGCGGCGCCTCCTCTCAGAGCCGGGTGGTTGTTGTGTGTGCCATGGAAGGGTGAGTGTCTTGGGCTCGGGGTGGGAGAAATGGTACGTGTTCACTTAGGCCTAGCGAGTGTGAGGCGGAGTGTGCTCGTCCGTTTCCTCGGGAGAGGGGTACCAACGTGGGCTCCGTGTTTGGGGGGGGGGGTGTTATAAAGCGTAGTATGGTGGAGGTAAAGTTTGGTGAGGAGTTTGCTATGCGCTCATAAAGACGAGGCTGGTGTGGCGGGGGAGGTTTGAAGCCATTCCGCCCTCTGGTTGGGGCTCCGTGTAGGCTCTAGCCCCCACCCAGGTAATGAGCGCACTCGGGGATGGAGCGCAGTCCTCCAGGAAGTGGCGATCGCCTGGTTTCCATCTTGATTTGCATACGTGGTGTGCTGTGTGCCCGCTTACCTGAGTGGTGGGGGCTCTTTCTCTCCTTTCTCCTTCCCCCCCCCCCGTTAAATACTTTCCTGCTGTTTAACTCATTAACTTTAGCGATCCCGTCGTGTACCGTGTCTAGAGGGGGGGTGGGGGGGACTCGTGTGCAAAGTTCAGCCTGGAGGGTTCTCCGCTTCCGCTCCATTGTCTGTACGCACGTTGCACACTACTACTGGACGTGGCTGCTGCACACCCCATACACTGGGCTCTTCACATGGTGGGGGGGGGGGGGGGGGATTTAAACATCAGTATAACTTTGATCTGGAGCTTTGATCCTATTTTAATTTTGAGGTTTGATTACTAGGCCGTTTTTACTAATATAGAAAGGGAGGGGGAAGCTGACGTTGGCAGCAGCTTCCTTCAGATCAGCAGTTAGAAGTGTAACTAGGGTGGAGGGGGAAGTTGTGCAATCTGTAGGCTTACAGGGGAGAGTCATTGTAGACTGACGCCAGAAAGTCATGGGGGAGGTGTTGCAGATTAGGTCTATATCAACTGCTGCCGTTGCCCCTAGCAACCAACCAATCAACTGAATTGTAAAAAAATAAATTTAAAGGCTGATTGGCTGCTTTCCAGTTGAGGCAAAGTTTCTCTTTTCTTAGAGGGCACAACTTCTGTTGGCATTACTTAGAGGTTCCGCAGAAGTGTCAGTGGCTTTTTGCCAAAATTAGGTACTAGAGCTGCAAGATTCTGGCCAAAATGAGAATCTTTATTCTAAGGGAAAAAAAAAAATCGCAATTCTTACGTACATATTACGTACATATCTTTCATATTATATAAACTAGGCTAACCTTTTTTTTTTTTTTTTTTTTTTTTCCTTGGTCATTTTCTTTCACAAAAAATTGCACTTGAAAGACCACTGCACAAATAGTGATGTAAAATATTGCAACCACCACTATTCCCTAGGTTCTCTATTAAAAATATAGTATTTGGGGGTTCTAAGTAACTTTAGCAATTTTTTTTTTTTTTTTTTAACTTGAAACCAACAAATGTCAGGAAAAATGTTTAGTGGTTTTAGGGGCCGGTTCACACTGCTGCAAATTCTATTACAAATTTGAGCCTTTGCAATCGCTCAAATTTGAAAGTAATTAAGAACATAATTTTCTGAGTGCTGTTCACATCAATGCATTGTGAATCTAAGCTGCGTGAAAAAAAAGGGTCCTGTCTGAGTTTGATCCGTATGCGATGCAAATTCAGCTGTAGACTGCAAAATTTGCAGTAGAATCGCAGGAACACAAAGAATTCGCAATGCGAAATCGCAATTTAATCGGATCACAATCAAGCTATAATTCGCACTGCAGCAGTGTGAACCAATGTCTTGTCAAATACTGCCCCCAGTTGGATAGTGTCTGCCCTGTACTGCGCAGTACGGAGCACAAGGGGACGCCGAAAGTCTCTGAAGATGAACAGCGCCTGTGCACTGAATCCAGGTTCAAACTCCACCATCCAAGTGGACATAGGATAAAACCTTGCCGTGCCTGAAGTGCGTCGAGGGGCCCCCTTACTAAGTGCTGTTTAACATAATCTACCGTATGTCCACTTGCATGGTGGGGCTAGAACCTGGCCTCAGGGAAGAAGGTACTCTTAAGTGCGCATGCGCCGTTCATCTTTGGAGAATTTTGGCGTCTCCTTGCCCACCGTACGGCACAAGTGCCGTGCCTGCGCACTACAGGTGGACACTATCGGGGGGGCGGGGGGGGGGAGTTCTCGGTAGAATATCGGCCCTAAGAGTTCTGTCACATGGACAACTTTGGATGTGACTTGAAGTTGCCTCAAGCCACGCAACATAAAAGCCATCTTAAAGTACACTACTAAAGTCACTCCGACTTCAGAAAAGGTTCTTGTACTACGTCAATCCGACTTCTAGGCAACTTGTACCCATTGATTTCAATGGAAGTTGCCTCCAAGTCGTATCCCCTGTCTTAAAGCGGGAGTCCACCGGGACTCTGCGTTTTTTTTTATATATATATATATATATATATATATATATATATATATATATATATATATATATATATATATATATATATATATATATATATATATATATATATATATATATATATATATATATATATATATATATATATATATATATATATATATATATATATATATATATATATATATATATATATATATATATATATATATATATATATATATATATATATTATAAAAAAGCCAGCAGCTACAAATACTGCAGCTGCTTACTTTTAAAATAGTGACACCTGTCCAGCGCGCCCACGATGTCGGCACCCGAAGCCGATCTGTAGATCGTATGTCGGGTGCTGCCGCCGCCATCTTGGGTATGGGAATCAGGAAATGGAGCCTTTCGGCTTCATTTCCTGGTTCCCTACTGCGCATGCGCGAATCGCGCTGCGCAGTAAGGACGGTCCCCGCTGCCTCTGGGATCTGTGTGTTTCCCAGCAGGCAGTGGGGCACTTGCGGAAAGGGGCGGGCACTTGCGGAAAGGGGCGTAATATACGCCCCTTTCCGCAGAGAGCTATCCCGGAAGTGGGTGCAGAATACCTGTACTGTACAGGTATCTGCACCCCCCTGAAAGGTGCCAATTGTGGCGCCGGAGGGGGGGAGGGTTCCGATGAGCGGAGGTCCACTTTAGGGTGGACCTCCGCTTTAAGTGAAGCAACTTTCCAGGAAGTAAAATGTTTTTTAGGCAAACCCCTACCACAGAGCTGGTTATTATGTGATTGGCCACTGGCAGTCTCCTGTCCTGGAGGCAACTTCAAGTTGCCTTGTAAGTTACCCCAAGTCACGCTGATTCATATTGAAGTCGTGTCCAAGTTGCCTCGCAAAGTCGCGCTGGAAGTGGTGTTGACCCTGTGTGAATGGACTCTAAGTGCCCGTTCACACAGGGGCGACGCGACTTGCAGCGCGACTCACAGACGCGACCTGCACACGACTTCAGCGGCGACTTGCAAAATGACTTCTGTATAGAAGTCAATGCAAGTCGCCTGAAGTCGCCCCGAAAATACTACAGGAACCTTTTTCTAAGTCGGAGCGACTTGAGTCGCTCCTATTAGAACGGTTCCATAGTACAGAACGGAGCGCGACTTGTCAGGCGGCTAAGTCGCCTGACAAGTCGCAGTAGTGTGAACGGGCACTTAGTGGTTAAACACATTACACACAGATTGTTACAATGTTTATACTTGAGTTCAACTTCTAAAGAATGTTGTGATTCTTGGCAGACAACCCATTTTTTTTCTTCCTTTTGACTGCTGTGGCTTCAGAAGAGCAGAGAATTCTTTGCATAGCAAGAAACGTGAAACACTTTTGTCAAGATCGCAACAGGAAAAAAAATCGTGATAACTATTCTTGATGAGTTACCGTGCAGCTCTACTGGCTGGGTATCTGCTTACATCACCCCCCCAAAAATATCCTCCAATATTGATAGTGGAAGGGAGGACATTGTGTAGATCGCTGGCGATCTTTCCCCTGGAAGTGGGAGCAGATACCTGGATTTGACAGCCCATAACCCCCCATCTCATGCAGTGGATACATGGATGTTTATCAGCAGTGGTGGTTGTGGGATGTTGTCAGAATGCCCTAAAATGGCATTCAGGTGCTGTTTTTTCTGACCACATAAATAAACGCTGATGAATGCTGAAATGTGGGTCACCAGCATTGATGTTTTTGATACATTGGCAAAAAAGGCTAATGCGGGAAAAATGCTGAAAACGAACGCTATTTCAAAACATTAAAAGTTGAAAGACTCTACGAAACTATTTTTATAAAGCTATTTTAACGTCGTGTACACAAGGCCTCGTGCACACGATGTTTTTACAGCTGCGGTTTTTGGCTTCAGGCTTTTTTTTTCTCCCTGCAGCTAGTAAACTCCCCAGCATGTTATCCTATATGTCCATGCACACGGGTGTTTTTTGGCAGGGGCTTTCTGGCTGGTAAAGAACTAGAGGGTAGTTTTTCAGCTGAAAAATGGCTTTCTGCATTTATCAGCGTTTTTGTCATAGGATTTTGTGAGAATAGTTCTGCCAAAAAGCTACAAGTCATTCTACAGCTAACACTACTGACGTTTTTATAATGTCCACTGTGTATGAGGCCTTAATGTGCAGTATCTAATCTCTTAAAACTGCCTTATTTTACAGCTCCGTTGGGCACGCCCACGTGAACATGGTAGTGTTCTCCTGATCTGACCACTGGAATGGGAGGGACTATTTCTCCACTGATGTCAGCTGAGAGCTGTGGGAGGTCATGTGAGCACCCAGTGGTGCTGTAAATAAGGTTTTGTGGAAGAATTAAAAAAAAAAAATGCTGCACATTAAATCTTCACGAAGCAGAGGGGGTGTTATCACTAGTAATTGTACTGAAGCCCTCCTGCTGCTATAGCTGTAATATTATTGGTGATAGAACTTGCATGATTTAATGTACGGTATCTGTAATAAAAAAATTACCCAAAATACCGGATTTACAGCGCTACTGGGCACTCACATGACCACTTGCTCTCATCACAGCTGATGTCAGCAGGGAAACACAGCCCCCCCCACTGTAGTGCTCAGTTCAGGAATGGGAACACCAGCAGGTCACGTGAGCACCCAGTGGTGTTTTAAAATTTGTCTATTTTTCTGAAACCTCTTTAAAAGCTACAAATACTGCACATGTAACCCCTCATGCAAGAGGGGTTGCATGTTTTATCACTAGTAATATTACAGCTATAGCATCAGGATGAGTACAATGTCCCAGAGACAGCGCGGACCATTCCTAGTGCTCTGTGCGACTCACATGCGCAGTAGGGAACCAGGAAGTGAAGCAACGCTTCAAGTCCTGATTCCCTCACCTAGAATGGCGGCAGCTGAGGGTCAATCTGTCTTGGCTGCTGACATCGCTGGACCCTGGGACAGGTGAGTGTCCATTTATTGAAAAAACTGTAGTATTTATAGCTGCTGGCTTTTAATTTTTTGTAGGTGTAATCCCTCTTTAACATCTAAAAAAAAAAGTAGCTCTGCCTACACACAGCAGAGCTAAACTTTTTTTTTTTTTTTTAAACATAAGGGCACATCTGTGTCTTCTGTGTGTAAACCTGTGTCATGTATTTGTCAAGGTATACATCAGGCCTTCAAAAGAGGGGCTTTGTCTTTGAAAATAAAGCTTGGTTGACAATACAAAAACTGTCAGTTTAAAAGCATCTGTCAAGCCCTGGTTTAGGACAGTGGAACCATTGCACCAGAGTTGGCTGCAATATTAAAGCTGTTTGCTTTGGCTATTGCAGGTAAGCATGTGATGTGCACTGCCGAGTCCACTGGTGTCTAGAAACCAACTATGCAGTTATGCTTGGGGCCTTAAAACAGACCCTTGACGTGGTAGCTGTGCTGGTTGACAGAATTGTGTACTGCAGCAAACAGATGTCTAGAGTTCCCAATTTCTACTGTATTTTATCATTGTATGATTCGCTTTATTATGGTATGTTTGTGCTAGTTGGTACAGATTTTTAGCTCTTCTGTAGAAACTATTACTTTGGCAAGTAAATGCTCATCTTAAGTTAAAGGTAAAAATAAAGGATATTGAGCAAAAACTTGTGTAGCTAGCTTTAGTTGACACTTCAGCAGACCTTGCTGACTCTCTGATAAGTGATCTGTTGGATTGCTTTTCAGAGGTTTGACAGGTGATGGGGCAGTGTTGTCTCCTGAATTCCTGTTTTTAACCCTGTAAGGTCTGAACCATTTTTGATGCAGCTGCAAGCATTGGACATGGTAGAGGTGTGGCCCTGCTCATGTACACTGTCTCATGCCATGGTAAAAGTCTTTCCATGTCATGTTCAAATTCTGTCCAGTTGCTTTAGTGGAGTGGTCAGTGTGGTCAAACTGTAGCTTGACTGCCTTTTTTATTTTATTTTTTTCCTGCACTGACTGAAGTGTAAATGAGCCAAGAAAGCCCCTGTAAAGTTAACTATCTGACAAGAATGGGAAGTTTCAAACTGGATATGATCTTCTGGGGCTTTCTTAGGGGTGCAATTGCCATATATTGAGATTGTTTCAAAACTGCTTCAGATGTTTTGCTTGCCATTTTTATTGTATAACTAGCTTAGCGGTACTCCAAATTTTGTTTTGACTGGGTCCCTGTTAATAATTTCTTTTTTGTGGCAGTATATGCCAAATGTTTTCACACAAAGTTCATTTTAAAATAGGTGGTGACTGTTCAAGTTTTTGCTCTCAAATCTTTTAGTCAGTCCTTGATACCTAGTGTAACCTATTAGGCATATAAGGCCTCATTCACACAAGGTGGATCTGCTCAGCAGGAGGTCTTTCTGTTTTCTGATCAGAAGGAGCCTGTCGGAGCCCCACTTATTCCTATGAAGGGATCGGATGAAAACAGACAGGGTGTTGGATTTCATCCCATCCGGATGGCTGTGAACGTATCGCTATAGGTCTACTTTTAGTGGTTTGGGTGTCGATGGACATTGTCACCGCTTACATCTGTCGCTCCATAGACCTGCATGGAGCGTCCGTTCAGGCCCACCTAAAAAACTGACAGGTGGACCTGAATGGCTGTGTGAATGGGCTTAAATGTTGGATCTGGTTTTGAGTAAATTTGTGCTCAATTTTCTGGCTCACATCAAATCTTGATTGGTTTTATTCTCTGCTTTGTTAAAATATTTAGTTTCAAGTCATCTGCTTGTGCTACTAGAAGAGGTACTTTTTATCTTCCATTGGAAAAACTTTAATGGAATGCAGTTTAGGCTTGTTTGTTGACCATTATTTCTAAGCTTAGACTGAAATAGTTTTCAAGCAATCATTTCTGTGCCACATGTCTGGCAATGTATGAGAAAAAATCTTCACCCATCTCCAGTGCATGCATGAGCTGAATGTAATTTCAATAAAGCTTGTCAATCTAATCAAATTAATAAGGTTATGCTGCAAAGAAGTGGGCACTGGTTACCCCTTTAAGGCTTGAGAAACTACTAAAAATTACTTCTGGATCATATTTTTTTGGATTAATTGTTCACCGCTAGTTGAAGGATACATAGCTGGGGAAAAATGTGCTTGCTCATATCCTGCCTTAAACTTGTATGAGCGTTTGGTTTTGCAAACACGAGTCCTTGGCTTCACTGGCATGCTAGGCCTTACATTGGGTACATTTTTCTTCAATTTCATTTTTAGAATTATCTTTTAACTATGTAGTGCAAGGGTCTGCCTGATTGCACAAACATTAAAAAGGTTTAGGTCTGACCTCATATTTTGGTAAATCTAAAGCTTGTACAAGAAAATTGCATAATGTATGGCTTGCCTTGTTATCTGATCAAGCTGCAAGAGGCTATTGTCTGAAGGGGTCATAACATGCAACATAGTTGCACAGTTCAGGCAGATGCCTACTTGCTTTTGGGGAACAAACTTATCAAAAGGTATATGTCCACTGGAATACTGTTTTTTTTTTTTTTTTTTTTTTTTTTTTTCCCCCCCCCCCCCAGTCTACTTTGTCCAGATACTAAAGTACAGCTATACAGTGAAATCAGATGACCCTTGTGTTGCTTGCTAGGGACTAAAACAAGCTACCTATGGATTATGCAGATTTAGAGTTGTACCAGAATAAGTTTGTGTATCAAACCTTTACAATGCTAGCCGACTATAAATTAGTTTTTAGATGTCACTTTGAGGCTTGTGTATCCTCGGCGTGCACTTTAGAGACTTGCATTTACGCTGTTTTTGCATTTTTTTCTTTTCTTGCTATAAATGGCTTACTTTGGTAAACTGTAATGGCAACCTATTTCAGTTCAACAGTCTCAGACTTTTGCTTCTTGCACAAACCTACTGAATAGGGGCCAGTTCTCCAATGTTCTCTCAATGGTGGTAGTATAGAAATGTTTTTTTACATTTGTATTACTTAAACATATTTGTAACCTTTTTAATTCCTCTTTTTTTTTTTTTTTTTTAGGATTGTTCAAGATATAACAGTTGGTACAAAGGTAAGACAATTATTTTTTTTTCCCTTCATTCCTTTCAAGATAATCATACAAAGCTTGATGGTATCTTAACTCATTTGCAAAGATAACTGGCTAGTCACTTTGGTATTGTTACTAACCCCAGGACCCTGCATTCATTATTTGGTCTCCCACAGTACTCAACATGGAAATACAATCGCTTTTAGTCTACTGGGTGCTACAGTACTAAAAATAGCGCCTATAAAGAGCCTCTACTGCCGAGGTCTCAAACTGGCGGCCTTCCAGCTGTTGCAAAACTACAAGTCCCATCATGCTTGTAACTGTCAGCCTTGCAATGCCTCATGGGACTTGTAGTTAAGCAACAGCTGGAGGGCTGCCAGTTTGAGATCCCTGCTCTGTCTCTCCAGTGTGAAAGCCCGAGGGCTCTTGCACTAAAGCAGTACACCTGCAGGACAGTAAAGTCCTGCAAGCCGCATCTTTGCAGTGCTGTAGAAGGGGTGTATACACCGTTCCTGCCCGTTTAAAACAATGGGGCAGTGCTGGCATAATGTGGCTTTAACCCTTTTTCAGCTGCTAGCGGAGATTAAAACTACCCTGCTAGCGGCTGAATAGCGCTGGTAAAGTGGTGCTAAAAATGTGTCGGCGGTAAAGCAGTGTTAATAACAAACTGCTAAATACAATCAATAGAAAATTTTCAAGCGTTGTGTAAAACTGTAACAGAAAATTCTGTACCATTTTCAGTGATGAATGTTACCAATATATTATGCACATTTCAGTGACCTAAGGTAATTTCATACATGTTTCTACATGGAATGTAGAAAAGTAACCACTTGAAATTAAGAGCACAAATGGGGAAAAGTGTCACTATACAAACTTTTACTCAAAGATTTAAATGGCCCTTATATCCTTGCTACTGAAACCTAATTTGAGTACCTAATAAGTAAAGCCTTGTAGGTTAGATTTCACAATTTTATCCTGTGAACTTTTCTTTATCATTGAAATGGTTACTACCCTTGAGGTAATGTCTGGGAGCGGCTGCATTACTAGTCCTTTTCAAGCTCTGGAATGCATATTCGACTGCCTGCCCAACCCTGCTTTATTACAGGTTTATTTATCTAGGTGTTACCATAGCAGTCTTTTTTGTGTTGGCTTTTGAAGGGGGATGGTACAGTTCCTGCCCTGCCTCAGGCTGTTCTAAATTCTAAAGGGCAAGCACACACAGGTATAATTGAGACCCGTGTTTTTGTTTTTTGAGACCTTTATGAAGAATCTGCTTTTACTTATGATGGGCCGTAAAAGGGTGATATTGCCAATTACAAGCTCTTCTAGAAATTTGGCCCATTTTGCAATAAGTACTCCATTGCCTTTGTCTCCCTGATTCTCTAGCTGACCTACATCTGAAATTAATGGTGCTTTGTTAAAATTTTCATGGCCTGACATCTGGTGTCAGATCACTTTTTTTATTCCGTTTTTAGAAGATTTTTATTTTAAAGGTGTAATATAAAATGTAGTATTTTAATAAGTTTATGCATGCAAACATCCATTTAACATGCTGAATGTTGGCTTGGTAGTTAGCACCTGCAGGTTTATTTTTGACTACATAAAATGTCAGGTTCTGCTTAAATTATTTTTTCTTAAAAGCCTCAAAGGCTTCATATACACAGGATGTTTAACCTCTCCTGAATGATTTAACTTGACAGCTAGAAACCAACATCTAAAAATGTCTGTTTAGCTGCATTTACATCCAAGTGCTTAACCAAAGAAACTTCATTTAAAGTCTGGAAACTAAATGCAAGTTACCGTGTTTAGCAGTGTTTACTGGCTGTCACAGGCATTTACAATTTCAAATGCACCTAAGGTTTCCTGTAAACGTTTTTACAACCTCTCCTGAATGATTTAACTCAACAGATAATAACCCACATTAAAACGTCCATTTTACCATGTTTAGCTGTTTTTTGCATTTTAGAATCGTTAAATGGACAAAAAATGAGAAACGTCTGTAAATGAAACGTGGCTAATCGCAAGTTGGCCACGTTTAGAAGCATTTGCTTGAAATGCCTCTAAACTCCTCTGAACCCTTTTTTATTTTATTTTTTTTTTTTTGTTCCAAAAAAGCCGCTAACCTCAACTGCCTAGAAACTACTGTAAATGACCCTGTGTACATGTACTGATAACCGTTCAGGAGCAGCTGAAAAAAATGCTCAACTGCTCCTAAACATCAGTTTACCAGCAGCAGTGTACAAGGTCTTAAAAGTTCACCAGTGGGTTAATTTCCTTCTATCTCAAAAGTGGTTGTAGCTTTCATGGAGCTGTAGTAAGCATGTTTTTAAGGCAAGCCCTACATCAAGCAATTTTCATTTCCCTCTACTCATGGTTGCAAGGAAAGAAATTGGTTAATATCCCCCTCAACAGTGTTTCATAGTTGGCATACAATGATCACTGCTGGTGGCTATAGCTAGCCAGCAGTGATCACATCAAAGAAATCTACAGACTGATTGTACTGAACTTGATTTATATACTTCAGTACAACCAGCCTGCCCATACCTGGTTTGAAAAATCTGGTTCCTGCTGAACTGGCTGAATTTTGTTCAGTCTGCAGCTGGCTTAATACTTTTGGTTGGTGTAAATGGCTCTGATCAGTGTAAAGAGCTGCATGTAGTCGAATAAATTAAATATGCACCTTGCAGTGGCATTTGATATTTTGTTATCAAGGTCCTCTGAAGGGTTCTAAAGTTCCTCTTAATAATTTAGTAATGTTTGAAGTAACGTGTTACAGGATGGGCTACTGGCCCTGTTACCTGAGCCAGTAATGGGGGGGGGGGGGGTTGATCCAGAGGAAGGTGACAAACCCCAGCAAAGCATTATCTAATTTGCTACAGCAGGGAATACATTTTTTTCCTGATCCTCTAAGAGGTAATTTGATATTCCCTGCATCAACTTTACCTATGAATGTTAGTATCCTAGTTATGTTATGTACCTTTAGGAAAGAATCCAGGCTTTTTTAAAGCAATCTAATAAGTTGGCCAGAACAATCTATGGGGGAGTCTAATCCACATTTTCACAGCTCTTGCTGTTAAACCTTTCTGTATTTGCAGATGAAATCTTTTTCCTCTCGACGTAAAGTGCCCATGTCCTCTGATCTCTTTGGCAAGAAAGTACTGAGTTGTACAGCTTGTAGCTACATAATGGCTCAGTGTGCCTCTTTATTGTGCAGACAACTAGTATATGCTTTAAAGCGGTTGTATAACCTCCAGCAGAAAACCCTGTAAGGCAAATGCATTATGAGCTAGTTCATTATGAAATACATGCCTTAGAATGAGGTTCCCATTTCGCAGGGTGGTTCACGCCGAGGGAGCTGACATTTTGCCTTTGGCTTGTCTTTCAGGTTCATGGCTTTGGACATTCACGGCACTGAAGCCATGATCCTGGATGACATCACTCTGGAGTCTTCTTCCCAGCAAGGTCCGGCGGTGTCTGCCAGACTTCAGCCGGGCATTCACAGCAAATGCGCTGCTGACATCAGTGGTTGCATGCAAAGTGATTATCTCCTAAACCGTACAGGTTTAGGAGATTTTATTTTTTTACCTACAGGTAAACCTATAAGGCTCACCTGTAGGTAAAATGAATAACAAAATGGGTATGCAACCACTTTAATTACGGAAGAAATCTGCTTCATAATTGAGTATCCATTTTATGATCTGATGTGAAATTTTGCACAGTTAAGGGTCTGCTTCTAATTTTTCCCATTATGGTGACTGAATCTCTTGGTATGCTTTAAAGCCCTGGATTAAATGAGCTCTCCTACACTTTTACCCATTGTGCTTTTTATGAACTCTTCCTTCCAGACACGGATGACAACAGTTCTTGCACCCCCCCCCCCCATCAAAACATGGAGTATTCTCATTTAAAACAGAAAATTGCATACTCCACTTTGCACTGAAAGTGCACTTGTAAGAGCAGTCACTTTAAATCTAAGTTGTAGATCTGAAATGAGGGGACGCTCTGCCAATTTTATCATCCAATCACGTGTAAGCTAAAATGCTGTTTTGCAGCTTAAAAGCGCCTCTCTACGTTGGCCTATGACCTCATGCCCACCATGGTGTTTTTGAGCTGTAAATGGCATGGCAATTTTCAGGCTGCAAAAAACCCAGCAACAGCATAGTGTTCTGAAGCTCCAGTGCTAGAGCTGTAAAGTCAGACGCCGGCAGAAGGTGTTAAACGCAATTTAACGAAGCTTAACCTGTTAAGCCAAGTCTAGTGTTTGTCTATATATTTTTTCTGTCCTGGGAAAATGAAGTTAAGGGTAAAATGTTGCCTGTTTCAGGTCCTTTTGCACACATGTATATGCATTGCAGTTTGCTATTTGTAACAATCATTGTATTACAACAGTACAAAATGTGACACTAGTTTGCTAGGAAGCTTACATGTGGAATTGGGTTAACTTTTTTTTTTTGAGTACTTTACTTTATTTTTATTTTATTTTTTTACATTTTTCTTTCTCTTCCAGCGGGGATCTGACGAACTTTTCTCTTGCGTTACTAACGGACCCTTTATCATGAGCAACTCTGCTTCTGCAGGTAAAGATCTTTTCTGTGGTGTGGTTCTTTATTTTCATTGCCTCATCAAATGTTGAAATCACAATTCAGCTTTTAGTCTTCCCATGCAGCAGTAAGTGCCTGCATGGGAAGGATGTTGGCCATTCTACAGTGGATGTAAAGTCTACACACCTATAAAAATGGCAGTGTGTCTTCATAAAAGAGAACCAATAAATTCCTTCAGAATATTTTTCAACCTTTTTTTAATCTGTGCAAATCAATTAAATATTAAGTTGGGATAAGAATGTAGTTTCATAAATCTGCATAACTTTAAATACTTTTTTGAAAAGCATTCAGTCCCTTGGGTTGGGAGTATGGCAAGTTGTTTTTTTTTTTTTTTTTTTTTGTCCAATTTGTGGCAAGTGCTCCAAATATGTCACCCCAGTGGCAGAATTCTACTGCTGCCAGCCTGTGCACTGGAGATGCCTACCCAATCAAAGATTTGCTTGGAAGAGTGGTCAAAGATTTTAAAGACAAAATGCAGTAATGCTGATTTCTGAATTGCTTGCTTTTTGATTTTATGAAAACCGTATTAAGGGTGTGCATATGTATGGAACCACATTCATTTTTTCCCAATTACAGGTTTCAGCTAGTATTTAACCCCTTCCTGCCAAGCGTACACAGATATGCAGCCTTGGCTTTCGGAGGTTATACCAGGATGAGGCCTGCAGCTGCAGGCATCTCGGTATTTTTATTTTATTTTTTTAAATCTTTTTTTGTGAGCAATTGGCTTTCCAGGGATAAAAGCTGCTGTCATTATCCCAGAGGAGCGGGAGGGGATATATATCTATATATTGAAATATGTTGCACCGAGTAAATTGATACCCAACACTCAAAATTGTGCTGCTTGTGGAATGGCGACAAACTTGACACTTAAACTCCATAGGCGAAATTTAAGAATTTCTACAGGTTACCAGTTTTGCGTTAAAGGAGGTCTTTAGATGGCATTATTGCCCTTGCTGGAATGCTTAGTGATGCCTCTTGTGTGGTTTGAACACAATTTACATATATGGGCAAAACTTGCTTCTGTGTGCAAGCACGGGATGGGGTGCTTTAAAAAATATATATTTTACGATGTCCCCCTTCTCCCCCCCCCCCCCCTGTTTTGAAGCCTGAAGCTACAAAATGCTGGAGGGGGGGAATCTATTTTCTATGGAGATGGTTCACACTTGAAGCCTGAAGCTTAAACAAGTTATGAAACTTTTTTTAGCAGATTACAGCCATTTTCTGCTTTTTGGTGACCCTTTTGACAAAACCGTGGGGCTTTCTGCCTGAGTATGCCACTCTCAGGTGTGAATGGGACCTAAAGCAGAATTAAACCCTCCTAGCCTTTACAGCCAAGGGATTTGCTTCTGTTAAACTGTAACAGCCATGGTGCTGCTCATGTGATCAATTGTGACACCAGCCATTTGGTAGAGGACACAAGCAATTGACAGTTGGCAATTCCAGGAATGTAACTGTTTTTGAAATCATTTTTGATTGGTTTAGTTCCATTTTATGATTTACTGCTGTTTGAGGGCTCTGAGGATCAGAAAAATGGCAGCCTCTAACAAGGAGTTATGGGTAAAATTGCACTTTAAGTTCAACTAGCCTGCCCATTCATGGGGAGACATTCAGCTGAACCAGCTAAACTTCAATTTGTGGCCGGCTTAAAGCGGTGTTCCGCCAAAATTTAAGTCAGCAGCTACAAAATGGTATAAAAGTATAGCTGCTGACTAATAATGGGGCACTCGCCTGTCCTGTGATGTGGGCCTATGAAGCCCTGCTCCTCTCCACGGCACCAGCATTCTTACTGTTTGGTGCTTGGCTGCAGCTTTACAGCCAGACATGCACTGTTCATGCATGAGCCGAGCATAGCTGGGCAATCTTCTGGGACCTGTAAAGTGTCCAAGAAGATTGTAGGAGGGAGAGGAATTTCCAGTGCTGCAGAGCCACAGGAGGAAGTGGGGGGCTGGATGCCTCTAAAAGTACCCCCCCAAAAAAAATTGCATGCCAGATGTGGCATGTCAGGGGGTCAGCATTACTAAGGGCCAGTTCACACCACGTGCAGTCCAGTTTTTATGTGTTTTTGATGCAGAAAAAACAAAGTAGGTTATATGGTTTTCAATGGCATAGTTCAGTGCTTACAGTTCCAGGGAAAAAAGTAGAACATGCTGCATTTTTCCTGCACTGGACCACTGTAAAAAGAATCAACTCATGGGGAACACCAAAAATGCACTGTAACACCCATGTTAAAGAAAAAAGGGGGAGGGAATGCACTGCATCAAACTCGCTGGAACACATCAAAAAAGCACATGCAAAAAAGCATCTGGAACTCTGCTTTAAGACTGTTTAGAGTAGACTATTTTGTAGCCGTTTACAATCTATTTGCAATCTTTCCAATAATTACAAACAGCCTTACCAACTTTTGGCTAGTGCAACACTTTAAAATCAGGTTTGCTGGCTTTAAATATTAAATATGTAATTTGGTCAAAAGATAATTGCAACTCAAAACACTGAAGCATGAAACTATTGAAAGGGCAAGAACACTTTATTTTTTTTTTAAGTTGTTACAAATTTCTTTATGTGAAAATGTAACTATTTTTATTTTCAGCAAATGGAAATGACAGCAAGAAATTTAAGGGAGACAACAGATCTGTAAGTGTTGGCTCTAGAGTGATTCATGTTAGACAGCTTCCAGGAGATGTTACTGAAGCTGAAGTTATATCTCTTGGCCTTCCATTTGGAAAAGTCACCAACCTTTTGATGCTAAAGGGCAAAAATCAGGTATGTTTAACATTTTTTATTTTCAGTTGAACTGTACATTCATGGCAACTTGTGGGACATAGGATTTGTAATTTTTGTTTCTTTGTTTTTAGGCTTTTCTAGAGATGAGTACAGAGGAGGCGGCAAACACCATGGTGAATTACTTTGCTACAGTTACACCTGTGCTCAGAAGTCAGCCAATCTATATCCAGTTTTCAAATCACAAAGAACTGAAGACTGATAACTCTCCTAATCAAGCTGTGAGTAATGCATTTTGAAACCATTCAATCTTGGAGGGAAAGGCTAACCTTTACTGTCCAACACCAGCCCCCCTTTTCCTGTATTCACTGCCTAAATTGGCCTGGGCCATGTTTTCAGTCATTAACTGTAGGCAGTATAAATTTCACTTAAAGTGGAGTTCCACCCAAAAATGATCCTCAGTGATTGCTGGTTTGCTCTTCTTGGTTCAGCTTTAAGTAAGATGACATGTTAAATACCATGCCATCTGTGTAGGCTCTTGGCACAGGCCCAAATTGTAATGCCAAAGTAAATGCTACATGCTAATGTAGGAGGAATAGGTTATCTGGCGTGCTAGTGAAACAGATTTAACTTTTAAAGTCTAACTGAAATACACGTTTAAACTTTTTTCAAGTTTTATATATGCTTTAATTTCAGCGAGCGCAAGCAGCCCTGCTGGCTGTGAATTCTGTCCAATCTGGAAATGTTGCACTGTCGGCCACGGCTGCTGCTGTGGATGCTGGCATGGCTATATCGGGACAAAGCCCAGTCCTCAGGATAATTGTGGAAAACCTTTTCTACCCAGTTACTCTTGATGTCTTACAACAGGTACATTCTATGGGTTGTGGTTGTATAATATTTTGGTGATGAGGTGATAACGTTAAACAGTAATGTGGCTCTTACTAAATCCTAATGGCAACCCAAGTAAAGTAAACTTTATTAGTAAAGTGAACATAAATTATAAATGTAATAAATCCTTCAATAAATACTGTGTAATCCAAAAACAATACTTGACAGTCCAGTGCAAATATTAGAAGTAAATCTTGAATACAGTGCAAATGATGGATAATCGTGATTTCTTCAATAAAAAAGTGCAATTGCTCCAAAGCGGCAATACAGTGAATAAATGAACATGTCTAATCATAAAGTGCCTTGTGCAAGACAGCAGGAAAATACAATTCATCCAAATGCTTCCACCATCTGCTGTGTGCTAGTGGTATGCCCCAGCCTCTCGCCTTGGATGGAGACCCCTACAGGTCAAGTTAAGCCTCTATAAATTAAACTCCTGGTTCCATGGTGATTGAATCCTTCCCCCCCCCCCCCGGGATGCCCAGCCAAATGGACAATGGTTTATACATTTCTTTCCAAGCTCTTGTGTATACAGTGCCTTGTGAAAGTGTTCACCCCTTTGGCTTTTTACCTATTGTTAGTTTGTTTTCTTTAAATTATGTGATGGATTGGCACACAATGGTTTAAGTAAAATTAGAAAATGTATACATAAAACTTTTTCAGAAATAAACTGATAATTGGCATGTGCATCTGTATTTACCCCCCTTTGTTATAAAGCCCATAAAAAGCTCTGGTGCCAACAAAGTACCTTCAGTCCACATAATTAGTGAAATGTCCACCTGTGTGCAATCTTAAGTGTCACATGATCTGTCATTACATACGCACTTTTTTTTTTTTTTTTTTTTTTTTAAAGGCCCGAGAGGCTACAACACCTAAGCAAGGGGCACCACTAACCAAACACTGCTATGAAGACCAAAGAACTCTCAACTAGTAAGGGACAGTTTTTGAGTCTGGGTTAGGTTATAAAAAAATATCCAAATCTTAGATTTGATGGTGCCCCTAGGGATCAATAATCAAATGGAAAACATGGCACAACAGCAAACCTGCCAAGAGACAGCCGCACATTAATCGCAATCAGCACAGACATGAGGTAACCCTGCAGCAGTTGCAGAGATTGGAGTATCTGTACATAGGATGGCAATCTGCCATAAAACTCAACTATGGAGCGTATGGCCAAGTGGCCACAAAAACAAAATGGCACATTTTTGAATTTGTGAAAATGCACGTGGGAGACTCCCAAAATGTATGGAGGAAGGTGCTCTGGTCTAATACTAAAATGTACCTTTTTGGCCATCAAAGAAAACAGTCTGGCCCAAACAAATCGCATCACCCAGAGAACTGTCCCCACATGGTGGTGGCAGCATCATGCTGTGGGGATTTTTTTTTTTTTTCAGCAGTCAAGGCTGAAACTGGTCAGAGTTGAGGGAAAGATGGATGGTGCTAAATACAAGTATATTCTTGAGCAAAACCTGTACCACTATGATTTGAGGCTACTGTGGAGGTTGGCCTTGACCCCAAACACTCTGCTAAAGCAACACGTAAATGTGTCAGAATGGCCTAGTCAAAGCCCAGACCTCAATCCAATAGAATCTGGTCAAACTTAGATTGCTGTTCACAAGCTCAAACCATCCAACTTGAAGGAGCTGGAGCAGTTTTGCAAGGATTGGGCAAAAATCCCAGTGGAAAGATGTGGCAAGCTCATAGACTTGTCCAAAAGAGACTTGGAGCTGTGATAGCCGCAAAAGGTGGCGCTACAAAGTATTGTCTTTAGGGGTGTAAATGGTTATGCACATTGACTCCCCCCCCCCCCCCCCCCCCATTTGATTCACAATAAAAAAATTCTGAATTTGTGGGCATGTTCTGTAAATTGATTCGAATATTCAAACAGCATTTCTTGTGAAGGATTTATTACATTACTAATTCACTTTAGTAACTTGTGTTGCTACTATTGGGATTTAGTAAGCACAACATTGCTCTGTTAGCACTGTGGTAACAACTTTGTTGGCAGCTACTTTTATCTGGTTTGCACATTTAGTACTTGTATTTCAATTATCACCAATATATCAAGAAAATATGTTTTGTTAAAATGGACCTTATAATCCCAGTTGCTAAAGGTTTATAGTCTTTAAAGCAGGAGTCCACCGGGACTCCGCGTTTTTTTTTTTTTTTTTTTTTAAAAGCCAGCAGCTACAAATGCTGCAGCTGCTGACTTTTAAAATAGTGACACTTACCTGTCCAGCGCGCCCGCGATGTCGGCACCCGAAGCCGATCGCTAGGTCGTCTGTCGGGTCCTGCCGCCGCCATCTTGGGTATGGGAATCAGGAAATGGAGCCTTTCGGCTTCATTTCCCGGTTCCCTAATGCGCATGCGCGAATTGCGCTGCGCAGTAAGGACGCTCCCCGCTGCCTCTGGGAGCTGTGTGTTTCCCAGCAGGCAGCGGGGCACTTGCGGAAAGGGGCGTAAGTTACGCCCCTTTCCGCAGAGAGCTGTCCCGGAAGTGGGTGCAGTTACCTGGATTATCCAGGTAACTGCACCCCCTCCCCCCCTGAAAGGTGCCGATTGTGGCACCGGAGGGGGGGAGGGTTCCGATGAGCGGAAGGTCCACTTTAGGGTGGACCTCCGCTTTAACCACTTAAAGCAGAACTTCAGTCCTCCTTCTTCTTTTTTTTTTTTTTTTTTTTTTTTTTTTTTTTTTTTTTTCTCCCTCTTCAGTTTTCCCATTTATTAAATCCTCTGCCCTTGTTTTAACTTTGGAGAGATTGGAGTATCTGTACATGGGAACGGTCTAGCACACTATTCACCTGACAGAACAGGGATCTTTGTTTGCATTGGCAGATCCCTGCTCTGGCTCTGAGGAGCAATTGCAGGTTGTCATTGTGGCCGCTGGACCTGCACATTGGCTCCCCTGCTGAGCAGTGGGTGTGCCCACGGTAACTCATGCACAAAACTACTACGGATATGTCGTTTCTTGCAATAGGGCCACCCTGCTGCAGTATATATGGGGTCCTTAAGTGGTTAACTTGGTTAAGCTTGTGGTCAGAGGGTTACTTTAACACTTGGTGGTTTATTTTTTCTTTTCCATAGATTTTTTCCAAATTTGGGACAGTTCTGAAGATTATTACTTTTACAAAGAACAATCAGTTTCAGGCACTTCTTCAGTATTCTGATCCCATGTGTGCCCAACATGCCAAACTGGTGAGTGGTTTTATTCCCCCCCCCCCACCCCCCCCCCCCCCCCCCCTACACATTCTTATCATTTACTAGCAGAGATGTCTGACAGTAGATTCTTCCCTTTTTTATTTTTTTTTATTTTTTTTTAGGCTCTTGATGGACAGAATATATATAATGCTTGCTGTACACTGCGTATTGACTTCTCCAAGCTCACCAGCCTCAACGTAAAGTACAATAATGACAAAAGTCGGGATTACACCCGGCCAGACCTTCCTTCTGGTGATGGACAGCCCTCTTTGGATCAAACCATTGCGGCCTTTGGTGAGAATTGCAAAACAACTTGAAATGTGGAATGCTGGCTCTGCCCTATTTGTTACATGTAAACTCCTTATTATCCACACTAAGTATGCCCAAGTTTAGTTTGAAAAATCACTGCCCACTGAACTTATTTGAAGTGATGCATTTCTTCTGGTGTAAAGTGAGTTATAGCACTCAACTTGTGAGGGAGGCAAGCAGCCAGAGTTACTAAAGTAAGGTTGTTTTAAATGCTAATGGCTTTTTACCTTCATGCATAAAATTCATGATCTCCATCCCAGAGATCTCACTCCTCATTGGCTGAGATGCCGGGGCCATTGGCTCCTGCTGTCAGCTGGGTAGAAGGTCAGGGTTGAGTCGTGTTTGAGGGTTTTTTGTGGGGGGGGGGGGGGGGGGTTGCGGGTGTTTCCTTTTTACAAATGCTTTAAATGATGTGTGGCTGAATCAGCCTGTAACTGTTGAAGCTTAAAATCCTGTTACTAATCCTTCAGTGGCTTTTCCTCTTTCAGGAGCTCCAGGACTGATATCTGCAAATCCTTATGCAAGTGCTGGTTTTCCACCCGCTTTTGCAATCCAACAAGGTATGTTTCTCCCCCCCCCCCAAGACCTAAATTGGCTTTGGTTGCTGTATGGCATGGTTAGAATATTGCGGTTTGTGTTGGGGAGTCTGGACCTATGCTGACAGAATGAAGGGGAAATATTTTCTACATGGTCAGTGTGGGTAAAATTTGGTTTGGGAAATTGGAGCTTCCCTTTTCAATTCAGAATTTACAGATGTACACACCCAGCAGTGTATTTAATGGATTTTTTTTTTTTTCTTTTCTGCTAGGCATCCATGGACTTACACCTCTTACACTTCCGTCTGCTGCCAGTAGACTTGGCATCCCAGGGTTGGCAATGCCTGGAAACGCTGTTCTGCTTATCAGCAACCTTAACCCAGAGGTTAGTGGCATTCTGTGGCTAAAATAAAATGTCTGCCACTGAAATACTTGTAAACTTGAAACATTGAGCTAAAGTCAACAACTTTGACATCAAGTTTGGTTTAATACCATTTAAGTGGAATGAAACCTAAACAATATTGCAGCTTAACAATTCTTGGATGTGGTGGCTGCATTAGTTTTCTTTTTTGGTAGGCTTTTTCTTTTCTATCAGTAAGTGTAATTTATAAATCCTTTATCCACTTCTTGCCTGGCCTATAGCAAAATCACAGCTGGGAAGTGGTTGTTACTCCCTGACTGGGCATCCAGCAGGAATAAACCATGATTGCATGCAGCGACCAGCTGTGTGGTCAGTCTGATCATTGTAAAGAGCCTCTGATGGAGGCTCTTGGTCAGTTGATCACATGGTAAATCACAGCAAGTGCCTGTAATCGGCTTTCCTCAGTTGGCACTGATTAGCCGCTCTCCTTTCAGAGGGAGAGTGCACTGATAATCAGGACATATCGGCACAGCCACCATCAGATGTCCATCACAATGGCAATTCGGATTGGCACTGATTACCAATCGGTAACATCTCAGTGCCCAATTCTAAATTGGTGCCACCTTGTCAGTGCAGGAGAAAACCTATATCTATACATCTTTGAAAAATGTTGGTCTCTTAGTTTAGCAAATATAAAAGTGATTAAATGCCACCAAAAAGCTATTTGTTGGAAGAAAATGGTAGTGTCACCTTGCTGAAAGCTGTCAATAGTCCTGGGCAGCAGGGGGGAGTGCCCTGTATTGATGTGGTTAAAGACCCAGCTGTCCATCAAAAGTAGCATCTACATGGTTGAGACAAAACATCAGGGATGCTTGTGTCACGGTCAATCATTTATGTAACCCTTTCATTCAAAAGGGTAAATAAAATGCTTAACCTGGGGGTTGGTTTTAAATGGGCTTGTGTATCTAGAACTACCCTCTCCCCAGATTGACATTGCTGCTGTCCCAGGTTGGTTCAACTGCCTCTATCCAGAGTGGCGCCATCCTACATAAGGAGGTAGTTACTGAATTGATCGATAAAGAAATGCAGCCATCACATGTTAGGATTGGTCAGCTGCAGCGTTTTGGGGTTTTAATACCACTAACAATTAGTTGAAATCCAGTTGACTGCTTTTGAAATGTGCAAAATATGTTCTAATTTAGTTTTTAGCTTTACATTAAAATGTGTGCTATAAAACTTTATTTTTTTTTAAATCGAGGGATGGCCTTAACTTCCCTCTTAGGGACTGAACTAACAGTACTCTTCTTGCTAATTACTTAGTTGCAGAACTCTTGATACATGTGCAGACAATATCCCAGAATCTTTTTGTTTTTATTATAAAATTTGGTACAAATTGTGAGCCTGGATAATGCCATTGTACAGGTGTTCATTAACTAGAGTTTTTGGTTTCTTTTTTTAGTTGCAGGGCAGTGATCTCCAAACTACAGTCTGGGGGTCTGATGTGGCCATGTGCTTTTTTTTTTTTTTTTTTTTTTTTTTTTATCTGACCCTTAGAGCACCATTCCTTCCACTGATATGTCTCTTAAATGTCCATTCTGCCAACTGACATTGATGGGGCACTGTTCTTCCCCCGATGTGGTAATGTTTACTCCCACTGATACCAGGAAAATTTCCACTCCTGACTTCAGTCCAGCCCCCTAAAATCCGAAGGACCAA
This sequence comes from Lithobates pipiens, assembly GCF_037356315.1. Classification (NCBI taxonomy): domain Eukaryota; kingdom Metazoa; phylum Chordata; class Amphibia; order Anura; family Ranidae; genus Lithobates; species Lithobates pipiens. The sequence goes on from NW_027507718.1 coordinate 138,690,097, forward strand.
ACTGGTTCTTTGCTTGGAGACCCCTGTTGTAAGGCATACCTTATCAAAGGCTTATTTTGTGGTGGCATTATGCAAACTCAGCTTGCATAAGACTTGTGCTCTGGAGTATTCCAGTGTTGGTGTGTTGTGCGTCCTTTTTTTGAACAATGGCATTTAAATCTTAGACTGCTTGCAAAAGGCATCTCATTGACCACCTTAACTTGTGGATATTGTCTCATATGACCTTTTTGTTTCATTTCATTGTATTACTTTCCCATCAGATTAAAACTTAGTAGCTGTCTATAAACATTTTAATCTAGATTACTTATTCTTATGTACCTGTTTCTTTATATATTTACTGACCTGTTTTTGCTACTTTTTTTCTTTTCCTCCCATCCCCTTCTTTTTTTATTTTTATTTACCTTGATCCGGAATTTCTTTGCCAACTGACTGCACGGCATCTTCTGCTTCCTGTTGTGCTTTGTGAAACAAAACATACTCTCCCTTCCAAAAAATCCCAAACACCCTGCTGTCCGGATCCAACCTATCCTTCAAATATTAACCACCTTGAATATCATCCGTCAACTGCTCCTACCACTCCTCCGGTGACACATTCCTCGTGGACCATTTCTGCAAGCTGTGCTCTCCCCTCGGCTCCTTTTCTCTACCCCTGTCCCTTCGCTGCCTTGCTCTGCTGTTCTCTAAAGAGAGTCACACCCCAATGCCTCTTTATTCTTTTCGGTATGTTTCGCACTTTATTACTATTCAATTTTTTTCTTTTTTTTTTTTTAATGGGGTGGGGTCTGCATGCATTTTCTTGATGTGTTGGGTGGGTGAATGAGGTGCAGTTGTACATTTTTTTTTTTTTTTTTTTCTCCCTCCCACAGTATGGTGAGATCTTTGTGTGGTGTAGCGGCTGCAAACCTCTAAAGCCTTTATGTAGAATTGCACTTTAATGTTTTTTGAAGCAGTGGCATGCAGAGTTGGGTGATGGCTTATCAAATCTTCCTACTAATGTGCTGTGGGTGGGGAAATTCTGTAAACTTTAAGATTGTGACTTATGTTATAAGATTGAACAGGCAGTGTTTTATAAGGGAGAAGTCAGACGAGCATTTCCTGATGGCTTTTTTATTTTTTCTCCCAATACTGCATTGATTTTTGCATTAGCTGAATATAAAGGTAACTAGGAAGCCCCCTCACTGTTATTGTCTCCCTCAATAATAGACGTACAACATGGGGAAACTCTAGTCTGGCAGTGCCACTAACATTTTGGACTGCTCATTTTGGTTTTTGCTAACGTTCTAACTTGGCATGCCATTAGCGATACAACTTGAGTTTGTGCTCTTGACAAATGTGCACTTAAGTTTTATGCATGGGTATTTTACCTTTTAAAATTTTTTATATTTTTTTCCCAAGGTGTGTATGGCGATGTACACAGAGTAAAAATTCTCTTTAACAAGAAAGAGAATGCACTTGTTCAGATGGCTGATGGGAACCAAGCTCAACTAGGTAAGATGTACTGTCCTCTGATGGAAATGTGTGTATTACAATGCAAAGAGTGGTTTATTTTGTTTGTAATTAAGCACCTGAGATTTGTCCACATTCTCATGGCTAACCCTAACCACTGCGGTGCAGTGCCAGTAAGCAAGTTAAATTGTTCATTAATGGTATTAAACCTGAAATGTTACAAATGTGTTAAAGGCCATTTCATCTCTGGTATTGGTGTTTACTGTTGCTTGCATATGGATCAAACTGATTAATTAACGGCGTGCTACAAATGATTAACCTGCATACGCTGATCTTTCTGTGCTTTAATCTTAAAACTGCATAGTAATTTAAAAGTAAAAATGGTCATGTATCCTTGTAAATTCTTAGATTTGCTTTACATTTATTTTTATTATAGCTATGAGCCATTTAAATGGACAAAGACTTCATGGGAAACCACTTCGCATCACTATGTCGAAGCACCAAACAGTTCAGTTGCCTAGAGAGGGGCAGGAAGACCAGGGATTAACAAAAGATTTCACAAACTCTCCTCTCCACCGCTTTAAGAAGCCAGGCTCCAAGAACTTTCAAAACATCTTTCCGCCATCTGCCACACTCCACCTCTCTAATATACCGTAAGCTTGTTTATTGGTTCAATATTTGCACTAGATTTGCAGCTGCCAGTTAGACCCTATCACATTTGTGTGGCATGCTTACCTGTGCCCCCTCGTATGAAAAGATCAGGAAGCAACACTTTACTGATCTCTTCTGTGCAGGTTCCTGTAGAAGGGTGATGACTTAATTACTTTTCAAATATAATGGTTAAGGAATCTTTATAGTACGAATGGGACCCCTTGTGCATTATAGAATACTTCCCTGCCTGATTTGCCTCAACTATAGTGAATGAATAGAAAACTGTCATCTGATACTTCCATTTGAGTAAATGTGGGAAGTGCTCCACCTGGCATGTCGGCTTGTCATTTTTCAGCTTGTGTAGTGTACCATTGGTTTGGGGTTCCTGGAAACCTTTAGCACTTGACTATTAATGGTGAAAATGTTAACTCTGTGGCAGGACTGATCTTGGGTTTGGTTTGTTTGAGTTTTTATTTTTTTGTATGAAAAGGCCAGCTTCGTAGTGTGAAACCTGCAAAAATAACTTGGGTGTTAATGTAGATTCTTTCTTTGATCCCAGCAAGTGTATTTGAAGAAATCCTAACTAGTGCGACAGAATGCTGGTGCTATTCTGCACAAGGAGCCTAGACTATGACCAAATGCATAAAGTCCCCAAACATGAGAAATTTGAAAGTTTTTAGTAACTTATTTTCATGGTAACTTCAGAATGTTCTTTTGAGTAATTAAAATGTTTACTTTTGAAGGCCTGCTGTAAGTGAAGAGGATATAAAGCAGCTTTTCTCACAGAATGGATGCACAGTGAAAGGCTTCAAGTTCTTCCAGTAAGTGTGATTTATTTTTTTTTTTACACATGTGCAGAAAATCTTTTACTTGGGGCATTGTTTAATGATTTATTTTTTCCCTTCCTTTAGGAAAGATCGGAAAATGGCTCTTATTCAAATGGGGTCTGTTGAAGAGGCTATAGAATCTCTCATTGAACTTCACAACCATGATATGGGAGAGAGCCATCACCTGAGAGTTTCCTTCTCGAAGTCCACCATCTGATTTGGGGAGTGAAGAAAGTAAAGGACTACCAGCCTTTGTTATGTCTCTCAAGGGCTCACTTCCATCATTCCAGATATAAGCCACTTTACTTGCAGCGCTCAAGTGTCCTTGCATCCCAGATTTTTAACTTTTTTTTATATATATTTTCTTCAAGGCTTTCATTGTTAGTGATCTATATATTGAGGGTGTTCATTTGTGTGTATTTTTCACAGTACCCTTAAATGAATTGAGTTTTGAGCAGTTTTTTTTTTTTTTTTTTTTTTTTTTTTTTTTTTAGGACCAAATTTTGACACAGGCCCTAGCTTTTTTTTTTTACCTGGATTTGAAGGGCCAGCTGTAAATCTAGTTGAATGACTAGATTTGTGTAATGACTGCAGTATGTTTTGCACATGTGACCAATGGGAACAGTTCCTATCAGCTGAACACTCTGCATATGTTTTTGTGGTCCAACCTTGAGTCACAATGTGCTGACCAGCTATTGCTCTGTGCCTTACAATCTGAACTTTCTGATGTTCGCCCGCTGTCAGGTTCTTGGATGTTTTATCCAAAGCTGTTCAAGTATTGTCGGGACTGTAAACCACAGCAATCCCTTTATCTGTACTAATTTACTGACCAAATTTTTCTGGGACCATGGCACCTTAACATTAGCTAATTCCTTGTATACTTTTTCTTTTGAGCCTGATCAAGATCAGGCTTTAGAAGTAGCAAGAAAGATACTTGCTTTATCCTTGTTTAATTACACAGTTGTGGAAATTTTGATTTCAGTGTATTCATTTACCCCCACATGCCTTAATGTTCACAAGTAAAAGCAATGCTGTTCATGCTTCAATCAAGGACCAAATGAAACTTGCATGTTCCTGCATTCAGTCTTAATACTTTTCTGGCCTCCTGTTATGCCTTATTTGACGATTTATCTGCATTAAACAAAACTTGCAGTTTGTAGCACTTAACCTTTGGTGTGTCAAAGCCTAACTGATGCACAGAGGGTTACCAGTAAAAGCTATAACTTTTTTTAAGGTTTGGCTTTCCATTAGCTACAGACCTTGAATTGGCACAACCTTAGCACAGTTTAGCTGCAAGTTTTCTACAGTGCCTCTGATTCACTGGGATGGAAATTGTTAGCTGTGAGGTCTCCAAACTGACTTTTGAATCCTTTGAGAACTCTCTAATGTGGTCATTGGCTCTGAAACTTGTGACAATCGCATCAAAACCAATATTTAGTTTATTTGGAATTTCTGAATTCAGCACACTCTGCCTATGAGTTGTAAGGCTGAAATTCCTTGTACTGTCTTTTTTTAGTGCCTTCATTGTTGTCCCTCAGGTGCCTGGTTTTATATTGCTTTACTATTCAAGCACTGCATATTTAATGTCTGTCCTTTTTAGTCTAACATCTGTTCCTGTGCCTTATCACTTGGCATTACAGAACATTTGCAGTTGCTATGGGCAATGTGATTGTATGATAAAGCAAAATTTGAAAGGGTCATAACTCCAGCTTGGGTTGTAAAAGGCTCATCAAAAATGGGTCTTTGACAAATTGAAGGCTGAACAGCCTTAAATTTAAAATGGCCAGAATGAGCTTTAAGATCAATGGATGTGTAATTGTAGGCAATTGTTTGGAAAAATCATGTTTTGCTGCTGGTGTCCTACATGGAAATCTATTTGCATTACTACAGGTCCACAACCAGTTAAGCGATACAATGTAGGCTGAAGCTGCATTCGTTGTAATAACCTAGCAAGGATTCTGAAACCTCCCAGTATATATGGCTCATTTTCACCCTGTGTATACATTTAATGTACATATCTAGCTTTTTCAATATCTACTCAAGTGCAAATCTGTAATACAATGTTCCTTTTTTATTTAGTGGTAAATTGTATATTTTGATAATGTTTCAGACAGATTTCAGTATTGCAGGGTGCTGAGATGACCAGTTATGAAAGACCCATTACTTCTAATCAAATGTTTGTATGAAAGGCAAATTAAAAACTATTTTATAAGAAACCTTTATACTTTTCAGTAGGTGTTCAATTCAGTTGTAGTTATCTGTTATGGGCTCATAATAAACACCTTTTATTCTTAACTCCTGTTATTTCCTATCTTTTGTGACTTCTTCTTCAATTCATGCTTTTGTGTACCTTTTTTACATCTTTATGGTGAGCACTCTTCTGTCAACTAGCGCATATATATACTCTGGTCCTTTCTCCTCCATAGTTGATGTTTGCTAAGCCAATTTGACTTTTCTACTGGCTTAAGAATAACTTGTCTGGCAGTGTCCTAAAAGCTGCCAGCTCTTAAACAGAAGCAGTGTTTTTACCATCCTTTTGGGGGGAAAAGTCTGAACCTAATTTCCCTTTTTGATGTAGAGCAGATGTCTGGAGGTGTTCAGTAGTTGGTGCCGAGTGCCATCTGTGGCTTTGGGTGCTTGCTTGGCATCTGGCACACCATGCATTAGAATCTTTATTTCCTGTTTATGCCATAATCCTTGGTACCATATGTTGGAATAACATTTTCCAGTAGGATTTAATGGAAGCTTGGCAGTGAAGGGTATTAAAAAGCTGTATAATTTTTGATGTACACAGGTCCCTCTTCTCTGTTCTGGGATCTCCCTATTGCTGCAAAGCTGAGGCTAGCTGTGAGTCTCCCTGCAGATTTCTAATTTTGGTAGGGTTCAGTCACTTGAAGGTAACTGCACATTACCCATGGTTAAAGACCTTGTGTCCTGTAATCTATCATTGACCCAATACAGCCTCTTTGGTGTTGTGTGTCCAGCTACATTGAAGTGACCTTCAAATATTTTTTGTCAGAGTGCAGACCTTTAACTTGGTGGGCACTGTTAACCAGGAGGCGGCTGCTGTCATACTGCAGCAGGCTGGCTCTCCTGCGTGAGTAGATGGGGTGTACCTGCAGTGATCGGATTGGCTTCAGAACTGATCAGTCTCAAAGTCAATTTTTTTTTTCTTTTTCTGGCAAACGAGACTAATGCAAACACAGGCAGAGGAAGTGATGTCGCCTCCCCTCATGGAATCCGTTTCAGTTCCTGAGAGGAAAGGACGTCCAAATGTTAGTTGCACCAGTGCTACATGGACATGAGACACTTGTTGCCCTGCCCACTGTTAACCCTGTCACTCCCTGTCAAAGTTTTCAGATTTCTCAATGTACTGGTCACTTGTGACACTAATCGGCAATTGGTATCCCCCATTAACCTCCTAATAAAAGGTTAACCCTTTCACCCTGTTATCACTAATATAGTGTAGATCTGTATTCACTAGTTTCACTGTGCCTTTTAGTGATGGTGTACCCATATATTACTGAGGTTTTACCCCCTTGATCGTCCCCGGCTAACACTTTCACACCGTCACTGGTGATCACTGTATTAGTGTCACAGGTCACACTGGTTAGGTTTTTTTTTTATAGCATTAGGACACCTGCCTAACAAGTTTAACCCCCATGATCGCCCAGTTTTAGCATCAGGGTCTGCTTCAATTCCAGGCAGTCAGATTAGTGTCAGTAGCGCTAATAACCATGCATACACATCCCTTACTAGTTTGAACAGCTGGTTGAATCTTTGATTAGATCTATACTAGTGTTGCCAAAAAATGCAGTGCTGGCAGAATCTGCCAAAACACCTGCATTTAGCCTGTCCACTCAAGTGAAGTATCAATCAGTTGCTTGCAAAAAACTGCAGCATTCAGTCACGCCTGATCCCTGTAAACTAACTTTTTGGCAGCAATTTAAGCAGGCTCTGACAATTGGACCCCCCCCCCCCCCCGTGAGTCACTAGTTGTAGATTTTAACTTTTAAATGACAAAATGTCCAGAGGTACACTAGTAAAGCAGCCTACATGTTACTGAGCATGATAGATGAGAGCGAAGCCACAACTGTCTGATTCAGGCTCTGTATATGAACCAGAGAGCAACGGCACCCTGGGAGCCACTACTGTCGTCCGACCTAAGGTCAGGCATCCCAACCCTGTTCTGTTGCTGAGCTGCAACAACTGTGCTGCTCTTGTATGCAGAAGAGAGCCAGTACCACACATCCTTGTGAACTGGCAAGCACCAGTGGCCTAGTATACACAAACCAGCACTGCAGTAACACTTGGTGAGGTGGCAAGTCCCATAAATGCAGTTCAAGCTGCTGCAGATGTTAAGCACATAGTGTCCTGCAGCCACCAAGAAGATAGATGGCCAGTTAAGCCCATAGTGCCCTTCCTGCTGAATTTGCAAATCCTAATCGGGAGACCACCACTTATGCAGTACCTGTAACCCCCCCAATTTTTTTCTTCCTATTTTTCCGGTTGATCAATGACTCTATTGTGGACCAAAGCGATTTGTATGCTAGTCAATTAATCTCCGCTAATCCCCAGTTGGCCCTTACCAGAGATTGGAAACCCAAGACCTTTTGTGGGCCTATCCTTCGTGGTCATTACTAAAAAGCGAGTTGTGGTCATATTGGTCCACTGACCCAAGTGGTATGCCTGTGTTCTCTGCTTCATGACCATGGCGAGGTACGAGTGGATCTTGTGGTTTATGCGCTTCAGCAACAATTAATTGTCATCCTTGGTGACCCTGGATTTTATCGGCCCCTAGTAAATCATTTCAGCCAACAGTTTGGAGCCTTGTTAATTCTCGGTCACGTTGGCTGCATTAAGTCCCCGATTACATTTTATAGCTGCTTGTCGACAGTATCTCCCCAGCAAGTGTGCCAGATATGGGGTCAAGTTGTATAAGCTTTGTGACAGGACAACGGCCTATAATTTTATTAGGGGAAAGATGGTCATATGGAGCCCCCCCCCTCCCCCCACCTGTCCAGACTACATGGGGAATGCTGGCAAGATTGTTTTGGGACTTTGTCCACCTAGTACCCCTTTCCAAATAAGGGTGACACCATTACACAGCATGCCACTTTAGTCACCTTTTTGAATTTGGAATTGGTGCATGTGGCACCATGCGATATAACTGCTGGGGCTTCCCCCCCATGGCTTGTAGCTTGCTGACCTTGGACAGGGAGGGACTGCTTAAAATGTAGTAATTTGCTTGCAGTGAAGGGATAAGCAATGTTTTTGTTCTGTCCTCCAAACAGCTACAGCAGTTGGAATTCCAATGCCAACTGGTGTTGTAAAGGCCTTCTATGTCCACAAATACACCAGCCAGTTCATGGTCTTGTCCTTGGAGCCACCCAGCTGGGCTCTGCTGAATGCTTATGTCCTATGCAATGTGTCAGAACTAATTGGATCCTTCCTAAAATTCCAAGAAGATGGTCACACAGGCCTTCTGTTTCCAGACTGTGCCCCAACTTCCCAATGCAAATGCAGTGAGCTGGTTGCATGAGAAGCATTTTTGTATGTCCTCCCCAGTATCCCCTACCCAATGAACACCCCAAAGATGTGTCTGAAACACGGATATGGGTGACACCTGCTTTTTGTCTCCTGTCCAGGCCATCTTGATCTCTGCATCAGTGAATGTTTCACTACCACACTAGTGGAGTATTAGCATATGGTACAGCACTGCAGTCCTAGGGCACACTTTCACATGGTCTCAAACTTTTATTTTTTTATTTTCAAGAGACCTGCAACCTTTGCAGTTGGTTACAGAAAGTGTAAATTTTATATATACCAAAACTACTTGTCATTGTCTTGTTCTGTTTTACTGTATTTTATGCTTAACTGCAATGTTTTGTTAGAACGGATATGCAGGAGCTGCCCCCTCAGTCTGTTACTCCAATTTCTGCCTTAAGTCCAAGTAGAATGCTACTCTTAAGTACATAATAAAATATACAAAGTATACCAATTGATACATAAATCTGGATAATCCAGACTGACCTCAGCTCGACTTTGGCAGTACCTGAAGTTTTATAGCATATTACCCATGTTTCAGAAATTTATCAGTATGCATTTTCCTTCATCAGGGAGGGTTTACATTTGGGATGTTGGGTATAGTTACATAGTTTTTTTGCACTTATAGTACAGAAGAACAGGTAATTTTACATACTAAGCTGTTTCATGTTAGGCTTAAAAGGTACTTGCATAAAGGATTTGCTAAGAGCATGAGAAAATTACTGGGGGCCCTCCCCCATATTGACAGTCTGCATGGAACCCCAGACTAGCCACTGATTCACATGAAACACCCCAATGGCTGTACCAGCGAAATGGTTATGTCTAAAAGTCCAGAGAAAAAAAACTGAATTAATGTATTAAGATTAGTACGCAGACATGGCCAGTGTGACAATGAAACGGCATATATTGCCCAGAGTTGCCTGTGGTCAAAAGTGCATTAACTTTTCGCTATGCTTCTGAAAGTGCAGACCTCACAGCGGCCATGCTCGAACCAAGATGTGCCAGCTGTGTGATCACTAGAAGGCCCCTTTCACACTGAGGCGGTTTTCAGGCGCTACAGCACTAAAAATGGCACCTGTGTAGCGCCTGGGGAAAAAAAAATAGTGGCGCTTTATTGCCGACGGCTGCACCGCCCCAGTGTGAAAGGGGCCTAAATGAGGGAGCCAATCCTTTGCAGGGGATGATGCTGGATATCTGGACTCATTTGCTGCATAGAAAATGGTTGAGGCCAGATTCAGTGTGGTTCTGCCTTGAGGCGTATGGCATGACCCATGACCCCCCGCGTGTCCCCAGTGGGACAAAATCCCCACCAGTGTTGGAGACAGTGGGGATAGGTAGGCGCTCCTCCCCCCCCCCCCCCCCCCCCCAGCACATATGGCCTGGTGTGGAGGCAGGGAAAACCCTGCCATCCATTGGCCATGTGCAGGTGAAGCCTACCTGCCAGGTGCTATGAAAGCAAGGCAGTCCAGGGAGCACACAATGCACCACCCTGTGGACCAGAAGGACAATGACAGCCAGCAAGGAAAATCATAATGACCAAAAACAAACAGGAAAAGCATAACAAGTGAATACCATGTAGACATGATTTACAATATGATAAACAATCCATATTACATACATGTAGTTATAAAGATGATCATGCACTCCAAAAGCTGTACTATGAGAGATGCATCACAATATGCAAAGATTATGGTGTCGCTGATTATACTATCCCCATGATATCATTAAGGCACTCAAATAGCTAATAGATTTATGTAGTAGCCAGTATAAAGAATATAGTGCAAAGCTGAGAAATTAAGATGTCGCTGAACGTGGTGTATCCAAAACTTTAAAAAAGGAGCTATAAATGTAATTCACAGCCCCCTGAGACAGCCTGGAAGAAGAGATATAACGTTGAATGCCTCCTTTAGGCCAGGTGGTAAATTGGCCTGTAAACTAAATATCCACCTCAACTCACATTGTAGGAGAAGTTTATAAAAATTTCCACCTCTGGAGTTTGAAATGTATGCGATCAAGTGCCAGAAAGTATACCTTAGGGGTGGATTCTGGGTGAACCAATGCCATATGATGACCAATGAGTACATCAGGGTCTTGTTTGCGTATAATGAATAAATGTTAGACTATAAATTAAATTAATTTTGGAAATAAATATTTCTGCCATGGTAGCACCCACATTCAGGGAAGTAGGTACACTACGCCGGGAGTCCTATAATTTACATTTTTGGGGCGGTAATTATGGTACGGCCCTCCTGTAGGTGACAACACAACTAGAATCATTACTAGCGCGACAGCACAAACAGAATAGGCATATTTTGAACAAGCACCTTCTAACCATGGGCTCTCTGCTTGCCCTGTTAGTTTCTGACTTGCTGGCTGTTGCCTACAGGAGGACCCCCTCTGTGGGTGACAAGTTGGTAGCAAGCGAATACAAATCTACTAAAGGTGATGTATGTAAAACTGGGAACTTTTTGCACACTATGTGGCTACTGCCAATATATGGATGTAAATTGTAGTACTCTGGTACTGTGGGTGCTACAATGTAGATACACTGTGCCGGGAGTCCTACAATTTACATAATGTATTGGGTGGAAATTACATCCATTGGTTAAATTAACGTGTCTATCTATATATTTGCAGTAGTCACATCCACCACATGCTAAAGTTCCCAGAGTTTTACATGTATCTTTTTTTTTTTTTTTTTTTTTTTTTTTTTTTTTTTGGGGTTTTAGATTTGTATTCGCTTGCTACCAACTGGTCACCCACAGAAGTGGAGCTCCTCCTGTAGGTGACAGCCGGCAAGTTAGAAACACAGGGCAAGCAGAGAGTCCATGGTTAGAAGGTGGCAGTACTTGTTCAAAATACACCTGATCTGTTTTTGATCTGTTGTGTCGTGTAAGTATTTCTAGTTGTGTTGTCACCTACAGGAGGGCTGTAATTTCTGCCCTAAATATTATGTAAATTGTAGGCCTCCCGACATGGTGTACCTCTACTTAACTGTGAATGTGGGTGCTACTATGGTGGAAAGACGAATGCATTTTTGGAAACTAATATACCAACATTTTTATTATACGCAAACAAGACCCTGATGTACCCATTGGTTGCCATATGGCTCCGGTTCATCCAGAATCCATCCCGATGATATCCTTTCTGGCACTTGATTGCATACATTTCAACTCCAGAGGTGGTGATTGTTATAAACTTCTCCAATGTGAGTTGAGATGGATATTTAATTTACAGGCCACTTCACCACCTGGCCTAAATGAGGCATTGAACTTTAAATCTTCTTCCAGACTTTGTCTCAGGGGGGTGTGACTTAAGCTGTCACTGAACATAGTGTATCAAAGACTTTGAAAAGGGGGCTATACATTAATATCTCCGCTCTGCGCTATATTCTTTATATCAAGACACTCGCATAGCTATATCTATGGGACCTTTCTGATATTGTGGGGATATTATCCGTGACGCCACAATCTTTGCGCATAGTGTGATGCATCTCTCATAATCATGCAGTCGAAAAGCTGTACTACATTTTTATATCTGTTTATAATATGGATTGGTTATCCTATTGTAAATGTCTACACTGTATTCATTTGTTATGCTTTTCCTGGTGTGATTGTGTGGTGGTTTTGCATTCTGATTTTCCTATATTGTAAATATATTTCTGTCATTTGTCCTTTTTGGTCCACTGGGTGGCACATTGGGCTGCCTTGCTTTCACCCCACCTGGCGGGTAGGCTCCACCTGTGCATGGCCAATGAATGATGGGTTTCCCTGCCTCCACAGCAGGCCATATGTGTGGGGAGGCGCTCCTACCTGTCTCTGCTGTGACTTTGACACAGCTGGAGATTTTATTTTTTTTGCCGGCGAGTGACTTCATCACGCCCAGAGGGGCAGGGCTATGCCACGTACCTCGATGTCAGAACCACTCTGAATCCAGTCTCAGCTGTTCTTTATGCATCAAATGAGGCCGAACACCCAGCACCATCCCCTGTGAGGATTGGCTCACGCATTGGGCTGCTCCTCATTTTTATAGTGCTCACACAGCTGGCATGTCTCGATTTGAGCATGGCTGCTGTGATGTCTGCACTTTCACCAGCATAGTGAAAGGTAATGTACATTTGAACATGGGCAACTGGGCAATATATGCCCCCGTTTTGCTGTCACAGCAGACTGGCTGTGTCTATGTATACAATATTAATACTTTTTTAATTTCTTTTGTTTTGGCCTTTTAGACAGTCTATTGCTGGTGCAACCATCAGGGTGTTTCTTGTGGATGTAAATTAGTGGCTACTCCGGGTTTGCATACCTGTTCACCTATGCCAGTGGTGGCAAACCTTTTCACCCCAGCTGTTTTGAAACTTCATTGCTTTCGTTCATTGATGGACCCTTACCTGGGGGCTGCACTGGCTGTCTGTGTCTCTGCTGGTGTCTGGGATCTGCATGTGCTACCGCCTCCATTTTCTGTGTGGTCTGTGTACAGCATGGTCGTTTGCCATTTTTCCTTGTGTGTGTGTGTGTGTGTGTGTGTGTGTGTTTGTTTTGTTTTTTATATATATATATATATATATATATATATATATATATATATATATATATATATATATATATATATATATATATATATATATATATATATATATATATATATATATATATATGCCCGGCGGCCATTTTCTTGTAGAATCGGTGCAATTTTTCTCCCCAGCGCTGGTTCCTGTGCCTCAGAACAGTGCGGATTTTATTCCTGGACACTTGTGAGCTGACGGCAGGGCACAGCACTCGGTCAGGGTGGTGGGGCCCCTCAGTCTGTTAGCAGCTAGGAGGTTGGGATTGAGCACTTTGTCTTAAGTCCTCAAGGGTGGGTCAGCATGGCTTCAGAAGATGGTGTTTCTTCCCCAGATCTCCCTGCAGTTGCAACTGGCTTGCCTGCAAATCATGCAGTGCCTTTGGACGCTTTGTTGTGCGTTCCTTGAAACGTTCATTGCCAGGGTGGAGTCGGTGTGCGGGCGCAAGAGGGGTAAAAAAATCCCCTGTCCTCCAAGCACAGCTGATTCATACTCTGGCCCTGCGGTGACTGGCGGCCCCTGTTCTGGTGTGTCAGAGGATGCTGACTAGGACCGTTTGGACAGTGAGGATGATTCAGATAAACATAGTCGCCCAAATGTAAACCCTCCCTGATGAAGGAAAATGCATACCAATACATTTCCGAAACACGTTGGGTTACATGCTATGAATCTTCCTGGACTGACCTTGGCTTAGATTAGCCACCTTGGGAGATAGCTCGCTCTCTCTCTCTCTGTGTAATGTGTGTGTGTGTGATATATAATTATAAATATATATATATATATATATATGTGTGTGTGTGTGTGTGTGTGTGTGTGTGTGTTCATTGGTATAATTTTTATATTTTAATGTTTGTTCACAAATTTTATTATATTGTGTACTCATAGGCAACAAAGTGCCACTTTTATTTACTTACTGTTACTCCCATTTCTGCCTCAAGTCCAAGGGGGTGTTTCTTGCTGCACTTGTTGCATATTTCTTCTCTGTTCAGGCTGTTGGCGGTTCCACACATTCAATTCTCATTAATTGGTTTTTCTAATGTGGTGTTACTACGTTTTTTTTTTATCGTGTTTTTTGCTTTGCAGGTATGTAATTGTTTTATACTTTACTGTTTTTGTTAACCATTATTGTCTTTGCAGGTATGCCATTCAGCTGCAGCACTGATTTATCTATCTTGAAAACAGTGTTTGCTCTCATCATGTCGAAATCGGCGACACCAGTGCTGTAGGAGGTGATTAGTGCATGTATGACCATCATTAGAAGTGTGTGGATGCAGGCTTCTATTCTAATGGTAGGCATACCTATTGATCAATCCTTCTCCCTCCTTTTATTCAACAAAAAAAAAGTTTTAAAATAAAATATATGGCCAACAAGGACCAGCAATGTACGTATGTTGATGGACTTTGAGTGGTTATACCAAAATTCTACCTGCAGGCTTAGGTATAATCTTGGTTTTGTTCCTTTCAGTCAGTGGTTTGCTTTCATGTTAAGGCAATCCTAGCGGCTAATTGGCTGCTAGACTGCTTTTACAAGCAGTGGGAAGGAATGTTCCCCCACCCCGGGTCTTCCATGGATCTCTCAGGCTCTCCTTTCCCACCAAGGAACCTGAGAATGTAGCCGGTGGTTCTGCCAGCTGACCATAGAGCTAATCATAGACTAGAAAGGCTCCAATCATCTCTATGGCCCAAGTAACCAGAAGCTACGAGCATTTCATGACTTTGCTGAATCTAAACGGTGCCCTTGGGAAGTTTAAAAAGCATCTTATCGCACTGATCTTGGTGTGGTCAGATGCTTTGCGGGCAGAGGAGACTTTTTTTTTTTTTTAAAAGATTACCCGTCGCTACTAGGGGTGCACTGAAATGGGGGTTTTTTGGTGCCGATACCGGAAATGAAAAATACACTAGGCCAAAAACCGATACCAAAAATGCCCTTTGTTCATTGATGGACATCGCTCCAGTAATCTTGACTGTAGGGTTATTACGCCACCTTCAGGAGAGGACTAGGCAGAACATGTAATGCATGTGAAAACAGAACTTAAAAGTTCCGCGCACAGAGGGCAGTCACTCTGGTAATAACCCCTCAGCCTGCTTCCTACAGCTTCCCCCCCCCCCCCTTCTGCCTAGTGAAGAACCTAGGCTCCCTGGGATTTTTTTTCCTGAATGTTTGCCTTTTGCGCAAGATTTTAAGATCCTGTGATCTGCCACCAACGGTTGGCTGACAGGCTGGATAATCTAGATCCTTTTAGTCTCCCCAGCCTGGCCATCGAGTACGCAGACTCTAGCTACGCGCTGGGTCAGCCACAACATGCTCATCAGGCTCCAGGGGCGGCCGGTGAGCACAGCTCTGGGGAACACAAGACCGGACTACAGATGTCCTTGTCGGTGTGCCGTGGCCAGCAGCCATCCCGTACTGCTCAGGAGTGGGTCTGTGATGTGCTGTCCCCAGCTCGTCCGGATGGTAAGTATGGCTGTTCCTGCCTCAGCAGGATTGAGCAGCTGGGGCATTCCCTGGGAGGACGATTCGGGGGTCTATTGCCCGTGGAGGATGCGGTATGTACCTGTAGCCTGGGGGGTGCTCACCTTAGATTGGGAGGCTGCGCTGGGTGTCTGTGTCCTTGAAGGTCTGCATGTGCTGATTGTCATAGCGCTGTTCTGCCACCATTATCTCTGTCCTTTTTACTGTGTACAGTTGTCTGTCTGCCATTTTTGGTGTACCTCAGTGGAAAGCATGGTTGCGGGCCATTTTTCTGTGATTATCTCCCTTTATATAGGGCAGCCATTTTGTGGTAGTCCAGCGCTGGTTTTTATCCTCCGCGCTGGTCCCTGCTGCTCAGATCGGTGCCTTTTTTTTTTTTTTTTTTTAATGGCTCAGGACATCTGGGAGCTGATTCTGGACGCAAACACCGGTAACTGAATGACGAAGCACTCGGGGTAGTGAGTCCTGCAGTGGGGGGCCCCCTCAGTCTGCAGCAGCTAGGAGGGTGGGATTGTGCACCTGTCCTAAGTCCCCAAGGGTGGCAGACAGGGAGGGTCAGCATGGCTTCAGGAACTGGTGTTTCTTCCGCCAGAACTCCCTGGAATTGCAACTGGCTCATCTTCAAATAGTGCAATGGCTTTTGGCCACTTTGTCGGTCCTTGAAACGGTTGTCAGGGTGGAGGCGGGCGCAAAGGTGGTAAAAAGCGGCCCCTGTCCCCCCCCCCCCCGGTCCTCTAGGGAGAGCTCAGACTAAGGCCCTGCTGAGACTGGCAGCCCTGTTCTGTTTCAGATGATGCTGACCAGGGCCGATCAGACAGTGAGAATGAGTCCCCGTCTGGGTCCACGCAAGACAAAGCACTAGTTGGAGCACTTATCACAGCTGTGCGTGATGCCCTGAAAATTCAGCATACAGTAGGTTCCTCTGCTGCAGTGGCGGTTCCCTTTGGGTCCGATAAGCCAGCCCGTACACCTAAGGTGTTTCTGTATCTGACTTATAAAAATAAGTTCATATATAAGGAATAGGAAAGCCCGCAACGGACCTTCTCGGTCACTAAAAGAATGGCGGTGTGCTACCCCCTTTTGAGGAGAGCCTTCTTAAAAAAAAAAAAAAACTGGTCGGCTCCTCTGGTTGAGGGAACCCCCCCCCCCCCCCCCCAGTATCCAGGTTAAACAAAGTAACCACGATCCTGGTAGAGGGGACTCTTGCATTTAAGGACCCTACCAACAGGAAGGTTGAGGCGGTGGCCCGTTCCTTGTTTTACAGTTGTGGGGTCAGTAATACGACCAGTACTGGCCAAAGGACTTGTCGCAGACACTTACTGACTGGGCAAAACTTTTGCTACTCCTGTCTGCATGGAACTAGCAGACCAGTTGGTGCACCGCCTTAAGTATGTTTGTGACACAGCCCTGGATATGCTTCCGCTGCTCTCCAGGTCAGCAGTGGTGCTGCAGTGCTTTTTTTTTTTTTTTTTGATGGAGCGACCCTTCCTTGGTGAGCGGTTCTTTGGAGCCTCAATGCATGCCATTAAGAATGTCACAGGTGGTAAGAGTACCTTGCTCCCACAGGCCAGGAAGACTAAGGAGCCATGCTGCAGGCAAGGGCCCTAATCTTCCACTCAAAAGAGGCTTTTTTTTGTCCGTCCGGGACTTCGGCTAAATGCTCCCAGTCTGATAGGACGACATCTGACGGACAAAAGCGTCCCTGGAACCGCAAGCCTGCGAGCAAAAGTGCTACCACATGAAGGTTTGCCCCTGCCTGTCTCTCGCCTTTGGGAGTTTGCAGCCCGGTGGGCCTCTCGGCTGTCTGGCCAATGAGTCTACGAACTGATTTCCTTTGGCTACAAGATAGAGGTTTTTCCTCTTGGCCACCAAACAAATTCTTCCCTTCCAGCATACCCTTACTCCCGGCTCGCTGGGGGGCCCTATTGGGGGCAGTAAGGGACCTGCAAAGCCGCAGGGTGATAGTGCCTGTTCTGGAATTTGAGGGGTTCTACTCCAGTCTGTTTGTACATACTCCTTTTTTGGGGACTACAATCTTTGATCTGAAAGCCCTCAATTGCCTTGTAAAAGTACAGAGGTTCAGAATGGAATCTGCTCAGTAGTCGCTGCACTCCAAGGGGACTCCCTTGCATCTTTGGACATCCAGGATGCGTACCGGCACATACCTAATATGCCTCAGGCAGCAGAGGTTTCTGCAATGAGCAGTAGGGGAAGCCCACTACTAGTTTGTGGCGCTCCCTTTTGGCTTGGCATCAGCACCCCCGAGTCTTTACCAAGGTTTTGGTGGTATTGCAACAACGTGCGATCGCAATTGTAGGTTACCTAGATGATCTTCTGAGAGCAGCTTCCGCCTCAGAATTAAAGGAGGATATGGCGATCACCATGCAAACCCTGCTGGAATGTGGGTGGCTGTTGAACCTCAAAAAGTTGGCGCTTATAACGACTCGGCGCTTGGAGAACCTAGGCTTACTGGACTCTGAAAGGAGAAAAACTCACTTCCACAAACTGCAGACTCTCAGAGCCACGGTAAAACTATTGATGAACTGCAGGTGCTGGTCACTGCTCTTCTGCATGCGAGTCCTGGGCCTCATGGTGGCCTCCTACGAGGCGGTAACGTACGCCCAGTTTCAAACCAGAGTCTTGCAGAAGGAGATTTTGACAAATTGGGACAACTCTCTGTAATCCCTGGAACGGCAGATTTGGACTCCCTGCTCTGGTGGCACTTCGGTCCAGGAAGTCATTCCTACCTCTGCATTGGACAGTGATCACAACGGCTGCCAGTCTGACTGGCTGGGGTTGAGTACTGGGCGTACAGTCGATCCAGGGCCTCTGGTTGGGGGGAATCAAAGTTGCTCATCAATGTCCTCGAGCTCCAAGCAATCAGGCTATGCCTCTCCACATGGTCGCCGAGACTGAGGTCGTCCGATCAGGATTCAGTCAGACAACGCCATGGCGGTGGCATATGTCAACCATCAAGGAGGAACAAGAAGCTTGGCTTCAGCACGGGAGGTCGCTCACATCCTTCAGTGGGCAGAGCGACATGTACCGGCTTTGTTTTTCCATTTTACAGCCCGGGAGTAGAAAACTAGCAGGCGGACTACCTAAGTCTGCAGATGCTGGACCCAGTAGAATGGGCATTGCATCCGGAGATGTTCCTGCTGCGGTGGGGCACACCAGACATGGATCTCCTGGCCTCCCATCTCGATCGGAAGGTACCGATATTCGTATCCAGCACAAGAGATCCTTGGGCAGACGTGTCAGACGCGCTGGTGGCTCCATGGGAGCAGTACCAGCTGATTTATGCCTTTTTCTTCCGCTAAAACTGTTACCACGTCTGCTCCGCAGAGTGGAGGCCGAGGGGATTTCAGTGATATTGATTGACCTCGGCATCCCTGGTACGTCGACCTAGTACGCCTGGTTGTGGATGCTCCCTGGCGACTACTGTTGCGAGAAGACCTGTGTCAAGGTACGGTTCTCCATCCTGCTTTACCATCGCTGGTTTTAATGCCATGGCTGTTAAGAGCCAGGTGTTAAAGTGGAGGGCCACCCTGAAAAACAAAAAAAATGTTAAAAATTACAAAAAATCTAAAAAAAAAAATGAATTTTTTTTTTTTTTTTTTACTTACCAGAAATGCCTGTTGCTAGGCACTTTCTCCTAATCTTCCTCTTCCTCCTCCGCGGAGATCTTCTGTCTTCGTCGCGGCGTCTTCTGGGTAATGAGTCGCGCTGTGTTCTGGGAACTGTGTGTTCCAGAACACAGCGCGTCCCATTCAGAAAGCGCTGCGGGACTCGCGCATGCGCAGTAGGAAACGGGCAGTGAAGCCGTAAGGCTCCGCTGCCTGTTTCCCTTACAAGGGATGGCGGCGCCGGGACCCGAGAGCCGAGGGACGGGTCGGCCTCGGGCGGCCGACATCGCGGGCGCCCTGGACAGGTGAGTGTGTTTATTAAGTCAGCAGCTGCAGTGTTTGCTTTTTTGTTTGTTTTTTTTTTTTTTTTTTTTTTTTATAACCGGCCCTCCACTTTAAGGAACCGGGGCTTGTCACACTCTGTGATTTCAACTATGTTGAGGGCCCGAAAATCATCTTCTCGGAAGATATACCATCGTATCTGGAAGGCCTACGTCTCCATCTGTAAAAAGGGGTGGCGTCCGTGGTCTTCCAGTGGCCATTACATCGGCCAGGAGGGTTTCAGAACTGCCGGCCTTGTCTTGCAAGTCTCCCTATCTGGTTATCCATAATGATATGGTGGTGATGCGTCCGCAACCTACTTTTCTGCCGAAGGTGGTTTCAGCGTTTCACATCAATGAAGACATTGTGTTACCATCTCTGTGTCCTAAACCAACACATCCTTTATTCCCTGGATGTGGTCTGGGACCTAAGGGTATATTTGTCTGCCGTGGCTCCTTTTCGGAAGTCAGACTCTGTTGGTTTCGGTAGCTGGCCGGAAAAAAGGTATTGTGGTCTTGTTGGCTACCATTTTCAGGTGGATCAGACAGATTGTGGTACAGGCCTACGCCTTGAAGGGGCAGGTGCCCCCCTTTCCTGTCATGGCCCATTCCACCAGGCGCATCTTCGGCTGCATGCTTTGGCCACAACTGTTGCAATTCTGCACTCTTTCCTCTTAAAGAAACTGTTACCATTTACGTATTAATGCACTGTTGCATTTGTTGACCGCAAGTTCTGGCGCGGTTAGTTAAGATGGTGACTCCCCTGTTAGGCGCACCGTTAGTTGTGGGTGAAGTTTTATTGCTGTTCCGACCCCTCGTTATGACACAGCTGCAGTAATCTTGACCATAGGGATGTCCAAGCAGTCTGTCAATGAACGAAAGAGAAAATAGGATTTTTGTACTCACTGTAAAAATTCTTGTCTCTGAAGTTCATTGATGGACACAGCACCCTCCCCGCCTATTGATTTACATTATACTGCTTGTTGATGTACTGAGCTGCAGGAAGCAGGCTGAGAGGTTATTACCAGAGGGACTGCCCCCCCTGGGCGAAACTGTAAAGTTTTGTTGTTTTGCACATGTATTACATGTTCTGCCTAGTCCTCTCCCTGAAGGTGGCGTAATAACCGTACGGTCAAGATTACTGGAGCTGTGCCCATCAATGAACTTCAGAGAAAAGGATTTTAAGTGGAGTACAAAAATCCTATTTTTAAAAAAATTTGTATTTTTGTATATTTTAAATAAAATGTATACATTTTTATATAACACATTGTTAACCACTTGACATTCGGGCTATGGCCGAACGGTGGCCTTAGCATGGATGTTAAATCCCGGGAGGCCGTCACATGAAGGCCTCCCATGTGCACGCTCCCTGCGTGCGCCCTGTGATCACCGATCCAAGTAAGGGGCCGCACAGGTGAGCAAACACCACCACAAGAAAGCTCTATGGGGGGAGAATATAAAAATGTCATTTGGGTACAGTGTTCTATGACCACGCAATTGGCATTCAAAGTGCATCAGCGCTGAAAAAAATTGGTCTGTCTCAGATCCATATTGTATGTAATGCATTGTGCGATTTCAGATATATCAAGAGTCAAGTCCCAAAACAGATGACATTCACACGGTATTATAGTCTGGGAACTGACTATTTGATTTGCATCCTTGTGTGTGTGTGTGTGTGTGTGTGTGTGTGTGTCGGTAGAGCGAGAGCAATAATTCTAGCCCTAGACCTCCTCTGTAACGCAAAACATGCAACCTGGAGATTTTTATTTTTTTAAATGACGCTTATGGAGATTTTTGAGGGTAAAAGTTTGACGCCATTCCTCGAGCGGGCGCAATTTTGTAGCATGACATGTTGGGTATCAATTTACTATGGAACTATTACATTATCTTTCACAATATAGAAAAAATTGGAGCACTTTTACTGTTGTCTTTTATATATTTTTTTATTCAAAAAGAATTTTTTCCAAAAAAAAAAAAGTGCGCTTGTAAGACTGCTGGGCAAATACGGTGTTAAAAAAGTATTGCAATGACCACCATTTTATTCTCTAGGGTGTTAGAAAAAAAAAAGTATAATGTTTGGGGGTTCTAAGTAATTTTCTAGCAAAAAAAAAACTGTTTTAAACATGTAAATGCCAAATCTGAAAAAGAGGCCTGGCCCTTAAGTGGTTAACCATGAAAACATTCCACCTAAACCAGAATTAGAAAAGGGGTACCATCCATAATTACCTATGTCCCTTTGCTTGTTTCATTAATTCATTTACCTACGTTCGGTTTTGATGAATAACATCATAGTAGTCTGGGATTTCCAGGCTGTTATTGTGAAACCATGTACAACATTCATAATCTTGGGTCATTTTGCATAAACCTGTTAGAGCTGCACTCATGCTTTCAGTAGCTAATTCGTGTAACTCTAGTTATCTTCTAATTGCTTTGAGCTTGACGTTGATTAGTTCTATATCTTGGGAGGTTTTTTTTTCTCCATAACGTAATTTATTAGATTAGTGTAGTTATTTAATTTGTCCATCATGGTTATGCCCCATCCTGACTAGGATGGAAACCTTGTCTTATCCGAAGTAGAAAACATAGGTGTTTTTTTCTCTTGTATTTTATAAGTTAACCCAAGTACTGGACTTGAAGTAACTTGTATGTGATGTTCCTGAGTCTGGTCTAGAGTTGACATGACTGGTACCAACTGTGCTAAATAACATCCTTTCACTCCTGCGGGGATCCATAGATAACAAATTTTGCCACAGCATAGGTATGTATTGTTTGCCAATGAAAAACTTCTTAGAGAACTACGTTGAGACTCAGCTCCAGCCTCAAGTGTAGCACTAGAGGGATATTTGGGATCAGATGGTGCAAAAAAAAATAAAAAATCAGTCACTGTATAGTCTCTATTTGAGTATGAGTATTTTAAAATGTCAATAACAATAGCATTTGTAATAATATAGGAGAAGCACCATCGGCAGCAACAGTCTTGAGAGGAGAAGCAGGGCTCTCTAAAGAATTCGAAAACACAAAGAACAGGGAGAAGGCGCGCCAGACTAAGTGCAGTATAAAAGATAAAGTATTTATTAAAATGAAAAACATACAGCCAAATGGCTACACAAAGGTCAGAGAGATTTAGGCATGTAAATGAAATAAGAATGCATCCATGTTTCAATCCGGTCCACGGGGTTTGCAAAGCTGATGGAGTATAAAAATAGACAAGGGGGACAACAATAGGCTTGCCTCTGTGTTCCAAAAGCTGATTTAGAGCAGCACCTCTGTATTTCCAATGGTTTTCATCGGTTTCCAGCTTTGTTAAATGGCCGGAACCGGAAGTGCGTTCCAGCGTGGAATGCAAACTGGGATCCGGAAGTGACGCGTGGGCCAATCAGAAGTCGTGTTTCACAACTTCAGTAGTTTCCTCAGGTCTAGTATTCTAAACCGGAAGTGATGCATATATACACAGAAGGAGGGGCGGACCTGTGATACTATTGGACAACGGGCTTGTATAGATATATTACCAAACAAATAACTGAATGAAGTGAGAATAAATAAAAATTCCTGTAACATCTCGAAATAATGTTGAAACATTATGCATATATAAAAAATATAATTTAAAACATGTGGGCAGCACTATATGAGACCATATAAATATTTTATATATATTTAGGAGAGGGACTGAGATTTTTTTTATGTACATGTATGTATGGAACTATATATTGGTGATAACCGCAACCATTATATATAAATAGAGGGAAATAGGATGATAGGGATAGAGGAGATGGGGAAGGGAGGAAATGAAATGAAAAACGGAGTAGAGAAATGAAAATAAATATAAAAATAAGGGGAAAATTGAAGGAAAAAATAGTAATAATAATACTACTATATGAAGATAACAAAATTGAGAACTAATAGAATGGAAATAGAAATGAAAATAAAAATTAAAATATAGGGATGAAAATAAAAATAACCATAAAGATAATAATAAGAATGAAAATAAAAGTGAATAACGAAAAAGTGGAAAATACTATGTGATGGATAGTTGAAATAATAATGAAAAATGGTACTAGATATGCGATAGATATACTAGTACAACGGAGGTAAGACTGGAACTTCAGGGAGAGGCCGTAGGTAGTTGAAAGTATGAAATATAATATACTATATTATAAAGTATTTAAAGGAAGGAGAGGGTGTGTGTAGTCTGATCAATTCGGAATTGGGAAACACTATGAAGGGATGGTATTAGAGAACTGTATGAACTTCAATCTCTTTGTTTAATCCATGTGGTGTCAAGAAACATACTGGATATATTCTTTAAATACTTTGTTTGCAGAGGCGTTGGAATCTCTCAGCCGGAGTGAATTTTCCAGATATTGCTTCGATTATCCAGACATTCAAATCGGTAGTCTTTTTTTGATGGTGTGTTTCAGTGTGTCGTGCGACACTGTATTTGGGATTTGCAACCTCATCTGCACGCCGGTGTTCACCAAACCTAGCTCGGAGGGCCCTGATGGTTCTACCCACATACAACAAACCAAGGACAGGAGATACAATAAACCACATATGGAGTGGAGCAATTTTAGAAAGAATTAAGGGTGAAGGTCTTTCCATTGTGTGTGAATGATTTCTTACCATTTTGACAAGTAAGGCAAAGAGCTTTTTTACATTGAAACATTCCTAACACTGCAATTAATGTAAGTTGTTTCATCATCTGATTTTTCCATGAAGTCAAAAATGTAGTTTTACTGGGGGCTATCTTACTTTTGATGCTTGGGGCCCTGCGGTAGGCAAACTTCGGTTTATCTGATATACATTGAGATAAGTGAGGATCTTGTTTGAGAATGGACCAGTGTTTTTTGATGATATTTTCCATTTTTTTAAAACTAAAGTGGTACTGAGTGATAACGAGTGGTAGGTTCAGGAAGCTGTTTTTTAGATACAGGCACATTTTCACTTGGGTATGAATTACAGGCCTCCTCAAGTTGAGGAGGGTAACCTTTTGTCTTGGAATTTTTTCTTTAGTAGTGTACTTTGAGAGGTGTAGTCTTCTAGTCTAGTGCAATTCTCAGGCGATGGAACTGAGTTTAGGTATGTTATTTTTCCACCTAGGATGGTGGCAACTCGAATAATGTAGAAAAGAATTTCCCGCTGTTGGCTTTGTATAGTTTTTTTTAACTTTATCTCTTTATTAGATTTTCTTTATCATTTAAAACGTGCAATACAATACAGAATTAACGTAGCAAATATATAAAACAGGAAAATTCCATACATATTTCATATAGCCCTTTTCCATCCCTCCATTTCCACATCCCTCTCATTCACTCCCTCACTCGCTCCAACCCACTCCTACTATTTCTCACTAAAAAAAAAAAAAAAAAAAGACTTTATCCTATTTATTACCCACATCAACATTCATTTTCTCACACCACAACTTCCATATCCTGTCAAATTTTTTGATACCACCCTTTCTTATATATGCAACCCTTTCTCTGAGGATAACCCTATTCATATTCTGTAGCCATTCTCCACTTGTAGGGGGTGTTGACGACTGCCATTTCTGGGCTATAAGTTTCCTGGCCTGGAAAAGGCACCTTACTTTGGCTAGTTCCTTATTTTTGGGGTCCCTGCCCCCCTTTATCCATCCCAGTACACACCCCATAGGTTCCACTTCTACTGCCATCTCAAAAACTTGATTAATTATACTCACTACCTCACTCCAGTACCTGTGTAACTTGGGGCATCTCCAGAACATGTGGATCGTATCTCCTTCTAACCTTCCGCACCTAGGGCACGCCGCATCCCGCCTTCTACCGAACTGAAAAAGCCTTTTGGGAGTATAGTATGCTCTATACAGCAAATAAAGGTGGGAAAACTTTTGAGGA
Source organism: Lithobates pipiens (assembly GCF_037356315.1). Lineage (NCBI taxonomy): Eukaryota > Metazoa > Chordata > Amphibia > Anura > Ranidae > Lithobates > Lithobates pipiens. The sequence goes on from NW_027507718.1 coordinate 138,715,421, forward strand.
GGCGAGATGGAAACCCACTGTGCCAGCTCAAGGATCCTCCCCCATTGAACTTCCGAAATATTCCCCACATCTACCTCCCATTTATTTCTAATCCTTTGCTCTTGTATTCTTACTTGAGTCTTTTTACACAGATTTTGGTAGGTTTTAGATATTAGCCCTTTCCCCGATTTTACACGTAATATATCCTTCATTACTGGAATCTCGCACCATTCTATTGCCTCCAGCCCAAACTGTTTTTCCAAAGCGTGTCTAACTTGCAGATATCTAAAGAAAGACTTCTTCGGGATTGCAAACTGGTCTCTCAACTCGTGAAACTGCTTCAGAATACCATTATGATAAATCTGATGGATAAACTTTATACCACATCTTTCCCATTCCCTTATTTGTCCTATCTTTTGTATCTCATTCAACTTATTATTGTTCCAAAGGGGGCTGTACTCCGTAAAGCCACTATATCCCAGTATATTTTTAGTTATTTCCCACACCTTTGTCATCAACCCCAGAGTAGGGATATCTTGCTCAGAGATCCCTGACTCCAGTGTCTCTGCCAATGTTCTACCAAGCCATTGTTCAACAAGAGATTTCTTTTTTTGACCTTCCTCCTCTAAACCCTTTCCCGCCAGGTGTTGCAGCTGGGCCGCCAAGAAATAATTGAACGGGTGTGGGAGTGCCACTCCCCCTCCATTGCTTGGCAGTTGTAATGTTTTTAAGCTAATGCGTGCGTGACCCCCTTTCCAAATCAATTCTCTGAACATAACGTCCACCTTATAGAACCATTTTTTGTATATCCATATTGGGGAGTTATGAAGGACATATAAAAGTTGTGGTAGAACTATCATTTTAATTAGATTACATCTGCCTGCTGTTGACAAGGGCAGTTTCCTCCAGATATTAATTTTGTGTTTGAGTTTAGATAACAGTGGGGCCAGGTTGTTTGCTATATACTGTTTAGGGTCTTTGGTGATACAAATACCTAAGTATTTCATCTGCGTCACCATCTGGATGTGCGCTGCTTCACAGGGTAGGGGGCTGTCTATGGGATCAACAGGCAGTATACAGGATTTCTCCCAATTTATCTTCAACCCCGCCATATGCCCAAAATCTTCAATTCTAAGCATTACTTCCCTTATGGAATGCTGCACATCTCCAAGAAGTAGGAGCAGATCGTCTGCAAATAATACTACCTTCTCCTCCTCACTTCCTCTCCTAAACCCCTTTATCCCCGTATTTGATCTAATGGACACTGCCAAGGGTTCGATTGCGATGGCAAACAAAAGGGGAGACAAGGGGCACCCCTGCCTTGTTCCTCTCTTCAATCGGATCCCGGCCGAGCTATCGTTATTGATTCTTATGCTCGCTTCCGGAGTACTATATAGCATTTTCACCCATTTTATAAAAACCGGGCCCACATGGAATTCCCTCAAGACCCTCCACAAATAGCTCCACTCTACAGTATCAAATGCCTTGGTGGCATCCAGGGATAGGACAGCTCTCTGGCCATCCCCATCCACTGGTATTTGAAGGTTTAAAAAAAACCCGCCTTATATTTATGCTCGTAGATCTACCAGGAATAAAACCTGATTGATCAGGATGAATGAGCTTCTCTATTACTCTGTTTAACCTAGCCGCCAGAACCTTTGCTAGAATCTTTACGTCTAGATTCAGTAGAGAAATGGGTCTATATGACGAGGGGTCGAGGGGATCTTTATTCTCTTTGGGTATCACTATTATTGTTGATTCCATCATCGAAGACGGGAGCTTTCCCGTGTTCAGTGACCAGTTCAAGACTTTTAACAATTCAGGCATTAGCACCTCACCAAAATATCGGTAAATCTCCACCGGGAGGCCGTCAGGCCCTGGGGCTTTTTGTCCTGCCATTTCCTGCACTATACACCGGATCTCTTCTATTGTTATAGGGCCATCCAGAGTATCTCTATCTTCCATAGAAAGATGAGGCAATGTCAAATCCTTAAAAAATATATCTAATTCTTCTTCCTTCTCGACCTGGTTTGAGTCGTACAGATTCTCATAATAAGCTCTAAATCTCTCTAGTATATCTAGCCCGTTCGTGGAAATACCTCCTCCTTCCGTACTAATCCTTGTTACCATTGAGGGTGCTGAGTTTGTTTTCAAAAGGTGAGCTAACATTCGGCCAACCCTTTCACCTTCCCCGAATGCTTGTTGTTTCTGGAATATATATTTATTTTCCGCTTTCTCTAACATTATCTGACGGCATTCCTGTTGCGCTTTCAACCATTGTCCCTGATTATCAGAGGTTGGGGCGTTTATATACTGTATTTCTAATTCTTCCACTCTCCTTAGGGCCACTTCCTCCCTTTCCCCCGCTTGTTTCTTTATTTTAGAGATTTGTTGTATCAAAAGACCCCGAAGATAGGCTTTCAATGTATCCCAGACAATCCCCGGCGAAGCCGTGCCGGTGTTCAGGTCAACATATTCTCTTAATGCATCAAGTAGTTTTTTGGGTTCTCCTATAAGCTCTAGCCATGGGGGACTAAATCTCCACCCTCGTTGCTGGTTTCCCTTCCCTATCACCAAAGCGGCCATTATTGCCGAATGGTCAGATGTTCCTTGGCATATAATTTATTTTTCTTACTAAACCTACTGCCTCGTCATTCCCCAACATCATGTCTATCCTTGACAAGGTTGAGTGAGTAGCGGACAGACATGAGAAAACCCGGGATTTTGGATTCTGGATTCTCCAAATATCTTTCAATCCCATTTCTCCCATAAACTGCAAAAAACGGTCATCTGTCATACCTCCTTGTCGTAGGTTCCCTAAAGGGAGGCTATCTATTGTTTTGTCAATAACCATGTTGAAGTCTCCCACGATTATCAGTGGGGTTCCCGGCCTGTCCAACACAAACCCAACCAGTGCGTAAAGGACCTCCATGGAAGAGGGTGGCGGTATATAAATTAATAGCCAGAATCAAGGTTTTCCCCTCTATCATACCATGTAAAAAGACATACCTCCCTTGATCATCAATCTTAACCTGAAGGCAACTAAAGGGTATCCCTGTTTTAATCAAGATGCTAACTCCCCTGGAAAATGAGGTGTTTACAGAATGATATTGAGTAGGGTATTCCCCCCACCTTAATTGTGAACTAGTAGAGTTTGTAAAATGTGTCTCCTGTAAACAAAAAAATGTTACATCATGTGACCTAGCTATTGACCTAACCGCCATCCTCTTCCTCGGATCTCCCAAACCTCTAACATTCCAAGAATATATAGTGAAATTTTTTTCTTTTAACCTTGTGAATTCACTCATTAATAATTATAGTGTCCATCCTTATTAAAAAATTTGTGTAAACTCCCTTTATCATTTAATTTTTTGTGGTCATCACTTGACCATTGTTCCATTGTGGTAAAATACTTTTTATACTGTGCTCTTCCATTTAATGTGTATTTCTCACCTCTTTTTCTACAACTTATATACCAATCATTCCTTACATCCCCTCCCTCCCCCTCTCCAGTCACACCTATCTCCCACCTCACACACTTCTCCTATTGCCTCCCTGGGCACCTTCTGGGGCCTTCTAATGTGACCTTCCCATACATACCCCTCCCACCCCCTTTTCTCGTACCCTAATCCCTCCCCTCTCCCTCTCCCCTCCTTTCCCTCCTCCCCAAAAACCCACCAATCACCAGGTGTGTCCCATACATCAAACAAAGGCAGAGAGCAGCACGCTAGCACCCCTACATATAAGGGTGTCATACGCGTCGGTCCCCTCCTTCTCTATCTCTCCCTTCCCTCTCCTCTCTACCAATGGTGAAAACAAATTTTTTTTACCAGTTATTCCCCTCCTCCCCCTCCCACTCTCCACCTCCACACGAATATACCCGCATTTCCCCCTCCCCCCCCAAACCAGAAAGAAATGGGGGAGGGGGTAACATCCACAAAAAAAAAAAAGAAACAAAAGGAATGACAAAACACGGCATTTCTTTCTACAGTCTCTGGGATTGGGACTCCAACCACTCCTCAACACTTCTGGGGTTATCGAATATTCTTGCTCCTTCAGGGGCGTTTAGCCGTAGTCTTGCTGGGTATAATAAAGCATAAGTCACGTTTATCTGACGTAGTTTACGTTTTACTTCTCCAAATTTAGCTCTCCTTCTTTGGAGATCTGGTGAAAAATCCGGGAAAATCGATACTCTGGAGCCATTATATACAATCCTACCAATCTCTCTAGCTCTCCGTGTAATAGTCTCCTTATCTTTATAAAACAATAATTTAGCCAGGAGTGGTCTCGGGGGAGCCCCAGTTCGTGGAGGCCCCGCGGGGACCCTATGTGCTCTCTCGATAGCAAAAAACGGTGAAAAAATATCTTGACCAAACATTTCTCCAAGCCATTTAACCAAAAAAGCTATGGGGTCTGTTCCTTCACAGTGTTCTGGCAAGCCTACTATCCAGATGTTCTTTCTCCTCATCTTATTCTCCATTTCATCTAATTTACTTTCCTGCTTGGACAACTGATCTCGCATAGCCCTAACTTCCTGTAACAGAGGAGCTAGGTCATCCTCCACCTGGCCAACTCGACCCTCTAAGGCTGTAGTCCTTTCCTGGATTTTTTGAATGTCCTGTCTAACATAGGAAAGAGCTTTCTGGATGGTAATTAACTGAGCACTCATTCCTCCCAGGGATTCTCTGCATAGATTTACTGCTGCTAGGACCTCTTTTAACGTTGGTTCAGGTTCGGGTTCCGATACCATTCGACGCCCATCCTCAGATGGGCCAGGTACCCCTTCCACGTCCGCAGCCATAGCCTGGCCCTGAATGACCTCTACGTCCTCACCTTCCTCCAATGCCATCTCAGGGTGATTTAGCCCATGACTTTTCCTAGTACCCCTGGCTCCTGATAGCCTGTTACTTTGATTTTGTTGACCCTGTTGGGTACTTTTCAGAGGGGTCTGACTAGGCCCCTGGCCGGGGTTGTGGGCAAATTTTTCTAATTTCGCAGCAACCGCTGACTGGCTTGTCTTTGTCGTACGATGTGACGGCATAATGGCTTTTTACCAAGTGTGTAAGGCTTTATCTTCTCTAAAAGCAATTGATGGTTTGGTGGTTTATCTATATAGACTCAGGGAGGTGTAAAGACTCAGGCAACAAGCAAATGTACAAAACAGGATTGCAAAAGAAATGGAAATTTTCATAACATGGAGTATTCCCAAAGAATTAATCACCCCTTAGGGAGGGATGGTGACTCATTAAGACAGCACAAGTCCACTTAGCGCCTTTCCACTTGATATTTAGCCAGAATGGCAGACATTTCGAAAGTAAATTAATAACTCCTCCAAATAAAACCAGTTCCGTAAATTATCACTTCTACGGGATGCTTAAGTATCAAAGCCAGGGCAGAGGGAACTCCAAACAGATCAATATATGGGGTGGGAGTTTAAAAGTCTATTGAGCGTCCTTTTAGGTCATATATAATCTTCATCACAGTTCACAAATCAAAAGAGAAAAAGAAAAAAAAAGGAAGACTCACTGGATAATGCACACTCACCACCCCCTTTTCCTTTTTTTTGCTGATGTTTCTCTCTCCTGGGGTAGCCTGTCAGCTTGAAGTGACCTGTTTTCGTTGGAAGTAGGGGTATAAAAAGAACCCGTTCGTCTCCCTCAACACCTCTCAAATCCCCTTCCAATCACGAACCGATCGATGAACTCGGTCGTCAGAGCCGGTTGTTTCTACGCCCGGGATAGAGCCGATCCGTTCGGTGTTCCACTACACCGTAGCCTCCGTCATACGGCAAGATAACAAACGGAGGAAGACGAGGGTGTCTGTTCTGCGCGGGTTGCATTCGGACTACTATCTGACTACGTGCGGGAGAGGGTGGCGAGGAGGGACGCCGCTCATCCTGGAGGCATAGAGGGGAGTGCGAGACGCCGGCTCACTCACACGTGTACGGCTTCCTCCCACATCCGGTCACGCCCCCAGGAAAAGCACATTTACTTGCCTATTACCAATTCCCCATCTGCTGCCCTTCTCCTTTTCACCACTACACTCCTGCAGGGGACTTCATGTCCAATCGGCTTTGTATAGTTTTTAGCTGTAATAGTGTGGTCTAGATGAGATAATTCATAGTCAAGAAAGCATATGAAGTCCAGATTCTTGACACAGGTAAATGTTAGCCCAAAAGTATTCTTATTGCAATACGTGACAAAATCTTCCACCAAGGTTGCAGGGCCATCCCAAATGGTAATGATATAGTTGATGTAACGACCATAGAAGACCAGGTGTTCCGAAAAGGGGTTGTCAGCCGATAGACACCTGGTCTCCCATAGTCCCATCGTAAGATTGGCATAGCTGGGGGCAAAATTAGCCCCCATAGCTGTGCCTTGTTTTTGCAAATAATAATCTCCATCAAAAGTGAAATAGTGAAGCCTGTTGTCCAATAGTATCACAGGTCCGCCCCTCCTTGTGTGTGTGTGTGTGTGTGTGTGTGTGTGTGTGTGTGTGTATATGTATATATCACTTCCTGTTTAGAATACTAGAACTGATGAAACTGAAGTTGTGAAACGCGTCTTCTGATTGGCCCACGCATCACTTCTGGATCCCAGAGCTTGCGCTCCACGCTGGAACGCACTTCTGGTTCCGACCATCCGGACGTTTAACAAAGCTGAAAACCGATGAAAACCATTGGAAATACAGAGGTGCTGCTCCAAATCAGCTTTTGGAACACAGGCAAGCCTATTGTCGTCCCCCCTGTCTGCTTTTATACTCCATCAGCTCTGCAAACCCTGTGGACCGGATTGAGACATGGATGCATTCCTAAATCATTTACATGCCTAAATCTCGCTGACCTTTGTGAGTAGCCATTTGGCTGTATGTTTTTCATTTTAATAAATACTTTATCTTTTATACTTCACTTAGTCTGGTGCACCTTCTCCCTGTTCTTTGTGTTTTCAAGTGCAGCACTAACAAGTCTATCTACAAGCATCCCAGAGGTTGTATTCCTGTATGTAGTAAGTTTTACTTCTGGTGTTAAGGGATTGATTTTTGTAACTACACATATTACCTGTATATGTAAAATTACTGGTGCGGATGGGAATACCCTTTGAAATGTTAAATACTGACTTGAAACACATACCTATTCCGTTGGATGTATTGCCTAACTGAACACACCACTCAGGTTTATGTGTCCTTCCTAGAGTGTAAAACCTAATACTCCGATTGCTGTTTCCTGAGACATTCTTAATACTTAAGACTAGAGTATTTTCCAATAATGACTTGAGGTTTAGAGGGACAGCTAAAAGAGTGGGATCTTAGCAGTTTCTAGTCGTAACCTACTACAAATCTAGCATAAGCATATTTAAATTTTAAGTTACGTTTTTCCAGAAAAACCTGTTTCTTTGATCAATTCATTAGATACATCTCTTTTACTGTGATTTCCGAGGTAAAAGTCAGTATGGTTGGTGTGTATTTTGCTTTTACCACATATGAGTTTCAAGGCTCCTAAGTCATCAGGATGATGGATACAGTTAGTTATCCACAGTGGGACAAAGATCAGAAGTAGAAACATCACCATCATTTCAGTCTTTCTTCGATTCCTGGGCTTAGATCAACCTTCTTTACTCTGCTGGCATGGATCCAGGTAGGACTTTCCTCGGTATGGATGAAGGTCCTGGTGACGGCTAAGACTTTGGTCAATGGAACCTCTTGCGGCTTTCACCCTGAAGCCTCTGGACCACAACTTTATCACCGACCTGGAATGGGTGGGGTGGTACCTGTGAAGGAGAGGTGCGAGCGACTCTTTAAAGAATATGAAGAGTTTCAGTTTTTTTTGTTGTTTTGTCCTCCTGTATTTATTCCAAATCACCTTTCTCCACCATCAAAGGATGATTAGCCCACGGTGTGGGGAATGGCCTACCCATGAGTACCTCAAAGGGGGAATAACCCGTCACACTGTGAGGGGTTATTATGATTTCAGCTAATACAACTGGGAGAACTTTTTTCCATTTGCTAAAATAAAGTGACAAAGATTTCTGGCCAGCGTGACATCATACAGAAAACATTTGGGGGGTACACCCTAATGCGTTTAAATTCAAGATGGTGCTGCTATAAGACCAACAAACAGTACAGAATAAATTACACCTCACACATTCAAGAATGACATCTCCAGCAGGATAGTTAAAAACACCTGAACGGCCCAGGAAAAGCAAGGCCCACACTTCTTGCATTGGAGTCCACGCATCTGAACCCAAATTGTGATCCAACACTTCCACAAGCACTGAACTGTCGACTCATCAACATCTGCGAGGTCCTGACTCTTGCTCTCGCCTCCCATAGTCACTAACTTTTTCCTAGTCCCGGGCATGATACAACAGCAAGTGCTCTCCTACTCAACATGCCTACCTACTCGAGACCATAACCGCCATTGTGGAGCTGTTGATTTACTAGACACCCCGGAGTGTAGTGCTGGCTCCGTATGGACAATAGGGAAGAAATGGGAACAAGGGTATGATATAGCTCTGCAAGGTCTTGACCTTCCTCAGGCCCTCTCCCTCAACCCCCCACTGCTCTCCCGCACCTACCAACCAATAACCCCACCTCCCCATCACCCCCTTTTTTTAATTCTCTCCTCTCCTTATACACCTTGCTTCTCTTTTATTTTGTTATTTTTTTCTTATTTATTTATTCCCCCCCCCCCCCTTTTTTTTAAATTTTTCTTGTCTGCAACGGAAATTGCAAGGCATGTAATGTTGATAGATGCTCTATTCTCTAGACTACTCTGAAATACGAGCTGGGGGTTACATTACTGTTGTTGTTTATGTTTTACATTTTGAATGACAACCGGGCTGTGGTGTTTGTTTAGTCTGTTCCCCACTACACTCCTCTCACTCTAGTTTTAGCAAAGCCCCCAAACTTGTGTCCCCTGGATCGCGGAGACCTCGTGGTTCCCGTCCGTCATTTCATCTCCACACAGCAGTCCTATTGGATGTCTGCTGACACCCCCACCCCTATTTCTTAAGGGTACAGCGTGCCTGTCACCACCTCGGGTGTTGCTTTTTCCCCCTCATCTCTGCCTCTTGGGTAGACCCTCCACTCTCCCCACAGTCCGCCTCCCCCTCCTCCTCCCCTTCTCATCAAGTCCTACACCCCTCCCTCCTTCACCCTATCTTGCACCAAATCTTTTCTTCATGTGTGGCTCCGCTCCCCCCCCGATTGTACCTCCCTAACGCCTCGGGCTCATAGCCCCCATACCCTCTGACCCACCCTATGCTTAGATACTAATTCCACATTCTGCCATGCAAAGTAAACCATCCTCACCCTCCCTAACCCTGAAATGTGTATCATTAAACGCAAAAGGCCTTAACCTCCCTGAAAAAAAGATCACAATTATTGTCCTCCCTCACAAAACACAAGGCACGCTTCATCTACTTACAGGAAACACACTTTCGGTCTGATGCGATTCCCAAACTGTCCAATCATATATGCTGAACTGCATTCCACGCCACAAACCCAGACTCCAAGACCAAAAGGGTTTAGATCCTAGTGTCTAAACATGCAGATTTTCAATTATCTGACTCCCTCGCAGACCCTGCAGGCAGATTTCTCTTCCTCAAGGGTACTTATGCTTCAAAACCAATAACGCTTGCTAACATTTATTGTCCTAACGAACATCATGTTATGTTCTTTAGAAAGACCTGCGAACTTCTATCCACTTTCCAGAGGGGTGTGGTGGTTCTAGGAGGTGACTTCAATGTCCCTTTGAACCCTATCCTAGATTCTTCCTCTTAAGCAGGAACTCCAGCAACTGTCCTTACATGAGGCCTGGCGTACCCTGTTCCCCTCCTCAAAAGATTATACCTTTTTCTCCTCTCTGCACCAGAAATATTCCAGGCTTGACTATTTCTTCCTGTCCCAACCAGATCTATCCTGCCTACAAATGTCCACAATAGAACCTATGTTTCTCTCAGACCACCACCCAATCAATATCACCCTCACCTTCCCCGAGACTCGCACGATCACAAAAACCTGGAGATTGAACCCATCCCTTTTAATGGACCCTGCTACTATAGACCGCGCACACACACACATTCGCCAATATATAGCTGAGAATGATAATCAAGAGGTGTCTCCTATCTCCCTCTGGGAACCACACAAGTGCGTAATCCGAGGTGAGCTACTGTCCATAGCAGCAAAAACCAAAAAAGAAGCCCAGGATAGGATGGACGCACTGACGAGAACTATCAAATCACTAGAACTAATTCACAAGCAGAAGCAAGCTCAATCTACCCTCTAGGTCAGGGATGTCCAAACTTTTTTCAAAGAGGGCCAGATTTGATGAACTGAACATGCGTGAGGGCTGACCATTTTGCCTGACATTCTTTGAACCTCTAAAATTCGGTCTAAGTGTGTTCGTCCAAGCACTAATACACTACCCAACAAGAATTCTCTTGCCTTTGTGGCTGTGTGTGGTGAAGAGATGAACTCAACTGTATTATTTGGATACACCGTATTTATTGACGTATAAAACTTCATATTCACTTTAAGAGGGAGGCTTCAGGAAATTTTTTTTTTAATTTTAAATAAAGAACTGTGAAGCAAAATAAGGGTCAGTGCCCATCTGCAGCGGCCAAAATTGCCAGGAACGCAGAGACCACCATTGCTAGGAATGCAGCGCCCACCATTGCCGGGAATGCAGCACCCACCATTGCTGGGAAAGCAGCCCCACCATTGCCGGGAATGCAGCCCCACCATTGCCGGGAATGCAGCCCCACTATTGCTAGGAATGTACTCACGATTGCCAGGAATGTACTCACCATTGCCGGGAATGCAGCCCCACCATTGCCGGGAATGCAGCCCCACCATTGCCGGGAATGCAGCCCCACCATTGCCGGGAATGCAGCCACCATTGCCAGGAATGCACTCACCATTGCCAGGAATGCAGCCACCATTGCCAGGAATGCAGCCCCACAATTGTAATTGCCAGGAATGCAGCCACCATTACCATCAGTGCAGCCATTGAGGGCAGGACGAGCGCCAAAGACATCCTACAGGAGAATTTCCTGTTTACACAACGGCCCCTTTAAGAGAAAGTCCCGGCTCCTCTGATGGACAGAACAGTCGTCCAATGGCAGAGATGGGACTTCCTATTACAGCTGCCGTGTAAACAGGAAATTCTCCTCCTGTATGCACGGCACTCGTCCTGCCTCCTCCCTCCGAGGCAGCCGCACTATATATCTTGTGACCACGGCGCTCGGAGATCGCGGGGGCCACAAAAGATGTATATGTTTAAATAACCAGGCGGCCTGTTCAAAACCGGACCGCGGGCCGGACTTTGGACATGCCTGCTCTAGGTGTAGTGTCCTGATGTATTAATTGTGTACAGTCATGAGGTGGTGGTGGTAAGTCATCCTGTTCTCCTTTTAAAGACCTAATAAGGCATTCAAAATTGGAGCTGGGCCAGAGTTTGAACTTTTTTATTTTCAGGTTTGGATTGGACAGGAGGATGACTTCATACCCACTCAATCTTTGTGCTGACATTTGCTGAGTATGTAAAGTTTTGAGGAGTGTGGTGACATTGTGTGAAGTATGTAAAGTAGTGTTATGACCCAAGGTGAATGGTGTTGCCATCTCTATAACCATTGCACAGGAAGCCAGCGCTCTAAGACACGCAGGCATGCCTTGCACCTGTACTGGAACCACCTTTGAGAAAAAAAGCTACAGGACGCAGTCTCCCACCATGTTCCTGGGCCAATACTCCTGCCATGGTTCTGCAATTTTCCCTGGCAAACAAGTGAAACATTTTGCCAAATTCTGGGAGGCCGAGGCTCGGGCTGGTAACCATTTCACATTTCAACATGGAAAAAGCATTTAACATTTCATCAGACCATTTTACGATATCAGGCATTTCAGAGAGGTTGCTTTGTCTCAATATATTGTTATAGAAAGAACATTCAGGTATCCACTGGTGGCAGTAACCAATCATTCCAAGAAAGGTGAGCAGGTCTTATTTGGTAAGTGGGCAGGGCAGACCCACTAGAGCGACAGTTCTTTTGTGACTGACTTTACTAACTCCCAGAGACAGCACAAACCCTAGGTACTCGACCTCCTGTTTATACCATTGTAATTTTTTCTTAGACACTTTGTGACCACATGCATGTAACCATTTCAATAGGGATAGGCTATCAGCTCGCAGTCCTCGGAAGAACTACAAATCAAAAGATCATCAACATATGGCAACAGTACAGAACCATGAGGGGCAAGGCCTGAGGGTGGCTTGGAGTACTATATAATAGACCACAGATGAGTCTATGTAACCCTGGGGCATTCTACACCAGGTAAACTGGCGAATGTGTCGGTCAATCGACATAATAAAAGCAAAGAGTGGCCGTGTCTCCTTGTCTACAGGGACAGAGAAAAAAAAAGCATTCTTTAAATCAATCACAGTAAAACATTTGGCTGTTGCTGGAATGGAAGACAGTAGTGATGGAACATCAGGTACAATGGGTGCTATTGGGACTATTAGGTAATTTATGGCCCTCAAGTCCTGTACAAATCTGGAGGAGCCATCCGGCTTCTTTACAGGGTTAACAGGTGTGTTGTATGGAGAAATAATTTCTTCCAAAATTCCATCCTACAGAAACTTTTTGCACTATGCCTTCCATCTTTTCCTTAGAGAGTGGATATTGTTTGTGATAGATAGAAAATGCACCTTCTTTGAGATTGGCCTTGTATGGTGTGCATAAAATAAGTCATACATCCAGATCTGATGTAGACCAGACCTGGGGGGTCTATATCCTCAAAATCTTCTTCACTATTTTGTTGTGAAAGCATCGATAAACCTGGTTTATATGCTACTATAGTGATTTTATCTGAGGAAATGTCTAGACTTCATTCTGAGTTGGTATCTAATTGTGATTCTGAGAGGCCCAAACTAGTCTTCCCAACAAATTTACAGGGCACCTTGGTATTATCCTAAAAGAGTGTGTGCATATGGTGTACCTTTCATCTTTTCTTGGTAGGGGTGGGGTTCTATATGTTTTTGTCAGTATCCCATTAATTCCCAAAGAGGGTTCTGCTGGTTCCCATTTGCCTTTGAAATAATCTTCACAAATAGTACTCCTTGTGGCCCCACTATCAACGAGATAGGGAAGGAGTCTCCCATTTACTGAAATAACAACCATTGGACTGTCAGTGAAATCATATGAGACAAAAGGAAAGGCTGTGACACTACCCTCCAGGCCCCATCATTGTTGATTTCCCCATTTGATTGGAAATGTTGGACCTTGTTGGATGGATGCCTGTGGTTGTTGTGTTTGGTTAGGGGCAGAGCAGGAGTCGGGAGTCTGAGGAGGGGTGGGGTGAGGACACTGACTCAACCGGTGATCCTCAGCACCGCAGTTGAAACATCCATTGTTTCTAGGGCGACTCATCCCTCTTCCATTTCTGCCTTTAAATCTGCCTCTAAAGTTTCCCTTCATATTCCCTTGGAAATATTGTGCGGAGACAGGCGATGGCTTTTGGTATACCAAAACAACCTGCTGCATCTTTCTGTGAAAGTGCTTTGCCAAAATCAGTTCTAGTTTTTCTAGAAAAACAGAACAATTCACAGTGCTTGACTGCCACCTAGCGGTGCAGACAATATCTCAACTTATTTTCCCTAAGGCCCCATTCACACCTGAATGTAGCGATTTTGCCGTGTTTTTGCGACGTTTTTTACCGCGTTTTGCCGTGATTTTGTGCGGGGCAAAAGGTCACCAATGTAAAAAGAAAAATGCCCAAATCTGCCCGATTTGAGTGACAAAAAAAGGCCCAGAACTTGTTTGAGCTTCCAGCATTCGGCTTCAGGCGACCTGGAGTGGAGGTGTGAACCATCTCCATTGGGACTAATAGATTTTTTTTCCTCTCCAGCGTTTTGTAGCTTCAGGCTTCAAGCTACAAAACGCTCAGGTATAAATGGGACCTAATAGAACAAAGGAGATACAACTTATTTTCCTTAACAGAATAAATTTTTTTGACATACAATAAATACACAACCTTGCTCATGGACTTGCTGTTTTGCTTCTGACAAATTTAAACCTTCTATGAAATGAACTTTACAATGTACATTAATTTGTTTACCTTTCCCAAAATAGCTTTACCCAAATTGTAGCTTTATAACCTCCGGGAATACCACTCACCAAGTATGCCTTTTGGTTCTTGAAACAAAATAGCAGTCCACACACACACTCAGCACAATTCATTCAGCTTGATACTTTTGAAGCAAAGCAGTTATACAATCATACATCGACCATCAGTCACTTGTTCTGCCCCAAACAGAACTAAAACTCTAGAGTACTCTGTAAATTCTCCTAAGGTCAACAAAACCTTTTCACGTGTCCCCAAAACACTATATGACCCCTAAGGTCATGGTGAGTATTTTTAATTTGGCACAGCTCCTTTCTTAGACCATCGGGTTGTTACACCACCTTCAGGAGAGGACTAGACAGAACATGTTAAAATGTTATAATAAAACTAGAACTTTCTAGTTCCTCCCAAAGGGTGGTCTCTTAGGTAACAACCCCCTCAGCCTGCTACTGCAGCCTCAGTTTTCATTCTGCCTAGTGAAGGAGAAGGACCTAGGAACCCTGCGGGCCTATCGGTCTGTGAATTTTTCTACAGAAGTTTTGCTTTTTGCGCAAGATTAAAGATCCTGTGATCTGCTATCAACAGCTGGCTGGGTGACAGGCTGAATACCCTTATCCTTGTAGTCTCCCCAACCTGGCCAGCGAGCGTGTGCAGACCAGGGCTCTGCGCTGGGTCGGCCATGACATGCCCCCAGCTCAAGGGGCGGCCGGTGGGCATAATACCCCGAGGCACACATATGACTGGGCCACTGATGTCTGCGTCACAGTGTGCCAGGCCAGCAGTCACCCCGTACTGATCGGAGAGTGGGTACCGACATTTCTCTGCCTGTTTTTTCACTGTTCTTCATTGCATACAGTGCTCGGAGGCCATTTTTGGTGTGACCAGGGAGCAGCATGCTCTGTCTCCATGTAGTTCGGCGGCCATTTTCCCTGTGATTATGTCCTTTATACTGGACACTTGGTGGCCATTTTGTTGAAGCCTGAATACGTTTTTCAGCTTCAGCGCTATTCAGAAGAGCTCAGTACAGTGCAGTTTGGTCTCTTATGCATCTGGGAGAGGACACAGGCACACCTAGCTGAACAGCGCAGAACTCGGTCAGGGTGGTGAGTCCTGCGGGAGGAGCCCCTCAGCCAGCAGCAGTTAGGCGGGTGGGACCATCACTGTCCTAAGTCCCCAACAGGTGGCAGACAGGGTAGGGTCAGCATGGCTTCAGAAACTGGTGTTTCTTCGCCCGAAATCCAGGCAATTGCAACCGGTTCACCTGCAGACAGTGCAGTGCCTCGGGCCCTGCTGAGGCTGGTGACCCCTGTTCTGTCGTTTCAGACAACGCTGACCAGGACCGTTCAGACAGTGAGGATGATTCCCCGTCCAGGTCCATGTGCGATAAAGTGCTTGTTGGAGCACTTTTCACAGCTGTGCGTGATACCCTGAAAATTCAGGAGCCAGCAGATCCCTCTGCTGATGTAGCGGTCCCTTTTGGGTCTGTAAGCCAGCCCATACATCTAATGCCGCGTACACACGAGCAGATTGTATGGCGTACTTAGTCCGTCTAAACACATTTCAGCGGACAATCCGCTCGTGTGTGGGCTTCAGCAGACTTTTTCAGCGTGCAGTCCGGAGTACTAAGAATTTTGGTTTTTCCAAAATTCTGTCCGTCGTACTTTGGTTTCAGCGGACAATACGGTCGTCAGTATGCTAGTCAGACGGACTAAGAATGACGCATGCCCAGAAAGGATTTACAGGGCGGAAGCGCTCGGTCTTGTAAAACTAGTGTTCGTATTGAAGCTAGCATATTCGTCATGCTGCAAATTTTGAGTTTTTTTAATATAGCACATTCTTTTCTTCTTCATAATGCAAGAAAAGTGAAGTAGCTTTGCTGCTTATATTCACACAGAGTTATCACAAATGTTTTTATTCATCCTCATCCTATGATTAATATTCCAATTTGAGAATATTAATCTAGATGGACTTGCGTTTTTTTTGTCCAAGCAGACTATGTAAGTAGAGATAGATAGATACCCAAACCAGCATTTTAGCTTACACATGATTGAATGTTCAAAATCAGCAGAGCTTCCCCTCATTTCAAATGTTAGCCTCAAATTTACAGTGACTGCACTTCCAAGTGCACTTGCAGTGCTTTAAAAATTGCACTTGTAGTTAGCATATTTATATTAACATGAACGTGTGTTTTGTAAATAACCCCCATAGTCTTTTGACATGTACCTGCCTACTCACAAATAAACTCAGTTTTTTTAATCCAAAATAAAAAAAATTACAATATTTTTGGAAATAATAAATCTTTATTTTTAGTCTGTACAAAACAAAATCAAGAGGGAGGCAACACTGGAGACACTTTTGAAGTTTGTGAAGCCTTTTGTCCCCCAGGCACACATCAAGTCAGTGGCCACCAAAATTCAGATCCTGTGTAAACATGAAAATAGGGAGCACAACATAGTCCTAGAATCCCACAGACCAGGAACAGCAGCAGATGCGTCTTCTGTCAGAGCAGACTGAAGCCAGGCAGTCACTTCCGACTCTTCCGTCTAGCCTTCCCAGGAGGGGGAAGGAGGAGGGGGAAGGAGGAGGAGGAGGAGCTCCTCAATTTATCTATTACTATATATTTTTGGAACTACTATTGTTAGTTTAAATGTATTTATTTATTTTGCTTTTTTTGGGGGGGGGGGGGTTAAACTAGATGGACTTTTTTTTCTTTTTTTGTCCAAGCAGACTATGTAAGTAGAGATAGATAGATAGATAGATACCCAAACCAGCATTTTAGCTTACACATGATTGAATGTTCAAAATCAGCAGAGCTTCCCCTCATTTCAAATGTTACCCTCAAATTTACAGCGACTGCACTTCCAAGTGCACTTGCAGTGCAATACAAATTGCACTTGTAGTTAGCATTTTTATATTAACATGAACGTGCCTTTTGTAAATAACCCCCATAGTCTTTTGACATGTACCTGCCTACTCACAAATAAACTCTGTTTTTTTAATCCAAAAAAAAATATTACAATATTTTTGGAAAAAATTAATCTTTATTTTTAGTCTGTGCAAAACAAAATCAAGAGGGAGGCAACACTGGAGACACTTTTGAAGTTTGTGAAGCCTTTTGTCCCCCAGGCACACATCAAGTCAGTGGCCACCAAAATTCAGATCCTGTGTAAACATGAAAATAGGGAGCACAACATGGTCCTAGAATCCCACAGACCAGGAACAGCAGCAGATGACATCTATGTCCCCAGACTGTGGTACTACAACAGCCTGCGTCTTCTGTCAGAGCAGACTGAAGCCAGGCAGTCACTTCCGACTCTTCCGTGTAGCCTTCCCTCCACGCTTCACTGGAGGCTGTGCCTCTGGTGGTGGACTTGTGGTAGGAGGAGGAGGAGGAGGAGCAGTAGGGTCTGTGTTGTAGAGTCTGGTGGTTGGTGTTAGCTCACCCTTCAAACCCCTCTGAATACTATCAAAGAAAATAGCCTCGCACAAGTTGCGCTGTCCCTTGTCCATTTCCAGCAACTTGCTGGCCAAATCGGTAGCGTAGGCCTCTTCAGGATTGGGGGGTTTGCTAAGCAATTGGCTCGCTTGACGTATTAGCGCCAATGACTCCTCCTCTGTCTGTGTCATCCTCCTGGGCCTTTTGCTGGCTATGCGGAGGGGAGGGACCTGACTTTCTGTCCAACTCCTGCTGGGCCCAGCTATCTCCTGCGTGTGGCTGGTCCCGGCCTCCTCCTCCATACCACTGGTCCCGGCCTCCTCCTGGGTGAGCTCATCCTGTGTAAAAAATAAATAAATAAATAAAATATGTATATATTTTGACCTCATCAATCACTGACAATTTTACAGTTCTCACTTTCAAATACATTTGTCTTGAAATCCAAAAGGCTATCATTTTGACACCATCATTTTTCCATCAGTTCACCAAGATTTTAGCCACATTTGTGGAAACTACTGTATCCTTATATCTAATTTAATTTGTGATGAAATCCTAGATTTGGAAGCAATTCAAACATTGAACTTTACATCATTAATATTTGAGCAATCCAAACTTTCTAAAATAAAATATACCTGGCTCCAGCTGGGTGCATCAACTTCTTCCAGGAAGGAAGGGTCTGGATCTTCCTGGGGTGGCTCAGCTGAGGTGGAGAGAAGGGTGGAGGGAAGGGTAGACGGAAGAGTGGAAAGTGACTGCCTGGCTTCTGACGGGTCATCCAGAAAACGCAGCCTGTTGTAGTACCACAGCTTAGGTACATATATCTTATCTGCTGCTGCTCCTGATGTGCGGGACTCTATGATCTTGTTGCGCTCCCGCCTATACATGTTCCGCAGGACCTGAATTTTGGACTCCACAAACGTAATGTCTGCCTGGGGGAGTCGGGTTTTCACAAACTTCAAAAGTGTCCCCAGTGTTTTCCTCCAGGCAGGACGGTTTGAATATAGTGGGTGCTTGGCATCCCACAGGTTCCTGTGCATCTCAAAGAGCTCGATGAATTTTGAGAGGAATGCCTCCTCCTTAAAGGGGTTCGGACTGTACTTTTGCATTTTTATGTCTGAAAAAAAAAAAAAAGATACAAAACATAAATACTAATGTCAGACCAAACGCACACTATTTATATTGTGACAATGTAGGCGAGACACACACTACACCCACACTACACCCATCCACACTACCCACACACACCCACCCACACACACACCCACACTACCAAACACACACACACCCACACTACCACACACACACACCCACACACACACCCACACTACCCCCCCCCACACACCCACCCACACTACCCCCCCCCCACACACCCACCCACACACACACACAAAACACCAACCCCACTCAATCACCAACCCACATTAAAATCAACTAACCATCCACAAGGTAAAATCCCACTATATACATTCCTAACGCAGGCCTAAAACCCTAAAAATAAAAAGATAACCATCTTACCGTCGCGTGTATCACTCGCTGCTTCTGTTCGGACAAACGTACGGCCTCGCGGTAACGCTTTATATACAGCGCATGCGTCAAGCTCCGCCTGCGTCGCCCACGTTGCCCGCCCCTGACGTTCCTTGTGACCGTATTTCCCCGCCCCTTTTACCCTCGTTCCGCTGTGGGAGATTGAATAGATAAAGATGGCGGACGGATTTTCAGTTAGCAGCGCGGAGGAAAGCCCTGAACCACATGCTTCCGGAGCAAGGAAGAGGTTTAAGGCCACAAACATGGCCTTTGAAGAGATGGTGGAGATGGTGGATATACTTCGAAGGGAGGATTACGATGGGGAAAATGGCCCGTATCCCAAACCCAGTATCCAAAAAGATCGCATCATGACGACAGTTG
Organism: Lithobates pipiens; assembly: GCF_037356315.1. Lineage (NCBI taxonomy): Eukaryota > Metazoa > Chordata > Amphibia > Anura > Ranidae > Lithobates > Lithobates pipiens. The sequence continues at coordinate 138,734,856 of NW_027507718.1, forward strand.
TGAGCACTTTGGAGAGCAAATTTGGGGTCCGAAGAGCCAAAGATCAGCTCCGGAAATGATGGTCCGACATCAAATCCAGGGAGCCGGACCAATACAGGAGAATCAAAAAGGCACTGAAAAAAAGTGAGTACTCTGCGCTTATCGTGACGGTCGTACATAATCGTTCGTATAGGTGTATACGATATATTTGTAAATCTGGCGAATTTGATCGTTTGTGTGGTTAATCGTTCATGTAATGAGCGAATATGCTCGTTCGTATAAGTGGACGTAAATAGCGTGAATTTGTATATGGTGTAAATTTATCTGGTGTTGGATTAGATTTTAATTAGTTATTAATTTTTTGGTATTGTTCATGATAAACTGAATTGTCACACTCAGTTTAGGATATCCTTGTGTACATGTCTTTATAGCTGCAGCTGTTTCATAAATTTATTCAGTGTAATGTAGTCTAAATAAAAAAAAGAGATAGATAGATAGATAGATAGGTAGGTAGATAAAATGCTGGTTCAACATCTGGACTGGGAATCATTTAGTGTAGTTTGGGACATCATAGAACATTTTTTGACATAATCACACACAGGTACTCCAGGGGATGATTCGAGTGTGTCCATCTGTGAAACTTGGACAAAAGATATAAAGTATCGCAGTTTGGTTAAAGGCTAGGTTCACATTGCTGCAATGTACGAGATCGAATGTGATTTGCACCGCACTGCAGTGCAAATCACATCTGATCTCTGTGTGATGCGATTTCAGCCATACATATAGTATGGCTGAATTCGCATCGCATCCGGCCCAAACTTGTACATGGCCCTTTTTTTAGTCCACAGCAGAATCGGATCACATGGGTGTTCACACCATGTGGTCCGATTCCTGTCCGAGTTTAAAGATTGCACTGTGATATGAGAAATAATTTGGAGGTGTCAATAAAACTTTACACTGACACTCCCAGCAGGTCACATAGGGCAGTGTGAATTGCCTCCAGGAGGCATGCGATGCGTGAAACCACAGTAGATTTGCAGCGTTCGCACATCGCAGCAGTCTGAACACAGCCTAACTAAAAAAAATGTCATTTAAATGATGTATTAAACTAGGATCTTGTAACAACCAGCTAATAATTGTACACCACTTCAAACCAATGTTTCATATTCCAATTTCTGAACTCAAATATCACTGTGCTTAAAAGTATACCTTTTTTTTGTTTTTTCATTCTCATAGGGGAACAAAGACTCAGACAAGAGTCGGAGCAGCCCAGGACCCCCCGACCTCACCAGCCTGATTGGGCAGTTAGCCCCAGCCCAGTGCCAGAGCTGGAGCAGCCCAGTCCATTGCCAGAGCTGGAGCAGCCCAGCCCATTGCCAGAGCTGGAGCAGCCCAGCCCAGGGCTAGATGTGGAGGAGGAAGAGGTGGTGGAGATACGCACCCCACAAAGTGAGTGTCTGACAACCCAGCTTAACCACTTTCAGACCGGACCATTTTGCTGGTAAATGACCAGAGGTCTTTTTACACTTTGGCACTGCGCTGCTTTAACTGGTAATTGCGCGGTCATGCAATGTTGTACCCAAACAAAATTTGCGTCCTTTTCTTCCCACAAATAGAGCTTTCTTTTGATGGTATTTGATTGCCTCTGCGATTTTTATTTTTTGCGATATAAACGTAAAAAGACCGCAAATTTTGAAAAAAAAAGATATTTTCTACTTTTTGTTATTAGAAAAATCCAATAAACTCAATTTTAGTCATACATTTAGGCCAAAATGTATTCAGCCACATGTCTTTGGTAAAAAAAAAGTCAATAATTGTATATTTATTGGTTTGCGCAAAAGTTGTCACATCTACAAACTAAGGTACGTTTTCTGGAATTTACGCAGCTTTTAGTTTACGACTGCCTATCTCATTTCTTGAGGTGCTAAAATGGCAGGGCAGTACAAAACCCCCCCAAATGACCCCATTTTGGAAAGTAGACCCCCTAAGGAAATTGATAAGAGGCATGTTGAGCCCATTGAATATTTTATTTTTTTGCCTCAAGCGATTGAATAATGACAAAAAAAAAATTTTTTTTTTTTTTTTACACAAAGTTGTCACTAAATGATATATTGCTCACACATGCTATGGGCGTATGTGAAATGACACCCCAAAATAAATTCTGCTGCTTCTCCTGAGTATGGGGATACCACATATGTGGGACTTTTTGGGAGCCTAGCCGCGTACGGGGCCCCTAAAACCAAGCACCGCCTTCAGGCTTTCTAAGGGCGTAAATTTTTGAGTTCACTTCTCACTACCTATTACAGTTTTGAAGGCCATAAAATGCCAAGATGGCACAAAACCCCCACAAATGACCCCATTTTAGAAAGTAGACACCCCAAGCTATTTGCTGAGAGGCATGTTGAGTTCATGGAATATTTTATATTTTGCCACAAGTTGCGGGAAAATTACAAACTTTTTTTATTTTTTTTTTTTTTTAACAAAGTTGTCACTAAATGATATATTGCTCATGCATGCCATGGGCATATGTGAAATGACACCCCAAAATAAATTCTGCTGCTTCTCCTGAGTACGGGGATACCACATATGTGGGACTTTTTGGGAGCCTAGCCGCGTACGGGGCCCCGAAAACCAAGCACCGCCTTCAGGCTTTCTAAGGGCGTAAATTTTTGAGTTCACTTCTCACTACCTATTACAGTTTTGAAGGCCATAAAATGCCAAGATGGCACAAAACCCCCACAAATGACCCCATTTTAGAAAGTAGACACCCCAAGCTATTTGCTGAGAGGCATGTTGAGTCCATGGAATATTTTATATTTTGCCACAAGTTGCGGGAAAATTACAAACTTTTTTTTTTTTTTTTTTTTTTTCACAAAGTTGTCACTAAATGATATATTGCTCACGCATGCCATGGGCATATGTGAAATGACACCCCAAAATAAATTCTGCTGCTTCTCCTGAGTATGGGGATACCACATATGTGGGACTTTTTGGGAGCCTAGCTGCGTACGGGGCCCCGAAAACCAAGCACCGCCTTCAGGCTTTCTAAGGGCGTTACAGTTTTGAAGGCCATAAAATGCCAAGATGGCACAAACCCCCCCCAAATGACCCCATTTTGGAAAGTAGACACCCCTAAATTTAGGGGTACACTAGTGAGACTAGGTAATAAATGGCGGGTGCCCTGAAACTATAAAAAAATAACTAACCAACCAGCGTCACCTGTAACAGTTATATGGTGATCACTGGTGAAAGGGTTAACTAGGGGGCAATCAGGGGGCTTTATGCGGTAGTATATGGGGGTCCCTGGCGCTATAAAAAGCTGCGGCGAACCTAAATACCTACCTGCCTAACTAGCGTCACCTGTGACACTAATACGGCGATCAGAAAAATGATCGCTTATTAGGCTGGGTTCACACTGGAGCGATGCGGAAACGCCGCGAATCCGCGGCGGGTTCCCGCATCGCATGCCTCCCGGCGGCAGTTCACACTGCCCTATGCGAACTGCTGAGAGTGTCAGTGAAATGTTACTGACACCCCCAGATCAGTTCGCATATCGCAGTGCGATCTGCAAACTCGGATCGCATGGTGTGAACACCCATGCGATCCGATTCTGCTGCGGGCCAAAAAAAGGGTCCCGTGCGAATTTGCGGCGGGTGCGGCGGGTGTGGCGGGTGCGGCGGGTGCGGCGAATGGCTGAACTCGAATCGCACAGAGATCGGATGTGATTTGCACTGCAGTGCGGTGCGAATCACATTCGTTCTCATAAACCGCTGCAATGTGAACCCAGCCTTAGTGACACTGGCGACGGGGGGTGATCACGGGGTTAAACCTTTATTGGGGGGGTTAGGGGGGTACATTAGAACTAAAGGGGGCTAACTCTAACTGCCCTAACAGTTATTACAGTCACAAATGACACCAATGCAAAAAAAAAAAAAAAAAAAAAAAAAAATGACATTGGTGTCACTGTGACTGGGGGGCAGGGGTAATTGGGGGGGTGATCGGGGGGTAAAGGGGGGGTGTGAGTGTGCCTGGCATGTTCTACTGTGTGTGTAGAGTGTTGGTGCAACTTACTGATCCGCTCTCCTCCGTGTCGGAACGAAAAATACCGACACGGAGGAGAGAATACATCACTTCCTCTCCTGTGTTTACATTACAGGAGAGGAAGTGATGTCACCGGGGATTTCTATTCGTCGGGAGCGATCGCGAGGGGGTGGCCATGAATGAATGGCCGTCCCCTCGTCCGGGATCGCTCCCGAACGAATACCGACCGCCGCAGGCACCGGGCGGGGGCCCGATCGGGCCCCCGACCCGCGGGAGGCAAGGGACGTACATGTATGTCCTTATGCCTGCCCGTGCCATTGTACCGACGTACATCGGCGTGCGGCGGTCGGCAACTGGTTAAGGTAAACAATTAATGGCTGTATATTTTAACAAAATTTTTTATCTACACGTTTTTAGGTGATGATCTGGTTGTGGAAGGACAAGCCGCGGAGCCATTTTCTTCAGACAGTGCCCAGAGACTGATTGGTCAGATCATGGCCTGGAATGGCCAGATTGATCACATGCGGAACCATATGCAAAACATCCAACGACAACTGGACACTATGGAGCAGGAAATGAAGAACATGATCGATGTTTTAGGGAGAATCTAAGCCCCTTTTCCCTAAAACGAAAGATCATGTTCTTCATTCCTTGTAAAAAAGTTTTTAATGTTTTTATAACATTGTTTTTAGAGGACAAATTTTATTTTATTATATATATATATATATATATATATATATATATATTTACCAAAAAAATTGTTTACCAAAACAAAAAAAAACTAAAGAAAAATACCAAAAAAAGAGGCACTTGTTGGAATGTGCACTATTAAACATTTAAAAAAAAGATGTGTGTGTGTGTGGCTCCTTCTTTCAATACTCAATACCAGTTTGGGAAGTCATTTTGTGTTTTCTGTCACAAAGGGCCTTATTTACTATTGGCAAAAACCACTTTGCAATACAAATGCACTAGGACAGGAATATGCAATTAGTGGAAATCCAGCTGTTGCAGAACTACAAGTCCCATGAAGTATAGCAAGACTGACAGCCACAAGCATGAGACCCAGAGGCATGATTGACTTGTAGTTTTGCACCAGCTGGAGGTCGGCCAATTGCATATCCCTGAATTAGGAGAATGTAGGAGACAACCACCTTGAAAAGCAAACAAGAACCAAACTTAAAAATTTGATCAGACAATACATATTTAAACAAAAGGAAATCTTTATTGCTCAGCTGGCATTGGAATAGCCCCCCTACCATTAAAATAGGTGACATACTGGTCACGCACCTCACGTGCTGTTTGGGGGGGCTAAGCCAGGATGAGCATGATCCAGCCCTGTGAGTTCTGGCATTAGTCCGGCCTCAGGCCCAATTGGCTGCAGGTAATGGGTTCCAGAATGTTTTCTTAAAAAGTTGTGTAAAATGCAGCAGCAGAGAATGACATAGTTCAGTTTGTACTCTGCCAAGTTTATTGCTGTCAAAAACAAACGGAATCGGCTGGCCATAATACCAAAGGCATTCTCCACAACCCTTCTTGCTCTGGCCAGCCGGTAATTAAAAACCCTCCTCTCCGGGGTGAGGGTCCTTTGGGGGAAGGGCTTCATCAAATGGTCACTCAGACCGAACGCTAAGGTAGACCCTCCACATTATCAGCATCTGGTGGCAAGTCCAGGCCACCAGTGATGAGACGGTGGCAGAACTCGGTCTGCCTAAACACTCCTCCGTCTGACATCCGGCCGTTCTTCCCCACATCCACATAGAGAAAGTCATATTGTGCTGACACCACCGCCATTAACACCACACTATGGAACCCCTTATAATTCCAGTAGTAGGACCCCGAATGGGGTGGGGGCACAATCCGCACATGTTTCCCGTCGATCGCCCCTCCACAGTTGGGAAAGTCCCAACGGGCAGCGAACTGGGAAGCCACAGTCTGCCATTCCTGTGGCGTGGAAGGAAACTGGGGAGTCAAACACAGGAAAAAAATAAATAAAAAATTAGTCATTAAATCAAAACAATTCATAACAAATAAAACTCAAAAACATTTTGGAACAGCAGTTAAACATAAATATTGAAAATGTTTTTCTGCAAAAAAAAACAAATAGACGGCCCAATTCACAGATTACTCAGCCCTCTGATGGACCAGGGGACATAAGTTAGGTGGGTGAGTGGGGTGGGGGCCTAATTAATGAGTATACAATCCCTGCAACCAATTTGAGTGGGGTGGGGGCCTAATTAATGAGTATACAATCCCTGCAACCAATTTGAGTGGGGTGGGGGCCTAATTAATGAGTATACAATCCCTGCAACCAATTTGAGTGGGGTGGGGGCCTAATTAATGAGTATACAATCCCTGCAACCAATTTGAGTGGGGTGGGGGCCTAATTAATGAGTATACAATCCCTATATATATATATATATATATATATATATATATATACAAAGAGTATACAAAGGGTGGGGGGCAGTAAAACAGTACAATGGAGCTGACAATATGAATTAGAGAAAAACAGTCTCGGCTGTGGGTGTAGCGCAACGTGGCGACGAGCCTCTGCTCCGGAGTGATGGCTTGCAGCATGCAGGTATCCTGCCTGCTGATATAAGGGGTCAGCAAAGCCAGCAGACGGTGAAAAACGGGGTCCGTCATCCTGAGATAATTCCTGAAATCATCAGGATTATTCTCACGGATCTCACGGAGTAAAGGCATATGCGAGAATTGGTCGCGCTGGCGCAACCAATTCTTTGTCCATGAACTCCTCCTCGCCCTGTTCACAGACTGAGCTCGGGTCAAAGTATTAACCCCAACACCAAGCCCCCATATAGCACGAACTCGCGAACGAGTACGTCCACTCTCCATGGCTTTGAAACGGTCGGCTGGACAAACAAGCTTAACTGAACGCACTGAAGAACAGCCAGACCTATGAAGAACGACCTGAAACCCAGAAACGAGCGGACCAGAAGCGCCTAACAACAGGTACCAACTGATCCACGCGTACCGAAAAAGACAGATACAAACCTCACAGGCAGACTGCGCCGCAGAAAACTGACAAATTAAGCTGAAGTCTGAAAAGCGTGAATCGTCTCTAACCAAACTTCTACTAATGCAAAGTCAGCAGAAGGAGCCCAAAGGGTGCTTTGCTGTGTCTTGGACTTCCTATTTCTAGTCCCGTCGTACGTGCTGTACGTGATCGCGCAAGCTTTCGTCGGACTGTTTGGGTATCCGTGTGTGGTCAAGTCCGTTCAGTGGAAAGTACGACGGACTGTCCGTCGGATTGTATGACGGACTAAGTACGCCATACAATCCGCTCCTGTGTACGCGGCATAAGGTGTTTCCGTATCTGACTTATTTCGATAAGTTCATATACAAGGAATGGGGTTCAACCGCAACAGACCTTTTCGGTCCCCAAATACATGGCGGTGCGTTACCCCTTTGAGGAGAGCCTTCTCAAAGTGGTCGGCTCCTCCGGTCGTGGACCCCCCAGTATCCAGGTTAAACAAAGTAACCACGATCCCGGTAGAGGGGACTCCTACCTTTAAGGACCCCAGGGACAGGAGGACTGAGGCAGTGGCTTGTTCCTTGTTCACAGTTGTGGGGTCAGCAATGCGACCAGTACTGGCATCCACACTTGTTTCACAGACACTTACTGAGTGGGCAAAACATTTGCACTGCAAATTGGGGGAGCAACAGGCTTCTCCTGTCTGCAAGGCCTTAAGTACTTTTGTGACGCAGCCCTGGACACCCTTCCTCTTTTATCCAGGGCTTCAGTGTCAGCAGTGGTGCTGAGGCACTTGATTTGGCTAAAATGCTGGTTGGCTGACCAGGCATCTAAAAAAGCTCTGACGGATCTACTCCTCTTTGGAGCCTCATTAGATGACACTATTAAAAATGCCACAGGTGGTAAGAGTACACTACTCCCACAGGCCAGGAAGGCTAAGGTGCCATGCCGTAGGTAAGGGCCCTCTTTTTCCGCTCTCAAACGGAATTTTCATCCGCCCGTGGCTTTGGTTAAGCGTCCCCAGCACGACAGAACGACCTCTGAAGGACAAAAGAGACTCTCAGAGCCAAGGTAAAACTGCTGATGAACCGCAGGTGGTCGTCGCTACGCTTCTGCATGCTAGTCCTGGGACTCATGGTGGCCTCCTTCGAGGCAGTACCGTATGCCCAGTTTAACACCAGAGTCTTGCAGTAGGAGATTTTGACAAAATGGGGCAAATCTCTGTTGTTCCTGAATCAACAGATTCAGGTGAGCCAGTTAGTCAGGGATTCCCTGCTCTGGTGGCTGAGGTCCCTGGCACTTCGGTCAGGGAAGTCTTTCCTACCTCTGAAATGGACAACGATCACAATGGACGCCAGCCTAACCGGCTGGGGTGGAGTAATGGGAGTTCAGTCGACCCAGGGCCTCTGGTCAGAGGAGGAATCCAAGTTGCCAATCAATGTGCTTGAGCTGAGAGCGATCAGGCTATGCCTCTCCACATGGTCGATAAGACTTCGAGGGCATCCGCTCAGGATCCAGTCAGACAATGCCACGGCGGTGGCATACGTCAATCACCAAAGAGGAACAAGAAGCTCGGCCGCCGCACGGGAGGTCACTTACATCCTTCAGTGGGCAGAGAGATGTGTACCTGCCCTATCAGCCATTTACATCCCGGGAGTGGAGAACTGGCAGACGGACTATCTAAGTCGGCAGATGCTGGACCCAGGAGAATGGGCATTGCATCCGGAGGTGTTCAGGCTTCTGTGCCAGTGATGGTGCACACCAGAAGTGGATCTTCTGGCTTCCCATCTCAATCGGAAGGTGCTGAGATTCGTGTCCAGGACAAGATATCCTTGGCAGACGTGCCTTTACTATGCCTTTACTCCGCTGAAACTCTTACCACGTCTGCTCCGCAGAGTGGAGGCCAAGGGGATTCCAGTAATACTGATTGGCCCAGATTGGCCCCAGCATCCCTGGTATGCAGACCTAGTGTGCCTGGTGGCGGACACCCCATGGCGACTGCCGTCTCGAGAGGACCTTCTGTCTCAAGGTCCGATTCTCTATCCTGCTTTACCATCACTGGTTTTAACGGCATGGTTATTGAGAGCCAGATGTTGGAATCACCATGTTCGAAAGACCCTGGTTTCTCAACTATGCTGAGAGCACGGAAATCTTCTTCTCGGATGATATATCATCATACCTGGAAGGCCTACATCCCCATGTGGGAGGAGAAAGGATGGCGTCCACGCCCCTTTTCTATATTCAGGACCCTTCTGTTTCTACAGCAAGGAGTAGACCAGAAATTGGCTTTAAGCACCATTAAAGACAAATATCAGCTTTGGATGTCTTTTTTCAGCGACCCCTGGCGTCTCACTCTCTCTAGTGAGCACTTTTGTTCAAGGGGTCCGACATGTAGTTCCTCCAGTGCATCCACCGTTACCCCCATGGGATCTGAACCTGGTATTATCGGCGCTTCAGAAACTGCCATTTGAAAATATCAGAGAGATCCCTCTGACTCTTAGAAAGTGGTCTTTCTAGTGGTCATTACATGGACCAGGAGGGGTTCGGAACTGGCGGCCTTGTCTTGCAAGTCGCCTTATCTGGTTATCCACAAGGATAAGGTGGTGTTGCGTCTGCAACCTTCTTTTCTGCTGAAGGGGGTTTCGGCGTTCCACATCAATGAAGACATTGTGTTACCACCTCTGTGTCCTAAACCGACACATCCCAAGATCCTAAGGAGATGGCCCTCCATTCCCTGGACGTGGTCCGGGCTCTGAGGGTGTATTTGTCTGCTACGGCTCACTTTAGGAAGTCAGACTCCTTGTTTGTTTCAGTGGCTGGTCCGAAAAAAGGCATAGCGGTCTCGTCAGCCACCATTTCCAGGTGGATCAGATAGATTGTAGTACAGGCCTATGCCTTGAAGGGGCAGGTGCCCCCCTTTCCGGTCACGGCCCACTTCACTAGGGCAATTGGAACGTCTTGGGCCTTCTGACATCAAGCGTCTGTCGCTCAAGTGTGTAAAACGGCGACTTGGTCGTTTGTTCACACCTTTACAAAATTCTACAAGGTAGATGTCGGTGCTTCGGCTGATGCCTGTTTTGGCTGCAAAGTTTGTACTTACATTTTTTTTCCCTGATTTTTGGTAAAAACACAGTACTTTTAAGTAAATGCACTGTTGCATTTGTTACCGCAAGTTCTAAGGCGGTTTGGAGGTAGTGACTCCCAGATTGAGGAGAACTGTTTTTTGTGGGTAAAAAAGTTCTTGGTTATTCCCACACACTGTTGTTTTTGTGGGTAACATTTTTATACTAGTTCCCACATGCCATTGTGGGTGAAGTTTTTATACTGTTTTCCCAACTCTCGTTTTGGCACTGCTTGGGGACGATGGTCTAAGAAAGGAGCTGTGTCAGTCGGTGAACATAAGAGAAAATAGGATTTTTTTTGTACTCCCCGTAAAATCCTTTTCTCTGTAGTTCACCAACTGACACAGCACCCTCCCCTCCTATTTTTTTTTACGTTATACTGCTTGTTGACGTACTGAGGCTGCAGTAGCAGGATGAGGGGTTGTTACCTAAGGGACCGCCCCTTGGGCAGAACTAGAAAGTTCTAGTTTTATTATAACATTTTAACATGTTCTGCCTAGTCTGCTCCTGAAGATGGCATAACAACCCGATGGTCTAAGAAAGGAGCTGTGTCAGTCGGTGAAAAAATAGCTTGGGATATCTACTTCCCAATAACTTTTGCGCAAACCAATTAATATAGACTTATAATTATTTTTTTCTGACACGTGGCTGAATGCATTTTGGACTAAAATTGAGTTTATTGTAATTTTATACCAAGTAGAAAATATTTCTCTTTCGTTCATTGACGGACACAGCACTTTTAATCTTGACCTTAGGGTTATATCGCCACCTTCAGGAGAGGACTAGGCAGAACATGTAAAAACAGCAAGACTGCACAGTACTGCCCAGGGGGCGGTCCTACTGGCTATAACCCCTCACTCTGCTTCCAGCAGCTCAGCTTCTTTCTACCTAGTGTAGGAGAAGGATCTGGCTCCCTGTGGGGACCATTGGTCCTCTGGATTTTTTATTTTTTTCTGCTTTTGATTCCTGTGATCTACAATCAACAGCCAGGCTGGATAATAAAGGTCCTAGTAGTCTCCCCAGCCTGGTCATCGAGCATGTGCAGATTTTAGCTACGTGCTGGGTCAGCCACGACATGCCCTGTCTGGTCCAGGGGCGGCCATATGACTGGGCTACTGCTGTCCGTGTCAGTGTGCCATGACCGACAGCCACCCCATACTGCTCGGGTGATGGGTCTGTCCGTGGCATGCGTCCAGCAGTCCCTGCAAGAGGGGTAAGTATGGTTCTACCTGTCTCAGCAGGTTGGAACAGCTGGGCATTCCCTGGGAGGTCGAGTAGGGGGTCTCTCACTCTCCCTTTCTTTTCTGTCCCTCCCCTCTTCCCCATGCTATGGGCTGCTATGTTACTGGGCATAGGGGCACGTACCTGGCTGGGGGGGTCTCTGAGTCCTGGCACGGGGCTGCGCTGGGCGGTTGGTGGTCTGCTAGTTTTCTCCCTGTTTTTAGACCGTTTTCTGCATATCTGTGTGTTGCCATGTGGGGTTTGGCCGCCGCACAAACTACGGCCATTTTCTTGTAGCCACGGCCAGTTTTTTTAACCGTGGTCATTTTCTGGAAATCCGACGGCCATTTTCCAGGTGAAGATAGAGGATATGGCTGGGGCATCTGCAGAGGTGTCCCTTTTGGGTCCCACAAGCTGCCCCGCACAGCTAAGGTATTTCCCTACCTAACTTACTGTGATAAGTTTATTTACAAGTAGTGGGGAAGCCTGCAGCTGGGCTTTTCAGTCCTGAGACGGATGTCGGTGCGTTATCCCTTTTGGGGAGAGTTTGCTAAAAAATGGACAATTCTGGTTGTTGACACCCCCCCCGGTATCCAGGTTAGATAAGGTAACCATGATTCCAATGGAAGATACTCCTGCCTGCAAGGACCAGGCCGACAGAAGGGCTGAGGCGGTTGCTTGGTCCATGTTTACTGTCGTGGGGTCAGCATTGTGGCCAGTGTTAGCCACGGCTATGGTGTCACAGATGCTTACTGAATGGGCTAAGTTATTGTGCCGCAAGTTGGAGAAGCAACAGGTTTCCCCCGTCTGTGTGGAACTGGTAGACCAGTTGGTGCAGAGCCTGAAATATGTCTGTGATGCAGCCCTAGATACGGCCCCTTTGCTTTCTAGAACATCAGTATCAGCTGTGGTGCTACATCTCCTGATTTGGCTTAAATGCTGGTCTGCGGACCAGACTTCTAAGAAAGTGCTGGCGGATTTGCCTTTCCAGGGGAGAAGCTATTTGGAGCCTCACTGGATGACATTATTAAGAATGTTACTGGGGGGAAGAGTACTTTTCTCCCACAGTCCAGAAAGGGTAAGGAGCCACACCGTAGGCAGGGGTCCTCCTTTTCCTCTCAGAAGCTTGGGTCGGCAGGTAAGTGCTCCTAGTCTGACAAGGTGCCCACTGAGGGACAAAAGCTTCCCTGGTTTCGTAAGCCTGCAAGCAGATCTGTTGCCGCATGAAGGTTTGCCTCTGCCCGACTCTCGGGAGTTTGCAGCCCAGTGGACCTCCCTTCTTTCTGACCAGTGGGTCTGCGTATTGGCTTCCTCAGGCTACAAGATAGTTTCTTTCTTGTCCGCCAAACTGATTTTTTTTGTTCCTTCCAACCTTCATCTTCCGGATCGAAGGGAGGCCCTGTTTGAGGCAGTACAGGACCTGCTGCTGAGCAGGGTGAAAGTACCTGTACCGACATTGGAAAGGTTTCAGGGATTCTACTCCAATCTGTTTGTAGTCCCAAGGAAGGAAGGGGTCCATTTCTTGGTGTCTTTGAACATCAAGGATGCATACTTGCACGCAGGGGTCAAGGCCTGGGGAAAAAAGTGTGGGAACAGCCACCCAAGATCCACTCCCCCACCAAAAAATAAATAAATTATACGCTCATATGCACAAACACTTCAAAAGTGGTATTTTTCATCCAATTTTCATATTGTGTATACGAAGCTTAACTGTTAGTACATAAAAAAAAAACAATCCTCAATAAACATAAATACGGTAATTCTCTGAATAATCAGCATTCATTCAATTGTGCTTCCATGCAAATGTGAATATCATGTTCTTATCTTTATTGGGGAATGTTATTTTGTATATAGAGTGTTTATGTGGCGAGTTCCCACTTTTCATTGAACAGAGTTTGGATAACACAGGGATAAAAACGGAAAAGGTCATAAATTAACTGCACATTATCTGGACAGAATGCTTGGGGAGATAGTGATGTGTTCCTGCTTAGGAGATGTATGTTAGCTTGGGGGGCTGCAAACTCTGCAGGGCTCCAACACACACTTGCTGCTATTCCAACCCTTCACATATTTCCACATAAACTTCCTTCCTGGCATTAAACTTTGCCAGGTATTGTGCTCAGCTTACCACCCCAAACTGATGTTCCTCCCTCAGCTCACCTCTCTCCATGCATGTCCTGTGAGCAGAATAGCTGTGCTCCTCCTCTGGGTTCTCTCATCATATGGCACTGAAGATAGAGGAGGGGGGGGTTTCAGCGGGACACACAGAGAAAGTATGCAGGAGACAAAAAATCAGGAGGGGCCGGCGGGGAGGAGCGCATCACAAGAGGTCTGACTAAATACAATCTCTTAGCAGCAGGGACCTGATTTACCCATCAGCTAGCTGTGATTGACAGGTAGATCGAAGAGGAAGCTGTCATGGGGCCCCTTACTGGCAATGCCTGAATTGTCAGTCCACCCCTGGTGTACGGCACTTACTATTGCGAGCTGTGTTGGCGGCTGCTGGTGTTGCACCTGCCACACAGCTCGCATACTTCAAAGTCTTGCAGGACACGGCTGCTAACGGGAACTGAGTTCCTGTTGTGGAAAAAGTACAGGAACTAAGTTCCCGTGCGTTCCCGCAGGACTTGAGCCCTGCTTGCACGTCCCCATATGCATCAGTGGTTTCTATGATTTGCAGTCGGGGACAAGCACTATCAATTTGTAGCTTTCCCTTTTTGGCCTAGCGACGGCACCAAGGGTCTTCACCAAGGTGCTAGCCCCAATTTTGGCTTTGCTGAGACAATGAGGGATTGCAATCATGGGTTACCTGGACGACCTCCTCCTGAGAGCAGCTTCCACCTCAGAATCAAGGGAGGATGTGGCAATCTCCATACAGACTCTCAGGGAGTTTGGTTACATAGTTAGTAAGGTGGAATAAAGACACCAGTCCATCCAGTTCAACCTGAGTGAGTGTCTAAAATTGTCCTTATCCCTGTACGTTGCACATTCTCATCAGTCCCTACCCTCAGGGAGCCCACAATCCAAGGTCATATACTAGGGCCAATTTTGGACAGAACCCAATTAACCTACCAGCATGTCTTTGGAGTGTGGGAGGAAACCGGAGTACCAGGAGGAAACCCACACAGGCACAGGGAGAACATGCAAACTCCAGGCAGATAGTGTCATGGTTTGGAATCGAACCAGTGACCCTTTTTACTGCTAGGTGAGAGTGCTACCCACTACACCCGTGTGCCGCCCTGGTTGGGTGTTGATTCTCCAGAAGTCAGTGTCGGTTGCTGACTCAATGCCTGGAGTACCTGGGCTTGATTCTGCACTCCTCAGAAGTGAGAATCTTTCTCCCTTCAGACAAGCTGCAGACTCTTCAAGCTGTTGGTGTCCCGCAGGTGGTCGTCGCTGCATTTTTGCATGCAAGTTCTGGGTCTCATGGTAGCCACTTTCGAGGTGGTACTGTATGCTCAATTCCACACTCGAGTCTTGCAGAAAGTTCCTGTCCAGATGGGACAAATCTCCGACATCCCTGGGTTGCAAAATTCAGGGGAGCCAGCTAATCAGATTCCCTTCTCTGGTGGCTGAGATCTCTAGCCCTTTGGTCTGAGAAGTTGTTCCTTCCTCTCCATTGAACGGTGATCACAACAGACACCAGCCTGACCAGCCGGGGGGAGAGTTTGAGGCGTACAGTCAGACCAGGGTCGCTGGACTCAGGAAGAATCCCGCCTGCCGATCAATGTGCTGGAGCTTCGGTCGATCAGGCGGTGCCTCTCCGCATGGTCACAGAGGCTGCAGGGGCGTCTTGTCAGGATCCAGCCGGAAAACACCAAGGCGGTAGCTAGGGATGAGCCGAACACCCCCCTGTTCGGTTTGCACCAGAACCTGCGAACAGACCTAAACTTCGTGTGAACTTTAGAACCCTATTAAAGTCTATGGGACTCGAACGTTCACAATCTAAAGTGCTCATTTTAAAGGGTAATATGCAGGTTACTGTCCTAAAAAGTGTTTGGGGACCGGGGTCCTGCCCCAGGGGACATGGATCAATGCAAAAAGAAGTTTTAAAAACGGACGTTTTTTCAGGAGCAGTGATTTTAATAATGATTAAAGTGAAACAATAAAAGTGTAATATTCCTTAAAATTTCGTAGCTGGGGGGTATCTATAGTATGCCTGTGAAGGGGCGCATGTTTCTGGGGCTTAGAACTGTCCCTGCACAAAGTGTCATTTGTGCAGGAAAAAAAGTCTTTTAAAATCACTTGCGGCTAAATTGTCGGCTCCCTGTAATACAGAGAACACTCAATGAGTGTTCTCTGTATTAGCCGACAATTCATTCATTCATTGATAAAAAAAAAAAAAAAGCGTGGGGGTTCCCCTAAATTCAATTACCAGGCCCTTCAGGTCTGACATAGATATTAAGGGGAACCCCGTGTCAAATTTTAAAAAAAATTGACGTGGGGGTCCCCCTAAATATCCATACCAGAGCCTTCAGGTCTGATATGGATATTAAGGGGAACCCTGCATCAAATTTTTTAAAAAAATTGACGTGGGGGTCCCCCTAAAAATCCATATCAGACCCTTTATCCGAGAACGCAACCTGCCAGGCCGCAGGAAAAGAGGGGGGGACGAGAGAGCGGCCCCCCCTCCCTCCTGAACCGTACCAGGCCACATACCCTCAACATTGGGAGGATGCTTTGGGGGTCTGTGACCCCTCAAAGCACCTTGTCCCCATGTTGATGAGGACAAGGGCCTCATCCTCACAACCCTGGCCGTTGGTTGTGAGGGTCTGCGGGCGGGGGGCTTATCAGAATCTGGAAGCCCCCTTTAACAAGGGGACCCCCAGATCCCGCCCCCCCTGTTTGAAATGGTAAGGGGGTACAAAAGTACCCCTACCATTTCACAAAGAAAGTGTCAAAATGGTTAAATAAGACAAACACACTTTTGAAAAATTCCTTTATTAAAAATAAAAAAAAGATTCCAGCGGTGCTAATCCACTCTTGCTATCCAGCGACGGATCTCCGGGGTCCAGCGATGGATGATCATATCCAGCAACGGAGGATCTCTCAGTCCAGCGCTGTCCATGCATCCGTCTTCTGTCTCCACTGCGGAGACACTGCAGAGATCCCAGCGCTGACGTTTCTTATATTAGGAGGGCGGGGCCACCCGTCACCTGACCCCGCCCCTCTGACGCTGGAGAGGGAAGCCAGGGGTTCCCCAGTGACGTGTGGGTGACCCCGTCCCCTCTGATGTAACGCAGGTTTCCGTTACATCAGAGGGGGCGGGGTCACCCATACATCACTGGGGAACCCCTGGCTCCCTTCACCAGCGTCAGAGGGGGCGGGGTCAGGTGACGGGTGGCCCCGCCCTCCTAATATAAGAAACGTCAGCGCTGGGCTCTCTGCAGTGTCTCCAGAGTGGAGACAGAAGAAGGATGTATGGACAGCGCTGGACTGAGAGATCCCCGTCGCTGGATATGATCATCCATCGCTGGACCCCGGAGATCCGTCGCTGGATAGCAAGAGTGGATTAGCACCGCTGGAATCTTTTTTTTATTTTTTTTATTTTTAATAAAGGAATTTTTCAAAAGTGTGTTTGTCTTATTTAACCATTTTGACACTTTCTTTGTGAAATGGTAGGGGTACTGTTGTACCCCCTTACCATTTCAAACAGGGGGGGGCGGGATCTGGGGGTCCCCTTGTTAAAGGGGGCTTCCAGATTCTGATAAGCCCCCCGCCCGCAGACCCTCACAACCACCGGCCAGGGTTGTGAGGATGAGGCCCTTGTCCTCATCAACATGGGGACAAGGTGCTTTGAGGGGTCACAGACCCCCAAAGCATCCTCCCAATGTTGAGGGTATGTGGCCTGGTACGGTTCAGGAGGGAGGGGGGCCGCTCTCTCGTCCCCCCCTCTTTTCCTGCGGCCTGCCAGGTTGCGTGCTCGGATAAAGGGTCTGATATGGATTTTTAGGGGGACCCCCACGTCAATTTTTTTTTTTTAATTTCATGCAGGGTTCCCCTTAATATCCATATCAGACCTGAAGGGTCTGGTATGGATATTTAGGGGGACCCCCACGTCAATTTTCTTTTTTTTTTAATTTGACACGGGGTTCCCCTTAATATCCATATCAGACCTGAAGGGTCTGGTATGGATATTTAGGGGGACCCCCACGTCAATTTTCTTTTTTTTTTAAATTTGACACGGGGTTCCCCTTAATATCCATGTCAGACCTGAAGGGCCTGGTAATTGAATTTAGGGGAACCCCCACGCTTTTTTTTTTTTTTTTAATCAATGAATGAATGAATTGTCGGCTAATACAGAGAACACTCATTGAGTGTTCTCTGTATTACGGAGACCCGACAATTTAGCCGCAAGTGATTTTAAAATACTTTTTTTCCTGCACAAATGACACTTTGTGCAGGGACAGTTCTAAGCCCCAGAAACATGCGCCCCTTCACAGGCATACTATAGATACCCCCCAGCTACGAAATTTAAAGGAATATTACACTTTTATTGTTTTACTTTAATCATTATTAAAATCACTGCTCCTGAAAAAACTGCAGTTTTTAAAACTTTTTTTTGCATTGATCCATGTCCCTTGGGGCAGGACCCGGGTCCCCAAACACTTTTTAGGACAGTAACCTGCATATTACCCTTAAAAAAATGAGCACTTTAGATTTCTCCCATAGACTTGTATAGGGTGTTCCGGCTTTTCGAATTTGCTGCGAACAGCCCAAATTGTTCACTGTTCGCTGAACAGGCGAACAGGCAATGTTCGAGTCGAACATGAGTTCGACACGAACTCGAAGCTCATCCCTAGCGGTGGCATATGTCCACCATCAAGGAGGGACAAGGAGCTCTGCTGCAGTACTGGAGGTTGCTCACAGTGGACAGAATGGCGTGTTCCGGCTCTGCCGGCCGTATACAATCCGGTCGTAGAAAACTAGCGTCAGATGCTGGACCAAGGAGAATGCCCGCTGCATACAGATGTATTTTGGCTCATTTGCCTGGGGTGGGGCTCACCAGATGTGGATCCCTTGGCCTCTCGGCTCAATCGGAAAGATAGAGAGGTTTTGTGGCCAAGACCAGAGACCCCTGAGCGGACACGTTGGTGGCTCCATGGGGGATTCCAGTAATTCTGATTGCCCCAGATTGGCCTTGGCGTCCTTGATATGCTGACATAGTCAGAATGGTGGCGGATGTTCCTTCGCGGCTGCTGATGCAGGAGGACCTTCTGTCGCAATGTTCAATACTTCATCCTGCTTTACCGTCCCCAGTTTTAACGGCATGGCTGTTGAAAGCTATGTGCTAAGGGACAGAGGACTGTCTGATTCGGTGATATCCACTATGCTGAGGGCATGGAAGTCCTCTTCTTGGAAGATTTATCATTGTATGTGGAAGGCTTATATCTCCATGTGTTAGGAGATGGGGTGGTACATATTCAGTTTTGTTTACGCTTGTTCACGGGGGCTCGACAGGTGGCCCCTCTGGTTCGACCACTGCCTCTGTGGCATTTGAATCTGGTGCTCTCGGTGCTTCAGAAACCGCTGTTTGAAAGCATTAGGGAGATCCCCTTATTGCCACTCTCTCCCAAAGTAGTCTTTCTAGTGGCTATTACATCTGCCAGGAGGGTTTTTGAGTTGGTGGCCTTGTCTTGCAAGTCTCCCTACTTGATCCTCCACAAGGATAAGGTGGTGCTGCCTCCACAGCCTAGTTTCTTCCACAGTTTGTTTTGCCCTTTTCATCTAAATGAGGGCATTGTGCTTCCATCCTTGTGTCTTCGGCCGTGACATCCCAAAGAGATTGCCTTGCATTCCCTGGATGTGATCTGGGCTCTTCGGTTGGATCTGTCTGCTACAGCTCCTTTCCGGAGGTCGGACACTGTATCGGTGGCTGGTCCGAAGAAGGGTCTGGCGGTCTCAGCCACTATCTCTCGGATCAGACAGATCGTGATTCAGGCTTATGCCATAAGGGGGTGGGCACCCCCCTTTCCTGTCACAGCACACTCTACCAGAGCAATTGGTGCCTCCTGGGCTTTCCGACATCAAGCGTCCATTTCCTAGGTGTGTAACACGGCGACCTGGCCGTCCGTTCACACTTTCACAAACTTTTACAAGGTTGATGTGAGTGCATCTTCGGATGCATGCTTCGGCCGCAAGGTTTTGCAGACGGCAGTTTAAGGTTGCAACTCCTCTGTTGAGGGGTTCATTTTTGTTATGGGTGGAGTTTATTTTCTTGTTGTTGCCACCCCTCGTTTATTTGACACTGCTTGGGGATGTCCCTATGGTCAAGATTAAAGGTGGTATGTCTGTAAATGAATGAAAGAGAAAATAGGATTTTTGTACTTGCCGTAAAATCCTTTTCTCTGAAGTTCATTGACGGACACAGCACCTACCCCCTCCTATTTATTTTTGTACTGCTTTTTGACGAACTGAGCTGCTGGAAGCAGAGTGAGGGGCTCTAGTCAGTAGGACTGCCCCCTGAGCAGTACTGTGCAGTTTTGCTGTTTTTACATGTTCTACCTAGTCATCTCCTGAAGGTGGCGATATAACCCTAAGGTCTAGATTAAAGGTGCTGCATCCGTCAATGAACAAAAGAAAAAAGGATTTTACAAGAGTACAAAAATCCTATTTAAAATTTTTTGGGTCCTTTTTGTTTTATATTGCTAAAAATAAAAACCACAGAGGTGATCAGATGCCACCAAATCCTTCCATCACTGAAGTGCCCCAGCTCCTGGGGGTGGGGCACCCAACTGGTAGAGCTGTGGACTCAGAGAACATGGTACCTGATCTTATCTGAGCCTCTTTCAATTTCAGTGATCAGTCAAGGAAGCCCTGCAGACTTTCATGCATATGGTTCAGGGTCAGAAAGTTGTTTTGTTTCTGACAGTGCCACGAAGGAAGCTTGCCTAAATCACCAGGCACCTACTAGGTCTTGGGAGATTGTATACTAGGCAGCAGCCAATATCCTCCATCTCGGTCATCAAACCTGGTGGCAGACTTCATAAGCCAAATTCGGTCCATCAAATCTATAGTCTATATTTCCTTTGCTGACCTTAAAGTGGTTGCTCCTTTTTCTGACCTCTGGGACAAGCTTATAAATTCAGCACTTTGAGGATGTAGTGAAGACTGCTACTAGTACGGTAATATGATGAAACAAATCCTCCTAGATAAGTTGTATCTGTCTGAGGATAGTCCCTTCACTGGTTATATGGGTTTACAACCTCTTTAATCCCTTGGTTTATACAGAAACTAAGTCCATATGGAAACTGGTCCTAGTAATCATGTTCTCATCTCTTCAGATGCTGTTGGTCCAACCCTCTTATCAGTTGCCAATCAGGTTGGCTCTATTGCTCCAGGATCCAGTTCTTCATCCCAGATCAGATTTTTGAGTGTTAGATCTTTTTATTTTATTTTATTTTTTTTGAATTTTTTTTTTAAAAAACATTTTCCTGCTTGGGAAAATAAATTATATATATATATATATATATATATAAAAAAAAAACACACAACCATTTTCTTAGTACATTAGTAAAGGCTATATCCTCCTCCTGTTTCTAATAGGGCATGATGCTTAGCACTTCATGGGTACAAAGGGCGGCTTCAGGGTCCTGTGGGAAACGTTTTTCTCTCAGCTAGGTAAAGCCACTCCCCTCAACGATTTTCCTTCTGTGGGATCTGTTTTAAAGTAGTGAGCTCCCTAACCAGGCATCACTTTGAGCCTGAGAAATTAATTAATGTTTCTTCCCCTTAAGATGTCTTATCTTCTGGCCATCAGTGGTCAGGAGAATAGGGAATCCACAGGTTTTGTCTATTAAGGAGCCTTTCCTAATAGAACATCTTTGCCCAAAATAGCATCTATGTTGCATAGATCTCAGAACACCGACCTCCCTTCCTTATGATATTATTATTATATTTTATTAATTTTTAAAAAATTTTTGTGGTTGAACTGGATGGACTTGTGTCATTTTTCAACCCAACTAACTATGTAACTATGTAACTATGTAACTATGTAACTATGTAACTATGTAATGATTCCCAATATATATATATAATTGCGCTACTAAATAGAAACAATGTATAAAGCAGCCAGCATCAACAGTGATACAATTGCATAGAAAACAAAAAACAACAAATGCACTGCTAAAAGTGAAAAAATCACCTACTTGTGAAAAAGGTGAAAAAAAAATTGCACAGTGGCATAGCATAAGCCAAGCATAATAAAAATAACACAAATGCAATATGCATAGATAAACAATACAGAGATCCACGCGAACAATGTGTAAAGATCCCCACAATATATGTGGATAAATAATAAAGAGATCCACGTGAACAGTACCATGTAGATCAAACAAATAATGTGAAAAACAAAAAATTATCCTATGACACGTAAGAAAATAATCGTCTCCTTTAAGCAACAAATAGTTCCTCTTCAGTAAGGAGTGATCCAAATTGACAGGAGTGCCCAACTTCCAGTAAATGTAAAATGGAACACCGAAGGTACCATCATAGCGACACCCTTCCAAAGCTCCTCATGTAGGTAATACAGCATACTGGATAAACAGAGATAAATAATGGGTACTCTTACCCGAAGGTGTGGACCCACACACCTTAGTGGTGAGTCAGTCAGGCGTCAAGCTGTAATGAACAGCAATCCTCTCAAAGGGATGGTGTGAACCTCCACTCCGCCAAGCCGTCTTCCTTACTCTGTAAAAACGAGGTGTCCAATGTAGGATATCCTCAGCTTAAACTCCAACGTAGGAAATACTCACATCGTAGTAGATGTATCAAAAATAAGAAAAGGGAAAAGCAAAAGGCCTCCTCATAGAGTAGATTAAATCCAGTAAAAAAACGATGCCCCAGTTGAAGCAAGTTATTGTGAAACATGTCGGGTACTTAGCCTGCTGGTGAGATTTTCCACGCATCCAGACGACACCTTTGTTGTTGTTTTTCTTTTTTTGTCCCCCTTTTACTGCGGGCTTGTATATGCATGTATTTTGAATTTTATATATTTTTTAATAAACTTATTTTTTTACTGGATTTATTTGTTGCTTAAAGGGGACGATTATTTTCTTACGTGTCATAGGACAATTTTTTGTTTTTCACATTATTTGTTTGATCTACGTGGTGCGGTTCACGTGGATCTCTTTATTATTTATCCACATATATTGTGGGGATCTTTACACATTGTTCACGTGGATCTCTGTATTTTTTATCTATACATTGCATTTGTGTTATTTTTATTATGCTTGGCTTATGCTATGCCACTGTGCAAAAAATGTTTCACCTTTTTCACAAGTAGGTTATTTTTTCACTTTTAGCGCTGCATTTTTTGTTTTTTTATGTAATGATTAAATAAGATCCAAGGGATGAGGGAGCATAGACGCAAACCACAGGAGCAATCTAAGTCAGGCATGTGAGTACAAGCCTTTAGTATGTTTGATTGCAAATGCCCAGTCTGTTTAACAGGTAAATTATTGCCCACACCCAGATTACTATACTTTTTAAAACAATAGTCTTACAAGCTGCAATAGCTACATGTCATTGTGGAATGATCTTTGCATCTGTAATCTTACGAATGCCATTTTTAGGATGGTTATTTCCATGAACACTGTAAATACTTTGACAGTTTGATCTGGTGTTTGATCTGCACATAGTTACTATGCTTATTAAATGCACAAGCTTATTTAGGCTGAGCCTGTGCTTCTAAAAACAAAACTCTTGCTGAAAGTGTGCATTCATGTTGCATGGATGTGCGTTTCGGTTCACAGCTAGAACCAAACAATGTATTTTTCATGTGTTTAAGGTCTCATGCATGCAGAACATTTAACTCTCCTGGAAGCCAGCAGTGTTTTTGCAGGAAAAAAAAAATGCCTGATGCTTATAAAAATGTCTAAAGCTTTTAGGATTTTTTTATAGGCGTCAGTTCATTTAATTGGCCATTGAAATTAATTAATGATCAAGCACTAGCGTTTAGCAGTTTTTAGTAGCTGCAATCGGTTCTCCTGGCCAAACTCTGTTGCACCTGGATGCACTGGCAGTGGGTTTTCCCATACCTCTAAAAGCTCCTGCCACTAAATGCTGCTAAAAGCCTATGTGTGTATGGATGTAGATGCAGGAGAAAAAAAAAACGCCATGCACCCTTCACAGCAGCTGTAAAAACATCCCATGTGCGTGAGGCTTAGGTGAACGTTGATGTGTTGTAATGCCTTTCGCATGTTCAGTGTTTAACCCAGTGCTGGTGTGAACTAGGCCTTTTGGGAATTTATAATTTTCACATTTGGCATTGTATTGGTCCAAAAGTTTGAAAGAAAATCAGTAGGAAAAAAATGCATAGTACAGCAAGTGTGTATAATTAAACGTTCACGGGAAGGAATGTCAGAAGATCCTAACCAAGTTGAGGGTTAACTAAATATAAAGTGGAAGAAAAGCCTAATGTGGAACTAGTCTGAACTTTGCCCAATACACCTATTCTACGCACTGCGGTGCAGGTAACAGACAATTGCGCGGTAGAGGAACACTTTTTTTTTTGGTGGTATCTGATCCCTCGGAGTGCTTGCTAACTGTGTGGAATGATTTGACTGGGTTCTGCAGACCCAAAAAAAATAATCACGTACAGGTACGCGATTTTGTGCTTAAGGCCCGCCCTGCCACAGTGGGCCGTCTTTAAGCAGTTAAAGTGCGACGGGAATGAAAGCTGCCCTGGGCTGGAGGGGGCACTAGAAAGTGCCCAGTATTAAAGTGGTTAATATAAGAATCATGTGTAGTCTTGACTCTTGGTATGTTTCCTTTACTTCCAAAATAGTAATCCTAGAGGAGACTTTGGCAGCCACTACTTGCTCTTTCTGTACAATGTGGTCTTGTATCTGCCCTCTGCTGTGGTTTGTGTTTTTTTTTTTTTCTTTATGGAGCTCCATTGTCTACATAGACTATGTGCAACCCCATTGCTGTCACTGCTACCGTTGCAACCCTAGATATTGCCTTGTGAAGTATTTGAGGCACCCAAAGTTATAGCCTCTGTGGCTATTGAGGAATGTATTTAAACACAGGTTTTTGTCCCTGAGCTTATTTTTTAACACCATGAGATGCCTGATATGTTGCTATAGCATCCTCCATGTCCTCTTATTTTGAGTTATGTTCTGTGTCTTATGTCTTGATTTTGTATTAAGTAATTTACAGCATAAAATATTATTTTGAATCATGACCAAAAAAATTAAGGTGCTCCTAAACAGTAAAGATTTGCTATGTTAAAGGGGGTTGTATAAAAGTTTAATTGTACTTAAGCAGTACCCTGAACTTTCTCCTCAATACAGTGAGGGAAAAGTATTTGCTCCCCTGCTGATTTTGTATGTTTGTCCACTGACAAAGAAATGATCAGTCTATAATTTTAATGATAGGTTTATTTGAACAGTGAGACAGAACATCAAATATCCAGAAAAACATTTAAAAAAAGGTGATAAATTGACTTACATTTTAACCCCTTCCCGTCCAGCCGCTGCAGTTGTACTGCTGCAGGTTGGCTCCCCTGGGTGCAACAACGTTACCTTACATTGGTTGGCCTTTTGACCACTAGGGGCTGTGTGTGCGTTAAGCCAGAGCTGATGACTGTGCCCGGCGGTCCACACAGAGACAGAACTGTGATCTGTCAATGTAAATGGACAGATCTCTGTGCTGTCAGGGGTGAGGAGAGCGATCTGTTGTTCATACTAAGTATGTACAATGAACGCTTTCCTCTGGCAGTCCCATCCCCCCACAATTAGAATCAGGCTTTAGAACACACAATTAACCCCTTGATCGCCCCCTAGTGTTAACCGCTTCCCCGCCACAGACATCTGTATTAATGCCGCAGTCCTGATAAAAATGATCACTGCCATTACTAGTAAAAAAAAATTGAATAATAAAAATGCGAGAAATCTTTCCCCTATTTTGTAGATGCTCTAACTTTTGCGCAAACCAATCAATATATGCTTATTGTGTTTTTTTTTTTACCAAAAATATGTAGAAGAATACATATCGGCCTAAACTGAGGTAAAAAAAATTCTCTCTCTCAAAAAAAATTGGGGATATTTATTATAGCAAAAAGTACAAAATATTGGTTTGTTTTTGTTTTTCCCAAAATTGGCACATTTTTGTTTTATAGTGCAAAAAATAGAAACCACAGAGATGATCAAATACCACCAAAAGAAAGCTCTATTTGTGACGAAAAAAGGGGCGTCAACTTTGCTTGGGTACAACATTGCACGACTGCGCAATTGTCAGTTAAATTGACGCAGTGCCGTATCACAAATAATGGCCTGGTCATTGAACAGCCAAATCTTCTGGGACTGAAGTGATTAATGAGTGAAAAGTATTTGACCCCTCCAAAACATGACTTAGTGGCAAAAAATCTTTTTGGCAATTGCAGAGGTCAGAAGTTTCTTGTAGTTGGCCACCAGGTTTGCACACATCTCAGGAGGGATTTTTGTCCCCCGGGTTTTGAGGCTGATGTTTGTTAACTCGAACCCTCAGATCCCTTCACAGATTTTCTGTGGGATTAAGTTCTGCAGACTGGCTTAACCACTCTAGTATCTTAATGTGCTTCTTGAGCCACCCCTTTGTTTGGTTGGGCCGTGTGTTTTGTGTCATTGTTCTGCTGGAATACCCATCTACGACCCAATGCCCTGGGTGAGGGAAGGAGGTTTTCGCCCAAGATTTGATGGTACATGGCCCAGTCCATAGTCCCTTTTGATGTGAAGTTGTCCTGTCCCCTCCATGTTGGCCCCGTCCATAGTCCCATTTGATGTGAAGTTGTCCTGTCCCCTTCATGTTTGATGGTGGGGATGGTTTTCTTGATCATAGACGGTATTCTTATTCTTCTAAACATGGCGAGTTGAGTTGATGTTGAAGAGCTGGATTTTTGGTCTCATCTGATTGTCCCAGCTGCCTTGATCAATTGACAAGCTTCTCTGGTGTAGTTCTGGGCTGATTCCTCACTGTTCTCATGATCATTGAAACTCTCACAAGGTGAGATCTTGCATGGAGCTCCAGACCGAAGGAGATTGACAGTTTATTTTGTGTTTCTTCCATTTGCGAATAATAGCACCAACTGTTGTCACGCTTTCACCAAGCTGCTCGGTAATGGTCTTGTAGCCCATTCCAGCCTTGTGTAGGTCTACAATCTTGTCCCTCACATCCTTGGACAGCTCTTTTGTCTTGGCCATGGTAGAGAAATTGGAATCTGATTCTGGGGACAGGTGTGTGTGTGTGTTTTTTTATTTTATACAGGTAACAAGCTGAGATTAGGAGCACTCCCTTTAAGAGTGCTCCTAATCTCATCTTGTTATCTGTATAGAAGACACCTGTGAGCCAGAAATCTTGCTGATAGGGGATCAAATAATTATTTCACTCATTAAAATGCAAATTAATAGCTTTTTTGAAAAGTGTTTTTCTGGGTATTTTTGTTCTCTCACTATTAAAATAAACCTACCATTAAAATTAGACTGATCATTTTTGTCAGTGGGCAAACTTATAAAATCAGCAGAGGGTCAAATACTTTTTTTTTCCCCTCACTGTATGCCTAGACACTCATGTGCTCATACAGCCTCCTACCTATTTTAGATCTACACAGGGAGATTTAGTCTTCTAGGCTCAGGAGATTTGGTAATAGTGCTACTTTGGTGCTCACTGTTCTTGCTGGGCTTTCCGACATGACGTAAAGCCCTGTCCCTACCTGGAGACAACCGCACAGAACAAGGCATTGTACATCAGTAAAGGGGAAAGCTTCAGGAAGAGCACAGGCACTACTGGTGATTAATGGTGATGGGCCGAACACCCCTCTGTTCGGTTTGCATCAGACTTCCTGAACAGAGAAAAAGTTCTTACCCGAATGG
Organism: Lithobates pipiens; assembly: GCF_037356315.1. NCBI lineage: Eukaryota > Metazoa > Chordata > Amphibia > Anura > Ranidae > Lithobates > Lithobates pipiens. The sequence continues at coordinate 138,762,065 of NW_027507718.1, forward strand.
CGAACTCTATTAAAAAAAACAAAAGTCCCCATTTTGAAGGCTTATATGCAAGTAATTGGCCATAAAAAGGGTATGCTATGCAGAGTACTTCACTGCAAGACATATGTTAATGCAAAAAATTTGATTCTTTTAAATATAATACCGGGGGGTCCCCTTAGTCTGCCTGTAAAGGGGTGCATCTGCAGCATGTAAAGTATCTTTTGCAGCTAAAATGACATTTCTAAAGAAAAAAAATGCTAATGATAATGACTGCTGGGAAAAAATAAATCCATACCAGACCCTTAACTGAGCATGCAGGGGAGGGGGGAGAGAGGTGGCAACGAGAGTGCCTCCTCCTGAACTATACCAGACCACATGTCCCAAATCACCTTGTCCCTATGTTGATGGGGTACAAGGGCCTCTTCCCAGGAACCCTGGGCTGTGGTTGTGGGGGTATGCGGGTAGAGGGCTTATTGGATGGGCCCCATGTGAATGAGTAGAGGTACATAGTATTAAAAAAAGTGTCCCTTGTAAATTCATTGTCAATCATGATGCCCGCCGCACCCAAAAAGAGGAATAAAAACGCTCCGCTGTCCAGTAAGGCAAACTGCCAAATGCCTGGCTTGCTGTTTTATCTATATAACAACTGTCAAACTGCAAGCCAGGCATTCGACGGTTTGTCTTACTGGATGACTGGGTTTTGGGGTTTTTTTTGCCCCTTTTTAGGGTCTAGTGGTGTGGCATGATTGACAATGGATCTACAGCAGGGGACATTTTTTTTTCTTTCCTTCAAAAATAACAGACTTTAGCCACTTGCCATCCGCGCTATAGCCGAAAGATGGCTGCAGTGCAGACTTAATTTGCCGGGAGGGCGTCCCTGGACATCCTCCCGCGCTTGAGTGGCCTGCGCGCCCTGCTCTGTCATCAGCTAGTCTGAGACTCACCTGATCACAGATCGGAGTAAGAGGTTGATCCCCACCCCTTAGGCTGGATTCACACCTATGCATTTTTAGTGCTTTTTGCATTTTGCATATTTGCACTACAGTTCATTTACCATGGTTTCCTATGGAACACTTTCTGTTGTGCAAAATGCAAAAAGCGCTAAAAATGCATAGGTGTGAATCAGCCTAACCATGTGATCAGCTGTCAGCCAATGACAGCTGATTATGTGATTTAAACAGAGCCGGTGATGTGTCGAATAGTGTCCCCCATCGGATAGTGTCCGCCCTGTACTGCGCTTCCGCAGTACAGAGGACAAAGAGATGGCAAACATCTCTGAAGGTGATTGGCGCCTGCACAATGAGTCCAGGTTCAAGCCCCACCATCCAAGTGGACATAGAATTAGAATAAAAAATAACCGAGCGAAGCGAGGCCGCATCTGAAGCATGGCGACTGAAGCGAGCCTGCGAAGGGCCCTGTTACTATGTGGTACCGTATATTCACTTGGATGGTGGCGCTTGCACCTGGACTCAGTGCGCAGGCACCATTCTTCTTCGGAGACTGTCAGAGTCTCCTTCTCCTCCGTACTGCGCATGTTGGACCACTGTATGTGGCCAGGCTGTGTAAAAGTTTCACACATGTGCTATTGTCAAACTCGGGAGGATTGTAGAATGTGTTTTGGGGTGTAATTTGTGCTATGCTTATGCTTTGTGAGAGAAATAAGTTATAACCTGTTAATATGACAATTCTGTGGAAAAAGAAAAACAAAGAAAAAAAATCTTCATTTTGCGAAGAATTGTGGGAAAAAATTACAACTTCAAAAAACTCACAATGCCTCTTACTAAATATATTGGATTGTCTACTTTCCAAAAAGGGGTCATTTGGGGGTGGGGGGTATTGTACTGGCCTGGCTTGTTAGAGTCTCAAGAAATGAGATAGGTCTTCAGTAAATCAGGTGTGAGCAATTTTCAGTGATTGGCACTATAGATTGTAGACTCTAATGCCGGCCATACACGAATGAAAATCCAAATCGAAAGTAAAATACGTTTTTCAATCGTTAGTGTGGTATGTGCAACACGCGATTTTCATACGACAGCCCAAATTGACAGATCCAACCTGTTGGGTTTTTTGATAAAAATTGTCCAAATTTCGTATTGTTAATGGCAGAGTTAGACGATATGACCTAAGAAACAGAACTGCGCATGATCCCCGGATTGTTCGTACCTAAAGGAAAACATACAGAAAAAACACAAATGAATGTTGGACTACAACTATAAATGATATTAATACAGGAAAAACTATAGGCCACAGCAAAGTCTGATGAGGTGCCAATAAGTCTGCAAGAAAAGTGAAATAAACACAAATGGCTGTGCATGTATAATGGTCCTTTCACACCTTCTTTGACACGGCAGGAAAAAATATAAAGAAAGCAGGCAATAATGATCTATTGCATTTGCTATACGCCACATTCGCTATAAAAAAAAAAAGTGCTTCATCCAGGAGGTGCTGACATGTCTACAAGCAAAGTGGAATAATCACAAAAGTTTCTGTGCATGTGTAATGGACATTTTAAATAGTGTACAACATCAAGTGTGGTGAATACAGGTGGTATCACATCATGCACATAATGATTAAAAAAAAGGCACTCCACACCAAATTCTAACAAACACAGATTTATTGTACCAAACCCAAAACAGGAATGGTTTCATGCTTGTACCCATATGCATGAACATGTATAAGTATTTTCTTCATTAAAACATAAACTTCTAAATACAAAAATATAACCTCTTTATATAAAATCACTATGCATTTTGTACAGTAGCAGTGCAGTTATGAAAAAGTGAACATTATCACAGTAGGGATGCAGTGTGTAAGTGTCTACAGGTGGACAGCAATACCGGAGGTAGACAGCTACAAGCATATAAAGTATCCATATGTACAATAGGTATGCAATATACAACACTGTACAGGTTGTCAGGAACCATGAAACAGACAGAGACAGAAGTACAATCAAATCACACTTGTTAATAAAAATAAAAAGGTAAATAGAAAAAAGCGTAGTCAAGCATAGCCAGAGTCCAGTAGCCAGATCGGGTAGTCAGCCAGTCCAAAGTTCATAAACCAGATCGGGTAATCTGCTAGTCCAGACGTCAGGGATCCAAGGAGAGCAACTGCAAGCAGGATAGAAGCCAGGAGGGATGTCAGCAAACCAGTCTTGAAACAAACAGCAGGAGATGGTTCCTAGTGATGTGACCAATGCGAAGGCAAAGGAAAGAGTGAGCTGGAAGGCTTTAAATAAGCATCATCGGGAACAGCTGGTAACTGTGGAAAGAGAAGAGAGCTGGTAATAGCCGACAGCTGAGTGGCCAGCCCAGAGGAGGATGGGCTAAGCCAGCCCTGACAGTACCCCCCCTCAATGACCCCTCTCCCTCGGAGGGCCACCGGGCTTGAGGGGAAACCATCTATGGAACTCGCAGAGGAGGATAGGGGAATGTACGTCAGAGGATGAAACTCAGGAGCGTTCCTCCGGACCGTACCCCTTCCAATGCACCAGGTACTGTATACGCCCACGGAACCTACAGGAGTCAACAATGGATTGTACCTCATACTCCTCATGGTTCTCAACCTGAATAGGGTGAGGACGTGGCACCGAGGTGGTAAATCGGTTACAGACAACGGTTTCAATAAGGAGACATGAAACACATTAGAGATGTGCATACTAGGAGGAAGGTCCAACGCGTAAGATACTGGGTTAATCCTGCGAAGGATACGGAAAGGCCCAATAAACTGAGGTGCAAACTTCAGTGAGGGAACACGAAGCCGGAGGTTGCGAGATAATAGCCAGATCCTGTCCCCAACCTGGTAGGAAGGCGTAGGCAGGTGTCTGCGGTCAGCATGGAGTCTGTACCTATCATTAGCATGACGCAAAGCCTTCTGGACTAACCAAGTGGAACGAAGACCACAGAGATGCTCCTCTAACGCAGGAATACTCTGCAGAACAAACGAGTCAGGCAACATGGAAGGTTGGAAACCATAATTTGCCATAAATGGAGACAATCGGGAGGCAGAATTCAAGGCACTGTTGTGCGCAAACTCTGCCCAAGGTAATAGGTCAGACCAGTTGTTATGATGGTTAGAAATATAGCAACGTAGGACTGATTGGCTTGTTCTGCGGCCCCATTAGACTGCGGGTGATACGCAGAAGAGAACGCAAGCTGGATTCCCAACTGTGCACAAAAGGCTCGCCAAAACCGGGAGACAAACTGACTGCCCCTATCTGAGACAATCACATTGGGTAGCCCAAAAATGGAAGCCAGTTCCTTAGAGGTGGGCAACTTCTTAAGTGGAATACAATGACACATCTTTGAGAACTGGTCAACCACCATAAGGATAACAGTGTTGCCTTGGGAGTTGGGCAATTCCACAATGAAATCCATAGACAGGTGAGTCCAGGACCTCTCTCCATTGGGTATGGGTTGTAGGAGGCCCACTGGGAGGTGTCGTGGAGTCTTACTCTGAGCACACACGGGACAGGCAGCTACGAAGGCAGTAACATCAGCCCGTAGACTAGGCCACCAGAATTGTTGGAGATGGCCCAAATGAGTTGATTCTTTCCAGGATGGCCAGCTGCCTTGGGAGAATTTTAAGTCTGGAGCACTGCAGTACGGAGACTCTCTGGGACAAAGCAGCGGTCACAAGCAGTGGTACCTTCAAGAAGATGTCTCCATTCTTTCAGGGCTAAAATGATTGCCAACAGCTCTCTGTCACCAATCTCATAATTGCATTCAGCAGGTGACAATTTCTTGGAAAAGTAACCACACGGATGCATAGCACTCTCATGGTTAGGATGTTGAGACAGAAGGGCGCCAACTCCAGTCTCAGCAGCATCAACTTCTAGGATAAAAGGCAATGTAGGATCAGGATGTGCCAACACAGGAGCAGAAACAAAGGCAGCCTTGAGAGTCTCAAAGGCCTTAATGGACTCCGGAGACAAACTCTGTGGGTTACCGTCCTTTCTGATCATATCAGTCAGAGGCTTGACCAGAGACGAGAAGTTATGAATAAACTTCCGATAGTAGTTGGAAAAGCCCAGGAAACGCTGCAGAGGACGTAAACCCACGGGTCGAAGCCACTGTAGGACTGCCGACTGTTTCTTTGGGTCCATCGAAAAACCAGCAGTGGAAATGACATAGCCCAGGAATGTAACCTGTGCACGATGGAACTCGCACTTCTCCAGTTTACAATAGAGATTGTTCTCCCTTAGTTTCTGAAGTACATGACAGACATCTGTGTGGTGGCTCTCCAGGGGCTTGAAAAATGTCCTAGAGGATAGAGAGACGGACCCGGAGGGAAGATATCTCTTTCTAAAGGGGAATTTAGGAAATATGAGATGCACATTAGCCAATATATATTCACCGAATAAAAACCCAATAAAATATCTAATGGGAATCCTAGCTAGGCTACAGGAATTTAAGGTGGGCTATGTAATTATGATGGGGGATATTAATTTCTGTCTGGAACCCAAACTAGATAGTATGTCAGGTGCACAGAGGACAAGCAACGTACAATTAAAAAAGATAAAACAAAGATTGAATAATTGTCAGTTGGTGGAAGTCTGGAGGGTTCAACATTTGGGACTATCGGACTATAAGTTTTACTCCCCTGTGCACGGGACGTACTCTAGGATTGATTGTATTTTTGTGGAACATAGAATATTGGAAAATGTAATGGAAACCAGTATAGAAATAACCACATTGTAAGACCACGCTCCTGTAAAGATGAAAATGTCAATCCCCGGCCTATACAGACAAGCGTTCTCGTGGCATTTAAATTAAGAATTAATTCAAGATAAAGAGGGGTATTAAATAGTGCGTAAAGAACTAGAACAGTACTTTTTAATAAATTCCACAGATGAGATCTCAGGACAGGCCTTGTGGGATGCCCACAAGGCATATATCCGAAGGATTTTGATAGCCTGGGGGGCTAGAAAAAAAAAAAGAACGAAACAATAAGAAACAAAAATTGAGAGATGAAATCTCTGGAATGGAGCAACAACACAAAAGTGGATTCTTATGCCACGTACACACGGTCGAACTGTTTGACGTACTTAGTCCGTTGAAACACATTTCAGCGGACAATCCGCTCGTGTGTGGGCTTCAGCGGACTTTTTCAGCGTGCAGTCCGGAGTACTAAGAATTTCGGTTTTTCCAAAAATCTGTCCGTCGTTCTTTGGTTTCAGCGGACAATACGGTCGTCAGTATGCTAGTTCGACGGACTAAGAATGGCGCATGCCCAGAAAGGATTTACACGGCGGAAGGGTGCTTTGCTGTGTCTTGGACTTCCTATTTCTAGTCCCGTCATACGTGCTGTACACGTCATCGCGCAAGCTTTCGACGGACTGTTTGTGTATCCGTGTGTGGTCAAGTCCGTTCAGTGGAAACTACGACGGATTGTCCGTCGGATTGTATGATGGACTAAGTACGCCATACAATCCGCTCGTGTGTACGCGGCATTAGATAAAAAACTCTTTCAAAAATTAGTGATCAAAAGGGAAGAATTACGAGATCTAATGGAACAGGAAACAAAAAGAATCTACAGTCAATTGGCTAAAGAAAGATATCAGGAAGGTAATAAACCCACTAAATACCTAGCAAAAATGCTTCAATAGAAAAAATCTATTAATTACATCGAGAGTATCCAAACAGAACATGGGGCTATGGCCCATACAACAAAGGAAATAGCAGAAACATTTAGAATCTACAATAAACGACTGTATGCAGTAAAAAGTAAGGAAAAGGAAATAGGAGCAATAAAAAAAAAGGAAAATAGATGAGTACTTAAACAAAGCTAGACTGCCTATGATTACTGAAAATGAAAAAGAAAATTTAGAAAGCCCCATTACGGAGGAGGAAATAAATAAAGCATTGATAGACTCAGCCCCTGGGAAAAGCCCTGGGCCCGACGGACTGACAACCTATTATTATAAAAAATGTAAAGATATTCTGATCCCGAGACTGCAAATATATGAACGGGCTAGGGTTAAATTATGAAATGAGTAAAGGGGCATTGACAGCCTTAATAACTGTAATTCAAAAACAAGGAAAGGATAAGACGATGTGTTCCAGCTACAGACCAATATCGCTAAATGCAGACACCAAATTATTTGCCAAAATATTGGCAGGTAGATTGAAAACTTTGATGAACTCACTGGTTCATCCTGACCAGGTTGGTTTTGTAGCTGGGAGGGAAGGTAAAGGCAATGGGGTGAGAACCCTCCTGTTGTTATCTCAGAGGGAGGCGATAGAATCCCCGGTTCTGCTACTGTCGACGGATGCTCAAAAGGCCTTCGACAGGGTAGATTGGGAATTTATGTTACATACATTGGAAAAAATGGGAATTGGACCAAGAATGATCCAATGGATTAAAACACTTTATTACCATCCAACAGCAACCATAAAGATTAACGGGACATCCTCCTTGCCCTTCGAGATGGAAAATGGGACTAGACAGGGCTGCCCACTGTCTCCCCTTTTATTCGTACTATCGCTAGAGCCACTACTCTCTACGATTCGAAATAACCCGGAAATTACAGGAATTAAGGTGGGGAAAGAGGTACATAAACTTGCAGCCTTTGCAGATGACGTATTGTTCTATATTAGTAATCCAAAAGATACACTACCCAAGTTAAATAAGGCCCTGGAGTACTATGGGGAAATGTCGAACTTCAAAATTAACCAAATAAAATCGGAAATACTAAATATCAACCTTAGTAATCAAGAAGTACAACAGATCCAAAAAGAATGTAAATTTACATGGGGAAAAAATCTCAAATACCCAGGAATAAAACTAACAAATTCTCTCAAGAAAATCTACCAACTAAATTATATTCCACTATTAAATGAAATCAAAAATGAACTTAGAAGATTTGGTAATAGACCACTTTCTTGGTTGGGACGAATACACACATTAACCAGTTGCCGACCGCCGCACGACGATGTACGTCGATAGCATGGCACGGGCAGGCATATTGGCGTACATGTACGTCCCTTGCCTCCCGCGGGCCCCCGCCCGGTGCCTGCGGCGGTCGGTATTCGTGCGGGAGCGATCCCGGACGAGGGGACGGCCATTCGTTCATGGCCACCCCCTCGCGATCGCTCCCGACGAATAGGAATCCCCCGTGACATCACTTCCTCTCCTGTAATGTAAACACAGGAGAGGAAGTGATGTATTCTCTCCTCCGTGTCGGTATTTTTCGTTCCGACACGGAGGAGAGCGGATCGGTGAGTTGCACCAACACTCTACACACACAGTAGAACATGCCAGGCACACTCACACCCCCCCTTTACCCCCCGATCACCCCCCCAATTACCCCTGCCCCCCAGTCACAGTGACACCAATGTCATTTTTTTTTTTTTTTTTTTTTTTTGCATTGGTGTCATTTGTGACTGTAATAACTGTTAGGGCAGTTAGAGTTAGCCCCCTTTAGTTCTAATGTACCCCCCTAACCCCCCCAATAAAGGTTTAACCCCGTGATCACCCCCCGTCGCCAGTGTCACTAAGGCTGGGTTCACATTGCAGCGGTTTATGAGAACGAATGTGATTCGCACCGCACTGCAGTGCAAATCACATCCGATCTCTGTGCGATTCGAGTTCAGCCATTCGCCGCACCCGCCGCACCCGCCACACCCGCCGCACCCACCGCAAATTCGCACGGGACCCTTTTTTTGGCTCGCAGCAGAATCGGATCGCATGGGTGTTCACACCATGCGATCCGAGTTTGCAGATCGCACTGCGATATGCGAACTGATCTGGGGGTGTCAGTAACATTTCACTGACACTCCCAGCAGTTCGCATAGGGCAGTGTGAACTGCCGCCGGGAGGCATGCGATGCGGGAACCCACCGCGGATTTGCGGCGTTTCCGCATCGCTCCAGTGTGAACCCAGCCTAATAAGCGATCATTTTTCTGATCGCCGTATTAGTGTCACAGGTGACGCTAGTTAGGCAGGTAGGTATTTAGGTTCGCCGCAGCTTTTTATAGCGCCGGGGACCCCCATATACTACCGCATAAAGCCCCCTGATTGCCCCCTAGTTAACCCTTTCACCAGTGATCACCATATAACTGTTACAGGTGACGCTGGTTGGTTAGTTATTTTTTATAGTTTCAGGGCACCCGCCATTTATTACCTAATAAAGGTTTAACCCCCTGATCACCCGGCGGGTGTCATTTGTGACTAATAACTGTTAGGGCAGTTAGGGTTAGCCCCCTTTAGTTCTAAGGTACCCCCCTAACCCCCCCAATAAAGGTTTAACCCCGTGATCACCCCCCGTCGCCAGTGTCACTAAGGCTGGGTTCACATTGCAGCGGTTTATGAGAACGGATGTGATTCGCACCGCACTGCAGTGCAAATCACATCCGATCTCTGTGCGATTCGAGTTCAGCCATTCGCCGCACCCGCCACACCCGCCGCACCCGCCGCAAATTCGCACGGGACCCTTTTTTTGGCCCGCAGCAGAATCGGATCGCATGGGTGTTCACACCATGCGATCCGAGTTTGCAGATCGCACTGCGATATGCGAACTGATCTGGGGGTGTCAGTAACATTTCACTGACACTCCCAGCAGTTCGCATAGGGCAGTGTGAACTGCCGCCGGGAGGCATGCGATGCGGGAACCCGCCGCGCATTCGTGGCGTTCCCGCATCGCTCCAGTGTGAACCCAGCCTAATAAGCGATCGTTTTTCTGATCGCTGTATTAGTGTCACAGGTGACGCTAGTTAGGCAGGTAGGTATTTAGGTTCGCCGCAGCTTTTTATAGTGCCAGGGACCCCCATATACTACCGCATAAAGCCCCCTGATTGCCCCCTAGTTAACCCTTTCACCAGTGATCACCATATAACTGTTACAGGTGACGCTGGTTGGTTAGTTATTTTTTTATAGTTTCAGGGCACCCGCTATTTATTACCTAGTCTCACTAGTGTACCCCTAAATTTAGGGGTGTCTACTTTCCAAAATGGGGTCATTTGGGGGGGGTTTGTGCCATCTTGGCATTTTATGGCCTTCAAAACTGTAACGCCCTTAGAAAGCCTGAAGGCGGTGCTTGGTTTTCGGGGCCCCGTACGCGGCTAGGCTCCCAAAAAGTCCCACATATGTGGTATCCCCGTACTCAGGAGAAGCAGCAGAATTTATTTTGGGGTGTCATTTCACATATGCCCATGGCATGCGTGAGCAATATATCATTTAGTGACAACTTTGTGAAAAAAAAAAAAAAAAAAAAAAAGTTTGTAATTTTCCCGCAACTTGTGGCAAAATATAAAATATTCCATGGACTCAACATGCCTCTCAGCAAATAGCTTGGGGTGTCTACTTTCTAAAATGGGGTCATTTGTGGGGGTTTTGTGCCATCTTGGCATTTTATGGCCTTCAAAACTGTAATAGGTAGTGAGAAGTGAACTCAAAAATGTACGCCCTTAGAAAGCCTGAAGGCGGTGCTTGGTTTTCGGGGCCCCGTACGCGGCTAGGCTCCCAAAAAGTCCCACATATGTGGTATCCCCGTACTCAGGAGAAGCAGCAGAATTTATTTTGGGGTGTCATTTCACATATGCCCATGGCATGTGTGAGCAATATATCATTTAGTGACAACTTTGTGAAAAAAAAAAAAAAAAAAAAAAGTTTGTAATTTTCCCGCAACTTGTGGCAAAATATAAAATATTCCATGAACTCAACATGCCTCTCAGCAAATAGCTTGGGGTGTCTACTTTCTAAAATGGGGTCATTTGTGGGGGTTTTGTGCCATCTTGGCATTTTATGGCCTTCAAAACTGTAATAGGTAGTGAGAAGTGAACTCAAAAATTTACGCCCTTAGAAAGCCTGAAGGCGGTGCTTGGTTTTCGGGGCCCCGTACGCGGCTAGGCTCCCAAAAAGTCCCACATATGTGGTATCCCCGTACTCAGGAGAAGCAGCAGAATTTATTTTGGGGTGTTATTTCACATACGCCCATAGCATGTGTGAGCAATATATCATTTAGTGACAACTTTGTGTAAAAAAAAAAAAAAATTTTTTTTTTTGTCATTATTCAATCGCTTGAGGCAAAAAAATAAAATATTCAATGGGCTCAACATGCCTCTTATCAATTTCCTTAGGGGGTCTACTTTCCTAAATGGGGTCATTTGGGGGGGTTTTGTACTGCCCTGCCATTTTAGCACCTCAAGAAATGAGATAGGCAGTCGTAAACTAAAAGCTGCGTAAATTGCAGAAAACGTACCTTAGTTTGTAGATGTGACAACTTTTGCGCAAACCAATAAATATACAATTATTGACTTTTTTTTTACCAAAGACATGTGGCTGAATACATTTTGGCCTAAATGTATGACTAAAATTGAGTTTATTGGATTTTTCTAATAACAAAAAGTAGAAAATATCATTTTTTTTCAAAATTTGCGGTCTTTTTACGTTTATATCGCAAAAAATAAAAATCGCAGAGGCAATCAAATACCATCAAAAGAAAGCTCTATTTGTGGGAAGAAAAGGACGCAAATTTTGTTTGGGTACAACATTGCATGACCGCGCAATTACCAGTTAAAGCAGCGCAGTGCCAAAGTGTAAAAAGACCTCTGGTCATTTACCAGCAAAATGGTCCGGTCTGAAAGTGGTTAAAGATGTTTATTCTCCCAAAGATTCTGTATAAATTTCAGATGATGCCGATCAAAATCCCTGCTGGTTATTTCTCAAAGTTGAAATCCTTATTGCTTAAATTTGTATGGAAGAATAGAAAACCAAGGATCTCCTTCTCAGTGTTAAAACGGGGGAAAAAGTGTGGGGGGCTTGCAGTTCCTGATATATATAATTATTATAAGGCAATAGTGCTGTCTAGAATTGTCGACTGGGTGGGTGAGAAAGGAAAAGAGAAAAGGTGGGTAAACTTAGAATATATATATATATATAAAATAGTGTGGAACCCTCCAAAATATAGGGTCTTAGATGGGAACACAAACGAGATGACACGAATAGTATTTAAGATTTGGGATGAGGTCTATAAAAAATTAAATTGACACTATAATTCACCGTTTATTGCACTGAAGGAAAATGAGTTCTTCCCACCAGGGAAAAAGGAAATAGGGGGTAATTGGATAAAAAAAGAAAAAATACAAATAAAAGATATTATGGAAGAAGGGAAACTTATAACACTTTGGGAATTAGAGCACAAGGGTCTAATGGTTATTGATGGGTGGCGGTATCTCCAGCTGGCCCATTTTATCGGTTTACCTCAACCAATAAGATCTCTTATAACAAATAATTCTAAAGGAATTGTATCCAGGATGTAAGGATTGTTGATGACGCTGGGAGAGCTGGAGATTCCGCCATACATTAAAAAATGGGAAAAGGAACTACCGTAGGAACACAGAGGGATAAAGACACAATAAGTAAAATAATGAGATTAACACATAGTTCCACAATAGACAGTAAAACAGCTGAGATGAACTATAAGTGCCTTGCTAGATGGTATAACACTCCGGGTAAGACTGCATAATACCAACAGGGAAGATCGGCAGAGCATTGGAGAGTCTGTAAAACCACAGGAACAATAGCACACCTATGGTGGGGATGCCCAAAAATGTAAATCTATTGGGGAAAGATCTTGCAAAAAATAAGAGAAATAACTAAAATAAGTGTGATGGCAGACCCTTGGATTGTACTTTTTCATGGTACAAAGAGCGATGTAAAACAGTATCAAGAAACTATAATCCCACACCTCCTTAATGCAGCAAAAAATCCTAAAAATTGTCAGGAAGTAGAAACTCCAACGATGTGGGAGTGGGTAAATGCAGTCGAAGAGACATACAAGATGGAAAAGCTAAGTAGTGGAGATAATAACAAAAGAGAAGCAGTAATAAAAAAATGGAAATGTTGGAAAGATTTCAAGAAAGATTAGAGTTATACAGACTTAATACTTATACTTAAGACCGTAAACAGAATTCATACGGGAGGAGGACAAGAGGAGAGGGAAAAATACTGACATATAACTAGGGAAAGGGAGGGGGAAGGGGATTGGGAATAATAAAAAGATGTATGATGAATAAAAGAAGTGTATTTAACCACTTCCCACCCGGCCAATGCATATATACGGCTGGGTGGGAGCCGTCTACTCCTGATAGGACGTTCAGGAACGTCCTTCAGGAGTAGCGGGATCGCGCGCGCGCGTGCCCGCGCAGCGGCGCGATCCCGATGTGCTCGTGTCACCCGGACACGGCACATCTCAGATCGGCAGGAGGGCTCTGTGATTGGCCCTCCTGATCACATGACGGCCGTGTCCAGTCACGGCCGTCATGTGATGTAAACAAACAGCCGGTTGCTAGGCAATCGGTTCTCCTCTCCTCACACGGAAGTCACCGCTGAGGAGAGGAGAGCAGAACGCTGCAGCCGGCTGATGATCAGTGAGTATGGGCTGCTTTTTACAGCTTTTTACTCACTGATCATCAGTGTAGTGTAAACACACAACACACCACACAGTACAAACACAGTCCCCACATATGTCCCCAAAACACACATGTCCCCAAAACATACATGTCCCCAAATAATAAAAACACATGTCCCTAATAATAAAAACATGTCCCCCACATATGTCCCACTAAAATCACATGTCCCAATGATTATTTGCACACATATGTACGTGATCACCTGCACACATATGTACATGATCATTTGCGTACATATGTCCGTGATCACACAAACCAATTATTATACACTTAACGGAATTTTTTTTACCAAAAACATATAGCAGAATACATTTTGGCTTAAATTTATGACAAAATTAGATTTTATTGGATTTCTTTTCAAATAGAAAAAAAATATTGTTTTTTTTCCAAATTTCCGCTTTTTTTGCGCTTATATCACATTCTGTCAGGAAATATCTTTTCCTTATTAACCACTTCAATACAGGGCACTTTCACCCCCTTCCTTCCCAGCCCAATTTTCAGCTTTCATCGCTCTAGCGCTTTCAATGACAATTGCGCAGTCATGCTACACTGTACCCAAATGAAATTGTTATCATTTTTGTTCGCACAAATAGAGCTTTATTTTGGTGTTATTTATTCACGACTCCGTTTTTTATTTTTTGCGATATAAGTGCAAAAAAAGCGGAAATTTGGAAAAAAAACAATATTTTCTTTTTTCTATTTGAAAAGAAATCCAATAAAATCTAATTTTGTCATAAATTTAAGCCAAAATGTATTCTGCTACATGTTTTTGGTAAAAAAACAAACAGTTAAGTGTATAATAATTGGTTTGTGTGATCAGGGACATATGTACGCAAATGATCATGTACATATGTGTGCAGGTGATAACGTACATATGTGTGCAGATAATCATTGGGACATGTGATTTTAGTGGGACATATGTGGGGGACATGTTTTTATTATTAGGGACATGTGTTTTTATTATTTGGGGACATGTGTTTTTATTATTTGGGGACATGTATGTTTTGGGGACATGTGTGTTTTGGGGACATATGTGGGGACTGTGTTTGTACTGTGTGGTGTGTTGTGTGTTGACACTAGACTGATGATCAGTGAGTAAAAAGCTGTAAAAAACAGCTCATACTCACTGATCATCAGCCGGCTGCAGCGTTTTGCTCTCCTCTCCTCAGCGATGACTTCCGTGTGAGGAGAGGAGAGCCGATTGCCTAGCAACCGGCTGTTTGTTTACATCACATGACGGCCGTGATTGGACACGGCCGTCATGTGATCAGGAGGGCCAATCACAGAGCCCTCCTGCCGATCTGAGATGTGCCGTGTCCGGGTGACACAAGCACATTGGGATCGCGCCGCTGCGAGGGCACGCACGCGCGAGCGATCCCGCTACTTCTGAAGGACGTTCCTGAACATCCTATCAGGAGTAGACGGCTCCCACCCGGCCGTATATATGCATTGGCTGGGTGGGAAGTGGTTAAGGACCAAAGGGGTAGTTCCTACCTGAAGGAGTCGTGAATCTGGTTCTGGTTCTGGTTCCTGTTCACAGTTCGCACGCATGATGGAATTTTCTGGTGTCTGGAGTCCAGTATCCCAGCTACTAGCAGAGAGGACATGGGGATGTATGCCATGAAGAGCTTACTATCCAGCCACTGGCTGGTAAGCGGCAGTATGGCCATTCGTCCTAGCTACTAGCGGGAGGCCTTTCCCTTAATTGATCCCCAAGATCATGCCTATGGGCGGGAGCCAGGTCGGGTGGTCGCTGCGCTGGAATGGTATCGTATGGCAGCCTGTGTATGTGTATGTTGTCTTCTCTGTGTCCTGTACCGATTGTTTTGGTGGGGGATGGCGGTTGGAGCGCATATGCGTTCCAGTTCGCTGCTCTGTTTTCCTGTATTGCACAACCGCAGGCCTCAGTTGAGATTGAGGCTTGGTTTGCTCTTGCGCAGTGTGGTCAATATGGCGGCGACTGCGCATGTGCGCGAGCGCCGTGGGGACGACGCCATCGGCGTCATGACATCATCCAGCGGCAGTTTTTTTAATCTGTCAGATCCAGACAGGTTTGCTGCTGCTTTCTTAGCAAAAACAAAAAAAAAAGAGAGAGGAAGTTTTTCTCTGCTTACTGGAATTTGGAGGTAAGAGTTTATTGCTTAAACCTGGCTGAATTAACTCTTTACTGGCTAACTGATTTTTGAGCACTAGCTGTAGTGTGTCATTCATTGATTGATTTTTGCTATTGACTTAGTTGCAGCTTGTCTGAATCTATTCCTATGGATGTCTCCTCGCCCCCTTGTAGCCAGCCCTTGCGCCGCAGGTAGGATGGAATTTTATTGTTCCTTTCTGCCTGTTTGTTGGGTTGGTTTGGGAGTAGTAGTAGTTTTTCTCCCTGTATCTATTTTTTAGCCCTTCTGTACGGGATCTTCGTTCGTCAGCCCGTGAAGATAATACTCAGTCTGAGTCATGTCGTGGCCATTCAAGATCAAATTCGGGACGTCATAAGTCCTCTTCCAGACACCGCTCTGACAAATCAAGGTCCGGGTCTCGGCACTATTCCCACCACCATTCTGGACGCTCGGAAGGAAAGTCCTGTTGGGGTTGCAGAGCTAAAATTTCCGAAAGACAAATCACTATGCGATTTATGTAAGAAAGAGATACTAAAGATCAGCAGGTAGAGGCTTTGGTCAGAAAGGTGGTTCAAGAATCTCTGAGTAGATCAGATGCCACGCATGCGGCCGTTCCTTCCTCTGTGCCAACTTCAGTTGTTGAGATGGAAGACCTTGAGGTGCCGGGTCCCTTTCCGTGACAGTTGTTCCTTCAGTGGCTCCTCCGACAGTGAGGCTGAAGTGGAGGATGCTAATGCAGGGTTTGATTTCTCCCTGGTTCCTCATCTAGTCAGAGCAGTCAAAGACGCACTGAGATGGGAAGAGCCGGTGGAAGTACCCGCTAAACAGAGAAAATACTTTAAGTATCTTAAAAAAGAACGCTCAAATTTTCCCTTTTTGGGGGAACTAGGTGAAATCATCTCGGATGAATAGAACAAAATCGAAAGGATGAATTTTTTGATCTCCAAAGTGGCGAGAATGTATGCATTTAAGAGTGAGGAGGTGAAGAACTTAGAGTCTGCTCCTCTTATTGATGCGGCCTTGATGAGACTGGTAAGACATGTCACGCTCCCTCTGGAAGACACCATCTCTTTTAAGGATGGTCTTGAAAGGAAAATCTATATAGATTTGAAGCGTATCATATTACGGCCGGGATGGCCTGTAAGCCAGCATTGGCACTGTCAGCTTTATCTAAAGCTATGGAGTGTTGGACTGAGGATATGGGTGCGATTTTGAGAAGCATTTCCAAGGAAGCATTTAAGAACTCTCCACTACACGAGATGAAGATGGCATCAGTGTTTCTGGGTGAGGCATTCCTGGACATTATTCGCCTAGTAGCACGTGTCATGCTGTCTTCTGTTACAGCTAAACGGGCATTATGGTTACGCCCTTGGGTGGCGGATCCGGCCTCCAAACAGGCCTGGTGCAAAATTCCCTTTGAGGGCACCTCCCTCTTTGGGAATAAGCTGGATTCAGCTATCACACGTGATAACGGGGGGAAGTATGGATTCTTACCCCAGGATCGCTGGCTTTTAGGTCAAAAGAGGGCCCAAGCAAGACAAAATCCGGAATGTGCTAGGGATGCACGTCGTTACAGGCCGGGTCGTGAGTTTAGGAAGAACTGGAGGAGAAACCAGCCCTCTGGTCAGAAGTCTTCGAAAACAACTTCCTCCGGGAATCGAGAAGGCGTCAAGTCTTTTTGATATAGAGCCTGTCCAGGCAGAGCAGGTAGGGGCCCGTCGACTCCATTTCTGCCATGTCTGGGCAGCCTCGATACAGGACATTTGGGTCATCAAAACAGTTTCCCAAGGGCATGCTTGGGTGTTCAGCAGTCCACCCATAGACCGCTTCGTTCCCACGAGTCTTCCTCAACTGAAGAGAAGAGAGTGGTTCTTCTGGCTTACACGGATTCCTTTATTACTCAAGGCGCGGCCATTTTGGTCCCAACAGGGGAAAAATTTCAAGGGATCTATTCCCCTCTTTTTATGGTCCTCAAAAAGAGCGTGTCTTGGAGACCAGTCATCGACTTGACTTATCTAAATTCCTTTATAAAAAAAGGAGAAATTCAAGATGGAAACTTTACTGACTATACGACAGACAATACAACCAGGCGATTGGTTAGTCTCGATAGATCTGAAAGACGCATACTTTCACGTCCCAATCGCAAAGGAATTCCAGAAATATCTCAGATTCTCAGTGAACCAAAGACATCTCCAGTTTGTTTGTCTCCCGTTCGGGCTTACAACATCATCACGGGTGTTTTCAAAGCTCTTACTGGCGGTGGTCGCCTTAATAAGAGTTAAAGGTATCAGGTTACATCATTATCTGGACAACCTACTTCTGCTGTCACAGGACAGGGAGCAGTTGCTGTCACTCCGAGGTCAAGTCATCTCTACTCTGATAGAGTTTGGTTGGCTATTAAACAGGGAAAAAAGTCACCTGGAGCCAACACAGTATCTAGTGTTTCTCGGAGCACAGTTCGACACGGCGAAGAGCACGATCTCTCTCCCTCTGGAAAAGATCTCAGTAGTTCGGGACAGAATTCATCTGGCAATTTCAGCTCCCATTCTCAGGGCTTCTCAGTGCCTCAGGATAATAGGCACCATGGTGGCCACAGCCCCTATGGTGAAATGGGCGCAATGGAGGATGCAACCTTTTCAGAAGGGTTTCCTGCAACAGTGGAATCCGGAGCTGCAAGATCACCTGATTCGAATAACTCCTTCTATGCGGGAAAGTCTCCCCCGGTGGCTGCAGCGGAAGAATCTTCTCAACTGCCATTCAATAGCTCCAGTGTCCTGGATAACGGTAACGACAGATGCTCTCTGTCGGTCGGAGGTAGCCCAGGGCAGGTGGGATTTTCCACCTCAGGGGGTGGTTTCGAATGTATTGGAGCTTCGAGCTGCCTTTCAGGCCCTTCGGGCTTTCCTCCATCTGACATCAGGGGCCTCAGTGCTCATGAGATTGGACAATACGACAGCAGTGTCTTATATCAAAAGACAAGGGGGCACTCGCAGTCTCTCCCTTCTGAAGGAGGTGAGTCCAATCATGTCCTGGGCCCAGGCAAACTTGACGGATCTGACGGTGGTGTATCTTCCTGGAGTTCAAAATGTTCAGGCGGATTTCCTTTCAAGAACCGCCTTAGACAACAACGAATGGTCTCTCCACACAGAGGTGTTCGACTGGATCCTGTCGCTAGGAATGATTCCAGAGGTGGATTTATTTGCATTCCCCTGCAATGCCAAGATGAAGAGGTATTATACGAGGGGTCGTTGTCCCCAAGCGACCGGAGTAGATGCTCTCACGGATCAGTGGAGGTTCCACAAGGCGTATGCTTTTCCTCCAGTCCCGGTCATTCTTCGGTTTCTTTCAAGGCTCAGACAGGAAGTAGCTGAAATAGTGGCAATCATCCCATATTGGCCCAACAGGCCATGGTTTCCTCTCCTGTTACAACTGAGTTACCGGGACCCAGTTCCACTCCCTTCCAGGCCGGATCTTCTTCTACAGGGAACATCCCTTCATCCATGCCCATCTCATCTCCATCTGATAGTCTGGTGGTTGAGAGTAAGAGGCTGGAGGCATTAGGATGCCCAAGTTCTGCATTGTCTACCTTGTTAAATGCCAGGAGACAGGGTACGAATAAGGTTTACCAGAGAATCTGGTCTAAATTCATGGACTTCGTCTCATCTTCAGGTGGTTCTTGTAACAACCCAGAAATTAAGGATGTCTTAGGTTTTCTCCAATCGGGTTTGGATCTGCCTTTGTCTGTAAGTTCTCTACGGGTCCAAGTGTCTGCAATTTCTGCCTTTACTGGTATCTCTTGGGCAAGACATCCTCTTACCAGGCAATTCTTTAGAGGAGCATCAAGACTTAGGCCTCAGAGAAAGCCAAGGTTCTCCAAATGAGATCTTCCCCTTGTTCTGGATTTCCTCTCAGAAGAGTCATTTCAACAATTGGATCAGCTGTCTATGAAGGACATTTCTCTTAAAACAGCGTTTTTAGTGGCTATAACATCAGCTAAGAGAGTATCGGAGATCAGTGCCTTGGGTTCTAAGGAGCTCTTCCTTACCTTCTTCCCGGACCGAGTGGTTCTGATCCCATAGGGATCAAATCCTAAAGTGACATCGTTTTTCCACGAGAATCAAGAAATTGTTCTTCCAACCTTTCAGTCAGTCGAATCTTCAATTACCCATCCTTTGGATGTTGGGGAAGTTTTGAAGTGCTATCTGGAAGCTACAGCATCTTTTAGGAAGTCAGATCGTTTGTGTATTTTTATGGAAAAAACAGAGGATTGCGTGCTTCCTCTAGAACCATTGCGGGCTGGATCGTATAGACTATCCAAAGGGCGTATAAGGCTAAGGGGCTGGCTCCTCCGGAGGCCGTGATGGCTCATTCCACCAGAGGAGTATCGACGTCGTGGGCAGCTTCCCGACACGTGTCAGCAGAAGTAATCTGCAAGGCGGTTTCCTGGTCATCGATAAATACTTTCATGAAGCACTATTGTATTGAGCCAGCGGCTCTTTCTTCTGTTAATTTTGGTTTAAATGTCCTATCTGTTTGAACGGTGCTAATTAAACCTTCCTTTTTGTTGAACCAGCAATTTGTGCCCACCCGGGTGTGTATGGCTAGTTATTTCCCATATGTAGGCTGCCATGGAGTCTGTCAGGAAAACTGAAAATGTATATAAATACTTACCGTAATTTTCCTTTCCTGACTCCATGGCATGACTTTCCGGACTCCATGGCAGCAGGAGTTTCCCTCCCATTTGCTGGAGTAGGCTAAGTTACGGAACACGGTCTCTGATTAGGAGCAAAGATTTATGGGAGTGGGGTCCTATAAGGTATGAGAGGTGGGATTAACCCTGCCATGGAGTCCATCAGGAAAGAAAAATTACGGTAAGTATTGATATAAATTTAGATATAAATTTTCCATTTTATTGTTATTTATCAAAAAAAAGGCTTCCCCCTGAGTGGGTGGGATTTTAAATGACCATCAACTCCGGACACAAATGGACACAATAATATACAATTTTTATTCATAAATTACACAATGTACATAATATTACCAGGAAGTGCAAATGGGCTAAACAATGTCCTCCTGGTATATTAATAAATAAACAAACATATATACAGAACAAAATATGATTGGGTGTGGGTGATATAGGACCAGTATTATTTTAATCATATTTTGTTCTGTATATATGTTTGTTTATTAATATACCAGGAGGACATTGTTTAGCCCATTTGCACTTCCTGGTAATATTATGTACATTGTGTAATTTATGAATAAAAATTGTATGTTATTGTGTCCATTTGTGTCCGGAGTTGATGGTCATTTAAAATCCCACCCACTCAGGGGGAAGCCTTTTTTTTGATAAGTATATAGGGATTGGTACACTTCACCGTTATTTGACCCATTTTCAGTTCTTTTCTTGTTTATATATAATTTTATTGTTATTGATATTGCGAAAAAAAAAAAGGGAAAAAACACGATAAGCCACAATGATGTGAAGACCAAAGGAGACAATGTTGAACGGAAAGTTGATTTACGTTTCTCTAGAGAATTCGCTGATGTGGAAAAAAAAACAATAGAGATTGTTCTCCCTTAGTTTCTGAAGTACACGACAGACATCTGTGTGGTGGCTCTCCAGGGACTTGGAAAATATGAGGATATCATCAAGATAAACCACCACACACAATTGCAACAAATCTCGGAGGACATCGTTAATAAATTCCTGGAAAACTGCCGGGGCGTTACAAAGGCCAAAAGGCATTACCAGGTATTCATAATGGCCTGTTCTGGTATTAAACGCAGTTTTCCACTCGTCACCCTCCTTGATGCGCACAAGATTGTATGCACCTCTCAGGTCAAGCTTTGTGAAAACCGTTGCTCCCTTGAGGCAGTCAAATAATTCTGTAATCAATGGAATCGGGTAGGCATTCTTAATCATGACACGATTGAGACCCCTATAATCTATACAAGGTCTCAGTTCACCGCTCTTCTTTTTCACAAAGAAGAAACCAGCACCAGCAGGAGACGAGGATTTGCGGATGAAACCTCGAGAAAGTGCGTCAGCAACATACTCCTCCGTGGCCTTATCCTCCAAGACCGACAAAGGGTAAACCCTGCCACGAGGAGGTATGGCACCAGGTTGAAGGTCAATTGTGCAATCATAAGGCCGGTGTGGAGGCAAACTACTGGCTTGACATTTATCAAAGACATCGCCAAAATCACGGTACTCCTCTGGCAGGGAGGGGAATGAAGCAGTGCACAGGACCTTGGATACCTTCAGGAAGCATGTCTCACTGCATTGTGGTGACCAGGAGAGAACCTCAGCACGGAGCCAATCAAAAGAGGGGTTGTGCCTCTGTAACCAAGGATAACCAATAACCAGCGGAAACTTGGGTGATGAAATAACTTGGATTTGGATTATCTCATGGTGAAGAGCCCCTACGGCCATGGAAAAACAGAACCGTCTCATGAGTCACATGGGCAGGCTGTAAAGGTCTCCCATCAAGAGCCTCAATGGCAAGTGGAGTGTCACGCAGCTGCAGCGGAATCGAGTGCTGCAAAACAAATGCAGCATCAATGAACAGGCCTGCAGCCCCAGAGTCGATTAGCGCCTGTATCTCAATGGATGACTCAGCCCAAGAAAGGGTGAACAAAACCAGGGGCTTATCCTTCTGGATAACTGGGGACAAAACAACGCCACCTAAGGTCTGTCCATGACAGGACCTCAAGGTTCGGGCGTTCCCTGGACGGGTAGGACAAGACTTCAAAAAGTGACCCGCCTGGCCACAATAAAGGCACAATCTCTCCTTCCTCCTAAAGGCTCTCTCATCCGCAGAGAGACTCGTGAAGCCCAGGTGCATGGGTTCATCTTCACTGACCAACTCGGTACCAGGAGGCATGGGAGGTGAGGGAGGCATGGGTGGGACTACAAAGCTCGGAGGCAAACGTACAGGAGGCTCCCGCAAGCGCTCCTTAAGAGAAAGTCTTTCTCTGAGTCTGGAGTCAATGAGGATGGCAAACGAGATCCAGCTCTCCAACTCAGTGGGTATATCTCGGGCTGCTATCTCATCCTTGATGGAATCCGAGAGACCATGATAAAAAGCAGCCATGGGGGCCTCATTGTTCCAAGCAACCTCTACTGCCAGAGTACGGAATTCAATGGCGTAGTCGGCAACAGTTCTCGTACTCTGTTTGATGGACATGAGGCACTTGGCATCAGAAGCGAACGTCAAATACCCTTTGAAAGGAGGCCACAAACTGAGGGTAACTCAAGACCACAGGTTTTTGCGTCTCCCATAGAGGGTTAGCCCAAGCCAAGGCTCTCTCAGAAAGCAAAGATATCACAAAACCTACTTTGCTTCTGTCCATGGGAAACGCCTGGGGCAGCATTTCGATGTATATCTCAACCTGATTGAGAAACCCTCTGCATTGAACTGGATCGCCCCCAAATCGCTGGGGAAGCGGAGAAGAACCAGACATACCTCTTATAGAGGTAATACTCGAGGCGGGTGCCTGTACAGAGACTGGCACAGCAGCAGGGACGGCCTGCGACTCAGGTTTTACCGGAGCAGCCACCGTCGGTGATTCCAGGTGAGCCGTGCGATTCAGGAGCGTTTGTAATGCCAAGGCAAACTGATCCATGCGGTGATCTTGCTCATCCAATCTGGAAAAAATATTACCAACAAGTGGATTGACTGTATCTTCTGAATTCATGGCCTTCGTGTACTGTCAGGAACCATGAAACAGACAGAGACAGAAATACAATCAAATCACACTTGTTTATTAATAAAAATAAAAAGGTAAATAGAAAAAAGCGTAGTCAAGCATAGCCAGAGTCCAGTAGCCAGATCGGGTAGTCAGCCAGACCAAAGTTCATAAACCAGATCGGGTAATCAGCCAGTCCAGACGTCAGGGATCCAAGGAGAGCAACTGCAAGCAGGATAGAAGCCAGGAGGGATGTCAGCAAGCCAGTCTTGAAACAAACAGCAGGAGATGGTTCCTAGTGATGTGACCAACGGCGAAGGCAAAGGAAAGAGTGAGCTGGAAGGCTTTAAATAGGCAGGTCAGACGAGCATCATCAGGAACAGCTGGTAACTGTGGAAAGAGAAGAGAGCTGGCAATAGCCGACAGCTGAGTGGCCAGCCCAGAGGAGGAAGGGCTAAGCCAGCCCTGACACAAGTGGATCAAAACATAGCAGGTGTACTACTGCATTCAAATGGAAGGAATTCTTGTAAAGACATTATTACAATAAAGATGCAATGTACTACTACTCTGTACACATTTACAAGAAACACCATAGGTTTACAAAATCTATTAAAGTTTAATAAGTGTCCATATACACAATATGTATTCATTGTGCTAAATTGTACATATAGTCAAAACATTGCTTATAACTGCTGTGCAATGTCGAAATGTGTACATTGGTACCATAAGGATCCATTGAGCTAGGTTGTACAGATGGACAAGAACAGTGTAGGTTTTCAAGTCCATTCCAGATAGGTGTCCATTTGTACAATAAGTAGAGCTGTGTACAGATGCACAACATGATTGCAGGTGTAAAATTACAAGTGAAGTTGGACAAGGGCCTACAAATGTCTGTTTTGCACTAGACTGTTCAGATGGACAAGAATACTATAGGTATGTATAACAAAAGGTGCATTTTAATGTGCAAAAACGAACCAGGGTATGCATGAAAAACAATATCAACATCTAACAATTCAAAATGTAAATAATTGCTCAACGATCTCTGAAATTCTGCATGGAAAAGAATTCAGGGTAGTGCGAACATTCACAATGTCACCATTTAGTGACTTTAAATCTGCAATAATTCGGTTTGCTGATGTACTACAGTTAAATGTTGAGATGCATGAAGCAGATGATCGAACAGCTATAAAAAAAAAAGCCAAATTATTAAATAAAATAAAAAAATTAACTTAAAAAAAAAAAGCGGATTTAAATTTTTTGTTAATTTACCTGAAGTGGACACATGGCTGCTCTCATCACTCCCTTCAACAGGCATCAGTATGATTACAGTTGTGTCTGTTGCCATGTCAGACTGAACACTTGTCTTCTCCAAATCCTCATGTGCTATTTCCACCTCTCCATGTTTCTTTTTTAGGCTTCCTATTAAATGCAAAATATATGACTTTTAGGTGCAGGTAAAGCATTGCAATACCATTTTTACATTTTCAAACATAAAACCTTTGTATATTTGTAAAGTCAAGCAACCTACTGCAATGTAGATTCCCAAGCAAAATGGGTGAAAGCAGAAAGGATGCACATGGCATATACAGAACATAACACTCAGAAATTATGGAATTAGCATACAAGAACATAATAAATACATGCATGCCTAAAATATAGTACTTACTTTTGTGGATTATTTTGTTGATCTTTCGAAGCTGATTTTCTTCTCTTAATTTCAGGTCGGACCATCGCTTCCTTAACTGGTCTTTTGTGTGTTCAATGCCATGTCGTTTGCATAAAACACCTTCTCTAATATTGCATCTTTGTGTATGCTCTTGGCCCTTCCATGTCATGTGGTTTTTCCACAGGTGCAGTATACGTGTCCTTCACCGACAACTGACCAGCACCACCCTGGGCCATAGCAGCAGAAATGCTTCCCATCTGGCTGTTAGGAGGTGAAACCACAGACATTTTAGGCTTATTTTCCATTTCTCCAAAGTTTGTCTCAAATATTTCTTCTGGACTTAATCCAGCAGCATACGTAGTGGCAACATTTAACAAAAGTAGCAAATTTAGGAATAAACCATTCCTGTCCTGTTTTTCTTTGCTCTGTACAGCCTGCCATACAGTGCTCCACCTAGTGGTACTCCGCAGTACCAGACCATCAGACTGTGGAGGAGACACACTAGTATAGATTGGCTGTACATCCCAAAGTTCAAGCATCTCTTTTAATGCTTTGGTTATAAACCAGGCCCTTGACTCCAGACCCAAGTCCTTCCTGGGGACTTTCATGACACTGGGGATGCAGAGAGACTCACTTGCTGAGACTTGAAAAGTTGCAACGGTTAACGGAACCTCCTCCCAGCTGGAGGTAAACACAGCCTGGTGCTCCACCACAGCGCTGCCAGGTGCTGGACTCATACCCAACTTCTCAGGCTCAGCATCAGTGAACTGCTCCAGAATGTTACCAGTGACAACGTCACGTTGACACTCCATGTAAACATCAGTTTTGTGGGTCACGGACAATGTCTCTGCTGTGCTCTTATTTAGTTCATCCTGCTCACGAGGGTTAACCCCTGCAACAGCCACCGCACCCTCAGGTACAAGCTGTTCTGCAGCCCCTCCTGCTGGCACAGCAGAAACCGTGTCCACCTTATCTTTGTGCATAAAAGCCTTATTTATCAGGGAGATAGGAAGATTTTTACCCCAATTATCCCAGTCTATTGTATGTGCGCTCCTTTCTGCGGTACTCCTCAGCACTGATCCATCTGCCCAAGGAGACACATAAGAACAGACTGGCTTAGCTGCAGACTCATTACACCAGTCATTGTAAATCATGTCAGATTGTGGTAGCACAGGTTGCAATACACCATATTCACCACCTTGCTCGGCTTGCGTTTCATAAACCTCACACACCTTTGCATTTTTCACAGGTTGTGTTAATCCACCATTTACCTGCACATTTTTAGTACTAGCATCTTGCACTAACACATTACCGTTACACGGTACAGTTCCACTCTGTCCCACCAGAGTGACATTGCAGTTGTCCAGGGCAACCTCTGACTCCAATACATGAAGTTCCCTGGAGATTTCTGGGGACAACTGCGCTGTCTTACCACCAGTTGCTACAGGCAACGGACCATTTTTGATAACCCCACGTTCTTTCAGAGCAAACGTTTTCCCAACAGCAGCAAACTTTTCATTAACAGTAACACTTATAGCATTTTTAGCTTTTGCAGGCTGTCCTAGCCCATGGCCAACTTGAGACTGATAGTCATTAGACACAACACTTTTAGACACCAACACAGGTTCTATTTGGACTTTAACCCTTGCATTCCCACTGTGTAGGGAAAAGTCATTCTCAAGTGCACATTCAGTGGCCCCACTAACTGTCTTATGCTGTGACACATTCACATATTTCACAATAGCTACTGTTTTAACTGCAGCTGTGTTGTCAGGGGCAACAACACCCCTCTTCCAGTTATGGACATCCAGCCGCTCTCCCCTTGCACTGAGGGTTGGCTTGCTTTCCTCTGTAGCTTGGTTAATTCCTGCCAGGTGCCGCTTGCACCAATCCACTGCAGATTCAAATGCTGGTGGACTCTCCATAACAGCAGTCACTTGTGCACTCATTGCACCAGTGTTGCTAGGGACAACCCCAGCCCTTTTTCTCCTTGATAAACTTTGATCAGGCATGTATGGGGCTCGTTCGGGTGGTAAAAACCCCTCCAACCACAGAGCTCTGTCTCTCATTTCAGCAAACCTTACTTCTTTTAGGAGCTTTGACCACCCCATACTTAGCGACTCCAGAACTACTTTACACAGTCCAGGAAAATTAAAGTGTCTCTTTAAAGCAAGTTGTTTTTCTCTTCATGCAAGCTTTCCTCACCTGCACAGTGCACACAGATTGTGCTGTCTCATGCACACACAGTTCATAACAAAAAAAAAAAAAATACATCTGGCTTTTCATTCACAGGTACACCACCTGCAACATGCAATGCCTTTTGCCTGTCTGCACTTCCACACACAGCCAATAGTTCCTGACTTGAACCCACTGTGGAGCAAGGGTCCGTATTCCACCATCTACATGCCCGCATTCTCCACCACTTGTGACATTGGGGGATGTTTAACTCAGTGGTAGATGCCTTTTCAGTAAGTTCACAGCTAACAGGAACTTTAGTTTAAGGACATGGTAGTCCACTTTTATTAAAAGGAACAAAATAAAGTTCATACATGCACTTGGTTGCCCACACATGGGTTCTTCTCCCAAAAACAATACATGAAAAATGCCAAGCCACCTGGCTCTCTTCAGCAGTACTGCCACCTAGGCTTCAGCCCTCTTGACCATATAACAAGGTTCCCGTACAACTACTGTACCTCTTTTCAGCTTCCTTGCTGCTCAGACCTTCCACTTCAGGCTCTCCTCTGTCTCCTTAGATACACACAGCTTCAACACACACAACATATATCTAGAAAGCAGCCCCTCACTGCTCTGATCCTCAGACTTGGGTCTCTGGCTTTCACTAGTGCACACATGCACTCTCTGGACTCCTGGAGACCTCCTGTCTCTCTGAGTGGAGCCCAGAACTCTAATCCTAACTCTGCTATAAGTCCAGGACCCACCCGTTGAATCAACCAGCCAGACTCCTGGCTGTTCCAAAAACCCGGTCCCAGGATTGGAGATTCCATCTCACCTATAACGCTATGGAATCTCCGGGCTCCAGGTCCCCAAGTGTTTTTTACAAACTGGAGGAAACTGATGAAACAGATTCCTCCACATTAAATACCCCGGAGCCCCTCAACCTGCCTATTTGAGAACCCTGGGCGACAATTACTAGAACAGGGAACTGTACTGTCATAATGTGTGTGTATATATATATATATATATATATATATATATATATATATATATATATATATATATATATATAATTTATTATTTTATTTAAGGACAATGCCTTTAAATTTACATCTCCTGATTTCCTACCGCAATTTTTTGATAAATACAGAGAATTATCCTGCTTATGGGATGTGAAGTCAAGTGATTATTCCAATCGCTAGAAGGGTGATGTAGCTGTAAATGAACTATGCAAAGCGGTTTGTGTTGAATCCACAGAATACTATGTGAAGAACAAGATTGCGAACTTGCGCACCATTTTTAAGGAGTACAAAAAAAATACAAGCCTCCAAAAAATCTGGTGCAGGAGCTGAGGGCGTGTATGTGCAACGTTTGTGGTACTTCAAAGACCTGATGTTTTTAGATGATTCAGATGATCCCAGAGAGTCCTATTGTACTCTTCAAGCAAGTGGGGCATCAGACACCAGTGCATTATCTGAAACAGGGGATATGTCCCAAACACAGACACAGATACTTTTATGTTGTATCATGTTATATTCTTTATTTAAACAACTGGCAATAATTTGTACACTACTATACTTTCTTACAAATAAAAATTGCTGCACTAAATCAGAAAGAAAAATAAAATAAAAATAAAAATGGCAGCTTGCACTATATTGCAGGAAACAATATGCACAATATAAAAAAAGAAAAAATGCGGCACATGCAAAAAAATTCATAAATATGCATTAATATGGAAATAATGCATAAAAGTCCAGAGAAGTAAAAAAGAGTTCAGTGAATCAACAGCTGATCTCCCTCCACCTCATCCAGCAGATATAAAGATAGTAAGGGTCCCATCACCATCACCCAACATGACAGTGCAATGACACCACTCTGCTCTACAAATCCTCCCAAACAATACTCTGGAGCAAGATCTTTCCAATTATGAAACAGGCTTTAGGATTCCCGTGTAGCTCAGCAGTCATATGGGTAAAAATAAATAACATCACTAATTGCGCAGATAACTTTAAAAACATTAACCAATTTATTGATGAAAAAGTTCTACTCACATTTTAGTTGATTCATACAAGCAAACAGCTGAAGCATCCAGCATTTCAGTAACAATCGCTGCAGTGTAGTCTGTCCGAGTCCCACGTCAAGCCAAGCTCCGCCCAACGTTTCATCACTCAAAGTGCATCATCAGGGGCGTGGTTAAAACGTCTATAGGGACAGTGTTAAATAGACAAACAAAACCGGAAGCGGAAGTGCTGTGCGTTCCACGCGTCAAGTGGGAAAAACCAGCCTAACCAGAAGTGAACTCGTTTATGAATCACCATTAACCAACCGCAACAGAACCAAAAGGTAAAAAATAAAAAAGAGCAAAGTACCTTAAGTACTTAACCACTTGCAGACCGGACCAATTTGCTGGTCAAAGACCAGACCCCTTTTTGCGATTCGGCACTGCGTCGCTTTAACTGACAATTGCGCGGTCGTGCGACGTGGCTCCCAAACAAAATTGACGTCCTTTTTTTCCCACAAATAGAGCTTTCTTTTGGTGGTATTTGATCACCCCTGCGGTTTTTATTTTTTGCGCTATAACCAAAAATAGTGCGACAATTTTGAAAAAAACTCATTATTTTTTACTTTTTGTTATAATAAATATCCTCCAAAAATATATTAAAAATTTTTTTTTCCCTCAGTTTAGGCCGATACGTATTGTTCTACATATTTTTGGTAAAAAAAATCACAATAAGCGATTATTGATTGGTTTGCGCAAAAGTTATAGCGTTTACAAAATAGGGATAGTTTTATAGCATTTTTATTAATAATTTTTTATTATTTTTTTTTTTACTAGTAATGGCGGCAATCAGCGATTTTTATTATGACTGCGACATTGTGGGGGACCCATCGGACATTTTTGACACATTTTTGGGACCATTGTCATTTATACAGTAATCACTGCTATATAAATGCAGTGATTCCTGTGTAAATGACACTGGCAGTGAAAGGGTTAACCAGTGGGTGGCAGTGTAGGGGTTAAGTGTTCCTAGGGGTGTGTTACTAACTGTGGGGGGGTTGGGCTTTCATTTAGTGAACACTGATCTCTGCTCCAATCACATGAAGCAGAGATCAGCGTCACTAGTTGCTAGGCAGAATGGAGAAATGTTGTTTACACAGCATTTCCTCCATTCGGCCGCTCCGTGAGACGATCGCGGGGATGCCCGCGGCGATCGAGTCCACGGGTCCCGCGACCGGACTCACGGGGGTCCCGACCAGCGCGGGAGCGTGCCGCCGGCGGCGCGCTCCCGATGGCAGGGCGGCATTGAATATTGGACGTACCTGTACGCCAATATGCCTGCCCGTGCCATTCTGTCGACGTACATCGTCGTGCGCTGGTCGGGAAGTGGTTAATAATAGCCTTATAATAGCCCATTTTTATAGGAGATGCATGGAGGCTATTATTAAGTACTTAAGGTACTTTGCTCTTTTTTATTTTTTATCTTTTGGTTCTGTTGTGGTTGGTTAATGGTGATTCATTCACTATAAATTCATATAGTATATACTATACTTTCTTGCATGATTTTTTTAAAATTAAAATTGAAACCAAAACCACAATATTAAAATCAGCATGTCTTCTATTTCCAGTAAAGCATTCTTGTTACACTCATTGTGAAACAAGGGTTAATCTACTGCATTGTTTAAAATGGCCCTTTAATCTTGTCTTCTCTGTTCCCTTCTTCCACCGTCCCCAATCCATCTCCTGATTGAACAGATGCTAGGGGACAAGGTGCATGTGCCCTGTTTGATGTGTGTTGCTACAGAGATTTTCATTTTTTTGGGGGGGGGGGGATATTGAGTGCATGTGATCAGTACAGGGCTAATTAGCACTGTGCAGCCAGAGGGTCAGTGGTCCTGTAGCTTCATAGGACAGTCAAAGTAGGATGAGAACTCTTCCTCCAAGCTTTATCATGACACTAAATAGAAGTAACAAGGCTGTTACATACTGCTGATGGAAAAAAGTATTTAATAGTATATATTTACTAGAACTATTTCATTGCAAGAGTCATGGGTTACCAAATTAAAATGTTTTACACATTACCAGCAATTATATTATATTATACAATGAACCATATTATATATAGCTATATACAATCCTGCCATGCAATTGCCCCCCTGCCTACAAAACAATCAGTATAATTTTGTTGATTCTGACGTGCATTGGCAGTTGGTAGTCTAGGCCTTGCCGGAACTAAATTTTGCAAACCAGTACTGTCATTTCGGCCAGTCATCTGGCACAATTGTCCCACTGGTAATGTCTTCCATATCAGCTGCAGATGATGGCATGTATGACGATGTCGTGTGTCGTAAAAAATTGTGTAGCACACAGCAGCACTCCACAATAATGTCCACTTTTTAGACTGCTACATTCATAGCGGTGTGGAAGATTCTGAATCTACTGGCCATAATGCCAAACGCATTCTCAACCACCTGTCTTGCCCTAGACAGGGGATAATTGAATATCTTCTGCTGAGCTGTTAAATTACGTAAGGGATAAGGTTTCAAAAGATGTTCATGCAAAACAAATGCGTCATCCCCAATACAGACGAAATTCAGAACTTCCACAGTCTCACTTGAAGATGGAAGATGCAAAACACCTCCTTTCAGTCTGTTCAGGAATTCACTCTGCCGTATTACTCCTCCATCTGAGTTTCTTCCATTTTTCCTTATGTCCAGGTATATGAATTTGTATTTTGCATTGACGATCGCCATTAAAATAATGCTAGAGAACCCTTTGTAATTGTAAAAGTAGGATCCTGAATTGGCTGGTGGGGTAATCCTTACATGTTTTCCATCAATTGCACCCCCACAATTAGGGAAATTCTACATATCCTGGAATTCTTTAGCAAGGTCTCTCCATTCCTGGGAATTTGTGGGAAACTGTTGGTAAAAAAGACATAAGAATATTTAGCATTGATAGTAATTGATGATTAATTACTGTTTTAATTATTTTCTATAGGATACTCCAAGCCCACAGCAGCCAAGGCCATCAGATCTGAGGACTCAGAGAGGGAAAAAAAAGGAGGAATTTAGATTATGATACTTCCACTTTACTGAAGGATGCTTAATCTATTATGCAACAAAAGGATTGATGAATGTGATTCCGTGGGTTACCTTGTTGCACACAAGTTACGCAGGATGTCCATGTAACAACGAGACTTGTTTGCTGTAAGATGTCCCTTAAGTCCAATGCCAATCATTTTATGTAGCAGAGGTTCAAACACTGATCTTATAGGGTATCAGGAATGTACATCTCACCCACCTGTGCCATCTGTCCCAAACTGGCAGATGTCCCAACAACAAGGAACCACAAGCTGAGCAATGCACCAAGAACCACATGAACGTCCTTGGTTTCGTGACCCACAATATACTAGTCTGTGACTATAACAATACATTTTCTTTACTGTTCTTTTTCTTGTTGAATTTGAAATGGTCATTGTTAAATAATATTATTGTTGAATAAAAAATATATTCTGTTTCAAAACATCTCTTTTTGGAAATTATGTACTTCTAGATATAGATTTTCTTGGAATAAATAGAAATGTTGTCAATTTTAGACACATTGCTGAATTTTACATATTTCAGCTCTATTTCATATGTACTTATGTAATAGAAATCAGACAGCTCACCATGTTTTCTTATCTTTAAATACTGTTTGGAGCACTTTTACTATGGGCTCACACGTCTCCGGTATAATCCAACCTAATGATTGCACAGAAATTTCGGTTGTAAACTTCATGTCTTCAAAAGACCTGCCTGTAGCCAAGAAACAGAGGGTTGCCATGAGCCTCTTCTCTGCGCTGATAGCCTTTCTCATACAGGAGTCTTGTTTGGTGATATGTGGCCGCACATGCGATAAAAGAATCTCAAATGACTCCTGTGTTATGCGTAAATAATTTCCCTCAGGTTTGTCAATAGATTTACATGTGAGAATTTCTCACGCTGAAGGAGCCATTTTTTTGTCCACACTCGGCTCTTCCTTCTGTTTCCTCTTTTTTCTTCTCCTCCAAGGCTATTATTCCAATTACCATGGCTGCCATTTTCTCCTTTCTATTGTACCTCTTGAAAGGCATTTTCTCAGAATGAATGAACATGCGCTGCGAGGAACGACTGCTCTTTTAGTAATTTGCGCGACCCGATTTTGTACAGTAAGGGTGTGGTTATAAGGTTACAAAACATTACATCACTTCCTCTATTGGCATGAAAACATTTGAGGTACGATTTTTGTACCGAATTGATGGTACACTCGCATGCTGTAAGTGAGCGCCGCTTTCATTTATCGCTTGACGGATCGTTGAAAATTCTCATTGTGAATGGCCTGCAAAACTTTCACAAAGACTAAATAATATACACTTATTTGGGTTAGTTTTACCCAAGAGATTGTACCCACTCAAATCATTCCTGTCATAGTAACCAGGTACAGCAGCCATCTTATTAAACCCAAAAGTGCCTGATTTGCTCTCTGAGTGGTCTCTTGAGCTATCTATCTGTTCACCCTCATCGGTGGTCTCTATCTAAGTCCCTCTATTTTTGCAAGCGCTGCTCCTGACTTTGCGGTCACTGACCGCTATACCCCACAGACTGCCTCTATATAAATCCTGGTTGTGTGTTCTCTACCTGTTCAGGGACTTGGGTACACACCTCATCTAGCAACATGTAGCCACTCACCGGTATTTAAATAGTCAATATTTTTGAGACAAGGGCTATAGGATGATCTAAAATCAGAATCGCATTTGAAGTAACTGATTAATACAAACTATTATTATCAGCTATGTATTAATTTGTCTAGTCCCTATAGATTAGTTAGTCTATTAATACTCTGAGCACATGCTATCGTTAATATTACAATATCACAAAAAAAAAAACAATGTAGAAAAAAAATTAAAATCTAGCCATTATCACACAAACAACATGACAAGACAACCACCATAAAACACTGACAAACACTCAACTTTTAGTTAACAACATCCATGGACTTTTTTCCTGAGAAGAGTGCTCTTTCCGATCTGAAATACAATTAGTTAATGGGAAAAACAAAAAAAACAAAAACAAAACAAAGCATATGTATCTCATCACAACATTGTAGCTTCATTTATAACTCTTTAGTACTATTTATTTTTCATTGTTTGCAAACAATTACTAATTAATGAGCTCATGGTACCATGTGATAATCGATTATGCATTTACAATAACCTAACCCCTGTTCTGCTATATTTTACCACTGTTGTTCTCACTTTGACAGACCTGCAAACAAACGCAAATGTTAGTATCCAAACCAGTTTAACTTCTTCCCTGGTCTCTGGAAAAGGAACACACAGACAGTGATTACACACAATTCTTATATTAAGCAGCAGTACTGGATATTAAATCTGGAAAAGTTTACAAAAATTGAAAATAAGAGAAGAGTAAAGAAACAAAAAACATCCACCATATCTCCACCATTGCACATTTGGCTATTGCATGCTTGGATGATAACTCCATTATGGCTGCTTGTACACCCTGTAATTCCTCCTTAAGCAGTGTGATAAACTCAGCCTCCCTTTGATTCAAAGAGGCAATGCAACTTTCTCTTAATTTACACATTTGTTCTAATTCATCTAATCTCTGTTGCAATACACATTTCTCAGTCACGAATTGTTCAATCCGATTATGAGCATCTGCATCAGCCTTTTCAATCCCCATTAATATATTTCTTACCTGTTCCATGACTTGTTTTCTTTCAGCAAACCATTCTAATTCTTTTTGTTCCGCAATTTCTTTCATTCTCATTAACATGCATAAGGCATTGGCCATTCTCTGTTTCCTGCCTTTATTTGACTTATTACTTATGAGATTGTTATGTGTATTACATTGTCTCAAAAGTTCACTAAATTGTTGTGTTAGATCACTCTCTTGTGTAGATTGAGATCTAATACCACCATGCTTGCTAATGAAACCTTCAATGGCTTCCATTGATATGCTAATTAACCTACCCACACTAAAGTTGCTCAACCAGTTGCTTAGACAATACACACAGAGGAACAGATAGATAACACCCACAAAGACACTTATAAAGCTGTTTAGAACCTAGCTTTCACCTGTAGTCCCACCACCAAACAAGAAAAACTAAAAAAAACAAACAGATACGAACCGTTTAAACCTACAGTGACTTGTGGTTCTACAGCATACAAGACACAAGGCACATTCTAAGACACAAGGCACACTTTTAATCAATGCCTTAGGTTGCAGGCCATATTGATCTTCTATTGGAATAGAGCTATTTCACTCTCACGTGGGTAGAAATAAAAACCTATATTTCCCCCACTTTTTTTTTTTCCTCAAAGATGTATGGTAATTCCTGCCAATCCTTAACCAACACTTTGCATTAGCAATACACTAGATGAACAGATACCAAGCACACACAAAGACACAGATAAAGCTGTTTAGAAGCTAGCTTTCACCAAAAAAAACACAAACAAAAAAAAAACAAATACAAATCCGTTTAACCACAAATTTCTTCAGGAGAACACACTCTTAATCAATGCTCTCCTCTCCAATTGCAGGCCATATGGAACTCCTATTGGGACAGAGAGCTTTTTCACACTCACGTGGGGATTTCCACTTTTCCCTCAAAGTTGTATGGTTATCCTGTCAATCTGCGGTTATATCACATAACCAGGGATGATCTGTCCCTAACTCGCCAGTGCGCCAACTTGCCCTCTGATTACAGGCCTAAAGCACAATACAACATTAACGTATATACATAAATCAGCCACAATTCTCACCAGGTTCTAGGCGTCCGTTTCACCGGTGAAATATCTCACAGAATTTTCATGCTCATCCAAGCGTGGTTTCAGAATTTGCGAGCCAGCGCCAATCTTGTCCACACTAGAGATGATTTTCAGTTCTGGGTGTCTGAGGATTTGTGCTTACAGGGAATCAGAAACAAAAATACATGAGGTTTTTGTGGATTCTGTGTAAAAATATCTTTTACACGCCTTTCTGGGGTGCCAAATGAAGTAACTGATAAATACAACCTATTATTATCAGCTATGTATTAATTTGTCTAGCCCCTATAGATTAGTTAGTCTATTAACACTCTGAGCACATGCTATCGTTAATATCACAATACCACAAAGTTAGCTATGAAACCAAACACACAGTCTAAGCTCAATCAAATCTCATTTATTTCCCAAGGAAATAAGAAAGCTTACATAAGGTATCCATAGAAATTACAAGAGTACATAGCATACAATCAGAATACAATACAAGCAATACTTAGCAGGTCCTCGTGGCTGGGCCTCATGGTGGAGTAAGAGGAAGCTCTCTTTGATGATTTCCTTTTTGATAAACACACCTCAGCCACACCACATCCCATTGCCCACCCCCCTTTGCCTGTGGACGAATCAGTGTCTCTGGGGCGTCTCCTCCCCCAGGCTAAATATCTCTGACCGTCCTGCCATAATTGGCCTCTGGGGGGCAGTGTTTGCCCATGAATTGCAACTGTACCGAATGGGTTCAGCTTTTGTCCTCACCAACACCTCACCAACTCTTTCATACACCCTGCCCTGGGCCTTCGGATCCATTACAACCACCCCACATGCATAGTCGCTCTATTACACCAATACAATGGGCCTCAGGGTGATCTCTCACAATGCCCAGGGTATTAATTCACCACACAAGAGAAAGAAAGCCTTTCACCACTATAAAAGACTGGGTGCATATATAATACTAATGCAAGAAACTCATTTCGCTACAGACAAACACCCCAAATTCTTTGACAAAGGTTTCAGTCAATTTTATTGTACCACTTACAACACAAAATCTAGGGGAGCCGCCACATTAATCAGGAACTCGGTAGTTTTTGAGATCCAAAATGTTTATAAAGACCCAGACAGCCGTTATTTAATTTTGAAAGGTACAATCAAAGGTCGTTCCATCACAATTGCCTCGGTTTACGCCCCGAATGATGTCCACTCAACCTTCTTAAACAGATTTTTCGACATTCTAGAAAATTATCACTCTACGCACTTAATCGTGGGTGGTGACTTTAACTTAGTGGCTCACTCGTCCTTGGACAGAAGCAGAGTTGTCCCATCCTCTAAAGCCTTCCCCAAATCTCTGAACAGATCACTATATAATCATCAATTGATAGACCCTTGGAGAACCCACAACATTGGCACCAAATCCTACACATTCTATTCCCGCCCACATAACAGCTTCGTCTGATTGGATTATATTTTTTGCACCCCAGTCCTACTTGCTAACTCCTCTAAGGCAGATATCCACATTTGTCCTTGGTCTGATCACCACATAGTCTCCTTTGACACTTCACACATAGGTCTAGCCAACACAACACACTCATGGTGCATTAATGATTCCTTGCTTACTGATCCATCATGTAACCAACAAATAATATCTCACCTTGAGCAATATTTTGCTAACAACGTAACACCTGACATGTCTCCCACAAATATATGGATGGCGCACAAGGCGGTGATGAGAGGCCATCTGATAAACAACGCCTCAATCAAAAATAAATCCAAACATGCAGATATCAGGTCCCTTACAAAATATTTAGATCATTTATATCGTAAGAACAGCCAAAACCCATCTAGTGACCTCCTTAAACAAATTCAAGAGAAACACACTACTTTAGACACAATATTAACATCGGACACGGAAAAAGCCCTCAGATGGTTGAAAGCTAGATTTTTACTTATTTCACCATGTTCGCTAGAAAATTAAATCAATCAATGAAACCACCCCACACATACAAATTAAGGAACACATCTGGAAACACAGTGTCCCATCCTAAGGAAGTCATGAAACTATTTCTAGACTTCTATAAAAATCTACTTTCTGTACCACAATCCTCTCCCAAACAATCCTCCCTAGACTGGCTTAACGACATCAAATTACCCACTCTTTCTAGTGAACAAATTGAATCTCTCAATGCCCCACGTACTGACATTGAAATTAATAAAATCATTGGAACATTAAAGATTTCCACAGATCCTGGCCCAGACGGCTTTACTTCATCCTATTATAAAAAATACTTACTAAACTATACAATAATATCTTACTAGGCGACCACTTTCCATCTGAAATGCTTTTAGCTAATATGTCCCTCCTCCCCAAACCAAGCAAAGACCATACTATCCCCCAAAATTACCGCCCAATCTCAGTTATAGACAGCGACTTAAAAATATTTGGCCATATGCTAGCAGACAGATTATCAGCTGTTATCTCTCAACTAGTTGATCCCGACCAAACAGGCTTTATTCCAAATAGACATATAACAGATAACATACGATTGACCTCAAACATTTTTCAAGATTCCAACTTACACTCCCATCCTACATTATTACTTAGCCTTGATATACACAAAGCGTTTCCTGGCCATATCTGGACACTTTACTCCCCAAATATGGCATTAACAATAACTTTTTACATGGCTTTAAACCTCTTTATCACAACCCACAAACGCGTATTAAACTCCCAGACAACAGCTCTGACTTTTTCCCCCTGACCAAGGGTACCAGACAGGGTTGTCCCCTCTCCCCTCTTCTTTTCACTCTTGCGATAGAACCCCTAGCCTGTGCTATCAGAAACAACATAAACATTTAAGTATACCATAAAGGATCTAGATAATATAAATTAAGTCTTTATGCGGCAATATTCCCCCAACATTATTATCTTCACTAGGGATGAGCTTCGTGTTCGAGTCGAACGTACGTTCGACTCGAACATTGGCTGTTTGCCCGTTCGGCGAATTCCAAACATTATGGGCCGTTCGCGCCAAATTCGTGTGGCGCTCACGGCCCACAATGCACTGCGTCATCGCAGTGCATTGCTGGCTCATGATTGGCTAAGCATGCACTGTGACCCCCGCATGCTTGGCCAATCACAGCACCAGCAGCGAGGAGAGCCATGATTGGCCACAGGCAGGATGCCTGTGGCCAATCATAGCTCAGGCTGTGTAGTACACACCCCACACTATATAAGACCGCCAGCGCGGCGGCCTTGTGTAGTGTGTTGGCGTCTGAAGCAGTTAGTGGGTGTTCTGTGTACCTTCAACACAGTATACACCGATCATTATCGGCCGATTTTCGATCTTGCTCTTCTGTAGTGGTTGTTGTCTGCGTGCCCTGACCACAGTATACACCGCTATATTCACCTCACCTATATAGCTGGTGATCTATCTTTTATAATAGAGCTTGCAGTCAGTAGTGTTAGGAGCTTGTGCGTGCTGTCTGCGTGCTCTGTACCCAGTACACACCGCTATATCCACCTACATAGCTCTTCTCTATTTGAGCCATCTGCCATCTGCAGGAGTTATTGGAAGTTGTGTGTGCCTCCAGCACAGCACAGTATACATCTGTATATACCCCTTTATCTCTGGTGTTCTATAATAAAGGCATCTGCAGGAGTTAGTGGGTGTTTTGTGCCTCCAGCACAATATACACCTGTATCTACCCTTTATTGCTGTTCTCTAATAGAGCCATCTGCAGGGCTTAGTGGGTGTTGTGTGCCTCCAGTACAGTATACCCCTTTATCTCTGGTGTTCCATAATAAAGGCATCTGCAGGAGTTAGTGGGTGTTGTGTGCCTGCAGCACAATATATACCTGTATCTACCCTTTATTGCTGTTCTCTAATAGAGCCATCTGCAGGGCTTAGTGGGTGTTGTGTGCCTCCAGTACAGTATACACTACCCAACTGCTGTTTTATCCAACTCCCTTCAGGCCATTACCATGTCTGGAAGGCCAGCAAGGAGAGGCAGACAGGTGCGAGCCGATAAAAGAGGGCAAGCAGGCTCTGTGTCTAGAGACAACAGTGCTGGTCGTGGACGCGGTGCATTGTCATCAGCACGTGGCCATGGGACACGCTTGTCCTTTTCGGCAGCTGGACATGTTGAACCGCAACATGCCAACGACTTGGTAGAGTGGATGACCAAGCCCTCTTCATCCTCCTCATCCTCTCTCACCCAGTCTCAGGGTACTAGCAAAGCAGCTGCCAACGCATCGTCTTCTCTCGTCTCAATGTCATCATCAGTGACTCCTTCCCTAGACCCACCACGTCCTCCTGAGGAGTCTCCTGAACTCTTTGAGCACAGTGTTGGGTACATGCTCCAGGAGGATGCCTAGTGTTTTGTAGGCTCTGATGATGACACTCAGCTAGAGGAAGGCAGTAGCGTGAATGCAGAGAGAGGGGATGCTCAAGAAGGACAGCAATCTGGCAGTCATGTTCCACAAGCTGCAGCATATTGCCAGGTTTGCTACAGCGATGAAGAGGGAGGGGATGATGAGGGCACTGACTCCACATGGGTGCCTGGTAGGAGAGAGGAGGAGGAAGAGGAGGAGGAGGCACATGTCCAACGAGGCAGGATGCCCTCCGGGGGCCAGCTTAGGGGCAGCACACCGACTGAATCACACCGCAGAGCTCCGCCTGTGCAGGGCGCTGCCTCTGCGCATTATTCTAAAAGTTCTTTGGTGTGGGCCTTTTTTGAGACGAGTGCATCAGATTGCACCGCTGCTATTTGCAACATATGTCTCAAGCGTATCTCGCGTGGCCAAAACATCAGCCACTTGGGCACCACATGCTTGACCAGACGTATGTTGACCTGCCATGCAGCTCGTTGGCAAGCGTACCTCAAAGACCCACACCAAAGAACAAAGCGGACCTCTCCTTGCTCCTCATCAGCTGGCATCTCCAACCCCACTAGACCTTCAGTCCTCTCTGAAACCTGCTCTGAGAGGAATAAAGGTGTAGAATTAGGTGTGTCACAGCCAAGTGCTTCCGGGCACTCTGCTAGCAGTACACCCACGTCCGATTATAGCAGGCAAATGTCCCTGCCCCAGCTGCTGGACCGGCGAAAGAAGTTCACTCCCAGCCATCCACATGCCCAGCGGTTGAATGCTAGCTTGGCTAAATTGCTAGCACTTCAACTGCTGCCTTTTCAGTTGGTAGACTCGGCCCCCCTTCCTCACTGGACAGGGCGGTCAGCGGTAAGGTGCATATTACCGCTGACTCATGGTCCAGCAGGCATGGACAGGGACGTTACCTGTCTTTCACGGCCCATTGGGTCACTCTTCTGGCAGCTGGGAAGGATGCAGGACAAGGTGCAGTAGTGTTGGAGGTTGTTCCGCCGCCACGCCTCCAAAATGCTACTATTGGTTGTGACACACCTCTCTCCTCCACCCCCTCCTCTTCTTCTTCCTCCATGGCCTCTTCCAATGCTCTGTCCTCAGAACCAGCGGTGCTCCGTAGGCGTTCCAGGGGTTACGCAAGTACGCAGGCAAAACGATGCCATGCCGTGCTTGCGCTGGTTTGTTTGGGGGACAGGAGCCACACTGGGGCGGATGTTTTGTCAGCTCTGCAGGGGCAGGCCGAGAGGTGGTTGACGCCACGCCAGCTTAAGCCAGGAATGGTGGTTTGCGACAATGGCACCAACCTCCTCTCCGCCCTCCGACAGGGACAACTGACCCATGTGCCCTGTGTAGCTCACGTCCTTAACCTGGTGGTGCAGCGGTTCTTGGGCAGGTACCCGGGCTTACAGGATGTCCTGAAGCAGGCCAGGAAAGTCTGTGTGCATTTCCGCCGATCATTTAATGCCTGTGCTCGGCTGGCTGAGCTCCAAAAGGAGTTGAACCTGCCCAAGAACCGCCTTATATGTGACATGCCCACCAGGTGGAACTCAACGTTGGCCATGCTGCAGCGGCTGCACACGCAGCAGAGGGCCATCAATGAGTACCTGTGCGACTACGGCACCAGGACAGGGTCAGGGGAGCTCGGTTTTTTCTCACCACGCCAGTGGGGCATGATCAGCGATGCATGCACTGTCCTGTCACCGTTTGAGGAGGCCACAAGGATGGTGAGCAGTGACAGTGCATGCATCAGTGACACTGTATCTCTTGTCCACCTCTTGGAGCATACGCTGCATGGAATAATGGACAGGGCACTTGAGGCAGAACAGAGGCAGGAAGAGGAGGACTTCCTTGCCTCTCAAGGCCCCCTTTATCCAGACAGTGTTCCTGTGTGCCACCCATCACACAGGAAGAGGATGAGGAGGAGGAAGAGGAGGAGGAGGATGATTGTGTCAGCATGGAGGTGGAGGCTGGTACTCAGCATTAGCAGCAGCAGCAGTCTTGTAGGGATGATTTACAGTCCCAAGAAACACGTGGACTTGTACGTGGCTGGGAGGAGGTAGCTGCGGATCATGTTGTCCTTAGTGACCCAGAGGACTCCGGACCGAATGCCTCAGCTAACCTACGCTGCATGGCCTCCCTGATCCTGCAAAGCCTGCGGAAGGATCCTCGTATTCTTCGGATCAAGGAGAGGGACCATTACTGGCTGGCCACTCTCCTTGATACACGGTACAAGGGTAAGGTTGCCGACCTTATCTTGCCATCGCAGAGGGAGCAGAGGATGAGACATCTCCGGGAGGCCTTGCAGAAAGGTCTGTGCAACACGTTTCCAGAGACTGGGAGGTTACAAACTCCTGGTCCTGGACAACGTGTTGCTGAGGCATCGGTCAGAAGGAGCGGTGGAGAAGGTGGCCGTCTGACTGATGCTTTCAGACAATTTTTTAGTCCGCAGCCCCAAGGTATGATCGGTTCCAGCAACCATCGCCAGCGTCTGATTTACATGGTGCAGGAATACCTAGGGGCAAGGTCAGACTTGGACACCTTTCCCACCGAAAATCCTCTGGCTTACTTTGTCTTGAGGATGGATCACTGGCCAGAGCTTGCACAGTATGCAATTGAGCTACTGGCCTGTCCTGCATCCAGCGTTCTTTCGGAACGCACCTTCAGTGCTGCTGGTGGCTTTGTTACCGATCACAGGGTGCGCCTGTCCACCAAATCAGTTGATCGACTGACCTTCATCAAGATGAATCAGTCTTGGATCACCCACAGCTACCAAGCACCTGAAGCTGATGTAACCGAATATTTTTTTTTGAAATATCACATCCCTTCAAGACTGCCTATGCTGATGCTGAGTGACTGTCCTGTTATGTTGATTGTCTATCCTCTTCCTCCTCCGCTGATATGTTGGAAGAACATTTCTGGTTCTGGGTGATGCCATCAGCCCAATTTTTCTGCCCCTGTTTAACAGGGGCGTTTAATTACAATTTTTGATGCAATGCTTTGCAGCAGGGCTAATTCCTGCAATAAAAATAGAGTATATGGGAGAGGTTGCCGTGTCGTGGCCCCAGCACCAGTGCCTAAGGCCCAATTTTTCTGCCCCTGTTTAACAGGGGAGTTTAAGTACAATTTTTGATGCAATGCTTTGCAGCAGGGCTAATTCCTGCAATAAAAATAGAGTATATGGGAGAGGTTGCAGTGTCGTGGCACCAGCACCAGTGCCTAAGGCCCAATTTTTCTGCCCCTGTTTAACAGGGGCGTTTAATTACAATTTTTGATGCAATGCTTTGCAGCAGGGCTAATTACTGCAATAAAAATAGAGTATATGGGAGAGGTTGCAGTGTCGTGGCACCAGCACCAGTGCCTAAGGCCCAATTTTTCTGCCCCTGTTTAACAGGGACATGTAATTACAATTCTTGATATAATATTTCACAGGAGGGCCCGTTCCTGTGCCCAACCAGAGTAACTGTGAGGACTTATAGTGTTGTGGCACCAGCACCACAACCACCAAAGGTCAATTTTTCTACCACTGTTCAACAATGGCATGTAATTACAATTCTTGATATAATCGTTCACAGCAGGGCGCTCCAGCGCCCACCAAGAGTCACTTTAAGGGCTTACAATGTTGTGGCAAAACCAACACCTTGTTCCGCCATTTCTGCAGAGCATATAGGGCAGGTCCCTACTTTCAAACATCCAACTTACAAACATCTCCTACTTGCAAACGGAAGGAGACAACAGCAAGTGAGATGAAAAAAGATGTACGACAAAACAAATTATACAGGGGTGATAACCCTTCCCTATGTTTTCCAAAAAGCTTAAAAATCATTTTTTTTGACTGGAGCTACACTTTAAAAATGTACCAGTTGAAAATTACAAACAGATTCAACTTAACACAACAAACCTACACAGTCCCTGTCTTGTTTGCACCGCCTGTATACTGCTGTTTTGAGTATATAGGGCCTGGGGGCCACACGCATTTCCTTTTTTTAATATGGGTACTGGGTTCCCCTTAATATGCGTACAAGACCCAAAGGGGCTGGTAATGGGCAGGGAGGGCTACCCATGCCATTTTTCTCAATGATTTTCAACCATATTGCAGGAACCAGATATAACATTAAAACCGCAAGCAGTTTTAAATGATGTTATTTCCGTTTAATGTCATTTTGTGCAGGGACTGTTCTAAACACGGGAAACACGTGGCACTTCACAGGCATACTACAGACACCCCCCAGACACCATATTTAAAGGAATATTTCACTTTTTTTTCACTTTAATCGTCATTAAAATCAGTGCTCCCACCAAAACGGCCATTTTTAAAACATTTTAGGCATTGACCCATGTCCCCTGGGGCAGGAGCCAGGTCCCCAAACCCTTTTTAGGACAGTATCTTGCATATTAGCCATTAAAATTAGCACATTTAATTTCGAACGTTCGAGTCCCATAGACTTCAATGGGGTTCTAAAGTTCGTACGAATTTGGGGTCCGTTCGAAAGTTCTGGTGCGAACCGAACCGGGGGGTGTTCGGCTCATCCCTAATCTTCACCTAAAAGTAAATTCACATTCAACTGGAGCATAGATTCGTTCAGATATCTGGGTAACCAGATCGCTCCATTATACAAATCATTATACCACGTAAATTACCCCCCCTTAATTAATAGCATGAAAAATCTACTTAAACTTTGGTCATCATACCAG
This sequence comes from Lithobates pipiens, assembly GCF_037356315.1. NCBI lineage: Eukaryota > Metazoa > Chordata > Amphibia > Anura > Ranidae > Lithobates > Lithobates pipiens. Next base: position 138,806,965 of record NW_027507718.1, read on the forward strand.
ATATCATTCTCAGGACGAATAGTGGCCCTAAAAATTATGATACTACCAAAACTTTTGTTTTTCTTTAGAGCCCTTCCTCTTATCCTATCTAAAAAAAAACATTAGATTCCCTACAGAGAGACATGAATAAAATTATTTGGCTAAACAAAAAACACAGATTTAGCTATTCCCTTATGTTTAGACCCCAAATGAAAGGGGGCCTCGGTATCCCCAACCTTTGGCTTTATTATCTTTCTGCCAGACTCACTCAACTAGCCCAATGGTATGCCCCTTCGCTCCAAATCCCTTGGCTTCGTTTTGAGGAAGATTCCATCCTACCCTATAATTTACAAGGACTCCTTTGGTCCAAATCAACGCCATCACAAAAATTAAGACAACTAAACCTTATTGTCACCCATACCCTTCATCTATGGAACAGACATACCATTAAGTTCAAGTTGCTCTCTGAAACTCCCCCCCGGCTTCCTTTCTGGGTGACCCTCGTTCCCCCCCCCCCAAGCAGCACTCAAGATTCAAATCTTCTAATGTATTGGAAATTACATAACCTAACACATTTAAAATCGCTCTCCCACAATAATTCTTTTCTCACTTTCTCCAGTCTACAAGCAAACTATGATCTCCCATCTACCGAACTGGAAAACTATACTAAAATAAGACAATTTTATCAGAAATATCATTCACTTACTCTCCATCCCCCTTATTCACAATTTGAACAAATTTGTATCTCCTCCCCTCGAGATAGGGGCTTAATCTCCAGAATATGTAAATGGTTAAATGAGACCAATATGCCTGAGAAATCACACCGCATGCTACAATGGGAATTAGATTTAAACTCCACATTTAGGCTGCTTTCACACTGGGGCGGGAGCGGCGTCGGCGGTAAAGCGCCGCTATTTTTAGCGCCGCTTTACCGTCCTTTTAGAGGCGGTCTGCGGGCGCTAGCGGGGTGGTTTTAACCCCCGCTAGCGGCCAAAAAAGGGTTAAACCCGCCCGCAAAGCGCCGCTGCGGTATTGCGGTGTCCCATTGATTTCAATGGGTAGGAGCGGTATAGGAGCGGTGAATACACCGCTCCTTCACCGCTCCAAAGATGCGGCTAGCAGGACTTTTTTCACCGTCCTGCCAGCGCATCGCTCCAGTGTGAAAGCCCTCCGGCCTTCACACTGGAGGGAAAGGGGCCGGTTTTTTCAGGCGCTACACAGGCGCTATTTTTAGCTCTGTAACGCCTGAATACCACCCCAGTGTGAAAGCAGCCTTACCCTTGATCAGTGGGATACTATCTCACTCCTGCTAAACTAAACACATTTTATCCCTCACTTTCCCCACTCTGCTTTAGGGGTTGCCTCTCACAAGTAACACTTCTACATATCTTTTGGGACAGTCCCCATATAAAAAATACTTTGCATAAGGCCAGCACTATCTTAGAAAAAATATCACCTCACCATCATTACACCTCGTGTACTGGATAATTTTAATAATATACACTACTAATATATTAAAGCCTGTTCCGGCAAGGGATTCCTAGCACTATACCTGCGTCTAAAGACAGTGTTAGACTGTTTCTTTGTCACATTTACTATAATGTATGAATGAGGTATTGGGGCTCATTTACATGAGTGCTGTGGCCAGTGCAAATCAGTGTTTTTATTTTATTTTTTTCCGTTGGAGTCATATGAACAACAAGCCTGTCAATGTGCATTCAAAGCCACCTACCTTCACCTCTCAAATTAGGACCTGTGGCTGTGTTTGCATAGCTACTGCATTCCCATAAAGGAACAGGTGCCTCCAGCCCTACCACCAAGCACTACTGCTCAGAAACAGAATCTAACATAACTGCAAAAGAAAAAAAATCAAGTTGAGCAGTGACACCTAGTTGTGCGTACCTACAATAGCCATCCTACCAGATGTATAACACCAGGATCCTAATACCCTGTTAAAAGCAACCATAGTTTGGCTTTTCCATCATAATATAGCAGAATAATGGCTGGGGGAGCTTTCTTTTTATCCCCAGTGCTTGTCATCTTACATCTGATTGGAAAAATAGTACTAAAGGAACATCCTGACTGCCCTCTTGTGCTAGAGAACCATGACCCAGAGAGTGCACCATTTTGGAAGTGATAGTTCAGTGGAGGAGAAGGTAACATTTGTTCTGGTTTGGATGGTTTAACCTGTTTGGGATATTTAAGGACTTCAGGCTATAGTAAATGTGACAGATGAACAGTCTGTCACTGTCTTAAGAGGTAGTTAAAGGGCTAGGAAACCCTTATGAGAACATGCTTTAATATACAGTGTGATTTAAAAAGAATGGTGCAAAAAGTAAGGCTGATTTATTTGTAATGGAATATACACAAACTGTCCAAATTTTACCTCTGCACTGAAGTAACAAGCCTCGGGTGATACACGGAGATGAACCAAATCATCCTACATAGGTTGTACCAGTTTATCTGCAGCTATCTCTCTGGTACAACCTTCTAAAACACACACATTAAAGTATTTTTCTCAGTTGCAGGGATCTGATATCACCCACTGCACAGAATAGAAAGTGTTTAGTGTAACATGGGACAAGCCCTCCCCATTCTCTACACCTCCATTTCTCCTCATCTCTATAGTCAAAGTTAATAAAGTTGCAGGAATCTGAGGGTTCACTAACCATGCAGGCTGGCTGAAGCAAATTGGAAAGCTGGCTTAAAGGGAACTTGCACTTTTTCTATTAAAGAGGAGCTCCAGTCTGGGAAAAATAGGATTTCTATAACAGCTTACCTGTAAAATCCTTTTCTTGGAGTACATCATGGGACACAGAGCCACAGTAATTACTGTATGGGTTATATTGGCACCTTTAGGTGATAGACACTGACACACCCTAGACAGGAAGTTTAACTCCCTATATAACCCCTCCCCTTACCAGGAGTACCTCAGTTTTGTAGCAAAGCAATACATGTGTAACCAGAAAGAGGGGAGGGACCTCTGTGTCCCGTGATGTACTCTAAGAAAAGGATTTTACAGGTAAGCTGTTATAAAAATACTATTTTCTTTATCGTATATCACGGGACACAGAGCCACGGTAATTATTGTATGGGATGTCCCAAGGCAATGCTATCTGAGGGGAGGGAGACACAAACAAATGTAGGGTGCAATCAGACCTGAGGACCTATACTGCTGCCTGCAGCACACTGCACCCAAAGGCAATATCCTTATGTCTTCTTACATCCACCTGATAGAATCTGGTGAATGTATGGACTGAAGACCAAGTTGCGGCCTTGCAGATTTGAGCCATGGAGGCTTGGTGATGCATTGCCCATGAAACACTAACAACCCTGGTGGAGTGTGCTTTGATTTAAAAAGGTGGAACTTTCCTCTTCAAACCATAAGCTTGAATACCCAAACAAGAAGTGGGATTTTCAACTGACTCAGTTAAGGGTAGTTTAAATGTGCAGCGGACCAGTTCAGTAAGAGATTGCACCAGCAATTTCTCAGCTTGTGAAGCTGAAGAAGGTCCTTCACCACTTGATCCCTCGGAAGAGGAGTCATCAGCCTCTTCCCGGTCCCCTGAGGGGAATTCATCTCCCCCCCACTGTTTCTCTGAGGGTCCTGGGTGGTAGAAGAGGACCTAATGCGCTTTCTCCCACTCTGGAAGATGCGATTAAAGCCGCTAACCTTTCCTCCAATCCAATCATGGCTGAGGAGAAAACGTCCTCAGTAATATAGACAGGGGCTGAAATGTCGGAAGCAATTGCAACCCCTGACGAACCCGATGGCTCACTATGACCAGCCTCCCTAGGCCTTTCAGGGGGGGTGGTCTTGCAGAGGGAGGATCCTCAGAGCCTGAGGGAGATCCATTTGTGGTATTTGTACCTCCCCTTCTGACCATAGTGCTAAGCACAAATGCAGAGGTACTGCCAAAAATGCACCCACTGCTGAGCAAATAGTCCAGAAACTGCTGCTGGTATTAATGCCCAGCCTGATGCTAAGTAAACGTGCCTTGGGAATGCCTTTGTCACAAACACTCACTTGCCCCAGTCTGCTCTGTGTCCCTCCTTCAGCTGAATGCACCTGCAAAAGGTGCACTTATAGCCTACACAGCCCCACATTTGTGGATGCCTGAGACACGTCAAAGCCGCGCAAAGCCCCCCCCCCTTCCTCCGACTCCCCACCAGCCCCCCCCCCCCAATTTTTTTCAAAAAAGATTGTCTTCCTGCATGAGCGGGCCTCTAATCCGACCGGATTGGCATGTGGGGTGGAGAACTGCTATGCTATGATGGCGAGAGCAGCGAGGCATACCGCAGACTGGTCTGTGCTCATTCTGCCTCCTTTAGAGAGAAAAAATACTCCTGTCCAAGCGGGGAATGTTTCAAAGAAAAGCCCCCCTTCCAACATTTTACCTGAGGCTTGGGACTGGAGGAAGCCTGCAGCTTGTACTGACACAGAGCGAGATTGACAAGCATGGAACAGGTATGTACTCTTGACAGCCCGCGGTGGTGACTTTAGGCATGACAACATTTACTTAAAGGGTCAAACCCAGAAGAATTAAAAAAAGTCCTTAGGAATCTCCACTTACCTTATCCTGCTGCAGGGTTCTGTGGTAAACCAAACAGACCAAATCTTCACCCCTCACGGTGGGCTTCATTAATAAACCTTCAAGGACTGGGGCCCCTTTTTATCAGGGGGCTCCCCACCCTTGGACCTGTAAAGCACCCCTCCAGGAAATATGGCTGAAAAAAAAACAAAGCACTGGATCCCGGGGTCCAGCTCTCTAAAAAGAGAAGCATTACAGGCACTTTGAATGGATCCGGCTGCATGTCTTGCCCCAGCAAGGATTCTTTATTCGTGACCAACACCTAAGACACTGGTGAAAAAAATGGCGGTGCTTCCGTTAAGGGGAGGGGTTATATAGGGAGTTAAGCTTCCTGTCTAGGGTGTGCCAGTGTCCATCACCTAAAGGTGCCTATATAACCCATACAGTAATTACTGTGGCTCTGTGTCCTGTGAGGTACGATAAAGAAATAAAGTCAGCAGCTACAACTACTGTAGCTGCTGACTTTTAATATAAGGACAAGTGCCTGTCCAGGGACCCCGTGATGTCATTGTAAGCAAGTTGTCCTGCGCTTTCTAAATGGTCCTGGCGTTTTCTGGAACCTGTGTGTCCCGGGAAGGAGGAGGGGCTCAAAATACTCGGAGATTACCCGGAAGTGGGAGTGTCAAAACCAGGTACCCGCTCCCCCCCCCCCCCCCAAAAGTGCCAAATATGTCAGTGGAGGGTGAGAACAAGTGGAGCATCCCCTTTTGGGTAGAGCTCCGCTTTAAGAGCAAAACTCCTTTCTCTGCTACTGTTATTTCCCGTCCCCATGCTCCCCCACCTCCAAGTTTGCCTTCTTCCAAGTGAAATACCTGAAATTTATAGGTATGGGTTAGCATGTAATATTCTGCCTTCCTTTCAGGCCCCTGTGTAAGCTTTGACCAGACTGACATGGAATTTGTATGTGACTTTTATCCTTCGTTTTGGTTGGAAAACAGGGAGAGGTGGAGAGTAAAGCCTAGTACACACAAATAGTTTTTTTTTTCAACCCAGCAGTGCTGAACGGAACATACATATGGCTCAGGAGTCGCTGCTGTACAAACTATCTGATGTTAGTACAGCGGTCTCCCCTGCTGTTCTATTATGTTCTGATGGGGGACTGCCCCCCCAATCAGAACCCTTCCAGTCAGTGCTCTCAGCCATTGGTTGAGATCACTGATAGGCAGATCATTTTTGATCATGCTCAGTCGAAGCTCGCCCAACTGCAGTATACAAATGCTAAATGTGGGCCAGTTTCTATTGATGCCACCCAATATTTGGCCTGTGTGTAATAGGCTTAAATATCAATAGTGGGGGATCTTGTGAAAAATCACAGGTGCACAAAACTATACATAAGCAGGGCTGGAGGTTGGCTTACACTTAAGCTGTCCACTCTGCACTAGCATGTGCACTGTGTACATTCTTGAAAATGGTCCAGGACCTCAATGCACTGTTTAATTGGGCAACTGTGTGGCAAATGAGGTTTAATGTTGATAAAAGTAAAGTTATGCACTTGGGGGCTAAGAATATGCCTGTATCATACATACTAGGGGAGTACAACTGGGGGAATCCATAGAGGAGAAGGATCTGGGGGTTTTGGTAGATCATGAGCTTAACTACTTCCCACCAGGCCAATGTATATATACGGCCGGGTGGGAGCTTTCTACTTCTGACTGGACGTTCCTGAACGTCCTTCAGAAGTAGGGGGATCGCGCAGGGGCACGATCCCGATTCGCTCGTGTCACCCGGACATGGCGCATCTTGGATCGGCAGAAGGGCTCTGTGATTGGCCCTCCTGATCACATGATGGCCATGTCCAATCACAGCCATCATGTGATGTAAACAAACACACATGTCCCCAATTATAAAAAAGCTCAGGTCTTACAGATCCCAGACCGCGCTACGGAGGCTAAGATGAGATTAGGACGTAAATGGAAGGACACACAGACAGTGTCGCCACCCCTAAAAATCGCAGCCCCGAAGGGGATGCAACCAGTAACAGAAATATTTTTATACGGGGTCCGGCGCCACTGTTAATTGGCTACAATGGGGTGTGTACACAAAATATGAGTACACGCACACCACTGGCCTCCACAAGAGCACAGTAGTTACCAAGGTAGGTATCAAAACCTGTCCAAAAAAATTATATATAAATTACAAAGGAGGAGAAGGGGAGTATGCAGATCAAAAACCCTTAAAATAACCTCTACTGATATAAGGGTACCATTACCACTGATAATGTACACCCGTACCTGTAGTCAACCACTAGGGTTCCACAGATGATAACTATGAGTACACAAATCTGGACACATGCATAAACATCAGGAATTACTACTAAAGTGCATAAAGTACAATAATATACATAACGTGCAGAGGTGATATACAAAGTATAATCATTAACCACTAGGTCAATAAGTATATTAGAAAGTGACCACAATAGAATTAATTGGAACAAGAAATGCAGTAAAAATACAGTACAAAACAGTGCACTATGCCCTCAAAATAAACTAATTAAAAAATAAAAATGTAATAGTGAAAAATGTGAAAAAATGTGTATAAAGATTTTTTATGGTAAATAATTCACAAAAAATTCATAGAAACCCCAAAAATAGTTCATGTATAGCCAAAATGGCAATCTCCTATGCAGTGCAGTCCAAAAAACAGAATTATTAGTTGTCCGCAAATTTTTCAGATAGGTGCAGTAGGTGAAAGTGACTGGTGCTCAGAAACATAAAATTCAGGTGACTTCCGTGCTCACCCCCTTAGCTCCCCACTCACCGGAACTATGAGCCCACGAAGGGCAGTCAGGCCCGTAGAGATCACACAGCAGGCGTCGGTACGCTGATGAAGGGTTTTACGAAGATTGTAATCCACTCTCTTCCTGATGTACAAAGAACGCTGGTGCTGATAATCAGGGTTTCCTCAGGGAGAAAAAAAGGGGGGAGGATTCCATAGTGCAGTAATTCCAGATCTCAAAAATTAAGTTTATAAAACCGTAAACTTTATTCACACACCAATACCAATACAGGGGATGTGTTTTACAAAAAATAATAATAATAGGAAATATATATAAAAAAATTTCCACAAAAACCCCTAGGGGGTGTATTATATGAAACCCCAAAATGGCTCAGAGACCAGGCAATCAGTTCCAAGGAACACACGAAGATTTTAAAAAAGCCAAAAATAAAGCCAAAAATAAAAATAAAAATAAAAATAAAAGTAAAAATAAAAAATTTATATAAAAAAGGGTTATGTAAACAATAAGTATATGGTAGCTTTAATATGTGCACATCTCCTATACCTGAAGCCCTAAAAAGAGCCCCGGTAATGTGCACGTACACGCACTAACAAAAAGGTGAGCAAGGGTTGGATAGACAGGGGGGTACAGTCCACCTGTCTACTCCTCAAGTGCAAGGTCCACTATGTCCAAAACGGCAGACTGGGGAGAGAAAAACACATCCGCCGCTGATCCTCATACGGGGCTATGGACCTGTTGCCTATGTAGGAGCTGACAGTGCCCGGCCTTAGTATGGGAACAAGCACGTCGGTGACCGTACCTAGCGTGCGTTCCACCCTGCGTTCCACCTAACTCAAGAGACAATCCGGAAGTGGGGTGCGTGTTTGCGTCATACGCGTTTCGTCATAAGACGTCCTCGTCGCGAATTATGTCCCCAATAATAAAAACACATGTCCCCCACATATGTCCCACTAAAATCACATGTCCTAATGATTATCTGCACACATATGTCCGTGATCATCTGAACACATCTGTACATGATCATTTGCGTACATATGTCCGTGATTACACAAACCAATTATTATACACTTAACAGATTTTTTTTTACCAAAGACATGTAGCAGAATACATTTTGGCTTAAATTTATGACAAAATTCGATTTTATTGGATTTCTTTTAAAATAGAAAGAAGAAAATATTGTTTTTTTCCCAAATTTAAGCAATTTTTTCGCTTATATCGCAAAAAATAAAAAACTGAGTTGTGAATAAATACCACCAAAATAAAGCTATATTTGTGCAAACACAATGATAAAAATGTAATTTGCGTACAGCGCAGCATGACCGCACAATTGTCATTGAAAGTGCGAGAGTGCTGAAAGCTGAAAATTGGGCTGGGAAGGAAGGGGGCGAAAGTGCCCTGTATTTTAGTGGTTAATAATAGCATGCAATGCCAAGCTGTGGTTTCCAAAGCGAGCAAAGTCCCTTCTTGTATTAGGAGAGGTATGGACTCCAGAGAGAGATATATCATTTTGCCCCTGTACAAATCATCAGTATGACCTCATCTGGACTTTGTAGTTCAGGGTTGGGCACCACTTCTCAAAAAGGATATTGGGGAACAGGAGAAAGTGCAGAGAAGGGCAACCAAACAGATAAGTGGCATGGAAGAACTCAGTTATGATCAAATATTTTAGGAACTGAATTTATTCTCTCTTGAGCAGAGGAGATTAAGGGGGGATATGATCAAAATGTATAAATACATAAGTGGTCCATGCAGTGAAATTGGTGTTGAGTTATTTACTTTAAGGCAAGGGCGCACTCTTTACGTCTAGAGGAAAAAAGATTGAAAGGCAGGAAGAGCTAAATAGCGACCCCTGCCTATGGGACCAGATACTGAAACAAAGCAATGGGTAATAATTGTTTAACTGTTAATAAACTTTATTTATAACTGTCAAGTTAAAAAAAAATGTCAGGTGACTAGAAGAACCTATAGGAAAGAAGAAAAAATTAATGGACAATCACTTCAACGGCAGCACCTCTCTCCGCTGCCTTCATGGAAAATCTGCTGCGTCAGATAGTAGAACGGGCCTCTGCTCTGGACGGGGATTCCTGGCTTTGTTTCTGCCTCTCTTCATGCCATTCACTGGAGCCATCTGCTTCTTTTTCTCCCCCTTCTCTCTGTTTCTTTTCCACAGCCTCCTCCATCGCTGGCTTCTCTTCCGGGTCCCTCCATTGTATCATTTCCTCCCAGAGCCCCTCCTCCGGTTTGCCATCCATCCATTTCATGGGCCCCTTCGGTGATGGACAGCTCTCCGATCCCACCTCTGATGACGCCGACCGAACGTCCTGGCCCTTTGGTTGCTGGCTTGGAAAAGGCCTCAGAAACTGGCTCATGCGCAGTTGATACTGGCATTGAGCAAGCTATTGCTGCAGAAACAGTCCACCGGATCAAATCCCGGGGACCCTCACTAAAGCAAAAATGTAAAGGTAAAACGAGTGGTGTTAAAAATTTTCAGAAAAAAAAGCTGCTGTATTACCTGAGAATCCTCCTTTTCTTATGGAACAGTCAGTTTCTGGATTTAATGCTAATAATTGTGCTGTAATGTCTTCTACTGAATTACTTGCTGAGCAGAATAATATTGAAATTCTGCATATGTCATCTTCTCCTGTTCAAGCTTTGAATCGTGATACTATAAGTGATATTTCTTTTCCTACAGCAACATCCTCTGTGCTCAATCCCACTAAGGTTGTTTCTGATAGCAATTCTGGATCTGCTCCTGTGGTTTCACAGACTATGCCTCAGATGCCACCTAGTGGTGAGTCTAATCAGTTACTTAACATTATGTTATGGATGTCTTCTTTTGCTTCACTTGCTGATAATTTTACAAAATGTTTTCCTGATCTAAATAATGGAAATTTGCCTGCTGTAAATTTACGTTCACTTGCGCATAATACACCCGTTGATGCCGTTAATGTATTACCTTTGCCAAACGATTCTCCTGTCATCCCTGAATGCTGTTTTAGAGAAGTGATGGCTTGTGAAATCTCACCTCTCGGTTTCCATTTGTCGCCATCAATTAAGAATTAAATATGGAAAGGGGAATATATTGATATACTTTCCCTCTTGCCATCGTTTAAAGAAAATCGTTTGGATGTTAAAGATTCCGAAAAAAATGATGATGACAAGAAAAGATCTGTACTGCGTACTTTTAACAAATGGCTCCAATCTTATTGTATTTTTGCAAGCGTTTTAGGGGAAAAACGTCCTGCACTTTGCAGTGGTTTGTTCAGACACCTGGAAATTATTCTTGAGGCCTACAAAAATTTTCCAGGTTTAGCTTGGTTTTTTTATGACGAGTTCTTTCGTCAGAAGTTGGCAGTTCATAAGAATTTGACCTGGGGATCAAAGGATGTGGGTTTGTGGTTAAATCTTCTTATACCCCGCAAGCCTGCCCTACCGGCCCCATCTCCTCAAAATATACAGTTTAAGAAGGGTTTTTGTTTTAGTTTTAATGAGGGGCAATGTAAAACTCGTGCCGTTATAAGCATGAATGTGCCTCTTGTTCTGGTAGTCATCCTGCCTCCCATTGTTTTAAGAGATTGAATACTAATGCGGGTGCGCCTTCTAATTATAATTTTCGCGCTGGGGGTCACGCCAGTGAAAATTCACGTCATGCTTCCATTCCTTCGCATTTGGCCAAACCGACAGAAGGCGGAAGTTCTCATTAATGGTTTTTTATTTGGTTTTCGCTTGCCAGAGTTTTCTGGTCCTGGTTGTCTTTGTTGTGAGAACCTCGCCTCTGCCCGCCATTTTCCTGATATCGTTTCCGAAAAGATTTCAAAAGAGGTATCGGGCAGTAGGGTGGCAGGCCCCTTTTTGGTCCCTCCTTTTAATGATTTTCGAGTTTCTCCCTTAGGTTTGATCCCTAAGAAGGAACCAAATAGTTTTCGACATATACATCATTTATCTTACCCTGCTGGTTTTTCCCTAAATGATGAAATTGATCCCAATTTAAGTACTGTTGCGTATGCCTCATTTGATGAGGCAATTTTTATGATCCGTCGCTTGGGAGTATCCGCAGTTATGGCAAAAGCAGACATTAAATCTGCATTTCGTTTATTGCCCATACACCCTTCAGCTTTTAACTCGTTGGGTTTTCGCCATGACGGTTTTTATTACTATGACAAGTGCCTTCCAATGGGCTGTTCGTTATCTTGTACTTATTTTGAATTGTTTTCGGCATTTTTGGAATGGGTGGTTAATTTTTTGACAGGTTCGACTAATACCTTACATTATTTAGACGATTTTTTGTTTTGCGGTCCGGCTGGCACTCCAGAATGTTTATGTTTATTTAATTTGTCAGCGTTTTGGGGTCCCTTTAGCCATTGAAAAATCAGTTTGGCCTACGACTTGTTTAGAATTCTTGGGAATTACCATAGACACTGTGAATGTGGAGTGTCGGCTACCCCAGGCCAAATTGGACCGTTTACGTTTTATGATTTCTTTCGTCCTTTCTAAACGTAAGGTAACTGTCCGCACATTGCAAACATTGTTGGACTTACTCGCCTTTGCAACCCGTATTATCCCTATGGGCTGAATTTTTTCCAAACGGTTATACAAAGCAATCGCTGGTGATAAATCGCAGAACCATTTTGTTCACATAACGGCCCCTTTGGTGGCAGATTTGTTGGTCTGGAATACATTTTTTATGTCTTTCAATGGCCGCTCTTTTTGGCAAGAACCATTTCAGGATGCTTCGGTTGTCTCCTTGTTTACTGATGCAGCCGGCAGTTCGGTATATGGTGCTTTTTACCAAGGTCATTGGTCAGCCGCTTCTTGGCCTGCATATTGGCATACCATGGATTTTACGAAAAATATAGTGCTCCTTGAGTTGTTCCCTATTTTAGTTTCATTGGAACTTTGGGGCATTAATTTACGCAATTCACGTTTGTTATTCCATTCTGACAATATGGGAGTAGCATATGCCATTAATTGTTTATCTTCGAAATCTTTGCCAGTTTTGGCTGTATTGCGTTGTATTGTTTTTAAGTGCCTAGAACTGAATTTATGAATTAAAGGTAAATATATCCCAGGTTATTCTAATGTAATTTCCGATTCTCTTTCATGTTTTCAGGTGGATCGATTTCGCACCCTGGCTCCAGAAGCGGATCTTCTTGGTCTTCCTTGCCCGGAACACTTATGGTCCATAATTTACGATCAGTGAATTCTACCGTTACTAACTCTCTGGCCCCTTCCACGTGGGCGAATTACAACGCCACGTGAGCCTTGTGGAATGCGTTTCTAGAATCTTTGCATGCTCCTTCAGATTGTTTTTCTGAGTCTTTGGTTCTTCATTTTTTGGATATGTTGATGTACCGATATTATTCTTATTCACACATTATTAAAATTTTGGCGGGGGTTTCTTTTTTTCTAAGAGCCGTGGTTTTCCACCTTGTTCGTCCCTTTTCTTACCTAAACAGGCTCTCAAGGGTTACCGTAAACACCATTTCCGTTGTGATAATCGCATTTCGGTTACTTTACACCTTTTGAAACATTTATTGTCTGCATCTTCTATTGTTTGTTATTCTCCTTATGAAGATTTGCTCTTTAAAGTCGCATTTACTTTGTTATTTTTTGGTGCCTTCCGCATTTCGGAATGGCTTCCTAAGTCTCCTTTCTCCCAGGATGGCCTATTTTCTGACATTACCATGGGTAATGATTTTGTTCAGATATTGTTGAGATTCAGCAAAACTGATCCTTTGGGCAAAGGAAGGTTAATCGTTATTCGACAAGCCTCTGAGCCCTTGATGTGTGCCTTCTTTTGGTTGCATAGATATTTAATGTATCGGCCTGTTGGCTCCCCGTAATTATTGATACATGCCTCTGGAGTTTCAGTTACGCAGTGGCAATTTTCTGCTGTACTTAAGAAATGTATGTCGCATTTAGAACCGAGCCACTTGTGTGTGACTAGCCATTCTTTTCATATTGGTGCAGAGACTGAGGCGGCTAGGTTAGGTTTCTCTGACTCTGACATTAAACGTTTAGGTGGTTGGAGATCCAATTGTTTTCAGACATACTTTAGACCTAATTTGTGTTTTTTCTGATTTTAGGTTCCCCTCTGAAAGTATGGCTGATTGGGCATTCTTTCATTCATTGGGCTGACGACAGAATTTATGGTTCTAATTTGACTCTGGGCAAGTCTTCTGTGCATATTACTTGGCATGGTTTACGTGGAATGTCTTGGTTTGACCTCCGAACTTTATTGACTGATTGATTTGCTTCATTTTCAATTCCTGACATTGTAATTATTTAGGGGGAAATGATTTAGGTGTACATAAAACCCTTGATTTAATTTCTCAAATTAAACTGGACTTCATTCATTTACATTCTATTCTCCCTTCATCTGTCCTGTTTTTTTCGGAAATCGTCCCTAGTTTGAAATGGTTGATTAACCCGGATCTAACATATATTGAAAAGATCAGAAAAATGGTGAATAGAATGGTATCTAAATTTATGCCTTCTGTTGGCGGATTTTCTTTTAGACATACCGATTTGGAAGGCGGGTTGGTAGGTTTTTACCGCGATGATGAAGTCCACCTTTCTGATATCGGACTTGATATTTTTAATTTAGATTTGCAGACTTGTGTGGAGTTGGCCATGGCCCGGGTGGGGTGCCAGGCTATGTAACTCTTAGCCTGGCTTTTGGGGTAGTTGATATATTTATTTATATATAGTTTGAGCTTTAATGGCTCAACTGATTGTAAGTTAAATATTGTATATATAGTTTGAGCTTTGATAGCTGAACTATTATTGTTTTTGGCATAGTCAGAAAATTTTATTATTTTAAGCCAATAATAAAGGACCATGGCCATTTTTATCCATATCTTTAGTCTGTGTGTTTTTATTATATTATTAATATTACATTTTAAATGGTGTTTTCAGCCTTTGGTCCCATGAAAGGCAGGAAGAGCTAAATAGCGACCACTGTCTATGGGACCAGGGACTAAAACAAAGCAATGGGTAATAATTGTTTAACTGTTAATAAACTTTATTTATAACTGTCAAGTTTAAAAAAATTGTCAGGTGACTAGAAGAACCTATAGCAAAGAAGAAAAAATTAACGGACAATCACTTCAACAGCAGCGCTTCAAGGAGAAACATCCCTCCCCCCCTCCCTATGTCGTGGTTCTTGTTATGTGACTGGTGTAGTTTATATTGTGTAGTTGGTTTTGTCTGCCTTAAAGGGGTAGTTGATATACTTATTTAAAGTGGTTGTAAACCCTTACAACACACTTTGACCTACAGGTAAGCCTAGATTAAGGCTTACCTGTAGGTCCAAGAAATATCTCCTAAACCTATAAAGTTTAGGAGATATTTGCCCAAAGACAGGCACCGCTGTCTACAGCGCATGCGCCGTAGACAGTGGCGCGCAGGCACACTGAGCGCAGCATTTTCAACGATGGAGCTTTCGCGCGTGTCGGCTCCTGTGCGCATGCGTGGGAGTGACGTCATCACGGCTTCGCCGAATGACAGCGGCGGAGCTGCGAGACCCCACCAAGAAGATGGATGCACCGGACTACAGGGGACAGCTGTGACTTCGCTGGCTCCTGTGTCAGGTAAGTGACTATTATGCGATCCATAGTAGTCCATTATGCTTTGCCTTTGCAGGGAATGAAAGAGGAAGTAATCTCATCAGGGTTTACTTCCTCTTTAATGGCTGAACTGATTGTAAGTTAAATATTGTATATATAGTTTGAGCTTTGATAGCTGAACTATTATTGTTCTGGTATAGTCAGAAAATGTATTGTTTAATTGGTATTATTTTAAGCCAATAATAAAGGACCATGGCCATTTTTATCCATATCTTTAGTCTGTCTGTTTTTATTATATTATTAATATTACATTTTAAATGGTGTTTTCAGCCTTTGGTCCCAAATACGGAAATGTTTCTTCACAATAAAAGCTGTGAAGATATGGAATAGATTTCCTCCAGAGGTGGTTCTGGCCAGCTCAGTAGATTGCTTTAAAAAAGGCCTGGGTTCTTTCCTTAATGTACATAATATAACTGGGTACTAACATTTACAGGTAAAGTTGATCCAGGGAAAATCCAATTGCCTCTCGGGGATCAGGAAATATTTCCCCTGCTATAGCAAATTGCATCATGCTTTGCTGTTTGTTTGTTTTTTTGCCTTTCTCTGGAACTATGGGTGAAGGATTGTGTATATGGGATTGTATGTTTTTTTTTTTGGTTGAACTTATGTCTTTTTTCAAGCTGACAAACTACCGTATGTAATGTAAAAATGTACTGCAGAACATTACACAATGCACACCAGCACACATATACAGTGCCTTAAAAAAGTATTCTTGCCCCTTGAAATTTTCCACATTTTGTCATATTACAACTAAAAACGTAAATGTATTTTATTGGGATTATATGTGATAGAGCAGCACAAAGTGGCACATAATTGTACAGTGGAATGAAAATTACAAAAGGTTTCAATTTTTTTTTACCAATATGTGAAAACTGTGGCAGGCATTTGTATTCAGCCACCAGTCAATACTTTGTAGAACCACCTTTTGCTTCAATTACAGCTGCAAGTCTTTTTGACTACATCTGTACCAACTTTGCACATCTAGAGTAAAAATGTTTGCCCATTCTTCTTTGCAAAATAGCTCAAGCTCTGTGAGATTGGATGTCTGTGAACAGCATTTTCTTAGGTCTGGACTTTGACTGGGCCATTACAACATATGAATATGATTTGATCTAAATCATTCCATTGTTGTTCTGGCTGTATGCTTAGAGTTGTCCTGCTGGAAGATGAACTTTTATGTCAGGTCACCTGAGACCAGGTGACAGATGCACTCCGTAGGAGTCGGAAGTGCACCGCTAGGTAGTGGACCTTAGGACTGACTGCTGCGGATTGTACCTAGGGAGATTTAGGACACAGGTCTACTGGATCACTAACACAGATCCCAGTAGAAGCTAGAGCATAGATTCCCCAGGGCGCTGAGTTTAAGAGCCAGCAGGTGTTCACCAGAGCCACCAGTGGTGAGGATGGACTTCGCTGCAGTCTGGCTCCAGGTCGCGGCCCCTAGGGTCTCACAGCTCACATTCACAGTAGACTACAGGAGAAGGAAACAGCAGACTGGAACAACAAGAATAGTAAGGGGATAAGGCAGAGGTCAGGGCAACTAGCAGACAGGAACAACAGAGTACACGCCAAAGGTTTAGGGTCACAGGCAGACAGGGATGGTCAGGGACATGCCAAAAGGTCAAGGCCACAAGCAGACAGGAATCGTTGAGAATACGCCAAGGTCGGTAACAGAGACAAACGTAGAGCACACGGCAAGCTGGAAACAGGAAACCAAACACACAATGAATACACAATGGTTACATAGTTACATAGTTACATAGTTAGTCAGGTTGAAAAAAGACACAAGTCCATCCAGTTCAACCTTAAAAACAAATAAATAAAATAAAAAATAATCGTACAATCCAGATACCCAATTTTATGCCCACAATTGATCCAGAGGAAGGCGGAAAAAAAAACCCAGCAGAGCATGCTCCAATTTGCTACAACAGGGGAAAAAAATTCCTTCCTGATCCCCCAATAGGCGATCGGATTTTCCCTGGATCAACACCTGGTTGATCAACACCTGGCTTGCAGTGCACAGGTTAATATAGGATTCCCTGATAGAGCCTGGGGTGGAGCCATGCTTAGAGGAGAGGTTATAAAAACCACCAGGTGGAAGTGGCTGGCCTCTTAGTAGGAACACATGAGAGGAGGTAAGCAAACAGAGGAAGATCACTGCATAACCATAACACTCTACCCCAGTCTCAAGTCTTTTGCAGGCTTGTACACACAATCAGATTTTCCAACAGGAATTGTGTGATGACAGGCTGTTGGTGGAAAATCCGACTGTTTGTACGCTCCATCAGACAATTGTTGGCCAACTTTCCTTGGACAAATGTTGGATGGCAGGTTTTTTAATTTCCTGCGGACTAATGTCTGTTGTCGGATTTTCCAAGCGTGTGTACACAAGTCCGTCGGACAAAAGTCCAAAGTACAAACACGCATGCTTGGAAGCAAGGACAAGCCAGAAGCGGCCGGTCTTGTAAACTAGCGTTCGTAATAGAGAATTAACATTCGTGACACAGCAAATTATGAAATCTAGAAATGCAGCGCTCAATTCTCTTCTTCTTTAACCACTTAACAACCGCCCATTGCCGATTAACGGCATCAGGGCGGTTGTTTAACTCTAAGAGGCCGTTAATTAACGGCCTCCTAGAATTCTGCTCTCGCGCGCCCCCTGGGGCGCGCACACGAGAGCATCCGTGACCGCTGGGTCCAGTGGACCCGGCGCATCACGAATCACGGTAAACGGCCGCTCATCGCGGCCGTTTACCACGTGATCGCTCCGTCAAATGACGGAGTGATCACTTGTAAACAAGCCGGCGTCATGTTATGACGCCGGTTCCTCCCTCCCCCTCTCTGTACCGATCGGTACAGCGGAGGGGGAAGAGATCGGTGTCAGCAGCGATGTGGGCTGCATCTGCAGTGCCCACATCGCTGCTCACCGAAAATTAACCCCTCAAATCCCTGCAAATACTCTGCATTACTCTGCAATTCCCTGCAAATACTCTGCATTACTCTGCAATTCCCTGCAAATACTCTGCATTACTCTGCAATTCCCTGCAAATACTCTGCATTACTCTGCAATTCCCTGCAAATACTCTGCATTACTCTGCAATTCCCTGCAAATACTCTGCAATTCCCTGCAAATACTCTGCAATGCCCTGCAACACTCTGCATTGCCCTGCAACACTCTGCAATGCCCTGCAACACTCCGCAATGCCCTGCAACACTCCGCAATGCCCTGCAACACTCCGCAATGCCCTGCAACACTCCGCAATGCCCTGCAACACTCCGCAATGCCCTGCAACACTCTGCAATGCCCTGCAACACTCTGCAACACTCCGCAATGCCCTGCAACACTCCGCAACGCTCTGCAATACCCTGCAACACTCTGCAACACCCGCCAATACCCTGCAACACTCTGCAATGCTCTGCAACCCCCGCCGATACCCTGCAACACTCTGCAATGCTCTGCAACCCCCGCCGATACCCTGCAACACTCTGCAATGCTCTGCAACCCCCGCCGATACCCTGCAACACTCTGCAATGCTCTGCAACACCCGCCAATACCCTGCAACACTCTGCAATGCTCTGCAACACCCGCCAATACCCTGCAATGCTCTGCAACGCAGTACTCTGCAACACCATGCTCTGAGATACCCAGCCATAGTCGGTGATACCCTGCAATACCCAGCCATAGACATCTCCCGCCGCCCTCCGCCCTCCGGTGCTTCTACCGAATCGCTAATACGATCAAAGCCAGAATCTTTTTTTTTTTTTCAGGCTTCCCAGCTTAGAGGTGAGATGTGGGGTCTTATTGACCCCACATCTCACTGTAAAGAGGACCTGTCATGCCATATTCCTATTACAAGGGATGTTTACATTCCTTGTAATAGGAATAAAAGTGATCAAAAAAATTATTTTTGGGGAAAAAAATGTCAAACTAAAATAAATAAAGTAAAATGAACAATAAAAAAAAAATGTTTTTTTTAAAGCGCCCCTGTCCCCATGTGCTCGCATGCAGAAGCGAACGCATGCGTAAGTCCCGCCCACATATGAAAACGGTGTTCAAACCACACATGTGAGGTATCGCTGCGAACGTTAGAGCGAGAGAAATAATTCTAGCCCTAGACCTCCTCTGTAACTCAAAACATATAACCAGTAAAAAAAATGTAAATCGTCGCCTATGGGGATTTTTAAGTAGCGACGTTTGCCGCCATTCCACGAGCGTGTGCAATTTTGAAGAGTGACATATTAGGTATCTATTTACTCAGCGTAACTTCATCTTTCACATTATGCAAAAATTGGGCTAACTTTACTGTGTTTTTTTTTTTTTTTAAGCACAAAACAGTTTTTTTTCCAAAAAAAAGCATTCGAAAAATTACTGCGCAAATACCGTGCGAGATAAAAAGTTGCAAAGACCACCATTGTATTCTCCAGGGTGTTTGCTAAAAAAACATATATAATGTTTTGGAGTTCTATGTAATTTTCTAGCAAATAAATGATGATTTTTACATGTAGGAGAGAAATGTCAGAATTGTCCTGGGTGCTCCAGAACGCCTGATGGCGCTCCCTGCATGTTGGGCCTCTGTATGTGGCCACGCTGTGTAAAAGTCTCACACATGTGGTATCACCATACTCGGGAGTAATAGCAGAATGTGTTTTGGGGTCTAATTTGTGGTATGCATATGCTGTGTGTGAGAAATAACCTGATAATATGACAATTTTGTGAAAAAAAAAAAAAAAGTAAAAAGAATCTTGATTTTGCAAAGAATTGTGGGAAAAAATGACAACTTCAAAAAACTCATCATGCCTCTTACTAAATACCTTGGAATGTCTTCTTTCCAAAAAGGGGTCATTTGGGGGGTATTTGTACTTTTCTGGCATGTTAGGGTCTCAAGAATTGAAATAGGCCGTCAGTACTTCAGGTGTGATCAATTTTCAGATATTGGCACCATAGCTTGTGGACTCTATAACTTTCACAAAGACCAAATAATATCCACCAATTTGTACTTATTTTTACCAAAGATATGTAGTAGTATAAATTTTGGCCAAAATTTATGAAGAAAAAATTTCTAATCTGCTAAATTTTCTAACAGAAACAAAGAAAAATTCGTTTTTTTACAGAATATTCGGTATTTTTTCTTTTATAGCACAAAAAAAAAAAAACCCAGCGGTGATTAAATACCACCAAAAGAAAGCTCTATTTGTGTGAAAAAAAGGACAAAAATTTCATATAGGTCCAGTGTTGCATGACTGAGTAATTGTCATTCAAAATGCGAGAGCACCGAAAGCTGAAAATTGGTCTGGTTATTAAGGGTGTTTAAGTGCCCAGTGGTCAAGTGGTTAATGTGATAATAATGAAGCTGCTTTGCTGGTGATACTGATGTTGTTCTGCCAAATGTATTTTGAAAGGATTCTTTTTTCTAGTTATATCAAGAATATTATCATGCTTCCTTTTTTTTTTTTTTTTTGGACAAGTTTACACAACACTGTTATCCCCTAGTTTTTAAAGTGGTTGTAAACCCTTTAAAAAAATTCCAAGAAAAAGCTGCAAGACAAAGGCATAATGAGCTAGTATGCATAGCATACTAGCTCATTATGAATTACTTGATCAACATGTACAAATATATAAGGGGTCCATATAGTGAACTTGGTGTCGAGTTATTCACTTTACAGTCAACAAAGAGGACAAGGGGGCACTCTTTCATCTAGAGGAAAAGAGATTTTATCTCCAAATACGGAAAGATTTCAGAGCTGTGAAAATGTGGAATAGACTCCCTGCAGAGGCAGTTCTGCCCAGCTCAGTGGATTGTTTTAAGAAGGGCCTGGATTATTTCCTAAGTGTACATAATATAACTGGGTACTAATTTATAGGTAAAGTTGATCCAGGGAAAATACGATTGCCTCTCAGGGGATCAGGAATTTTTTCCCCTGCTTTAGCAAATTGGATCTTGCTCTGCTGGGGTTTTTTGCCTTCCTCTGGATCAACTGTGGTTATAGAATTGGGTATATGGGATTGTATGATATTATTATATATTTTTTCTTTTTTTTGTGGTTGAACTGTGTGGACTTCTCTCTGGTGGGTTACTTCTGTGTATCGCAGCTCTGGCGCTGTGATTGGCTGGAGTCGCGATGACGTCACTCCCATGCATGCATGCGGGAGCCACTGGTAACGGCACAGCAAAACTGAAGCAATGGCACGTACATGCTATTGCTTCAGTTTGCTTAAGTGTGCACGTGCCGATAGGAGATATCCAGTGTAGCTACAGGTAAGCCTAATATAGCTTAGAATAAAAAAAGCTGCGCTGCAAAAGTTTTGATCAATCAAATCAAAAAACATGCAAAATATAAAAAAGTCCATATTAAATCATTTCAGCTTCTTGATGTCACCACAGTGTAATCCAACACAGCCAAGAGAGTGCCCAACCACCATAATGTACAATTGCTTACCAGATGGCAAGCATAAAGGGCAGGTGGCTATAACCCAGCCACGGCCTTTAGCTTACAGATGTCAACACCAGTATCAGCAGACTGGATCGTGCAGATCGCTTCCTCTTTCCCACTGTGGAGTCAGTCTTTGCTCAGGTGGATACCCCAAAAGAAAGAAGACTGACCATAGTTTAATATTACCTAAATATATATTTATTAAAATTAGGTATTGCACTTACATCTATGATTAAATTGGTATACGTTAAGGTGTCGGCCAGTGTATTGTTTAATACTGTCCCCTGTCGGATAGTGTCCACCCTGTACTGCGCTTGAGCAGTACGGAGGACAAGGAGACACCGAAAGTCTCAGATGAAAGGCGCCTGCGCACTGAGTCCAGGTTCATGCCCCACCATCCAAGTGGACATAGAGTTAGAATAGAAAATTGCTGAGCGAAGCGAAGCCGTGCCCAAAGCGTGTCGAGCAAAGCGAGCCCACGAGGGGCCCTCTCACTAAGTGCTATTTAACATCATCTACCGTATGTCCACTTGCATGGTGGGGCTTGAACCTGGACTCAGGGCAGAAGGTACTATTAAGTGCGCATTGCGCCGCTCATCTTCTGAGACTTTCGGTGTCTCCTTGTCCTCCGTACTGCGCAAACACTGTGCCCGTGCAGTACGTGGTGGATGGGGGGACAGCTCTTGGCAGAACACTGGCACAAACAAATGGAGCCCGTCCGTTGTAGTGCAAAGTGGTTTTGCCTTTTTGAAATAAGCCCTAGTGTTTCAACATGTGCTAGCTCCCATCATGGGGGATCAATGGACTTGTTTCGGGGGTGCAACCCCTTCCTCTCACGTACTTTAGTTTTGAGGAAGGGGTTTCACCCACAAAACACATACATTGATATCCCATGATGGGAGATAGCACACGTTGACACACTGTGTGCATCTTCAAAATTTGGCTTTGCGATTCATTCAAAACTATAAAAACACATACAACATACTGGCAACTATAACATTTTATTTTTGTTTAGATTTTGCCTAAAATATGTATGAAGTTGCTTAGTCTTTTTTTTGAACATCATGGATGTTTTGTTTCATTTGCTCCAAATCACAAATTACAAACCATGATCTCACTGATCAGGATTTGTTCACTTGCACTGCTGAAGTGAGTTTCTTCTTCCACAACATCCACATCACCTAAAAATATAAAAACACACCATTTATTAAAAATATGCAGGCATCCATCTATTACCTGAAGCTGTGGTTTCAGACACTGACCTGTGGTCGATACCATTAATACAACTTCACCCAGTACTTCCTACAAATCAGCATCCACATCTTCAGGGTGTGTGGTGAGTTGACTTTCTTCAGGATGTTCAGTAGGTGCTGAGTTACTAGTGTCCCCAGATGTCCCTCTTCTTTCTCCTCTATCTGAATACAAAAGAGGTATACTTAGCAGACAGTTAAGTTAGGCTGCTAGAAATAGTAATATGAAACATTGCTTGGAAGTGTCTTCCAATTGTCTATTTTGGCAGAGTTCCAAGCTGAATACATGCTTTTTTTCCCCTTTCAAAAGCTGGAATACTTGCCTGTTTTGTGCAAGTTTCACACATGGAGAGACCCCTAGTATCCACTGAAACACCTGCATGGAACACCATAACAAAGGTGTTATGGTGTCCCACACTAGTGCTCCTGCATTCAGATGCATAAACAGCTGCTGAGTGTCCTCTCCTCACACTGACTAAAGTTGACATTTCATTATAGTTTCAAACACATCTAGACAACAATATAATGAACTTATGTTAGTACCAATAGCCCTAAACAAATGTAGTTAACCTGCATCTCCCAGAACAACGTATTAGTTGTCGAACGAAAAATGTTTAATGTCCCACAAATGATTCCCACTTGGCCTTTTAAACTGTACAATAGTAAAGAAATGAACATTGACCAGCATGCAAGTAATAATAATAATAATAATAATAATAATAATAATATTATTATATATATAATTCTAGAGATCACTAGAAAAACAAACACAAGAAAAGATATTCTGGAGATCACTGAAAAAAAAAAAAAAAAGGAAAAATAATTAAAATACCATTATAAAGAAGAAGAGAATGCGCTGCATTAGGAGATTTCATAATTTGCCGCATCACGAATGTGAAATCTCCATTACAAATGCTAGTTTTACAAGCCAAAGAGATTCTGACTTGTCCTTGATTCCGAGCATGCATGTTTGTACTTTGAACTTTTGTCTGACGGACTTGTGTACACATAATTAGAAAGTCCGACAACACACATTTGTTGGCAGAAAATTTGAGAACATACTAGCCAAAATTTGTTGGCGGAAAGTCTGACAACAATTGTCCGATGGAGCATACACACGGTCGGACTTAAGAAAAAAAGGTGGGTTGCGCTAGAAAAATATATAAATAGTCAATATGTGAGAAATTGAGTAATAAGATAAATGGATATTACCACCAATCCTATAAAAAATAAAGTGCAAAATACATGTGTATATAAACAAATGATAATCTCTCCAATGTGATAAAAAAAATATAATATAGAGAAAAATTTTTTCGGACATCTAATAAGACTAAATATCAAATCAGATGGCAAGTGTTGAAAAATCAAATGCCAGTGAAAACAGCATAACTGATAAATGGTACATAATAAAAAGACACGGTCACTTTAATGTTCTAAATGATCCATAATCATATTAATCATATCATAATCACATTAGAAAGTCCATAGAGAAAGTCCCAAAATAAGGAATAAAAGTAATAACTCCCACAGTGATGAAACGGTGAAAGGAATCCAAAATTGTGTAGACTGTGAACACCTCCACCACAATTCACGCTGCCGCTTACCAGAGACAAATGGTTCTTTATTATAGAGAACCACAAAACGCAGATGGCTAATCCTCCCAAGCCTAGGATCCTTGGACAGATGGAATGATAAAAGCAGCCTCTTGCAGTTCAAACTCAGCCACAATCCCAACCGTCAGCGAACATACAAAGAATAGAGCTCGCAATAGTGTAAAACCATAACGTTTAATGTAACAAGTAAAAACAAATTGCGCACTTACATAGCACCAATAAGTAAACAGCATTAAGTCAGTTGAGCCGGACGGTGAATGAATGAATGAATGAAATACTTGTATAGTGCACAATGCGAACTGAATAGCCTCTAGGCGCTGTGGCGAGCTTTGATCATCTGCTAAAAGAGGAAGGTCTTGAGTTTTTTCCTAAAAGCCAGCCGGTCTCGAAAAACGCCCAATACTTCCGGGACAGCCACGTGTAGCGGTGACATCAGTGCGTCGCTCCTCCTCCCTATGCGTTTCGTCACTAACAGGACGTCATCATAGGGTACGGGCGCATTATATAATAAAAACACAACCAAGCCTCAATCTGACCTCCGGAAGTGAAACGGAAACCACAATCTTGGTTGAGGGAAATGCACAATAGACTATTAAGAAACAAATAATCCCGAAAATGACAACGGGATAAAAACAAACCTAAAGAAATTATACGATTAATATTCGATTTGCGCACATCAAATGTGGATGGCAAAGCACATCGAATGTATAATAGGAGAAAATAAATAAATAGATGGTTTGTGTGGCGATCTGAAAAAATGATATAGGGGATCAGTAGACAATCAACGCTACCTCGCACACACAGTACCCCCAACATCAACTTATCTGAAAACGCATTAATAAAAATAATGAAAAATTTATATAAATTCCCCAAAAGTTAAAACCAATATCAGAAATATATTGTTAAACATTATTATTAACCACTCAGATGGTCCGTAACCTACCAGAGACCAAACTGTTAGGTAAAAAAATACAAAAATTAGTATATTGATACTAATAGAGTACAATAAAACAAATAAAAAACAATCAAACAAAAATCACTAGGAGTTATTTATAAAGAAATGAACATCTACATCGATGTTCAAACTAAAAGGAACATAACTCTTTAATTTGTACACCTAGGCCATCTCTAGTCTGGAAACGCTCTGAACCAAACAGCTACCCCTCCAGTTTGGCCTAAACTTATCAATTCCTAAAAAATTGTGTTAGAGGGAACAGTTAAATAATGTTTAGAAACAGAATGTTTGGTGAACCCTTTCCGAATGTTGTTTATATGCTCATTGAGACGGACCTGTAAGGGTCTCTTAGTCCGGCCCACATACTGCAGGCCACATGGACACTGGAGCATATAGACAACCCCAACAGTTGAATACGTGATAAAGGGTTCAATAGAGAAAGTTTTTGAGGTACAAGAAGAGGAGAAACTAGTAGTCCGTCTTGTTGTACATCGATTTAACTGACAAACCTGGCACCTTCTACACTGATAATAACCTGTGAGTTCAGAGAAAAGGTTTAATCTTTCGCTAGGAGGGTTCAAAACGTTAGGTGCCAACTTATCCTTAAGAGTAGGCACCCCCTAAAGACCACCTGAGGTCTATCAGGCAAAATGGCATTCAAAACTCTATAATTTTTCAGAATATGCCAGTGTTTGTTCATAATATGCTTCACACTAAAATGGTGGCATGAGAAGCTAGTAACAAAAGGACACCGATAAGAATTCACAGCACCATTGTTAACTGCTCTGTCCCTCAGTAAGTCGTCACGGTCTGTATTAATAACCTGGCCTAGTGTGTTGCTGAGGGATTCAGAACTATAACCTTTAGCCTTAAACCGTTTGGTAAGAACCTGTGCTTGAGCTAAAAAGGTGTCATTATCAGAACAGTTATGTTTAATCCTAAGAAACTGACTCTTAGGTACCGATTTAAGCCAGGATCTGTGGTGGCAGCTATCAAGGGGTATATAAGCATTTCTGTCGGTGGGCTTAAAGTAGGTGGAGGTAATAAACCTCTCCACACCAACAGAAATCGTAAGGTCCAAAAAATGGATCTGTTCTAAACTAGCTTCATAATTGAAATGTATACCCCTATCATTAGTGTTCAAAAAATCCATATAATCTGACAAAGCAGACTCACTGCCATCCCAGAGGAGGAGGACGTCATCTATGTAGCGAACCCAGAGGATAACCTCTGACCTTGGTTCAGCATAGATGATGTCCTCCTCCCATTTGGCCATAAAAAGGTTTGCCAAACTGGGGGCATATTTAGCCCCCATAGCAACCCCTCTAACTTGACGGTGATAATGACCGTTAAACCAAAAAAAAGTTATGGGTCGCTGCGTATTCAAGCAAAACCATAATAAAACGATCAGACTTACTGCCAACAACCTCCCATCCAACATTTCCCGACGGAAAGTCGGATCATTTGTATGGGCCTTTAGGCTTTAACAATAAGGCTCCTTTCACATCTGGCGTTTTGTAATTTCCTGAACCTTTTTGGACAACTTCGTGCATTGCGGTTTGCCATGAACTATCGCTCGACAGTCACAGCAAAACCTCACTGTGTTTAGGCAAAATTAAAAATGGCACCGAACATGCTTGGCGTATTTTGTCATTATTGCAGTGTGTTTTGAGAACATGGGCAGATCGCAGCGATGCTACCCAAGATCACAATTTTTTTTCACCATTCACGCCAGCTGATTGGTTACTACGCACAGCTGCACCAGTTTCTGTGTGCCCTAGTTTTAGTAAATCTCCCCTGTAATGTGCATTATGTGTAGTGCACACTAAGACCCCTTTCACACTGGGGCGGTTTTCAGGCGCTACAGCGCTAAAAATAGCACCTGTGTAGCGCCTGAAAAATGGCCCCTTTCACTCCAGTGTGAAAGCCAGAGGGCTTTCACACTGGAGCGGTGCGCTGGCAGGACGGTGAAAAAAGTCCTGCTAGCCGCATCTTTGGAGCGGTGAAAGAGCGGTGTATTCACCGCTCCTACCCATTGAAATCAATGGGGCAGCGCGGCTATACCCTTTTTTTAACCCTTTTTTGGCCGCTAGTGGGGGTTAAAACTGCCCCACTAGGGGCCGCATACCGCTGCTAAAACAACGGTAAAAATAGCGGTGCTTTACCGCCAACGCCCCCACCGCCCAAGTGTGAAAGGAGCCTTAATGTGTGTCTTAATTTTTGTGGAGGGGTTGAGTGTTTGAGTCTGGGTTTACATCTATGTGCTGCAGTAATGCGTGTGCATTTTTATTAAGTTAGAGCTGAAATACCTGTTAGCTAGGAGCATTTAGTTAGTTAACATTAAATGACACAACACGGCACACCAACAAGGACAACTTTTTTTTGCGCTAGAGCAATGTGTGTGATTTTCTCATTCCTGCATTGCACAGATGTGAAGGAACTGGGTCATATTTGTATAAATTACTACAATTAGTCCTGTCAGGGGAATCATTCTACTTTAAGTTCATGATTGCTGAAGTGACCATAAGTCTCTAGCAGAGCAAGGAATGCATACCTACCAATATTTTGAGATGGGAATGAGGGACACCTACTAGCAAAAGTATGTAGGCATAGGACATGCCCCCTACCACACCCCCTTAAAGGGGAAATAAAAAAAGATTAATTAAATCCACAAGTGCTTTTTTTTTACCACTACTATTCCTTTATATTGGCTTTTAAAATTGACAAATACAACAGGAAACAAATAAATCAAGTACGGCGCTGTCACATCCTATCCAGTTCCTCCAGAATACCTCTGCACAATATATATTGCTTGTTACATCCACTCTGGGTGTTGCTGCTCTTATTAAAGTCCACTGGGTGGCAGACAAACCTAAAAAAGCACAGAGAAACAGAGCGCACACCAGCCCTAGTGCATTAAAGTTTATTTAACTCAGTAAAAGGTTAAAAAAGCCAGGTATGTCACTCACAAACATCCGTTGAGTAGTAGCATTGGTATTTACAGCCTCCACTGTTGCCTCCTTCCCCGATTTTAGGCTCCCTGCAGTAGCTAGCAATACGGATGGTTAAGTACTCGGTTCGCTTGCTGGCTGCAGGTACACTTTGTGAGTGACATACCTGGCTTTTTTAACCTTTTACTGAGTTAAATTAACTTTAATGCACTAGGGCTGGTGTGCGCTCTGTTTCTCTGTGCTAAAATTGACAAATGCAGCACAATCATGTGACTGCTGTGTGCGATGAACACAGTGGATCACAGCACCCAGGATATCATGTGATTGCCATGACCAGAGCAGAGCGATTACATGTATACAAAACAGTAATAAATGGCTTACATTCATGACTGCTTGTTTACGATTGTGATGCTGTGATTGGCCCACAGTGATCACATGGTACCTGGAACCCTGTACCATGTGATTAACTGTAGCCAATTACAGATCACAATAGTAAGTAAGCTGTCATGAATGAAAGCCATTCATGACAGTTAAAATGTAAACTTTTGTATTTCTTCTTTTATTTTTTTTACATACTGTCACCCTGATGACACTGTACTGCACTAGTGATGGTATGTAACATTTTTCTTTATCTAATTCTTAATTTTACAACTTCAAAAAACCTGCCATGCCTCTTACCAAATACCTTGGACTGTACTTTTCCAAACAGGGGGTATTTTAGGGGTATTTGTACTGTCCTGGTATTTTAGGGCCTCAAAAAATTAGAGGCCATCAGGAGTGATTGATTTTCAAATATGCACTATATTACCAAAAGTATTGGGGCGCCTGCCTTTACACGCACATGAACTTTAATGGCATCTCTGTCTAAAGCCTCGTACCCACAATTTGATTGTTTGACAACCAAGCTTCTGATTTTTTTTGTCAAAAGTGTGTGCAGGGTTTTGTCTAGCATACTACCTATTCGCAAATTTTCGTTTGACAAACCCACAACGTAGTGACGTACTATGAGAGTATAAAGAGGAAGTTCATGTCTCAAGCGCCACCCTTTGGGCCCCCTATGCCAATTTCGTGTTAGTAGAATTTTGTATGAGCATTGATTAGCGATTTTCAGATCATACAAAACAAATGCCTTTTAAAATATGTTTGGCATAACTACATCAGTATCACCAGCAAAGCAGCTTCATTATTATCCCATTAAAGAAGATGAGAATGTGCGCTGCACTTCGACATTTCATCAATTGCCGCATCACGAATGCCAATTCTAGATTACGAATGGTAGTTCACAAGAACAAACTCCTCCCAGTCGTTCCTTGATTCCGGGTATGCATTTGTACTTTCGACTTGTGTGACAATTTCTGTACCAACTATCCGAAAATCAGATGTTTAGTTCACACCCAACAAAAATTTTATAGCCTGCACATCTAGCTTTTGTCTGATGTAAAAGTCAAATCGTCTGTCCAATGCAACGATTAGAAAATCTGCAGAAAACTCGTCTTATATAAATGGGCTGAGTGAGTTTTTTTTTTTTTTTAATTTGCAAAGATTTCAAACAAACTTCTTTCATGTTCTCATTATGGTGTATTGTTTGTAGAATTTTGAGGAAAATAATGAATTTAACCACTTATTACTGTGCACTTAAACCCCCCTCCTGCCCAGACTAATTTTAAGCTTTTAGCGCTCTCACTTTTTGAATGACAATTGCGAGGTCATGTAACACTGTATCCAAATTAAATTATAATTTTTTCCGCACAAATAGATCTTTCTTTTGGTGGTATTTGATCGCCTCTGGGTCTTTTTATTTTTTGTTAAAAAAAATAAAAAAGACCGAACATTTCGAAAACGAAAACAAAACGGTTTTATAGTTTGTTATAAAATTTTGCAAACAGGTAATTTTTCTCCTTCGTTGATGTAACCTGATGAGGCTGCACTCATGGGCACTAATATGCAGCACTGATGGGTACTGATAAGGCAGCACTGATAGGCACTGATAGGTGGCCTGGATGGGTGTCACAGATGGGTGGCACTGATGGTCACTGGTAGGTGGCACTGATAGGAAGCACTGATGAGGCACTGATTGGCATCACTGGTGGGCATTGATAGGTGGCACTCTTGGCCATTGATTGGTGGCACTGATATTCACTGGTGGGCACCGATTGATTGTACTGTGGACACTGGCAGGCGGTACTGGTTGGCACAGATGAGGTGGCTGTGCCTCTTCCTCTTCGGGACCGATGTCCCTGCAACAGCAGCCAGTGATCTGCTTTTTTTTCTCTTCACGCTGTCAGTGTGAGGAGAAAAAAAAAAGTTTACCAAGCTTCTGTTTATATTACGTGATCAGCTGTCATTGGCTGACAGCTGATCACGTGGTAAAGGGCTAGGATCGGCCCCTTACTCCGATCTGTGATCACCCGAGTCTCATTGACTTGGTGATCACAGAGCGTGCTGCAAGGACAATGCCTTTTGCATGGGAAGAGGTCAATCCATTTTGGAATAAGTCTATAACATAACAAAATATGGAAAAAGTGAAACACTATGAATACTTTTCGGATGCACTGTATACCATAATTTGTAGACTCTAGAACTTTCACACAGACATTGGCCCCATAAAGAATGAGGAAGGGCATCTGGTTAAAAAGGATGGGGAGATGGCATTGAATTTATTCTTCTCCTCAATCTTCACAAGGGAATCGTGGGGCTTCGGTAACCAAAACTGAAGGGTTTATCCTCATGACACATCACAGGAAGGACCTCCATGGTTAACAGATGACAGAATTAAAATTAGACTTGAGAAACTTAACATTAATAAATCACCAGGATCAGATGGCTTGCACCCGAGAGTACTTAGGGAACGCAGTCAGGTAATTGCCAGACCATTGTTCCTAATTTTTACTGACAGTCTACTGACTGGAATGGTACCAGCTGACTGGAGAAAAGCCAATGTGGCACCAATATTTAAAAGGGCCCAAAATACATCCCTGGGAATTACAGACCAGTTAGCCTAACATCAATAGTATGTAAACTCTCAGAGGGGATGATAAGTGACTAGTGACAAGATTTTAGTAATGAGAACGGTATCATTTGCAGTAATCAGCATGGATTCATGAAGAATTGTTCTTGCCAAACCAATCTATTAACCTTCTATGAGGAGGTGAGTTGCCATCTAGATAAAGGAAGGCCCGTAGATGTGGTGTATCTGGATTTTGCAAAAGCGTTTGACACAGTTCCCCATAAACGTTTACTGTACAAAATAAGGTCCGTTGGCATGGACCATAAGGTGAGTACATGGATTGAAAACTTGCTACAAAGGCCATTTCAGAAGGTGGTGATAAATGGGGAGTACTCGGAATGGTCAGTGGTGGGTGGTGGGGTCCCCCAGGGTTCTGTGCTGGGACCAATCCTGTTTAATTTGTTCATAAACGACCTAGAGGATGGGGTAAACAGTTCAATCTCTGTATTTGCGGATGGTACTAAGCTAAGCAGGGCAATAACTTCTCTCCAGGATGTGGAAAACTTGCAAAAAGATCTGAACAAATTAATGGGGTGGGCAACTACATGGCAAATGAGGTTCAAGGTAGAAAATGTAAAATAATGCATTTGGGTGGCAAAAATATGAATGCTATCTGTCTATCTATCAATGCCAAGCTGCTGCTTACAAAGCAAACACCATCGGCATGCATTAAAAAGGGGATCGACTCCAGAGATAAAACGATAATTGTCCTGCTCTACAGGACTCTGGTCCGGCTGCACCTAGAGTATGCTGTCCAGTTGTGGGCACCACTACTCATGAAGGATGTACTGGAAATGGAGCGAGTACAAAGAAGGGCAACAAAGCTAATAAAGGGTCTGGAGGTTATTAGTTATGATGAAAGGTTGCGAGCACTGAACTTATTATACAAATATACAAATACCATACTGGTGACCCCACAATAGGGATTAACCTTTTTCACAGAAGGGAGTTTAAAAAGACTCGTGGCCACTCATTAAAATTAGAAGCAAAGAGGTTTAACCTTAAACTACGTAGAGGGTTCTTTACTGTAAGAGTGGCAAGGATGTGGAATTCCCTTCCACAGGCAGTGGTCTTAGCGGGGGGCATCGATAGTTTCAAGAAACTATTATACCGCGTACACACGACCGGACTTTCTGGCAGACTAGGTCCGACAGTCTTTCGGCGGAGTTCCGAACGAATGGACTTGACCACACAAGAACGGACCAAGTCCATTCTAAAGTATGCTCAATTTGAATGTGATGACATAAGACGGGACTAAAAAAAGGAAGTTCAATAGCCAGTAGCCAATAGCTTTTCTTGCGTCGTATTTGGTCCGTCGGACCAGCATACAGACGAACGGTTTTCCGTCCGTAGGACAGATTTGAAACATGTTCTATTTCTAGGTCCGTCAGATTTTTTAAACGAAAAACGATCGGATTAGCCCCCACACGATTGAAATGTCCAATGTACTGATTCCGTCAGAATTTTTTTGCACAAAGTTGTCACTAAATGATATATTGCTCAAACATGCCATGGGCATATGTGGAATTGCACCCCAAAATACATTCTGCTGCATCTCCTGAGTACGACGATACCACATGTGTGGGACTTTTTGGGAGCCTAGCCACGTACGGGGCCCCCCGAAAACCAATCATCACCTTCAGGATTTCTAAGGGCGTAAATTTTTGTTTTCACTCCTGATGGCACAAAACCCCCCCAAATAACCCCATTTTAGAAAGTAGACACCCCAAGCTATTTGCTGTGACGTGATTTTTTTGGGAAAAAACACGTTTTTTATGCATTTTAATGCACTAAAACACACTTTATTGCCAAATGTTTGATGAAATAAAAAAGATGATCTTAGGCCTAGCACATGGATACCAAACACGGCATTCTTTAAAATTGCGCACAAACGTGCAGTGGCGACAAACTACATACATTTTAAAAATCCTTTACAGGTTACCACTTAAGATTTACAGAGGAGGTCTACTGCTAAAATTACTACCCTCGATCTGACCTTTGCGGTGATACCTCACACGCATGGTGCAATTGCTGTTTACTTTTTATGCCAGACTGACGCTTGCGTTCGCCTTTGCGCGAGAGCAGGGGGGGGGACAGGAGTCATTTTTTTATTTTTGCTTTTTATTTTATTTTTAAACTGTTCCATTTTTTTAAAATCATTTTTATTGTTATCTCAGGGAATGTAAATATCCCCTATGATAGCAATAGTGTCAGGTACTCTTTTTTTGAAAAAATAGGGGTCTATTAGACCCTAGATCTCTCCTCTGCCCTCAAAGCATCTGACAGTGACCACACCAAGATCGATGTGATAAAATGCTTTCCCAATGGCGCTGCTTACATCCGACAAAACCTAAATCATGAAATGCTCGTAGCTTCCAGTTTCTTAGGCCATAGAGATGATTGGAGCCATTCTGGTCTCTGATCAGCTCTATGGCCAGCTGGCGGAACCATCGGCTGCATTCTCAGGTTCCCTGTTAGGACAGGAGAGCCAGAGAAAACCTTGGAAGTAGGTGGAGGAGGGGGGAAACATTTGCTCCCACTGCTTGTAAAAGCAGTCTAGAGGCCAATTAGCCACTAGGATTGCTTTTACATGAAAGTCGACCGCTGGCTGAAAAGAATGATACCAAGATGATACTTAAACCTGCAGGCATCATTCTGGTATAACCACTTAAAGTCCAGCAACATACCAGTACGTTGCTGGTCCTTGTTGGGCATATATTGTAAAAAAAAAATTCATGCAGCCTGTGGGCTAAATGAAGAAAAGAGATTAATTGGTGGGTATGCCCACCATTAGAATACCTCCCTTCATCCACCTACTTCTAATGATGGGCATACATGCACCATTATGTGTTTAACTGTGGTGGTGAAATCCCCTCCTACAGCGCTGGAGTCATGGCTTTATGTGTCGTAGGAGCAAACACTGTTGCTGTCAAGATAAATAAATCAGTGCTGCAGCGGAATGGCCTAAAAATTATATGCCGAAGCATGGGGGCATCCGCCCCAAAAATTAGGAGCAAATCTCTGCTCCATCCCTGCTGCCCACATGCTTCAGCATATATGTTTTTTTTTAACTGTGGTGGCACTGAAGTCACTGCTTTATGTATCGTGGGAACAAACGCTGTTGCTGTCAAGATGAATAAATCCGTACTGCAGCTGAATGGAATACCTGCTAAGCAAATGATGGTTAATAATAAAACAAACATTACAGTATAACATACCATACCTGCAAATCAAATACAATAAAACATAGTAAAAATAAAACATAGAGAATGATAGCTATAGAATAATAGTGAGGGAACAGTAGAGAACAAACATAAAAGAGAGAACAATCATTTGTGTGTGTTTTTTTTTCATTTTTATAAAAAAAAAAAAAAAACACTATAAACTGAACGTTGCAGATTAGGTTCTCTCATGGCCATCACATCTTTTGAGACCCCAAGACCCTATGTACGTGTGTCTATGACTGTGTGGTGCTGTACCCTATGCTAATACTCAACTAGTGTGTGATAACATTCGAAACAGTTACAGATGCAAAGACCAGGTTGGTCAGGACAGGAGGGACAATAAAAGCGAGTGTCACGCCTAAATCCATGCTTACAGACACGACATCTTCTTTGGGGTGTTCTTTGGGTAGGGGTACCAGAGAGGACATGTAGAAAATGCCTCTCATGCAGCCGGCTTACTGCATTTGCGTTGAGAAGTTGGGCCAGGGCACTGTCTGGAAACAGAAGGGCTCTGATGATCTCTTGGTGGAATTTAAGAAAGGATCCAGTTCGTCCTGAAGCTCTGTATAGCACATAATCGTTCAGCAAAGCTCATTGAAATTAGTATGCAGACACTTTTTTATACCAGCATCTGGCCTCACGGGCATTTGGCTACAGTGCCAACAACTGGTCGTTGAGGTCCACCCCTCCCATATTGAGTTTATATTCGTGGACACAGAGGGGTTTTCTCCACAACACCAGTCGCCGTAGGAATTTGGCCTTTCATGTCTGCGTGAAGGGAGGAAAGATCGAATACATTCTTTTTATCCCTCCACTTCACAGCAAGCAAATTACTACATCTTAAGCAGGCTTTCTCACCTGGCCTAAGACGAGAAGCTACAAGCCCCTGGGGAAAGGCACGGCGATTAGATCACACAGTGCTACAAATGCGCCAATTTGACACTCAAACAAGTGACTAAAAAGTGGCACGCTTGTGTAATAATTGTCCACATACAAGTGGTACCCCTTTCCCAATAAGGGTGACACCAAGTCCCACACAATCTTACCAGCTCTTCCTATGTAATCAGGGCAGTTCTCCTGCTCTACATAACTATATCTTCCCTCGTAAACCATAAAACGACATGTATAGGCTGTGGCCCTGTCACAGAGCTTATACAGGTTGACCCCGTATCTGACACGCTTGCTGGGAGACTACTGTTTGAATAACAAGCGGGCAGAAAACGTATTCAGAGACTCAGCAACGCAGACAACTTGATGGGGAGTAAACAAGGCTGCAAAACGTTGGTTAAAGTGGTTTACGAGGGGCAGAATTTTGTAGAGGCGATCAAATTCAGGGTCACTCCAAGTACAACAGAGTTCATTATCATTGAAATGCATGAACCACAAGATCTGCTTGTATCATATCCTGGTCATGGAGGCAGAGAACACGGGCATATTGTGAATTGGGTCAGTGGACCAATATGACTGCAACTCCCTCCTTTTAGTTATGCCCATGAGGAGGAAAAGGGCCAAGGAAGGTCTTAAATTCGGAGACCGTAATTGGTCTCCAATCTCTGGCAAGGGTCAGCTGGGGATTAGTGATGAATTGACCAGCATATAAATTACTTTGGTCCACAATAGATCCATTCCATGTGAAAAACAGAAAATAAAAATCAAGTGACGTAAAATCAAATGATGTAAAATCAAATGTTTCCACCTGAATTCTGGGTTGGCCAGTGAATGGGGGAAGTATGGGTGCTGCATAAGTGGTGGGTTCCCAATTAGGATTGGCAAATGCAGCAGGAAGGGCACTATGGGCTTGACGGGCCTGTCTTTGTTTTCTTTTTGGTGGCAGCGGGACACTACTCGTGCTTGCAACTTTGCCAGCTTGAACTGCACTTATGGGACTCACCACGTCACAAAGTGTTACTGCTATGCTGAATGTATGACCAGCATTTACTAGGCCGCTGGTGCTTGCCAGTTCACCAGAAGGAATAGCGGCGCTAGTACTGGCTCTCTGCTCTATATGAGGGACCTGCGGTTCTTACACCTCAACGACAGCAGAAGAAGATCGGGGTCTGGTACGCCTGACCTTGGCAGGGGCCACAACTCTGTTGTCAGAGCTATCTGTCAAGGTGCCGCTGCTGTCTACAGGTTCGTATTCTGAGCCTGAATTTGACAGATGAGTGACTTCCCCTTTACTATCTGACATGCTCAGAAACGTATAGGCTTCTTCACTACTGTACCTTCAATTTTACATTTTGATCTCTAAATTTACTGGTACAGTAGTGAGACTCACAGGTAAAAAAGCTGCTGACTGTTAGCGACTGATTCAAACGCTACCAAAAAAAAAAAACTGTTATGGTTTGCAGGGATCAGGCCTAATTCTGCAAACACTGCAGTTATGCGTGTTGTGTTTTGTAAGTGACAGTGATCGATTGATACTGCACTTGGGTGGTCTGGGCTGGGCGGAGGGGCTAAACGCAAATGCTAGCAGGTATCTGGGCTGATCCTGCTAACATTGCATTTTTGGGAACCCTAAACTGTTGGGAAAGCTAGTATAGATTTGATCAGATATCAATCCGTTCAGACACAATACTACTAAGGTAGGCATGTGGTGCATGCGTGGGTGTTAGCGGTACTGGCACTAATTTGACACTGCCTGGGGTGACACAGACCTAGCTAAACTGCATCACTCATGGCACTTTTACTGTGATCACAGGTGACGGGGTAATCTAGGGGCTAAACCTTTATGGGGTGGGGGGAGATGTGGTCCCTAAACCTATCTGAGCCTAATACTATTTACCCTAACACTGATTAGTGTTACTAATGACACTAGTACAGCGATCTAAAAAAAAAATCTGATTGCTACACTGGGTGACCGTGACAGGTGAAGAAGGGGTTAACTGAGGGGGGGGGGGGGTGAATTGTGTGTCTACGTGACCTGGTGTCAGTGTAGTGTTGATACAACTCACTGTTTGATGCTCTCTCCTCTCGTTCTGGAACGAAGACCATCACGGGGAGAGATGACATCACTTCCCCTGTTAGTGTTTACATTTACATGACAGGGGAAAGATATAATTCATCTGGAGCAATCACCAGGTCCAGGCCAGATTTCATTGGCCTGGGCATTTATCGGTTTCTGATCTAATCCGATCATCACGGCCACCGCGATTCGCTTGCATGTGTCATTCTGCTGCAGTATAACTGCGGCGGATGGTCGGCAAGCGGTTAAAGTAGTGCTGAATAATGCTATAGTCATTAAATCCTATTTTGTGGGTAAAAGGACCAGGGCTGCTGTTAGAAATCACAGAGCCCTGTACAGCCTACCTGACAAGCCCCCCTCCTCCAAAAAAAATATTTTCACTAAAAATACACTAAAATCATTATTAGCTGACATAACATAACTTACAAAATTCCAGGTAAATTTCAAAAAATAACACTGTATTGAGTTAATAAAGGTCTGTGTGTAAATGAGGTATTGGGACTCATTTATATAGGTG
The DNA here is from genome assembly GCF_037356315.1 of Lithobates pipiens. Taxonomy (NCBI): domain Eukaryota; kingdom Metazoa; phylum Chordata; class Amphibia; order Anura; family Ranidae; genus Lithobates; species Lithobates pipiens. The sequence continues at coordinate 138,844,815 of NW_027507718.1, forward strand.
CTAGGGCCTGTACAGTGTGAATCGATTTTTTCCTCGTTCAAAATTTTTTATTTTATGTTAAAATAAATTACATGTACAGAATATAAGACAAATTATGTGATACCAGAAATGAAAAGTAGACATATTGAAGTACGGATGATACAAAGCAAAGAAGAATTTCAAGATATTCTCGTGGGAATGACAATAAATGGCCTTATATATTTTAGAATTTGAAAACATTCTTATAGTTGAGTTTTAAACATTTTAATCCCAAGAAAATATAAATATGTCTAAAAGAAAATATATGATTTTAAAGTTTTGACCATAACTTCTAAAGTATGTTTATAGTAAGTATTATATAGTAAGGGAAGAACATAGAAGGTATATAGGAGGGGAAGGGGAGGGAATAATTCTCCGGAGGAGGTTTTATATATCATCTAATGTTGTAATTCTATAAAAAATCTTAATCACCATAACAATAAAACTCGGTTGTCAATATTATCTGACGTATAATATTTAATCCAGGGTTTCCATATGATATCAAACTTTGTCATCTGGTTTTTATCTATAGCGTCGTGAATCGATTTTTTATTCTTCTTTTAACCACTTGCCAACTAGCCATCTCTGATATATGATGGCCGGGTGGCTCTATTGCACAAATCGCCGTACCAGTACGGTGGTTCGTTTAAAAGATATAAGGGGCGCACACAGCGCCAGAGCCCATGCACGTGGCGGGCGGCCATGATGTCCCCTGGCCACCTGTTATGACTAATTTCTGATTGGGACTAAAATAAAGTTAATACTGCAGCTGCAGGAACAGATTCACAGGACTTAATTGGTACAACAACCCCTGCTGCTTTCAGTTGAGTGATTTGATCCTTTATCCCCTCAATCTGAGAAATACTCAGTGGGTACTGTTTAATCTGTGGGAGATGGGCTCCTGGTTTAATATTTATCATGACTGGGGTGCAATCCAGCAGACCTACATCATATTTGCTGGTGGCCCATAATTCAGCAGGAATCACTTTAAATTCTGGTGGAAATGGCGGAGTGGAGTCTTGGATTAAAAATACTCCACACGCAGTATTTAAAACTTCTCTTGACAGACTACTGACCACTTGGACTCCTGTAGGAGTGTAGTCTATGTTTGCTAAAATTTGATTCAAAATGTCAGCTCCCAAAAGATTGGTAGGAACTGTGTCTGAAACTAACACTTTAGTGACATTTTCTGTTTGCTGTCCTATCCTGAGTTTAAGTGGCCTGGACTCAACCAAATCAGTAGATGTCCCGGTTAGGCCAACACCAGAGATAACATTGTAGATAATAATCCTGGAGGTAAGTCCTCTATGTTAAAAAACACTTCGGCTTGCACCAGTATCTATTAAACAGGTTAATTCTGTTTCTCCTCCAGGATAGGGGAGTTCTTGTAAAGATACTTTTATTCTGGCCTCGAGACCATTGTCTCCCCTATTTAACATGATTGATACTGGCATGCCATTTTTCTATGCCTGATCCACTGCTTTTGGCAGAGAACTAGGATCAGCATGAGGTGCCTCTAAGCTCTTTTCCAGTCTACGGTCAGGAAGATGGCAGAATTTGGCTATGTGTCCTTCCGTATTACAATTGTAGCATATAATTGGTCCCCAATTGCCATGATTTCTGAAATTGTCTTTGCCTCTTCCTCTTCCTCTCTGCTTCCCCATGTACATAACCTTGGGTTTGCTGTCTTTTTGGTTAATCCTGTTTTCTATGGATAACAGGATAGGCAGGATGTCTCGAATAGACATATTGCCTGCCTCAGGCCTTGCTGTAAACAACTTTTCTTTCAACTGGGGTATTAAACCATCAAGAATCCTTTGTTTCACCAGTTGTGTAGATGGACTTGCAGTTTCTCCCACCTTCTCTTCCTCTATTTTAATGCCTGCTTCCTCAGCCATATCACTTAACCTCCTCCAATAAGCCCCTGATGCCTCTTCTTTCCCTTGCTTAGCATTTATAAATTCAGCATGTCTGGTTTGCCCATATATTTGGGGCAATTTTTCCTTCAATTTCTCATAAACCTCCCGTCCACTAACCATCTTACCTAGATTTTTGACATCTACACCACATTCTTTAAGTATATAGCCAGACATGTTGCTTCCCACTGCTTTAATAAGAAGCTGATGAATGTCAGTAGCAGAAGCCTCATATGCTTCCTGTGCAGTGCTAAGTTTGTTTGCAAACCCAATTGGATTCTTTCTAGGATCTCCCAATCCCTCTAATATGGATCTCATATTTTGGGGGTACATGCCATTTAATTTGAGACTTACTGTCAACAGCATTACCTTCAAAAACTAATTGGGTTCTGACAGGATAAACTGCAACAGATTGCTCTGTGACCTGGGCAGAAGGGGTGGCATCTCACCTTCTTTCTCTCTTTATCTTGCTGCCACAATTTGGAAATTATGGTTTGCTCCGGAAGATCAGACTCTATCTCTCTTTCTCTGGCCAAAGCTCAGAGAGATCTAGTTTTGCATATGTACCTTTGGATTTATGCCAATCATCTGTTTGTAGGATACAAGCCAAATTGTAGTAAATGCAGGCAGTACTTTTATTAAACATCTCCATCAAGCCAGTTTGAATTGCTACTTTAGCTTCTGTCTCCCATGTGCAAGCTATTCTCCACGTTCCTTCACTTCACAGTAGTGGGCCATAATCGTGCAGAAAAGTTTGTCATACTTGTAAATCAAAAGTCCCTTCAGATTTGAAAGGTTTAGCTGTTCCCTTTGTCCATTCTACCCATTTATCTAGGGGCTCAGTATAGGCGGAACCGTACCTTTGGTTCATATATTCTCTAGCGCTCATCTTGCATTTCTAAAGGTCTCCCTCCCTTCATTCCCTTAATTAATTTAATGCCCATAATGACTGGCCTGTCTTCTCTACTTGTGCCTATACACTCTTGCCTCTAAAACAAATAGTACAGCAAATCTGCAGATTTACAAGAAAAGTCTCCACTTATCTATGTGGATAGAAGGGGTTTATGACAATAGACAAAACCCTCCTCGTCTCTTCTCTGTGAGTTTTATCTGACTCTACCATGCGCCTCTGACCCAGGTCACCCACAAGGAGTCAATGCAGGGAACTGCAGAGGATTCTCCCTATCCACACACAGTCCAACCCATGAAGGGGGACACAAACACATTCACACACACATGTTACTCAACCAGAAAGGTCCGAGAGTGGTCTGGTTTCCTTGAGAACCGACAGATAGGATACATAGGAAAGGCAAATACAGCTTACCTAGCTGGCATTTAGATGTCTGCGTTCCTGATGATCCCGATCAAAGTGCGGTTCCTTCTGGAAACTCTGCCAACCTCCTGATTTCTGACTCGCCAAATTGTTATGACTAATTTCTGATTGGGACTCTAAAATAAAGTTAATACTGCCGCTGCACCGGTCGTGTGTGGAAGAAGAAGAAGGAGGAGGAGGAGGATCTTATTAAAGGGGGCTCCTGGATTCTGATAAACCCCCCACCCGCAGACCCAGACAACCAACGGCCAGGGTTGTTGGGAAGAGGCCCTTGTCCTCATCAACATGACATGACAAGGTGCTTTGGGGTGTGTGGGCAAGTCCATTCATTTCAAAGGTACTCCTAGCACACAGACGGGTGGATTGTCTGAGTCTGGCAGACTCTGGTCCACCGGATAATCCGATCATGTGTATGCAGCACAAGACACAGTAAACATGCATAATGGATAACTTGTAGGAAATAATTGAACATTTAAAGAAAATGTTGTAGGGAGCACTAAGTTGGGAAGCATATTTGATACTTCATTTTATGACAGTGATAGAGAGTAAAGTCAGGAGAAGAAAGGCAGGTAGGATGGAAGTACAGAGAAAAATATAGGATACAAATCAATTTTTTTTGTAAACCCCATCATGGCCCAGAAGAGGTATTCATGGAATCACCCGAGGCCCAGATGAGATATTCTCACAAGTAGTGGAACACAGACCAAGAGGTCCAGGTCAGCGAGAACTGATCGCCTCTATTAGTTTGCTGTGCCAACATTCACTCAAGGTCTCTGATTGAATCAACTGCCATGGACCACTCCCCCAGGGAAGGCACATCGGTCTACTTCCAATGACAAGGTATGACTATTCTAGCTGTGGATAAGAAATGTCGAAGGATGTCTTTTTTTTAAAGATTTGAAGGATCTGGGAAGCATAGACAGGAGAGCTATTTCAGGTGTGGGTTGTATGGAGATTGCCATCAGCTTGCAGTAAAGGTCGAAGATATGCTGCCAGAAGGATCTGATTTGGGGGCATTCCCACCAAATGTGGATCATAGTACCCTTGGAAGAGACACAAGTATCAGGTATGGAACGGAAAAAATTATGTATAACTGATGGGCATCAATACCATCTATTGGTAACCTTATATCATTTCAGCCAGTCAGAAAGGGGAATAGGATGATGTAGCTCCCATTCCCATGCCTGGGCACAAGAGGGTAAATCAGGAGATGATGCAGACAGGGGCAACGAGTTTAAGGGCTTACCTAGGTTGGAGTCCATAGTGCAGAGATGTATGCTCACCCTTGCAAATACACACAGCCCATGGTAACAAGGTACAAATCTACCTGGGCTGTGAATCTGCGCATGGGGGGCTTAACAGGAATTTGCCAAAGGATAGTCGAAGTAAAGCTATAGTCAGGGATTCCATAAGTCAGGATAAACAGAGCCAGGGTCTGAAGCCAGGGTCAGTCTTGGAACACTTGGCAAAACAGGAGACAATGAACTGATACAGCCCTTAGAGTGAGGCAGTGTTTTATACCCAACTGATTAGGTAACCTGCTTCAGCTGATCCAGGAGTGACAGGTACTGATTGCAAGGAAAGATCCAGAGAAAAGGCCTCAGTACTTCCTACAGAACTAGGCCTGGCTGGAAAGCAGGCTGAATAATGAACTGAAGAGTAGCTCAGAGGCAAAGCAACAGGAGCACTAAACAGGCAATCATGAGTTTAATACCTCCTTGAGCCACATGGGACGTGACCACGCCTGGCTATCTGTAGGGACCGTGACAGTCCCCCTCCTTAGGAATGCCCTCTGGGTGTGAACAGGTAGTTTGTCAAAAACATCCATAACATATGTAACAACAGAAGAGTTAGAAAACTTTTCCTTATTCCCTTTGGACTTTTTAGCTTTAGAAGTTCTTGCCAGAGAGGCTTTTGTCGCTTGCAAAAAATTTTCAAAAATCTCTAGATCCTGCTTACGGACCATGGTGCCAATCGAGGCATAAGTACAGTCAGGTAGAAGAACTTCAAGCGGGGACACAGGCACCGCAACTTCAATCGGGAACACCAGCACTTCAAGCAGGGGACACAGGCACCGGAACTTCAAGTGGGGACACAGGCACCGTAACTTCAAGCTGGGCAGCATGCACTGGAATAGGGATGAGCTTCGTGTTCGAGTCGAACGTACGTTCGACTCGAACATTGGCTGTTCGGCCGTACGGCGAATTCCGAATGTTTGGGCCGTTCGCGTCAAAATTCGAGTGACGCGCGCGCGGACCACAATGCACTGCGGTGGCGCAGTGCATTGCTGCCCCATGATTGGCCAAGCATGCACTGTGACCCCGCATGCTTGGCCAATCGCAGCGCCGGCAGCGAGGAGAGCCATGATTGGCCACAGGCATCCTGCCTGTGGCCAATCATAGCTCAGGCTGTGTAGTGCACGCCCCACACTATATAAGGCCGCCTTTGAGGCGGCCTCGTGTAGTGTGTTACTTAGCATCTGAAGCAGTGGGTGTTCTGTGTACCTTCAACACAGTACACACCAATCGTTTTTGGCTGATTTCCTATCTTGCTGCTGTGTAGTGGTTGTTGTCTGTGCCCTGACTGCAGTATACACCACTATATTCACCTCACCTATATAGCTAGTGATCTAGCTTTAACCACTTAACAACTGCCCATTGCCGATTAACGGCTTCAGAGGGGTTGTTTAACTCTGAGAGGCCGTTAATTAACGGCCTCCCAGAATTCTGCTCTCGCGTGCCCCGAGGTGTGCGCACTCGAGAGCATCCGTGACCGCCGGGTCGCATCACGGATCACGGTAAACGGGCGCTCATAGTGGCCGTTTACCACGTGATTGCTCCGTCAAATGACGGAGTGATCACTTGGAAACAAACCGGCGTCATGTTATGACGCCTGTTCCTCCCTCCCCTCTCTGTACCGATCGGTACAGCGGAGGGGAAAGAGATCGGTGTCAGCAGCGATGTGGGCTGCATCTGCAGTGCCCACATCGCTGCTCACCGAATTTAACCCCTCAATTCCCTGCCAATACTCTGCAATACCAGTGCATACTCTGCAGTACCCTGCCATTACTCTGCAGTACCCCGCCATTACTCTGCAGTGCAGTACCCTGCCATTACTCTGCAGTGCAGTACCCTGCCATTACTCTGCAGTACCCCCCATTACTCTGCAGTAACCCCCATTACTCTGCAGTACCCCCCAATACTCTGCAGTACCCGCCATTACTCTGCAGTACCCGCCATTACTCTGCAGTACCCCCAATACTCTGCAGTACCCTGCCATTACTCTGTAGTACCCCCCAATACTCTGCAGTACCCTGCTATTACTCTGTAGTACCCCGCCAATACCCCGCCAATACTCTGTAATACCCTGCCATAAATTGCCATACCCAGCCATACTCAGAGATACCCAGCCATACTCGGTGATACCCTGAAATACCCAGCCATAGACGCCCCCCACCCCTCACCGCCCTCCGGTGCTTCTACCAACTCGCCAGTACGATCAAAGCCAGAATCTTTTTTTTATTTTTTATTTCAGGCTTCCCAGCCTAGAGGTCAGATGTGGGGTCATATTGACCCCCCAGATTTCACTGTAAAGAGGACCTGTCACCCCATATTCCTATTACAAGGGATGTTTACATTTCTTGTAATAGGAATAAAAGTGATCAAAAATATATTTTTGGGGAAAAAAATGTCAAACTAACATAAATAAAGTAAAATGAACAATAAAAAAATAAAATAAAAATTAAAGCGCCCATGTCCCCATGTGCTCGCATGTGCCACACATGTGAGGTATCGCCGAGAATGTTAGAGCGAGAGCAATAATTCTAGTCCTAGACCTCCTCTGCAACTCAAAACATGTAACCAGTAAAAAAAAAATTAAAGCGTCGCCTATGGGGATTTTTTAAGTAGCGACGTTTGGCGCCATTCCACGGGCATGTGCAATTTTGAAGAGTGACATGTTTGATATCTATTTACTCAGCATAACTTCATCTTTCACTTTATGCAAACATTGGGCTAACAAGTGGTTAATAATAGAGCTTGCAGTCAGTAGTGTTAGGAGATAGTGCGTGCTGTCTGCGTGCTCTGTACCCAGTACATACCGCTATAATATAGGGCAGGCCCCTACTTTCAAACATCCAACTTACAAACATCTCCTACTTGCAAACGCAAGGAGACAGCAGCAAGTGAGATGAAAAAAGATGGACGACAAAACAAATTATACAGGGGTGATAACCCTTCCCTATGTTTTCCAAAAAGCTTAAAGATAGTTTTTTTGACTGGAGCTACACTTTAAAAATGTACCGGTTGAAAATGACAAACAGATTCAACTTAACACAACAAACCTACACAGTCCCTGTCTTGTTTGCACCGCCTGTATACTGCTGTTCTGAGTATATAGGGCCTGGGGGCCACACGCATTTCCTTTTTTTAATATGGGTACGGGGTTCCCCTTAATATGCGTACAAGACCCAAATAGGCTGGTAATGGGCAGGGAGGGCTACCCATGCCATGTTTCTCAATGATTTTCAACCATATTGCAGGAACCAGATATAACATTAAAACCGCAAGCAGTTTTAAATGGTGTTATTTCCGTTTAATGTCATTTTGTGCAGGGACTGTTCTAAACACGGGAAACACGTGGCACTTCACAGGCATACTACAGACACCCCCCAGGCACCATATATAAAGGAATATTTCACCTTTTTTTTCACTTTAATCGTCATTAAAATCAGTGCTCCCGCCAAAATGGCAGTTTTTAAAACTTTTTTTTGCAGTGACCCATGTCCCCTGAGGCAGGAGGCAGGTCCCCAAACCCTTTTTAGGACACTATCTTGCATATTAGCCGTTAAAATTAGCACTTTCCAATTCGAACGTTCGAGTCCCATAGACTTCAATGGGGTTCTAACGTTCGTACCGAACGCGGGGGTCGTTCGCAAGTTCTGGTGCGAACCGAACCGGGGGGTGTTCGGCTCATCCCTACACTGGAACATCAAACTGAGTAGCAGGCACTGGGACATCAGACTGGGGCACAGGAACTTCAAGCTGGGTAACAGGCAGAGATTCAGGGGCAGCAGGATGGATCCTAATAGAACTCACTTGAAGAACCTTTTGCCGAAGTGGGCGAGTTGGGCAGAGAAAGTGCCCTCTTTCTCCACAGTAGAAACAAAGACCACAGCTTCTCCTTCCTCTTTTCACCCTTAGCCCTTGTACACACGGTCGGACATTCCGACGGAAAATGTCTGATCGGACCGTGTTGTTGGATAATCCGACTGTTTCCATCGGAATATCCGACGGACAAAGTTTTAGAGCTGGGCTATAAAACTTTCCGACAACATGATCCGATCGGACTTTGTCCGTTTGTGTGTAGAGAATTCCGATCGGACAAAGTGCCATGCATGTTCAGATCAAATTCCTAGACTAAAGCTATTGGCTACTGGTGGGCCGAACACCCCCCTGGTTCGGTTCCCACCAGAACATACCGAACAAACAAAAAATTTGGCAGAACACATGAACATCGTTAAAGTCTATGGGACACGAACATGAATAATCAAAAGTGCTAATTTTAAAGGCTTATATGCAAGTTATTGTCATGAAAAGTGATTGGGGACCCGGGTCTTGCCCCAGGAGACATGTATCGATGCAAAAAAAGTTTTAAAAACTGAAGTTTTTTCTGAACCAGTGAGTTTAATAATGCTTAAAGTGAGAAGAAAAAAACTAATATTGAATGGACTTTATACGGCACATGAGTACTCTATCTAAAAAATATTAGAAATATTTTATTATTTAGTCGTCACAGATTATCACACATAGAACAATCACATGTATATAATACAACAATTATTTTCATAAAACACGGTATTGCTATAACCCATACTGCCTGATCACTAGTATTCTCCAGTAAGGCTTATGATGTAATATGTAATACAACAGTCAATAATACAAAGCCATCAATTTGGTATCCGGTAGCAAAAAAATATTCAGAATATTCTGAATATTTTTTTGCTACCGGATAGCAAATTAACCACTTAAGCCCCGGACCAATTGTCAGCCTAAGGACCAGAGGTCTTTTTACAATTTCGCACTGCACTACTTTAACTGGTAATTACGCGGTCATGCAATGTTGTACCCAAACGAAATTTGCGTCCTTTTCTTCCCACAAATAGAGCTTTCTTTTAATGGTATTTGATTGCCTCTGCGATTTTTATTTTTTACGATATAAAAGGAAAAAAAAATATATTTTTTACTTTTTGTTATAAGAAAAATCTAATAAACTAAATTTTAGTCATACATTTAGGCCAAAATGTATTCAGCCACATGTCTTTAGTAAAAAAAATCTCAATAAGCGTATATTTATTGGTTTACGCAAAAGTTATAGCGTCTACAAACTAGAGTAGATTTTCTGGAATTTAAACAGCTTTTAATTTATGACTGCCTATCTCATTTCTTGAGGTGCTAAAATGGCAGGGCAGTACAAACCCCCCCAAATGACCCCATTTTGGAAAGTAGACACCTCAAGGAAATTGCTGAGGGGCATGTTGAGCCCATTGAATATTTGTTTTTTTTTGTCCCAAGTGATTGAATAATGACACAAAAAAAAAAAAAAGTTTACAAAAAGTTGTCACTAAATGATATATTGCTCACACATGCCATAGTTATATGTGGAATTGCACCCCAAAATATATTCTGCTGCTTCTCCTGAGTACGGGGATACCACATATGTGGGACTTTTTGGGAGCCTAGCCGCGTACAGCACCCCGAAAACCAATCACTGCCTTCAGGATTTCTAAGGGTGCAAATTTTTGATTTCACTCCTCACTACCTATCACAGTTTCGAAGGCCATAAAATGCCAAATTAGCACAAACCCCCCCCCCCAAATGACCCCATTTTGAAAAGTAGACACCCCAAGCTATTTACTGAGAGGCGTGTTGAGTCCATGAAATATTTTATATTTTGCCACAAGTTCTGGGAATATTACAAACTTTTTTTTTTGCACAAAGTTGTCACTAAATGATATATTGCTCACACATGCTATGGGTATAAGTGAAATTACAATCCAAAATAAATTCTGCTGCTTCTCCTGAGTACGGGGATACCACATGTGGGGGACTTTTTGGGAGCCTAGCCGCGTACGGGACCCCGAAAACCAAGCACAGCCTTCAGGATTTAAATATAAAACGCTACCAAAAAAACTGTTAGCGATCGCAGGGATCAGGCCTGACTCTGCGAATGCTGCAGTTATGTGTTTAGTGTTTTGTAAGGGACAGTGATCGATCGATACTGCACTTGGGTGGGCTGGGCGGAGGGGCAAAACGCAGGTGCTAGCAGGTATCTGGGCTGATCCCGCTAACAATGCATTTTTTTTGGAACCCTAAACTGCTGGGGATGCTAGTATAGATCTGATCAGATCAGATATTGATCTGTTCAGATACTATACCACTACGGGAGGTGTATGCTTTGTGCGTGGGTGTTAGCGGTACTGGCACTAACCTAGCGCTGCCTGGGGTGATGCAGACCCTGACCCTAAAACCTAATTGATATCACCCGCCGGGTGATCAGGGGGTTAAATCTTTATTGGGTAATAAATGGTGGGTGCCCTGATGCTATAAAAAGCAAACTAACTAACCAGAGTCACACGTAACACTTATACGGGGATCACTGGTGAAAGGGTTAACTAGGGGCAATCAGAGGGTTAAAATATTTATTAGGTAGTATATGGGGGTCCCTGACGCTATATAAAAACCTGACGGGGGACCTAAATAACTAACTGGCTAACCAGCGTCACCAGTGACACTTATACGGTGATCGCTGGTGAAAGGGTTAACTCTAGGGGCAATCAGGGGGTTAAAACCTTTATTGGGTAGTATATGGGGGTACCTAATGCTATAAAAACCTGGCGGTGAACCTAAAAAAATAACTAGCTACCTAGCGGCACCAGTGACACTAATGCAGCGATCAGAAAAACGATCACTTAGTGACACTGGCAAAAGGGGGTGAAAGGGTTACCTGGGGGCAATCAGGGGGTTAAAACCTTTATTAGGTAGTATATGGGGGTCCCGGACGCTATATAAAAACCTGACAGGGAACCTAAATAACTAAATAACTAACTGGCTATCCAACGTCACCAGTGACACTTATACCGTGAACGCTGGTGAAAGGGTTAACTCTAGGGGCAATCAGGGGGTTAAAACCTTTATTAGGTAGTATATGGGGGTACTTAACGCTATAAAAACCTGGCAGTGAACCTACAAAAATAACTAGCTACCTATCGGCACCAGTGACACTAATGCAGCGATCAGAAAAACGATTGCTTAGTGACACTGGCAAAAGGGGGTGAAAGGGTTAACTCTAGGGGCAATCAGGGGGTTAAACCTTTATTGGGGGGGGTAGGGGGCTACCCTGGACCTAACACTAACTGCCCTGACACTTTTTACTATCACAACTGACACTAAATGCAGTGATCAGTAAATAAACGATCACTGCAATCAGTGACACTGTGACTGGGAGGGGGGCTGGGGGTGATCGGGGGGGGGGGGGCGATCGGAGGGTGATTTGTGTGCCTATGTGTACCTATGTGTCAGTGTAGTGATTGGTGCACTTACTATGTCCTCTCCTCGCAGTCCGGTCAAAAAGACCGCCCCGAGGAGAGTGACATCACTTCCTCCCTGCCTGTGTTTACACTACACAGGCAGGGGAAGCTTCTCATTTGCCAGGAGCGATCGAGAGGGGATGGCCAGAAACCAACGGCCATCCGCTCATCCCGAATAGCTCCTGAAGCGAAACGGACCACCGCAGCCAGCGGGAGGGGGGCTTGTGCCCGTACATGCCATTCTGCCGACGTATAATTACATGCGGCGGTCCATAAGTGGTTAATGGCTTTGTATTATTGACTGTTGTATTACATGTTACATCATAAGCCTTATTGGAGAATACTAGTGATCAGGCAGGATGGGTTACAGCAATACCATGTTTTATGAAAATAATTGTTGTATTATATACATGTGATTGTTCTATGTGTGATAATCTGTGACAACTAAATAATAAAATATTTCTACTATTTTTTAGATAGAGTACTCATGTGCCATATAAAGTCCATTCAATATTAGTTTTTTTCTTCTGGCAACCTATATCGGGATGTTGGCACATTAATATTGGTGTGTTCGCAGTGTCACCCTGCGATACATACAGTCTTTTTATACACTTCTTAATTCTCAATGCTTAAAGTGAAACAATAAAAGTGAAATATTCCTTTAAGTTTTATACCTGGGGGGTGTCTATAGAATGCCTGTAAAGTTGTACATTTTCCCTGTGTTTAGAACAGTCCCTGCACAAAATTACATTTCTAAAGGAAAAAAAGTAATTTAAAAGTACTCGTGGTTATAATGAATTGTCAGTACCAGCAATACAGATAAAAGTCATTAAAAAACACCATGGGATCCTCTCAGTCCATTGCCAGGCCCTTTGGGTCAAGGATATCTCAGAGGGTGAGGAAAGAACCTCTCCATGGGGTACAGGCTAGCAGTCACCCACATTTGTCACAAATATTGTATTGATGCAGCACTAGCTTATCAGCTTCATATACTTCTCTAAGGTTGAAGCAGGCCATTGGACAATGCTCCTCTGGCATTAAAGCTGAGCGTGTCCACGGTACTGGGGTCGAGCCTATGGAGACTGTCCTGGTTTTGGCTGTCTGACTCTAGGGCAGTGTTTCTCAAATCCAGTCCTCAGGCCCCTCCAACAGGTCATGTTTTCAGGTTTTCCATTATTTTTCACAGGTGATTTGATCAGTTTCACTGCCTTAGCAATTACCACAGCCGTTTCATCTGAGGGAAATCCTGAAAACATGACCTGTTGGGGGGGCCTGAGGACTGGATTTGAGAAACACTGCTCTAGGGTCTCTGAGCCATACAAATCTGAGGTGATACAATACTGGTGAAACCTTGACCATTCTATACCGCCGCAACTACCACCTTAGTATCTATTCATTCTATACCCTTGACCACATCCTGGGATGCGTTCAAGGCCTTCTCTAGGGGCAGCCTGCAGACACATATCCGTAAGATCTGATAGGACATGAGAGAGGACATACTGAGGGCTGAGACACTGTGACTACTCTTGAGACAGAATACTCCAATACCAGGGATCCTGGGGTTTATTCTGAATGTCAGGCCGCATTAAGGGATGTCCTCCTACTCCAAACATCCGCTACAAAAACAAAATTCCAACACCAATCTCAACATATATTTGAACATGGGGAGAAGACAGTGGGTTCCTCGTCTGTGACTTGGCTATAGCTGACTGATGGGTCCATTAATGGTCAATTTGAATCATTCTATCAGGAGCTGTACAGTTCCGGGTGAGGTGTACAGATGGGGAACTCACAGCATACCTGGAGAAGATGGAGCTACCTTGCTTGACGTCCACCTACAGGAATGTACTAGATGCACCTATTACGCTAGAGAAGCTTCAGCGGGCGGTGGGCTCCCTGCAAAACGGTAAGACACTGGGCCCAGGCAGCATCCCTGCTGAACTCTTTAAAACATATGTGGAGGAACTGCTCCCCATATTTAAGCTCATGCTACAAAAGGCCATGGCGGAGGATAGTCTACCCCCGACCATGGCTGAGGCAGTTATCATAGTAATTCTCAAGCCAGGCAAGGCCCCAGAGCAGTGCTCTTCATACCGACTGATATCTCGCCTAAATGTTGAAGCCAAGCTATTGTAATGGAATGCTTGTCTATCTTCCTTCGTGACCAACACGATCTCAGCCAGGGACCGCTTCCTGAAGGTTAAGTTCCTCCACAGGGCCTATTACACTCCAAAATGTCTGACGCTCATGAATCTTGAGACCCCAGTGAAATGCTTTAGATGTGACCTGCAGGCTGCCTCCTTTTTTCACATGGTTTGGTCCTGCCCACACCTGACAGATTACTGGGCAAGGGTTGTGGACAGCCTCGGCAGCATTACTTCCTTGGATCTGGGATCTGATCCTAGGATGATGCTGCTTAACATATTTAGTGACAGTGTTCGAGGCAGGTATACCAGGCTGTTCCTAAGTTATGCCACATTCTATGCATGCAAAGAGATTTTCCTTCATTGGAAAGATGCTGTACCACCTTCTGTGCCTACATGGCGCTTGGTTCTCTGAACTCAGTGTTACCACTATATAAAGTCACCTATATCAATTGAAACTGTCCTGGTAAGTTCGATAAAATATGGTCGGGATGGATAGATGCCTGGGGGAAGACGTTTTTGGATGATGCTCAGGGTATTGAAGCTGAAGATGTACCACAATAATAAACCTCTAGGTTTGCCCCCCTATGTGTTGTTGACCTGCCACAGTATGTAACTACCCACTCACATGAGGTCCCCTCCTCCCCCCTCCTCCCCACCCTCCCCCCTCCTCCCCACCCTCCCCCCCCTGACCTCCTTGGGTAATTGTGCTAGACTATCTAACTACTGCACCAATATTTAATATGATATAAGGATTTCACTCCCATCTATCCTATGGATATCAATAATTTTGCTTTCTGTGTATAATACTGCTTATGTGACTAACTGTGCATTTGCATCGCTTGTACTATAAAGATCTGAATAAATATTTGTCTTGTTAAAAAAAAAAAAAAAGGTTGGAACAGGCCGAGGTAACTACCGAGAGAGTTTCAACTATGGGAGAATATTTGTGTGCAGTTTCCAAGTCCTTAAGTTTTAGAACCGCAACAGCAATGGAAGCTGAGCACTCCTTTTTCATGTGGGTACCTATCTGGATGAAAGTCCCTCGTAAGACAGCTTTCAATGCTTCCTATTGGATGTGGAGCGAGGTGGAGTCTGTAGCGTTATCCGTTAGTAAATTGGATATGGTCTCCGAAATGCGTGTGACACATTGCAAGAGTGTGTCGTTTAGTCTCCATGTCCACTCCTTAAAGGGAGCAGAAGGGACGGAGAAAGTCAGAAAAACAGGGGAGTGGTCAGACCAGACCGAAGTTTCGATATCACATTCCGGGGACCAGTCCAAGTAACTATGACCTATTAAGAAGTAATCAATACGACTGTAGGATTGGTGGACAGGAGAATAATAGGTATAGTTCCGAGACTTGGTGTATAAAACCTTCCATAGATAAATCAAATGCATGGCATATAATGTCTTCTTCAGGCCCTTCAGTTTTAGAAAAAGAGATATTGGACCTCCAAGTGGAAGAGTCTATCAGTGGGTCTAGGGGCATGTTGAAGTCACCACCCATTATAAGTTTCCCTTCCACAAAATCTGACAATACTTCCAAAAACTGTAATGTGGCACGGACCTGATGGGTATTGGGTAGATAAATATTGGCTATTGTAAATTTATAACACCATAAGGTAAATTTCACAAAGACGTACCTCCCCTCGGGATCGGCCAGGCAGTCAAGCAATGTCATAGGAAGTGCTTTATGAAAAGCAATAGAGACGCCCTTAGATTTTTGAAGAGGGTTTTTACTATGAAACCACCTATTGTAATACCTGTTGGAACAGTAATGGGTCTGATCAGAATGAAAGTGCATCTCCCGGAGGAGTAGCATATCTGCTCTTTGTTTATGTAAATGGTAAAGAACTTGCCCACGTTTAGAGGCAACGTTCAGGCCATTAACATTGTACTGTGTGAAATATCACAAATCAGGCACTAACCACGCCTATCCTATTTAGGGAGTGAGGTTAAGGTAAGAGATGTGATCCCAACAACATAGCATGCATGAACACATTGCAAGAAATAGCATTTGAATCCATATAAAAGAATTCATTAAAAAATGAAAAAGGGTACAATGTAGCAAAAAAATGAAAAAAAGGTACAATATAGCAAAATCTGCCATTCTTTAGCAGAATTAGAGCAAGATAGAAGGCTCATGCCCACAGAAGGATATATCAAGTAACAACAAGATAAAGTACAGTTAAATTTGTCCCCCTTCTCCAACCTCACTCGTTCCTTTCCCAAAGAATCTACAGGGAGCAATACCATAAGATTTGGGGCCTATGATAATGTATATGAACCAGGGACTGCACAGGGATCTATGGTAATCCATAGCGGGTATTGAAGGGTAAGGTCAATTAATAATGCATTAGGTAGATATATCAATTCTTAGACCTGAACCCCAAACAGGGATTGGTTGTCTTATGGGAATCAAGGCTAATCATTTCTCTTATTGGAGGTTAATGGAGCCAGGTCTATAGAGAGGCAGGATGGAATGGCCATAGATAAACTTCCAAAGTGCCCACCTCCACCAAAGACAGAGAAAAAAAAATTATCTATATAAACCAACCTTATACATCATATGGTAAGGAACTTTCCTTAACTGGTACTGAGAGGTTTTGCTTGTACCCACACCACCCACATCCATTAACCTGTCCAAGGGTTATACCTGATATATACGGGGGAGGGGGAAGCGGGGAGAGAGAACCCATAGAAATCAGGCCATAGGCACCAGTGCATTTCCAACTCCCAGCCAGGGTGAGATGGGGGGTATATCAAAGGATTAGGCGGACTGGGTCCAAACGCGGCCATGACAACCAATCACTGAAGACTGAGATACACATCTCCTGTCTACCCTCAACCACAGAGTCAGTGCAAGCAGTTGATTATATAATAGCCTGTCCAGTAAAAGTTTACAGTGGGATAACGAACAGGAAAGACATTACCCCTGCAGCAATAAGGAGAGACCAAAGGGCAAACCTGAGCATAGGGTGTTCAAGTAGGTCTGGTTAGGGGATGTGAAAGGGGGAGAGCACACAGAAGCACATGAAGGCGCCAGGAGAGGACACATCAGGCCTCCGGGGACAAAGGTCGGCAAAATCTATCCTCAGTGGGTATGAATCTGGACCTGGTTCAGCGACTATGTTGTGGAAAAGGAGCATTGCCCATCAGCTGATGATGATCATCAGGGGGATCTAGCCAATTCGGGACACCCATAGGGTCTGCATTGAGGAACTGGAAGAATTCAGGAAGTTCATCCGGATCAGATAGGACATACTTGCGGTCCCCTATGGTCACCTTGATACTGAAGGGATGGCCCCAGGTGTAGGTAGCGTCCGCTTGATGAATCAAGTCAAGCAGGGGATGGACCACCCTACGCATGTACACAGTATGTCTAGAGAGGTCCAGATATAGATGAATGGAGGATCCATGGAAGTCCACCGGACCAAGTCGCCACACTTTACTCATTATTTCTTCTTTCAGCTTATAGTACTGGACCCGACAGAGTACATCTCTGGAACAGTCAGTGTGGCCCGATTTAGGTCCTCCTACTCTATGGACTCTATCTAGCTCAATGGGTAAGTCTCTAATACTTGGTTGAGTATTACTAGGACTGTTGGTTTATGTCAGTACCTGCCATTGCCTCTAGGATACCTTGGAACCAGACATTATTTCTGCAGCTCCTGTTTTCGCCATCATCAATGTGGAGCTGGTGTTGACGAAGACGCTAAAGGTGGGTGGCGGATGCCTTTTCCAGTGATAGAATTCTAGCAGCATGATCTTCTTGAGTAAGGGCTACAGCAGACACCACAGTTTCAGAAGAAGAGACCTGTTGTTTTAAAGATTTCAGCTCTGTGTGGAGGGATGACTCCATCTTGGATGCCCATGACTCAAAGTCTGCAAGAAAGGCAGAGAGGAGAGCTGAGGTATCAGAACTAGAGGATCCCCTGGGGCTGTGGGATGAGCTGCAGCCGAGCCTTCCCTGGAGAGAGCAGTTTCAGTGAGCTCAGGCATACCTGTGAGAGCCGCTGACTCCGGGGTAGTGATATCATCAATCTCTGCTGTGTCAGGGTATGCAGAGGAAGCTGCTGGGACAGAGGCGCCGGACTGGTGCTTGAGCAGGGTTTAACCCGGCGCCATCTTGTCCGCCTTGTCTTTTAGCAGAGCGGGAGTCCTGCGGGTTCTTGGGGAGCAGATATCGCTGTATCGAACCCTGCTGTAGATCAGTGGAGTCAGTAGCATGCGAGACAGGTGCCGACATGTGGTTAACGGCAGTGGGTGAGCTGATAATTAGCCTGCGGGAGTCGGGAGAGCACAGAGCTCTGAGATACACGTCTTCAGCCTCTCATCGTCGGCCACACCCTCCTTTTTACAATTAAAGAAAACAAATTGTTTACATTTTTTTTTTTTTACTTTTAAAAAAATGTTTACAATGCTGTTGGGGGTGCTTAGGTAAGATATCAGAGGTCTAAACAGATTCTTGATATCTCACTTTTGAGACAGAGAAAGGAATTTGAGGACAAATTCTTTAATTTTCTCTGCAGCCTCTGAAGATTAATGAATGCAGTTTAATATGCTTTAGTTATGAATGAACAGAGTGAGTGATCAGTACCGATCACTCGCTTTGTCCATTCAGAAAAGGAATGGGCTGGGAAATGACATATTTAATGGACCCTTCCCCCACTGTCCATCCTGACTGTGACACATCTCCCTGTGTACCTGTAGCAGCCGGTGGAACAGGGAAGCCGGCAGGACTGAGGGGGGCCTGGGCCCCTACAAATTTTGCCCACACTAACAATTCTATTTGTTACACAGACAGTGTGCCTTTGGGGCCAAGCGCCCACTCATGCACACCTATCAAATTCTGTGACGGGAGAACTCTGCTGTGATGGGAGGGTGGGCTCTGTGATGAAGGGGCCCTGATGTTATTGGAGGGGGGGCTCTGATGTGAGTTGAGGCTTCTGATGTGATGAAGGAACTCTGATGTGAAGGGTGGACTTTTATGTTATGGGGGGGACCACTGATGTGAAAGGAGACTTCTGATGTGAAGTTAAATATATCTAGGATGATTGAGTATATTGTCTGAGGCGCAGACTACCCATGAATGGTAATATTTTTAATTTTTTACATTGACTGGGGTGTCTTAAAGCGGTAGTAAACCCGCACATTTTTTTTTTTTTTTTTAAACCTGCAAAGCAAAAGGCATAATGAGCTAGTATGCACCGCATACTAGCTCATTATGAAATACTTACCTTAGAACGAGGCCCCGACATCTGGCCCGATCCACGCCGAGGGAGCTGACATGCTCCCTCGGCATTTCTTCCGGGTATCGCGGCTCCGGCGCTGTGAGTGGCCGGAGCCGCGATATCGTCACTCCCGCGCATGCGCGCGGGAGATTTCATTCCGGCCGGCCGGCCACTGCCGGATTTTCAGGCCGAGAATCCCCTTGTGCGCATGCGCCACTGCAGTCAGCGGCGCATACCGAGGGGAATATTTTTTTTACCTACAGGTAAGCCTTATTATAGGCTCTCCTGTAGGTAAAAGTTAAAAAATTGGGTATACAACCACTTTAAGATTTTGCATGCTGTTAAAAGGTGCGGTGACTGAAATTAGGTTGAAAAGCACTGCCTTAGATGACGTGCTTGGATAGATCGAGTTTTACACTGATAAACTACTAATTCTGACCACTAGAGAGGGGTATTTACACATAAAGCTGCATGCAGCCTGCCTTCAAGGTGTATTAAAACAAACAAATAATACAGGATTTATATAGCACCAACAGTTTATACAGTGCTTCACAACAAAAGGGCAGACAGTACAATTACAATACAATTTAATATGGTAGGAATCAGCAGGCCCTGCTCGTTAGAGCTTACAATCTCCATTTTAATTATGTTTCTTCAGCTGTTTGCACATTTTGTTTTATAGAGAATTCCAACTGCTGATTTAATACAGTGATACATATAATAATGCATCCCCTTACTATAAAATTGATTACTTTTACTTAAGAGAAGTTTCCAACAGTCTCTATCAGCATTAATGTCCCTTTCTTCATTAGAATTGTGCCCTGCTTCCGAGTTTTTATTGCTATAAAGTCTGCTAATAATTAAAACATAAATTGTAGAGTGTGTAGGAATTACAAAGTTTACTACAATACCAAGTTTTCTAAAAGTTGCACTCAAAAGCAAGGTTCACATAAATCAGCACCAGGGCCGGATTAAGAAAAATTTTTGTTATAAAAAATTAAATTAAATACAGAGAGGGAGGATGAGAGAGAGAGAAAGGGGGTGAGAGGGGTGAGGGGTAAGGGAGGGAGGATGAGAGAGAGGATGCGCATGAGCAAGCGTGGGACTGACAGCAACGCAGCCTGGCCAAGGCAAGTGACCAAAGGCATAGAACCCAGAAGGAAGACCGGGTGAAGATGGAAGCTCCAGACCCGCCAGATTGATCACAGCGCAGTTCTGGAGGGCTCAGTCTGACAGGTAAGTATACCCTAGTGTGCTAATATGCTGTGCATACTTGTACATTATGGCATAACCTACCTCAGTGCCTCTAAAAAGTAGTAATGTTAGCCAAGTTTACTACCGCTTTAATATCACAGGATCCCAGGAGCCTCTCATGGGGCCCCCTACTGACCCAGTGGCCCTTGGGCAGTTCCCCAGATGCCTAGTTGTCAACATTTCAAAAATATTTTCAGGGACACTTTTTTAACCAGTTATATATATAGATATATTTAGAGTAGCTAACATCCCCTATGTTTCTCTATACAGTATCTCACATAAGTGAGTACACCCTTTATATTTTTGTAAATATTTAATTATATCTTTCATGTGACCACACTGAAGAAATGACACTTTGCTACAATGTAAATTAGTGAGTGTACAGCTTGTAGAGTGTAAATTTGCTGTCCCCTCAAAATAACTCAACAGACAACCAATAATGTCTAAACCATTGGCAACAAAAGTGAGTACACCCCCTAAGTGAAAATGTCCAAATTGGGCCCAATTAGCCATTTTCCCTCCCCGGTGTCATGTGACTCGTTAATGTTGCAAGGTCTCAGGTGCGAATGGGAAGCAGGTGTTATCGCTCTCACTCTCTCATACTGGTCACTAGAAGTTCAACATGGCAACTCATAGCAAAGAACTCTCTGCGGATCTGAAAAAAAGAATTGTTGCTCTACATAAAGATGGCTTACTCTATAAGAAGATTGCCAAAACCCTGAATCTGAGCTTCAGCACGGTGGCCAAAACCATACAGAGGTTTAACAGGACAGGTTTCACTCAGAACAGGCCTCACTGTGGTTGGAAGCCTCTTCTAAAGATGATGCACAAGAAAATGGTTTGCTGAAGACAAGCAGACTAAGGACATGGATTACTGGAACCATGTCCTGTGGTCTGATGAGACCAAGATAAACTTATTTGGTTAAGATGGTGTTAAGTGTGTGTGGTGGCAACCAGGTGAGGAGTACAAAGACAAGTGTGTCTTGTATGCAGTCAAACATGGTGGTGGGAGTGTCATGATATCGGGCTGCATAAGTGCTGATGGCACTGGGGAGCTACAGTTCATTGAGGGAACCATGAATGCCAACATGTTCTGTGACATACTGAAGCAGAGCATGATCCCCTCCCTTCGGAGACTGGGCCGCAGGGCAGTATTCCAACATGATAAAGACCCCAAACACGCCTTCAAGGTGACCACTGCCTTGCTAAAGAAGCTGAGGGTAAAGGTAATGGACTGGCCTAGCATGTCTCCAGACCTAAACCCTATTGAGCATCTGTGGGGCATCCTCAAACGGAAGGTGGAGGAGCACAAAGTCTCTAACATCCACCAGTCCTGTGATGTCGTCATGGAAGAGTTGAAGAGGACTGCCGTGGCAACCTGTGAAGCTCTGGTGAACTCCATGCTCAAGAAGGATAAGGCAGTGCTGGAAAATAATGGTGGCCACACAAAATATTGACACTTTGGGCCCAATTTGGACATTTTTACTTAGGAGTGTACTCACTTTTGTTGCCAGTGGTTTAGACGTTAATGGCTGTGTGTTGAGTTATTTTTAGGGGACAGCAAATGGACACTGTTATACAAACTGTACACTCACTACTTTACATTGTAGCAAAGTGTATTTTTTTTCAGTGTTGTCACATGAAAAGATATAATAAAATATTTACAAAAATGTGAGGAGTGTACTCACTTTTGTAAGATATTGTACATCACAGTAGTAATCACAAAATTAAATGAGTACTTATAATGGGCAGAACAAATATGAGGACTGAGAAGATTTCCTTTAGTTGAACTAATAAAAGTGTGGCCATTCTAGAGCTGGTAACATTGAGGACATTCAATATAATTTTAAAGAACTGTTTTTGTGGGTAAAAGGCATAAGGGAGGAGTATGGATGGTATGGCAGTGGGCAACATGTACAGGAGTGGAGTGTGGGGGGTATGACAGTGGGCACTATGTACAGGAGAGGAGTGTGGAGGGTATGCCAGTGGGCAGAATGTACAGAAGAGGAGTGTGGAGGGTATGTCAGTGGGCAGTATGTACAGAAGAGGAGCGTGGAAGGTATGCCAGTGGGCAGTATGTACAAACAAAAGAACTCGCTGCTCCAGGTGAGACAGGAAGCCTAATGATATCATGGATGCCTGCCTTGGCTCACCCTCCATGTACGATCAACACTGAAGAAATGGCTGCACTCCAAGATCCATCAAAATTCTTGTTTAATAAACGAACAGTTCAATTGGTAGACATGTTTCACACACTAACAGGTGCGCTTATTCATTACTACTAGTATTGAATAAGCGCACCTGTTAGTGTGTGAAATGCGTCATCACCATTTGAACTGTTTGTAACACTTACATCAGAGGTCTCAAACTGGTGGCCCTCCAGCTGTTGAAAAACTACACGTCCCATGAGGCATTGCAAGGCTGACAGTAAAGAACCCTCTGCGTAGTTTAATGTAAACCTCTTTTTTTCTAATTTTAATGAGTGGCCACGAGTCTTGTTAAACTCCCTTTTGTGAAACGTTTTATCCCTATTGTGGGATCACCAGTATGTTATTTGTATAGTGAAATCATATCCCCTCTCAAGCATCTCTTCTCCAGAGAGAATAAGTTCAGTGCTCCCAACCTTTCCTCATAACTAATATCCTCCATACCCTTTATCAGCTTTATTGCCTTTCTTTGTACTCACTCCATTTCCAGTACATCCTTCCTGAGGACTGGTGCCCAGAACTGGACAGCATATTCCAGGTGCAGCCAGACCAGAGTCTTGTACAGCGGGAGAATTATCATTTTATCTCTAGAGTTGATTCCCTTTTTAATGCATGCCAATATTCTGTTTGCTCTGTTAGCAGCAGCTTGGCATTGCATGCCATTGCTGAGCCTATCATCTACTAGGACCCCCAGGTCCTTTTCCCTCCTAGATTCCCCCAGAGGTTCTCCCCCCCCAGTGTATAGACTGCATTCATATTTTTGCCACCCAAATGCATTATTTTAAATTTTTCTCCATTGAACCTCATTTGCCATGTAGTTGCCCACCCCATAAATTTGTTCAGATCTTTTTGCAAGGTTTCCACATCCTGCGGAGAAGTTATTGCCCTGCTTAGCTTAGTATCATCTGCAAATACAGAGATTGAACTGCTTACCCCGTCCTCCAGGTCGTTTATGAACAAATTAAATAGGATTGGTCCCAGTACAGAACCCTGGGGGACCCCACTACCCACCCCTCCCCATTTATCACCACCCTCTGAACTCGCCCTTGTAGCCAATTTTAAATCCATGTACTCACTCTATAGTCCAAGCCAATGGACCCTATTTTGTACAATAAACGTTAATGGGGAACTGTGTCAAATGCTTTTGCAAAATCCAGATACACCACATCTACAGGCCTTCCTTTATCTAGATGGCGACTCACCTCCTCATAGAAGGTTAGTAGATTGGTTTGGCAAGAACGATTCTTCATGAATCCATGCTGATTACTGCTAATGATACCGTTCTCATTACTAAAATCCTGTATAGAGTCCCTTATCATCCCCTCCAAGATTTTACATACTATTGATGTTAGGCTAACTGGTCTGTAATTTCCCAGGGATGTATTTTGGGCCCTTTTAAATACTGGTGCTACATTGGCTTTTCTCCAATCAGCTGGTACCATTCCAGTCAGTAGACTGTCAGTAAAAATTAGGAACAATGGTCTGGCAATTACTTGACTGAGTTCCCTAGGTACCCTCAGGTGCAAGCCATCTGGTCCGGGTGATTTATTAATATTAAGTTTCCCAAGTCTAATTTTAATTCTGTCTTCTGTTAACCATGGAGGTGCTTCCTGTGATGTGTCTTGAGGATAAACACTGCAGTTTTGGTTACTGAAGCCCCCCCGATTCCCTCGTGAAGACAGAGGAGAAGAATAAATTCAATACCTTTGCATCTCCTCATCCTTTGTAACCAGATGTCCTTCCTCATTCTATATGGGGCCAATTTGGTCTGTCCTCCTTTTTTTACTATTTACATACTTAAAGAATTTATTGGGTTTTTTTTGCTCTCCTCCGCTATGTGTCTTTTATGTTCTATCTTAGCCATCCTTATTGCACCCTTACATTTCTTTTTGCATTCTTTATAAAGTCTGAATGCTGATGATGATCCCTCATCCTTGTATTTTTTGAAGGCCTTCTCCTTTGCTTTTATATGCATTTTTACATTGGAGTTAAGCCATCCAGGACTTTTGTTCGCTCTTTTAAATTTATTACGCAATGGGATGCATTGGCTAATTCCCTTATTTAATATGCTCATAAAGCAAACCCATCTCTCCTCCGCGTTCTTTGTTCCTAAGATTTTATCCCAATTTATGCCTTCTAGTAAGGTTCGTAGTTTACTAGTTACTACTAGTTACTACTAGTAATGAATAAGCGACTTGTTAGTGTGTGAAACACGTCTGCCATTTGAACTGTTTGTAACACTTGGGATGTTCATTTATTAAACAAGAATTTTGATAGATCTTAGAGTGCACCCATTTCTTCAGTGTTGGGCAGTATGTAAGTAAAAAAGAGGAGTGTGGAGGGTATGCCAGTTGGCAGTATGTACAGAAGAGGAGTGTGGAGGGTATGCCAGTGGGCAGTATGTACAGAAGAGGAGTGTGGAGGGTATGATGGGGGCAGTATGTACAGGAGAGGCGTGTGGAGGGTATGATAGGAGCAGTATGTACAGGAGAGGAGTGTGGAAGGTATTATGGGGGCAGTATGTACAGGAGAGCAGTGTGGAGAGAAAGACAGTTGGCATTATGTACAGAAGAGGAGTGTGGAGGGTATGATGGGACAGTATGTACAGGAGAGGAGTGTTGAGGGTATGATATTGGCAGTATGTACAGGAGAGGAGTGTGGAAAGTATTATGGGGGCAGTATGTACAGGAGAGGAGAGTGGAGAGAAAGAGGTGCAGGCACTAGCAGTAGATGGATGACAGTCAGGAAGGGTAGAGGGGCAAGTGCCAGGGAGGCCGATAAAGGGCTGGAGCATCCCAATAAGTACGCTCCATTGAGTTCATTGGTGATCCCAGTCAGGGACCAGCACTGCTGGAGCTGAGGGACTCTCCTAGCTGCCAGGGGAAGAACTCCTTTAGTGAGAGTGAGGGGGAAGTGAAGAGAAAGGAAA
This sequence comes from Lithobates pipiens, assembly GCF_037356315.1. NCBI lineage: Eukaryota > Metazoa > Chordata > Amphibia > Anura > Ranidae > Lithobates > Lithobates pipiens. The sequence goes on from NW_027507718.1 coordinate 138,870,438, forward strand.
GACTCTGGTGGTAAGGGACTCAATTCTTAGAAGGACAGAAAGGCCAATCTGTAACAAAGACCTGAAGCGTCGAACAGTATGTTGTCTGCCGGGCACTCGTGTTTGGCACATCACGGATCTGGTGGACAGATTACTGGGAGGGGTTGGGGAAGACCCAGCTGTGATGGTGCAAGTTGGCACCAATGACAAAGTCAGAGGTAGATGGAGTGTCCTAAAGAACGATTTTAGGGATAAAGGAAGGCCCGAAGACGTGGTATATCTGGATTTTGCAAAAGCATTTGACACACTTCCTCATAAATGTTCATTGTACAAAATAAGGTCCGTTGGCATGGACCATAAGGTGAGTACATGGATTGAAAACTGTCTACAAGGGCGAGTTCAGAGGGTGGTGATAAATGGGGAGTACTCAGAATGGTCAGGAGTGGGTCGTGGGGTCCCCCAGGGTTCTGTGCTGGGACCAATCTTATTTAATTTGTTAATAAATGACCTGGAGGATGGGGTAAACAGTTCAATCTTTGTATTTGCGGATGATACTAATCTAAGCAGGGCAATAACGTCTCCGCAGGATGTGGAAACCTTTCAAAAAGATCTGAACAAATTAATGGGGTAGGCAACTACATGGCAAATGAGGTTCAATGTAGAAAAATTTTAAATAATGCATTTGGGTGGCAAAAATAGGAATGCAATCTATACACTGGGTGGAGAACCTCTGGGGGAATCTAGGAGGGAAAAGGGGGTCCTAGTAGATGATAGGCTCAGCAATGGCATGCAATGCCAAGCTTCTGCTAACAAAGCAAACAGAATATTGGTATGCATTAAAAAGGTAATCAACTCCAGAGATAAAACGATAATTTTCCCGCTCTACAAGACACTGGTCGGGCCACACCTGGAATATGCTGTCCAGTTCTGGGCACCAGTCCTCAGGAAGGATGTACTGGAAATGGAGCGAGTACAAAGAAGGACTACAAAGCTAATAAAGGGTCTGGAGGATATTAGTTATGAGGAAAGGTTGCAAGCACTAAACTGATTCTCTCTGGAGAAGAGACGCTTGAGAGGGGATATGATTTCAATATACAAATACTATACTGGTGACCCCACAATAGGGATAAAACTTTTTCGCAAAAGGGAGTTTAACCACTTAAGGACCGCCACATGGTAATGTACGTCGGCAGAATGGCACCGACAGGCACAAGCACGTACATGTACATGCTTGCCTTCCAGCGGGTGGGGGGTCCGATCGGATCCCCTCCCGCTGGCTGCGGCGGTCCGTTTCGCTTCAGAAGCGATCCGGGATGAGGGGATGGCCGTTGGTTTCTGGCCTTCCCCTCTCGATCGCTCCTGGCGAATGAGAAGCTTCCCCTGCCTGTGTAGTGTAAACACAGGCAGGGAGGAAGTGATGTCATTCTCCTTGGGGTGGTCTTTTTGACCGGACTACGAGGAGAGGACATAGTAAGTGTGCACCAACACTACACTGACATGTAGGTAAACATAGGCACACAAATCCCCCCCGATCACTGCTCCCCCCCTCCCAGTCACAGTGTCACTGATTGCAGTGATCATTTATTTACTGATCACTGCATTTAGTGTCAGTTGTGACAGTAAAAAGTGTCAGGGCAGTTAGTGTTAGGTCCAGGGTAGCCCCCTACACCCCCCAATAAAGGTTTAACCCCCAGATTGCCCCTAGAGTTAACCCTTTCACCCCCTTTTGCCAGTGTCACTAAGCGATCGTTTTTCTGATCGCTGCATTAGTGTCACTGGTGCCGCTAGGTAGCTAGTTATTTTTTTAGGTTCACCGCCAGGTTTTTATAGAGCTAGGTACCCCCATATACTACCCAATAATGGCTTTAACCCCCTGATTGCTCCTAGTTAACCCTTTCACCCCCTTTTGCCAGTGTCACTAAGCAATCGTTTTTCTGATCGCTGCATTAGTGTCACTGGTGCCGCTAGGTAGCTAGTTATTTTTTTAGGTTCACCACCAGGTTTTTATAGCACTAGGTACCCCCATATACTACCCAATAACGGTTTTAATCCCCTGATTGCCCCTAGTTAACCCTTTCACCCCCTTTTGCCAGTGTCACTAAGCGATCGTTTTTCTGATTGCTGCATTAGTGTCACTGGTGCCGCAAGGTAGCTAGTTATTTTTTTAGGTTCACCACCAGGTTTTTATAGCACTAGGTACCCCCATATACTACCCAATAATGGTTTTAACCCCCCGATTGCCCCTAGTTAACCCTTTCACCAGCGATTACCGTATAAGTGCCACTGGTGGCGCTGATTAGCCAGTTAGTTATTTAGGTTCCCCGTCAGGTTTTTGTATAGCTTCAGGGACCCCCATATACTACCTAATAAAGATTTTAACCCCCTGATTGCCCCTAGTTAACCCTTTCACCAGTGATCACCGTATAAGTGTTACGGGTGACTCTGGTTAGTCAGTTTGCTTTTTATAGCATCAGGGCACCCACCATTTATTACCCAATAAGGGTTTAACCCCCTGATCACCCGGCGGGTGATATCAATTAGGTTATAGGGTCAGGGTCTGCGTCGCCCCAGGCAGCGCTAGGTTAGTGCCAGTACCGCTAACACCCATGCGCAAAGCATACACCTCCCGTAGTGGTATAGTATCTGAACAGATCAATATCTGATCTGATCAGATCTATACAGATCTATACTAGCATCCCCAGCAGTTTAGGGTTCCAAAAAAATGCATTGTTAGCAGGATCAGCCCAGATACCTGCTAGCATCTGCGTTTTGCCCCTCCACCCAGCCCACCCAAATGCAGTATCGATCGATAACATGTGTGAGCAATATATCATTTCGTGACAACTTTGTGCAAAAAAAATAAAATTGTAATATTCCTGCAACTTGTGGCAAAATAGAAAATATTTCATGGACTCAACATGCCTCTCAGTAAATAGCTTGGGGTGTCTACTTTCCAAAATGGGGTCATTTGGGGGGGTTTTGTGCTATTTTGGCATTTTATGGCCTTCGAAACTGTGATAGGTAGTGAGGAGTGAAATCAAAAATTTGAACCCTTAGAAATCCTGAAGGCAGTGATTGGTTTTTGGGGTCCTGTACGCGGCTAGACTCCCAAAAAGTCCCACATATGTGGTATCCCCGTACTCAGGAGAAGCAGCAGAATATATTTTGGGGTGCAATTCCACATATAACTATGGCATGTGTGAGCAATATATCATTTAGTGACAACTTTTTGTAAACTTTTTTTTTTTTGTGTCATTATTCAATCACTTGGGACAAAAAAAAATATTCAATGGGCTCAACATGCCCCTCAGCAATTTCCTTGGGGTGTCTACTTTCCAAAATGGGGTCATTTGGGAGGGGTTTGTACTGCCCTGCCATTTTAGCACCTCAAGAAATGAGATAGGCAGTCATAAATTAAAAGCTTTGTAAATTCCAGAAAATGTACTCTTTGTAGACGCTATAACTTTTGCGCAAACCAATAAATATATATATATATATATATAATATACATAATATATATATATATATTGACATTTTTTTACTAAAGACATGTGACTGAATACATTTTGGCCTAAATGTATGACTACAATTTAGTTCATTTGATTTTTCTTATAATAAAAAGTAGAAATATCTTTTTTTTTTTTTAATTTCAGTCTTTTTCCTTTTATATTGTAAAAAATAAATATCGCAGAGGCAATCAAATACCATCAAAAGAAAGCTCTATTTGTGGGAAGAAAAGGACGCAAATTTCGTTTGGGTACAACATTGCATGACTACGCAATTACCAGTTAAAGCAGCGCAGTGCGAAATTGTAAAAAGACCTCTGGTCCTTAGGCTGACAATTGGTCCGGGGCTGAAGTGGTTAACAAGACTCGTGGCCACTCATTAAAATAAGAAAAGAGGTTTAACCTTAAACTACGTAGAGGGTTCTTTACTGTAAGAGCGGAAAGGATGTGGAATTCCCTTCCACAGGCGATGGTCTCAGCGAGGGGCATTAATAGTTTCAAGAAACTATTAGATAAGCAGCTGAACGACCGCAACATACAGGGATATACAATGTAATACTGACATATAATCACACACATAGGTTGGACTTGATGGACTTGTGTCTTTTTTCAACCTCACCTACTATGTATCTATGTAGCTATGTGCAACAGGTACCTCCAAGGCTGATGTAATACAAAGGGGAGAACTGTTTACTGCAGCAGCAGCATGGGGTTTTTCAACCCCCCCCCTTCTCCTCTTCACACAGACACTCAAAGCTGCTGTGTAAGAACCTCCCTATTGGGAAAGACTGAGACAATCACCAGGGAGCAGCAAAGGACTGTGGAATAGAAAGTCCAACACAATGCAGCCTGTCTGACTGGTGGCACAGTGGTTTAGTGGGTAGCACTCTCACCTAGCAGTAAAAAGGGTTGCTGGTTCGAATCCCAACCATGACTCTACCTGCCTGGAGTTTGCATGTTCTCCCTGTGCCTGTGTGGGTTTCCTCTGGGTGCTCTGGTTTCCTCCCACACTCCAAAGACATGCAGGTAGGTTAATTGGCTTCTGTCCAAAATTGGCCCTAGTATATGTATGGGGACTTTGGATTCTGGGCTCCTTGAGGGTAGGGACCAATGTGAGTGTGCAACGTACAGGGATAGGGGTAGACACCTCACTCAGGTTGAACTGGATGGACTGGTGTCTTTATTCAATCTTACTGACTATGAAACTGAAGTGTGTAACAGGACTACAAATCCCAGGCTGCATTGCGAGTGGCAGGAAGTTGGAGACAGGGGATAAGGTCACAGGAATTGGACCTGGAAGTTCTCTTGGTTCCTGGACTCCATGAGAGGAGCATCTCCTCAGCTACCGTGGAGGAGGATTGCGGCCTACCAAGGGACTAGGGATGAGCTTCGTGTTCGACTCGAACATTGGCTGTTCGTCCGTTCGGCGAAATCCGAACTCTTGGTCCGTTCGCGTCAAAATTCGTGTGGCGCGCACGGCCCACAATGCACTGCGATGGCGCAGTGCATTGCTGGCTCGTGACTGTTACACACCAATCGTTTTTGGCTGATTTCCTATCTTGCTCTTGTGTAGTGGTTATTGTCTGTGCCCTGACCGCAGTATACACCACTATATTCACCTCACCTATATAGCTAGTGATCTAGCTTTAATAATAGAGCTTGCAGTCAGTAGTGTTAGTGCGTGCTGTCTGCGTGCTCTGTACCCAGTACATACCGCTATAATCCACCTACATAGCTGTTCTCTATTTGAGCCCAATTGCCATCTGCAGGAGTTATTGGAAGTTGTGTGTGCTTCCAGCACAGCACAGTATACATCTGTATATACCCCTTTAACTCTGCTGTTTTCTGGTTATTGTCTGCGTGCCCTGACCGCAGTATACACCGTGATATTCACCTCACCTATATAGCTAGTGGTCAATCTTTAATAATAGAGCTTGCAGTCAGTAGTGTCAGGAGATAGTGCGTGCTGTCTGCGTGCTCTGTACCCAGTACATACCGCTATAATCCACCTACATAGCTGTTCTCTATTTGAGCCCAATTGCCATCTGCAGGAGTTATTGGAAGTTGTGTGTGCTTCCAGCACAGTACAGTATACATCTGTATATACCCCTTTAACTCTGATGTTTTCTGGTTATTGTCTGCGTGCCCTGACCGCAGTATACACCGTGATATTCACCTCACCTATATAGCTAGTGGTCCATCTTTAATAATAGAGCTTGCAGTCAGTAGTGTCAGGAGATAGTGCGTGCTGTCTGCGTGCTCTGTACCCAGTACATACCGCTATAATCCACCTACATAGCTGTTCTCTATTTGAGCCCAATTGCCATCTGCAGGAGTTATTGGAAGTTGTGTGTGCTTCCAGCACAGCACAGTATACATCTGTATATACCCCTTTAACTCTGCTGTTTTCTGGTTATTGTCTGCGTGCCCTGACCGCAGTATACACCGTGATATTCACCTCACCTATATAGCTAGTGGTCCATCTTTAATAATAGAGCTTGCAGTCAGTAGTGTCAGGAGATAGTGCGTGCTGTCTGCGTGCTCTGTACCCAGTACATACCGCTATAATCCACCTACATAGCTGTTCTCTATTTGGGCCCAATTGTCATCTGCAGGAGTTATTGGAAGTTGTGTGTGCTTCCAGCACAGCACAGTATACATCTGTATATACCCCTTTAACTCTGCTGTTTTCTGGTTATTGTCTGCGTGCCCTGACCGCAGTATACACCGTGATATTCACCTCACCTATATAGCTAGTGGTCCATCTTTAATAATAGAGCTTGCAGTCAGTAGTGTCAGGAGATAGTGCGTGCTGTCTGCGTGCTCTGTACCCAGTACATACCGCTATAATCCACCTACATAGCTGTTCTCTATTTGAGCCCAATTGCCATCTGCAGGAGTTATTGGAAGTTGTGTGTGCTTCCAGCACAGCACAGTATACATCTGTATATACCCCTTTAACTCTGCTGTTTTCTGGTTATTGTCTGCGTGCCCTGACCGCAGTATACACCGTGATATTCACCTCACCTATATAGCTAGTGGTCCATCTTTAATAATAGAGCTTGCAGTCAGTAGTGTCAGGAGATAGTGCGTGCTGTCTGCGTGCTCTGTACCCAGTACATACCGCTATAATCCACCTACATAGCTGTTCTCTATTTGGGCCCAATTGTCATCTGCAGGAGTTATTGGAAGTTGTGTGTGCTTCCAGCACAGCACAGTATACATCTGTATATACCCGTTTATCTCTGCTGTTCTATAAAAAAGGCATCTGCAGGAGTTAGTGGGTGTTGTGTGCCTCCAGCACAATATAAACTACCCAACTACTGTTTTACCCAACTCCCTTCAGGCCATTACCATGTCTGGAAGGCCAGCAAGGAGAGGCAGACAGGCGCGAGCCGATAAAAGAGGGCAAGCAGGCTCTGTGTCTAGAGACAACAGTGCTGGTCATGGACGCGGTGCATTGTCATCAGCACGTGGCCATGGGACATGCTTGTCCTTCTTTTCTGCAGCTGGACATGTTGAACCGCAACATGCCAACGACTTGGTAGAGTGGATGACCAAGCCCTCCTCATCCTCCTCATCCTCTCTCACCCAGTCTCAGGGTAGTAGCAAAGCAGCTGCCAACGCATCGTCTTCCCTCCTCTCAATGTCATCATCAGTGACTCCTTCCCTAGACCCACCACGTCCTCCTGAGGAGTCTCCTGAACCCTTTGAGCACAGTGTTGGGTACATGCTCCAGGAGGATGCCCAGTGTTTGGTGGGCTTTGATGATGACACTCAGCTAGAGGAAGGCAGTAGCGTGAGCGCAGAGAGAGGGGATGCTCAAGAAGGACAGCAATCTGGCAGTCATGTTCCACAAGCTGCAGCATACTGCCAGGTTTGCTACAGCGATGAAGAGGGAGGGGATGATGAGGGCACTGACTCCACGTGGGTGCCTGGAAGGAGGGAGAAGGAGGAGGAGGAGGAGGCACATGTCCAACGAGGCAGGATGCCCTCCGGGGGCCAGCTTAGGGGCAGCACACCGACTGAATCACACCGCAGAGCTCCGCCTGTGCAGAGCGCTTCCTCTGCGCGTTATTCTAAAAGTTCTTTGGTGTGGGCCTTTTTTGAGACGAGTGCATCAGATCGCACCGCTGCTATTTGCAACATATGTCTCAAGCGTATCTCACGTGGCCAAAACATCAGCCGCTTGGGCACCACATGCTTGACCAGACATATGTTGACCTGCCATGCAGCTCGTTGGCAAGCGTACCTCAAAGACCCACACCAAAGAACAAAGCGGACCTCTTCTTGCTCCTCATCAGCTGGCATCTCCAACCCCACTAGACCTTCAGTCCTCTCTGAAACCTGCTCTGAGAGGAATGAAGGTGTAGAATTAGTTGTGTCACAGCCAAGTGCTTCCGGGAACTCTGCTAGTGGTACATCCACATCCGATTATAGCAGGCAAATGTCCCTGCCCCAGCTGCTGGACCGGCGGAAGAAGTTTACTCCCAGCCATCCACATGCCCAGCGGTTGAATGCTAGCTTGGCTAAATTGCTAGCACTTCAACTGCTGCCTTTTCAGTTGGTAGACTCGGCCCCCTTCCGTGAGTTTGTACAATGCGCTTTTTCTCACGGAAGGCGATTCCGGCTCTCTACCGGCATGTGGAAGGCAATGTCCTTGCCTCGCTGGACAGGGCGGTCAGCGGTAAGGTGCATATTACCGCTGACTCATGGTCCAGCAGGCATGGACAGGGACGTTACCTGTCTTTCATGGCCCATTGGGTCACTCTTCTGGCTGCTGGGAAGGATGCAGGACAAGGTGCAGTAGTGTTGGAGGTTGTTCCGCCACCACGCCTCCAAAATGCTACTATTGGTTGTGACACACCTCTCTCCTCCACCCCCTCCTCTTCTTCTTCCTCCATGGCCTCTTCCAGTGCTCTGTCCTCAGAACCAGCGGTGCTCCGTAGGCGTTCCAGGGGCTACGCAAGTACGCAGGCAAAACGATGCCATGCCGTGCTTGCGCTGGTTTGTTTGGGGGACAGGAGCCACACTGGGGCGGATGTTTTGTCAGCTCTGCAGGAGCAGGCTGAGAGGTGGTTGACGCCACGCCAGCTTAAGCCAGGAATGGTGGTTTGCGACAATGGCACCAACCTCCTCTCCGCCCTCCGACAGGGACAACTGACCCATGTGCCCTGTGTAGCTCACGTCCTTAACCTGGTGGTGCAGCGGTTCTTGGGCAGGTACCCCGGCTTACATGATGTCCTGAAGCAGGCCAGGAAAGTCTGTGTGCATTTCCGCCGATCATTTAATGCCTGTGCTCGGCTGGCTGAGTTCCAAAAGGAGTTGAACCTGCCCAAGAACCGCCTTATATGTGACATGCCCACCAGATGGAACTCAACATTGGCCATGCTGCAGCGGCTGCACACGCAGCAGAGGGCCATCAATGAGTACCTGTGCGACTACGGCACCAGGACAGGGTCAGGGGAGCTTGGTTTTTTCTCACCACGCCAGTGGGGCATGATCAGGGATGCATGCACTGTCCTGTCACCGTTTGAGGAGGCCACAAGGATGGTGAGCAGTGACAGTGCATGCATCAGTGACACTGTACCTCTTGTCCACCTCTTGGAGCATACGCTGCGTGGAATAATGGACAGGGCACTTGAGGCAGAACAGAGGCAGGAAGAGGAGGACTTCCTTGCCTCTCAAGGCCCCCTTTATCCAGACAGTGTTCCTGCTGTGCCACCCATCACACAGGAAGAGGGTGAGGAGGAGGAAGAGGAGGAGGAGGATGATTGTGTCAGCATGGAGGTGGAGGCTGGCACTCAGCATCAGCATCAGCAGCAGCAGTCTTATAGGGATGATTTACAGTCCCAAGAAACACGTGGACTTGTACGTGGCTGGGAGGAGGTAGCTGCGGATCATGTTGTCCTTAGTGACCCAGAGGACTCCGGACCGAATGCCTCAGCTAACCTACGCTGCATGGCCTCCCTGATCCTGCAAAGCCTGCGGAAGGATCCTCGTATTCTTCGGATCAAGGAGAGGGACTATTACTGGCTGGCCACTCTCCTTGATCCACGGTACAAGGGTAAGGTTGCCGACCTTATCTTGCCATCGCAGAGGGAGCAGAGGATGAGACATCTCCGGGAGGCCTTGCAGAAAGCTCTGTGCAACGCGTTCCCAGAGACTGGGAGGTCACAAACTCCTGGTCCTGGACAACGTGTTACTGAGGCATCAGTCAGAAGGAGCGGTGGAGAAGGTGGCCGTCTGACTGATGCTTTCAGACAATTTTTTAGTCCGCAGCTCCAAGGTATGATTGGTTCCAGCACCCATCGCCAGCGTCTAATTTACATGGTGCAGGAATACCTAGGGGCAAGGTCAGACTTGGACACCTTTCCCACTGAAAATCCTCTGGCTTACTGGGTCTTGAGGATGGATCACTGGCCAGAGCTTGCACAGTATGCAATTGAGCTACTGGCCTGTCCTGCATCCAGCGTTCTTTTGGAACGCACCTTCAGTGCTGCTGGTGGCTTTGTTACCGATCACAGGGTGCACCTGTCCACCGAATCAGTTGATCGACTGACCTTCATCAAGATGAATCAGTCTTGGATCACCCACAGCTACCAAGCACCTGAAGCTGATGTAACTGAATAATTTTTTTTGAAATACCACATCCCTTCAAGACTGCCTATGCTGATGCTGAGTGACTGTCCTCTTATGTTGATTGTCTATCCTCTTCCTCCTCCGCTGATATGTTGGAAGAACATTTTTGGTTCTGGGTGATGCCAGCAGCCCAATTTTTCTGCCCCTGTTTAACAGGGGCGTTTAAGTACAATTTTTGATGCAATGCTTTGCAGCAGGGCTAATTCCTGCAATAAAACTAGAGTATATGGCAGAGGTTGGAGTGTGGTGGCACCAGCACCAGTGCCTAAGGCCCAATTTTTCTGCCCCTGTTTAACAGGGGCGTTTAAGTACAATTTTTGATGCAATGCTTTGCAGCAGGGCTAATTCCTGCAATAAAACTAGAGTATATGGCAGAGGTTGCAGTGTGATGGCACCAGTGCCTAAGGCCCAATTTTTCTGCCCTGTTTAACAGGGACATGTAATTACAATTCTTGATATATTTCACAGGAGGGCCCCTTCCTGTGCCCACCCAGAGTAACGGTGAGGACTTATAGTGTTGTGGCACCAGCACCACAACCACCAAAGGCCCAATTTTTCTACCACTGTTCAACAATGGCATGTAATTACAATTCTTGATATAATCGTTCACAGCAGGGCGCTCCAGCGCCCACCAAGAGTCACTTTGAGGGCTTACAATGTTGTGGCAAAACCAACACCTTGTTCCGCCATTTCTGCAGAGCATATAGGGCAGGCCCCTACTTTCAAACATCCAATTTACAAACATCTCCTACTTGCAAACGGAAGGAGACAACAGCAAGTAAGATGAAAAAAGATGGACGACAAAACAAATTATACAGGGGTGATAACCCTTCCCTATGTTTTCCAAAAAGCTTAAAAATTGTTTTTTTGACTGGAGCTACACTTTAAAAATGTACCAGTTGAAAATTACAAACAGATTCAACTTAACACAACAAACCTACACAGTCCCTGTCTTGTTTGCACCGCCTGTATACTGCTGTTCTGAGTATATAGGGCCTGGGGGCCACACGCATTTCCTTTTTTTAATATGGGTACGGGGTTCCCCTTAATATGCGTACAAGACCCAAATAGGCTGGTAATGGGCAGGGAGGGCTACCCATGCCATTTTTCTCAATGATTTTCAACCATATTGCAGGAACCAGATATAACATTAAAACCGCAAGCAGTTTTAAATGGTGTTATTTCCGTTTAATGTCATTTTGTGCAGGGACTGTTCTAAACACGGGAAACACGTGGCACTTCACAGGCATACTACAGACACTCCCCAGGCACCATATTTAAAGGAATATTTCACTTTTTTTTTTCACTTTAATCGTCATTAAAATCAGTGCTCCCGCCAAAACGGCCATTTTTAAAAACATTTTAGGCATTGACCCATGTCCCCTGGGGCAGGAGCCAGGTCCCCAAACCCTTTTTAGGACAGTATCTTGCATATTAGCCGTTAAAATTAGCTCTTTCCATTTTCGAACGTTCGAGTCCCATAGACTTCAATGGGGTTCTAACGTTCGTAACGAACGTGGGGTCCGTTCGAAAGTTCTGGTGCGAACCGAACCGGGGGGTGTTTGACTCATCCCTACAAGGGACACACCATCCACAACTCCAGCCCAGAGGAACAGATTGACCAAGCTGGAGAAAGACACCCTGCAGCGCTTACGGTATGTCCTGGGAGAGGCCCCTGCAGCGTATCAGAGACTGAACGCCACTGCGACACACCTGCATCCCAGGAGAGACGATCGATTGCATGTCTGAGGACTGCTGACTGTATACAGGATTTGGTGAGAGGACTGTGCCCAGGAACCTTTATTGCTTTTCCTAAGACACCACATTTAAATAACGTGCACAAGCGCCTGTTAGCTGGATCACACAGAACTCCTACATTGTCTGTAAAGATAATAAACGCAAAGCTTTGCTCATCAAACCTTGTTGCTGTGGCTCTTAAAGGGGACACACCACGGGTATTAAAATTACTTAATTGTGTGTAATAAAGACATCATAGGCCGGCCTGGGGTTCCCCTTTATTCATAGAATTTCACACAGAGGAAAAGCTGATTTTAGGAGCCTATTGAATCTGTGCATATTGTCATTTATTTTCTTGTTTATGGTTGCATAGTGTTACTGACTGTTTTCCTTTAAACTGTTTCAACCTAGACCTGGATACGTATATAGGCCTTGGCTGACTGGTGTTAAAGCGGAGCTCCACCCTAAAGTGGAACTTCCGCTCATTGGAACCTTCCCCCCCTCCGGCGCCACAATTGCCACCTTTCAGGGGGGAGGGGGGGTGCAGGTACCTTTACAGTACAGGTATCTGCACCCACTCCCAGCGTAGATTCTGCAGAAGCCACGCCCCTTTCCGCAGAATCTATGCCCCTTTCCGAAGGTCCCCCGCTGTCTCCTGGGAAACACACGGATCCCAGAGACAGCGGGGACCATCCTTATTGCGCAGCGCGACAGTAGGGAACCGGGAAATGAAGCTGCAAGGCTCCACTTCCTGATTCCCATACCCAAGATGGCGGCGGCAGCACCCGAGAGACGATCGAGAGATCGGCTTCGGGTGCCGAAATCGCAGGCGCGCTGGGCGGGTAAGTGTCATTATTTTAAAAGTCAGCAGCTGCAGTAGTTGAAGCTGTTGGCTTTAAAAAAAAAAAAAAACGGCGGACTCCCGATTTAACCTGAACTTTATTTTATTCAAAGTAAACGTAAAAATACAGCATTGTGTTGTGTATTATTATCAGGTTATTCTATTTACTACTGAGCTAGGTGTGCCAGAGGGGCTGGGACAGTTCGCTGGGGTTGAAGGGCAGAACAACGGTTTGAACCAATAATACCAGGCAGTTCCCTCGGGGGTCTGCTACATATGTAACTATGTAACAGTTGGAATTATGTACAGGAGAGGAGTGTGGAGGGTATGACAGTTGGCAGTATGTACAGGATAGGAGTGTGGAGGGTATAATGGGGCAGTATGTACAGGAGAGGAATGTGGACAGTATGTGTCATAAACTAGATGTGACCAGAAATAATTAATTACAGTTATTATGTGGCGCTACCTAACTGAAAACTATTAAAAAAAATATATTATAAAGCTATACCCATATGAATTATGTGCAATATAAACCAATGTGCAATAACCAACCTTACAATAAAGGTGCAATATTCATCAATAGTGCAAAAAAAGAATGAAATCTTATAAGTGAAATGAGCCACTTAATTGACCAAACATGTGCAATAATCGTAACTATGAAAAACACCCAGAATAAATAAAATAAAAATTCTAATAAAAAATGTTATAATAAAAAAAAATATATATAAGTCCCAATGAATATCTGAATAAAAAAACTGAATAAAAATGTGCAGTCCAAAAAATAAATAACATGTAAAAGTTTAAGTGATGAAAATGAATCGATCTCCGTGCAGCGTGATTCAGGATGTACAAAACACCCAAAACTGTGACAGTCCACCAATATTCCACACTTCAGGTCCAGCCACTCTTCAAAGTTGTCCTCGCCTTCAGGCACTGGCTGTCTTCCTGAAAAGGCCCGAAGTTTCTGGTATCCACTACCAGGGCACATTGGAGTATCCCATAGCAGTGAAAAATTCTGGCTCAATCATGGCTGAGGGTGTCGTGGATGGGACTTCTTCCTTCATGGCCTTAACTCAACTGGTACTCACCGGACACCTTTCTGGTGTGTGTGACTGGATTAGGCAAAACTGAGTCTGGTTGACCAACTGCACACTGGATTCTCGGAAATGGTCAGGAATGATCAGGTCTAACATCGATCACCCATGTTTTCTTGCCTAAGGACAATGTCTGCACTATCTGCTTATCAGTCCAGGCCTCCCCAGTGAGTTCAATCACTACACTTAATTCTGGGCTGGCAACCACTGTGTCACAGCAATGGGGTTCATCTTGGCACTCTTAGGGGTGTTGTCTTGAGGAATTGATTGCAGAGTAGCGGTATTATCTCGGACAAGCTCTTATGTGTTTCGATACCCCTGAATGAGCGGCTTAAGTTTGTTCAGTCCGTTACTCTGCCTCTCAACCCAAATAACAGCTTCAGCCCCCTCTGGCACACCTGGCAATAGTGTAAGTGCAATGACCAATGAGAAACACACATTATAATAAAACACAGAAATTGTCTTTACTGCAATATTTCTGTGGAAAAATTACAACCAGTAACAGTATATAGTCAAGTAATCAACTAGAGATCAATAACCGAGATTAAAGAGTAATACAGCTCTCAATCCTATATTCAAGCTGCTTTCAGGGGATTCCAAACCTGAGAATGTCCCCAAGAGCAGAGGCACACTTGATTTAAAAAAAAACAAAAACAAAAAACAAAATGGCACTTCAAATTTAGATTGGTTACCTCTACTCAGATTGGCTCTATGAGTCCAGGCAAGAGTACAGCAGAGAAATTACTCCTTTGGTGTCAGGCCTCTCTACTATCCCCTAACACCACAGGCTCAACTTTACACAACTATTCAAGTCAGCAAGTAATGAATTAAACTTTATATATAAACTGTCCCACACACCCAATACATATGCAGAACCCTGAATATGTGGTGTGGGTCCATATGGCTCTGACAGCTTCAGTCCTTTTTGAAGAAAATGTAAGCTTTGGTGTCTTCAGCTAGCCACTTTTGTTGGTGCACTTTAACTCCTGGGTAGCAGGGCAAACAATATGACTGGCCCAGATTACCAAGTGAAACAGACAGGATTTTGTTCAACAAGGTGAGAGGACAATGTTGTCTGTATACAATGTCCCAGAAATGGATAGCCTTATCCTTTATACCTGTAGTATTACAAGTTTTAGCAAGATAAATACTGGGCAATGATGCTTGTATACAGTGTTCAAATAACTCTTTCTATAGTGCAGTGTCTGAGTTCCCTGCAGATGGGCAGAAATGCCCTCTCACCAAATCCTGCAATTAGGGAAAATCAAACGTCCTGCAACAGGCAGGCTTTCATGACGACCCAGCCAGTCCCCTCACACTGGAACAGGGCTGGACTGGGACAAAAATTTGGCCCTGGACTTCAACATGACCGGCCCACTTTAATTTTGAGTGTCCCCATCAGCAGTCCCCTTCAAATCAGTGTGTCCCCATCAGCAGCCCTCTTCACATCAGAGAGTCCCCATCAGCAGCTCCCTTCATATCAGAGAGTCCTCATCAGCAACCTATTTCACATCAGAGAGTCCCCATCACCAGCCCCCTTCACATCAGTGTGTACCCATCAGAGTGTCCGAATCAGCAGCCCTCTTCACATCAGTGTGTCCTCATCAGCAGCCCCCTTCACATCAGTGTGTCCCCATCACCAGCCCCCTTCACATCAGTGTGTCCCCATCACCAGCCCCCTTCACATCAGAGTGTCCCCATCAGAAGCCCACTTCACATCAGAGTGTCCCCATCAGCAACCCCCTTCACATCAGAGTGTCCCCATCAGCAGCCCCCTTCACATCAGAGTGTCCCCATCAGCAGCCCCCTTCACATCAGAATGTCCCCATCAGCAGCCCCCTTCACATCAGAGAGTCTCCATCAGCAGCCTATTTCACATCAGAGAGTCTCCATCAGCAGCCCCCTTCACATCAGTGTGTACCCATCAGAGTGTCCGAATCAGCAGCCCTCTTCACATCAGTGTGTCCCCATCACCAGCCTCCTTCACATCAGAGTGTCCCCATCAGCAGCCCCCTTCACATCAGAGTGTCCCCATCAGCAGCCCCCTTCACATCAGAGTGTCCCCATCAGCAGCCCCTTCACATCAGAGTGTCCCCATCAGCAGCCCCTTCACATCAGAGTGTCCCCATCAGCAGCCCCTTCACATCAGAGTGTCCCCATCAGCAACCCCTTCACATCAGAGAGTCCCCATCAGCAACCCTCTTCACATCAGAGAGTCCCTATCAGCAACCCCCTTCACATCAGTGTGTCCCCATCACCAGCCCCCTTCACATCAGTGTGTCCCCATCACCAGCCCCCTTCACATCAGTGTGTCCCCATCACCAGCCCCCTTCACATCAGTGTGTCCCCATCAGCAGCCCCCTTCTCATCAGAGTGTCCCCATCAGCAGCCCCCTTCTCACCAGAGTGTCCCCATCAGCAGCCCTCTTCTCATCAGAGTGTCCCCATCAGCAGCCCTCTTCTCATCAGAGTGTCCCCATCAGCAGCCCCCTTCTCATCAGAGAGTCTCCATCAGCAGCCCCCTTCACATCAGTATGTCTTCCTGCTCCTCCTCCTCCCAAGTGTACTCAAAGTGTTGAAGGCAGCATCTCGTTCCTCTCTCCAGTCATGTGATAACAAGGGATAAGGGGAGAGAGGAAGGAAAGTCTGCCGGCCATCTATCTCCCCCTGCAGGCTGGAGGGAGCAGAAAGCCAAATGCTCTCTCCAGCAAGTGACGGTAGCTGCTCCTCCTGACAGGAGTGAAATCGTGATCAAGGACTGCACCTGACCAGCCCACTGAGCCATCAGCCCACTGGGAAACTCCCGGTAGTCCTGATGGCCAGTACATGCCTGCACTGGAACGGTTCACCTTTGGTGGAGATGCACCTTGATATTCAACTGGGATCTTCCTCTCTCAGGCTGGACGTCCTAACTCGTGGTGGAGGCCTAAATCGCGTGGGGCAATCATCTGAGAGACAGCACCTCTCCCTCAGGTCTGGTCTCTTCACTCCCTCAAGGCTAACTGGACTTTTTCCTCAGGACACAAAATGGAGTCTTTTACTTTCCTGTCAGCAAAGCATCATGGGGTTTGCCATTCTCCCTGTATACCAGTCTATGGGGTCATTTTGTGTCAGAAATTCATGTCCCAGAATCCATTGCTGCTCTTAATTGGTTTTCCTCTTCTAGCCAATAGTGGCACAATAGAGGCCACTTAATCTAGAGCTCTGTGTGTGTCAGCTCATATTACATTAACTCAGTCAGTCAAAACAGGAAAAACGAAGGGGGTGGAAAAAGCCCAGACATGACAGGCAACTTTCCCCCTGACTGAAGCTGGAAAGCCTGTGTGCATTGTTCTGGCCAGCTTGGCAAGATTTGCGGGTTATAGAGTGAGACACCCACTACACATAAGATAAAAACTATTTCATAGGTTGTGGCGAACTGCTCCTAGTGACCTTTGGCCCAGCTGTCCTCTGACTACAATGTCTCTGCCTCTTACTATTTTATGCACCTACAATTCTCACATGCTTTTAGCTCTCAATTACCATACATGTCCTTGACGATCGAGATGTGTAGCATGTTTTTAGAACAGATTGTGAGGAATAATCCACCTCCCATTTGTATGCTTAGCTCCTCTCTGTGACCTCATCGGATATGTGGAACCTCCCTTTTTGCATGTTGGTTTCTTCGAGACAACATCTTATCCAATTCAAAATTGTCCATAGCACCTATTTGACTCCTAGGCTTCATAAAATGGATCCCTCGCATTCGTAGGAGTGTTGGCGATGCAGCACTTCTCCGGGAGAGTTCTCTCATATTTTCTGGACATGTCCCATGATAGATTGATACCCAGAGGAAGTAATGAGGGTGATAAATACAGTAGCACATACTTCCTTGAAGCCCTCTGTGAGCCTTTGCCTGTTGGGCCTAGTAGAAAACTCGATGCCAACATAAGCGGAAAGAACCATGGTTGGTCTCCATACCTCTCACCCTTCTTTTTAGAAAAATTTTGTGAATACCAGCCTACTGTTATACAAAGATGCTTACATTATTCAAAGAAATATGACCGGGTATGGTCTAAGTGGTTGGCAGAACCTACTATGACCTTGTTTCCCCCTATTGATTAAGACATTTTGTTGGTTATAGAGTTTTTAGTTTACTCCGGTATGGGGACCCCCTCTTTGCCAGACAGAGATACTCACCTGTTTCTAATATGTAGTATTTTTACATTTATTTTTTAATGGTGCAAGACACACCCAAGTGTTTCAAGTAGTACCCTTGCCGGTGCTTTAGTACCCCAATTGCTATTTACTTCCTGCCCCTGTGAGGGCCATTGCTTGTGCTTTGTATTCATTGTTTGTTTGTTTTTTCTTTTTTTGTGTTGTTTTGTGCTTTACTTGAGTACTAATAAGCAGATCTTAAAAAATTACATATATATTTCTTCTTTTTTTCTAGCAAAAACTCAACTATAGAAGCTAAATTAACAGGTCCATAGTTACTTTGACCCCTTTTTAAATATGGGCACTGCATTGGCTTTATGCCAGTCCAGTGGTACTATTCCAGTCATTAAAGAGTCCCTAAGAATTAGAAAGAATGGCTTTGAAAAGCTCAAAGCTTTTAGGACACATGGGTGTATGCCACTGTCAGAAACCATGAAACAGACTGAGACAGAAGTACAATCAAATGACACTTGTTTATTAATAAAAATAAAAAGGTAAATAGAAAAAAGCATACTCAAGCATAGCCAGAGTCCTGTAGCCAGATCGGGTAGTCAGCCAGTCCAAAGTTCATTAACCAGATCGGGTAATCAGCCAGGCCGGAAGTCAGGAATCCAAGGAGAGCAACTGCAAGCAGGATAAGAAGCCAGGTGGGATGTCAGCAAGCCAGTCTTGAAACAAACAGCAGGAGATGGTTCCCTGTGATGTGACCAACGCGAAGGCAAATGAAAAAGTGAGAAGGAAGGCTTTAAATAGGCAGGTCAGACGAGCATCATTGGGAACAGCTGGTAACTGTGGAAAGAGAAGAGAGCTGGCAATTAGCCGAAAGCTGAGCGGCCAGCCCAGAGGAGGAAGGGCTAAGCCAGCCCTGACAGCCACCCAGTCCAGGTGCCTCATTGACCTTTATTCTGTCTAAATATTTCTGGACCATATCAGTTTGAGCCATAGTGGTTCAATCAGGGCTATGTCAATATCATACCTATTGTGGACATGAGCTGTCCCATGCTCCTTTGTATACACAGCTGAAAAAGGTATTTAATACATTTGCCTTCTCTTTGTACCCAGTCATCCACTCCAGAGTATTTTGTAAAGGAGCTACATGCTCAGACCTGAACTTTTTTTACTATCAATATATTTGAATACTTTTTTAGGGTTTGTCCTACTTTTTTTGCAATCTGTAGTTCATTTAAATTTTTTGCGGCCTTGATTTCCTGTTCTGTTATATTCCTTGTAACATTTAAATGATGATAGTGTTCCTTCGTTTTTATATTTTTTAAAGGTTTTCTTGCTATTTATAGCTTTTTAAACATTGGTTGTGCGCCCCATAATGTTTTATTTTAAACCTTTTAAGTGTGTTGCCCATGGGTTTATTTTTTGCAGTGTGTTCACATACAGTCGTTTTGAAGAACTCCCATTTCTGTTCTGTGTTTATCAATGCCAATATTCCCTCCCAGTCATGGAGAGCAGCCCTCAGTCTGGGAAAATTTGCTCTCTTGGGGCTCATGTACACTATAGCTTCTAAACTTGAGTTTAGGAGTTTTGGCTTTTTTTGCCAAAGCTCCTAAACTCAACTCCATAAAAGCCTATGTGTCCATGCACCCATAGGCTTTTACAAGAGTTTACAACAGTGATTCTCAAACTGTGTGCAGTGGCACATTAGTGTGCCATGAGAGATTCAGAGGTTTGACGTGGGAGTTTTGAAAAATATTTAAAATTGCTACCGTTTTGAAACCATAAAAAATATTGAAAAATTAAATGGTAATTCATTGTTGCAAAAGTTAAAAAAAGTTACATATATAAAAACATAATCTCTGTCAGTCTGCCATTCATTGGTTCCTTTCATAACGTGAGACTTGTGCGAGATCTCAGGAGAACTTGATCGCTCTAATTATATATTTCAGTCAACATTTTCCAAAAAGAGCCTGGATGAGTTTTGAATCTCAATCAAGAAGTCATATCAGTTCAAAAGCAATCAAAGTAATTCTGCCATTTGTGTCTTTGTGGTTTTGTGAGTTTGGATTTTCAGTATTGATTTAAATCAAATCGAAAAAAGAGAACAAGATTTCTTAAAATCGACGATGAAATAAACACTTGTTTGTCGACTTTGGAGCCTTGCTTCAATCTGATTTACTCTCAAAAGCAGGCACATCCTTCACATTAAATTTAAAATTAAATATATATATGTAAAATTAAATAAGTTAGTCATCACAAAAATTGATAAATCTTTTCAGGTATGCTGTGAAATGTTTAGATCTTTTTGGTACGCCACAACTAGACAAAAAAGTTTGAGAAACTGATTTAGAAGCTGCTCCAGTTAGGGGAAGTTCAACCTCCCTCTCCTTAATGCAGAAGAATTGCGATCAGGATAGGAACGTTTTGACTGCCAGCCACAAAAAAGGTGCAATTTTGCCGCATTTCATGTTTTTCTATGGCCGGAGGTCAACCTAGTGTGTGTGTACTTGAGTCCTTAAAGTTAAGTGTTTTATCTTTCCAGAATGTGCTTGTTGTTTACAGCTAACATTGAATTAAATCATGTTATAGTCACTGCTACCCAGATGTTATTTTTTTTATATGAATATTGGTAATAAGCTCTGCATGGTTAGAGACTACCAGGTCCAGCAGACCGCCATTTCTAGTTGGGGCCTCTATAAACGGTACCATAAAATTGTCTGGACTTTTTTTTAACAAACTTGTACACTGTTAATTTGAAGTTTTATTCACATTTATACTGATGCACTGTTAATGTATATGACTAATTAATGTGATTCTCTTCATTTATTTATGATGTTGAAAATCACATTTTAAATATTTATGAGTGCAGCCCGTATACATACACAATTTCATAATGATTCAATCATTTTGCTTTTGCAGCTCAGATTTTTTAGGTCTGAGTGCAAATTTATTTTGACACATTTAACAGCCTTGAAGTGAACATTTTATTGGCATTGCTTCTTTCTGTTTTGACCCTGTAGTAATGTGGGATTTACCAACATTGGCCATTAGAATCTTCCGCTTGTAAAATTTATAACTACACTTTTGTTTTGTATGACTAGCTGTAGATTCACTTTTTGTATAATAATAATAATTATTATTATTATTATCTAATGTGATTTTCATAGAAACAGCAGTGAGTTACAAGTGGAACACAATTAAGAGTTTCAGTTTATTTATTTTTCTAAAATAAAATTTTCAGCTGTTCCAGTTGTGGAGTGATTTATCTTGCAAGGAAATTTCAGGAATCCCAGCTAAAAATAAAAGCAAATAACTAGTTGCTACAACATAATATGGCTCAGTCTTTCACTCCTCTCACTGGTACACAGTCACACTTGAATACATCTGTCACATCCTATAGAAACAAACAATGCTTTTACACAGAGATAGTCTGTATTTCCTGCAAAATGCAAATGATAAATGGGGGAAAAAAAAAGGAAATGGGCAGGCCTTAATGTTGCCAAGGAGACATGCAGAAAATAATACATGCAATGAAGTGCAAAAGCATTAATCATTTTAATGAGTAGTCTTCTTGAGGTTCACTAGTTAAAAATAGGAAGATTAGGAACTGCTAACAGTGGTATTCTTTATAATCTGCAAAAAGATTTGTTTGCTGTAGCCTTCACGGGCTATTACTAAATTGCCTGCTGAACCACTCTGTTTTGTTTTTTGGATTTTGTTTATGATGTTATCATTTTCCAGTGTATACATATCTATTAGTAAATGCAGTGCTTTATATTGGTAGTTTTATTGACCATGCACACAACAGTGTCACACGAGTTCCCAGCAAGCTGTACCCATTTGGCTTTATTTGCAAAGGAAAAAGAATCTATGACTGGGTTACAATGGTTAGCAGTATGGTTCTAGGATTTTGTTATTTTTCAATGGTGGCTGACCTTGTTTAGAATTAGATCATCTAGCAATGTACACAGAAATCCGTTATATAAGTTCAGCAAAAAACCCAGGACACCACTTTGAGTTCCACCAACATTATACTGCCAGCTAAATCATTATTTTTTTCACATTCAGCTAAACAGCTGGTTTATTTTAAGGTTTCATCTCATAGGGGGGTGGGTACCTAGTTTTGACAGGTATCCAGCTCCCGCTTTTGCCCACGCTGCCTAAGCGACTACTCCTCTCCCCCTCCCACCCTGCAATCTTCTGGGACACATCACAGATCCCAGAAGATTGCACGGACATTCAGAATGAGCAGCGTGACTCGCGCACGCTCAGTGCATGCCTGGCTGCAAAGCCGCAAGCTATCACAGCCGGGTCCCACAATTGCAATGATGGCTGAGGAGAGGAGAGGAAGAGAAGCGAGGCTTCGGGCGGCCACATCATTGGACCATGGGACAGGTGAGTGTGTGTTTATTAAAAGTCAGCAGCTACACTTTTTGTAGCTGCTGACTTTTAATAAACAGAAAAACAAGTGGCACTCCTCTTTAACAAATGATTGAACACCATTAGAAGATTGGATAATCCCGAAACATGCCCAGGCCTGAGCTCTTCAACAGTAGGGCCCATCATCATTGCCATGGGGTGCACAAGACACAGAATGAGCTAACACAGAGCCACTAGTACTATTATCATACAAGCAGAAATTCTCAAAGTTTCACAAAATGCAACACTGCAACTAACAACACCTGTCACAGATCTGCAGCTGTCACCTCTTTTGCAAAAAACAAAACACAGCAGGCATTGTGATATATAGTGGAACCTTGGAGTATAGTCTATTCCAGGAGAATGCTTGTAATCCAAAGCACCGCATATCAAAGGGAGTTTCCCCATAGAAGTCAATGGAACCGAATGTAATTTGTTTCCATTGACTTCTATGGCATGCAATACCGCATATGGCCAAAGATACTTCGGAAATACTTGGGGACAGCTCGACTGAACTCGGAAAGGCTTGGAAATACTCCTTTCATGAGTGTTTCTGAATATTTCTGAACGGCTTTGAACCGTTCCGAGTGTCACTGGCGCCCCCTCACCTCTGCACAAATGCGGTACTGCACACCCCATTAGCTTGAACTGAGAAACACTCGCAAACCGAGTCAGAATAAAAAAAAATTAAAAATTGCTAGTCTTTCAAAACGCTTGTTAACCACCTCGCGCCCGCCCTATAGCCGATTTACGGCCTTAGAGCAGGCGCTTTCCTGCAATTGGCCGTCCCTGGACGGCCTGTTGTTTACTTCCGCAATGCGCGCCGCCGTGGGCGCGCATCGCGGAAGTTCTGTGTACGCCGTGTCCCCCGGGGACAGGCAAACACAGATCGCTGTAAATGGCCAATCACAGCGGCCATTTACAGCGTGATCGGCGTGTCCAATGGGAGATGATCTCATATGTAAACATATGAGATCATCTCTCAGCACCGCTCTCCCTCCTCACACAGACAGCGTGTGAGAGGGGAGAGATGAACGGCTGCAGCAGCCGTCAGTGCATAGAGAAAAAAAAAAAAAAAGTGTAAAAAAAAAAGTCCCATCCTCCCCCAGTGCCATCCTTCCCCAGTGCAATCCTCCCCCAGTGCAATCCTCCCCCAGTGCCATCCTGCCCCAGTGCCATCCGCCCCAGTGCCATCCTGCCCCAGTGCCATCCTGCCCCAGTGCCATCCGCCCCAGTGCCACCCCCCCAGTGCCATCCACCCCAGTGCCATCCACCCCAGTGCAATCCACCCCACCCCAGTGCCACCTGCCCCCAGTGCTATCTGTCCCCAGTGCCACCTGTTGTCAGTGTCATTTGTCCCCAGTGCCATCTGTCATCAGTGCCACGTATAAGTGGCATCTGTCATCAGTGCCACGTGTCATTAGTGCCACATAGTGCCATCTGTCATCAGTGCCACATATTAGTGCCATCTGTCATCAGTGCCACGTATCAGTGCCATTTGTCATCAGTGCCACCTGTCAGTGTCACGTGCCATCTGTTGTCAGTGTCACGTGTCATCAATGCCACTTATCAGTGCCATCTGTCATCAGTGTCACGCGTCATCGGTGCCACGTATTAGTGCCATCTGTCATCGGTGGCACGTATTCGTGCCACGTATTAGTGCCACGTGTCATCAATGCCACGTATTAGTGCCACGTGTCATCAGTGCCACATATTAGTGTCATCTGTCATCAGTGCCACATATTAGTGCCATCTGTCATCAGTGCCACGTGTCATCAGTGCCACGTATAAGTGTCATCATTGCCACGTATCAGTGCCATCTGTCATCAGTGTCACGTGTCATTGTCCTGGTATTTCAAAAGTGTAATAAGTAGTCAACAAGTTAGATGTGTAATTTATGCTCCTAGAACACGTGATGGCGCTCCCTGCATGTTGGGCCTCTCTATGTGGCCAGGCTGTGAAAAAGTCCCACACATGTGGTATTGTAATACTCAGGAGGAGTAGCAGATTTTTTTTGGGGGTGTCATTTGTGGTATACACATGCCATGTGAGAGAAATAACCTATTACAATGACAATTTTGTGGAGAAAAATAAAAAAATGAAAAATCTTAATTTTGCAAAGAATTGTTGGAAAAAAATTACAACCTCAAAAAGCTCACCATGCCTCTAAATACCTTGGAATGTCTACTTTCCAAAAAGGGGTCATTTGGGGGGTATTTGTACTTTCCTGACTTGTTCGGGTCACAAGAAGCGAGATAGGCCACCAGTACATCAGATGTGATCAATTTTGTGCGATTCGCACCACAGCTTGTAGACTCTATAACTTTCACAAAGACCAAATAATATCCACTAATTTGGGTTATTTTTACCAAAGATATGTAGCAGTATAAATTGTGGCCAAAATTTATGAAGAAAAATTAATAATTTGCATAATTCTGTCACAGAAACAAAGAAATATGTGTTTTTTTTCAAAATTTTCGGTCTTTTTTCATTTATAGCGCAAAAAATAAAAACCCCAGAGGGGATCAAATACCACCAAAAGAAAGCTCTATTTGTGGGAAAAAAAGGACACAAAATTCATTTGGGTACAGTGTTGCATGACTGAGTAATTGTCATTCAAAGTGTGAGAGCACCGAAAGCTGAAAATTGGTCTGGTCAGGAAGGGTGTTTAAGTGCCCAGTAAGCAAGTGGTTAACTACGTTACACGTTAACATAGCTTTAACTTGCAAGCTTCTATTGTTAGGGCTGCTTCACACCGTGAATACATAGATTTGGGTGCAGTGCATGCACTACTTTTTAAAACGCACAGCAACTGGATTTATGGTACTACTCTAGCATGCGATCAGGAGCAGGCAAACACACTGCATTTGTGACATGCATTTGGGGTGTCATTAACCACTTCAATACAGGGCACTCAAACACCTTCCTGCCCAGACCAATTTTGAGCTTTCGGCACTGTCACACTTTGACTGACAATTGCGCAGTCTTCTACACTGTACCCAAATGACATTTTTATCATTTCTTTTACCACAAATAGAGCTTTATTTTGGTGGTATTTGATCACCTCTATGGTTTTTATCTTTTGCTAAACAAATAAAAAGAGACCGAAAATTTTGAAAAAAAAATGTTTTTTTTGTTTCAGTTTCAAAACTTTGTAAATAAGTAAGTTTTCTCCTTCAATGATGGGTACTGATAGGGCTGCACTGACGGGCACTGATAAGGCGGCACTGATGAGGTGGCACCAATGAAGTGGCACTGATGAGGTGACATTGATGGGCACTGATATGTGGCACTGATAGGTGGCACTGATGGGCGACACGGATGGACACTGATAGGTGGCACAAATTGGCACTGATAGCTGGCATGGATTGGCATGGATAGGCGGCACGAATGGGCATGGATAGGCGGCACAGATGGGCATGGATGGGAACTGATAGGTGATATGGATGGGCACTGATAGTTGGCATGTATGGGCACTGATAGGTGGCACGGATGGGCGGCATTGTATTGTACTGATGGATGCCAATCAGTGCCAAACAATAATGCATGCCAATCAGTGATGCCCATTGTGGGCACTGATTGGCATCCATTGTGGGCGCTGACTGGCATCCCTGCTGGTCTAGGGTGGCATACCTGGTGCTGGGCATCCCTGGTGGTCTGGTGGTGTCCCTGGAGGTCCAGTGTGGGCATCCTCAGCAGCCGATCGGCTCTCCTCTACTCGCGTCTGACAGATTTCTATTTACACTGTGACCAGCCGTGATTGGACACGGCTGATCACGTGGTAAAGAGTCTCCGTCGGGGACTCTTTACCGAGATCGTAGTTGCGGGGTGTCAGAAGGACACCCCGCAACAACGATCGCTGTGATGCCTGCCCCCCGGGGGCACGCAATGGCTCAAAATCCTAAGGACGTCATATGACACCCAGTCAGGATTTTGAAACCCCTTTGCAGCCTTCATTTGCCTATAGGGCGGGCGGCAAGTGGTTAAAGGATAAGTTCTCCTTTGGAACATGTTACATTTTTCACCCATTTGGAATGCGGCCACGCCATTCATTCACAGTTTTCTGTGAATTAATAGACTACTATAAGTACCATCAGCCGTTGTGGCAGATGGCTTGTAGTTCTCAATTAACTATGAGGTTGCTGGAAAGTGTTCTCATAGTTCATTGATCTTACTGTGTTTCAGTAACTGCCTGCCGATATCGGAGGCAGGGTTGCTAACCGTCATGAAGTTCAAGAACAGTTTGTAAAATCCATAATTTTTACATCTGTTCATGAATGTCCGTACCAAACATTCAGTGACAGATGTAACAATCACAAAATATACAAACTGTATAACCTACAACCCTGATCGGAGGCATGGGCAGAGAGTGTACTGAGAGTCTGCAGGGGCCTGACACTACACCCGCGATCTGCTGATCTTGGGTGCAACGCTTTACAGGCTCCTTAGAAAAACAATAATAAACACGCATTTTTTACCTGCAAAAAGATGTGCTTTAATAATTTTTTTCAAAAGGTGCATCTAATCCCCTATTTTAATTTGCCATTCTGCATTGTATGTGTTTGTTATAATCGGTGCCTCTAAATACATCTTGTGAAGTATCTTCAGGCCAGTCACATGACCGCCGAGTTGACCGCTTGGCCCCTCTCTCTGTAGCCCTGGATTGGAATGGCAGAGCGGCCGGGAGTCATGTGACTGGCCTAAAAATACTTCAAAAAAGGTTTAATTTCTAACAAACACTTGTACTGCCGGGCTCCTGACGAGCACGCGCTATGTTTTTGTCAATTTAAATGTCACTAAGACCATAGTTGGGTTTTGGGGTTAATTACAGTAAATTATGGTCGCAGCATCAGGCTGGACTGTATTATGTTCTGCCTGGACATAGGTGTGGGTGTCACCTTTGGCAGGCATTGGAACGCAGTCTGGTTGGACGCATTGGGTACCAATCTCTCTCTCTGAGCCAATCAGCGGGTGTGGGTGTGTTGTCTCGCTGTGTATTCCGGGAGAGGGTACTTAAAGTGGAGGGCCACCCTGAAAAACAAAAATACATTAAAATTTAGAAAAAAAATCAGAATTTGCCTGTTGCTCGGCACATCGTCCTTATCTGCCTCTTCCTCCTCCACGGTGATCTGGGAACTGTGTGTCCCAGAACACAGTGCGCCCCATTCACAAAGCGCTGCGTGACTCGCGCATGCGCAGTAGGAAACGGGCAGTGAAGCCGCAAGGCTCCACTGCCTGTTTCCCTTAGCTAAAATGGCGGCGCCTGGACCCGAGAGCCGAGGGACAGGTCAGCCCCGGGCGGCCAACATCGCGGGCTCCCTGGACAGGTAAGTCTGCTTATTATAAATGTGAAACAAAAAATGTAGCGCTAAGAAAACAAATGTACAAAGAATCTAAAAGTGATTTATACGGACAAGTGTAAGCAACCTGTGTTGAACCACAGAGGGGTCTCACACTTATCTGTGTGGACAACAATAAATATAATGTGCAACCCCCAGTAGAGTGCACATACAGCTTATACGTGAAAAAAAGTGATATCAGTAAGGTCACATAGAAAGAAATTCAAACAATTAATGGTGTATCGGTCTGTGCAAGAGTCCTCATATACTATTTAGGCAAAGTCAACCAATTCTCTCTTGGGGACCCAGCGTTAAGGCTACAGGAAAACCACAGACAGAGATCAGCTTGTCTGTAGTAATGTCTGAAGGCACAGCAGTCAATAGAGATACGTTGAATACCCTTACCGGAAGTGTTGGACCCACCTGTCGTGCGACAGTGGGTCAGAAGTGCGTGTAATCCCAGAGGGATTGTGTTCCAGCTCTTAATGGAAATCGATCTCGACCAACCGTCCTCCCATACACGTCCTCTATCTCAGACGAAGGTGAGTGGTCTAGGTGATCACCGGCCGAAGTTTTCCATAATCCAAAGAAGCAACGTCTCCAAAGCAAGGAGTAACACAGCTCTGATTTTAGATGAGAGCTCCAAAGAATATCACATAAACCGAAAAAAGAAAAAGAAGGGGGGCTCCGGATAGTGTAGGTCAAAAATAAACCAGTTGGTTTTATTAAAATATACGCATTTAACAAAAATATAAAAGTGATCACTGAAAGTAAAATCGATTCAAAAAAGCAATGTGGGGTGCAAGTAATGCTTTCCGACGCATCTCGACACAAGCGGTCATCAACAGGGGCATACCATGTCCCCCCACATTGCTGTTCTTATAACTGCATCACTCTGAATTAAGTCCACCCATAACGATGGACGGAACAGGAAAATGAAATTCCAATTAATCAATTGAACACATACATAGAACCATCCATTGGTAAGCATACCTAGATTGAAAATTTACAATCAGTATTTACAATGAACTCCAATCCAGTATTGTCAACACTCTTATTCTGAATATAAATCACAATGAACAATGACAACAGAGAATGACCAAAAAGAAAAAAATTTGTAACTAAATATATTGTATAAACACCTAAATCTGCCATCTCCATATACTATGTCCCCAACTACAAAATTTATGAAAACGTGCTTCCGGGGTCACCCAATTTTATATGATGGCAGATCACAGTGGTATGAACCTGATATGTGGGTCATTGGAAATAATGAGGAGCTCGCATAGAGGGCAGGGACTACCAAATATTTAAATTAGGGTAGATAGTAACAAAGTGTGAGGCTACTTCTTTAAGAAAACAAAAATGATAATAAGTGAACTACACAGACACGCCTTTAGTCTGGGAGAAGAAAGAGCCTTGGAACCAAAAATAATTGTGCCCAGTGGCAAATATCAGTAATTCCATAATGTAATTCCTATGTATAAGGGAGAGTGACGAATCCCTGGACAGATGTAATTCAACCGCAGCTAATCCTAGGTGGTGTGGAATACAAGTGTAGAGAGCAGAAACATCTGCAGTGACTAGAATGATATCATCATGGTACTGCACCCTTTCCAACAATCTTATAACGTCTCTAGAATCCTGTAAATGGGATGGAGATAATGGTCTATATATTTTCCGATCCGAGATGTAATGGAATCTATACCGCTTACTATGGGGCGGCCAGGTGGGTTCACGGGATCTTTGTGGATCTTAGGTAATTGATAAATAATAGGAATACGTGGAGCCAATGGAACCAAAAAGTCCTTTTCTTTTTGATTTAAAATATTTAAGGAGAAGCCCTCATTCACTATCTCTATAAGGGCCCTTTTATATTTTACAATGGGGTCTCCTGGCAAAAGTTTATATGTGCTGGGATCCTCAAGGAGCCTATTCATCTCTCCAATGTAGGCCCTTTTGTCTAGGACAACGATCCCCCCTCCCTTATCGGCAGGGTGGATTATCAGGTCCTTCTGTTCACAGAGGGATTTGAGACCCTCTAAAATGATGGGATCTTGGTGCATCTTGGAGCTGGTTCTCCACATACGGTCATAGATTCCCTTGATGGGAGTAGGTCCCGGTGTGGCAGGCGCAGCTAGTTCTGAGCAAGCGCCTGCTGGGATAGGTAAACGGGGCTGGATGTTGCCTATGAGGGATGTGTCCATATGTCTATTCTGTTGCTATGACTACAACAGAAGCACATATCGCCACTCCCCCTCATCGGTCACGTGATTGATAGACGTGGGCCGATGAGGTGACTCACATGTGTAGTTCACTTATTATCATTTTTGTTTTCTTAAAGAAGTAGCCTCACACTTTGTTACTATCTACCCTAATTTAAATATTTGGTAGTCCCTGCCCTCTATGCGAGCTCCTCATTATTTCCAATGACCCACATATCAGGTTCATACCACTGTGATCTGCCATCATATAAAATTGGGTGACCCCGGAAGCACGTTTTCATAAATTTTGTAGTTGGGGACATAGTATATGGAGATGGCAGATTTAGGTGTTTATACAATATATTTAGTTACAATTTTTTTTCTTTTTGGTCATTCTCTGTTGTCATTGTTCATTGTGATTTATATTCAGAATAAGAGTGTTGACAATACTGGATTGGAGTTCATTGTAAATACTGATTGTAAATTTTCAATCTAGGTATGCTTACCAATGGACGGTTCTATGTATGTGTTCAATTGATTAATTGGAATTTCAATTTCCTGTTCCGCCCATCGTTATGGGTGGACCTAATTCAGAGTGATGCAGTTATAAGAACAGCAATGTGGGGGGACATGGTATGCCCCTGTTGATGACCGCTTGTGTCGAAACGCGTCGGGAAGCATTACTTGCACCCCACATTGCTTTTTTGAATCGATTTTACTTTCAGTGATCACTTTTATATTTTTGTTAAATGCGTATATTTTAATAAAACCAACTGGTTTATTTTTGACCTACACTATCCGGAGCCCCCCTTCTTTTTCTTTCGGTTTATGTGATATTCTTTGGAGCTCTCATCTAAAATCAGAGCTGTGTTACTCCTTGCTTTGGAGACGTTGCTTCTTTGGATTACGGAAAACTTCGGCCGGTGATCACCTAGACCACTCACCTTCGTCTGAGATAGAGGACGTGTATGGGAGGACGGTTGGTCGAGATCGATTTCCATTAAGAGCTGGAACACAATCCCTCTGGGATTACACGCACTTCTGACCCACTGTCGCACGACAGGTGGGTCCAACACTTCTGGTAAGGGTATTCAACTTATCTCTATTGACTGCTGTGCCTTCAGACATTACTACAGACAAGCTGATCTCTGTCGGTGGTTTTCCTGTAGCCTTAACCCTGGGTCCCCAAAAGAGAATTGGTTGACTTTGCCTAAATAGTATATGAGGACTCTTGCACAGACCGATACACCATTAATTGTTTGAATTTCTTGCTACACGACCTTACTGATATCACATTTTTTCACATATAAGCTGTATGTGCACTCTACTGGGGGTTGCACATTATATATATATTGTTGTCCATACAGATAAGTGTGAGACCCCTCTGTGGTTCAACACAGGTTGCTTACACTTGTCCGTATAAATCACTTTTAGATTTTTTGTACATTTGTTTTCTTAGCGCTACATTTATTGTAACTTTGTTTGTTTGAGTGTTAGCTGCTTGTTGTATTATAGTAGCGCAGTGTTTTCCCCTTTTTCTTTGTAAGTCTGCTTATTAAAAGTCAGCAGCTACAGTGTTTGCAGCTGCTGACTTTTTTAAAACATTTTTTTTAAAACTGGCCATCTTCTTTAAGGTGCTGAGGTCACGTGGTTCTGGGTTTCGGTCCAGAAGTATGTGCTGACTCCCTGGTCCTGGTCCTCCTGACCAACCCCCAGAGGCCCTCATGGCCTTGGGTGCAGATCCATCCGTTTCCGAGTCTCAGGGCTGGCTAGCCCGAGGCACAGTAACTGGAAGGAGGGTTCTAAGGTTGACTGTCTCAGTTTTGGAGAGACCCAGCAACTGAGAATGCAACCAGGGGAGGACTCTTCAGAAGAGGGCCACGCACAGAGCTGGCTGCTCAATAAGAGCCTGGAAGCTAAGTTGGAAAGGACACCAAGGTGAATCCACATTCTTACAGTATCGCCAGACCGGCTGCAAGATACTGGTACTGTATGAAAGTTCCTAGTTTCATCCTTCAGTTACAACCAAGTCTGTGGCAGAGACTTTTCTCATTCTAAAGTTCTACAATCAAGTCTGTGGCAGAGACTGTGCTTTTTTTGAATCACCTGTCAGTTGCTAAATCCCCAAAAAGGGGATTTATCCGATAGCTGTAACATCCAGTTGCAAATGGCTATTCCCTGGATTATATAAAGAGAGACATTCAAGTATTAGCAGTTCCAAGAGTACCTGAGCTTTATTACCCCATACCCTCTATTCCCTACTGAGAGACTGTTCAACGTTTTGCAAATAAAAATCCCTAAAGTGGATTCAGGTGTTGGTCTCTACAGTTTATTGGGCCATCAACCTCAGGAAACCCCTAGACGAGCACAAGGAAGAGAAGGTAACGGTAAGCCCAAAAATAACCAGCCGCTCCTTCGGGGGTCAGTGCTACACATGTGGGCTCGTAGTCTGGGATTTTCCGTTACCTCTCGCAATGGAAAGAACTGTACATGTGAGTTTATGGGATAGAGGGTGGAAGCTTTTTGGAACTGCGCCATTTTGTGAAAGGCGAAAGACATTCACTGTTGGTGCGTAAGCATGGGAGGAGCCCTGGAAAAAGCCCACGAGTTGCACAGCCAGAGGGGGAGGAGTCTTGCCTGTTTAGTTTCCCTACACGAGGCACCACGTGAGTGTGTTGTAGGAGGAGAGCGAGGTCAGTCGTGTTCTGTTGTACAGAGAAAAGTTTATTGAAAGAGGAAGAATGTTCCGAGTTCCAGGGACATTGTCTGTTCCAGGACCCAGGATGCCATCGGTAGGAGGTCCTTCGAGTGTGAGGCTGCCTGGTACTGTGCTGGCTGACACAGGGATCCACCTGCTGCTGCAGGGGTGGTTTATCCTCTATACCTCCGGGGACATCGAGGCCCTCGGCATGCTTTTGCGGAGGATATGAGGGACTGGTCATAAGTCCCCGAGTGTTTGTCCATTGTAGCAGATGCGGAGAATACTTGTTCAAAGTGGAACAGCCTACAGAGTCGCCTCGGGCCTACCATATGGACTGGGCCATAGGCGTGGCCACCGAGGAGTCCATCGCCTACACTCCGACTGTGAGGCCTACAGCTCCTTCATCATCTACGGTTGCCGCTGTCTAAGAGAAAGACATTGCTTCTTCCAGTGTCAGAGAGGCTGTCCCTGACGTTGTAGATGCTGTTTCGTCTACCGCCACTGCTGCTGCTATGCCTGCATCCGGAGAAAGGGGAGTATAAAAAACCCTCCTACCGTCGCAGCGGCAGGCCACCTCCAAGTCCAGCTGGACCAAATCGGTGGAAGATGTTGGCCATGGAGACGCACAGGAAAACCGTGAGTACCACCATAAGGAATTATCTGCCAGCGCAGGAATTTCAGGATTCAGAGATGGTGTCACGTACCTGGTTAGAGAGCCCCGACGTGCAGGGAGCGGCGCCTCGTAAACCACCGGCTCTCGAGCCCCTGGTGATGGAGACAGGGGTTCAGGAGCCCGGAGGACACAAGTGCCTAGCCGGATAGCAGATAGCGGATACAACTGGAACTGGTGGTAACAGGAACGGCAGGTGCACCTGGCGTTGGATGTCAGTCAAGGACTGCTGGGCGGCTGGCACAAGTGGACCGGCAAGGTGGCAGAGTCAATGGGTGCCGGACTTCGGGCAGACAGGCGTAGTCAATCAGGCTGGGTCGGTAACTATCAGGCAGCGGAGGTACAGAAGCGAGAGGCAGAGGCGTGGTCAGTCAGGCAGGGTCGGCAACTATCTGGCAGCGGAGGTACAGAAGCGGGAGGCAGAGGCGTAGTCAATCAGGCAAAGGTCAAGGGCAGGCGGAATACAGGCAGAGTCCAGGAACAGGTCGGGTATAATATCAGGAACACAATCACGAACAAACAGCAGAAGTCTCAGGAACGCTGTAGACCGAACAGCGCCGAGGAGCAGGAGCTGTGGCCTTAAATAGTCTATTGGGCAACAGGATTGGTCGTACGGCCCGTTTGCGTACCCCCGCAGGTGGCCGTGGTTACGCTCGTG
The DNA here is from genome assembly GCF_037356315.1 of Lithobates pipiens. Classification (NCBI taxonomy): domain Eukaryota; kingdom Metazoa; phylum Chordata; class Amphibia; order Anura; family Ranidae; genus Lithobates; species Lithobates pipiens. The sequence continues at coordinate 138,904,373 of NW_027507718.1, forward strand.
ACCCCGCGCACGTCCGTACGGTGCGAACGCCCGCTTGTGTCGGCGCGCACCTGCGAACGTCTGTTGGGACCTGCGTGCACCCGCGCGTGTTTGTTCGCGTCGACCCGCGTCCGAGGGCGTCGGAGATCCCGTCGTACAGGAACCCTGCAGGTACGTCTCTTCTGTACGATCGGGGTAGTGGAACGACCGTGACATTGCCCCCCCCCAAAGGGCAACCTCCGGATGCCCAACTGCATCATCCTATCAGGATGGGACCTCTTAAAGGCTTGGACTAGTTTTGCAGCATGCAGGTTGGACTCTGGTTCCCACGAGTTCTCCTCAGGGCCGTAGCCCTTCCACTTTACCAAGAACTGGATCTGGTTCCGTCTCTTCCTGCAGTCCAGGATGGACTCGACCTCGTACTCCAGTTCCCCATCAATTGTCACGGGCTCAGGAGGATTGGTATTCCGGTCAACAAAGGGATCAGGAACCGCAGGCTTCAGTAGCGAGACATGAAAGACCGGGTGTATCCTGAATGACTCCGGGAGTTTCAGCTCGACGGCCACGTCATTTAGTTTCCTTACGATGGGAAATGGACCCACAAACCTCGGGCCCAGCTTCTTGGATGGGCAGGCTAGCTTCAAATTTAGTGTGGACAACCAGACCAGGTCCCCGACCTGGAGGTCAAGTTCCCCTCTTCTCCTCTTGTCAAAGGCCTCTTTATAGCATTTCTGGGTCTTCGCCAGGGTCTCTTGAAGAAGCTTGTTATTGTTCAAAAAAAAATTAAGGTCCTCCAGGACTGCAGGTACAGAACATTCGGGGAGACTACCGGACAAAAAGGACGGATGAAAACCAAAATTTGCAAAAAATGGTGACTGTTTAGTGGCAGAATGAGTAGCATTATTATAAGCAAACTCTGCAAGCGGTAAAAGTGATGCCCAATCATCCTGAGAGAAAGAGGAGAAACAACGCAGATATTGCTCTAACGTCTGGTTGGTTCGCTCGGTCTGGCCATTGGTTTGAGGGTGATAGGCCGAGGAGAGACGGAGCTCAATCTTCAGGGCTTCACAGAGGGCTTTCCAGAACCTAGACGTAAATTGTACTCCTCTGTCAGAGGTAATGTCAGCAGGAACACCGTGGAGCCTTACTACTTCCTTAATAAAGGCCTTGGCCGTTTCTGTGGCCGACGGGGTCCCCCTCATCGGTATGAAGTGGGCCATCTTGGTAAACCTGTCTACCACTACCAGGATAGAGGAGAAGCCTTCAGAGAGGGGCAGATCCACTATAAAGTCCATAGATATCATCTTCCATGGTCTGTCCGGGATGGGTAAAGGTCTCAACAAGCCCCAAGCCCCTAATTTGCTACCTTTATTCCTGATGCAGGTGGTGCATGCCTCCACATATTCCCTGCAATGCTTCCTCATCTGGGGCCACCAGAACGTGCGCTGGAGCAAGTCCGTGGTCTTGGACACCCCAAAATGACCGGCCAATGGATGGTCGTGACAGGAACTGAGGACCGCCGTGCGGATCTCTTGGGGGACGAAGATTCGGTCCAGGTGCCAGAGAAGTCCGTCCTTGGAGGTTAAGGAGATGTCCGGTGGGATGGCTGGATCGCTGGAAGCCTGTTTAATTTGAGATAGGAGGCCTTCCTGGAGCAGAAGGAAGTTTCCTGGAGGCAGGATGGTGTCGGGGGTATGAGGTTCCACAGCTTCGTTGTACATCCGGGAAAGAGCATCAGGCTTCACATTCTTTGACCCGGGCCGGTATGTGATGTGGAACACAAATCTGGAAAAGAAAAGTGCCCACCGGGCCTGCCGAGGTTTCAATCGCTTGGCTGCTTTCAAATACTCGAGATTTTTATGGTCGGTATAGACCAGGATTGGATGAGAGGCGCCTTCAAGGAGATAGCGCCATTCCTCCAATGCTGCCTTGATCGCTAGGAGCTCCCGGTCACCGACATCGTAGTTGCGCTCAGCTTCTGAGAGTTTGCGGGAGAAGAAAGCCACCGGGTACAGAAGTGACTTGGGTCCCTGTCTCTGGGAAAGTACTGCCCCGACGGCCACTTCCGAAGCGTCCACCTCTAGGATATAAGGCAGCGAGGCGTCGGGGTGTTTGAGAATTGAGGCAGAGATAAACAGGTTTTTCAGAGTTTCGAAGGCCTCCTGAGCCCTAGGGGTCCACTGAAATTTCTGGTTCTGCTTGGTCAGCTCAGTGATGGGGGAAATAATGGAAGAAAATCCCCTGATGAATTTTCTGTAAAAGTTCGCGAATCCCACGAAGCGTTGGACCCCTTTCTTGTCCGAGGGAGCGGGCCAGTTTATGATGGCTGAAATTTTCTGTGGGTCCATCTCTATGCCGTTTACGGAGATGATCAAGCCCAGGAATTGGATACTCTGCTGTTCGAAAACGCACTTCTCCGGTTTGGCGTAAAGGCCATGGAGGCGGAGACGGGCCAGGACACTTCTCACATGCTCCCGGTGTTCAGCTAAAGAGGAAGAGAAGATTAAGATGTCATCGAGATATATAACAACAAACAAATCAAGGTACTCTCTAAAGACATCGTTAACAAAGTGTTGAAATGTAGCGGGAGCGTTACAAAGTCCAAAGGGCATAACTCGGTACTCATAATGTCCGAAGCGGGTACGGAAGGCGGTCTTCCATTCGTCGCCTTTGCGAATGCGAATGAGGTTGTACGCGCCCCGTAAGTCTAACTTGGAGAACACCTTGGCCGACCCCAGTCTCTGAAATAATTCGGGCACTAACGGTAGAGGATAACGGTTCTTAATTGTAACTTTGTTGAGTGCTCGGTAGTCCACACAGGGCCGTAAGGAATGGTCCTTCTTCTGAACAAAGAAAATCCCTGCGCCTGCTGGGGAAGTGGATGGTCGTATGAAACCCTTCTTCAGGTTATCGTCCAGGTAGGTTTTTAAAGCACCCAGCTCGGTTTCAGATAAGGGGAAGATCCTCCCGAACGGGATCTCCGCTCCCGGGAGTAGGTCAATAGGGCAATCGTATTGCCTGTGGGGAGGTAAAGTCTCTGCGCCCTTTTTACTGAATACATCTAAAAACTGGTGGTAAGCTTCGGGCACAACCCGTCGGAGCTCGGTGTCTGTTTCCATGCAGAGCAGAGAAGAAGAGGCAGGATCTGTGTTGGCGGCTGGGAAGCAGTTTTGATGACAATATGCAGACGGGAACTCTACTTCTCCAGTGAACCAGTTAATCAGAGGGTTGTGGGCCTTCAACCAGGGCATGCCCAGGATCACAGGAAACAGGGGGGATTTGATGATATCCAGACTCAGGAATTCCTGATGAGTTCCGGCTATGGTGACGAAAAGCGGGGACGTCTCCTGAGTAACGGGTCCGGATTTAAGGGAGGAGCCGTCGGCCAGAAAGATTGAAAGTCCCTTTACCCTAGGCCGAAGAGGGATGTTATTCTTCAGGGCAAAAGACAGGTCCATGAAGCCGCTGCAAGCTCCAGAGTCTATGATGGCGTCAACGCTGAGAGTCCCTCCGGAAAACTGTAGGAGAAGAGGTACAACCAGGTGAGAGATGGTGTTGGTGCTGGGCAGAATGGCAGGAGAAGCAGAAGGTGCAAGGAGGCACTTACGTGACTTGGCGGGGCAGGTGCGAACGTAATGTCCAGATTCCCCACAATAAAGGCAAAGGTTGCCAGTTCTCCGGCGTTGGCGCTCCTCGGGCGTCAAGGAAGGGCGAAGTAGACCCAGTTGCATAGGCTCCGAAGGATCCAGAGCAGGTGGAGCAGGAAGGACCGGAGGGTTGGGACTTGGAACCCGCGGCATCATCCAGACTGGGCGAGAAGTGGAAGTTGAGCGCTCTAAACGACGTTCCCTCAAACGCCTGTCAATCTGAATCGAGAGATCGATGAGGGCTTCGAGGGTTTCAGGGGTTCCCACGCGAGCCAATTCATCCTTTAATGCCTCCGAAAGTCCCATGCGGAACTGGTAGCGAAGGGCTGAGTTATTCCACTCTGTGTCGGCACTCCAACGCCTGAACTCAGACACATAGTCCTCTACTGGCCTGCGACCCTGCTGGAGTACATGCAAAGCTGCTTCTGCAGTGGCGGCGAGTTGCGGGTCCTCGTACAGTCGGGACATGGCTAGGAAGAAATCGTTCAAAGAATCCAAAGAGGGGTCCTTCCGTTCGAGGAGACGATGTGCCCAGGTCTGAGGTTCGTCGGTTAATAGAGAAATGACGAACCCCACTTTTGTTGCCTCAAGAGAAAAAGTCCGGGGTTGGAGGGCGAAAAAGAGCTCGCAGGAGTTCCGGAAGGCCCTGAACTTATTCCGGTTACCGGAGAAGCGGTCTGGTGTAGGTACCCTTGGTTCTGGCGGCAACATGACCACTGATGGTGGGCCTGGAGACCCAGAGGCAGCCGGGGCTGCGGCAGATAGGGCCTGGACCTGTTCCTCCAAACGTCCGTAGCCTTCTTGTAGGCTCTTCACGGCCTGGGTGAGGCCGGCTAGATGATGGCAGAGTTCATCCATGGGAGACGCTCCCTGCGAGGGCTCAGACATCCTGGCTGTTCGGTACTGTCACGTACCTGGTTAGAGAGCCCCGACGTGCAGGGAGCGGCGCCTCGTAAACCACCGGCTCTCGAGCCCCTGGTGATGGAGACAGGGGTTCAGGAGCCCGGAGGACACAAGTGCCTAGCCGGATAGCAGATAGCGGATACAACTGGAACTGGTGGTAACAGGAACGGCAGGTGCACCTGGCGTTGGATGTCAGTCAAGGACTGCTGGGCGGCTGGCACAAGTGGACCGGCAAGGTGGCAGAGTCAATGGGTGCCGGACTTCGGGCAGACAGGCGTAGTCAATCAGGCTGGGTCGGTAACTATCAGGCAGCGGAGGTACAGAAGCGAGAGGCAGAGGCGTGGTCAGTCAGGCAGGGTCGGCAACTATCTGGCAGCGGAGGTACAGAAGCGGGAGGCAGAGGCGTAGTCAATCAGGCAAAGGTCAAGGGCAGGCGGAATACAGGCAGAGTCCAGGAACAGGTCGGGTATAATATCAGGAACACAATCACGAACAAACAGCAGAAGTCTCAGGAACGCTGTAGACCGAACAGCGCCGAGGAGCAGGAGCTGTGGCCTTAAATAGTCTATTGGGCAACAGGATTGGTCGTACGGCCCGTTTGCGTACCCCCGCAGGTGGCCGTGGTTACGCTCGTGACCCCGCGCACGTCCGTACGGTGCGAACGCCCGCTTGTGTCGGCGCGCACCTGCGAACGTCTGTTGGGACCTGCGTGCACCCGCGCGTGTTTGTTCGCGTCGACCCGCGTCCGAGGGCGTCGGAGATCCCGTCGTACAGGAACCCTGCAGGTACGTCTCTTCTGTACGATCGGGGTAGTGGAACGACCGTGACAGATGGACTCTAATTCTGATGCTGGGGATGATGAGTATTTTGAACCCTGATTGCTGTGAGTCTGACTTTTAAAAAGAAAAAAAATATGTAACTGCCCGAAACCTGCCGAGACTCGCAAGGTCTCAGAGACTTTTAAACAAATGGGTGGCAACGGAGTATGGACTAGAGTTCCCATATGTGCCCAGGGAGATAATGGATATAATTGAGGAGAATCGTGAGAAGTGGTATGCAGAGGACGTCTGGAACTACCTTAAAGTTCCAAAGCCACCTTGCAAGAAGGCATTTTGTCCAGAGATATATGAACGCTTTCTGGGTTGTCTACAGCACTGGAGTTATGGTCGGCATATCTATGCAGATAAAGTTGTCATTTACAGGCCAGACAAAGATAGTGCAGTTTACTTCATAAAAACCATGTATGAGAACGGAAGAGACTTGACTTTGCCATATGCACAATTTTACTGGTGAAGAGTTATTTGAACTGAGTGTCTTTTGAAAAAAAAAAAGAGTTTTCTTATCTTTGCATTTCCTGAAAGTACAAGAACTGTGGGGTAGATAGATAGGTTAGCTGCTAAAGAGCTACGTGTCAAGACTACTCACTGGGTACCAGTACTTATTTTCAGGGAAAGGACTTGTAATTACAGTGACTCTAACCACTAGGTGGCATGGGTCGGCACAACAAAAAGAGAAAAAAAAGTTGGTTTTATTGTTTTAGAAAAAAAGAGAGAAAAGTTTTAAGTTTAAAGGAGAAGACCCCATTGAGACTGGGATGAGATCTTTCCTTCTAAGAGTGTAATATATTTGTATTTCTGTTTGTGTGTTTTCTTTTCAGGATTCACCAAGATCGTCTATCAAGCCGCCGGAGAGTGGGTGGTGTAGATAGGCAGGAATTGGGTGGTATGTGTATAGTCTGCTAATGTAAACTGTTCTTATATGACAAAGTTAAATGTGTTTCATGTTTCCTTTCCTTCCCTTTCCAAACCCCAAAAGTTCAGGTAATCAAATTTTTGTAGTGTTAAGAGTATTTTTAGACAGACGATGAGGACATTGTCTAATTAACCTGGGGGAGTGTGCAGCGCCCTGCTCCTGACGAGCACGCGCTATGTTTTTGTCAATTTAAATGTCCCTAAGACCATAGTTGGGTTTTAGGGTTAATTAATGTAAATTATGGTCTCAGCATCAGTCTGGCTGGACTGTATTATGTTCTGCCTGGACATAGGTGTGGGTGTCACCTTTGGCAGGCATTGGAACACAATCTGGTTGGACGCATTGGGTATCAATCTCTCTCTCTAAGCCAATCAGCGGGTGTGTTGTCTCGCTGTGTATTCCGGGAGAGGGTACTTAAGGTACTGAGGTCACGTGGTTCTGGGTTTCGGTCCAGAAGTATGTTCTGACTCCCTGGTCCTGGTCCTCCTGACCAGCTCCCAGAGGCCCTCATGGCCTGGGGTGTGGATCCATCTGTTTCCGAGTCTCGGGGCTGACTAGCCCGAGGCACAGTAACTGTAAGGAGCGTTCCAAGGTGGTCCGGTGCCGTCTCGGTTTTGGAGAGGCTCAGCAACTGAGAACGCAACCAGGGGAGGACTCTTCAGAAGAGGGCCACGCACAGGGCTGGCTGCTTGTTAAGAGCCTGGAAGCTAAGCTGGTAAGGACACCAAGGTGAATCCACATTCTTACTGTATCGCCGGACTGGCTGCAAGATACTGGTACCGTATGAAAGTTCCTAGTTTCATCCTTCAGTTACAACTAAGTCTGTGGCAGAGACTTTTCTCATTCTAAAGTTCTACAATCAAGTCTGTGGCAGAGACTGTGCTTTTTTTTTGTTTCAAATATTTTATTTGAAAATCAGGTAAGACACATAAGAATAAGCAGAACAGTTTACATTGGTAACAGTAACAGATTATAAGCAAATGAGCTGGTACTAAATTTTGCAGATGCAGATATTCCAGATAAAGCTAAAGCATGCTCACGGACCCTTCGCATAGGTAGACTGGCGGACATAAAACATCCGAGAAGGGGGTCAAATAAAGGAAAACTAACAATTTCCAGAGGAGGAAAAACATGTAACAAACATTGCTATACTGGCAACTATTACCACAGGTAATGGCTTAGAATAAAGTTCCGCTGGATGAATTTTACACATATAGTTAAGAGAAAGAAAGGAGAAGAAAGAAAGAGACAGGGAGAGAGAAAAGAAGAAGAATAGGAGTAGAGGGGCAAATGGGAAAGAAAGCGGAGAAAAAAGGGAAGGGGGTATGGTCGGAAGGCCCGGAGGAATCACAGACCCCAAACTAACACTCAGTATAGGCTAAGGGGCCATAAGACGTGTATCAAAGTCCTTAGGTAGAAAATGGTCCACCCAAGGTTGCCATGTTCTGTTAAATAACGGGATTCTATCCAGCACAACTGCTTCTATCTTAGCATGTATCATCGCCTGTGTGATTCTATGTTTAGTTTCAATTATATTCAGGGATGGTGTCCTCCAGGCTTTCGCAATCGTTTGTTTAGCTGCAGTTGTTACTTGAAGGAAAAGTCGATTTTGGGCTTTATTAAGATCTTGGGGTATACAGTTCAACAAGGCTATTGCTGGGTCAGGGATTACGGGGTATTGCATCAATTTAGTCAGCAAATGAAAGACCGAGGACCAGAAATTTGTCACGACGGGACAAGTCCACCAAATGTGGAGATGGGTGCCCCGCTCTTTACAACCTCTGAAACAATCGGGTGGATAGTTAGGTACAAATTTGGAGATTCTAGAGGGGACCAGGTACCACCGCATCAGGACCTTATAATTTGCTTCAGACGCCACAACATTTTGTGATGAATTTTTGGTGTTGGTCCATATATCGGTCCATGACTCTGCATCAAGGTTGAGTGACAAATCTGTGGCCCATGCGATAGCATAAGGCGGGAGGAGGAAAAGTCACAAACTCTGGTAAGGCCTGCTCGGGACCAGGCTGAAAAAGTGCCCGGCTCCGCGCAGGCCGGGTAGAAATTCGGGTGACCCATAAACGAGAGCAAGGGGAGATGCGGGGATAGTAGTTTGAAGGGGGTACGTACCTTGTGCCAAATTTTAAGGGAGTGACTCGTAACGGGGTTAGTAAGTGACCTACATGCCTGTGGAGGGAGCCAAAGTAAATTGGAAACAGAGACAGGGTGAGCCTCCACTGCTTCCAGACTAACCCACAGTGGGATCTCAGACACAGCGTGGTATAGGGTCAATTGTGATAGCTGAGCTGCATAATAATAGTTCCTAAAGTGTGGGATTCCCAGGCCTCCATGAAGTTTATGCCGGAAAAGAACAGCCTTAGAAACCCTGGGTCTGATATTACCCCATATATATTTGAAGGTTCGACTTTGAATAGCTTTATGGAAGTATAATGGAACCATGACCGGGAGGACTCTATATAAATATAATAACTTGGGTAACAGAGACATTTTAACAGCCGCAATGCGTCCAAGCCAAGAGACACATAAAGGTTGCCAGGAATTAAGGAGGGATGATAATTTACGAAGCATGGGTAAATAATTAATTTGGTATAGGTGGGCTGGGTTACTGGTCAATTTCACACCTAAATAGGGAATATAGGATGTGGACCACTGAAACAAATAATTTGAGCGTAAACCTTGAAGCGTCTCTGTAGGGAGGGAGACCGCAAGGGCCTTAGACTTCGCCTGATTCACCTCGAGGCCTGAGATTTGTGCAAATGAGTCAAGGAGTTTAAACAGGTTAGGTAAAGTAGTATGGGGTGAGGTTATAAATAATAGGGCGTCATCTGCAAAGAGACATAGTTTATGAGTTGTGGAGGCTATCTCTAATCCTCTGATATTGGGGTTAGATCTAATTAAAGCTGCTAAGGGCTCAATGGCGAGGGCAAAGAGCAGGGGCGACAAAGGGCACCCCTGCCGAGTGCCTCGCTGAATCGGGAATCTATTAGAATTAAAGCCGGAGTATCGAACGAATGCTTGGGGATTGGCATATAAGGCCTCAATCCAACGAAGGAAATGAGGGCCAAAGCCCCATTTATGTAGAATATACGTAAGGTAGGGCCAAGAGACGGTGTCAAACGCTTTTCGAATGTCGAGAGACAGAAGATGCATAGGGATACCTCGAGTTCTAGCTAAATTTTGCAATAGAATGACCCGGCGCACGTTATCACTTGCTTGGCGTTTGGGAATGAATCCTACCTGATCTCTATGGATCAACCCTCCAATATGTGGATTCAGGCGTGTGGACAAAATCTTTGCTAAAAGTTTTACGTCTAGATTCAAAAGTGATATGGGCCTGTAGTTGGACCATACAGAGTGGTCAGCATCGGGCTTGGGTATCATAGAAACGGAGGCTGTAAGCGTCTCGCTACCGAGGGCACTCCCTTTCAGGAGGGCAATAAAGGAGTTCGCCAAGAGAGGGGCCAGGACATCAGCAAATTTTTTATAGTACAGCCCTGTAAACCCGTCAGGGCCAGGTTGTTTATTAGGTTTAAGCAATTTGATAGCTTGAATTACCTCAGAAGGTGAAACCTCCTCTTCAAAGGCATTGCGAATAGGGGTAGGGAGGGAGGGAATCGGTAAATCACGGAATAAAGCCTCGGCTTTATCATGAGGGAAGGGGGCAGGGGATTCGTACAGTTTGGCGAGGCGTTTAGAGAATTCATTTACTATTCTGGCCGGGTTACTAGTGTGGGTCCCATTGTGGAGTTTAAGTCTAATTGGTTTGTGGGTACGCTCAGGTTGTCTAAGGCGGAGAGCTAAAAATGTGTCAGGCTTGTTAGATTTTGTGTAAATAGTATGATAGGCCCTGCGCGGGGATTTGTCAGCTGCTTCTGAAAAGAGCAAGTCCAATTCCAATCGGATACTATCTAATTTAGACTTGTTCGCTTCCGAAGGTGTAGTCTGAAACAACAGGAACTGGCGTTGATATTCGGATTCTAGATGCTGTATACGTTTAAGTCTATCTTTTTTGAGGAAAGAGGCGGTAGAAATGCATTTACCCCGTATAACTGGTTTATGTGCTTCCCATAAAAGAACAGAAGGGGTGCCTGGGGTGGCATTGTGCACGAGATAATCACGTAATGCTACTTCAATATCAAGCCGAAAAGATTCGTTCGTAAGATATTTATCATTCATACGCCAAAACCTTTCATTAGATTGCGGTATAAGTGAAGAAATAGTGGTAATCACTGCACAATGGTCAGACCAGGTGATTGGATGAATAGAGGATTTAAGGAGGACTGGGGAAGATGCTACGGGAATAAATATATGGTCTATTCTAGAGAATGAATTGTGGGGGTTGGAGTAAAAATAATAATTTTTCTTTGTAGGATTACATTCCCTCCAAGTATCCAGTAAGGAATATTGTTGGAGTAGAGACCGGAAATGAACCGATAGTGATAGGTGGTCTGGTGCATAGGGAGATTTATCAATAGATGGGTGTATGACTAGATTTGAGTCCCCACACATAATTAAGGTGCCCCTAAGATGGGTTCTAATTACCTGAAAAAGGTGAGAAAAAAAGGGGATGGGATTGGAGTTGGGAGCATAGTAGGAAACTAGCGTAACATCAGATTCTTGAAGAGAGCCCGTCAGGATAATATACCGTCCCTCAGGATCTTGGATAGCTGAGGCGAAGGTAAATGGGAGGGAACGATGGAGAGCCAGGAGGACCCCTCGTTGTTTTGTAGTCGCAGAGGCTGTATATACCAAAGGGTAGTTGCTATTGAAGAATTTAGGGGTACTACGTGTAGAGAAGTGTGTCTCTTGGAGTGCTACTATTCCTGCTCTTAAGGACACAAAAGTGCGAAATGCCTTGACCCGTTTATTAGGGGAATTAAGACCTTTTGCATTTAGTGACAATATATTCAAGGGGGCCATGGGTCCAAACATGGGTGGAAACTATACTGAAACCCGGGACCCCCCCCGGGCCAACCGACCATAAGTAGTAATAAAGGCACGAAAAGAGAGCGGATTGGGAGAAGAAAAAGTGTAGAGGGAGAAAGATGGGGAAACATCGGAGTAAGTACAGTGGTGTGAAAAAGTGTTTGCCCCCTTCCTCATTTCCTGTTCCTTTGCATGTTTGTCACACTTAAGTGTTTCGGAACATCAAACCAATTTAAACAATAGTCAAGGACAACACAAGTAAACACAAAATGCAATTTGTAAATGAAGGTGTTTATTATTAAAGGTGAAAAAAAATCCAAACCATCATGGCCCTGTGTGAAAAAGTGATTGCCCCCTAAACCTAATAACTGGTTGGGCCACCCTTAGCAGCAACAACTGCAACCAAGCGTTTGCGATAACGTGCAATGAGGCTTTTACAGCGTCCTGGAGGAATTTTGGCCCACTCATCTTTGCAGAATTGTCCTAATTCAGTTACATTAGAGGGTTTTCGAGCATGAACGGCCTTTTTAAGGTCATACCACAACATCTCAATAGGATTCAGGTCAGGACTTTGGCTATGCCACTCCAAAGTCTTCATTTTGTTTTTCTTCAGCCATTCGGTGGTGGACTTGCTGGTGTGTTTAGGATCATTGTCCTGCTGCAGAACCTAAGTTCGTTTCAGCTTGAGTGCACGAACAGATGGTCGGACATTCTCCTTCAGGATCTCTTGGTAGACAGCAGAATTCATAGTTCCTTTTATCACGGCAAGTCTTCCAGGTCCTGAAGCAGCAAAACAGCCCCAGACCATCACACTACCACCACCATATTTTACTGTTGGTATAATGTTCTTTTTATGAAATGCAGTGTTCCTTCTACGCCAGATATACTTGGACACACACCTTCCAAAGAGTTCCACTTTTGTCTCATCGCTCCACAGAATGTTGTCCCAAAAGTCTTGGGGATCATCAAGATGTGTTGTGGAGAAATTGAGACGAGCTTTGATGTTCTTTTTGCTCAGCAGTGGTTTTCTCCTTGGAACTCTGCCATGCAGGCCATTTTTGCCCAGTCTTTTCCTGATGGTGGAGGCATGAACGCTGACCTTAACTGAGGCAAGTGAGGCCTGCAGTTCCTTGGACGTTGTTGTGGGGTCTTTTGTGACCTCTTGGATGAGTCGTCGCTGCGCTCTTGGGGTAATTTTGGGCGGCCGGCCACTCCTGGGAAGGTTCACCACTGTTCCATGTCTTTGCCATTTGTGGATAATGGCTCTCACTGTGGTTCGCTGGATTCCCAAAGCTTTGGAAATGGCTTTATAACCCTTTCCAGACTGATAGATCTCAATTACTTTCTTTCTCAATTGTTCCTGAAATTTCTTTGGGTCTCGGCTTGATGTGTAGCTTTTAAGGATCTTCTGGTGGACCTTACTGTGTCAAGCAGCTCCTATTTAAGTGATGCCTTGATTGTGAACAGGTGTGGCAATAATCAGGCCTGGGTGTGGCTAGAGAAATTGAACTCAGGTGTGGACAACCACAGTTAGAGTATGTTTTAACAAGGGGGGCAATCACTTTTTCACACAGGGCCATGATGGTTTGGATTTTTTTTCACCTTTAATAATAAACACCTTCATTTACAAATTGCATTTTGTGTTTACTTGTGTTGTCCTTGACTATTGTTTAAATTGGTTTGATGTTCCGAAACACTTAAGTGTGACAAACATGCAAAGGAACAGGAAATGAGGAAGGGGGCAAACACTTTTTCACACCACTGTATGTAAGGCGAAAAATGAGAAATGAAAGTTGGTACGAATCGGGAAATTCCGGATCGCCCGACTTTAATGTGCGTGGTCCCGACGGCAGACTGTTCCGCCATAGGGAGAGCGCACCAGGTAAGGGGGAAGCAGTGGCTGTCCCCCGCAACATACCGGGAAAAGAAATAGCATTGTTGATGTTAACATAAGACATGCCAAGACAGCTTAAAATCTCTATATTGAGGGTATAAAGAATACACTTACAATGAACTTCATAGAACATAGTGTAACATAAAAAAAAAAGAAAAAAAAAGTAGGAATATAGTTAACAATATTATTGTCAAATCCTGCGTGAAGGAGAAAGAAGGGGGGGTATGGGGAAGGGTGGGGAGAGAGGAGGGAGGGGGGAGAGGAGGGGGGGAGGGGGAGGGAAGGGATAATTCACCTATGAAGGTGACAGTGGAGAAAGTCATTAAACACAGCATGTCAACTCTCCTGGGCTAACGGAAGCTCATGTTCCATGGACCTTAATGAGGAGCAAGTGATCACCATGACAGTCAAGAGGGTCCATGGGTGTGGTAGAGGAAAAGGAGAGAAGACATGCCGTAGAGCGTAGAAGCATAATCAAAATCAAAAGCAAAAAATCAAAAAGCAAAAAATCAAAAACCAAAAATCAAAAATCAAAAATCAAAAACCAAAAACAAAGTCAAAAGTTCTCCTAACACACAGGTGACTGAAAATCTTAACAGGCTATACGAGCCAATGGGCCAAGGCTCAGAGCACCCGCAACATGGGGTAAAACAGGAAAGTCACTAATGAGGTGGCAGAAGCAGTTCAGCGAGGCACAAACACTCTAGGACTATAGAGGTTTGAGGCAGAGGTTTTTGCTGGTGTACCCTTCCGGATGGATCTTGGAGAACGCATGTCCCTGGGATCTCGTTTGGGGGTCGCTGTATGAGGATAAGGAGTTAGGCGGGCAGGGGTGCGTGGAAGTGAAGTCTCAGATTGTTGCTCCGGAGTCGTTAGATGTAGAGACTCAAGGAGGCGTTGCAGAGTATCTGGGGAGGCACAGGTGTATTGTTGACCATTATAGGTGAAGTGGAGAGCAAAGGGAAATCGCCACATGTATTTGATTTGGTGATGGATAAGCACCTGTAACTGCGGTTTCATGGCTCTCCGCTTCGCAATTGTAAGAGGGGCTAGGTCAGTAAATAACTGATAAGTGTGGCCTTGAAATGTGAGGGTATCCTCTTTGCTGCGGGCAGCTGCGAGAAGTTGCTCCTTAGATCTGAAAAAGTGAAGTTTCACAAGAATATCTCGCGGGGGACCGTCAGGTTGACGGCGAGTCAGGGCTCTGTGGATCCTATCAAATTCCAGGCGCTCCATCGGGATCGACGGGGAAAGCTCTTGGAATAGGGCCGTGGTAAAAGACTGTATATCTTGCACCGTTTCCGGAATGCCGCGGAGGCGCAAATTCGACCTCCTGGAGGGATTCTCGGCATCTTCAAGCCAAGAAAGAAGCATGGCGTTTTCCTCACGAAGGGCTAGATGCTCCTGAGCGTGCTCTCTAAGGGTCAGTTCCATGTCGTCCGCCCTGGTTTCAAGGTCAGCAGTGCGCTGTCCTAATTCGCGTATCTCACGTGTCAGTTTAGTTGTTATTTGCTCTGAGATCGCTTTCAGGGCCTTATGGAGCATTTTTTCAAAGTGGGCAAGGAGGTCAGCTTGTGGCATACCTGGAGTTGGGAGTGCAGGGAAGTCCTCTAAGCTGGGTCCACCATCCTCATCAGTATCGTCGCTGCGAGGGTCAGCTATATCAGCGGGAGAGCTGGGGCGCTGTGAGGTAGCCTGAGCTTGTGCTTTCGTGGCCATCTTGGACGAGGCCCGCGCGAGCGCTTCCTTAATCGGCTTTGGCTTCTGTTTACCCCGGTGTCCCGTTAGGACCATCCCAAGGGGGGTGCTCGGCGGTATCGGCGAACCGTACCGGCAGGATACCTGTTAATTACGCTGTCGATGGCTCTGTAAAGTCCCGGAACCGCTGCGGGGAGTGCGGAGCTCTAATGGCAGACGTCCATCACGTCGAGCTGCGCGCATGCGCCCCCGACTCTGCTTTTTTTTTTAATCGCCCGTCGGTTGTTAAATCCACATATGGTTGATTTATCTGATAGCTGTAACATCCAGTTGTGAATGGCTATTCCCTGGATTGTATAAAGAGAGGCATTCAAGTATTAGCAGTTCCAAGAGTACCTGAGCTTTATTACCCATACCCTCTATTCCCTACTGAGAGACTGTGTTCTGTTCAACGTTTTGCAAATAAAAATCCCTAAAGTGGATTCAAGCGTCGGTCTCTACAGTTTATTGGGCCATTAACCTTGGGAAACCCCTAGACGAGCATGAGGAGGAGAAGGTAGCGGTAAGCCCAAAAATAACCAACCACTCCTTCGGGGGTCAGTGCTACACAATTATACAGTTCAGGATGGCAGCTTAAAAGAGAGGGGCTAGCAGCATTTAATTTTTAAATTGTAGTTTTTTACTTACAGCAGCGAGGGGGGGGGGGGGGGTTGGGGGGTTTGCCGAGACAGAAAAAGAGACTCCCAAGTTAACAGGCAGGAAGTGTGGGGAGAGGATGGGGGAGAGCAGAGAGGAGATAGCGGATGGCGGAGACATGTAAACTGACCACGGTGTCAGGGCTCAGCAGCCATGATAAACCATGGTCAGTTTACATGGGGAGGGCAAAAATGGGCAGGATCAGACAGTTTTTTTTAAATTTCCAATCACTGTGTTTAACCTGCTATAAGAAAACAGAATCACTTTTTATTTTCAGGTTAACAATCACTTTAAAGCAGAACTTAATAATGATAATAATAGTACATTTTATTTATAATGCACTTTACATCAAAAGATCTCAAAGTGCTACAGGTTAAAATGAGAAATGAGCAGTTTATACAATAAAACAAACATCTAAAAAGAACAAAAAGCTTTGCT
Source organism: Lithobates pipiens (assembly GCF_037356315.1). NCBI lineage: Eukaryota > Metazoa > Chordata > Amphibia > Anura > Ranidae > Lithobates > Lithobates pipiens. Next base: position 138,920,327 of record NW_027507718.1, read on the forward strand.
AAAAAGAAATGTCTTAAGACCTTTTTTAAAACAGTTTTTTTTAAGACTTACTGAAGATTCCCGAGGGAATTTGAGGGTAGCCGACAGATTTTTCTAGCGGTGCTGGAGGATTGAAGACCGGGTAGGCACAAATGAAATAAAATCTGTTTAAAAGTAAAGTGAATGTTGAGCAAAGGGTTTCAGTTTTAAAGTGCCCTGCAACAAATTGGTGAACTTTTTGTTTGGATGCAGCAGTGGAACAATCTGTAAGGATTTGTATGAATACTCTGCTCTTGTTTTTTCAATAGAGCAGTGTGAAAGCACCCCTACCTTGTATCCCACAGGGCTTGTGTTCAAGACTGGTATTCACCTGTTGTTTAATAGATTGGCTAAACACTTAGCCCAGCCAGGCCATCTCTCTATTTAAAGTTACACTAAACACAATTATTATTCTGCAAAAATAAGCCATACATACCCACTTTTTAAAGCTCAACTCCAGGTAGAAAAAAAATATATTACTGCCCATACTGCAAGGCTTAATAGCTTGTTTTGTCCAGGGGAGAGGAGAAAGGGTTTTACTTAGTGGATCTTTTGCTCACCCAACAGACAATGCTCCGATCCAAATGTGGACTGTCCCTCAGCATCCTCACATCCAGACCAAGGTTATGGACCCCACTCTGGTCTTGATGATGTCAGGAACCTAGACCAGGGCTGAGACAAGGGGTGGGCAGGAGGGGAGAATTCCCTGGGAATTGTGATATCATGTGAGGTCGGGCGGGCATGAGACAGCCGTACTGTAAGGGATTTATTTATTTGCCAGAGTTTGGCTTTAATGACCCTATAATCTATTTTCATGACATTTTCTCTCTATCTCCTGCATTTTATTTGTGTAGTGCACAGCAGCTGCAGTCATGTACTCTGTTCTACGTACACTGCACATCCCATACTCCATCTCCAAGGTGAGCAAGAAAGGGTGGTTATGTTCCTACATACAGTATGACCCTCTAACAGGAAGTTGGATGACAGCAAGAACAAAAAGGGATTTGGAGGTTTGGAGAAGGCTGAGAGCAAGAGAGGGGGCTTTTTAAATTGAGAACACATACTTGAATATATATATATTTTTAAACCACACTTTAGTGTCACTTTAAGCTGAGCTCCTTCCATCAGGGATTACCTAGGGAACAGTTATGCCGTGTACATACGATCAAACTATCCGGCGGATTTGGACAATCCGCCCGTGTGTGGGCTCCGGCTGACTTTTTTTTCCAAAAGTTCCTAGTCCGCCAGAAAAGTCTGGTTGTGTATGGGTAGGTCCGCTCATTTGGACAGTCTGATCATGTGTACGCGGCATTAGCGTTTCTGACTCCAGGTCCTTCGGTGTTTCTTAGGTCCCTGACTTTTCGAGAATATTCAGTGTGACCTTCAGTGTTTCCTAGTGTCTTTGATTTTAAATAAGGTCCGTTGGCATGGACCATAGGGTGAGTACATGTATTGAAAACTGGCTACAAGGGTGAGTTCACAAGGTGGTGATAAATGGGGAGTACTTGGAATGGTCAGGGGTGGGTAGTGGGGTCCCCCAGGGTTCTGTGCTGGGACCAATCCTATTTAATTTATTCTTAAACGACCTGGAGGATGGGGTAAACAGTTCAATCTCTGTATTTGGGGACGATACTAAGCTAAGCAGGGCAATAACTTTTCCGCAGTATGTGGAAACCTTTCAAGAAGAGCTGAACAAATTAATGGGGTGGGCAACTACATGGCAAATAAGGTTTAATGCAGAAAAATGTAAAATGCATTTGGGTGGCAAAAATATGAAGGCAATCTATACACTAGGAGGAGAACCTCTGGGGAAATCTAGGATGGAAAAGGACCTGGGGGTCCTAGTAGATGATAGGCTCAGCAATGGCATGCAATGCAAAGCTGCTGCTAACAAAGCAAACAGAATATTGGCATGCATTAAAAGGTGATTACCTCCAGGTATAAAGCGATAACTCTCCCACTCTACAAGACTATGGTCTGGCTGCACCTAGAGTATGCTGTCCAGTTCTGGGCATCAGTCCTCTGGAAGGATGTACTGGAAATGAAGTGAGTACAATGAAAGGCAATAAAGCTAAAAAATGGTCTGGGGTATATTAGTTATGAAGAAAGGTTTTGAGCACTGAACTCTGGAAAAGAGACTCATGAGAGGGGATATGATTTAAATTTACAAATACCGTACTGGTGATCCCACAATAGTGATAAAACTTTTTAGTTGAAGGGAATTTAACAAGACACGTGGCCACTCATTAAAATTAGAAGAAAAGAGGTTTAACCATAAACTACGTAGAGGGTTCTTTACTGTTAGAACTGCCAGAATGTGGAATTCCCTTCCACAGGTGGTGGTCCCAGCTGGGGGCATCAATAGTTTAAAAAAACTATTAGATACTACCAAAACATACAGGGATATTCAAGGTAATGCTGACTTATAATCACACACATAGGTTGGACTTGATGGACTTGTGTCTTTTTTCAATCTCACCTACTATGTAACTATATGTAGAGTGACTCAAAGATACCTAATGTCCCTGACTTGCTGAAAAGATTCTGATTCTGAGTGACCCCAAAATTCAGTGTCCCTGACTTTCCGAGAAGACTCTGAGTGACCCCTATAATTTCAGTTCACTTTTTTATTTGTCATATAATTTAAGCACTTACCTACTGGAAGATTTTCCCCTCTTCATGGCCCGGGCAGTTTTTGCTATTCAGCTATTCAGCAATGTGTTATTTTAACTGGTAATTGCTCAGTCATGCAGCACTGTACTGAAATGAAATTTATAAAAACATTTCACACAAATCGAGCTTTCCTTTGGTGGTATTTAATCACCATTATTTTTCTTCTACATAAATGAAAAGAATGCAGAATATTTCAGAAAAAAATAATTCGTTTTTCTTAGTTTCTGCTATAAAATTTTGCAAACAATTAATCTTTCTTTGTAAATTCAGGACAAAATGTAGTTTGCTACATTTCTTTGATAAAAATAACCCAAATCAGTGTATATTATTTACTCTGTAGGAAAGTTATAGCGTCTACAGAGGACAGTATATACAGTATATTTGAAAATTGATCAATCCTGATGTACTGATGGCCTATCTAATTTCTATCTCATTTCTAAAACGCCAGAACAGTAGAACCCCCCCCTCCCGACTCCTTTTTTTGGAAAGTAGACAGTCCAAGGTATTTTGTAAGAGGCATGGCAAGTTTTGAAGTTGTAACATTTTTTTATTTAAATCGTTTTATCTCAATTTTATTTTTACATACTGTAACCAGTACAGTACAGCATAGTGACACTGTACTACTCTGGGGGGATAATCAGGTTTTTTTTTTTACACTGTTGCTTATATCAGTGATGATCACTGTTATAAGCAATAGTTTTAGCTATCATTAATGGCTTTCATTCATGACAGCTTGATTACTATTGTGATCTGCAATTGACTACAACTAATCATATGGTACAGGGTTCTGGGATTGGCCCATGTACCATGTGATAGCTGTGGGCCAATCACAGCATCACAATAGTACGCAAAATAGTCATGAATGGAAGTCATTCAGGACTGTTTTGTTGACATTGTAATCTTGTGATTGCTGTGACCAATCATAGCGATCACATGATACCCCGGCACTCTCAGCGGCTGGGTACCAATCACCGTGAACTGCTGTGAACTAAACATTTGATTTTCGAATAGTCAGTACAAAAATCGTCACACAAAAGGAAAAAGTACAAATGCGTGCTCGGAATCAAGGAACGACTGGGAAGAGTTTGGTCTTGTAAACTACTGTTCATAATCTAGAATTAGCATTTGTGACGTGGCAATTGATGAAATGCCGAAATGCAGCGCACATTCTCATCTTCTTTAATGGGATAATAATGAAATTGCTTTGCTGGTGATACTGATGTAGTTATGCCAAACTTATTTTAAAAGACATTTGTTTTCTACGATCTTAAAATCATGAATCAACGCTCACAAAACTTCTACTAACTTTTCCTAACACGAAATTGGCATAAGGAGCCCAAAGGGTGGCGCTTGAAAAATTAACTTCCTCTTTATACTCTCATAGTCATCACTACGTTTGTGTTTGTCAAACGACAATTCGCGGATAGTTCGTGCGTTAGACAAAATCCTGCATGCACGCTTTTGACAAAAATCAGACGCTCTGTCGTCCAACGATCGAACCGTGTGTACGAGGCCTTAGATGGTACTAACACTATGACTAACTGCTGTTTAGCGTGAAATGCATTAGAACAATTGGTATTCCTCTTTTCCCTATACTAATTTGAGATACAACAATATTCAAAAGTTTACATTGAAGTATCGTCATCCATTTTTTTTTGTCCTGTGGAATATTTTGAGTATGACAGGCACCTGATGATTTATAAAGGTGGAATGTGAGCCAACCTAAAGGAGCACTACATTCTGTACTGAACAGCTCATCTCCACCTTGGTCCATAAAATCGCTTCAATGTTTTCTTAAAAAATGCATATTTTCGCTGTTCCAACTTCTGTAAAGTAAAATCTACTACTGCACTTTGCAAAGGTCTATGAAAAATCCTATAATAACACCCTTTTTCCTGATACTTAGACCTGGCCCATCTAGTTGGGAACATGGACAAGGCTCTTCTAAAGTATTGTACACATGATCGGATTTTCCGCAGACAAAGTCTCAGACTTTTGTCCGAAGGATGTTGGCTAAAAGCTTGTCTTGCATACAAATGGCACACAATTGTCGGCCAACAAACACCAATGTAGTGACGTACTAGACATATTACGAGAGAATAAAGAGGAAGTTCAATTATCATGCGCCACCCCTTGGGCTCCTTCTGCTAATTTCGTGTTAGTAAAATTTTGGTGAGTGTTGATTCGTGCTTTTCATTTCACGCTTTTCAGTTTGTTTCTGAACAGCTGTTTGTCAACCAGTAATTATTATTATTAGCCTTGGAAATATTGCTTTCACCCAAGTCCAGTCCAGGAACAGGAGGAGGAGAATTTCTTGGACCAAAAATTGGTTGCTTTATTAATCGTGACCAATTATGTCTTATGCCTTTGCCGCAGGAGCACGATTTTCTTAATTATCTCCGGGTGGCGGACCCCTGCTTTCACCAGCTCTTGGCATTGTTGACCCCCTATATTAAGAAGCAGGACACATGCATGAGGCTTTTATTTTACTTTTTGGTTGAATAATGATTTGATATGGTATATTTTCTATATTTTTGGATGCATAGAATGCACTTTTTGGTTAAGTTCTATTGGCAGATAGCATGTCTAATTTTATTTATTTTCTTTTTTGAATGCACAATAAAAATTGCGGAGAATAATACTTGGCTATGTGTTTTACTTCAAATGACAGTTTGGGAGTAGGCAGTTACATTTAATATAATACAAAGTAAAATTGACAAGGGACACCAACATAGTTGTATATTTGATCTTAAAAACTAGGGGATAGTGGTGTTGTGGTAACTTGCCCCAAAAAACAAAAACAAAAAAAAAAACAACAACAAGCATAATAATATTATTCTTGATATCACTAGAAAATAATAAGCCTTTTAAATTATGTTTGGCAGAACTCCATCAGTATCACCAGCAAAGCAGCATCGTTATTATCCCATTAAAGAAGAAGAGAATGTGTGCTGCATGTCGAGATTTCATAATTTTCCACGTCACGAATGTGAATTCTCCATTACAAATGCTGGTTTACAAGACCAACCGCTTCTGGCTCATCCTTGCTTCTGAGCATGCGTGTTTGTACATTGGACTTTTGTCCGACGGACTTGTGTACACACGCTCAGAGCAGACATCTGTCTGCGGAAAATTTTAAAGCCTTCCATCCAACATATGTGCACTGTTCACACCACAGTGTTGATGTCACGTCAGCTTTTTTTCCACACAGAAAACTGCATACACGTTGCAGATTCCTGCGCAGAAAAAATCTGCACATGATAGCAGTGTTGTATGATAGCAGTGTTGTAGTGTAAACAGGGCACAAAGAGTAACATTTTTATTTATTTTTTATTTGTGCCCTTGCAGAAAGCGTGCAGAAAAACTGACATCTCCGCACATAGTGTGAACGAGGCCTAAAAGTATAGTACTATGTACAACAGAATGTACTAATGTTTTCTATCTCTCTTTAAAAACCAATAAATACTATTGAAAGAGAAAAGTATAGTACTAATGAAGTCTAAGGTGTATCTGGAAAAAAAGTTCTAAAATTAATTTCATGTGGTTCATAGAAACCAATTAGCTTCCAACTGTCATTTCTACAGCAAAGTATTAAAATGGAACTGAACCCATTGATTTAACTGTTTCCCAAAACAGCTACATTCAAGCCATGTTGTGAATGATAACTATCAAGCCATCAAATAGCTGATGTAATAATTGATCACTTGTGCAACCCATAGCACCTGCAGATCACACAGAGGCTAAGATGGCATCTTCCTTGGCTGTTAAGGATAGGAGGGTTTACTTTCACTTTATACATCAATGACTGATTACTGCAAACAGCAAGGAATTAACTTGTTAACATATGTAGCCCCATCTACCTTTGGTAGGTGCTTAATAGTGCTTTTCTGACAGTGTAGGATATAGAGACAGGCAAATTTAGCCAGGCATGTATCCTTTTGCTAGGCCTGGTTGTTGATTCAGGGTTGGAAATTTCAGAATAGAAGGGGGTGTGACCGCCTACACTTGGGCTCAGGGATACCTTCTCTACTTGACAGTGGATTGTGCTGGAAAGAGAGGATGGCCTGAGACCTGAGTGGCAGGAAATCCATGTGAGAGGATTGACCAATGGTTAAATTACATGGTCAAAGGGAGGTCTCTCATAAAAAGGGGAGTCACATGATCTGGGGGGGTTAAAATTGGAGATTCGGAGGTTCAGGTCCAGAAGCCCGGGAGTTCAGAGATCCTGGAGCCTCTGGGAAGGAGGCGAGTCCAGGGAGGCCGAGAGTCTGGCCCCCAGAGACGGAGCTAACGTAGTGCTGGGGAAATACCAGACGTCCCCATGCGGGGGATGTGCCGGGCAACGTTGGAGGAGGAGGAAGTAGAAGCAAAGAGGTGGAAGAAAACTGGGTGAATGACTTTCTGTGAGTAGAACATGGACTGTTAATTGGGAGAGAGCAAAGGGAATGCAAACCCAGGAGAGCTAATCCAGAACTTCATACTGTGTATCCACGGAACACAGTATCAAGCACTTTCAAAGACTGAGGGAGATTTGCTATACAAGTCATGGAAATAGACAGTGTGGCCTGTGACTTGGAGTTCAACACCCACAGTGTATCTATCAGTCTGGCAGAAGGGATTATTCAGAGTAATGCTTATCTGTCTAGCTCGGAAGTGCTGTACCTTAGAGAGAAATGGAACCTGGAAAGGATCGATATCTGAGTGTTAAGTAACAAAGCTACGGCTATAGTTTAACACCCATCAGAGAAAATGGGGTCAGATGGGGCATCTCATATACGTCACTGAATAGCTCCACAGATGTATTCCCAAAACAAAGAAATATAAATCTGAAACAGTGACTATTTGGTGTCTTGTGGATGCACGGGGGATCTGAAGCGGAGTAGTCTGGCAAAAGGTAAATTAACAAAATCAGCAGCCCCCGTGGGGGTACCGCTACACATATTTTTCATACACTAGCCTATGAGGATTGTGCTTCCAAGGACTAGTGAGGTGGTTATATACATCTCAGGATTGGTGGGATGATTATATATCTTTAAATTACTTTTTTTTATTTTTGCATAGTATTTGCTATTTTGTATAAACATATAATTTAGCAACCTGTAAACACTGCATAGTTATTCCTTCAAATAACATAGCAATTAGATTAAGCAAAAACTGAAGTACATTTGGATCTGGATCCACTAGGGGGCACTGAACACATAAATGTGTGATTTCACACAACAGTTTGTAATGTTCTTAAACCTCCTCCTTTGATTTACAGACATTATATTACAGTAGATTTAATTGGTATCTTGTACTAATTATACTTCTGAAAGGGAAATGGAACAATCTAGTTACAGAAATCTTCCAGTAAGCTGTGGATCGCTGTGGATGCTTTGTTATATCTAAACGCCCTACACTGCCAATTAAATGTATTAGTAGACCCAAAGAACAAACTCTTTTTTTTCCCTCCTTTTGGTTTTTTAAATATTGAATTGAAATTTTTGTGTTCTTTCTGTTAGATAAATGCAAAAAATATACCTTTTGAGCATGACAAAATCTTGTGAGTTGATAACTTCTTAGCTGCACTGTTAACAGTAAAGCCCCGTACACATGGGCAGAATGTCGAGGTGGCATTGGGCAGTTCAATAGAAACTGGCCTGTGTGTACTGCGGCCGGTCCCCCATGTCAGAACACAATAGCACAGCAGGGAAGTTCGCTGTACTACCATCTGATTGTTAGTACAGTGGCTCAAACCTGAGCTGTCAGTGTTTTTCGTTCAGCCTGCTGGGTTGAACGAAAAAAAAAATAGCTGTGTGTTCTAGGCTTTATGCAGGCCATAGGTGATATGTTTTGTAAGACCCCTTTCACACTGGGGCACTTTGCAGGCGCTACAGTGCTAAAAATAGCGCCTGCAAAGCACCTTGAAACAGCCACTGCTTTGTCTCCAATATGAAAGCCCCGAGGGCTTTCACACTGGAGCGGTGCGCTGGCAGGATGATAAAAAAGTCCTGCTAGCAGCATCTTTGGAGCGGTGTATACATCGCTCCTGCCCATTGAAATCAATGGGGCAGTGTGGCTATACCGCCGGCAAAGCGCCTCTGGAGGCGCTCTGCGGTGGTTTTTAACCCTTTCTCGGCTGCTAGCGGGGGGTAAAAACGCCCTGCTATCGGGTGATTAGCACCGCAAATCTGGTGGTAAATCGCCACTAAAAATAGCGGCGCTTTACCGCCGACGCACCTCCCGCCCCAGTGTGAAAGGGGCCTTATTGTTTTCTTTTTCGTTTATCCAGATTACTGGCTCAACAGATTCTTCCATCCTCCAAATCCTCTTCCCCTCAGAAATTGTATTCTGAGAGTGTGACTGTGGCTGTCACTGTCAGAATACATTGATCAAACAATCAACTTCTGTCAAGCAGGGATGGCTACACACTGACTTAAATTCGGCCGGTGCAGAAGGTGATTTTGATCAGAATACAGAAAGCAAAAAAAAAAAAAAACAACCTTACAGATGTTCTTATACTTCTCTACACTACTTACATCATGGTTTTAGTGTTTTGTATGTGTCTCCATTACAGAGATATATTTCAGGATTAACCAGTGAAATTGACAACAGTAGTTTTAACTAACAAATAAAAACTGGTTACAAATGCTTTCATTATGTAATAAGTTCACCTCCATTGAAATACTATGTACTGCTATTTGGACCATGATTTACACAAAACAAGAGAAAGCCAAATTACCACTTTTTTCAATGACTTGAGCCTGTAAACAACACAAAATTGAGACAGTTTAATTGGACAAAAGGCTGGTGGAAACTGAATACAAATTCTTCAAACAGTGGTTTAGGATGCACCCCTGTCATGCCGTATGGAGTGCAGCCTGTGGGTCAGGTCCCAATTTGAATCCAATATTATAAGTTTTTTCATATGATCAAATATGGACTTCTACTGGAATATGTAGGAAACACATTTTTGTTGCCAGAAAAATGTTAGTGGTGTAATAACAGCTTTTCCTCCAACATGAAAAAGACTGAGCACCTTTGAGAACCACATTATGTATTCTCCTTCAGAGGGGAGGCCTGTATAAAATACACTTTCCACACCAAATGTTTTTTTTAGGTCTTCTGATTTTATATAATTATGGATTACTGCAATTCTCAGCTTCTGAATAAAGTAACCTTACTCATACCTTACTGTTGTGCACCTTATACCTTACATTTATCACTCTCCTTATCCATAAATCGTTACAAAATTTACATTTGTTTTAACCATGACTTTTGTTGGAAATATTTTGTTTACAAAACTGCAATCTTTTTATCTCTGAATTAAAATCATGCAGTGCATTATTTCTTCCTGAGCAAGTTTGAGCAGAGGGAAACAAATTGTGGACTGAGCCGCAGAGACCTGTGGATTCCCATTTGGTCAAGGAAAGAAAATGTTGTCATATATACTTATAAATGTTACAAAAATCATCTTTACGGAACTGTCTTTCGTAAGCAAAACAGGAGCATTCATGATTAGTTGCTTTGTTCTGTACAAATTAGGAAGGCAACTTGAGTCATCACTGTATGAAAACGTATGTCATACTTATGTTCTTACACAGAGTTCAAAATGTCATTTCAGTAGTTTCCATGGAGATTTGACATCACTTTCTGTACAAGAGTAATTCTTCCATGCTAATTGGGCAGTGATTTGCTTCTGTTTTGTGTAGTGTAATTTCCCCATGTCCAACATGCCAACATATTTACATTTTTCCTCTTCTATATTTCAGTCCTTAAATCGCTGATTCTGAATCTTCTTGTAAAATGGCTCTTCCCCCTCTTCACTACCCTCCCTTTCGCTTGTATGGGGTTTCCTTCTCAGACTAGCTTCCCTGCTAGCAAGGCTAATAGCTTCAGCTATTAGAGGTGTTGGCACACCTCCAGCAACATTGACAGTTGGTCCACAACGTGGTTCAGAGTCAGGCTCTATGTCACTAATGGAGGAACCAGGAGACACCCCAGCACCTTTTGGTGGCCTGTAGCCACGAAAATCTTTGCTCATGTCATAACTTCCTGGTTCTTGGGCATCCCCAACTTTTTGTCCTGCCTTCCACTCCCATGGGCCATTGCCTGAGGAGAGATGAACAACAGGGTGATGAGGTGCATGAGCGTCAATAGTGACAATGCTGGAACTATCTCTTTCTGAGGGTGAGCGATACTGTGAAGAGTCAGAACTGCTGGTTGTTGAAGAGGAAGATGTTTCAGAATGTTTTGGAGTACCCGCACCTAGCGCTGTTGCCTGCTGCTGTTGCTGTTGCTTTGACATGGCAATCACTTGCATTAATCTAGGAGGATTTGTAGTTGCTCGTGGTGCCCCACCTTTTTCAGCCATCATCATCCACTTGGCTCTAATTGCTGAACTGCTTTTTGGGGAGCCAAGTTGATTTTCTTCAGGGATGTGAAGAAGTGGTGGAGCTGCAGGGCGTGGCTGAATAAGTACCCGAGGAGCTCCTGGCCGAGCTTGAACCGTGGGATAAAGTGATGGAGGAACTCTGTCAGGGTCTGGCTCATCAAGTAAAATACCTGAAGTTTCAGAGGCTGCTCTTCGATGGGCTTGTGCCAATGCTACCTCCTCCCCAAGTGTCAGACTACGCCCTTCTATAGGCTTTGGCTTCCATTCAGGACCTGCTGGCCTCTGACGAGAGCCTTCAGTGGGCATGTGCATAGTCATGTGCCGACGGCCAGTTTCGTCCATGGATGGGGTACTCACCCGGGGCAAAGTGTTGCTAAAAGTCACCATGTTCTCCTTTCCCATGGGACTTCTAGGGGCTAATAAGTCAACATCCACGCTGGCACGTTTTAGGCTGCCGAGAGAATTTTTCTCACGCTGAACCTATAAAGAAACATCATCAGTCAATGAAATCACTAAAAACAAAGCAATTCTTTTTCAATAGATGTATTTATGGAATAGATGCTGCCCTTAATCTCCTGACATATGCTACAATCTGATTGTAGTCTCTACCAAAAACTGTGTAGAAGAGGGGCCTGCTTGATTTCAAACAAATTCATTGGATACTTTAGGTAAGTTCTCATATTACATGGTTTTAGTAAAGAGAGTACACAGAGATTGTATGGTCAGACTGTAATATGTATGGTGAGTTTAATGATGAGTATGCTTAAAATGTATGCTGGCTTCCAATCAAACTCATTTGAAAAGGAAGCTATAAGAAAGTTGCATCACAAGACAATTTTAGTGAATTCATTATTTTATTTATTTCAGGTACTTAATATGATAAGTATCGTGGGTTTTGTGGACCACCTGTGTCACCAGTAGAATACACATGCACCCCCCTTCCCATCCAAAAGGAAATAGGTCTAATGATTTCTTAATGTTTGCCCTGCAAAGTGGTGTAATTTACGCTATATGACACTCCAAGAATTTGAGACAAAAAAACTGATCACAAGCCATGAAGCAAGACAGTAAGTCAAAACATTGTTGGGGCAGACTTTGTTTAGGTCTCAAAGATGACCGGCATGGGCAGGCAGAAAGAAGAACAGTAATTGGTAGAGGGGATAGAGTAGTTATTAAAGGGAGCAGTCGGGGTCCCTGGAGCACCTATTGAAGCTGAGTTTGTACTTGCCATTTACCATGTCTGCATTGAAAAAAAAACTACTTTGATCCAATATGCTCACCCTTCGATATCAAAGGCCAGTTATACATTGCTATGAGCACTGAGGCCCTGGGGTTCTGGCTGGGGTGCTCCTGGTGTCTTTTTCTACTTTCAGCTTTTCTTCGCCCCTCTGTCTCCTCTCCTTCTCCTATCTACTTAGGCTCTTCCGTAGGGATGGTCTCTACCTACGAATTCCTTTGTTTCTTGTATAGTGAACTCAATATATAAGCATCTCATCCTACTTCCCTGGTATAGGTGCATGGATTCTATTTCCTTTTATCTACATTGCTCTCTGTTATGGTATGAATAATGTGCTCTTTGACATGCTAGACGTGTTGTCATTTGATATAATTTATCTGCTTGATGTACGACTGCTACTGACTAAGTCACCGTTATTATTCTTCTGTCTGTATATCTGATCGCAGTTACACATTGTATTTCTTAAAACTTTAAAATAAAGATTTATTGAAAGAGAAAAACCCTACTTTAAACAACAGATTGCATTACGCACTTGTTACCAATGCGCATAACCAGGGTATAAAAAGTTGGCATAAGAGTCAGTCATGGTTACGGAGGACTGGTGGCTGGTCACAGTTTGTGAAAGAGAACAAGAAAGTAAAAGACTTCTTAATCTAATTAATGGTTTAGGAGAAATATATAATTAATAGAATTTATTTTCATTATTTTAATATATGTTAACATTTCATATTCTCTCACCAGATGAGTTGGTCATCTGGATTATAGTAATGAAATCTCTGTCAGTAAAATTTTTAGGATTCTTTATAAGTACTGTAAACTTATACTTGATTGCTCTAGCCAAGCTTACAGTATCATTCATTGCATTTAAAGGAAATGTATAGTGTTTTTTTTATATTTTTCATAATGTATTAAATTCAGGAAATAAAAATGCATTTATTATGAATAGTTTTGATTTATAGTCTAGTTAATGTGACGCTGCATACAGCAACATCTCGGATTGATTTCAAATGCAAGTGAAAAGGGCTACCTCCTGCCATACCTGCCCTCATTTTATCCAGTGTTATACGTACAGTATATGGAAGCTCTCATAGTTAAGGGTTAGGACTACACTACACAGAAGCGGCTTGATGAGGCAGCGTGGCTTCCACATATGTATAGTTGCAAAAGTTGTGCAACTAAAACCTCTGTTTTTAACGCAGATTGATAAACAATGTAATATTTTTTTCGTTTTTTTTATGCTGGCTACCTGGTAAGTTTGGTGGGAAATGTTTGTTCTGTGCAAAGCCCTTCCATGTGCACCTTACTTTAATAGCTAGTCATAAATTGATTGGAGCAGTTGCCATTTTTATTTAAAATGCAAGCGAAATGCACCTGAAAATACACTACATTTGCCCTTTGACACAACCTCAAAGCCAACAGTCACAGACCATAATGCTGCAAAGAGAGCTCCATAATTTGAGAAAGATCCAGTTATATGACCTAGCTCTCCTCCTCCTGAGACCTTTTCCCTATTGTTATTACTGGTGTTTTGCTTGTGTCAGAGTCATAAAGCCAGTGCTGTCCTTTATAAATAAGGCAGTGAAGCCTTAAAGCGTGATTCCGCCGTTTTTTTTCTTTTTCTTACCTGTGTCACAGGTGGGCGACTGCTACCGTCGGTTAGCATCCACGTTCGGCGTTTTTTTGACCCCCGGCGCGACGATTCTTTTGCTCGGGATAACTTTTAAAAAAGTGCTCAGGCGTTTCCCATTTTAAGTGTGGGCGTCTGAAGCCCACAGGCACTTACTTCCTCTATATTGATGACGCTCGGCTCCCAGCATGCTCCGCTCCATCTCGCGCATGCTCACTGATACTTCCTCGTGTGCAATGGTGGTAATGGCAGATACAGCTGCCTGCCCACTTTAAAAATGGCAAATTCGGACACGCCCTCGTCACGTGACCGGCGTCCTAACAAAATCTCATGAGATTTTGCAATTTCATTGTCCCCCCATGGATTCTTGGGAAATAGCTTAGAAATTTCCCAGGGACCATTGCGAGGAGGATAACCACGCCTACTCCCACGGGAGGACAACCCGGAAGTCAGCAGAAACATCTGAAATATAAGGTAAGTAATGAATATTTTTTTTTTCAGGGTTCATTTAGGTAAGTATGCTATCTTGTGATTTTAATAATATGAAGTTGAATTTTTAGGTACAAAACCGCTTTAAGGCTATATTCACACTAGTGCAAATTGGATGCTGATTTCTCCACATTCAATTTGCATGACAGGAGACTGTCACCTGCTCTCAATGGAGCTGGTTCACTTATCTCCAGGGCACAAGGATCCTGTGTGTTTTTGGCTCTGTTTCAGGTCCGAATTCAGGCAAAAATTCAGACCTGAATTTGATGTTTATATTAACTGATTGAAGAATAAAAACACTATATACAGTCTTTTAGAACATTTGGTATTTATTTGAAACCCAAATGTTGAGGAGGGTGGCAGCGGTGGTACTAGAGGGGTGGCAGTGGTGGTACTTGAGGGGGTGGCAGTGGTGGTACTTGGGGGGGTGGCAGTGGTGGTGGTGTACTTGGGGGGTGGTGGTGTACTTGGGGGGGTGACAGCGGTGGTAGTGTACTTGAGGGGTGGCAGCGGTGGTACTTTGGGGGGTGAGAGCGGTGGTACTTTGGGGGTGGCAGTGGTGGTGTACTTGGGGGGGTTAGGCAGTGTGGTATTTGGGGGGGTTAGGCAGTGTGGTACTTGGGGGGTGGCATCGGTGGTACTGCCATCCTCTCCCACCAGCACCACCTCTGCCTCTTACTGATCCCATCCCCCACCAACACTGATATCATCCCTACCCTATCCCCCCCATCATCTCTGTTGTAGAAGTGATGGTGGGTGGGTAGGGAATTGGGATGGGATCTGTAAGAAGCAGAGGCGGTGTAGGACTTGGGATGGATCGATTGCACTGCAATTCAAATCATCAGCCACTTGAATGCCTCCAGGGATGCCTTTCCTCATGGGGAGAGAGAGAGACCCTCCCCTTCACTTGATTGGTGTCAGCTGGTCAGCTGACTTCATTTTTCAGTGTCCACCCCGCCTCCCTACATTCTCTCTTTGGATAGGCGGGGTGGGATATGGTGGTCCAGACAGTCTCTCTGAGTCTAAGCCTCTACTCAGCTCAGCTGGCAAAAGTCCTCCTCCCCGTGGCGGAACGAACGGCCAGGCAGCACAGCCACGGCGGGCCTCCCGAGTTACCATGAGAGGAAGAGTAATCAGTTAGATTACTCGTTACCCTCTAAAGTAACTGAGTTACGTATCAGTTTATTTTAACTCAGTTACTTACATCACTGGTAACGAGTAATCTTAACTGGGTACTCTTCCCCTCATGGTAACGCCGTTCCCATTACTTGAGCAGCGTTACCACAATTACATCCTGTCTGGACCGCCCCATCCCGCCCCGCCTATCCAGAGAGAGAGAATGTAGGGAGGCGGACACTGAAAAATGAAGTCAGCTGACTAGCTGACACCAATTGAGTGAAGGGGAGGGTCTCTCTCTCTCTCTCCATGAGGAAAGGCATCCCTGGAGGCATTCAAGTAAGTGACTGTCTGACGAATCGAATTGCAGTGCACTGTGCAATCGATCCATCCCAAGTCCTCCTCCACCTCTGCTTCTAATGCCGCATACACACGATGGGACGCCTGTGCGTAGGCCCCAAAACTTAGAAAGAAGTCTTGGAGAGGCCCTTGTCCTCATCAACATGGGGACAAGGTGCTTTGGTGTGGGAGGGCTGCAGGGGTGGGGTGGGGTGCACAAGCACAAGGTGCTTTGGGGTGGGGGTCCCCATGTTGAGCGCACACGGCCTGGTATGGTTCGAGGGGAGGCACTCGCTCATTCCCACCCCCTTTCCTGACTGGCCGGGCTGTGGGCTCGGATAAGGGTCTGCTATGGATTTTGGGGGGACCCCCATGCCGTTTTGTTCGGCGTAGGGGTTCCCCTTTAAATCCATACCAGGCAACGGGGCTCGCGAGGTGTCAATCTCGCACTTGGAGGCGGCGACATTCACTTCCTTTGCTAGTCCCGTGTATAGAATACTGGTATTTAAAAAAAAGTCACAGTTACTTTGCTGAGTAACTAATTACTTTTCCAATGTAGTAACCGAGTTATTAACGCAATTACTTTTTGGGAGAAGTAATTTGTAACTTAACTAAATACTTTTTTAAAGTAAGATGACCAACATTGGACGCAACGGACCCTTTATGTCAGCCACATTGTTTTTAGTGTGAACCCAGCCAGAGATGAAAGCAAACTGTTGTGCTCTCATTTTAGAAAATTCTACAACCCATTGCAGTGCACCCCACGGCATGCACAAAAAAAAGCAGTCACAAACCTTCTTCTAGATTTTCACTTGGAATAAATAAATAGATATCAGATTGAGATCCTTATGTGAAAGTAGAAATAGAATGTGGCCTGAATGAGCTAGGGAAATAGTAATACTTTTCCAAAATCCTAACAGCACATTGGTCATTTATAACCTAATAAGAACAAATGCATGCTGGAGCAGTCAGTTATAAAGTATGCCCTTTACTACACCTTTAGCATGTTACATCAGGTTTTACATTGTCATAGTGGCCATTGTGCAGGAAATATTTTTTTTCCTGATATCTGTGCCAGGAAATTGTCTGTCTGGGGGATTAGGGTATTGGTTTGGTGAGTTTTTAGGCTACTTTTATATAATACAATAAGTCCTGTCAGTGAGTGTGTCTAGTATATGTATTCTATACATATTTAATTTAACATGATGTTTTAGGCTTCATTTTTTTTAGAACAATCAATGAATATTTGTATCTCACTAACCTGGCGCTGGGTAGCCTGGCCACCAGGACGGGGAGACAGTTCATCATTGCTTGAGGATTTGTTCTGGTGATATACAGATTCATGTCCACGTTGTGTCAAAGCACGTAAACCGTCTTTACTTGGGGGAGCTGGCAAAGAGTCCTCAGAAGATGCCCGAAAATTACCCACAGCATGATAAGCCTAAAATTGATTGATATCAAGCAAGGCTATTAGTTCATAAAGCATGAATAGTTAACGCATATTGAAAGCTCATTATATGACATCTGCACAGTGATGTAATAATAAATTTTTACATAGTTGGTAGGCTTGAATAAAGACACCAGTCCATCCAGTTTAACCTGCGTGGGTGTGTTTATGTCAAAACCTTACTATATCCCAGTATGTTTTGTTTGTTAAGATGCCCTAAGGTTTTTTTTTTAAATGATCGACCCTTCTGATTTTGGAAGGCAGTTCCACATCCTTACCGCTCTGACAGTAAAATTTTCCCTTGATAACGTGCATGCGCTTGAAATGCATCAGGGGGGGCCTATGTGCTGATGTCATCATCGCCGCGTACTCATGCTAGGAGTGGCAGCCATTTCTGTGGATTTGGACAATCTGTTTTTCTTGCTGCAGCATTGTATTTGCTTTTATTGAAATTTTAAATTAAATACTACACTATATTAGTACTCTTTGGACTCCCAGTGGCGAGATTGTTTATACAGTTTAAAGAGCTTTCTGGATCCCTCCATCCAATTGACAAGAAAGTTTGGGAGAATCCCCCACTCCATAGGAGCAGTTAAAGGCATATCTTTGCCTTACTTCTGGTGAGTGCATATATTGGTGGAGGCTCACCGATGGTGATTCAGTGTTCACAATACTGAGTGGAGTGTAATGGCAGTTTAAGGCTATATTTTCACTTGTTTCTGGTGAGTGCATAGATGTACTACATTTAGCCACTGGATGATCCTTACAACACATGGTGGATACCCAAGTCACTTTACGGACAGTTTTTTCAACATTATTATCATACTTTGGACTTTCACACATACCTTTTTTATACTGTTTGATATCAATATCGAGTGATGGACACCACTGGCATCTTTTATTACTTTAGGTTGTTTTGTTCTAGCTGCTGTAGTCCACATAGCACTCACTTTTTATTTTTTGCATTTATAAAAATATTACAGTATTTAAAAAAAAAAAACACAAATGATCACTCACCAAATAAGCAGCGATGCCTGCTCCAATAAGGAATCCTGCATACACATCTACTGGATGACTGCGGTACTGTGTGATCTGGGTTAGTCCACACACTCCAGCAGCAATGGCAAATGAGAAAACTAGCAATGGCTTCAGAAGTTTTGTACTATCTGTTATGATGGAGTTAAAATACATCTGAAAAATAAAACAGTGGTATTAGCCTGTATTGTGACCCAGTATGTTGCCATTAGCTGTCTTACATAGTTACATAGTTAGTCAGGTTGAAAAAAGACACAAGTCCATCCAGTTCAACCACAAACCACCATCACTCTAGCATGTAGGCACTATACAGTGGTAGCTGCTTCATAAGGGGTGCAGGGGTGCTGTCCCCCCTAATCCATGCGCCCAGCCCCTAATCTACATGCAGGGTTATTTCTATGGTTTTTTTTTTGAAGCATGTGATTAGAGCCTGAGGCTCTAATTGGCTTCAAAAAAGGGTGGTGGGATCAGTTTGACTGATCAACCGAATGAATGAATGGGGGGGAGTCAGGTGGTTTGTTTGCCGGCCCCCCCCAAAAAAAATTAGAGCACCAGCCGCCACTGACACTGTACTATACACTGTATACTATGAATTGCATAGTTAGGTTGAATAAGTCCATCCAGTTCAAACAAAAAAAAAACATACAATCCCATATACACAATCCTTTACCCACAGTTAATCCAGAGGAAGGCAAAAAACCCCAGCAAAGCATTCTCCAATTTGCCATAGCAGGGGAAAAAATTACTTCCTGATCCCCCGAGAGGCAATCGGATTTTCCCATGATCCACTTTACCTATAAATGTCAGTACCCAGTTATATTATGTAGGTTCGGGAAAGAATCCAGGCCTTTTTTAAAGTAATCTACTGAGCTGGCCAAAACCACCTCTGAAGGGAGTCTATTCCACGTTTTCACAGTTGCTTTCACACCGAGGTGTCGGCAGTAAAGTGCCGCTATTTTTAGCGGCACTTTACCGTTGTTTTATCGGCACTATTTGGCCGCTAATGGGGTGCTTTTAACCCCCGCTAGCAGCCGAAAAAGGGTTAAAAGTGCCGCTTTGCTGGCGGTTTGGTGGCGCTGCCCCATTGGTTTCAAAGATGCTGCTTGCAGGACTTTTTTTACCATCCTGCAAGCGCACCGCTCCATTGTGGAAGCACTCTGGCTTTCACACTGGAGAGACAGGAGAGGCTCTTTGCAGGCGCTATATTTAGTACTGTAGCGCCTGTAAAGTGCCTCAGTGTGAAAGCAGGCTTATTGTGAAGAAACATTTGCGTATTTGCGCACCTTTTCTAATTTAAAAATTGGGATAACAGCCTAGGAAGCTGCTATGAAAGCAGAAAGCGAGCCAAAACTTATCAGTGCAGTGCCAGTAACTTGCAAATTGCCCCATTGCTATAGATGATTTTATATAATTTTCCTTGTAGAATGTTCATGCAGGTTTGCTCTACTCTAGATAGACCAGTGTTATCAATTAGGCCAAGTTGTGATGCTATAAAGTTTTAAAGGAAACCTGTAATAAAGGGTCATGTAGGCTCCCATCATGGACCACCTCTTGCTTATATTCAGGTATTTGCATGGACAAAGTGTCAGTTTCTCTTTTACCAATAATTAGAAATCATGATGAGCATATTCATCTGGTTTGTGATCATGTGGTTATTATGACAGCCATTCATAGTAATCACATGAGTTTCTTTATAAACAAGCCTGCCTCTTCAGCTGTCATTGTGTCTAGCAGAGAGAGAGAGAGAGAGAGAGAGAGAGAGGGAGGCATTTTGACAGCAGTGGCCTACAGGCTGCAGCTGTTAACACAATATATAGACTGCAAAGGTGATTGATATAAAGACAGCGTTATTATTAAAAGCCGATAAGTATAAATTGCATTTTTTTTTATTTTTGTACATTTGACAGCTTAAAAAAAAGATACACAGATATTTATAGGTTATTATATAATTATAGTCAATTTAACTGATGCGTGCAGTTTTAGCATCCAAGCATCAATGACCTGGTCTCAAAAAAGCATAATGCTGACTTTGTCCTTTTTGTTTGCATATAACATCCTTTTAGATCCTGCTGTGTACAGATCTATCCTTCAAACAGATAACGTGGAAGAAGCCTTGTTTGAAGGAAATCCTTTGCATCCTTGACCTCAGTTTCTTATTTTCCTGTTTTCTAAATAAGACACTTTTTTTTTTTTTTTGTCTTTTTGCATTCCATTTATAGTATTTATACTTGTCTATACCTAATGGAGAAGGTATAATAATAATTACATGTTTCATTTCTCTTGTGCAATACTGTGTCCTGTGGCAACACTACCTATTGGAATGATACTAATGAGCACTTTCAGGCCAGCGGATACTCACAGATACGTAGACAGCTGCAAAAGCCGAAAGTGTGGCATGTTGAGAAGGGAACGTCTTCCTGGAAACATAATTTTATGACATGCATAGGTAAATAAAAATAGTATACAGGTGCATATTGCAGCAAAAGAACACAACTAATAGCAGATACATAACAAAAGTGCTTTTTAATAAAGAATGTCTACGTAAAGACATCCCTGTCTTTGGTCTGCTGATGGAGAATTCAATGTGTCATCATTCTTTTACAACACTCTTTTGACATGCTATATTTACCTCGCACATTATTTTCTGGAAACTTGCTGTAGGTGTGGATATTCACGGTGACATAAATTGCCCCATTTTTTCTGTTTTGCAACTGCAGTTCACTGTTGCTAGGAAGCAAACAGGGTTGCTTAGCTACCTTTCCTTTGATGCACCTGCCCTCGCTATGCAAACGCTTTCTTGAGTCTGTGCTTTACATGGTCTTGGTGTATCTTACCAGTTATCTAATATGCAGATAAATTTACTAGTTAGATTTTTTTTTTTTTTTTTACATTTGTGCTTACCTGGCAGACAAAATAGCATGCTGGTCATTTCCACTGCATATGTCCTGTGTGATATAGGGGTTTGTGGCACATGAAGTGCCAAGCCTTGTGTAGTTAGGCTTACAGACCGTGAGGAAGAATGGAGCATGATATCCAGTAGCTAGCTGAATGACATCAGTGACCAATGCAGTTGCACACAGGCCAAAAACATGAACACCTAAAGAAAAGAGAAGAGACCAGTGTAAAACAAACGAAACAAAATCAGAGAAAAAATCATTTGAAATCCTGCTTACCTACAAATCGAACTGTCCTCCGCAAAAAAGAATTGAAATTGCAGCCCCCTGCATTGATACTTCCTTCAGAGCTTCCACGACCCTTCAGTTTGGACTGGATACAGTAAAGGATTCCCTCTCCAAGCATGATCTGAAGGAGCGCAGAAGAGAAATATATTAGCATAATGAACTTCTGCCTTCAAAGCAGTATCACGAAGAAAAGAGGTACTCACAGAGGCTGCAGGGGCAGCAAATGCAAGACTGAGCAACATGAGTAGTGGGATAAGCTCTTCATTGCTCTCAACATATGGCATAGAGAGTGATCGATCATGACACTGAAATCCACCCTGCGCGGGCCGGAAAACGTCGGTTAGCTCCAGAAAGTACAGAGATACTATGGAGGAGGCCACAATGGGAAGCTTAAGGAAAGGGAAAGAAAGAGCGTAAGGTAGAAGACAGCAACATACATTTGGGTCAATTTTCTGATTTGTATTGCATTTACAATACATATATAGATATATATATATATATGTACATTAGGGGTGCTGAAATGAATCATTGCATCCATGCATCGCGATTCGGGTGTCCCCGATGCGGCATTGATACATAAGGACCGGAAAATCGATTGCGGGTGACGTCATCCCGACTTGCTTACTCTGGGGGCACTCAGCAGGAGGGAGTGGTCTGGGGCACCACCCGGAGGACCCAAGTAAAGGAGGATGCGGGCTGCTCTGTGCAAAACCACTGCACAGAGCAGGTAAGTATAACAGGTTTGTTATTTTTGTTTTTAATGTGTTGTAGAAACTGACAGTGAGGCACAGCTCACCCTGAGTCCTGAGATTGCATCACTGAAACCTTGGTTTCTACAGTGAATTAAACTTTTACTTCACTTTACTAGAAATATCCCACAGGTGCTTCCTGTCTACTGGATTACATTTTTGTTGATTTGCAAGTGCACCCTACTTGTGTGTGTGTGTGCATGTATGTATATATATATATATATATATATATATATATATATATATATATATATATATATATATATATATATAGTGCCTTGAAAAAGTATTCATACCCCTTGACATTTTCCACATTTTGTCATGTTACAACCAAAATCATAAATATATTTTATTGGGATTTTATGTGATAGACTAACACAAAGTAGCACATAATTGTGAAGTAGGAAGGAAAATAATAAATGTTTTTCAATTTCTTTTACAAATAAATATGTGAAAAGTGTGGTGTGCATTTGTATTCAGCCCCCCCGAGTCAATAGTTTGTAGAACCACCTTTCACTGCAATTACAGCTGCAAGTCTTTTTGGGGATGTCTCTACCAGCTTTGCAAATCTAGAGTGACATTTTTGCCCATTCTTCTTTGCAAAATAGCTGAAGCTCTTTAAGATTGGATGGAAAGCTTCTATGAACAGCAATTTTCAAGTCTTGCCCCTGATTCTCAATTGGATTTAGGTCTGGACTTTGACTGGGCCATTCTAACACATAAATATGCTTTGATCTAAACCATTCCACTGGAGCTCTGGCTGTATGTTTAGGGTCGTTGTCCTGCTGGAAGGTGAACCTCCACCCAAATCTCAAGTCTTTTGCAGATTCTAACAGGTTTTCCTCTAAGATTGCCCTGTATTTGGCTCCATCCATCTTCCCATCAATTCTGACCAGCTTCCCTGTCCCTGCTGAAGACAATAATCCCCACAACATGATGCTGCCACCACCATGTTTCACAGTGGGGATGGTGTGTTCAGGGTGATGTGCAATGTTAGTTTTCCACCACATATAGCATTTTGTTTTTTGGCCAAAAAGTTAAATTTTGGTCTCATCTGAACAGAGCACACTCCATATGTTTGCTGTGCCCCCCACATGGCTTCTCACAAGCTGCAAATGGGACTTTTTATGGCTTTCTTTAAACAATGGCTTTCTTCTTGCCAGATTTGTGGAGTGCACGACTAATAGTTGTCCTTTGGACAGATTCTCCCACCTGAGCTGTGGATTTCTGCAGCTCCTCCAGAGTTGCCATGGGCCTCTTGGCTGCTTCTCAGATTAATGCTCTCCTTGCCCGGCCTGTCAGTTTAGGTGGACCTACCATGTCTTGGTAGGTTTGCAGTTGTGCAATACTCTTTCTACTTTTGGCTGATGGATTGAACAGTGCTTCGTGAGATGTTCATAGCTTGGGATTTTTTTTATAACCTAACCCTGCTTTAAACTTCTCCACAACTTTATCCCTGACCTGTCTGGTGTGTTCCTTGGCCTTTTATGATGCTGTTTGTGCACTAAGGATCTCTAACAAACCACTGAGGGCTTCACAGAACAGCTGTATTTATATTGAGATTAACCACTTCAATACCAGGAACTTTCGCCCCTACCTGCCCAAGCCAATTTTCAGCTTTCAGCGCTGGCTGTTGCACTTTAAATTACAATTGCTCGGTCATGCTACACTGTACCCAAAACATTTTTTATAATTTTGTTCCCACAAAAAGAGCTTTCTTTTGGTGGTATTTGATTACTGCTAGGGTTTTATTTTTAGCGCAACAAATAAAAAAAAACGAAAATTTTGTAAAAAAAAAAAAAAAAAAAGGTTTCTTTGTTTCTGTTATAACATTTTGTAAATAAGTAAGTTTTCTCCTTCACTGACAGGCACTGAAAGGCGGCACTAATGGGCATTGATGATGGGTACAGATAGGTGGCACTGGTATGTAACACTGATAGGCATTTATAGGCAGCACTGAAAGGCTGCACTTATGGGTACTTATGGGTGACACTGATGGGCACTGATAGGTGGGCACTGATAGGTGGCAATGTCACTGATGGGTGGCACTGGACACTGATAGACGGCACTGATGGGCATAACTGATAGGGAGACATCTGGCATGCATTGGTAATGGACACTGGCACCATTTGTGGGCACTAATTGGCATATTTTGGGCACTGACTTTCATCCCTGGTGGCCCAGGTTGGTATACCCGTTCATCCATCCGTGGTGTTCATCCCTGGTGGCATCCACGGGGGGGGGGGGTGCTGATAATCAATCAGTGCAGACCCCCCTTTACTCGCGCCTGACAGCCGGCTTTTCCTGTTTACACTGTGATCATCCGTGATTGGACACGTGGTAAAAAGCCTCCATCAGAGGCTCTTTACCAAGATTGGTGTAGCGGTGTGTCATACTGACGCGTCGCAGTATCGATCGCCGCGCTGTGTGCCCCCACAGGTGTGCACCGCCAGTTATCCTGAAAGACATCATATGACGTCCAGTCAGGATAACTGAACCACCGCCTGGCCGTCATTTTGCTATGGACCGGGTGGGAAGTGATTAAATTACACACAGGTGGACTTCTGGAAGCATTTGGTTCCACTAGATTTTAGTTAGGGGTATTAGAGTAAAGGGGGCTAAATACAAATGCATGCTACACTTTTCATATTTATTTGTAAAAAATTTTGAAAACCATTTATCATTTTCCTTGTGAATGAATACTGTGTATGAATACTTTTTCAATGCACTGTATATATTTTATATATATATATATATATATATATATATATATATATATATATATATATTCATTTAAAAATGTCATTTGTTTCCAGGAATGCATATCGAAGAATGCATTATTTCAGGAAATGTAATGATTGCATCTTTAGAGATATGAGCCCGGAAAAAGATAAAAATAACCACCACTATAATCATGCTTTGGTATACTTAGATATATATAGATATTTGAAAATACAATAATAGCAACATTAACTATTAAAGCATCAAACCACTAATAACATGCTTAATGTGCATCTACAAGCATGAGTGGTTAAAGTTAGGAGGGATACCACTAATTTCAAAAAGATTGCTGTTAAAATTCGATGAAATGAAATGCCTTTCCACAGCACTAAGAGCACAATATTTTGTGAACAGAGGGGACAAAAGATTGATCTTTGCTACATGTGCATAGTATAATGTGTTTAGAAAATGAAAAGGCTGCATACCAACACAAAAAACCTCATGTATAATGTTATATCTTTTTTTTTTATGGCCTTGGAATCTGGATGGCTTATGCCTTGTACACAAGACAAGACTTTCCCGCAGACTAGGTCCGATGGGATCATTCAGTCAGAAATTACGATTGTGTGTGGGATAATCTGATCTTTTTTCTTTTAAAAATTCCGAAGGACCTATAAATAGAACATGTTTCAAATCTGTCCGACGGACTTAATTCCTATCAGGAAAACCGTTCGTCTGTATGCTAGTCCGAAGGGCCAAATACGATGCAAGGACAGCTATTGGCTACTGGCTATTGAACTTCCTTTTCTAGTGCCGTCGTACATCATCACATTTAAAACTAACAGACTTTAGTCCGTTCGTGTGTGGGCAAGTCTGTTCGTTTGCAACTCCGTCGAAAGTCCATCAGGAAGACCATCAGACCTTTTCTGCCGGAAAGTCCGGTCGTATGTACACGGCATTAGACTTATTAAGAAAATTTTTATTTAAAATCGTGTTAGCATACTTTACAAGCGCATATGAGGACACCTACCTATAATATGGAACCTAAAAAAGGTTACATAATCAACACAGTGGTTCAAATATCTAAACTTCTATATTCAGAATGGCCACTTCAGGGTCTAGATATCAATGGCATTGAAGTACACTGGCATGACCTGCAGTGGGTTGTTTAAAGCAAACTATGCCAAAATATCCATGAACCAAAACTATTTTCTGGGATAGACCAATATACCTTCTCACGGAGGTGTGATCAGCAGCTGCAGAAAACATTTGCTTGAGGTTAAATATAAGGGTTTATATGCAGTGCCTTGAAAAAGTATGCATACCCCTTGAAATGTTTAACATTTTGTCATGTTACAACCAAAAACTTAATTGTATTTTATTGGAATTTTATGTAGTAGACCAACACAACGTGTCACATAATTGTGAAGTGGAAGTAAAATGATAAACGGTTTTCAAATTTTTTTTACACATAAATATGTGGCGTGCATTTGTATGCAGCCCCCCCCCCCCCAGTCAATACTTTGTAGAACAACCTTTCCCTGCAATTACAGCTGCAAGTCTTTTTGGGGATGTCTCTACCAGCTTTGCACATTTAGAGAGTGACATTTTTGCCTATTCATCTTTGTAAAATAGCTTAAGCTGTCTTGCCACAGATTCTCAATTCGATTTAGGTCTGGACTTTGACTGGGCCATTCTAACACATAAATATGCTTTGTAGCCTGTAAGAACGATCAGGTGGCAGAACTGCCACTATGATCAATTCTTATGATGCACAGAATCACCGGCGGAAAACAAGGATATCTGAATGATGCCTGTAGCTGCAGGCATCATTCAGATATTCCCACTGAAAGTCCAGGACGTCATATGACATCCTTGGGCGGGAATTGTTTTAATATTAGATGAAAAAAAAGTCAGGTTATTGAACGCCATGTGCTCTTTCCCTGACATGTT
The DNA here is from genome assembly GCF_037356315.1 of Lithobates pipiens. NCBI lineage: Eukaryota > Metazoa > Chordata > Amphibia > Anura > Ranidae > Lithobates > Lithobates pipiens. The sequence goes on from NW_027507718.1 coordinate 138,947,287, forward strand.
TCATAGTAATAACTTTGAGGGTGGAGCTAACTGACGTCTGCTAAGTGTTGATTTCATAGGGAGCGGGATTTGTATATAGAAGATACAGCTGTTTGAGAATTGTCTTTTCAGCGGAGTACAATCCTATCTACCTTATTGAACTGCATATTTTATGCTCATTCCCTTAATCATACCTTAATCCCTTAATGAGTTTATATCAACATAGTTGTTGATTTATGAGCGCTACTTGTTTGTGTTACATTTATGTTTGTTTCTATCTTATCCTGAAGATTTTTTAGCAGCAGCCTACAGACTTTTTTTGTTGTGGATTTTATTAATTTCCTGATTTTAATTTTTATCTATTTCACTGTGCCTTTAAGTGCTTGCTGTGTGGGCCCCTTTTGCACATTTCATTCAAGGTTATTCGAGTACAAATGTATTAGTATTAGCTTATTGAACACAAGATAGCATTTTAAGTGTCATTCTTGCAATAATCCAGAAAACTACTAAGTGTTGACAAGCTTTGACACACTACTAGTTTTTTTTTTTGTTCAACCCAGCAGGATTGAATGAAAAAAAAAAAGACAGCTCAGGAGGAGCTGCTGTACTAACTACCTGGTTTTAGTACAGCGATCTCCCCTGCTATTGTGTTCTGACAAGGGGATGCCCCCCGCCAGAACACTCCTGTCGGTGTTCTCAACCATTAACTGAAAGCGCTAATCAGGAGCCAATTGGCAGACCTCTTTCAGTCAAGCCCCTTCAACAGAAGCTGACCGAACGGCCGACTTCTGTCGAACGGGCTTCGGTACACACGGGCCAAATGTTAGCTGGTTTCTTTGGAACCGACCAATGCCATCCGATATTCAGCCTGTGTTTACTAAGCTTAAGGGTTTTGTTGTTGCTAAGATGGAAGTTGTGGATGGGATGTGCTATAGTGAGAAGCCCATCAGTTAGAAAAAAACAAAACAACAAAAAGATATCGGGGTAACTGATGCAGAAGTATAAAAGCCAGGACAGGTGTAATTTAATCTGGACTCAACAGATGCAAATTCTCCAGGGTACCAGATTTCTATTTTTAAAGCATATTGTCCTCATTAAAGCCCAATAGAGCAAAGTAAAGTAAAATAAAGTAAAGTAAATAAAATGTAATTTATGTTGTGTTTTATTGTGTTGATGCTTTATTATTATATGCAGCTGTTCTACAACATGCTATAGACCCAGACCACTGGTCTTATACAATCTTCAGAAGCCTTACAGGCATATAGGTGTGCGCAGCTTATGGCATTAGGGTGTGCACCCCAAAGCTCAAAAACAGAGCAACAGAGACAGTGTCTATTGATGTGCACATGTCATGGCTGCAATGTCATGCTTTGCACTCATGGCAGGAAATATAGAAGCACATGTGATTGAGTCCTTAATATCTGTTTTCTTTATTTTTAAGAATTTTATTTGTTTTTTATCTTTTTTTTATTTATTTATTTACATTTTTAGCTGCCCTGTTGGGGGGATTTGGTGATTTATCAGGGGTCTAAACAGACCCCTGATGTTTCACATTTAAGACTGAGAAATGGACAGAGGATATAAATCAGTCCCTTTCCCTGCAGTCTCAGCTGCACAGAGGATAGGAAGCACTCACAGGCTTCCTGTTAATAGCATAGTAAACATAGTTTACTATGCTTCAGCGATGAATGGACAGAGTAGCGATCGGTACTGGTTCATCCAGAAAAGGATATATCTACTGACCTCATCTCCTACTCTACATACTGAAACATCCCAGCTGCCATTGAGAGAAGAGAGGAGAGAAGCCGGAAGCATTGCAGGGGGGACACACAGCAAGGCGAAGGGGGTACAGATACTAGAACTGATCCCCCTGCAGAGCAGGTGGAGGGCGAGAGAGGAGGAGAGAGGGAGAGGAGGAGAATCCAGCAGTTATCCAGGGTAGGGAACAAAAGGATCGGTGTGTGCAATAAGACAGTACAGTCGGGCCTCCTACTCAGCAGGTGTATGGGCCCCCATTTTTGAACTGATAGGGCCCAGGCCCCTGTACAGGAGGGCCAGTTCTATTGCCTTATCAGGGCCCTGGCACACTGGGTGATAAGGGTGTGCCCAGGCACATCCGGCACACCCACTGCTTACAGGTCATCTGCACAGTGCTCTAATCAGCTCTGCCTGTTCTTCCTGACTAGTAAAGCACTAACCCATTAAAAAATATTTTTAAAAATCCCATATTCTTTCCTTTTTATGCAGACTTACGGGAATTTTTTTTTTTTAATATGCAGGTTTAATTGGGTTTAAAAAATATATGCCTGTCTGTAGAGAAAATGTGCTTAATAATGCAGCACTGTGACTTTATTCTTAAAACATGCAAAACAAATGTGCCTGCTTATTATGTGGGCCAATGTCTTGGAGCCATTTCTAAAAACACAAAGCAATCAGATTCATTATTTGCACTGGAATAGTTTCCTTTGTCTCCATAGTAATTATGCTTGAATCACACACTCTTCTGATGCTTGCTTTGTTGGATTTTAAGGATTATGTAAAAGTCGTGATATGAAGTAGATGTTAGACATTAGTCATATGAGGTGCAGAAAACACATTATTATAGCTGAAGTAAGAACCATAGGGATTAGGAAAAAAATGTAACAACGTAACTGAAAACAAACGCTTCACATTGTAAACATTTGTATCCAGTTCGTTTCAGACTCTTCTCTCAAGACCATTAAAGTGGTTGTAAACCCTTACAACCAATTTTGACCTACAGGTAAGCCTAGATTAAGGTTTACCTGTAGGTCCAAGAAATATCTCCTAAACCTACACGGTTTAGGAGATATTTTCTGAAAGACAAGCACCGCTGTGCGCGCCGCGGTCAACGGCGATATGCTGCGAGTGGCAGCTCCTGTGCGCATGTGCGGAAGTGACGTCATCGCGGCTTCGCCGAATGACAGTGGCGGAGCAGCGAGACCCACCGAGAAGATAGATGCTCTGGACTACAGGGGACAACGGTGACTTCGCTGGCTCCTGTGTCAGGTAAGTGACACATAATGGACTACTATGAGATGCATAGTAGTCCATTATGCTTTACCTTTGCAGGGAATGAAAGAGGAAGTAACACTCATCAGGGTTTACTTCTTCTTTAAAGTAGAACTATAGGCAAAACTCTGTTTTCATTTTGGATAGAGTAAGGGAGGGTCATAACCCTTGTCAGATTTTTTTTTTTTTGCCATCTGTGTCCTATTGCAGAGATTTCCTCTCACTTCCTGTTCCATAGCCAAACAGGAAGTGAGAGGATATTCCTGCAAATAAAGGGAATTCCTTGGGGACCTCCATGTCACCAGAACTAGTGTCCCCATTGGAAGATTTCCCCTCTATTACTTTTCTGGGGACAACCCTAAATTTGGGATTTTATATTACTTTCACTTTGGCTGATTTCACACCTGAGTGTTTTCAGCTCATAAAACGTTTGCAAAAAGCACGAAAAAAACACCCAGCAAGAAAATCCCATTAATTTCAATGGCACCTGTACACATCTAAGCGTTTTGTCACCTGAAGCAAAATGCCTGAAAAATGCCTTAAGCCTTGTACACACGGTCGGAGAATCCGTCAGAATGCGTCTTATCGGAGAGTGTCGTTAGATAATCCGACTGTGTGTGGTATGCATCGGACTGATTCCGTCCGAATCTCCGTCGGACCCAATTTTCCAACATGTTGGAAATATTTCCCAAACAACTGGTTTGATCGGACATAACGAATTTTGATCGGACCAAGTGCCACGCATGCTCAGATCAAATTCCTACATCAAAGCTATTGGCTACTAGCCTGAATGTAGTCCCATCGTAACTAAATTACGTCATCACAATCTGAAAGATCGGACTTTTCGACAACTTAGTCCGACCGTGTGTATGCAACAGTTTCGGACACAATCCGTCGGACAAAATCCGACGGATTTGGTTGGCAGAATCTCCGACCGTGTGTACGTGGGCTTAGGCTGCATTCACATCTGAGCATTGCAAAGTCGCACGTTTTTACCGCAATTTTTCACATGTCTTTGTGGCGATTTTATACAGGCCACTAATGTAAAAAGAAGAAAAATGCCTGTAATCTGCCCCAAAGAAGCTTATGTTCTTTTTTGAATTTAAGGCGTTTTTCAGGCGTTTTGCTTCAGGTGACAAAACGCTCAGATGTGAACAAGTACTGTTGAAATGAATGACATTTTGCTTGTTGGGCGTTTTACAGGCGTTTTTTCAGGCGTTTTACGAGCTAAAAATGCACAGGTGTGAATGCAGCCTGGGTTCACATTAACGTAATCTCAGAGACTGCATGTGATTCACACCTGCGCAACAGGTGCCGATCACATGCTATCTCTGAGCAATGCGAGTACTCGCATTAGATTCACACAGAAAATAGTGCAGGGACCTGTTTTCCCCACACTAGAATAGGATTGCATGGTTGTTCTCACTTATGCCATCCGATTTCTGTGCGAGTTCACAGTTCGCGCTGCGATCTGTGAATGAAACTGGGGGTGTCATTAACTTTGTCAATAACACCCGCAGCGGTTCACACAAGGCAGTGTGAACTGCCTGTGGGAGAGGAGCGATGTGGGAACTGGTGCTGGAATCCCACTGGTTCCCGCATTGTATTAGTGTGAACCCAGGGCCAATGATAATGGTAAACAGGACAAATAAAGAGGGTTAATCTCCTCAACAGGGACACAAAAAGCAATAAAAACTGACAGATTTTCTAATCCATCTTCACTCTATCCAAAAGTTAAAAAAAATTGCCTTTAGTTATACTTTAACCTCTTGATGACTGCCCCTGTGGGCAGAATTATGCACAGGTACATGATTCTTCGCTTACAGGTCTAGGACGTGTATGCACGCCGCCGGCGACCCATTCCCGCTGCGATTGGACACAGAGGGAGCCAATCAGCAGGTCCAGCGGGCGCAATGTCCTCCGGGATCCGACGATTGTTTAAGGCACAGGCAGAACCGCGATCTGCCTATGTAAACAAGGCAGATCACCTAAGCAGAAACACAGATCTCTGTCTTCCCACAGTAAATGAATCTCCCACACAGTAACCAAGCACTCCCTATGAACACATTTAACCCTTTGATCAATTTAGGCCAATATGTATTCTGCTACATATTTTTGGTAAAAAAAAAAAAAATCCCAATAAGCGTATATTAATTGGTTTGCGCAAAGGTTATAGTGTCTACAAACTATGGGATAGCGTTTATGAAATTTAATTTTTTTTTCTAGTAATGGCGGATGTTAACCCCCTTACCTGCCAGTGCCATTAGTACAGTGACAGTGCATTTATTTTAGCACTGATCACTCCATTAGTATCACTGGTCCCCAAAAAGGGTAAAAAGTGTCAGTTAGGTGTCCAATTTATCCGCCGCAATATCGCAGTCCCACTATAAGTCGCTGATCGCCGCCATTACTAGAAAAAAAAAATTCCAAAAATCTAGTCCATAGTTTGTAGACACTATAACTTTTGAGCAAACCAATCAATATAAGCTTATTGGGATTTTTTTTGGTTTACCAAAAAATATGTAGCAGAATACATATTGGCCTAAATTGATGAAGAAATTAGATTTTTTTTTTTTTTTTACTGGACATGTTTTATAGCAGAAAGTAAAAAATATTGTTTTTTTGTTTATAGCACAAAAAATTTAAATTGCAGAGGTGATCAAATACCACAAAAAGAAAGCTCTATTTGTGGGGAAAAAAAGGACATCGATTTTATTTGGGTACAGCAACGCAGTGCCGTTTCTCTAAAAATGGCCTGTTCATTCCGGAGCTGAATGGGTTAATGGTAACTAGATACAAGACACACAGTGATATTTTAAAGATGTTTTGGAAGTGATTACACTGTTAGGTAAAAGTGGAATAATGTACATTATTAGCTTTTGCCTTATTCTCAACTACACATACAAGTACTTACAGCCCTAGGAGTTGTAATATTATATGTTAATCCACACTGGGTCCTGTTTATTACATCTGTCAGTTCTATACAGTAAAAGACTCACCTCCACAAAATAGAAGCATGGTAAGAGAGTCATGCTGTCCTTTGGAGGCCGAGGTTTGGTCTTCTCTTTAGTGGATATCATGGCACCCAGTGGGTGACTATTGAGATGTGGGACCAGTGGATGCCTAAAGACACAAAGTACAAATTAAAATGGTTAGATTGCTTATATTTTTATTTAATCATTACTTCAGGTATTACACCTGTATACACCCTTAAAGACCAAAGGTATTTTCCCTAATCATCTTTCAGGAAGCACTGCTACACAAACTTTTAAAAGGAGGCTCCTCCCCGCAGAACTCTATTGTAGGTGCACTCTTTCAGGCTTGTCCTGTTAGTGTGGTTCTCTTACCTTGTTCAGGAGTCCCAAGAGGGTAACCGGAGCCATTGTGGCAAAATGTGGAGAATTTTCATCTCATGATGCGAGATGAATAATTGTGAAGCTTCGGGTTTTGGAATTTGTGCAGGATGGAGCTGACAAGGGAATAGCCATTACCATGCTAAAGGTGCAGTGTTTTTAAAAAAAATCTTTTGCTAAGGAACCTTTGGGTACCAAATTTTACGCACTAGGTAGATGGTGTCTCTTAGAGGATTTCCTAAGTGGGACTTCTCTGTGGTTCTACAGGCTTTGACCAAGAACTTCTCGATTCTGGAAGCTTAAAAGTCCTCATACTTAGGACTATTCTTCTGGTGGCATTGACTTTGGCTCCCCAGATGGAGTTGCAAACTTTGTTTATAAGGGAATTTTTTCTGCCAGTCTTCCCAGACTGAATTGTATTGAAGACAGATCCAGAGTTTTTGTCTATCATCGCTCTTCTACCATCGTTTTCAGGACATTATTGTGCCCACCCTCTCTTGGTTTGGATGGCTCTTTATCCTAAAGATCACAGTTTTTCCCTGTCTGCTGTCTATCCCGATCCAATTACCGCCTTGCCTTTTTGCGGCCTACAGGAAGATGTGTAGGTCTTTCCTTCGGGGACCCAAATCAGCAGCTGGTGGGCCCCTCTCTGTTATCTTGTGTATGTGTCCCCTCCCCCCCATTCTGTTATATTTATCTCTGCTTATTTTTTCCCTTCTTTGCCCTTTCTTCCTATCTTGTCTCTTACACATCTTCTTCTTTATTTATTTCTCTCTCTCTTTTCTCCTTTTCTGAGATCTAGTTTAGGGCGGTAATGGAGTAGGGGGTTGATTGGAGTAGTCAACCCTGATCTCCAGACCATACTAGACCTACTAAACAACTAGCATACAATGCATTCCTAAGACCTGCTATTTTCAGTTGGTCTTGCTAGATTTCCGGATAGACAATTCAACATTATGGAGAATAGAACCGATGACATCTTCAATAGTGAGGCATTGATAATCATCGTTTACATGGTCATTGTGCCTTATAATCTGTAATCCAAATTGTTTTTTTTTTTTTTTTTTTCTTATCTTGTTTTGTTTTTTTCATCTTCTCCTCCATACGCTATGTTTATGTGTTTGATGTACAACTGCATGACATGCTGCAAATGGAAATGTATCCTATTTTGCTATTGTACTCTGTATGGTCTTTAAAACCTACAATAAAACCTTTATGTTAAAAAAAATAATAATAATTTGAACTCCAGGAAAGATAAAAATCCGCTTTTGCAGTGGGGTTGTGCTGCATGAGTTAACTGCTCATGTCTGTCTAAAGCAGTGGTTCTCAACTCTTGTCCTCAGGACCCACTAACAGGCCAGATTTTAAGTATTACATTGGGGAAATGCAGACTAGAATACTCAATCACTGAGCAGCAAATGATATCACCTGTGATGTATTTCAGTTATCTTGAAAACCTGACCTGTTAGTGGGCCCTGAGGACAAGAGTTGAGAACCACTAAAGAATTTAGAAAATTAGTATCACCTGCACCTCCAGGCTCTTCCTTTCAAGGAGAACCCGCATTCACTATAGCCTTTCAACACCCAGAAAGTTTCTCTTGGTGGACTTTTAACTCTTTGGTCACATTGGTGGACCTGCAGTTTGGTAATTCCTTCACTACATTTGACCTTCTCCGCACTCAAAAACAGATTCCACTTAGGGAATATCATCATTATTTGCAAATAAGACACTTTTTTATGTCCCACTTATCCCTTTCACCCTCCTCTCCCTCTAGTATGTTTGAACAGATCTGCCGTGACTCTCCCAGGGGAAAAGGCCTGATTTCTATCCTTTACAAATTGGCTCTATCCACTGGATTTCCAGGGGAACCACCTTATAAATGTAAATGGGAGTCGGACTATGGTGAACAGTTTGACTCGGGGGACTGGGACACGATGCTGAATAACTTACGCAGAGCTTAAAAGTCCTTAGCGATCAGAGAAACGGCTTACAATGTATTAACTAGATGGTTACACCCCATCCAGACTTCACTCTATCTTTCCTGGGGCCTCCGAATTGTGTTTTAGGGGTGTCCTGTCCCAGGTACTTTTAGGCACATATTTTGGGACTGTAACCAGCTCTCCCCGTTATGGGGTGGGGTGAAGGCCATGGCCTCTCCCATATCTGGTACACCTGTACAGCTCACACTCCCTATATGCCTTCTTGGAGCATCAATTCCGGGTGTCCTTCGCAGTGAAGAATGTCTGATCCACACTATGTGCTTGGCAGCTCTATGGGCCATTGCTCTACACTGGAAATCCCCCACAGTTCCCCTGTCCTCCGTTCTTAACAGAATGGATACTATTATGCTCATGGAGCTCAAAGAATTCTATATACTTTAGGGGATAAAATGCACCTATTCGAACGCAGATGAAATGCCTGGAAATCTCACAGAGATACCCTACTACTTTAAGAGTGAACACCAGTTTGAGTAACCAGTCCTCACAAGATTATAACTCGCAAATATACCCTCTCCCCACTTCAAACAGGTTATGCTCTGTTAGATACTGATGGTCTGCATCTTGTCTAATTTTTCCTTGGATGCTTCAAAATGTTATTTATTTGTTTTCCTTTTGTTATTTTCTTGATTTTCACACATTTACATGTACTGTCAATCGACTGTATTGCTATTTTCTCAATAAAAAACGTTTGTAATAAAAAAAAAGAATTTAGAAAAGCAGTTTTACTTTCCCGATTCCTCTGTTCCTGCAAGCTTCTCTGTGCTGCTATTCAGCAGCCTCTTTTCTACCATCCTCCTGCAGCTTAGGGTCACCAAGACCGATACAGGGTCCATAGCCCTGCATTGGAGAAGAGAACATTGAGGGACAGGCCAACCCTCTCGATCAAAGGGTAATGCACCACCTGCAGTGCGGAGCTTTTACTTAGTCCCCCTAGACGAAACAAAAAGTTAACCATTGCAGTGCAGGCACAGCCCCAATACAAAGAAGCATTTTTGGGGTTCCTGGAGTTTGGCTTTAAATGAAGGGTTAAATAAGTACACTTTAAAATATAAGAAAACCTGATTTTTTCACTTGCCAGGTTGCTATAACCCGCAAAAAGTGTTTATAGGCTTTGTTTTACTACTGAGTCCATTTTCAGCACCTCTGCAGCACAAACCAGGACTTGGCTGTCAAAATGACAGCCACTATTGGCAATTTCCAACAGCTTCAGAGCAGACAGGAAGACCAGGGTGAACCAGGTGCATCAAAGGTACTTTATTGCTGTTTTTGTGGATGGACCCAAGGTCCATAACTGGTTAAGGATCGTTCTACAAAGTTTAAATTCCTTTTAGTCTATTTTTAAACAGATTTTTTGATGAATTTTAGTCTACAAGACCGAAAGTGTCTCTTTTCTTGTTGTTATGTGCTACCTCAGCTGTTTGCTGAATGGAAACTTGTGCTGACAGAAATATGTGGTTACAGTTGCTAACCTTCAAAATTGATAGAGGCCGTACTGCTCATTTGATGCCTTCCATACTTTTTAGGTCACTGATCCAAAAACAAGGGAAGTCAGAACTTCTGATTGTCTTACTTGCTCAAGGTCAGTAACTTAGTAAGCACCAACGATATTGAGTTAGCGAGACAGCCAGGTATCTTTCATTTTCAGAAGAAGAGATCGGCAATAGCAGCTTACATATTTCCCTATTTCCAAATTTCCTTTAAGATGATCACAAAAAAAAGGATTGTTCTGGGTTTGGTTTGTCTGCCTCTCCAATACATTACATACATATCTATACCCAACCCCATACATACAGTACATACCCCTACTTCTCCATACATACCTACATACTCCACCCCATACATGTATACCCTGCCTTTCCTTACATTATATAAATACATACCCCACCTCTCTATACATTACATACATAACCCACCCACCTCTCCATACATTGCCTTCTCTGGGGAATAACTGATTAGTTGGTTTAGATTTTTTCAGGCTGAGATCAGCAGATACCATAGATGGCTCCCTTTCCCTCACTACCATGGGCACAAACATGCAAGCCTACATGATCCATTAATTAATGGTTATAAAAGATCTTTTGTCTAATCATGTTTGCATGGCTGACCACAATCTAAATTCACACTGAGTTGAGGTAAGTAACAGTTGCTGTATAAGGTGAGTTGACAGTGGTGCCTATATATGCACATGGTAATGGCCCCATATACTAGTGCTGTATCATATGTCTGCTCTCTTGTCATGAAAACAGAAGTAATGGTGCTTAAGAATAGCACATAATGGGGACCTTTGCCCAAATCTGTCAATTTTGCTTTGGTTAACCTATCCATCTTCTGAAGATTCAGTTCCTAAATTATCTCCCTCTTGCCTATTTTTAATCTGCCCATCAGAATTTGTAGGCTGGCACTGGACTCTTTTTTAAGGTTTTGCCAAGTAACTGAAACGGGCAGTCCAAAATAAGGATTGCTGAATCCTGGAATGGCCAGTCAGGATGCTAGCTCTTCGGCAAACATGAATTTCTCGTGGGTAAGGAGTGCCTTTTTAAAAGAGTCATCAAACTTTGTGTTAAGTATCCAAAAGTTTATTTTTATTTTTATTATTAACACTTTACTGAAAGTATTGTACTGTCTTTCAATGTAAATAAACATTTGGTGTCTCATGACCCTTTGAAAAGGGCATTCCTCACACACCACACAAGTCAGAAATGGGTGAGCATTCACTAAATCCCATGCTTCTCGCAGATTGGAGAGCTCTGGGTCTGACTCAGAAGGGAGTGTGTCTGACCTCTAAAGAGGGACCACTGCTTCCACCAAGAGCATGCTGGCAGGAGACAGACTTTTAAAATATGTGGCTACTTTTAGACTTTTCACACATTTTGTTTTAATGCACATTTGATGTATTCAGCTGATTTAAACTAAAAGTTCAGGGCTTTAAAGGAAATCTGTAATATGAGTCAGTAACTAAAATAGTATTGAAGGCATAAGGACCACCATGTCAACCATGGGACCTCTATATTCAGAAAGAGAAATCAGCAGCAGTAGCCCCCATTTTCCTTTAATTCACAACCGTTCCCCTGGATGTAGAATGCAATTGGATTTTGTTGGAATTTGGATTTCTATTGTAATTTCATGACACGAAGCAGTGTTTTAATTTTGTTTTTACCATGTATTACTGTTGTTCCTCTGTACAAGTCAATGTGAATGCATGGTAAATGCATTTCAATTGGTAACCATTCTTCCCAGAAAACATGTTAAAATTGGTCTCAAAGTTTGCTGGTAATGTAGTCGCATTTTATACTGTTTAAATTTTGCTTAAAGCATCTGATAATTTCCTTACCAATATAATTGTATGTTAATCATAGTTAAACAAGTGTAGGGCTGCATGATAGCCAGTTTTTTAAGATCGAGTACTAGTACCGATACAATTTCTCAAGTACTCGCTGATACCAATTACCGATGCCTATTTTTAGTGTCATGTGACAGTTGTTTTAGGACTTGTTCACACCATGCATGCATGAAAATTGATGGAAAAGCAGCACAGAGTTCACTTGCATAGATGTGAGTTTCACATCAGTTTTCATGTATGTTTCATTGAGTTTTTACAGCCTGATTTGAAAAAGAGTCCTATGCAATTTCAGTCCATTTTAGGTGGTATTTCTAATCTCATACACTACAATTAGCACTGGAATCACCTGAATGGCTGAACAAAATCGCATTGGACCAGGCTGGGCTTTGAAGTTGCACTGCAAACCAGCCCGTACATATGTGAACCAAGTCTGAAGGTATTGGTTCCAGTTTTGGAGCATTTGCACAAGTACTTGCACCGATATCGGTATCGGTGCAACGCTAATTCTGGGTATTTGTTACATAGTTACGTTGGACCAGCTTGTGCCAATGTTACTATGCATATACCATATCTGTGGGATTTCTCCAGAAGCTGGACATAGCTACTCTAGTGATCTCCAACTTGCTGCGGAGTCCTATGCTGAATGGCTAGACATAGCTACTCCAGTAATCTCCCACTTGCTGATGAGTCCTGTGCTGAGCGGCTGCCTTGCTGCAGTGTGAACACAGGAGGTCGGCCAGTCAGAGACCTCTTTGCCTTTTCTCAATAAATGCAAAACATTCACTGATTGGATGAGGTGGAGAGCCTGATATCATCACCTCTCCCCCCACATCATCCAATCAGAAAATGCTTTGCTTTTGTTGAAAAAAAGCAAAGCATTGTCTGACTAGTGCCCATGCCAAGCTACAGACCTCCTGTGTTTAGTAAACATCAGGGCAGCCACTCAAAGCTAGTGGAGATCACTGGAGTAGTGATGCCTACTTAAGTGATTTCCAGTTTCTACAGGGATCCTGCAAGTATAGTATGAGCATAGTTACATTGGTCCACTGTATTTAGGTATAAAATATCCATACCTGGAATTCATCTTTAAACTAAAAATGTGTCTGCAAAGTTGCTAATGGTATTGGTCACTGGAGAAGTCAAACTCAATAGTTGGTCTCCATGCTTTAGGTGCACCATGCTCTTGCTATATTTCAAAGTTACTACTGTAATTACTGTATAATTGCAAAAGAGTATGTACAAATACAGTATGTTTAAAGTGATTGTTGTAGAATTCTATTAGTGAATCTAGTCATTATTTTCCCCATTTATTTTGACAGTATGTAATATTTTATAAAACATATTTGATTCTAAAATTCTTTTCAGTTCCTGCTTCCTAAGGCATGTATAATCTTAATTACGCTCATACAGGCAAACGCAAACCTTCTCTAGGGCCAGTTTGGTAATATGCCAGTGCATGTATCAGTATGTATTTGGGTTGGGGGAGGAAACAACCAGAATAAACCTACTCAAACACAGCAAAACAATACCAACTCCATGCAGATAGCGTTCCTAGCTGGACAGGTAAAACCACATTTTCTGTAGTCTGTGCAATGATAGCTATTGTACAATGCAATTGAGCAAATATTGTCCTACATGCTTGAAGAGTACATGATTGACACACTGACCACTGCCTTGACCCTAAATACGCTAGTATACAGCCAAACATTATAAATGTTTAAAATTAAATAAAAAAATCAACTAAAAATGATAAAAATAGGTAGAAAATTGAAACACGCAAGAATGACAACACTTCAGATATCAGATAACTAGAAACATAAGAACGCATGTGGTTTTACACGTGATATTAATACTGTTTAGTAGTTACAAAGCCAGTCCTGCACTCAAGCAAGTAAGAATGTGCAAAAATATTGTAGACAAATAAAATCAACTGGTATCTTTTTTATTTTTATTTAAGTGCCATAAATACCGCAGCCATGATATTTTTCAGCGTGGTATAACTTGTTAAAAGATGTAATTACTGCCAGGGATGCATTTCAGCACACTTAATGATATGGACTGATTGCAGCTGCATATTACTAAGGAATATAGCATTTCACAGTAATCAATAGAGCCTCACCATAAATTGCAAATGGAGAAATGACATAAGGATAATGCAATCAGTGTTATATCTAAGAATTATAATAGACGAAGATGCGTTTACATGAACACATAGCCAACTGCTGTATGCATATTCTTACTCAGTGAGTATTCCGGTAAATCATTAGCCCAGCCCTGAATATATACTCCATGCAATCAAACCAGCAAGATCCACAAGCAACATCTTGAGAGCTAGCTAAAAATATATTTACCTGTCAAGGGAGGGAGATGCAGGGTAGAGAAGGAAACATCAAACCGACTTAAAGGGGGAGACCAGGAACAAAGAGAGGTAGAGCAGGATGCTGAGCTACAGTAGTAAGGAGCCCAAAGGATGCCTGTGAATGAATACAGAGCACATGGGGGAGGGTCTGCAAATCTCTGTATCCCGCTGTAACAAAAGAGCAATTCTGGACACCTTACAAAAGGGCTCTCCTACAAAAGGTACCCTAGTTCCTTCCGTTAACAATGGGAGAGATGCCCTACTGGAAGACTCTAACTCTAGTGTGGTTGGTACCCAGGACAAGACAAGGGAGAAGAGGAAGGAGGGATGCTGTCCAGGAGTGATGGAGGGAAGGAACCAAGAGAAGGGACAGACAGAGGAGGAGACAAATAAAGAGGCAGAGTCTGCACTTCACACAAAAGCCATCAGGGTGATAAAGTGTGTGCTGCATGTGCACTCTAGCGTGTCTGCCTGGATTTTGTCTAATAATCAGGACACATTTAGTTTAGGTGTGTCCCTGCCTGCTTGTCATTTATTAGGGATACTGAAGAGATAGGCGTGAGAAAATCAGTCATTCAAGATATTGAAGCATTTCTATTCTCAAGAATAAGACTGCATGTGCTTATATACATGAGGGTGCATCCCATGAATGCACATATGACAGATTGGCAATATTACCATATTATAAAAGACACAGGTTAATGCATCTCTTTTTTTCGAATGAAGCAGAACTAAAGTCTAAAATTAAAATGCAATGTCTCTTTTGCCACAAAATAAACTTACCTGCCCGCTTGCTCACATTTTTCTTTAAAATGTACAGTGAGCTGTGCATGCACAGTACCTGTGCGCCCAGATGACTGAACTCCTGCGCATGCGCGGGAGAGACATCATCCTGCACTGACCAATCAAGATGGCTGAGGACCAGGACCGGAAAAAAGCTGGGGAGAAAATGCAAGCACTAACAAGGGACCTTGTGGGCATCTGACTGTTGAAGCAGCAGTAAGTATTGCAGACTTTTATTACACTTGAATACATTCCTAATTTTTTTTTTTTTACATGCAAACCTGAATTTGACCTGGTATAAATCTCTCTGTACAGCAGAGCTCAGACTGGGGGAGGGAGAAGCAGCACAAATAACCAACTAGTTGTGCTGCAGTGTAGGTAGCATGCTGATAGAATGAGAGGGCAATCTGCTGCTCTCACTTCACTGTTCAGTCACAGGTGGGGGACAAGGACAAGGACGTTACCTTATTGCAGAAGAGAAAAATCAGGCCTCCCTTTGTCAGAATTGGCAGGTAGTGATGGACGAACTTCCGACGGGACGTTTCGCGAACGCGAAACGCGAACGGACACAAACGTTCGCGAAAACGACCGTTCGCCGCGGGCTCCATTGACTTCAATGGGAGGCGAATTTCGCAAACCTTTAGGTCGAATTTGCGGCCACGGGGTAATTATTAGGGGGTAGCACGTAGTCCCACCACCTGGACAATAGCATAATACATGTATGAGGTGAATTTGGGATCGATAACTACAAGCATTTTTTTTTTATTTGGGAAATTGTTCTGACAATTCAGGACTATGGAGCTAATGAAGGCAATGGAGGAGAGGGAAGGTCAGGGACCAGGGTAGGCAAACAAGAGGGTGCAGGAGATACAGAGCACTGACAGCAGCACCGTAATACAGAGCACTGACATCAGCACCGTGACATACAGCGCTGACAGCAGCTCCGTGACATACAGCGCTGACAGCAGCTCCGTGACATACAGCGCTGACAGCAGCTCCGTGACATACAGCGCTGACAGCAGCTCCGTGACATACAGCGCTGACAGCAGCTCCGTGACATACAGCGCTGACAGCAGCACCGTGACATACAGCGCTGACAGCAGCTCCGTGACATACAGCGCTGACAGCAGCTCCGTGACATACAGCGCTGACAGCAGCTCCGTGACATACAGCACTGACAGCAGCTCCGTGACATACAGCGCTGACAGCAGCTCCGTGACATACAGCGCTGACAGCAGCACCGTGACATACAGCGCTGACAGCAGCTCCGTGACATACAGCGCTGACAGCAGCTCCGTGACATACAGCGCTGACAGCAGCTCCGTGACATACAGCGCTGACAGCAGCTCCGTGACATACAGCGCTGACAGCAGCTCCGTGACATACAGCGCTGACAGCAGCTCCGTGACATACAGCGCTGACAGCAGCTCCGTGACATACAGCGCTGACAGCAGCTCCGTGACATACAGCGCTGACAGCAGCTCCGTGACATACAGCGCTGACAGCAGCTCCGTGACATACAGCGCTGACAGCAGCACCGTAAGCAGCCCCAGGAGGAAGTCAGCACAGCACAGGGATGGTGTGATCCCCTCATAATAAGAACCCCCAGGAGGAAGTCAGCACAGCACAGGGATGGTGGGAGCCCCTCATAATAAGAACACCCAGGAGGAAGTCAGCACAGCACAGGGATGGTGGGAACCCCTCATAATAAGCAGCCCCAGTAGAAATATGACACCGCTCAACCTCTTCAAAGAGGAGGGTAGGGGCATATAGTACGGTGTGCTTTTTTGGGTCAGGGAAGTGAGCCAAATGAATTAAGAAGGTCTGTGTGCTTGATTCCAAAAATTGTTTATAGACATATACATGGTCTACTGATCACATGTGTTGAATTCCTCCGAGATCCATGCCTCATTCATTTTTAGAAATGTGAGGTAGTTAACACTGTGGTGAGCTAGGCGAGTACGCTTATCGGTCACAATCCCCCCTGCTGCGCTGAACGTCCTTTCGGACAGGACACTGGATGAGGGGCAAGCCAACAGTTCGATTGCAAATTGGGCAAGCTCTGGCCAGAGGTCAAGCCTGCCCACCCAGTAGTCTAGGGGTTCATCACTCCTCAGAGCGTCCACATCGGCCGTTAACCCAATGTAGTCGGACACCTGACGGTCTAGGCGTTCCCTGATGCTGGATCCGGATGACACCTGTCGATGGGTCGGCTGAAAGAATGACCTCATATCCGAAGTCACCAACACATCTTCAAACCGGCCTCTTCTTGCAGGCGCTGTTGGATTGGTACCCGCAAATCCTTCTCTGGGAGTGGGAATTGCTCCTCTGCCAGCGCACGCAAAAGCAGAATGCAGCATTTCTCGAAGCAAGGCCTGGAAGTGCTGCATTCTGACAGCCCTCTGCGACGGCGGTAACATTTCCGCCATTTTGTGTTTGTACCGGGGGTCTAAGTACGTTGCCACCCAGTACTGGTCCTTGACCCTCATGCTTTTTATACGGGGGTCCCTATTAAAACACTGGAGCATGAAGGCCCCCATTTGCACTAAAGTGGAAGCGGTGTGGTGGCCTGGCTCCTGCTCATCATCCAGGATAATGTCGTCCTCTTCATTCTCCTCTCCCCATCCTCGCACAACAGGGATCCCAGAAAGGTTTAAAGCATGCTCTTCTTGCTCCTGCTCATCCGCCCCGGCACCATCCTCCTCTGACTCCTCATCAGACTCCTGTTGTTGACTTGTCTCAGATAGAGTAGCCCCCCCTGGGAATTCATCCAGCATTGCGACTTCCTCATCTTCCCGCTCCTGCTCCTCCACAGCCTGATCAATGACACGACGCAATGCACGCTCCAGAAAGAAGGCATAAGGTACCATGTCACTGATGGCGCCATGGCTGCGACTGACCAGTTTGGTGATCTCCTCAAATGGCCGCAGAAGTCTGCATGTGTCGCGCATGAGCAGCCACTGGCGCGGTGAAAAAAAACCCAGCTCCCCAGAACCGTTTCTTTCGCAGAGTTCATACAGGTAGACGTTAACTGCACGTTTCTGCTGGAGCAGCCTATCAAGCATATAGAAGGTTGAGTTCCATCGCGTCGGGCAATCGCAAATAAGACGTCTGACCGGCAGATGGTGTCGCCGCTGAATGTCAGCAAGGCGAGCCATGGCCGTGTAAGATCTTCTGAAATGGGCCGAGATTTTCCTTGCCTGCCGCAAGATGTCCTGGACCCCAGGGTATTTGACAAGGAATCGCTGCACGACCAAGTTTAAGACGTGTGCCATGCACGGCACGTGCGTGATTTTGCCCTGTTTCAATGCGCTAAGCAGATTGGCACCGTTGTCACACACCACTTTACCAACTGTCAAATTGAGCGGTGTTAGCCACTCATCTGCCTGTGAACGCAAAGCTGAAAGGAGTGCCGGGCCAGTGTGGCTCTTTGCTTCCAGGCACAACAGACGCAGCACGGCATGGCAACGTCTCACCTGGCATGTGGAATAGGTTCTGGGGAGCTTGGGCGGTGCAGTGGAAGAGACGCTAGCAGCGGAAAAGGAGGAGGCAGCTGAGGAGGAGAGGGAGGAGGATGGAGTAGGAGGAGGAGAAGAAGAGTCAGGCCTGCATGCAATCCGTGGCGGTAAAACCAAATCTACACGGGTGCCACGGGTTACATGCTTGACGGCCGTCAGAAGGTTCACCCAGTGGGCAGTAAAACTGATATACCTTCCCTGCCCGTGTTTGCTAGACCACGTGTCTGTGGTCAGATGTATCTTGGCACCGACACTGTGTGCCAGAGATACATTCACTTGCCGCTGAACATGGCCATATAGCTCTGGGATGCCCTTCTCTGAGAAATACTTCCTTCCTGGGACCTTCCATTGTGGTGTTCCAATGGCCACAAATTTGCGAAAGGCCTCCGAGTCCACCAGTTTATATGGCAGTAGTTGGCGGGCTATGAGTTCTGACAAGCCAGCCGCCAACCGTTGGGCAAGAGGGTTATCCGGCGTCATCATTTTTTTACGCTCAAACATTAGGCCCACGGAAGCCTGCCTTTTTGCAGAAAAATGTGAGCTTGGCGTGATGGAAGGTGGAGTGGAGGACAATTGTGAGGAGAGAGGAGAAGGAGAAGTAGAAGACGAGGCTGGACGGTGAGAGCCTGCAGTGTGGCTTTGTGTGTTCCGTTGCTCCCACTGGGCTCGGTGATGGCTGCTCATGTGCCTTCTTAAGGCGGTCGTCCCTAGGTGAGTATTGGGCTTACCGCGACTAACGCGTTGACTGCAAAGATTGCAGATGGCAACGCTATTGTCAGCAGCGGACACGTTAAAAAAAGCCCACACTGCGGAGCCATGTGCCGGTGTCCTGGGAGCGCCAGATGTGACCGTACATGGTCGATGACTCGCTCCTGATACATTTGCAGTCTGCTTTGTCCCTGCTGTGCAATGTAAGTCATTGCTGCTTCTCCTCCCTATCTGCTGGTCCATATCTCCCTCTGAACTCCCCTCCTCTTCCTCTCTTGTGGGCACCCACGTGACATCACTAGACACGTCATCATCAACGTCACCTTCCCCACCGCTATAAGTAGAGTAGGCAGCAACACCGGGGACCAACCTCCTCCTTGGGCTGATCTGGGTACTGGCGTCAGACTGCTGAGTAGCGCTTGTTGCTACCTCCTCTTCCTGATCCAATACCAAGAGTGGCTGCGCATCAGAAATGTCCTCTTGATATGGATCGGAAAATAATTCCAGTGACTCAAGCGGAAGGTATGTGGTGGTGGTGGTGGTGGTCGTGTTGTTGGTGGTAGTGTCTTTGGGGGTGCACATAGCAGAGAGTGAAGAAGAGGGTGCAGATCGAGAGGATGAGGAGGGTGCAGAAGAGTAAGGCTGAGCGAGCCACTCAACCAAGTCTGGTGCATCCTTTAAAGTAATTGAACGCACCTTCTGCAACTTCCCACTTTGGCTCAAGCCTGTTGCTCCTGCCCTACCCCTACCACCCCTGCGGAAGGGCCTGCCTCTTCCTCTGCATGTCATTTTTTAAATGACCCTGTGACAAAACTCTTAGTCCCTATACCGCTGAAGGACTGCTGCAGTATAGGTGAGCGGTCAGCAGTGGTGCACGTCAACCCTATCTATTGTGGACCTATAGCGGTCCTTACAGAACAGCAGACTGTACCGCACTCAAGCCTATGTACCGTAGCACCCTATACCAAGTTACCAGTCCTTATAAGAACTTTTGTGGACCAAGCAGGTTGTGTATTAGTGTTTAGCAGACTGTACGTCAGTCCCTATACCGCTGAAGGACTGCTGCAGTATAGGGCAGCGGTCAGCAGTGGTGCACGTCAACCCTATCTATTGTGGACCGATAGCGGTCCTTACAGAACAGCAGACTGTACCGCACTCAAGCCTATGTACCGTAGCACCCTATACCAAGTTACCAGTCCTTATAAGAACTTTTGTGGACCAAGCAGGTTGTGTGTTAGTGTTTAGCAGACTGTGCGTCAGTCCCTATACCGCTGAAGGACTGCTGCAGTATAGGGCAGCGGTCAGCAGTAGTGCACGGCAACCCTATGTATTGTGGACCGATAGCGGTCCTTACAGAACAGCAGACTGTAACGCACTCAGGCCTATGTACCGTAGCACCCTATACCAAGTTACCAGTCCTTATAAGAACTTTTGTGGACCAAGCAGGTTGTGTGTTAGTGATTAGCAGACTGTACGTCAGTCCCTATACCAATGAAGGACTGCTGCAGTATAGGGCAGCGGTCAGCAGTAGTGCACGGCAACCCTATGTATTGTGGACCGATAGCGGTCCTTACAGAACAGCAGACTGTAACGCACTCAGGCCTATGTACCGTAGCACCCTATACCAAGTTACCAGTCCTTATAAGAACTTTTGTGGACCAAGCAGGTTGTGTGTTAGTGATTAGCAGACTGTACGTCAGTCCCTATACCAATGAAGGACTGCTGCAGTATAGGGCAGCGGTCAGCAGTAGTGCACGGCAACCCTATGTATTGTGGACCGATAGCGGTCCTTACAGAACAGCAGACTGTAACGCACTCAGGCCTATGTACCGTAGCACCCTATACCAAGTTACCAGTCCTTATAAAAACTTTTGTGGACCAAGCAGGTTGTGTGTTAGTGTTTAGCAGACTGTGCGTCAGTCCCTATACCGCTGAAGGACTGCTGCAGTATAGGGCAGCGGTCAGCAGTGGTGCACGTCAACCCTATCTATTGTGGACCGATAGCGGTCCTTACAGAACAGCAGACTGTACCGCACTCAAGCCTATGTACCGTAGCACCCTATACCAAGTTACCAGTCCTTATAAGAACTTTTGTGGACCAAGCAGGTTGTGTATTAGTGTTTAGCAGACTGTACGTCAGTCCCTATACCGCTGAAGGACTGCTGCAGTATAGGGCAGCGGTCAGCAGTGGTGCACGTCAACCCTATCTATTGTGGACCGATAGCGGTCCTTACAGAACAGCAGACTGTACCGCACTCAAGCCTATGTACCGTAGCACCCTATACCAAGTTACCAGTCCTTATAAGAACTTTTGTGGAACAAGCAGGTTGTGTGTTAGTGATTAGCAGACTGTACGTCAGTCCCTATACCAATGAAGGACTGCTGCAGTATAGGGCAGCGGTCAGCAGTAGTGCACGGCAACCCTATGTATTGTGGACCGATAGCGGTCCTTACAGAACAGCAGACTGTAACGCACTCAGGCCTATGTACCGTAGCACCCTATACCAAGTTACCAGTCCTTATAAGAACTTTTGTGGAACAAGCAGGTTGTGTGTTAGTGATTAGCAGACTGTACGTCAGTCCCTATACCAATGAAGGACTGCTGCAGTATAGGGCAGCGGTCAGCAGTAGTGCACGGCAACCCTATGTATTGTGGACCGATAGCGGTCCTTACAGAACAGCAGACTGTAACGCACTCAGGCCTATGTACCGTAGCACCCTATACCAAGTTACCAGTCCTTATAAAAACTTTTGTGGACCAAGCAGGTTGTGTGTTAGTGTTTAGCAGACTGTGCGTCAGTCCCTATACCGCTGAAGGACTGCTGCAGTATAGGGCAGCGGTCAGCAGTAGTGCACGGCAACCCTATGTATTGTGGACCGATAGCGGTCCTTACAGAACAGCAGACTGTAACGCACTCAGGCCTATGTACCGTAGCACCCTATACCAAGTTACCAGTCCTTATAAGAACTTTTGTGGACCAAGCAGGTTGTGTGTTAGTGATTAGCAGACTGTACGTCAGTCCCTATACCAATGAAGGACTGCTGCAGTATAGGGCAGCGGTCAGCAGTAGTGCACGGCAACCCTATGTATTGTGGACCGATAGCGGTCCTTACAGAACAGCAGACTGTAACGCACTCAGGCCTATGTACCGTAGCACCCTATACCAAGTTACCAGTCCTTATAAGAACTTTTGTGGACCAAGCAGGTTGTGTGTTAGTGATTAGCAGACTGTACGTCAGTCCCTATACCAATGAAGGACTGCTGCAGTATAGGGCAGCGGTCAGCAGTAGTGCACGGCAACCCTATGTATTGTGGACCGATAGCGGTCCTTACAGAACAGCAGACTGTAACGCACTCAGGCCTATGTACCGTAGCACCCTATACCAAGTTACCAGTCCTTATAAAAACTTTTGTGGACCAAGCAGGTTGTGTGTTAGTGTTTAGCAGACTGTGCGTCAGTCCCTATACCGCTGAAGGACTGCTGCAGTATAGGGCAGCGGTCAGCAGTGGTGCACGTCAACCCTATCTATTGTGGACCGATAGCGGTCCTTACAGAACAGCAGACTGTACCGCACTCAAGCCTATGTACCGTAGCACCCTATACCAAGTTACCAGTCCTTATAAGAACTTTTGTGGACCAAGCAGGTTGTGTATTAGTGTTTAGCAGACTGTACGTCAGTCCCTATACCGCTGAAGGACTGCTGCAGTATAGGGCAGCGGTCAGCAGTGGTGCACGTCAACCCTATCTATTGTGGACCGATAGCGGTCCTTACAGAACAGCAGACTGTACCGCACTCAAGCCTATGTACCGTAGCACCCTATACCAAGTTACCAGTCCTTATAAGAACTTTTGTGGAACAAGCAGGTTGTGTGTTAGTGATTAGCAGACTGTACGTCAGTCCCTATACCAATGAAGGACTGCTGCAGTATAGGGCAGCGGTCAGCAGTAGTGCACGGCAACCCTATGTATTGTGGACCGATAGCGGTCCTTACAGAACAGCAGACTGTAACGCACTCAGGCCTATGTACCGTAGCACCCTATACCAAGTTACCAGTCCTTATAAGAACTTTTGTGGAACAAGCAGGTTGTGTGTTAGTGATTAGCAGACTGTACGTCAGTCCCTATACCAATGAAGGACTGCTGCAGTATAGGGCAGCGGTCAGCAGTAGTGCACGGCAACCCTATGTATTGTGGACCGATAGCGGTCCTTACAGAACAGCAGACTGTAACGCACTCAGGCCTATGTACCGTAGCACCCTATACCAAGTTACCAGTCCTTATAAAAACTTTTGTGGACCAAGCAGGTTGTGTGTTAGTGTTTAGCAGACTGTGCGTCAGTCCCTATACCGCTGAAGGACTGCTGCAGTATAGGGCAGCGGTCAGCAGTAGTGCACGGCAACCCTATGTATTGTGGACCGATAGCGGTCCTTACAGAACAGCAGACTGTAACGCACTCAGGCCTATGTACCGTAGCACCCTATACCAAGTTACCAGTCCTTATAAGAACTTTTGTGGACCAAGCAGGTTGTGTGTTAGTGATTAGCAGACTGTACGTCAGTCCCTATACCAATGAAGGACTGCTGCAGTATAGGGCAGCGGTCAGCAGTAGTGCACGGCAACCCTATGTATTGTGGACCGATAGCGGTCCTTACAGAACAGCAGACTGTAACGCACTCAGGCCTATGTACCGTAGCACCCTATACCAAGTTACCAGTCCTTATAAGAACTTTTGTGGAACAAGCAGGTTGTGTGTTAGTGATTAGCAGACTGTACGTCAGTCCCTATACCAATGAAGGACTGCTGCAGTATAGGGCAGCGGTCAGCAGTAGTGCACGGCAACCCTATGTATTGTGGACCGATAGCGGTCCTTACAGAACAGCAGACTGTAACGCACTCAGGCCTATGTACCGTAGCACCCTATACCAAGTTACCAGTCCTTATAAGAACTTTTGTGGACCAAGCAGGTTGTGTGTTAGTGATTAGCAGACTGTACGTCAGTCCCTATACCAATGAAGGACTGCTGCAGTATAGGGCAGCGGTCAGCAGTAGTGCACGGCAACCCTATGTATTGTGGACCGATAGCGGTCCTTACAGAACAGCAGACTGTACTGCACTCAGGCCTATGTACCGTAGCACCCTATACCAAGTTACCAGTCCTTATAAAAACTTTTGTGGACCAAGCAGGTTGTGTGTTAGTGTTTAGCAGACTGTGCGTCAGTCCCTATACCGCTGAAGGACTGCTGCAGTATAGGGCAGCGGTCAGCAGTAGTGCACGGCAACCCTATGTATTGTGGACCGATAGCGGTCCTTACAGAACAGCAGACTGTAACGCACTCAGGCCTATGTACCGTAGCACCCTATACCAAGTTACCAGTCCTTATAAGAACTTTTGTGGACCAAGCAGGTTGTGTGTTAGTGATTAGCAGACTGTACGTCAGTCCCTATACCAATGAAGGACTGCTGCAGTATAGGGCAGCGGTCAGCAGTAGTGCACGGCAACCCTATGTATTGTGGACCGATAGCGGTCCTTACAGAACAGCAGACTGTACCGCACCCAAGCCTATGTACCGTAGCACCCTAGACAGACCAAGTTACCAGTCCTGATAAAGAGCTTTGTGGAACAAGTGAGTTGTGAATGATTAGCAGACTGCAGCAGAAGGGCAGCAGTCAAGTATAATATTCTTTCTATATTTGGAAGAAAGAATATTATACGTGTACAAGCCTATTACCGTACCACTGATACCAGTCCTGAAAAGAACCTTTGTGGAACTAATAGTAACAGCAAGTCTTTAAAATTATCCTCACTGCCTGACACACTGCTTCCTGCCTGTCCCTATACAAATTGGCAAAAAAGAGTAGGCTGGAACGATTAGCTGGAACAGCTCTTTTGTGGACCTGATAGTAACAGCTAATGATGATGATGATGATGATGATGAAGAAAGACTAATCTGGCTGAGCTGTCCCTAAAATAGCAGCATACAGCGCTCTGTCCCTTTATCTAAACTGACAAAAGAAACTCAGGCTGCTGACCTAACACCTATACCAGTCCTGAAAAGAACTTTTGTGTACCAAATAGCTAGCGTTTTCTCTGTCCCTACTCCACACAGGATCCTTTCCCTACAGTGACAGAAGAAAGAATGTAAAATGGCCACCGGATCGGGTGTATTTATAGGTTAGGGGGAATGTCCAAGTGTCCATGAGCTGTCATGTCTCAATTGGTTGTCCTGTAACACATGATAAACGTGTCACGAAAGGTTAAAGTTCTTGTATACATTAAACACGTAAGTCCGCCGGGGCGAACGACGGAAAAAGGCGTTCGAACCCGCGGACGGCGAAAGTCGGAAATTCGCCGCGAAACGACCGCCGGGCGAACCGTTCGGCCATCACTATTGGCAGGGCCCAACTCTTGAGAACACTGTTTTTTTACAAATTTGTTGGAGTTGTAACTCCGGATGTGTGCCTTTATTTGCATTTCTGTGTTCACCTGTTTATAAAAGTTCCTAAAAAAAATGATGAAAAAAAAAAATCAGGTCTCCTGCCCTGCCAGATGGGGTTATAGTGTGACATTTTGACTTGTCAATTCGCATGCCAAATCGGCAGCTATTGCCGTCAATGGCACATCTGAATTGGTGTGGTGCTGACTTTGTGGCGCTGCACCAATTCCCAAAAGTAGTTTCTGTACTACTTTTGGGGACTTCAGGGGCAGATTTGTATCATGCAGGAACCCGCACACAGATGTCTGTCAAATCGCCCCTGAAGTCGGACTGCGTTGCCAGGTTGAAATTGGGCGAGTTCAGCTGAACTCGCACAATTTCTAACCTGCAGCAATGTGAATCTGGGCTTAATCTCAGGAATCAAAAATGCAAACCTTTGGCAGGTAAAACTGCTCTCTGATAGGTATTTATAGGTAATTCATCTCTGTATTTAGCTTTTTTCCTGCAGATCAGCTTTAACACTATCCTGTTAATTTACCTATCACTTTGGTGATTGTGGTGAAAAAAATCACTTTGCAAAGTGTCCCAAATCACCAGCAAAAAAAATAAAAATATGAAAAATAAATAAAAAAAAAAACAGCATTTTTGCTTTCACATGATTGAAGTCAGCAGCGCTTCGCCTATTTCACTAAGCTAAGAGAACATTCCCTTTGCAAAATTAACAGCCTATTTACCATTAGTAAATCAATCCCCATATATGTCAGTTTCTACATGTATCATGTTTTTTTCTGATGTTGAGCTGATTTACTAGAGCACAAAAGCCTATAGCAACCAAACAGGTGTTTGCTGTTATTTTCTTACATGTGCTGTAAGAATATAGATATTTTATCAGTTGCTATCACTCATATCTTCAATTGCCAGTTTCACTGGACAACTCAGACCTTCCTTTTCCAGTTTTTTGGAAATCCGCCCGACTGGGTGCGGAAAAATGCAGAGGAAGCCCAGCATGCAGCCCTATACATTGCTTGAGCCACTGCCTGTGCATATGTAGTCTATCTATGCACGTGATCAGTTGCTACCATCGTTACCATGGAGAATCCACAGAACTTCACGGGAACAAAAGAAAAATGGAGGAGGATGGGTTTGTGTTTGTGGAGGACGTGAGGGGCTCTTGGAACTCAAAGACAAGCTTTTATAATGTTGCCATTTATTAGGCTGTAGAAAAGGGCAAGCACAACAGCATGTATGTGCTGGTAGATGTGTTCTGCTCAAGAAAATCATTCGGTACAGACTGTGTGTGCCAGTTACCTAGCAACAAGAAGATATGAGATTGAGTACCTGCCTTCCTGCCCCCACACACCTCCCTGGGGTATCCTCATTGATTGCAGGTTACAGTTTGCGTTCTCGGGGATTTTGCATGCTATGGTGTAAATAAAGGGTTAACTGCACAAGCAGTTGTTAACTATTCATGTGTTATATATAAAGAAAGCTTATATATCTAGAGGAGTAGGTAGGTCAAACTGCGAGATTCATTTTTTTTTTTTTGTTTATATTGGCCATGCACGTTAATATTTTATTTTAATTTGGATATAATCGAGCTGCTTGATTAGATCTGAGATTTTTTTTTTTTTATCACCAATTCATTAGTTTCTGAATTTTTTTTTTTTTATTTTGATCTAAAATATGGGAAAACATCAACTGATGGAATTTATATTTTAATACCAATTAATTGACTTTGGATTCAAGCTGTAATTAGATAGCATGATCATTTAATGACACGTCAAAAAAAGGAAGTGATTAAATAGGCATGGTCAAAGGATTAGATTAAAAAAATTGAAAATTATTATCAAAATACTTACCGTAATTTTCCTTCCTGATGGACTCCATGCCAGCAACGTGTGGGTTTAGTCCTCTCTCTACTACCCTATAGGACACTACTGCCATAAATCTTTGCTCCCTGCCAGCGGCCGTGTTCGATAACTAGCCTACTCCAGCTATTTGGGAAGGAACCCCTGCTGCTATGGAATCCATCAGGAAAGGAAAATTACGGTAAGTATTTCGATAGGAATTTACCATTTTCCTGACAGACTCCATGGCAGCAACATGTGTGAAATAACTCGCCATACACACCCAGGTGGGCAAAAATGTTGAACAAAGATTTATTTAACGTCAACCGGCAGTGCTTTTGAACCAAAATTGACAGAAGATAAAGTAGCTGGCTCAACACAAAAATGAGATGTAAAAGTATGAATTGATGACCAGGAAGCTGCTCTGCAGATCACTTCAGGTGCAACATGCCATGAGGCCACCCATGAAGTTGAGAGATTTCTGGTTGAGTGCGCGGTAACCGCCTCAGGAGGAGCCAAGCCTTTCTCTTTATAAGCCCATTTTATAGCTTAAACAACCCATGCAGCAATGGATCTGACGGTAGCCCTGAGGCCCTTGTTTTTTCAGTGGAACAGAACAAAGAGATAGTCAGATTGTCGAAAAGAAGCTTTCCAGGTATCGCTTCATTGTAACTCCCATATCGAGGGGATGTAGCTCCAGACTTCCGGCAGAATTGAAGGTAGGAAGTGTTATTTCCTGGTTCTCATGAAAGATTGAGGTGACTTTGGGATTTGTCCCCAGCATCAGAATTAGAACCACTCTGTCCGGAACAAATGTGAGAAAGGGCTCCTTTGAATCTAGAGACTGAATTTCAGAAATTCTCTTTGCCGAAGTTATGGCTATCAGAAAATAATTCTTGACAATAAGCTCTCTGACTGAGAGTGGCTTGTCAAGTTGTGAAAAAAATCAAGGACTAGTGGAAGATCCCATTTGGGGAACCTAGGTTTCCTCTGTGGTCTGAGCCTGACTGCCCCCTTGAAGAATTGTTGGACCAGAGGATGTTTGGCCCATGACACCCCAGAGAGAGCTGAAATTTCTGATACTTGAGCACGGAGAGAACTAACAAAAAAGAAGATATCTAGTCCTGAACTGCCGGAGCACTACAAGAGTTGGAATGGAGGACATGTAGCATGTGAATTTAGCCCAAATCCTTTCATATACCCAATTGGTACTTCTTCTTCTTGCACTCAGGAGAGTGTGAATGACCTCTTCAGGGCATCCTAATGCCTCTAACCTTTCCCTCTCAAAAACCAGACCCTTAGGTGCAGGTGAGCTGGGCAGGGATGTAGTCTCGAGCCCTGAGATAGAAGATCTGGTCTGAGTGGCAAGGGGATTGGATCCCAGACACTGAGGAGCATTAGGAGGGAAAGCCAAGGTCGGTTGGGCCAGTAAGGTATTATGGCTATCACCTCCGCTGCTCCTGACCTGAGTCTTCGCAGGAATTGGAGAATAATGGGGGTTGGTGGTAAAGGCATAAGCTTTATGGAACCACCATCACTCCATCAGGACATCCACCCCATAGGCCTGAGGATCCCGGAACCTCAAGTAGTACCTCGCCAGTCTCTTGTTGCAAGGGGAGGCAAAGAGATTGACTTCTGGGGAGATCCCCAAGGTCAAGAGCCAACTGAATACTTCCTCGTGGAGAGACCACTCATTGTTGTCTAAGAGAACTCGAGATAGGAAGTCTGCCTGGACGTTCTGAATCCCTGGTACATATGTTGCCGTTATGTTGACCAAGTTCCTCTGAGCCCAGGTCATAATTGGTTCTACCTCTTGAAGCAGGGACGGACTTCGGGTTACCCCTTGTCTCCTTATGTATGCCACCGCCGTCATGTTGTCTAGTCTGAATAGAACCGAGGCTCCTGATATCAGATGGCGAAATGCCAGAAGTACCTGGAACGCTGCTCTCACTGTTCCACTGGAAGTAATGTCCCAAGTGCCCTGTGCTATCTCTGTCAAGCAGTGGGCCACCCAGCCCTTGTTGCTGGCATCTGTTGTTATTGTTACCCATGTGATGGGAAGAATGGAGTGGCAGTTGTAAAGATTTTCCTGCTGGAGCGATCAGGGAAGGGAATTTCTCATGGTTGAAGTAGTGCGAATAAGCTGGACTTTGTTGCCTGACTACTGATGAAGAAAGCCTTTTTGGAAGGGTATCATCTTCCACTGCGCCCACTTCACCATCGCTATCATGGCCACCATGGTGCAGACACTGGAGGGCATGGAGATGCGAGGCAGAGGAAGCCGGGCGAATTATGTCTCGTATTACCAAAATTTTTTTCCTCGGATAAAGAGATAGTGCCTTTCACTGTATTGAAGAGGGCTCCTAGGAACACAAGAGACTGAGACGGAACCAACTGACTCTTCTCCAGATTCAGGATCCATCCAAATTCCTGGAGGGTGGAGATGACCTGACCCATGTGTTCTAGGAGTCGGTCTCTGTCTTGAGCCAACAGTAGAAGATTGTCCAAGTAATGATGGAGACAGATCCCTTTGATTCATAAGAGAGCCACCAACAAGACTTTTGAAAAGACACGTGGAGATGTCGATAGCCCTAATGGCAGGTACGTGAACTGCAAATGAAGCCTGCCCACCGAGAATCAGAGAAATTGTTGAAAATCCTTTGCTACAGGAAGGTGAAAATAAGCATCCTTTATATCCGATGCTGGATTGTGGATAGCGTCTCCACCTTGAACTTTTCTTTTTTGATAAAACAGTTCAGATGGGTTGGATCTATGATGGGCCTCCATGCCCAGTTCTTCTTTTGGACCATAAAGAGAGGAGAGTAAATTCCCATGCCCCACTGGTTGTCTGGGACAGGGATAGCAGCACCTTGAACCAATAAAGATTCTATGTAGGCTAACAGAATCTGCCTTTTTTCTTCTGAGGCTGGAAGGCCGATGCATGGCCTGAAGGGACCATCTTGACGGTCCAGAAGTCCTGAATTGAGGCTGCCCAGACGTGCCAAAAGTGGAGAAGGCGAGCCTGGCCTATCTGAGTTGGCCCAATCTCAAAAAGACTTGGCTCCCTCTCCCCCATCGAACCGCCCTTGGCGGGTTTTTTGAAGGATGACTGCCTTGCTTTCTATGACCTGGAGAATTCACAACCCTGCCTGTAGCTACGAGCTTCCCTAGCTCGTTCCTGGTACTATTTCCTTGGGAAAGATCTTCTCAGGCCTTGCAAACACCTATCCTGAGAAAGGAACCCTGACTTTATGGTGCTATCCAATTTGTTGCTGAAAAGGGAAGATCCTTCAAAAGGAATTCGGCACCACACTTGTTTCGATGCTGGGTCAGCCAGCCAAGGACGGAGCCACAAGGCACGCTTGGCAGTGACAGCTGAAAGCATGACCCGAGCCACCATATAATTCGAAGCCTCCCCCAGAAAGACAGATGCTAGCCTCAGCTTCTGGATTGGTGAACTTCTTGCTACATCTTCCGAGATGTTCCTGAGTGTCATCCACATTATCAGTCCATACTTCCATGGCCTTGGACATTGCAGCCAGAGCTAAAGCTGGCTTGCAGGCCATACCTGCTGTAAGATAAACTCTCTTCGGATCAGAGTAGTCGATCCGTCTATACAATGCGTCTTTAAAGGAAACTGTGTCCTCCAAGGGATGGGTCACGTGTCTTGACCTCTTCCTCTTTGAAGGCATAAAGCTTTAGAACTTTAGAAAGCATGGAGTTCTTTTTCTCCGCCTTACCTCATTCGTCTGTGATGACTTCACAAAGTTCAGCAAGGAATAAAAAGTTGACACGTTCCTTCTTCAATTCTTTGAAGTATTTTCTTTGTTTGGAAGGAGCGGCCACAGGATCTTCCGAATTCAAAGCTTCTCTAAGGGCCTTGACTAAGGGGGAGAGTAAGGCAAAATCAAAGCCCACGCAGGGATCTTCCCCTTCAGAGTCACTATCTGAGTGAACAGCCGAAGGATGACTTGGCAGAGAGGATTCCCAGGTGTCCCTGTGACTCCCTTACTGGTGAGTGTAGCGGCTCTGAAGGAGGATTGTAGGTCTGGCCGGTCTCAATACTTCTCATAGACTCCTTGACAACCCTTTTGACTAGAGATTTCAGCTGCTGGCCCATACCACCTTTTTCGCCAGCTGCTTTGGCATAGCAGGGATTACATGGTTAGACACAGCCAGATGAGCGGCTGGAGTGAGCTGTGGAAGAACGAGACACGTCCTTGCTATGGTACCCCGATCTTGAGGGTGAACCATGGTGGTTAGATCTGGAAGAGCAGTACAAGCGATGAGATTTAGAAGAGTCACTTCCTCTGTGAGAGCTGTGACGTTGTTTGGACCTAGAAGGGCTAACAAACAAGAAAGAAATACATGTAACAATAAATCAGGAAAAAAAAAAAGTGGTCATAAAGACCAATAACAGAGACACCCGCATCCCCCATCAGCTGGACCCAGAGAGGGTAAACATCTCTAAGTATCTGCTACGAGATTGCTGGCCACAGGCAGGCGGTGGAGTATCCATGTCCCTGGGAGCTTCCATCAGAACTGCATAAAAAATAACATTCTCCCAGAGCCAGTAACAGGGCATAAGCTGCTTACCTGTCCATGAGATCCACTCACAACAGGCAGAGTGACAGGGGGCCAGAGGAAGTCACTGCAATAAGCCTGCAAGCATTCACAAAACTTGCAGGCTTTTTCCCCGTTTAAAAAGGCCACCCCCGTGACGTCCCTGCTGCACCAGATACGGTGCCAGTGTGCATGCACGATTAGTGTCCTTTTGACGCTACTGCTCATGCGTGAACCAAGCCTTATTCTCATACCACACTCGCGTATGTGCACTGCCGCTGTATCCGCCGCAGCAGTGACATCACGGGGGTGGCCTTTTTAAACTGGGAAATAGCCTGCAAGTTTTGGGAATGCTTGCAGGCTTTTTGCAGTGACTTCCTCTGGCCCCCTGTCACTTTGCCTGTGGTGAGTGGATCTCATGGACAAAAAGACGAGACAGGAATTAAACGGTGGCTGAAATGCAGAAGGAACCAGCCACCATGCCTGTCCCCAGAAAAAACGGAGAACCTGGAGAAAGAAACATCACAGAAAGAACAGACATAGTTCCATAGTTAGTAATGTTGAATAAAGACACCAGTCCATCCAGTTCAACCTGAGTGAGTGTCTACAATTGTCTCTACCCCTGTACATTGCACACTCACATCAGCCCCTACCCTCAAGGAGCCCACAATCCAAGGTCCCCATTCATATACTAGGGCCAATTTTGGACAGAAGCCAATTAACCTACCTGCATGTCTTTGGAGTGTGGGAGGAAACCAGAGTAGTAGGCAGGTAGTGTTGTGGTTGGGATTCGAACAAGCGACCCTTTTTACTGCTAGGTGAGAGTGCTAACCACTACACCACTGTGCTGCTGTACATCTTGAACAAAAACTGCTGCCATGAAAAGGAACGATCCGATAGGGTCACCTGCTAATAGCTGGGTTGTTTGACCAATGCACAGTCTGCCTGCCAGTGGCTAGGTCTCAACTTCTTCCAACACCTCTTCCAGTGCCCACTCCATACCCCGCTAGTAGCTAGGGCTTAGAGGAGTATTGCGACTCTTTGTTCCAGGGTCTCAGTTCGGCCAATCTCGATAGTGGGGGAGGAATCTTCGGGTAGCAAGACCATCAACTGGGTCCTACGGAGGAGGACAAAAAAAGAACACGGCCACTGACAGGGAGCAAAGATTTATGGGAGTAGTGTCCTATAGGGTAGTAGAGGACTAAACCCACATGTTGCTGCCATGGAGTCTGTCAGGAAATACACTATAATATGCTTTTAAATCTCAAAATGACTGAAAATATTTTGACCTTCTTTTTCATTTTAACCTGAACATAAAGTGATGAAAAAGGAATTTTATACTCTAAAGTTTTGCTTAAATTCGATCAAAATATAAAACGTTTTGTTACTTTGAACAAGCAGATTAAAGTATAGGTGGACACCATTATTTTATTACATTGAAATACACCGATCATCCATAACATTATGACCATTGACAGGTAAATGGAATAGCTTGTTACAATGGTATCTGAAAATTGGTGGGGTATCTTAGGCAGCAAGTGAACATGTTGTCCATGAAGCTGATGTGGTGAAAGCAGAAAAAAAAACGGCAAAGCAGTTTGTTGGGTATGGGGCTGTGAAACACATGTTGACCCATGTCTACAGCCAAAAACTTCTACAATGGTCACATGAACATCAGAACTGGACTACAGAGCAATGGGAGAAGGTGGCCTGGTCTGATGAATCACATTTCCTCCTGACTTGGCCAAGGATAACGTTCTTGAAAATATTCTTACCATAGGCATAATGCATGTAGCAAAAGCCAGGAGACCAAAAAGAGATTGAAGTTCTTTCAGTAAAATTTTGTTTTCTATGCAGGAAGAAAGAAATAAAGGATCGAAGCCTGCACATTTTTAAAGCAGGATGTCCAAATTGGAACAATAATGTATTCATTTTTATACCTAAAAATTGAATGATTGTAGATAAAAAAATGGAAAATTGTATACTCACCTTCCGTAATTTTCCTTTCCTGACGCATCTTCATGGCAGCACACACTGGGTTGTGACTCCGCCCCCACAACGTGACAGGATTGGATTAGCTATAAATTTGAAGGGGAGACCCCCCGCTGCATTCTCTGTATATATCATCACAAAGAGCCAGGGAGGGAATTGTGTGCTGCCATGAAGATGCGTCAGGAAAGGAAAATTAAGGAAGGTGAGTATACAATTTTCCGTTTTCCTGACGCCTTCATGGCAGCACACACTGGGAAATAACTCGCCAGTCGGGTGGGTGCAAGTAAAAAATAAACTTTAATTACTTATAACGCAGAAGAATTTGCTTTAATGATAGATCTGCCGAAGTCAGTCATGGACAAGTAAGCTGAATCCACTTTGTAATGGGAAATAAAGGTATGCCTGGAGGACCAAGATGCTGCTCTGCATATCGTCTCTGGAGATACTCTACAATATGCTGCCCAGGAGGTAGCCACTGCCCTTGTAGAATGAGCCCTGATGCCTTCAGGAATTGTCAGTTGCTGGGAGGAATATGCTTTTTTTATGATCCTAACCAGCCAGGATGCGATGGTGCGTGAAGAGGCTGCTTGACCCCGCTTGGAGCCGTGAGGGATGACCAAGAGAGAATCTGTCCTTCTGAATGAGGTAGTAGCGGATAGATAATTGATGATGGTTGACTTCACATCCAGAGGGTGTGGATCCCCCTGATCGTTACGGAAGGATGGAAGAATGATATCCTGGTTGTAGTGGAATGGAGTGGCTACTTTGGGTATGAACTGCTCCGAGGGTCTTAGAACCACTTTGTCAGGAAAAAGGACTAAATGAGGTTCCGAGATCATTAATGCTTGTATTTCCGATACCCTTTTTGCTGATATAATTGCAATCAGGAAAGTCAGTTTTAAGGTCAAGTCCCATAGAGAGATTTTTTCAGATGGAATAAATGGAGGTGAAGACAGGGCATGAAGAACTACTGATAAATCCCATGACGGAAAAAACGGCTTCCTGGGGGGTTTGATTTTCAGATAGGCTCTTAAGAACTGGACAACTAGAGGATGAAAGGCCCACTTCGTGTTCGTTTTGGCTGATAGGGTAGACACCTGAACCTTGAGGGTACTTAGACTCAGGCCCTTCTTGACCCCTGACTGGAGAAATTCCAGAATGTGAGCAGGCTCTGGAGAAACGCTATTCCATCCTTTCTGTTGAGCCATGGAGCAGAATCTTTCCCATTATTCTAGAATAAATAGAATTGGTCGTGAATTTCCTAGCTTGCATTAGAGTCGATATGACCTCCTGAGAACATCCCTGGGCTCTCAGCCTAGCCCTTTCAATTTCCAGGCCATCAGGTGCAACTTCTCCTGAGCTGGGTGCAGGAACTGACCTTGGGACAAAAGATCCGGAGATACCCGAAGGGGAATGGGAGGTTGAAGGCTGAGTTGGAGAAGTGTCGTGAACCATGGTCTCCTTGGCCACAGTGGTATAATTGTGATCACCGTCGCTGAGGATCTCCGGAGTCTGGATAGAAACCTCGCGATCAATGGAATTGGAGGAAAAATGTATCCCAGCCTGAAATTCCATGGGTGACTCAGACAGTCCACCCCTTCTGCCGATGGGAATGACCCTCTTGATAGGAACCTGAGGCATTTGGTATTCGCTGGGGTAGCTGCAAGGTCTATCTCCGGCATTCCCCAAAGTTCCGTCAAAAGAGCGAAGGTTCGAGGGTTCAGGGACCACTAGTTTTTGGAAAAAGTCTCTCGACTCAGGCAGTCAGGCTAACATGTTTTGCGCTGCTGGAACATATACTGCTCTTAGACTTGAAAGATGTATCTGAGCCCAATCTAAAATGGGCCGAACTTCCTTCATAAGAGTGATACTCCTGGTACCTCCCTGCCTCTGAATGTAGGCCACTGCCACTTTGTTGTCCATGCGGATAACTACATTCTTGCCTCTCAGGAGTGGCGCAAAGGCTCTGAGCTCCAAGATGTTGGAGACTAAGCCAAAAGTCTTAAAAAGCCACTTCCCCTGGGCTGCCAGGTCTCGAAAATGGGCTCCCCAACTCGTCTGGCAGGAGTCCGAAGTTACTACTTCTGGATCTGGAGGGACTATCGGCCTGTATTTCTCAAAGGTTGCTGTGGTGTGTCCACCCCCATATTGACTGCTTCGCTGTACTGGAGAACCAGATGGTTTGACGCATCAATACTCCATCCCACTGCCTGAGAAACGAGTTCTGGAGAGGTCTCATGTGCCACTGGGACCACTGTATCATAGGTATTGTTGCTGACATGGACCCCAGTATACTTAGGCAGTCTCTGGCTGGCAACTGATCTGTTGACAATAGCTTTTGCATTTTCCGTACTAGAGGTCTGACCTTCTCCTGTGGAAGCTGTATCCTGTTTAATTTGGTGTCTAGGTCTGCCCCCAGAAAGACCATCCTCTGTGTAGGTTGCAAACTGCTCTTCCTCCAGTTGACTATCCACCCAAATTTCTGGAGGGTCGCAAGGAGAATCTCCCTGTGGAGAGTCAGAGATTCTTGATCCTCCGCTAACAGCAGGATGTCGTCCAGATAGTGGCGAACTCGTAACCCTTTCTCCCTGAGGAAAGCTACTAGTGGCAGCAGAACTTTGGTAAATGTCCTGGGAGCCGAGGAGATGCCGAACGGAAGACACTGAAATTGGAAGTGGTGTTGATTTATGGCGAAGCGCAGGAATTTTTGAAAAAACGGGTTAACTGGCACATGAAGATAAGCGTTCGACAAATCTATAGAAAGCATCCAGTTGTTTAGGTTTATTGCTAGGAGAATAGACTATAAGCTTTCCATTTTGAAGGACTCCACTTGGATGCCTCTGTTGAGTCTCTTGAGGTCCAGTACGGGTCGCAAGTTGCCTGTTTTCTTCTTCACTAAAAAAAGAGGGGAATAGAATCCTCTCCCTTTTTGGTGTGATGGTACTTCTAGGATTGCACCCTTTCGTCTCAGTTCCGTTATATATTTCACTAACAGGCTCCTTTTGGACAATGAATACGGAAGCCTGGTTGCACGGAAGAAGCTTTGTGGAAGACTGTTCTTGAACTTCCATTTGTGACCAAATTTTATTGTGGAAAGTGTCCATGAGTCTTTTATGCGTCTTGACCAAATTTTGGAAAAGCTTTTCAGCCTGGCGCCCACCTGGGCCGGGTGGGCAGGCGGATCTTCAAAACGATTTTGGCTGATCCCTAGCCGGGTTGGCCTTGGATTTTTGTAGTTTGAGAAAGGAGGGTTTTATGCTCCTCCAGTCCCTTCTAAACTCCCTACCTGGATGGTAGGATCTGGATTCCCGGTACTTGTCTGGCAAATTACGCTTGAATGCTGGACCTCTCTGTGTCCTAGGTCTTCTGTCGGAGGGGATCAAACCTGACTTCCCTCCGGAAACTTTGGAGATGGCTGAATCTAGTTTAGCACCGAACAGGTTTGAACCATTGTATGGAATCCGACACCAATTAGTTTTAGAGGCTGCGTCCGCTATCCATGGCTTGAGCCATAGAGCTCTTCTTGCCGTCACCGAAGCCAGAATTGACCTTGCAGAAGATCTAATAACATCTACCGAGGCCTCTGCCACGAAATCCCCTGCGAGTCTGATCTCCTCCAGGGAAGATATTATTTTCTCCATCTCTACGCCGTCTCTGAGGTCCTTCTTCACACCGGATGCCCATCCTGAGATGGCCCTGGCCACTGCCGCTGTAGTAATCGCTGGTCTACAGGCCCCTTCAGCTGTGGAATAAGCTTTTTTTAACTCTAGATCCATTTTTCGATCCAAAATATCCCGGAAAGAGACAGCATCCTCGATCGGTAAGGTTATGTGACGGGCCAGGCGCATTAATGAAGAGTCAACGACGGGGGCATTCATTAGGGGCCTCACTTTTGCTTCCTTCAAGGGATACATTTCCGCCAGTCTATTAGAGAGGCTAGCTCTCTTATCTGATCTTTCCCATTCGTCCTTGATGAGGTCCTCAAGTTCCTCAATAAAAGGGAAGGTTTCTGGATCCCTTTTTAAATTCGGAAAATATTTCCGTACCTTCGGAGGATTAGCCGCGTCCTCCTGCCAGCCAATTGCCTCCTTAACGGATTTCGCAAAAGGCTCCACCAGGGAAAAGTCAAAGCCGGCTGACATATCCTGACACTCGTCCTCCGAGGAGGATTCTGATGCTTGAGTGAGACGAGGTTCCACAGAGGATGTGCTAGGAACTGCTCTATCCATAGCCGGTGTAGCTGACTCCAGCAATGTTTCCCGTACGGACTCCCTAATGAGATCCGTGGCCATTCTAGCATCTGCTTACTTTTCTCTAGTAGCCTCACTGAAGCAGGAATGACAAGCAAGCTTGTCTGGCAAAGCCAGGGCACCGCATACCCAGCAGGCATTTGGTGCAGGGCGAGCATGGCGACTCTGATGGTGCGAGGGAGGAGATTTTCTACGTCTTGACTGGCTGCGGTGTGAGTGGCTATGCCGTGAATGGCTATGCCTCCGGTGGCGTGAAGGGGATCTCGAGCGGCTTCTACGAGACTTTCTGCTTGAGGTATGGCTGGATCTTCTCCCCTGTCTAGAACTTGCCGCTCTTGACTCTGCTGGGCTGCCGGAATAAAAAAAGGCAGCACTAAGCATCTGGCACTTTTTTGATCTCCCCTTCAATATTTTTTTTTTTTTAAACATTTAACTGCATAGGAAAATATAAATTAAATACCTAAGCATAAATATTTAAATAATATTTTAATAATATTTAACATTAAATATAACAAAAAATAACTAGATAAAAAGAATACAAAGAAATCCCACAGGGACTTACCTTTAGCAGAATTCTGAATCTAGGGATGCAGAGCAGTTTTTTCCCAGCTGCAGCCAGCAACACATTATGTATTGGAATTAACACAGGAGCACTGTGTTTTTAAAAAATGGCGCCATACCGCCGCTGAATGACGCTCCGCGCATGCGCGGAAGTGATACGAGCACTACCGTGCCATCTTGGAAGAGGGAAGCAGCAAGGAAAGCCCAGGAACGAAAATCCTAAGACTGGGCATGCGCAGTGTGGCGGAACGAACGGCGCACGAGAGGGATAATAGGTACCAGCAAGACCTGCTCCCTCCACTGAAGACAAAGAAGGTACATAAAAAAAATTTCAAAGTAAACAAAACCTGAGGGTGCCAGGTGAAAAAATAAATAAGAAAAAAAAAGGGAAAGGCAAGAAAAAGGGAATCCACTGCAAAGAAAGCTTCTTTAACCACTTGCTTACTGGGCACTTAAACACCCTTCCTGACCAGACCAATTTTCAGCTTTTGGTGCTCTCACACTTTGAATGACAATTACTCAGTCATGCAACACTGTACCCAAATGAATTTTGTGTCCTTTTTTTCCCACAAATAGAGCTTTCTTTTGGTGGTATTTGATCACCTCTGGGGTTTTTATTTTTTGCGCTATAAATGAAAAAAGACCGAAAATTGTGAAAAAAAACGCATATTTCTTTGTTTCTGTGATAAAATTTTGCAAATTATAATTTTTTTTCATAAATTTTGGCCACAATTTATACTGCTACATATCTTTGATAAAAATAACCCAAATTAGTGGATATTATTTGGTCTTTGTGAAAGTTAGAGAGTCTACAAGCTGTGGTGCGAATCGCACAAAATTGATCACACCTGATGTACTGGTGGCCTATCTCATTTCTTGCGACCCGAACAAGTCAGGAAAGTACAAATACCCCCCAAATGACCCCTTTTTTTAAATTAGACATTCCAAGGTATTTACTAAGATGCATGGTGAGGTTTTTGATGTTGTCATCTTTTTCCCACAATTCTTTGCAAAATGAAGATTTTTATTTATTTTTTTTCTCACAAAATTTTCAATGTAATAGGTTATTTCTCTCACATGGCATGTGTATACCACAAATGACACCCCCAAATACATTCTGCTACTCCTTCTGAGTATTACAATACCAAATGTGTGAGACTTTTACACAGCCTGGCCACATACAGGGGCCCAATATTGAAATAGCACCATCAGGCGTTCTAGGAGCATAAATTACACATTTCATTTCTCAACCACCTATTACATTTTTGAAGGCCCTGGAGCACCAGGACAATGGAAATGCCCACAAAGTGACCCCATTTTGGAAAGCTAACACCCCAACGTATAATCTATGAGGCATAATGAGTCGTTTGAATGGTTCATTTTTTTTTCCAGAAGTTTGGGGAAAATGTGGAAAAAAAATGAAAACGCATTTTTTTTACGCAAAGTTGTCCATTTATAAGATATTTCCAACACCTAGCATGTACATAGCAAAAATGACACCCCAAAATACGTTCTACTACTCCTCCTGAGTATAACGATACCAAATGTGTGAGACTTTTACACAGCCTGACCACATACAGAGGCCCAATATTGAAATAGCACCATCAGGCGTTCTAGGAGCATAAATTACACATCTTATTTCTCAACCACCTATTACAGTTTTGAAGGCCCTGGAGCACCAGGACAATGGAAATGCCCACAAAGTGACCCCACGTGGCACTGACAACACGTGGCACTGACGACACGTGGCACTGACAGATGGCACTGGAGGCAGATGGCACTGGAGGCAGATGGCACTGGAGGCAGATGGGGCTGACGGATGGGGCTGACAGATGTCGCTGGCAGATGTCGCTGACAGATGGCACTGGGGCTGGCACTGGCAGATGGCACTGGCACTGGCAGATGGTGCTGGCTATTTGCTCTGGCTAATTGCTCTGGCAAATGGGGCTGGCAGATGGCACTGCGGCTGGCAGATGGCACTGGCGCTGGCACGTGGCACTGGCGCTGGCAGGTGGCACTGGCAGGTGGCACTGGC
Source organism: Lithobates pipiens (assembly GCF_037356315.1). Taxonomy (NCBI): domain Eukaryota; kingdom Metazoa; phylum Chordata; class Amphibia; order Anura; family Ranidae; genus Lithobates; species Lithobates pipiens. The sequence continues at coordinate 138,988,042 of NW_027507718.1, forward strand.
ACTGGCGGCATTGGCGCTGACGGCACTGGGGCTGATGGATGGCGCTGGCAGGTGGCACTGGCACTGGCAGGTGGCACTGGCACTGGCAGGTGGCACTGGCACGTGGCACTGGCGGCACTGGCACTGGTGGCACTGGGGCTGACGGCACTGGGGCTGACGGCACTGGGGCTGACGGATAGCACTGGCGCTGGCAGGTGGCACTGGTGCTGGCAGGTGGCACTAGTGCTGGCAGGTGGCACTGGCACTGGCAGGTGGCACTGGCGGCACTGGCACTGGTGCTGTAAGGTGGCACTGGCACGTGGCACTGGCGGCACTGGCGGCACTGGCGGCACTGGGGCTGACGGCACTGGCGGCACTGGGGCTGACGGCACTGGGGCTGACGGATGGCACTGGCGCTGGCAGGTGGCACTGGTGCTGGCAGGTGGCACTGGCACTGGCGGCACTGGCACTGGCGGCACTGGCGGCACTGGGGCTGACGGCACTGGGGCTGACGGCACTGGGGCTGACGGATGGCACTGGCGCTGGCAGGTGGCACTGGCACTGGCAGGTGGCACTGGCGGCACTGGCACTACTGGCAGATGGCACTGGGCTGACAGATGGCACTGGGCTGACAGATGGCACTGGCACTGGGGCTGACAGATGGCACTGGGGCTGACAGATGGCACTGGGGCTGACAGTTGGCACTGGGGCTGACTTACAGATCCTCTCTCTCCTCACACGCTGTCTCTGTGTGAGGAGGGAGAGACACAGCAATGGGAGATGATCTCATATGTTTACATTTGAGATCATCTCCCATTGGCAGCTGCAATCGTGCTGTGAATGGCCGCTTTGATTGGCCGTTCACGGCGATCTGTGTTTGCCTGTCTCCGGGAGACACGGCGAACACAAAACTTCCGTGATGCGTGCCCCCGGCGGCGCGCATTGCGGAAGTAAACACAAGGCCGTCCAGGGACGGCCAGGCGAAGGAACCCGCCTGCTCTACGGCCGTCATTCGGCTATAGGGCAGGCGGGAGGTGGTTAAAGCTTGTCAAAATGCCAGTAAAAACGCCCATTGAGACCACCAGAGCAGGGGGCTCCTTCCATAGAAGCTCCTTTAGAGACTGTACAGGAGGGACTTCCAAACAGGAGAGGCTTGAACCTGCTGGGGCGAATGCGGTAGAGGCTTTCTTCATCTGTAACAAGGAAACGCGTCCAACCAACCTGTCAGGTGAGGATAAAAAAGAGAATGCAGCGGGGGGGGTCTCCCCTTCAAATTTATAGCTAATCCAATCCTGTCAGGTTGTGGGATCGGAGTCACAACCCAGTGTGTATTGCCGTGAAGGCGTCAGGAAAGTGTTTTTTTTCCAATTGCTAGGGGGATACCAAAGTATTCAGTTAAAAGGAACAATAACTTGAGGATTAAAGAACAAACTATAGAATTTGATGGACCATGAATTATCCCAGTGTGACCGGATTCATAACTTAACACCCACTGGAGAAATGAGGCAAAAATCTCAAAATAATAACATGACTAAGAACAACCCATTGGGAAGCATTTATCATAGAAAAAATAACATTCAAAACAAAAACCAAGGGAATTATAAGATTCTGGGGCAATTGGTAATAATCTAAAAGCTGATTGAATGTCAGCTTTTGCTAACAATGCCCCCCGACTGAACGTTTTCATTATTGGAATCGCATCATCAAAATTTGCATACTTAACAGAAGCAAATAATGGGTCAATTTCATCATTTAAAAGTGACCTGCCGGAAATGAAAGATGATGAATCAGCCGATAAGAGTTAGGCTCGGTTCACACAGGGGCAACACGACTTTCAACACGACTTTTGGAGGCAACTTGGACACGACTTGAACACGACTTGGGGCGACTTACAACACGACTTTAAGTCGCCCCAAGCCAGGCGACTTTTGCCGTGGCCAATCAGAGAATGAGCTCTCAAGGGAGAACTCCACGCCAAATAAAAAAAAACGGCGTGGGTCCCCCCTCCGAGAGCATACCAGGCCCTTAGGTATGGTATGGATTTTAAGGGGAGCGCCCTACGCTGAAAAAACGGTATGGGGGTTCCCCACAGATCCATACCAGACCCTTATCCAAGCACGCTACCCGGCCGGCCAGGAAAGGGGGTGGGGACGAGCGAGTGCCCCCCTCCTGAGCCATTCCAGGCCACGTGCCCTCAAGATGGGGGGGTGCCTTGTCCCCATGTTGATGAGGACAAGGGCCTCTTCCCGACAACCCTGGCATTATGATGTCACAGTCCCAGAGGATGCTGGGACTGTGAAATCATAATGGGCGGGGACATCATCCGGTGATGTCCTTATATAAATCGCCGCACGCTGCGTGCCCTGTCATTGTGACCAGAGACAGCGACGAGGCAACAGCTCCAGAAGAGAAGAACAGAAGATGGCAGCAGCAGCGACAGAAGACCGGGCAACCACTTGCAAAAGAGCTAGAAGAAGGCGCGGTGGCCCAGCAAGAAGAACCGAAGAGGGGGACAAGACCCCCGAAGTCAGAAGAAGAGGGCGGCGACGAAAAAGAAAGTCGGGCTCCTCCGCTAGTGAAAGAGCTGGCAAAAGAGCAGAAGATAGCGGAGGAGTCCGGCGAGAAGACCCCCGAAGACGGAAAAAGACCCCCGGAGCTGTGCAATAAACTATTTTAACCCTTGTGTGTTGTGTTTTTTTTTTTTTTTTTTCACAGGTGAATGGGTAGGGGTACATTGTACCCCATACTCATTCACATAGGGTGGGGGGCCGGTATCCGGGGGGCCCCCTTATTAAAGGGGGCTCATGGATTCTGATGAGCCCCCCGCCCGCAGACCCGACAACCAACGGCCAGGGTTGTCGGGAAGAGGCACCCCCCCATGTTGAGGGCACGCGGCCTGGTACGGCTCAGGAGGGGGGGCGCTCACTCATCCTCACCCTCTTTCCTGGCCTGCCGGGTAGCGTGCTCGGATAAGGGTCTGGTATGGATCTGGGGGGGACCCCCACGCTGTTTTTTCTGCATAGGGGGTTCCCCTTAAAATCCATACCAGACCTAAGGGCCTGATATGCTCTTGGAGGGGGAACCCATGCCAAATTTTTTTAATAGATTTGGCGTGGAGTTCCCTTTTGAGAGCTGATAATTCTCTGAGAGTCGCCTCCGTATAGACGGAGATCAGACTTGGAGGCGACCTCCATTGAAATCAATGGGTACCAGTCGCCTACAAGTCGGATAGAAGTAGTACAGGAACCTTTTCTGAAGTCGGAGCGACTTCAGTAGTGTGCATTAAGACAGCTCTCACCTGAAGTTGGATCTGAGTCGCCCCTGTGTGAACCGGCTCTCAGGCTCCTTTTTAGGTACCAAACCCAAAGGGAAACTCGAAAATTAACAAATGGAGGAGAGCTAAAAGGGCCAGCAATTCTTTTGGCTGAAATTTCTTTCAACAATTTGTCCGTGTGGAGATATATTGATTTTAAATTATTTGCTAACTTACAGCCTGGACCTGTAAAAATAGGAAGTTTAAAACCTGTTGAAAAACCATCAATTAGTAACTGCGCTTTCCCCTTGTCGGGGTATAACATTAACCATAGATGCATTGCGAATAGCCTCACTGGCATGCAGGCCCTTTGAATTTTAATTTTTTGGAGAAACGATTCATCATAACTAATCCACCCCATACCGCCAAAACTTTTATATGCCTCCAGAATATGTTCTAAGTGTTGAAAAAGCCCAGGACATTTTTCTAGATGCTTCTCATCCATTATTGCTGAAAATATACAGAAAGCGTGTAGCCTATCATCAGCGCCATCCTCAGACCTCTTATCTGTTTTTATAATAAAGTCTTTTGCAATAGGTAATAAAGATAATAAATCTAAAAATTCACCTTTCCATATCTTTTCTTTTACTGCTAAAGGCAAATGAAATCGTAAAGGGGACATCTCACAAGGAAGTACCCCTTTAAAACATGTCTCAGGAACAGAAGTAGGAATACAGACAGGGATTCTTGTATGTGTAACAACAGGATTGTTATCAGCTACTGAGTTACCTGACCCAACATTAAACGGAGAAGGAGATACAGATGTGGATACAGATGTGATATGATTAATACATATATTCTCATTAAATTTGCTTAATGAAACTAATAACTGATTAAAGAGGAAGTAAACCCTGATGAGTTCACTTCCTCTTTCATTCCCTGCAAAGGTAAAGCATAATGGACTACTATGCATCGCATAGTAGTCCATTATGTGTCACTTACCTGACACAGGAGCCAGCGAAGTCACCGCTGTCCCCTGTAGTCCGGCGCATCCATCTTCTCGGTGGGTCTTGCTGCTCCGCCGCTGTCATTCGGCGAAGCCCCGATGATGTCACTCCCTCATCTGTGTGAAGAGTTTCCCTGGGCAGAATGGACGAGCGGCATGTCCGATCTCTGCCTCCTCTATTGCGGATGGGAGATAACACCCATCTATTCTTCTTTCACTCTGCGAGCCCCATGACAAGAATCATTCTGCCCCTCTGTAGAGAGAGACCGCTCCTCACACACCGCTGCAGCATCTATAACTGTGCGCTCTGAGGGTAAGCTCCGCTAAATGCTGCGAGCTGGTGAGCACTGTACTGAGGTAGAGGCAGCTGACAGGGACTCATTGTCAGAAACCATGAAACAGACTGAGACAGAAGTACAATCAAATCACACTTGTTTATTAATAAAAATAAAAAGGTAAATAGAAAAAAGCATAGCCAGAGTCCTGTAGCCAGATCAGGTAGTCAGCCAGTCCAAAGTTCATTAACCAGATCGCCTAATCAGCCAGGCCGGAAGTCAGGGATCCAAGGAGAGCAACCACAAGCAGGATAAGAAGCCAGGTGGGATGTCAGCAAGCCAGTCTTGAAACAAACAGCAGGAGATGGTTCCCTGTGATGTGACCAATGCAAAGGCAAATGAAAAAGTGAGCAGGAAGGCTTTAAATAGGCAGGTCAGACGAGCATCATCGGGAACAGCTGGTAACAATATAAAGAGAAGAGAGCTGGCAATTAGCCGACAGCTGAGCGGCCAGCCCAGAGGAGGAAGGTCAAAGCCAGCCCTGACACTTGTCAAACGGCTCCCTAACACTCTGGGTAAGCTGCTGCTCAGCAACTATTGATGTGTTTTCTTCAGCGAGTGCTAGACACTGCTGAAGCCATTCATTGCCTCCTTCTGCTTCAGCCCTTTCCATGACTTCATGCCCTGTCACGGCCAAACCCGCTGAATGTAGTGCAGAAGAGCACAAGCTTAAGCCAACTCAGGGCAAACGTGAAAGGGGTCTGTCACACAGGAGGCTTATATAGCCTCTTGATACAGAGGAAAATGTTTTTCCTTGCCTCGTGACTAGCCCGTTCTTTTTTTTTAACAACATTTTTTTTTTTAATTTATGCCCACCACAATCCCATGATGTGGGTGCCTTATTGTGCCCACTGTTTGTTCTATTCCTACATGGCATTTTTTAACTGAATGCCTGAATGTATTTTGAATTTGTATTTAGTTCCAGAACTGTAATTTTATTTCCACTTTTTATGCTCTTCTCCATAATAACCCACAAAGCATCAATTAATGTCAGCAACAGCGAGTACAAGAGGGAAATGTATTTGGTCTTCTTAATTAAACAGATATAAAATAAAATGTATTGCTTTGATAACTTAATTCTAAAGTGGGTGTTTTGCAGTCCTGTGTGGTTCAAGCCTGAGTCATTTAAAAAGGTCAGCTTCTCCCACTGCTTTGAAGGTCTTCGCTAACGCAGCACTTGTAGCAGGGCAGGCCAGTGTCTCAAGTGTACATTGGGCCAACTCCAGCCAGTGCTACATCTTAGAAGCCCAACCATCCATGGTGTTCTTTCTTGTAAGTGTTTTACTTACAGCATTGTAGTCCCTGCCTGTGTTTACTTTAACAAAGCAGTAATTGCCTTAAAAGGTAAATAAATGGAGGAAAATTTTGGGGAGGGAGGATTTTTACTATAAGGTGGAATGTGGAGGGAGAGAGCTGTGCTAGGAAGTTAATCCTGACCCCTGCATTCTGCACACTACACCCACCTGACCCAAGCATGTTGCAGATTATGTACTCCTGACCCCTGAACTCTATGTTTTATGTATTCCTGACTTCTGCACATTGCTGGTTCTGTGTAATGATGAGGCATTGTTCTAGTACAGTATAGTCCCCCTCTACAGTTTACCCACCTCTTGCTCATTTTTCTCTGCATAGGACTATCTGGCCATTCCCAATATATATATATATATATATATATATATATATATATATATATACACATATATATACATGACGGGACACCTTCTCCAATGCAAAATAGTATTCATATGGGATGCTCTTCAAGACATAACAATGAATACATGCTACTGTACAGTTACAAGCATACTATGCTCTTCATCAGGCTTTGCGCAATGATCTGCTTACAACCACATAATTTTATACCAACACTACAGGGTGTAGCCTCACAGGTGTGTCCCACTAATTCCATTACCAATACAATTCATAATTTTAACCTTTCCCAAACCTAGATCCTCCTGCAGACTTCTAATCTAAACATTATTAGTATATACCCATTATTCATCTGATTATTCAACTCGTCATACAGGAAGAAAAATTCAGTTCCTATATCGATTACACAATAATTGGGTTAATCATCATGAAAGGATCAAAAAACGATCATTGCACAAAGTCTGATGAAGAGCATGGACAACGTGTCCTGTCATTTTTTTCTATTGGATATACGTGGAGAATTGGTCCATCCTGTCCATCCTGACACTGATCTCTGACAAAAGAAACGGAGGAACAGAGGAAGTAACTCACCCTATTTTTTGTTTATTTATATATATATATATATATATATATAAATCTTTCTGATTATACAACATTAATTAGTGGCTTGCTCCTTGATGACACCTGGCACACCACCCTTCAGAAGGCTCTTCTCAATTGTAAGTGGTCTTCGACGCATATTTACCTCTGTACACATGAGCTGGTATAGGAAAAGATATATATATATATATATATATATATATATATATATATATATATAATGTGGTAGTATGGTACCTCACCGGAGGAAGAATGCAGGTTGAGGGGCTCCAGGGGACTTGTTTGTTTGAGAGGAAACTGGCTTTTCAGTTTCCTCATTGTTTTTCAAAAATCCAGTTTGGGACCTGGAGCCCGGAGATTCCATAGTGTTATGGGTGGGACGGAATCTCCAATCCTGGGACCGGGTTTTGAGAACAACCAGAAGTCTGGCTGGTTGATTGCACAGGTGGGTCCTGGGCTTATAACAGAGCCAAGACCAGGGTTCTGGGCTCCACCCTCCCGAGGAGTCCAGGCAAGCAAGGGAGAAGCATGCATGTCTGCATGGTATAATCAGAGGGCCCAAAGCTGTGGGCTGAGCAGCAAAGAAGAGAAAAAGAGGTACAGTAGTTGTACGACATCCCTGTTATAGGGATAAGAGAGCTGAAGTGTAAGCCTGAACGGCGGTATTGCTGAGGAGAGCCAGGTGGCTTAGCATTTTTCATTTTTATTATTATGCTGTTGCTGTGGAAAGCTGAAACCCCTGTGTGGGAAACCCACCTGTTGTTGGACTTATTTTCTTTTATTTTTAATAAAAGTGGGCCAACAAGCCCTTAAATGGCATAACTGGCGTGGACTCTGCTCACTGGTGTGCTCTACACAGGCTAAATAACCCCCAAATATCACAAAATATATATATATATATATATATTGTGAGGGGGTTCGCTCGGTAGCGGGTGTGTGTGACCCCCTGGATGGGTTCACAACACAAAGTCAGGCACAGCAGACAGCGGTGTAGGTGCAAAAAATAAAAGATCCGGCTTATTTAGGCTACATGCAGTGATACATATAACAGCCAAACAAAATAAAACAAGAAAATAAATCCTGGTCAGCTTGACCTCTAACTACACACGTAGACTCCCTGTCTAACAACTGGGTGCAGCCTTGTGCTGCCCCAGTCCCTGTCTCTATTGTAGGGGTTTGCCACACAGGCGTTAACTCACCGCACAGAACAGATCTCAGACTCCCCAGTCTATACACACAAAACTGGTTCCAGGATGGAGCATCTCCCTATGCATGCTGGGGTTTTTTGTAGAGGTCTTAATGAGCCCACTTACTACAGCTGGGCTCATTAACTCTTCCCCTCTAATTGTAAAAGTCTGCATAAAGCCTGAATCTAGGACACACATATTTCCCATCCTGAATACAACCAGGTGATTTTACCTGCGTGCTGCCACATACCCCCCCCTCTTGTTTCAACCTTGGGGTTGTAACACAAGCAGCCAGACACGCATGTATCCGAGACAAAGCATCCACATTCCCCATTTTAACACCAGGGCGATGCTTAACTGTAAAGTTAAATTCCTGTAGGGCCAGGAACCACCTATTTACCCTTCTATTGGTCTCCTTGTTTTGAGCCATCCACTTTAAAGGAGCGTGATCAGTCACCAGGTCAAAGTGCCTACCTAGCAGATAGTACCGAAGGGAATCTAGAGCCCACTTCACTGCTAAACATTCCTTCTCAATCGTGGAGTAATTTACCTCATGGGACTTTAACTTCCTGCTGAGGTAAATGACTGGGTGCTCTTCCCCGTTCCAGACCTGGGATAACACTGCTCCTAACCCAACGTCTGATGCATCAGTTTGTACAACAAAGTCCTTAGAGAAGTCTGGTGAGTACAACACTGGCTGGCTACATAAGGCTGTTTTTAAGGACTGAAATGCTTCCTCAGCCTCTGGGGACCATTTAACCATAACCGACTCTTTCCCTTTTGTCAGGTTGGTGAGGGGCACAGCCTGAGAAGCAAAATGGGGAATGAATCGTCGATAATAGCCAGCGATTCCCAGAAAGGCTCGTACCTGTTTCTTGCTGTTGGGACGTGGCCAACTCTGTATGGCCTCGACTTTATTGACTTGGGGTTTTATCACCCCCCTCCCAATAGTGTACCCAAGATATTTGGCCTCCCCCTGTCCAATGGTACACTTCTTTGGATTGGCCGTAAACCCAGCTTCCCGGATAGAGTCTAGGACTGCTCGTACTTTTGGCAAATGTGAGACCCAGTCTGTGCTATGGATAATCACATCATCCAGGTAAGCTGCAGCATATTTATGATGGGGCCTCAGAATCTTATCCATTTTCCGCTGGAATGTTGCCGGTGCATTCTTATATTGGAATGCCCCATCTGGGGTTACAAACGCAGTTTTCTCCTTGGCCGACTCGGCCAGGGGAATTTGCCAATACCCTTTGGTGAGATCAAGAGTTGTCATATATCGGGCTGTTCCCAGCCGGTCAACCAACTCATCTATATGTGGCATGGGGTAGGTGTCAAATTTTGTAACTTTATTTAATTGTCTAAAATCGTTACAAAACCGCCAGCTCCCATCAGGTTTGGGCACTAGTACAATAGGACTGGACCAGTCACTCTGGGACTCCTCTATCACACCCAATTCCAGCATCCTTTGAACCTCCCCACGTATTGCCTCCCGTCGGGCCTCTGGTATTCTATAAGGTTTTAGTTTTACCCTTTCTCCTGGCGGGGTGATAATGTCATGCCAGATGTTTGTCCCGGAAGCTCAGAGAAAATCTCTTTGTTACGAAGTACAAACTCTTTAACCTCCTGTTGTTGGGGTTTCGATAAGGTGTCTGCTATCCCAACCTCAGGAACTAAGCAATCAGGCTGTACTTGTGACAAAGTCTCTGCGACTAGGGATTCCCTATCCCTCCAGGCTTTCAGCAGATTGACGTGATAGATCTGCTCCGGCTTTCGCCTTCCTGGCTGTCTAACCCTGTAGTTCACCTCACTAATTTTTTCAATTACTTCATATGGACCTTGCCATTTGGCCAGAAATTTTCTTTCAACCGTAGGGAGTAGCACCAAGACCCTATCCCCCGGGGAAAAAGTACGTGTCTTGGCCCCACGGTTGTACACTCTCTGCTGTGCTAACTGCGCTTGGGTTAAATTTTCCTTTACAATTGGCATTACCTGTGCAATTCTATCTTGCATCAGGGCGACATGCTCAATCACACTCCTGTGAGGAGAACTCTCATTTTCCCAAGTTTCCTTGGCGATATCCAGCAGCCCTCTTGGGTGTCTCCCATAGAGCAACTCGAAGGGTGAGAAACCCGTAGAGGATTGGGGTACCTCCCTAATGGCAAACATCAGATAGGGTATTAGACAATCCCAATTCTTTCCATCTCTATCCACCACCTTCTTTAACATTTGTTTTAGGGTTTTGTTGAATCTTTCAACCAACCCATCTGTTTGGGGGTGATACACAGATGTACGCAATTGCTTCACTTTGTACAACTTGCATAATTCTTTCATAACCCGGGACATAAAGGGTGTACCTTGGTCTGTAAGCAGTTCCTTACAAATACCCACGCGGCTAAAAACAAGGGATAGCTCTTTGGCTATGGTTTTGGCCGAGGTATTTCGGAGAGGAATTGCGTCCGGATAACGGGTGGCATAGTCCAATATAACCAAAATGTACTGATGCCCCCTAGCAGACTTCTTTATCGGACCTACCAAATCCATTGCGATCGTCTCAAAGGGGACCTCAATGATAGGAAGAGGTACCAGTGGGTTACGGAAATGTGGCATAGGTGCCGACTTCTGACACACAGGGCAGGAGGGACAATACTTTTCTATTTCCTTCATGACCCCAGGCCAATAGAATCTTTGCAATACCCTCTCTCTGGTTTTCTCTGTCCCCAGATGACCTCCCAGAATGTGTCCATGAGCCAATTCTAACACCAACTTCCTGTAAGGTTTGGGCACTACAAGTTGCTCAATGGTTTCTTCTGCCCTTTTAGCCACTCGATATAGCAGGTCCCTTTCCATAGTGAAGTAAGGATAAGGGCAAGTCTTATCTGGGTTCACTAACTCGCCATCTATTTTCACCACATTTTCCCGTGCCTTTATTAGGGTGGGGTCTTTTAACTGTTCTGTGGCAAAATTTTCCCTGTGAACCTCAAGATCCGAAAACTCCACAGACGGCATGTTTTCATCTGAGGATGTTGGCTCCTCCCCAGTTTCTCGAGTTTCCCCCGCCAATACCGACAAGGGAAATTCAGGAGAGTCCTCACCACTCCCAGAGGAATTCTGGTCATCTTCCTGGTTTATAGGGGCACCAATGGGGGCCTCAGGACAAACCCAGAGTTCCCAGAATTTTGGAAAATCCCTTCCCACAATAGCATCATGTGGTAACTGAGACACTAACCCCACCTGATGAGAGAGGTTACCTTTGGGGGTCTCAAAAAACACTGAAGTTACAGGATACTCTCGGGTGTCCCCATGCACACAAATAACAGCCACCCTGTTCTTCCCAGAGACCTCTGTAGTAACTAATTCAGCTTTTATCAATGTTACCAGGCTACCTGAATCTAGCAACACATCAACATGTCTACCATTAATACACATTTTACATAAATGTTTCTCAGGTCCCCAAATGGCAGTGCATGCAACTGTCGCAAACAGCGACTGACGTCTCTCCCTTATAAAGTCACATTGCATAGGCTCATCCACAACTGGGCAATTGGCTGCAATATGTCCCTCTTGCCGGCAGCGGTAGCAAATAATTTTTTTCGCTGCCTCTTGCAGCATGGGCTTCCTGGGCTGCTCCCGCCAGACCTTAGGTAGAACTCCCACCCTCTCACTCTCTCCACCCTCACCCCTTGGAGTCATCTTACCCGCCACTGGGGATGATCTGGTCTTAGGGGGGAAAGTCCGTGAGTCCCTGGAAGAGGTGGTCAAGTTCTCTGTAGCCAAGTACCTCTCAACCAGATCCACAAGTTTATCTGCATTTTCTGGGTCTCCATGGCTTACCCATTTTTGGATGGCAGTAGGAAGAGCTCTCAGGAAACGATCCATAACCACACGTTCCACAATGTTTGGTGCGGTCAAAATCTCTGGCTGCAGCCACTTCCTGCTCAGGTGAATGAGATCATACATTTGAGACCTGGGAGGTTTTCCAACCTGAAAAGTCCAGTTATGCACACGCTGAGCCCGGACTGCCAGGGTGACACCCAGCCGTGCCAATATTTCTGCTTTTAGCACCACATAGTCTTTTGCTTGGTCAGGCTCTAGGTCATAATAAGCTTTCTGCGATTCCCCAGTTAACAGAGGGGCCACCAGTCCAGCCCATTGCTCCTTAGGCCACTTTTCCCTTTCAGCAGTCCTTTCAAATGTGGTCAAAAACACCTCCGGATCATCCTCTCCAGTCATTTTTGTCAGTAAACGGCTCACACCAAAGGTTGCGGTATTATTGTACCCACTTGCTTCATTGGTCTGCGGACGTTGCTGTATCAATGTCTCTATTTGCTGTTGAAAATTCTGCTCTTGCTTCTGCAACAGGTCTATGAAGCGGGCTTCAGATCGCTGCTGGGCTTGTTGCTGAGCTTCCAAACTCTGCTGCAAAGTTGCATTTGTCTGCTGCTGATTTGCATTTGCCTGCTGCTGGGCTTCCAAACTCTGCTGCAAAGTTGCATTTGTCTGCTGCTGATTTGCATTTGCCTGCTGCTGGGCTTGTTGTTGAGCTGCAAGGCTCTTTTGTAAAGCTGCATTTGTTTGCTGCTGGTTTGCATTTGCTAGAGCCAGCTGTCTCAGTATCTCCTCCATGCTGGCCTTAACAAAAAAAAAAAAAAAAAAAAACTGCCCGCATTCTCCACCAACTGTGAGGGGGTTCGCTCGGTAGCGGGTGTGTGTGACCCCCTGGATGGGTTCACAACACAAAGTCAGGCACAGCAGACAGCGGTGTAGGTGCAAAAAATAAAAGATCCGGTTTATTTAGGCTACATGCAGTGATACATATAACAGCCAAACAAAATAAAACAAGAAAATAAATCCTGGTCAGCTTGACCTCTAACTACACACGTAGACTCCCTGTCTAACAACTGGGTGCAGCCTTGTGCTGCCCCAGTCCCTGTCTCTATTGTAGGGGTTTGCCACACAGGCGTTAACTCACCGCACAGAACAGATCTCAGACTCCCCAGTCTATACACACAAAACTGGTTCCAGGATGGAGCATCTCCCTATGCATGCTGGGGTTTTTTGTAGAGGTCCTAATGAGCCCACTTACTACTGCTGGGCTCATTAACTCTTCCCCTCTAATTGTAAAAGTCTGCATAAAGCCTGAATCTAGGACACACATATTTCCCATCCTGAATACAACCAGGTGATTTTACCTGCGTGCTGCCACAATATATATATATATATATGTTGCACTTTATTCTGATAAAAATATAATATAGATATGATTAATAGCTATGTTCTTCTTTGAATAGGTTCTCTATTTATAGTCAACGGAATTGCGGTCCTGAGGAAGCAAAGATGTGAAACGCGTTGACCTCCTAACTTAGTAGATATAGAGATATATTGTTTAATACCATCTTGATCATATTGATCCGAGCCAATCTCTTTATGTAATTATTTGTAAATGTGATTTTTTTTTAAAATCATTTTTGTAATAAAGATAATATTTATAATTATGTTGTAAATGTCCTTCACTGGTATTGGTAAAGTCTGATCAAACCATCCTATCAAAATCTGTGTTATGTGCTCCTTAACCCAGCACTGGTTATACTGTGTATATTTGCAAATCGATCAGTTCTGATGTACTGAGTGCCTATCTCAAAAGAGGGATAAGCGTGTGTCACCCTCCGAGGAAGGAGCCCCGTGTATTCTTGCTTTATATATTGTTAGAACAGCATGCTAGTTTACTCCAAGAAATGAACACACAATAACGAATAAAAGTAAAAAACAGTACAAACAAACAGAAAGAGACGGACGTGTACTTAAACTTTCACTATGACCAAGATCACTCACACCAGTGGTTGTTGGTGTAAAAAAAGAGGAAAGGGTCTACTTACATGGCTTCTGGGGTTGTGAGTGCAATCTGAGCAAAGGATCCGCCAACGCTAGCAAAACGACATCCAGGCTAGATGGAGCATGGCCAAGATCAGAGGTGTATTGTTGCCAAACCGCCCAATTACAATTGAATTGGTTACGTTTACCCTTACAGGTCACTACCCATTCCTCAGCATCTTTTATCTAGTTCACCTTTCCCATCCACTCTTCACAGCTTGTTTCCTGTAGATTGCGAGTAATCATTTAGCCGCATTCAACAGGTGTGATAGGACACTTCTCTTATACTAAACAGTAGTGAGGGTACATGTAATAGGAAGCGAACCAGGGAGAAGAGGATATCTAGGTTGAGTATATCCATTATCTGAGCTTTGATATCATCCTAAAAGGGTCTAATCACGGGGCACTCCCACCACAACTGTAAGAGGGAGCCACTTTGACTGCAACTCTCGCCAACAAAGGTCCGAGGTGGAAGGGTAGGTCCGCGACAGAGCAGCAGGCCCCCGATACCAGCGCGACAGTATCTTATAATTTGTTTCTAAAGTTTTGGAATCCGTTGAGATGGAATGAGTCAACTCTAACCCTGGGTTCCACTCAAATTCCTAGATTTAGGTGGGTTTTACCAGGGGAATATTCTCTGTGAGACAATCAAGACATTTGTCTTGGGTGGCATTTTGGGTGTTGCCTGGGGCCCTGGGCAGCACTGCACCCCTGACAGATGATTTGTTGCCCCAGTCTCTGAATCCAATGTGACGATATTCAGAGGCCAGGACAGGAAGGGAACGTGTAACGACAATCTGATTCTCAAGTGAGCAATAATTTAAGCAGTAGGCAGAAGTGTAATGTCTTAAATTTACTAATGCCTTGTACACATGGTCAGAAATTCAGACGGAAAAGGTTAGATCGGATTATGTTGTCGCAAAATCCGATCGTGTGTGGGCTCTTTTGGACTTTTTCCTTCGGAAATTCCAACGGAAAAAATTTGAGAGCAGGATCTCAAATTTTCCGACAAAAAAATCAGATCTGACTTTTTCTGATTGTTTGTAGAGAATTCCGATCAGACAAAGTGCCACGCATGCTAAGATCAAATTACGAGACCAAAGCTATTGGTTACTAGCCTCAACGTAGTCCCGTCGTAACGAACGAACGTTATCACGTTCCGAACGATCGTTTTTTCCGACAACTTTGTCCGACCGTGTGTATGCAACACCAATTTAGGACAAAATCCGTCTGGGGGGAGTTGTGATGGGGGAGTGAAGGGGTTATTTATTTAACAGTGCCATTAGTCAGTAATGTGCAGCACAAAGGGGTTAACCTACTGCCACTGGTCACAGATACATTAGTAACAAGCAGCGGTTAATTAACCCCTTTGTGCTGCATTAGTAGCACCAGTGTCAGTTTTAATTAACCCATTTATGCAGTAGCATGAAGGGATTGTTTTTTTTTTTCAAATATATTTTATTAATGCCAGTTGTCAATACAATGTACCTACATTGTAGGGATTGCTACCGTATTTATCGGCGTATAACACGCACTTTTTTCCCCTTAAAATCAGGGGAAAATCGTGGGTGCCTGTTATACGCCGATACCTCGCGATTTCTGCATGATTTTTGGGCTCTGGGCGGCTTTTAGCCGCCTTTGGCCCTTCACGCAGCTTTCGGCCGCCTTCGGCCCTTCTCGGCGGTTTCCGGACACCGAAAGCCGCCGAGTACGGCCGAAAGCCGCCGAGAACTACCGGGCGCCGCCGAGATACACAGGACATCTCGGCGGCGCCATTTTTTTAAATAAAAGCTGACATCACTGAGGGGACAACAATGCACAAGGCTGCAATGACGGACGGGCTGCAATGACAAGGCTGCAATGACAAGGCTGCAATGACGGACAGGCTGCAATGACAAGGCTGCAATGACGGACAGGCTGCATGATTGGCTGCAATGACAAGGCTGCAATGATGGACAAGGCTGCAATGACAAGGCTTCAATGATGAACAAGCTGCATGACAAGGCTGCGAATTACACTTACAAGGCTTCAGATGGACACTGATAAGGCTGCATTGATGGGCATTTAAATTTAATTTTTTTTTCCTTAAATTTCCCTCCAAAATTTTTTTCCCTAAAATTCCCTCCTAAACTTGGGGTGCGTGTTATACGCCGGAGTGTGTTATACGCCGATAAATACGGTAATTCGACTAATGTATTATACAACAATGAAGGAGCATATCTTTATATATTTTGGGAGAAGGAAGAGAAAAGGCGAAGGGATTATTAAACACTGCCACTGGTCAATAAAGCCGGCCATAGACGGATCGAAATTTGGCCAGTTCAGCAGGAATCCGCTGAATTTCAATGCATCTATGGTCAGGCTGCTTGTACTGAAGTCACTCTCTCAATCAACTTCAGTACAACAAGCCTGTCATTTGTTTTTTTTTACTGGATCACTGTGAGCGGCTATAGCTACTGTCAGTGATCATTTTATTCTGATGGCAGGGAAGACCCCTCGCCAGAAGAACACAATATCGCTGTAGGACAGATCCCCCCATCAACACTGACTGTGTTGATGTGGGAATTGAGCAATTTTCTTTCCTCCCACTTTGTGGTTGAAGGAAAAAATAATTGCATTAATGCATGGCCAGCCTAATGCAGAAGTAAGGGGCTCTAAGCACCGCCACTACCCACCAATGGATGTTTGAAATAGCACTACCACTGACCATCAATGCAGAAACATTTCACACTGATGTGCTTTTTCCACGCTGGGAGGCACCTTTCCAGTGGCACAAAAGCATATGCAAAATCTCTCTTACCACCCCCCCTCTCTCTCCCCCCACCTCTTTCCCCCCTCCTTCTCTCTCTTACACCTCCCCCTCTCCCTCTCCCTCTCTCTCTCACACCCCTCACTTCTGAAGAGGTGGAGCTCTAATAGGAAGAAGTAGAGATTAAAGAGGAAGAGGTGGAGTTTACAGATGAAGGGATGGATCTTAAACAGGAAGGGGTGGGACAAATTTAGATGGGGGAGCACCCAATTGGGTTGGATAGTGATGGAGGAAGAGCTCAACAGCTGATGTAATACCTAAACCATATGAGTAGGGATGAGCCTAATGTTTAGGTCGAACATAAATTCAACTCGAACATTGGGTATTCACCCGTTCGCAGAACAGCAAACATTATGGAGCGTTTGCGGGAAATTCAAGATTGCAGTGCATTGCTGTATGATGATTTTCCAAAGCATGCACCTGACCTGCATGCTTTGGCCAATCACAGCACACTCTGCTGAGAGAGCCATATGTGGCCAAAGGCAGGATGCCTTTGGCCAATCATGACTTGGGGGGAATAAGTCCATGACCCACACTATATAAGGCTGCTTACACGTCGGCCGCGTGTAGTGTTGTTGGCGTGGACAGAGAGATAACTTGAGTCATACACACGACCGGACTTTCCTTTAGAATAGGTCAGACGGAATCTTTCCGTCGGATACTCCAATCGTGTGTGGGATAGTCCTATCTTTTTCTTTAAAAAATTCAGACGGACCTAGAATTGGAACATGTTTCAAATCTGTCCGACGGACTCAATTCCTATCTGGAAAACCGTTCGTCTGTATGCTGGCCGACGTACCAAATATTAGGGCAGCTATTGGCTGCTGGCTATTGAACTTCCTTTTCTAGTCCCGTCTTACATCATCATGTTCCAAATGAATGGACTTTCGAACGGACTTTCGTGTATGGGCAAGTCTGTTCGTTCAGAAGTCTGTCGTAACTCTGTCAAAAGTCCGGTCGTGTGTACGCGCCAATAGATTAAGCAGGCAGGTTATTCAGTTAGTGGCAGTCTATTTGATATATATATATGCAGTAAGTCGATTAAAGTGAAAAAAAAAAGTGAAATATTCCTTTAAATATCCTGCCTGAGGGGTGTTTATAGTATGCCTGTGAAGTGCCACATGTTTCCCATGTTTAGAACAGTCCCTGCACAAAATGACATTTAACATAAAAAAGTCATTTAAAACTGTTTGAGATTTTAATGTAAAATCTGATTCCGGCAATACGGATGAAATCATTGAGAAAAAATGGCATGGGTAGCCCCCCTGCCCATGACCAGCCCCTTTGGGTCTTGTACAGATATTAAGGGGAAACCCGTAACCAAATAAAAAAAAAAGGAAATACATGTGGCCCCCAGGCCCTATATACTCAGAACAGCAGTATACAGGCGGTGCAAACAAGACAGGGATTATGTAGGTTTGTTGTGTTAAGTAGAATCTGTTTGTAATTTTGAACTGGTACATTTTTAAAGTGTAGCTCCAGTCCTATTTTTAAGCTTTTTGGAAAACATAGGGAAGGGTTATCACCCTGTATAATTTTTTTGGCCGTCCGTCTTTTTTCCTCTCACTTCCTGTTGTCTCCTTCCGTTTGCAAGTAGGAGACATTTGTAAGTTGGATATTTGAAAGTAGGGGCCTGCCCTATATGCTCTGTAGAAATGGGGGCCTAAGGTGTTGGTGTTGCCACAACACTGTGAGCCGTCAAAGTGACTCTTGGTGGGTGCTGGAGCACCCTGCTGTGAACTATTATATCAAGAATTGTAATTACATGCCATTGTTGAACAGTGGTAGAAAAATTGGGCCTTTGGGGGTTGTGGTAGTGGGGCTGGTGCCACAACACTACAGGTCCTCACAGTTACTTTCGGTGGGTGCAGGAACGGGTACTGCTGTAAAATATTATATCAAGAATTGTAACTACATGCCCGTGTTAAACAGGGGCTGAAAAATTGGGCCTTAGGCACTGCTTGCTGGTGCCACAACACTGCAACCTCTCCCAGATAGTGATGGACGAACTTCTGACGGGACATTTGGTGAACACGAACCGCGAATGCGGCCAAAAGTTTGCGAACCGCAAGGTTCGTGGCGGACCCCATTGACTTTAATGGCAGGCGAACCTTAAAAACCTCCAGGTCATATTTTCAGCCACAAAATACTTTCTAGCTGTGCACACATAGTCCCACAACATGGACACTGACATAACAAAAGTATTAAGTGAATATGGGATCGACAATGACAAACATTCTTTTTTTATCTGTGAAATTTTGACAATTCTGGAGCGCATGAAGGCCATGGAGGAGAGGCAAGATCAGTGATAGAGAGCACTGACACCAGCACCGAGATAGAGAGCACTGACACCAGCACCGAGATAGAGAGCACTGACACCAGCACCATGATAGAGAGCACTGACACCAGCACCGTGAGAGCACTGACACCAGCACCATGATAGAGAGCACTGAGACCACACCAGCACCGAGATAGAGAGAACTGACACCAGCACAGAGATAGAGAGCACTGACACCACACCAGCACCGAGATAGAGAGCACTGACACCAGCACTGATACCGGCAACTCGTTGCGGGACCCAAATATATGACACCGCTCAACCTCTTCAAACAGGAGGGTACGGGCATATAGTATGGTGTGCTTTTTTGTACAAGGAAGAGAGCTAAAGGTAGAAAAAAGGTCTGTGTGCTCGATTAAATAAATAGTTTATAGAGTTATGCATATACATGGTTTACTGGTTACGTGTCCCATCCACGGACAACAACAGGGATCCCAGAAAGGTTTAAAGCATGCTCTTCTTGCTCCTCCTCATCCGCCCCGGCAACCACCATCATCCTCTGACTCCTCTTCAGACTCCTTTTGTTGACTTGTCTCAGATAGAGTAGCCCCCCCTGGGAATTCATCCAGCATTGCGACTTCCTCATCTTCCTGCTCCTGCTCCTCCACGGCTTGATCAATGACACAATGCAATGCACGCTCCATAAAGAAGGCATAAGGTACGATGTCACTGATGGCACCATGGCTGCGACTGACCAGTTTGGTGATCTCATCAAATGGCCGCATAAGACTGGCGCGGTGAAAAAAAAACACGCTCCCCAGAACCTGTTCTGCCGCAGAGTTCGTACAGGTAGTCGTTAACTGCATGTTTCTGCTGGAGCAGCCTATCAAGCATATAGAAGGTTGAGTTCCATCGCGTCGGGCAATAGCAAATAAGATGTCTGACCGGCAGATTGTGTCACCGCTGAATGTCAGCAAGGTGAGCCATGGCTGTGTAAGATCTTCTGAAATGGGCCAAGATTTTCCTTGCCTGCCGCAAGATGTCCTGGACCCCAGGGTACTTGACAACGAATCGCTGCACGACCAAGTTTAAGACATGTGCCATGCATGGCACGTGTGTAATTTTGCCCTGTTTCAATGCGCTAAGTGGATTGGCACTGTTATCACACACCACTTTACCAACTGTCAAAGCGGTGTTAGCCACTGATCTGCCTGTGAACGCAAAGCTGAAAGGAGTGCAGGGCCAGTGTGGTTCTTGGCTTCCAGGCACAACAGACGCAGCACAGCATGGCAACGTCTCACCTGGCATGTCGAATAGGTTCTGGGGATCTTGGGCGGCGCAGCGAAAGAGACGCTAGCAGCGGAAAAGGAGGAGTCAGCCAAGGAGGAGAGAGAGGAGGATTGAGTAGGAGGAGGAGAAGAAGAGCCAGGCCTGCATGCAATCCGTTGCGGTAAAACCAAATCTACAGGGTGCCACGGGTTACATACTTGACGGCCATCAGAAGGTTCTCCCAGTGGGCAGTAAAAGTTATATACCTTCCCTGCCCGTGTTTGCTAGACCACGTGTCTGAGGTCAGATGTATTTTGGCACCGACACTGTGTGCCAGAGATACATTCACTTGCCGCTGAACATAGCCCTATAGCATATAGAGGGTTATACAGCGGCATCATTTTTTTACGCTCGAACATTTGGCCCACGGAAGCCTGCCTTTTTCCAGAAAAAAACGTGAAGACGGCATGATGGAAGGTGGAGTGGAGGACAATTGTGAGGAGAGAGGAGAAGGAGAAGTAGAAGAAGAGGCTGGACGGTGAGAGCCTGGAGTGTGGCTTTGTGGGTTCCGTTGCTCCCCCTGGGCTCGGTGATGGCAGCTCATGTGCCTTCTTAAGGCGGTCATCCCTAGGTGAGTGTTGGGCTTACCGCAACTTATGCATTGACTGAAAAGTTTGCAGATGGCAACACTATTGTCAGCAGCGGATAAGTTAAAAAAAGCCCACACTGCGGAGCCATGTGCCGGTGCCCTGGGAGCTGTGACCGTACATGGTTGATGCCTCGCTCCTGATACATTAGCAGTCTGGTTTGTCCCTCCTGTGCAATGTAAGTTCCGCCTGCTTCTCCTCCCTATCTGCTGGTCCATATCTCCCTCTGAACTCCCCTCCTCTTCCTCTCTTGTGGGCACCCACGTGACATCACTAGACATGCCATCATCGACGTCACCATCCCCACCGCTATAATTAGAGATCTCGGAGTAGGTAGCAACACCGGGGACCAACCTCCTCCTTGGGCTGATCTGGGTACTGTCATCAGACTGCTGAGTGGCGGTTGTTGCTACCTTCTCTTCCTGATACAATGCCCATAGTGGCTGCACATCGCCAATGTCTTGTGATGGATCGGACAACCACAACCATGACACCCCCAGGCATGATGGGAGTTGTAGATTTTTTTAACATCTGGAGGTCCACTAATTGCATATCCCTGTTATAGGTGTACAACCCTATATACTGTACACCTATACCAGTCCTTAAAAGGACCTTTGTGGATAGTAATAGTAATAGCTAGTGATTGAACTGACTGTCCCTGCTCCACACAGCATCCTTTCCCTACACTGACAAAAGACAGAATGTAAAATGGTCGCCAGATCAGGTCTATTTAAAAGGTAGGGCGTATGTCCATGTGTTGAAATGTCTCAATTGGCTGTCCTGTACCCCATGATGGATGTGTCATGGGTCAAAGTTCTTCACAATGTAAGCGAATATGTCCGCCGCCAACAGCGCCAAAAGTCCACCGGTTTGGCGAAGGGATCAACTGAGAAACCCCTACCTTGAGCTCCTCCTGATATACCCATGTGAATAAATAAATGATCGCTAACAGGTGCAAGTGGTTCATCCCAAAATCATCCCCCCAGGGAGGGGCCATCAAGCCACTAATAGCGATCCTACTGTGGCCACCTCGGCGTTCCAGAAGGCGGAAGCGCCCTGGACCCCTCTGTCGCCTCCAACATAATCTGCGTGACTAGGGATGAGCCGCGCGCAAAGGATATTACCCGCACTGCATAGGAGATCGTACCGCGCATGCGTGTGACATCCTCTCCCCATCCTATGGTGAACATAGAACGCCGCTGGCAGCTGTTGGAACCACGGGTGCTGCTTGGAAAGGGAGATGTGAACATGGCACATCTCCCTATCCTGCCGGGAAGCTGCCAGACCCAGGATTGACACCAAAGGGGGCAGGGGGAGGACAAGACCACAGCAGTCCAGGATCTAGGGGAGAAAAAAACATAAAATTAAGCTGTCAAATTCTCTTATATTCATTCATTAATCCTTTGTCACAATGTCCAATAATCAAAACATATTAATATAGGTATTGATATATTATGATCATATTTCTTAATTGTTTGCAATGAGTAAGAGAAAGGGCACACCGTATAAAATATAGCTGGCACACAAATAGCCTCAATTTAAAATTTACTATGAGCTACAATGTTAGATCTGTAACCTTCCTAGATGTAAAGGTAGAATGTGACACACAGGGAAATGAGTTCCGCTGTTTTTTGTTTTTTTTTAAAGTCAGCAGCTACAAATACTGCAGCTGCTGGCTTTTAAAATATGGACACTTACACTTACCCTTCTAGAGCGCCCACGATGTCGGCACCCGAAGCCGATCTGTTCTCAACCCAAAGTCGATCGGCTCTCAGGTGCTGCCACCGCCATCTTGCGGCTTCACTTCCCAGTTCCCTATTGCGCATGTGCAAGTCGCGCTGCACAATAAGGATGGTCCCTGCTGTCTCTGGGATCCGTGTGTTTCCCAGCAGACAGCGGGGGCCCCACAGGAAGTGGCATAAATACCGGCAGATTCTGCGGCTATCTATGCCTGGAAGTGGGTGTTATACAGGTGTTATACAGGTATCTGTACCCCCCCCCCCCCCCGAAAGGTGGCAATTGTGGTACCGGAGGGAGGGAATGTTCCGATGAGCGGAAGTTCCACTTTAGGGTGGAACTCCGCTTTAACTAGCACACTATACAGGAAATGTACTGTTTTACATGCAGAAAGTTTCCACCCAAGTCCCTTAAAAAACTCTATTCCATACGGACAATACCTCCACTTGCAGATGAATTGTTCCAATGAGACACTATTTAAAATGGAGGCTGGTAAGCTTCAGAATCGACTGTTGGATAGAGGCTACAGCCGTCGCTGTTTACAAAAGCATATAATCAAACTATTGAACAAGCTCCTGAAACTTTGCTGTTTAGAACACAAACAAAGAGTAGGAAAAAAGTGGATCCTATGCGCATTATTATGCGATTTTCACGACAACACAAAGAAATTCGTAACATCATTGAAAAACATTGGTCCATTCTTACAGGTGATGTAAAGGTAAAGCACTTCGTTTCTCCAGTCCGTTCTACCACTTTTAAATGAGCTGCATCCCTAAAAGACAAACTGGTAAAAAGTGAATACCGGAAGTTCAATAAAAAACATTGTGCAGTATATGGTACCTTTCCTTGTGGAAATTGTGCCCACTGTCCATGGATTAGAAAGGAGAACATTTTTACCCTTCCCAATGGTCAGGTTTTCAAACCTAAACACTTAGACTACTGCAGGATTTTGGCAGTTTACTATCTAATGACCTGCAAGTGGGGCACAATTTATGTGGGCAAAACTAGGCAGAGGTTTTGGTGTAGAACATCCAAGCATGTCTATGGCATGGAAATAGGTAACACCTATCTCCCCCTGGGGACACATGTGGTTACACAGCACCACTATAAAATGCCAAAAATTGCTTTTGCCGCCTTGGACCTGATCCATATTCTGGGGAGAGGCGGCAATTGGAATAAAAGGTTGCTACAAATTGAACTGAAATGGATATATAGACTTGGGGCCACCACATATCCAGGTCTTAATGAGTCAATTTCACATGTTCCTTTTCTTAAGGGCTAAGATGAAGAATAGATAGAGAGAGCGGGGAAGTATTTCTTTTTGGATACCATTTTAGATGCTACTCCCGGATGGAGAAAGCACTTTGGTATGCATTTTACATTAAGGCATTGTCCTCGTCTAACCCGGATAGGAAATTAGGTTTCTCTGGGTATTACAATACATACAT
Organism: Lithobates pipiens; assembly: GCF_037356315.1. Taxonomy (NCBI): domain Eukaryota; kingdom Metazoa; phylum Chordata; class Amphibia; order Anura; family Ranidae; genus Lithobates; species Lithobates pipiens. The sequence continues at coordinate 139,012,108 of NW_027507718.1, forward strand.
ACATTTGTTTGCTATACAATATGTTTAAATAATGATAAGCCCATTTATTCCCGACTGGTCATTATTTCCTGGAAGGAGCCCTTAGGAAAATTTATGTATTCTTATATTAATGCTTGTCCTCCCCCTGCCCCCTTTGGTGTCAATCCTGGGCCTGGTGGCTTCCTGGCAGGGTAGGGAGATGTGCCATATTCACATCTCCCTTTCCAAGCAGCACCCGCGGTTCCAACAGCTGCCACTGTGGGGAGCTCTAACCCTGCCGGCAGTGTTCCGTGTTCGCCATCAGATGGGGAGAGGATGTCGCACGTGCTACATTATAAGCACCTATCACCTATCATACTCACTTCCCCTGCACTTTTTATATATGTTTTCACTTTTATTGAACTCATATTTAATTAGTTCACCTTTTTAACACAATTCTTTAGTTTCTTGTTTTTGTTTTTCATGCACTTCTTTTTTTTATTTTTTTATTGGGAAAATCAACTTTACTGAGATGCCAACAAGTTAACCATAGATACATTCAATATATTAATGTTAAATTACAGATTATGCACATTAGATATAACAATGTATAAAATACAGTATTTGTACCCATAGACATCCCACCCATCTGGGAGCAGGTTTTTTAGGTGCACATTTCACCGTCCTCCAGCCATCTATCCCATACTCTGGAGTATTTTTGTGTACAACCTCTGGGAAAGTATATAATTTTCCCAAATGGAAGGGTATCATTTATTTCTTTTTTCCATCTCTGGATCGTAGTGGGTAATGCCTGCATCAATACCTTGGCAACAACTTTTTGTGCCATGACTAGAGTCTCATATATAAATATGGCTTCATATTTCTCCACTTCCGTATCAGGTATTAAGCCTAATAGGCATAGTTTTGGGCCAAGAACCAGGGTGAAGCTCATATTGTCATGGAGGAAACAGATCACCTGCATCCAGTAGGTTTGTATATTTGGGCAACTCCATAACAAATGGTAAAATGAACCAGGAGCCTGATTATACATAGGACACAGTGAACTTCTCGTGTGCTGGAATTTGGCTAACCTCAGTGGTGTTAAATATGCACAATGTATAATGTATAATTGTGTTAATCCATCAGAGATCTTAGGGGATGCTGTCTTGACTCCTTCTAATATTTCCTTCCAGTCTGAATCATCTATGGGTCCCACATCTTGCTCCCATGCTATCTTAGCTGTCTGGATAACTTTGGTCATCCCGTGAAGTCTAAGCACGTAGTAGAGATTAGATATGAGCATAGTTGGTTCTGCTCCAAATATGATATTGAGGACCGAGGGGGTGTCAAGTGTAGTGGCAATACTAAGGAATTGCTTTCAAACTGCGTGTCTGAGTTGCAGATATCTAAATAGTAAGCTATTCGGAAGGGAGAATTCCTCTTTAAGCGATTGTAAATTTTTGGGCCCAGTTTCTGTCAGGACTTGAGACAAATATAGTATACCATACGATGCCCACACCATCGGGTCTGGCACCTAATTCAACTCAGGTAGTTGACTGTTAAGCCATAGCGGGGTATGAGAGTGGATCAGTGACCTGTTTTGCTTTTTCAATGTGATTTCCCAAAATCTTTGATGGTGAGAGAGCATCCCTGTATTATAGCATGGAGATTTGTTGCTATGTGGCCCTTTTCGTATAATGGCCTGGATGGGGGTAAATAGTGGGTTACCTGGTTTATCACATACTAAGGATCTATAGCGTTGAGCCTCTGTGGTATTGTACTTCTTCTTCACCAAACACATTTATACTATGTTTTTCATTTTTCATCTAATTAGTTTTCCGGATACGTACTAAATTCTTAGCACAGCACCTTCAGGTTTCGCATTACAAAGGGAAAAGGGGTGACATATACTACGAGCACCTCTGGTTCATTTGTGTAGTCGCTTTCTCACTTTAATAATTTCAGTCACACCACTACACATTTTATTCAATATTATTTTTAGTGATCAACCTCATAAATGGTTATACTGGAGCCCAATTGGAGATTGAGTATAATATAATATTTATCATATGTAAATCGGTATATAAAGCAACACATATAGGGAATTATGCGTTTCTGCCAGTATATATAGGGAGTTTCTCATAGTCTGAGATTTCCCCTTATTTGAAAACAACTAAAAAGGTCCATTCCTTGTTTTTTTACTGCAAACTAATTCCTCTTTAACCCATATTATAATACCAATATCACAGAATATCCACATATAGCATATTAATTATTATAATTATGATGATTTTCAGGTTCCTTGGTCCACACTTTCTTCACTTTTTTCCCTTTACCAATCTGTGATCACTTGCAACCCCCCACAGCCGGGGTTGCCCCTTTTGGGGTGGAGGTGAGGATGGCTCCCCAGCAATATTGGGAGTATCAGTGGGGCAATTTTCTGTTTCTTCTGTGTTTTTTAATAAAGAGAAGTCTCTGGATAAGCCCATTTGGTGGAAAGGGCAAATATAGTGTGATGAGCAGGTGTAACGGCACAGTGGTGTAGTGGTTAGCACTCGCAACCTAGCAGTAAAAAGGGTCGCAGGTTCAAATTCCAACCACGACACTACCTGCCTGGAGTTTGCATGTTCTCCCTTTGCTTGCGTGGGTTTTCTCTGGGTACTCCAGTTTCTTTCTGCACTCCAAATACATGAAGTTAGGTTAATTGACTTCTGTCCAAAATTGGCCCTAGTATAAGAAGGGGGACCTTGGATTGTGGGCTCCTTGAGGGTAGGGACTGATGTGAGTGTGCATTGTACAGGGATAGGGACAATTGTAGACACTCAATCAGGTTGGACTGGTATCTTTATTCAACCTTTCTAAATATGTAACATATAGTAATGCATAAAGCAATGTGATTGTATATCATGTTATATAATATTGAAATTAGTTTTTCTTATCGTACATCACGGCATACAGAGCCATAGTACTTACTATGTGGGTTTAATAGGCCACCTTCAGGTGCTGGACACCGGCACGCCCTGAATTAAAAAGTGCCCCCTATATAACCCCTCCCACTGGTGGGAGTACCTCCGTTTTTTCGCCAGTGTCTAAGGTGTTGGTCACGAGTGAAGATGTGCTCTGCTGATCTCCACTGGAGCAATCCTTGCTAGGGCTAGCCATGCTGACCGGATCCATTCAAAGTGTCTCTTTTGACCGAATTGAATGGTACCCGAGCCTTGTATCAGGCCTTATATCTGAAGAAACAAGGTTTTGCCTGCGAATGCTTCTCTTTTAAAGAGCTGGACCCTGGGATCCAGTACTTTTTGGTAGTGAGACCATAAAGTTTTACTGGCAGGGTGCTGTTGCGGGCCCAGGATAGTGGGTTTCCTCTTGGATCCCTTTCTCCTGAAGGCTTATCGGAACCCACCGTGAAGGGTGAAGATTGGGTCTGTTGGTTTACCACAGAAAACCCTGCGGCGGGAAAGGTAAGTGGAGTTTTTAAAAAAAAAATTCAAATTTTCTTATGAATGTTTCCTTTAAAATTGTACATGTTGTCATGCCTATGTAGTCACCACTGGCAGCTATATTGAGCAGTTACGTGACTCATGCTTCTCAGAAAGCCACGATGTGATCCAGGAAGCAGAAAGCTCTTCCTCCTCCAAATGGCAGCAAGTCCTCTGGTAAGCCTACGAGGGGGGGGGGGTCCTCTCCCCACCAGATGCCCCATGTGCAGCCTGTTTTCTCCCTCTCTCCTCGGGGGGAAAAAGCAAAAAACAAAACACGGCATGAATGTATGCCACTCGGTGGCTTCCAGCTCCCCCCTCGCCATGCCTGCCTCTGCCCGAGATCCTCTTTAAGGTCAGCAGCGCGGGAAAAGCACTTTTTAAAAAAATGGGAGGGGTTGTAGACAGCAGGGGGTGGGGCTTAGTGTTGCGTGGGCATCCTTCAATGTCCAGCGCAGGAAGGGAAGCTTTTAAAAAAGGCACCATTGTGTGTGTTCATGCTGCTGGAGGTACACAGGAGCTGAGGTGGTTTTTAAAAGGTTTGGTGACACAGGCATTCCCTTTGACACATTTACATCATCAGGCTGAGCATTAGTAGCAGTGATAAGCTGGACTATTGTTCATGCAGTTGCTGCACTCCTTCTGGTAGTACCTCTGATTTGTGCATCAGGCTATGAGCCGAAGGGGGGTAAAAAACACCTCAAAAGGGGACTATAGTAAGACTACTACAGTAAGGTGACCAGATCTTTAAAATTAAATCCAGGGACATTTTTTTTTTACTGCTAATGGTGCCAATCAGCGACTCTATGCCCATCGCCGCTTCCACCCGCCTCACAGCGTGTCAAGTCTTACGTTCCACGCCCCGGCTACTCCTGGGTGGGGAGCAGAGGAAGATCACTCCACCAGGGAAGGCAAGAAGATTAGCAGGCAGGCGGCTGACCGGGACTTGAGCTAAGGCAGAAGAACATGCGAGCAGAGCTGAATGGGCATGCGCCAGAGACAATGGAAAAAATACACCTCCCTAAGCTAGTAGGAGTGGCAGAGCGGAGGTGTGTAATTCTAATTTTTTATTTTTTATTCTGCACTGACTGTCTTTGAAATTGCCCCAGTCCCTGTTCAAATCCAATCCGGGGACAAAACCAGGGACAGACTTGGTCACTGTCCCCAGAAACCGGGGATGTCTGGTCACTCTATACTACAGTTACACGGCAGCCTAGAAACATCTCAAAACAGATGGCATCATTCCCTGAGAGTGATATGGCTGATCAGAGTGAGCCATCAGGGAGAGCAAATGTTGCAGCTGCTCTTGACACTGTAGCCCCTATGTATATTACCCAGGAGGTTTTTTCTTCAACCATTTTAAGCTTGGAGCAAAAAATGGATGCTTTAATCACATCCCAGACTGAGACTAAGCGTAGCAGTTCCCCGTCCATTGCTCAGGACCCTCATTCTGAGGAGCAAGAGAAGATTATTTGTTTTCTAAGGACCAGGAAGAGGCTAACATCTCTGCGTCTAAGGAACCTGATACAGAAATTTCAGGTCCGCAGGAAAGATTGTTGGTACAATCTCTCATTGGGTTGGTCCACTCTACTTTTTCGCTGTCAGCAGTGCAGTCAGTTGATGAGCCCACGTTTAGTTTGGGTTCACTAAAGCTTCCCTAATCTAATCATTTGTTTCCTATCCATGCGTGGCAAAGGAATCTTATGTATTCTGGAGCACCCAGATAACAATTTTTCACTCCAAAGAAGTTTTCTATACTTTATCCTATGTAGGAAGACTTTTATAAAAAATGAGGTATTCCAGCAATTGACGCTGCTATATCCTCTGTAAATAAAAACCTGATTTGTCCAGTTGACAATGCTCAGATGTTAAAGGATCCAACAGATAAGAAGTTGGAATTCCTATTTAACCCCTTGACCACTCGGCACTTAAACCCCCTTAATAACCAGACCAATTTTCTGCTTTCATTGCTCTCACATTTTGAATGACAATTACTCATGCAACACTGTACCTAAATGAAATTTTTGTCCTTTTTTTTCACACAAATAGAGCTTTCTTTTGGTGGTATTTAATCACCACTGTTTTTTTTAATTTTTTGTGCTATAAAAGAAATAAGACCGCAAATTCTGTAAAAAAAAATAATTTCTCTTCGTTTCTGTTATAAAATTGAGCAAATTAGTCATTTTTCTTCATATATTTTGGCCAAAATTTATACTACTACATATCTTTAGTAAAAATAAGTACAAATTGGTGTATATTATTTGATCTGTGTGAAATTTATAGAGTCCACAAGCTATGGTAGCAATATCTGAAAATGTATCACACCTGATGTACTGACGGCCTATCTCATTTCTTGGGACCCTAACATGTCAGAAAAGTACAAATACCCCCAAAATGACCCTTTTTGGAAAGAAGACATTCCAAGGTATTTAGTAAGAGGCATGGTGAGTTTTTTGAAGTTGTAATTTTTACCCACAATTCTTTGCAAATTCAAGATTTTTTTCCTTTTTTTATTTTCACAAAATTGTCATATTATAAGGTTATTTCTCACACACAGCATATGCATACCACAAAATACACCCCAAAACACATTCTGTTATTACTCTTGAGTATGGCGATACCACCTGTGTGAGACTTTTACACAGCGTGGCCACATAAAGAGGCCCAACATGCAGGGAGCACCATCAGGCGTTCTGGAGCATCCAGACCAATTCTGACATTTCTCTCCTACATGTAAAAATCATCATTTATTTGCTAGAAAATTACATAGAACCACAAAACATTATATATTTTTTTTAGCAAAAAATAGATACAATGGCGGTCGTTGCAACGTTTTATCTCGCATGGTATTTGCGCAGCAATTTTTCAATGCTTTTTTTGTGCTTTCAAAAAATCAAAACAGTAAAGTTAGCCCAATGTTTTTGCATAGTGTGAAAGATGAAGTTATGCTGAGTAAATAGATACCTAACATGTCACCCTTCAAATTTGCACACACTCGTGGAATAGGGCCAAACTTTGCTACTTAAAAATCCCCATAGGCGACGCTTTAAAATTTTTTACTGGTTATATGTTTTGAGTTACAGAGGAGGTCTAGGGCCAAAATTATTGCTCTCACTCTAACGTTCACAGTGATACCTTACGAGTGTGCTATGAACACCGTTTTCATATGTGGGCAGACTTACGTATGAGGTCACTTCTGCATGCGAGCACACGGGGACAGGGGCGCTTTAAACATTTTTTTTTTATTATTCTTCATTTTACTTTATTTATTTTAGTTTGACACTTTTTTCCCCAAAAATACATTTTTTGATCACTTTTATTCCTATTACAAGGAATGTAAACATCCCTTGTAATAAGAATATGGCATGACAGGTCCTCTTTACAGTGAGATATGGGGTCATTAAGACCCCATATCTCACCTCTAGACTGTGAAGCCTGAAATAAAAAAAAAACTGGCTTTGATCATAGCGGTCAGTAGAAGTGCTGGAGGGCGGCGGGAGGGGGGGATGTCCCCTTTCGCCTCCCGTAAGAATGATCAAGCAGCGGAACAGCCGCTATGATTGTTCTTATGGTGTAGGGAATCACTGGCTGAAAAAGCTGATATCTGAATGATGCCTGTAGCTGCAGGAATCATTCAGATATCCCTGCACAAAGTCAAGGACGTCATATGGCGGCCGGCGGGCAGGAAGTGGTTAAAATGCATTTTTTCAACACAGTTATCCATTTATACAATATTTCTAACACATAGCATGTACATACCAAAAATGACACCCCAAGATAGATTCTCCTACTCCTCCTGAGTACGGCGATACCACATGTGTAAGACTTCCACAGCCTGGCCACATACAGAGGCCGAGTACAGCCGAGTATGGCTGAGCATGGCCAAGCATGGCTGGATATCACAGAGTATTGTAGGGTATCACCAAGTATGGCTGGGTATTGCAGGGTATCACCGAGTATGGCAGAGCGTGGCTGAGCATGGCTGGGTATGGCTGGGTATCGCAGAGTATGGCTGGGTATTGCAGGGTATCACCGAGTATGGCTGGGTATTGCAGAGTATCACCGAGTATGGCTGGGTATTGCAGGGTATCACCGAGTATGGCTGAGCATGGCTGAGCATAGCTGGGTATGGCTGGGTATCGCAGAGTATGGCTGGGTATCGCAGAATATGGCTGGGTATGGCAGGGTATCACCGAGTATGGCTGGGTATTGCAGGGTATGGCTGGGTATTGCAGAGTATAGCTGGGTATTGCAAGGTATCACCGAGTATGGCTGGGTATTGCAGAGTATGGCTGGGTATTGCAGGGTATCACCGAGTATGGCTGGGTATTTCAGTGTATGGCTGGGTATTGCAGGGTATCACTGAGTATGGCTGGGTATTGCAGGGTATCACTGAGTATGGCTGGGTATTGCAGAGTATGGCTGGGTATTGCGGGGTATGGCAGTTTATGGCAGAGTATTGGCAGGGTATTGCAGGGTATTGCAGAGTATTGCAGAGTATTGCTGGGTATTGCAGAGTATTGGTAGGGTATTGCAGAGTATTGGCAGGGCATTGCTGGGTATTGCAGAGTATTGGCAGGGCATTGCAGAGTATTGGCACTCAGCAGCAGAAGAAAACCTCTGATTGGTCAACAAAACACCAGTCACGTTTCTGTTGTAACAGAATTTGGATCTGAAATTCGTCAACGATTCAGAAGCATAGAAATTCATATTTCGGATGCTCCCGAATGTAGGAATTTTCTGAAATTCGTACGAATTTTCGATTCATACGAAATGAACCTCACGCGTCTACGGTATATCAGAAGCATTGTGTTTCACAGTAGATGCTATGAGAGATTCTATTCTCCAGGCCTCACGGCTTATGCTAGGGCTGGTACATATGCGTACAATCCTATGGTTGAAAAATTGGTCAGCTGAAGCGCCATGCAAAAAGCTCTTGGCCAGTTTCCCTTTTCATGGTGGACTATTGTTCGGAGACGATCTGGATAAGTATATTCAAAGAATTTCTAATGGGAAAAGTTCCCTTTTACCGGTCAAGAAAAAGTTTAAACATTTTACTTTTAAACGTACTACTTATTCAGTGGCAGGGACAGCTGCCTCCAGGCAGTCTCGACGCCCTCCACCATCAGATTCTAGAGGTAAACCTCTCGGTCAGTCCCAGGGCCAAAAGAGGACCTGGGGGAGGAAGCCCATAAAACAAAATACCAAAGCCTCCTTATGAAGGGATGCCCCTGCTCGCTCGGGTAGGGGGAAGGCTTCTGCAGTTTTCAAGAGTCTGGCAGGAACATTGTCAAGACAGATGGGTGGCTTCCTCAATTTCTCTAGGTTACAAACTAGAGTTGCGAGAGTTCCCGTATCCTTGTTTTCTCAGATCAAACGTTCCCAAAGATCCATTGAAAAATAAGTTTCTCTTTCTAGCTCTGGATCATCTCTTATCTCAAGGGGTGCCTTTGAAAGAGCAATGTTTTTAATCAAACCTGTTCATAGTTAGTGATGGACGAACTTCCGACGGGACATTTCCCGAACGCGGCGGATAGTTCGCGAACCGGAACGTTCGCGACGGGCCCCATTGACTTCAATGGGAGGCGAACTTCGCAAACCTACAGCTCAAATTTGCAGCCATAAAATAATTTATAGCTGTGCAAACATAGTCCCACCACATGGTCAATGACATAACACATGTATGAGGTGAATCTGGGATCGACAACTACAAGCATTCTTTTTTTATATGGGAAATTGTTGTGACAATTCAGGACTGTGGAGCGCATGAAGGCAATGGAGGAGAGGGAAGGTCAGGGACCAGGGTAGGCAAAGAAGAGGGTGCAGGAGATGATCACCAGCAGCGTGACATACAGCAATGACACCTGCACCGTGATAGAGTCATCTGACAACAGCACCGTGATAGAGAGCACTGACATCAGCAGCGTGACATAAAGCACTAACACCAGCACTGTGATATATGTCCCCGTGTGCTCACATGCAAAAGTGACCTCATACGTAAGTCCGCCCACATATGAAAAGTTCCATTGCGTCGGGCAATCACTAATAAGACGTCTGACCGGCAGATTGTGTCGCCGCTGAATGTCAGCAAGGCGAGCCATGGCCGTGTAAGATCTTCTGAAATGGGCCGAGATTTCCATTGCCTGCCGCAAGATGTCCTGGACCCCAGGGTATTTGACAAGGAATCGCTGCACGACCAAGTTTAAGACGTGTGCCATGCATGGCACGTGCGTGATTTTGCCCTGTTTTAATGCGCTAAGCAGAATGGCACCGTTGTCACACACCACTTTACCAACTGTCAAATTGAGCGATGTTAGCCACTGATCTGCCTGTGAACGCAAAGCTGAAAGGAGTGCCGGGCCAGTGTGGCTCTTGGCTTCCAGGCACAAAAGAAGCAGCACGGCATGGCAACGTCTCACCTGGCATGTCGAATAGGTTCTGGGGAGCTTGGGCGGCGCAGCGGAAGAGACGCTAGCAGCGGAATAGGAGGAGTCAGCCGAGGAGGAGAGGGAGGAGGATGGAGTAGGAGGAGGAGGAGAAGAAGAGTCAGGCCTGCATGCAATCCGTGGCGGTAAAACCAAATCTACACGGGTGCCACGAGCTACATGCTTGACAGCCATCAGGAGGTTCACCCAGTGGGCAGTAAAAGTGATATACCTTCCCTGCCCGTGTTTGCTAGACCACGTGTCTGTGGTCAGATGTATCTTGGCATCGACACTGTGTGCCAGAGATACATTCACTTGCCGCTGAACATGGCCATATAGCTCTGGGATGCCCTTCTCTGAGAAATACTTCCTTCCTGGGACCTTCCATTGTGGTGTTCCAATGGCCACAAATTTGCGAAAGGCCTCCGAGTCCACCAGTTTATATGGCAGTAGTTGGCGGGCTATCAGTTCTGACCAGCCAGCCGTCAACCGTTGGGCAAGAGGGTTATCCGGCGTCATCATTTTTTTATGCTCGAACATTAGGCCCACGGAAGCCTGCCTTTTTGCAGAAAAACGTGAGCTTGGCGTGATGCAAGGTGGAGTGGAGGACAATTGTGAGGAGAGAGGAGAAGGAGAAGTAGAAGACGAGGCTGGACGGTGAGAGCCTGGAGTGTGGCTTTGTGTGTTCTGTTGCTCCCACTCGGCTCGGTGATAGCTGCTCATGTGCCTTCTTAAGGCGGTCGTCCCTAGGTGAGTGTTGGGCTTACCGCGACTAATGCGTTGACTGCAAAGATTGCAGATGGCAACACTATTGTCAGCAGCGGACACGTTTAAAAAAGCCCACACTGCGGAGCCATGTGCCGGTGTCCTGGGAGCGCCAGATGTGACAGTACATGGTCGATGACTCGCTCCTGATACATTTGCAGTCTGCTTTGTCCCTCCTGTGCAATGTAAGTTATTCCTGCTTCTCCTCCCTATCTGCTGGTCCATATCTCCCTCTGAACTCCCCTCCTCTTCCTCTCTTGTGGGCACCCACGTGACATCACTAGACACGTCATCATCAACGTCACCTTCCCCACCGCTATAAGTAGAGATCTCGGAGTAGGCAGCAACACCGGGGACCAACCTCCTCCTTGGGCTGATCTGGGTACTGTCGTCAGACTGCTGAGTAGCGGTTGTTGCTACCTCCTCTTCCTGATCCAATACCAAGAGTGGCTGCACATCAGAAATGTCCTCTTGATATGGATCGGAAAATAATTCCTGTGACTCAAGCGGAAGATATGTGGTGGTGGTGGTGTTGTTGGTGGTAGTGTCTTTGGGGGTGCACATAGCAGAAAGTGAAGAAGAGGGTGCAGATCGAGAGGATGAGGAGGGTGCAGAAGAGTAAGGCTGAGCGAGCCACTCAACCAAGTCTGGTGCGTCCTTTAAAGTAATTGAACGCACCTTCTGCAACTTCCCACTTTGGCTCAAGCCTGTTGCTCCTGCCCTACCCCTACCACCCCTGCGGAAGGGCCTGCCTCTTCCTCTGCCTGTCATTTTTTTAAATGACCCTGTGACAAAACTCTCAGTCCCTATACCAATGAAGGACTGCTGCAGTATAGGGCAGCGGTCAGCAGTAGTGCACCTCAACCCTATGTATTGTGGACCTATACCAGTCCTTATAGAATGGCAGACTGTACCTCACTCAACCCTATGTACTGTAGTACCCTATACCTTACCAGTCCTTATAAGGACTTTTGTGGAACAAGTAGGTTGTGTGTGAGTGATTAGCAGACTGTACGTCAGTCCCTATACCGATGAAGGACTGCTGCAGTATAGGGCAGCGGTCAGCAGTAGTGCACCTCAACCCTATGTATTGTGGACCTATACCAGTCCTTATAGAATGGCAGACTGTACCTCACTCAACCCTATGTACTGTAGTACCCTCTACCTTACCAGTCCTTATAAGGACCTTTGTGGAACAAGTAGGTTGTGTGTGAGTGATTAGCAGACTGTACGTCAGTCCCTATACCGATGAAGGACTGCTGCAGTATAGGGCAGCGGTCAGCAGTAGTGCACCTCAACCCTATGTCATGTGGACCTATACCAGTCCTTATAGAATGGCAGACTGTACTTCACTCAACCCTATGTACTGTAGTACCCTATACCTTACCAGTCCTTATAAGGACCTTTGTGGAACAAGTAGGTTGTGTGTGAGTGATTAGCTGACTGTACGTCAGTCCCTATACCGATGAAGAACTGCTGCAGTATAGGGCAGCGGTCAGCAGTAGTGCACCTCAACCCTATGTATTGTGGACCTATACCAGTCCTTATAGAATGGCAGACTGTACTTCACTCAACCCTATGTACTGTAGTACCCTATACCTTACCAGTCCTTATAAGGACCTTTGTGGAACAAGTAGGTTGTGTGTGAGTGATTAGCAGACTGTACGTCAGTCCCTATACCGATGAAGGACTGCTGCAGTATAGGGCAGCGGTCAGCAGTAGTGCACCTCAACCCTATGTATTGTGGACCCATACCAGTCCTTATAGAATGGCAGACTGTACTTCACTCAACCCTATGTACTGTAGTAACCTATACCTTACCAGTCCTTATAAGGACCTTTGTGGAACAAGTAGGTTGTGTGTGAGTGATTAGCAGACTGTACGTCAGTCCCTATACCGATGACGGACTGCTGCAGTATAGGGCAGCAGTCAGCAGTAGTGCACCTCAACCCTATGTATTGTGGACCTATACCAGTCCTTATAGAATGGCAGACTGTACTTCACTCAACCCTATGTACTGTAGTACCCTATACCTTACCAGTCCTTATAAGGACCTTTGTGGAACAAGTAGGTTGTGTGTGAGTGATTAGCAGACTGTACGTCAGAACCTTTGTGGACCTAATATAGTAACAGCTACTGATTAAGCTGACCCTCACTGCCTCACACACTGCTTCCTGCCTGTCCCTATATAAACTGACAAAACAGAGGCTGCTGGAACCAGTAACTGGTTACTGGAATAGCACTTTTGTGGACCTGATAGTAACAGCTAATGATTAAACTGACTCTCCCTGCAGCACACACCGTCCTGTCCCTTTCTCTAAACTGACAAAAGACACTCAGGCTGCTGCAACAATCAGTAGCACAGCAAACCTATATACACCTAACACCTATACCAGTCCTGAAAATAACTTTTGTGTACCAAATAGCTAGCGATTTGGGTCACTGCAATCTCTCCCTGCTCCACACAGCAACCTCTCCCTATAGTGACAGAAGAAAGAATGTAAAATGGCCACCGGATCGGGTGCATGTATAAGTTAGGGGGAATGTCCAAATGTCCATGTACTGTAATGTCTCAATTGGCTGTCCTGTACCCCATGATGGATGTGTCATCATAGGTCAAAGTTCTTTTTCACAGAAAACACGGAAGTCCGCCGGGCGAACCGCGGCAATAGTCTGCCGATCGGGCGAATCGCGAACAGCCCAAATTCGCCGCGAAACGACCGCCGGGCGAACCGTTCAGCCATCACTACTCATAGTTCCAAAACCAAATGGAAATGTCAGACCCATTTTAGATCTCAAACATCTAAACCGGTTTTTAAACATCCGTTCCTTTCACATGGAGTCAATCTGATCTGTAGTCTCCTTCCTATAAGGAGGAGAACTTCTGGCATCAATCGACATCAAGGATGCTTATCTCCATGTGCCGATTTTCCCCGCTCAGAAATTTGTGCGTCTCAAGGTAGAAAATTGTCACTTTCAGTTTGTAGCTCTACCTTTTGGACTGGCTACTGCACCTCGAGTGTTTACAAAGATCCTGGCTCCTCTTTTAGCCAGGTTACGGGCCAAAGGTATAACAATACTAGCCTACTTAGACAATCTACTCTTGACAGATCAATCGGTAGCCCACTTAAACCAAGCTTTGGTCAGTGCAGTCAGCTACCTGGAAGACCTAGGTTGGATTCTCAACCTAGAAAAATCCTCCTTAAAACCTTCAAAGAGATTGTAGTACTTGGGGCTGATCATAGATACAGCTCAAAAGAGGGTGTTTCTGCCCCAGGAAAGGATCAGTTCCATAAAGGAAATCAAAGAAGAATTCATCTATTCATCTTTGCATGAAATTGTTGAGAAAGATGGTAGCTTCTTTCGAGGCCATTTCTTTTGCACAGTTTCATTCGAGACTGCTACAAAACATTATTATATCTACTTGAAACAAGAAGGCCAATGCTCTAGACATTCCAATGCATTTATCCCCCAGTGTGCGTCAGAGCCTCAATTGGTGGTTGACATCCAAGAATCTTCAAAAAGAGAAATCCTTTCTGCCAGTCACCTGGAAGGTGGTAACAACAGATGCCAGCCTTTTAGGCTGGGGATCAGTCCTGGAAGAAGCATCTGTCCAGGGGAAATGGTCCATCTCAGAGAGGACCTTGCCCATCAATATTCTAGAAATTAGGGCAGTACGCCTGGTCCTTGAGGCCTGGACGCACAAATTACAGAATTATCCTGTCAGGATTCAATCTGACAATGCCACAGCAGTGGCCTACATCAATTACCAAGGGGGCATGAGAAGTCGTGTGGCCCAGAGAGAGGTGAATCATATTCTTTCTTGGGCAGAAAGCAACATTCCTACATTCCTACTCCAACATTACTATCAGTAATTTTCATTCCAGGGATAGAGAATTGGCAGGTGGACTACCTGAGTCGCCAACAATTGTTCCCGGGAAAATGGTCCCTTCATCCTGACATCTTTCTGTCAATATGTCAAAAATGGGGAGTTCCGGAACGTGGATCTGTTTGTGTCCAGGTTCAACAACAAGAGCAACAACTTTGTGTCAAGGGCAAGGGATCCGATAGCACGTGGAACAGATGCCGTGGTCTTTCCTTGGGATCAGTTCTCACTGATCTATGTGTTCCCTCCTGTTCTGCTGCTTCTGCGGCTTCTTTGCAGGATCAAGCAAGAAGGGGGCCTTGGACCCTATCACTGTGGCCAGACCTTCTCTCGCAAGTTCCGGTATTGCATGCTACCTTACAAAAGCTAAATTTGATGGTTTGGCTATTGAGACCCACATTCTAAAGGTCCGTGGGCTGTCAACTTCAGTAGTTTCTACTATGGTTAATGTTAAGAAGCCGGCCTCCAGAATAATATACTATAGAGACTGGAAGGCATATGTCTCCTGGTGTGAATCCAGGGGTTGGCACCCTAGAAAATAGGTCATAGGTAGGATCCTTGAATTCTTACAAATGGGATTAGAGATGAAGCTGGCCTTGCGTACTGCCAAAGGCCAGGTGTTGGCCTTATCAGTGTTTTTTCAACGACCACTTGCCTCACATTCTCTGGTTCATAACTTTATTTAGGGGGTAACACAGATTAATCTCCTAGTTAGATCCCCCTTGAACCCTTGAGAGTTAAATCTAGTCCTATCGGCTTTACAAATGCAGCAATTTGAGCCTATTCGAGATATTGAATAAACTATTACATATGACCACAGAGTGGTACTGTGGATACTGCTAAAAATATCCACGTTTAGACAGAGAAATATTAAGAAAAAGGATTTTATCACCACCTCCAATCTGTTTTCATAGCCTCTATCTGGAATTCAATATCTGATTATGAAATGAGTAGTCATCCACCATCAGTTTTTTTTATGTTATTTCTGTTGGCTATGTACAATTCATATTCTCTTACCTTGTGACATGGACTTTATTCAGTGTTAATTTTAATGTTGTTTCTATGTTTAATAAATATTCTTTTATATTATTAGACCTATGTGGTTGTGCCTAAAAAGTCCAAATCCCTTGTCTTTATATTTCTCTGTCTATTCAAGATATTGCCTTGTTCCTCTTGATAAGGAAATTAGTTTTCTTGGTTTCAATATCTTCTGCTAGAAGAGTGTCAGAGTTGGCTGCTCTTTCTTGTAAAGAGCCATATTTGATTCTGCATAAAGATAAGGTTGTATTATGACCTTATACTAAATTCCTACCGAAAGTAGTGTCAGGTTTTCATTTAAAAAAAAATATTGTTCAGCCTTCTTTTTTTCCAGAGCCTCGTTCTGTGAAGGAAAAATCACTACATTCTCCTGATGTGGTGAGAGTGGTCAAGGTCTATTTGAAAGTGACTGCTCAGATTCGTAAAACAGATGTTTTGTTTTTGTTGCCAGACGGTCCTAAAAGAGGACAGGCAGCGTCAAATCTACTATTTCTAAATGGATTCGTCAAGTGATTGTTCAAGCCTATGGTTTAAAGAAGAAAATTCCTCCTTTTCATATTAAAGTGCACTCCACTAGGGCTGTTAGTGCTTCTTGGGCAGTGCATCACCAAGCCTCCTTGGCTCAGATCTGCAAAGTCTTCTGTCCACACATTTACCAAATTCTATCAAGCAGATGTGAGAGGTCATGAGGATAGCACTTTTGTAGTGTATTGCAGGCTGCAGTATAAGTTCTCTGGTCTCTTGGTGCCCTACTTTTGTTGTGTCTCCCTCTCTTCAGTTGGCATTGCTATGGGACAGCTTACCTGTAAAATCCTTTTCTTTGAGGTACATCACGGGACACAGAGGTCCCTCCCTTCTTTGGTATACATGTATATTGCTTTGCTACAAAACTGAGGTACTCCCACCAGTGGGAGGGGTTAAATAGGGAGGGCACTTTTTAATTTAGGGAGTGCCAGTGTCCAGCACCTGAAGGTGGCCTATTAAACCCACATAGTAAGTACTATGGCTCTGTGTCCCATGATGTACCTCAAAGAAAAGGATTTTACAGGTAAGCTGTTTTAAAAATCATATTTTTTCGATGTATGCATAGAAATGTAAGAACCCCCTGAAGAAGACCAGAACCTTTAAGATCGAAATGCATTGGGGCATTTCCTAAAATCGGACAGTACAACCATAATCAAAATATTGTGGGCCGACATTTTTGGATGTTTTTTTCCAAAATCAATTTACATGGTATTGTCAATTGTTTTTCTCCTCAAATCCATTATCTCACCTTGTGTACACCAGAGCTCATATTTTAACTTTTGTACTATTAATTAATTAAGCAAGGCTGTGGTCGTCTCGGAGGTGTGTTTGCTTGACTGTAGGCAAGACACACTTTTTGTACTCCTCAACTGGTTGCCGCGGCACCATCTGAACCAAATACGTTTATCTTGGTCTGATCAGAACACAGGACATGGTTCCAGTAATCCATGTCCTTAGTCTGCTTTTCTTCAGCAAACTGTGAGCTTTCTTGTGCATTATCTTTAGAAGAGGCTTCCTACTGGAACGACAGCCATGCAGACCAATTTGATGCAGTGTGCTGAATATGGTCTGAGCAATGACAGGCAATGACAGGCTGAATCCCCACCCCTTCAGCCTGTGCAACAATGCTTTCAGCACTCCTACATCTATTTCCTAAAGACAACTGTCACGATTTATGCATGCCTATAGCGACTAGCTAACAGCGACGGGCGTTCCGTGACTGGGGTATATGAGGAACTAATGCCACGTACACACGACTGGACTTTTCGAGGGACTAGAATAAGGAAGTTCGGCGGAGTTCCGGTGGAACAATTTGAAACATGTTCCATTTCTAAAGTCTGTCAGACTTTTGCAAATCAAAAGTCTGCTGCAGCCCACACACGATTGAATGGTCTGCCGGAATAGTTCCGTCGGACCTTTGATGTTGAAAAGTCCGGTCGTGTGTACGCGGCATAAGGGAATAAGGGGGAACTTATACTGAACATGTAAGACTGTCTGTGGTACTTTCACAGCTTGCACTACCTTTGGCCACCACTAGAGGGAGACTCCACTCCAATCCAGCTGACATACAATCTGGTGCACTCTAAGGCCTTGTACACACGGTCGGAGATTCCGACAACCAAATCCGTCGGAGTAATTCCGACGGATTAATTCCGGAAGAGGTCCGGAAGTGATGTTGCATGCACACGGTCGGACTAAGTTGTCGGAAAATCCGATTGTACATAACGTGATGACGTTATTTCGTTACGACGGGACTACGTTCAGGCTAGTAGCCAATAGCTTTGGTCTAGGAATTTGATCTGAGCATGCATGGCACTATGTCCGTCGGAGTAGGCTACATATGATCGGAGTATGTCCGATAGGAGCATTTTGTCAGGAAATTTTACCGGCAAGTTGGAAAACTTGGTCCATCGGATATTCCGACGGAAACAGTCCGATGCAGACCACACACAGTCGGAATATCCGACAAAACGGTCCGATAGGAAACATTCTGTTGGAATCTCCGACCGTGTGTACAAGGGCTAAGGGTTAGGGAGCAGTCTAGCAATTACTACACACTTCTAGGGTTCCTCCATCTATTCTGCAAGCTTAAACCCCAGTGTTAATCATTCTTCTCACTGTCCCCACATCCACACACCAGACACACAATAAACAATAGCCTGCCACCACCCAACAGTTTGTCCCCAGACTGGTCGGTCTGCTGAGCCACCACACACACAGATCTCTGTCTGGAAGATCTGTTAGCTTACAATCTGCATGCAATCTGCCAACACGCAGTGCAATTGCATACAGATTGGCATGTAACTTAGACCGAGCACTAAAATACAACAACCTCTCCAGAGATATGAGTCCTAGCTTAGTACACAGAAGTCACTTATTAATTTTATCATTTAATATCCCGAAAGTGGGCAGTGCATAAAAGAAATACAAAGAAAAAGGAGTTACTAAAAAAGATACAAAAAATACAGAAAGACACAATTGGTAATTTGCTATGAAAATAAAAAGTGATAAAAACAGAAATAAACGTTATCGAAGTCTATTCTCTTTGTAGAGGCATACTTCTTGAAAGAACGATGACCATATCTCAGGATACCCAATTTATTGAAATATGGATGTGGGCTGGACTTTAGCCCTTGGCCAATCAACCTAGGGGGGTGTTCCTGTCTCAGCCCTCAGGATGCATTGTCTTCTGAAATAACCAGAGTTGAATTGGCCCAGAATGGCGCTGATTGCTGGGTCATGGATAGGATTTGCGATACCAGCACATCAGCCCGATCGCAACAGTGCCAATCGCTTAGCTGTTATGGGAGATAAAATAGGTTCCTTAGATCTGTTGATATTAATCAAAGTTTGCAGACTGGCTGGGGCCTTGTGAATGCCCCCTGTGGATCAATGTAGCCAAAATGACTAGCAGTTTTCTTTGAGGCCTCAGGAAGGTGGCAATCTATGTGTAATCTAATGGGAACTTTTATTGGCATCTAGGTGTCACTTCGATCCTAGAAACTAGCTCTGTCCTTTTCAAATGCTAATGAAAGAACGTATGTGCATGACTGACATTGAATACTATATTTTTAATAACCCAGAATTAAACTACATCTACAATTACACTGCTTCTACAGATCACATCACATCTCGCTAAGACAAAACTATCCTCCGCTTACATTTACGTTACAACAACCTCTGGATATGACGCTGAGCATGTGCACGCAACCACTTTGGTCAATCATTGCGAGGCCTGTTCAGAGTGTACTTTTTGCACATATGGGAGCCCCACCATTTTTGTCTGCCCAGGTGGGGAGAAGTATTCCCACGGGTTTCCAGGCCTCACCTGTTCCACTGAGCTGGCGTTCTCCATTTGCTGTCTTTTTTGCTGAGTTGAGGGGCATGCCATAGAAATTTTGCACTCTATTTGCTCCATAGTTATCTGGTTTTATCTATTTTGACCTTTTGCATTTAAGTCATTTTATGTAAAAAATGTCGGTACACTTTTGGGTAACCACAGCCGCATCATCTAGCAAATTTTTGTTTAATCGCAAAGACCATTCCCTATGGGTTTTCTGTAGAAAGATAAATGTGGCACTTACTGGGACATGAAACTGAGATATTTTTAATGGATGCTGTCTGCAATTGCTCAAGGGCAAGAGGGCCTACATACAAAAGATCAATGTGTATACGTCATGAACCTTAGAGTAGTAACTCAGAGATGCCTAGACTAAAAGAACAATCAAACCACAAACAGCACCAACAGGCACTGTGTGAGCGATGTGGTGAGAAGCATGCCCTATACAGGAAAAAAATGAAAAACAAACACACATTTGGTAAAATAGTGTAAAACATCATAAGGTAAGAGTTCTAACAAGTCTGACACCTGAGATACCTGCAGGTCAGGCACATGGCACAACATCATGAAGGAGAGGCCTCCGAGCATTAGACTGTTGCCCCCTAAGGGGCCTACACCTTCATAGGTTGGACCTACTTGGGGAATATGGGCCAGCATGGAAGAGACAAAGGGGCCTGCACTCCGCCCATGCCATCTATCTGGGCTTAATTAGACAGAGGTGGATAAAGTGTAGCACCTGAGGGCTCCATTCAAAGACATAGGGAGAGAAATAGAACAAGTCATATAATTCAATATATAGGATTAACACCCCTGGTAAACTAATTCAAATGCAAATCAGTGCATCCAAGTCGGGTCATCCATGTCAAAACAGTCCCAGAAGTCCAAGATTGGCAGGGACCAAGGCACACTTGTGTGCAGGAGGAAAAGGGGAAAAAGTCCTCACACAAAGTTATATAGGCTCCAAGAATAGTTAGCTTAAAGTTATGTGGGAACAGCATCACTCCCAGGGAGTAGAGGGACCATGGGAGAAACTGGTTTGGGGACCTCTGGAGTGGCCTTTACTTCTCCCAGGCAGCCATTGCAGGAGCTGAAAAGCAGGTAGGTCTTGGGTGTTCTGCCAATCTGGGAAGTCCAACTTCAGAGCAGATAAAAAGCATGGGAGATTGCCCTTGTTCTGCAACGTGATTTGCCAGCCATCTTTAGTGACCTAAAAATAGAGTGATAGTAGGGGCGCTGAAAAATTATAAATATAAACGTCAATTTACATATGTGAAAATGAATAGTCATAAAACACCTCAAGTGATAGTCACTATCACCATGAATTAAAAAACAAATATTGACAACGAAATGAATAATAATATACAATATGAAAAATAAAGTCCCACTTCGACACTAGAAAAAAATATATCCACAGTCCAAGACAGTGATTCATTCAGTGGAAAACTCCATCTAAATCCATATGCCAGAAGGTGGCTGAAATCTTCTACAAAGTTGTGACACGTCCCTTCACCAAACTTTTTTTGGACACAGAAAAACACCCCAACTGTGAAGATAAAGTTGTCTTCTTACCAGATGCTGTTGACTACTTTACTTAAAAAGATAGTCAAATAGGCTTATGCAGGTGAATTCCCTGCTCACATGGAATATGCTGGACCTCTTATGGAAAAAACATTCTCCTCATAGATTCAGACAGGTCATAAAAAAAAGGAGAGCAAACAGAATCCATAGTGTGACACCGTTTAATAATAAAATAAATTAAAAAACATAAGGCCAAATGGCTGCTTACATATGCCGGTGCCCGACCTGGCACTGGGGCTGCTCGCTTAAAACAATCGTTTCGTAATGGATGCGTAGTTCCTCGTTGTGTAGGGCGTGCGTTCCACCAAGAAACAGCCGACAACCAAAAACGTCCAGAACTGTACGTGTACGAACGTGACTAGGTACCGCCTCGACGTACGTTTCGTTTGACACGTCATCAGGAAGCGTACCTAGTCACAGAGTCAACGTTCTTTATGGTGTCTCGATCGATCGAAAAGACCAATAGAGAAACACTTAATTTAGTACGCAGCCTCAGTCCCACTCAAGGCTTAATAGATAATCCATTGTTTAAACATAACTGGCTTCCATACTTAACAAGTAAAAAAACGGACAAATCAAAAACTGAACATAGTTCACCCTCAATCACAGGGAAAAACTATACATGGCAAAAATATTTTTTATAAAACAAAAAATATATAATAAAAATTAAAAAATAATAATAATCCTGTCAATTAATTCCTATTAAAAGAAAGGAGAGGGAATTACTTTCTTGTAGTAAACAAAATTAACCTCTAGATGTCAGTCTATAGGTGAAAGTATCTAATACCACTCATTAAGAGAATGGTTTTTAAACCTGAATATTAAATTACACTTTTTATATATTAGTACCATTCCCAAAAAATCTTTAGCAAGAATCCTATCTATATATGTAGGGGAAAAAAACAAAACATAAACCTACATTATAAGATAAAAATTCAAATTAAGAATGGGAAAAAAAGAGAAACTCTAGAGCGAAAAAGAGGGGGGTTTCAATCATTGGACAAAAAGCAATTTAAAGTGGTTCTGCACTGAGGAAAAAAAAATATTTTTTATGTTTAAGCTTTAAAATGTATCTCTTTAAATAAAACCGCTTACTTTTCCTGCATTTGTCAGTGAAGCATGTCCGTTTTTAGTCCAAAGTTTGCTTTTTATTCTTATTGTTCGGCAGATGTCATTTTTCTTGTGGGCATTTGAAGCCCACAAGCAATAACTTCCGCCTTTCTTCCTTTGTTAGGAACCAGCATGCTTTGCCGGTTCCCGTGCATGCTCAGTAGCTACAGCTACGAGCGGTGTAATTCAAGAATGTTAGGACAACGGGCGGTGTAATGTCACATTTTGCTGCCTATCACAGGATGCTGCGGAAGTGACGTTGCCGCCAGAAATTGCGTACTGCACATGCGCGATGCGTTCCAAACACTCGCGGCGTGCGTTCCAACATAGCAAATTACCGCCCCCGTTCTCATGTGAAGCCAAACGTGGCCGGCGTGATGACGTCACGTCGGCCAAATCTCGCGAGATTTCGCAAGTGTTAGCCGCAATGACTCCTGGGATTACTCGGACGAGATCCCAGGAGACAGTGCGGGGATCAGCGGAAGTGATGCTGATCCCCGCATAAACCCCGCCCATAGCCGCAGGGGAAGAAGAAAACAAGTGCATAGAACGAAAGGTAGGAGAAATAAAAATAGAAATGAAGGGGCATTGTGCAATATGTGGAGGTTAGGAAAAACAATAGCACTAGGATACAAAAATGTGTGCAGAACCGCTTTAAATCAAGCTCTATGTTCATTCCTAAAGGCTGCATTGTCTTTAATTTATATATCCATTTTGTTTCATTCTTTGATATTTCCCTTTTCATGTGTGTTCCTCTCCAATGTTTAGAAATCTTATCGATCCCATAAAATTTGCAAAGTGAAGGGTCACTATCATGATGTGATTTAAAGTGTCTTGACACACTATGATTGGGAAAACCTTTCTTAATATTTGTGAGATGCTCATTAATTCTGATTTTTAACTGTCTAGTAGTTCGGCCTACATACTGTAAAGAACATGGGCATTCTAGCACATAGGTTACATGATCCGAATTACATGTGATTAATGGTTTAATTTTATACTCCATCTTAGTGACTTGAGATTGGAACTGAATAACCTTTTTTGATGAACCGGGTCTTCTGGTTAACTTACAGGCTTTGCATCTGGTACAGTAATGAAAACTGGATCCATCAAGAAAGGTTGAGAGCTTTTTTGGGGGGTCTGGAACATTACGGGCTAGTTGATTTCTCAAACCCGGTGCCCTTCTGTAAATGAATTTAGGGTTCTGTGGGATTATAGATACCAGATCTTTATCTTGCTGTAAAATGGGCCAATACTTTTTAAAAATAGTTTCTACTTGTCTATACTGCCTATTAAACCCTGTCACAAAGGCTGTAGCTCCTTGGTGCTCTGGTTTGGTTTTTTATACCAATAAAGTTTGTCTATCCATCTGTGACACCTGTGTTACAACTTTCTCTAGGGTTTTTTGGGAGTAGCCTTTTTCTAGGAACCTACTAGTTAGAACCTGGGCTTGTAGGTGGAAATCAGACTCCTCCTCGCAGTTCCGTTTTAATCGCATATATTGTCCTTTAGGAACTGCTCCTATTCACTGTGGGTGGTGACAACTATGTGTGGGCACATACCCATTTCTATCTGTAGCTTTAAAATAAGTTTTGGTGACAAACTTGTTATGTTTTTTAGTAATAGTAAGATCCAAATAGTTTACTTCCACCTTGCTGTATTCTGCTGTGAACTTTAGGCAGTATTGATTACCGTTCATTTTATTCAAAAATTCCTTAAAACTTTCCAAAGTGCCTCTCCAAAAAAGAATTACATCATCAATATATCTTTTATAGAAAATAAGGGATTTGTTCATGTTTTTATAGATGGTTTCTGATTCCCACCTATTCAGAACAATATTGGCTACACTGGGAGCATAACGTGCTCCCATGGCCACTCCTGTTATTTGGTTATAATACTCATTATTGGCCCAGAAAAAATTATTACTCATAGCAAGATCAAGGCCTCTAATCAAATAATTTATCTGAACCTTCTTGAGTTTGGATTCTTTTGTTAGTGCCCATTTTATTGCTGTGAGTGCATCCTTATGTTGGATATTAGTATACAGTGACTCAATATCCACCGTAATCATAATAGTGTCTTTTGATGCTACTAAATCCTGTAGAAGTACTAGCAACTCCCTGCTGTCTTTCAAATACGAAGGACTTTTGGTCACTAGTGGTTTAAAAAAGCCATCTAGATATTCTCCCAATCTTGCAAACAGGGACTCCATCCCGCTTACTATAGGTCGACCCGGTGGGCTCTCATTGTTTTTGTGTATTTTTGGCAAAATGTACATTACTGGAATTTTTGGAGCATGTGGTATAAGGTAATCAGCTTCCTTTTGATTTAAAATATCTTTATATAGGCCCTCTGTTACCCAATCTGTGAGTTGGGTTTTTAATTTTAGAGTCGGATCACCATTTAATTTTTTATAAGTATTTGTATCATTTAATAATCGTCCCATCTCATGATAGTAGTAGTCACGAGATAATATCACCAGACCTCCCCCCTTATCTGCTGCTCGTATCACTATCTGTTTGTTTTCCTCTGTCATTTTTATACCTTCCCATATAGTTTTATTTTTAGCCTGTCTTTTAATTTCTAAATTCCTCACATCATGCTGTACCATATTTTTAAAAACTTCTATATGGTGATGCATTCCTTTGTTAGGATTGAACACAGAATTGTTTTTTAACCCACTATGTACATATAATGACTCTGTAGTGGGAATACTTGTTTTTATATTGGGTTTGCAAAATATTTTTTAATATTGAGTTTCCTCACATATTTCTGTTTGTTTTTCAGCCATATTTTCACATTTTCTCATCTTTAGTGACCTGTAAGCTAAAGGGGAAGCCTCAGCGGTAGGTGAGGCCTGCCTCCTTAGGGCCGGTTCACACAGCGGGCGATGCGAGGCGACACGACTCGCCTCGCCTCGCTCCCGCAAGTCGCCCCCGTTCTGTACAATGGAACCGCTCTGAGAGGAGCGACTCGAGTCGGTCCGACTCAGAAAAAAGGTTCCTGTACTACTTCTGGGCGACTTCGGGGGCGACTTGCATTGACTTCTATACAGAAGTCATCTGCAAGTCGCCGCCGAGGCCGCCGCAGGTCGCGGCGAGGCAAGTCGGAGACGCCTCGCCGTGCCTGCAGTGTGAACCGGCCCTTAATGGCAGTCAGCAGGGGGGTTGCCCCCGCTGCATGAGAGTACACCTGGAAATATCTTGATAAAAGAAAAGATGGGCCTCATCAAAGTCAAAATAGAGTTTCTTGTGCATTTCGTTTGCATGATGCAGCCTTTAAGTGTGTACTTAGGTAGCTGATAGCTTACATCTCTAGGGTTATCTGGGTCTTGAGAAGGGGGTCTGAGCACTCTGTGAGACAGTCAATTTCAATAGGAGTGGTGTTGGGGAGCTCAAGGATTTCCTTAAATATGCCAACCAGGGTGGGGATGAGATCTCTGGGGGCTGTAGATGCAAAAATTTGCCTGCTAGCTGCAATTTTCAAAACCAACCAACTGACAAAGTAAGGCCTCAATTCTCTGGTCTGGTAGGAAGGGCCTTATCAAATATCTGTTCGAGTGTCTCATGCCTATTCCCCAGCTGTGTGGAGTCTGATTTGAGCTGCTCAATGTCCTGCTTAAAAGCCTTCTCCACCCTATTAGTAAAGTGCTCAAGATCTTCTCTAGTGGGGAGAGACCAAATATGGTGCTTGAGGTCTCCATCCCCTAGTAGATCAGTCAGGTTGGAGCCCCAATCCTGTGATGTGGTGGAGCCTATAGAGTGGGGGGAGGTGGCAAGTCCCTCACCAACATTGAGGAGGTTACCGGAGACACAGCCGTCTAAGATGCCTGGGCCGCATAGTGTTGTGAGGTCTCCCGCTTCGGAGCCATTTTGGATCTCCCGCTCTGAGACCACACAGAGATCCCGGTTCTCTGAGGGGAGAAGTGACAGACCGTCTGTTCATACAGAGTATGAACAGCGATCTGTCATCTCCCCTAGTTAGTCCCCTCCCCTCTTCAGTTAGAACACACACTAGGGAACACATTAACCCCTTGATCGCCCCCCTAGTGGTTAACCCCTTCAATGCCAGTGACATTTTTACAGTAATCAATGCATTTTTATAGCACTGATCGCTGTACTAATGCCAATGGTCCCAAAAATGTGTCAAAATTGTCCAATGTGTCCACCATAATGTTTCAGTCATGATAAAAATTGCAGATCGCCACTATTACTAGTAAAAAAAATAATAATAAAAATGCTATAAATCTATCCCCTATTTTGTAGACGTTATAACTTTTGCACAAACCAATCAATATATGCTTATTGCAATTTTTTTTTACTAAAAATATGTAGAAGAATACATATCAGCCTAAACAGTGAAAAAATTAGCTTTTTAAAAAAAAAAAAAAAAAATGGGGGTATTTATTATAGCAAAAAGTACAAAATATTGTGTTTTTTTTTTAAATTGACGCTTTTTTTGTTTATATTGCAAAAAATAAAAACTGCAGAGGTGATCAAATACCACCAAAAGAAAGCTCTATTTGTGGGAAAAAAAGGACGTAAAATGTTTGGGTACAACGCCGCACGACCGTGGTACTATCAGTTAAATCGTCGCAGTGCCGAATCGCAAAATGCTCTGGTCAGGAAGGGGGTAAAATCTTCCGGAGCTGAAGTGGTTAATGAAAACAATTATTATGATTATTTTTTTTAAATGATTTTGCTGAGGTTTGTACATATCTCTTAGCCCTTGTACACACGGTCGGACATTCCGCCAACAAAATCCATCAGATTTTGTCTGACGGATTTTGTCCGAAACTGGTATTGCATACACACGGTCGGACAAAGTTGTCAAAAAATCCGATCGTTCGTAACGGGATGACGTTATTTAGTTACGACGGGACTACGTTCAGGCTAGTAGCCAATAGCTGTGGTCTGAGCATGCATGGCACTTTTTCCGATCGGAACTCTCTACAAACGATCGGACAAAGTCCGATCGGATTATGCTGTTGGAAAATTTTTATAACTAGCTCTCAAACTTTGTTGGTCGGACATTCCGACTGAAAAAGTCAGATGAAGCCCACACACGATCGGATTATCTGACAACACGGTTCGATCGGACATTTTCCGTCGGAATGTCCGACTGCGTTTACAAGGGCTTAGGCTTGTGGCACAGTAATTAAAGCATATATTGTGGATACAAGCACTGTGGCATATGTTATCATTTACACAGTGAGTAGGGCTCATGTTCCTCCCACTGTTTATGCAATTGCTATAGTGCATTGCGTGCACTGTCACATTCTTCTCCACTGGTTACCAAACGGTGCCTAATCTTACAGTCCTAGCCCCAAACTATTATGTGTGTGCTATTTTTTAGTTTGTGTTTTTTTTGTTTACAAACGGTTTTTATTATAGATAAGGTCAAGATACAAAAATTGACAGTAGAATGAATTGTACAAGTAAGGATATAAGGTGATCATACAATATTGCTTAATTGATAATATTTTTAGTGACAGAATTCACATATTGGAGTAGGAGTCACAAAGGTGTTGGAAGAAAAGGGTTTATGTAAATGCTTGAGAAAGTTAAGGAAATTACATTGGTGAAATTACATCAATAGAGAGGCTTCCCATAGTGTCCATTTATTTTGGTATATATGCATGGTGTCACTCAACATATGGTGTATTCTCTCTGAAAGCTTAATATTAGCCATACGGTTAAGAACCTGGGGCCATGGGACAACTGATGAGCGCCAGTTAAAGGCAATGGTCCAGTGGATGGAGCTAAACATAGTATGTATAAATCTGGAGCTAGCATGTGGGATGTCTTGTATGGGGAGGAATAACAGGCACATTTGGGGAGTTAGAGGGACTGTTCTACCTGAGACACGTTCAATCATCAGCTTGGCATTATGCCAGATATCTTTAAGGAGGGGGCAGTCCCAGAAGATGTGAAGTAAATTCCCCCGCGTGGGGCAGCCTCTGAAACATAGAGTGTTTGTGTTTTTTAGTGCAGCATGGGGCAGGCAGGCAAAACAATTGTGATTTTAGGTGCACTTTAATATATGATGGTAAAAAAATGTGTATTTATTAGGGGACAGAAGTCTTTGCAGATGACTGGAAGAAACATTTAAACATATAATGCAATATTTTTAATGTACAACACTAAATGTAGCTTGAATGTAAATGGAGCACAGGATTCCCATAAAGCTAATGCAGAGACAAAAGCTAAGGATTGTAGTGAAACTTTTTCCTCTAGTGCAAATATTAAATATATTTAGAACTTCTAGTGCAAAAAACATATTCAAATTGCACATGTGTGATTTAACCCAAGGACCAGGCTAACACATCAAGGTAGCAAGCAACTGATTAATGCAAGCAAATGTCCTAATTCTTAAAGACCTCATCCCTGTTCATCATAGTGAGAAACAGTGGCGTCGCTAGGGTGTGGCTTTTGGGGCTATAGCCCGAATCTGGGGCCCATAGTCCCGAGTCTCTGCAGGGGTCCCCAAGGGAAGGGGAGGCTCTCTGGGGACCTTGATGTAAGTGGGGGGCTCTCTGGGGACCCTGATGCAAGGGGGAGGCTTTCTGGGGATCCTGATTTTAAGGGAGAGACTCTCTGGGGACTCCGATTTAAGGGGGAGACTCTCTGGGGACCCTAATGTAAGGGGAGCTCTCTAGGAACCCTGATGTAAGTGAGGGCTCTCAGGGGACCCTGGTGCAAGGGGGACTCTCTGGGGACTCTGATTTAAGGGGGAGATTCTCTGGGGACCCTAATGTAAGGGGGGCTCTCTGGGAATGCTGATGTAAGTGGGGGGCTCTCTGGGGACCCTGGTGCAAGGAGGAGGCTCTCTGAAGGCTCTGATGTAAGGAGGGGCTCTCTTGGGGCCCTGATGTAAAGGGGGGCTCTCTGGGGACCCTGATGTAAGGGGGTGATCTCTGGGGACACTGATGTAAGTGGGGGGCTCTCTGGGGATATACACACACACACACACACACACACACACACACGTATATTACCGTATATATACATGTGTATGCCTGCCCATGCTTATGAATTTCTTTAGTATGTTGTTATGGGCTCTAGCCCCAGATCTTTTGTAGACCTAGCAATGCCCCTGGTGAGAAAGATTAACTAACCTCAATGTGGACAAACTGTTTTCCCTCAAAGTCAAAAGGTAATCCCTCAAAGTCAAAAGGTAATAAGTAGCAGGTGTGTGAAATGCAAATGATGATCATTCAACCTATGCTGTAATTTTAGAGAAAATCTAAGATTTTACAGTAGCCTCCGTGCTCTTCACCAACAAAGGTTTATCTGCAATCCTCATATCTTGTAACTTTTATTTAAACATTGATTCTCAAGATATAACCCCCAAGTTTCCTATGCAGGTCAGCAAAATACACCTGTTCTTAGCAGTTCAGCTACGAAGCACTTACAATCTGACATGGCACTAATATGACAGCCTAATATGGCACTAGTCTATTGCCTTTTTATGTGCTCCAGGGTACTGTTGTATACCAGGATTCAACATGCCCAATAACCTACTACAAAGTTTTTTCTCCATGGTGGATTTGTGCTTTAAAGCTTATGTAATTTTGTGAAATGTTTTGTTTATAATTGTAAATGTAAACAATATTCTGTATTGGCTAGCTCAAGATTTTAAAGTTGGAATACCAAGCTACAATCTTGAGCTGTCTAGCACAGAACCTCCCCCCCCCCCCCCCACAAGATGAGGATTAATGACACCCAGCATCACTCAACCCAAAAGATTAAGCACATACTGTAAGTGCAGGCCCCTGAGGGGTACTTGTGTTGACATCAGTGAAAAGTACACTGCAGTACCACGTGATCAGCCTGAGTAGTGTGGAAAAGGTGAGTTTTAAAAAAAATATTACAGTGGTGTAAAAAAGTGTTTGCCCCCTTCCTCATTTCCTGTTCCTTTGCATGTTTGTCACACTTAAGTGTTTCGGAACATCAAACCAATTTAAACAATAGTCAAGGACAACACAAGTAAACACAAAATGCAATTTGTAAATGAAGGTGTTTATTATTAAAGGTGAAAAAAAATCCAAACCATCATGGCCCTGTGTGAAAAAGTGATTGCCCCCTAAACCTAATAACTGGTTGGGCCACCCTTAGCAGCAACAACTGCAACCAAGCGTTTGCGATAACGTGCAATGAGGCTTTTACAGCGTCCTGGAGGAATTTTGGCCCACTCATCTTTGCAGAATTGTCCTAATTCAGTTACATTAGAGGGTTTTCGAGCATGAACAGCCTTTTTAAGGTCATACCACAACATCTCAATAGGATTCAGGTCAGGACTTTGGCTAGGCCACTCCAAAGTCTTCATTTTGTTTTTCTTCAGCCATTCGGTGGTGGACTTGCTGGTGTGTTTAGGATCATTGTCCTGCTGCAGAACCCAAGTTCGTTTCAGCTTGAGTACACGAACAGATGGTCGGACATTCTCCTTCAGGATCTCTTGGTAGACAGCAGAATTCATAGTTCCTTTTATCACGGCAAGTCTTCCAGGTCCTGAAGCAGCAAAACAGCCCCAGACCATCACACTACCACCACCATATTTTACGGTTGGTATAATGTTCTTTTTATGAAATGCAGTGTTCCTTCTACGCCAGATATACTTGGACACACACCTTCCAAAGAGTTCCACTTTTGTCTCATCGGTCCACAGAATGTTGTCCCAAAAGTCTTGGGGATCATCCAGATGTGTTGTGGAGAAATTGAGACGAGCTTTGATGTTCTTTTTGCTCAGCAGTGGTTTTCTCCTTGGAACTCTGCCATGCAGGCCATTTTTGCCCAGTCTTTTCCTGATGGTGGAGGCATGAACGCTGACCTTAACTGAGGCAAGTGAGGCCTGCAGTTCCTTGGACGTTGTTGTGGGGTCTTTTGTGACCTCTTGAATGAGTTGTCGCTGCGCTCTTGGGGTAATTTTGGGCGGCCGGCCACTCCTGGGAAGGTTCCCCACTGTTCCATGTCTTCGCCATTTGTGGATAATGGCTCTCACTGTGGTTCGCTGGATACCCAAAGCTTTGGAAATGGCTTTATAACCCTTTCCAGACTGATAGATCTCAATTACTTTCTTTCTCAATTGTTCCTGAATTTCTTTGGGTCTCGGTATGATGTGTAGCTTTTAAGGATCTTCTGGTGGACCTTACTGTGTCAAGCAGCTCCTATTTAAGTGATGCCTTGATTGTGAACAGGTGTGGCAATAATCAGGCCTGGGTGTGGCTAGAGAAATTGAACTCAGGTGTGGACAACCACAGTTATAGTATGTTTTAACAAGGGGGGCAATCACTTTTTCACACAGGGCCATGATGGTTTGGATTTTTTTTCACCTTTAATAATAAACACCTTCATTTACAAATTGCATTTTGTGTTTACCGTATATACTCGAGTATAGGCCGACCCGAATATAAGCCGAGGCCCCCAATTTACCCCCAAAAAAACTGGCAAACTTATTGACTCGTGTATAAGCCGAGGGTGAGACATGCCTGTCCATCCCTGTGTGTGTGTCCGTCCATCCCTGTGTGTCCGTCCATCCCTGTGTGTCCGTCCATCCCTGTGTGTCCGTCCATCCCTGTGTGTCCGTCCATCCATCCCTGTGTGTGTGTGTGTCCATCCATCCATCCATCCCTGTGTGTGTGTGTCTCCATCCATCCATCCATCCATCCATCCCTGTGTGTGTGTGTCTCCATCCATCCATCCATCCATCCCTGTGTGTGTGTGTCTCCATCCATCCATCCATCCATCCCTGTGTGTGTCTCCATCCATCCGTGTGTGTGTGTGTGTGTGTGTGTGTGTGTGTGTGTGTGTGTGTGTGTGTGTGTGTGTGTGTCCAGCCTACCTTTGTCCCGAGCCTCCGTCCCGTGCCTTGCCTCCTTGCCTCCGTCCCGTGCCGTGCCTTGCCTTGCATCCGTCCCGTGTCGTGCCTTGCCTTGCCCCCGTCCCGTCCCGTCCCGTGCCGTGCCGTGCCTTGCCTTGCCTCCGTCCCGTGCCCTCTTCGTCGGCGGCCATTGTAAAATTCAAAAGCTGCGCCGCCGCCTTCGCCTGTGATAGGCGGAACACTGAATTTCCCAGCAGCCTGTGTTCCGCCTATCACAGACGTCGTATCATCCTCGTCCGTAGTACGAGGATGATACGATGTCCGTGATAGGCGGAACACAGGCTGCTGGGAAATTCAGTGTTCCGCCTATCACAGGCGAAGGCGGAGCCGGAGGCGCGGCTTTTGAATAGAATGGCCGCTGTCTGTCTGCTCGACACGCTGATCGAGCGGGCAGACAGCGATGACTCGAGTATAAGCCGAGGGGGGCACTTTCAGCCTCAAAAAAGAGGCTGAAAATCTCGGCTTATACTCGAGTATATACGGTACTTGTGTTGTCCTTGACTATTGTTTAAATTGGTTTGATGTTCCGAAACACTTAAGTGTGACAAACATGCAAAGGAACAGGAAATGAGGAAGGGGGCAAATACTTTTTCACACCACTGTACATCCCTTGGGGTTACAAGGTGGAGAGAAGGGTCAGTTTTTAGGGGGGGGTGCATGAAGCTAAGCATTGGGATTAAGTGAAAGCGGATCTTCACTGCATCTGACCACCACTAACCAAAAAAAACTTTAATTATTTTTTTTGTTTTTGTTCAAAGCAAACTCCCCCATCTATCTATGTCTACATGCTTTATTTTATTGAGAAAGCAGATAATTCATGTAGTATTTACTTCCTGGAATCCATATGCTCTTAGCTCAAGCATACAGGCAGGAGGGTGATTTTAGCTGAGAGGAGAAAATCCCTCCTCCTCTCCTGAAGGCTCCTGGGATGTATGACATAATTTGCCTAATAGAGAACTCCCGAATAGAGAAAAAGTTCTGACCCGAATGGTGAACCTATTAAAGTCTATGGGACTTGAACTTGAAAAATCAAAAGTCCCCATTGTGAAGGCTTACAGTTGTGCTCAAAGGTTTACATACCCTGGCAGAAATTGTGAAATTTTGCCATTAATATTGAAAATATGACTGATCATGCCAAAAAACTATTTTATTTAAGGATAGCAATCACATAAATCCATGAATGGTGACCTTGGATTGTGGGCTCCTTGAGGGTAAGGACTGATGTGAGTGTGCAATGTACAGGGATAGGGAGAATTGTAGACACTCACTCAGGGTGGACTGGTGTCTTTTTTCAACCTTACTAACTATAATTATTATTATTATTATTATTCAGGATTTATATAGCGCCAGCAATTTACGCAGCGCTTTACAATATAAAAGGGAGACAATACAGTTACAATACAATTAAATACAAGAGGATTAAGAGGACCCTGCTCAGAAGAGCTTACAATCTAAAAGGGTGGGGCAGGTGGTACAGAAGGTTATACCTGTTGGGAATGAGTTTATGGAAGTGGTAGGAGATTAGTTTGAGACGTGATAGGCTTCCCTGAATAGATGAGTTTTCAGGGATCGTCTGAAGGTAGCAAGAGTAGGGGATAGCCGGACCGGTGGAGGTAGCGAGTTCCAGAGGATTGGAAAGGCTCTGGAGAAATCCTGGAGACGAGTGTGGGAGGAGGAGACGAGAGAGCTTGAGAGTAGGAGGTCTTGAGAAGAACGGAGGGGACGGTTTGGGTGATATTTGGAGACAAGATTGGTGATGTAGCTCGGGGCAGAGTTGTGAATGGCTTTGTATGTGGTGGTTAGTATTTTGAATTTAATTCGCTGGGTGATTGGGAGCCAGTGTAGGGATTGGAGGAGAGGGTTGGCAGACACTGAGCGGTTGGTAAGGTGGATAAGTCTGGCAGCAGCATTCATGATAGACTGAAGAGGAGATAGCCTATGGAGAGGCAGGCCAATGAGAAGGGAGTTGCAATAGTCAAGGCGAGAGATAACAAGGGAGTGAATGAGGATCTTGGTAGTTTTAATTGTTAAAAAGGGGCGAATTTTAGAGATGTTACGGAGGTGAAATCTACAAACTTTTGACAACGATTGGACTTGGGGCTGAAATTACAAGTCAGAGTCTAGGGTTACACCTAGTACCCTGGCGTGAGGGGAGGGCCTGATGGTTGCATTGTTGATTTTGATGGAAAAGTCATGGAGGGGGGCATGTGCAGGGGGGATTATTAATAGCTCAGTTTTAGAGAGGTTTAGTTTAAGGAAATGGTGTGACATCCATGCTGATATGTCAGTTAGCAGGTTAGTAATGCGAGAGGAGACTGAAGGAGTGAGGTGAGGAGTAGACAGATAGATCTGGGTGTCATCGGCGTATAAGTGGTATTGGAAGCCATGGGCGGTTATCAGGTGACCAAGGGAGGAGGTATAAATAGAGAAGAGAAGGGGTCCAAGAACAGAGCCTTGGGGGACCCCCACAGAAAGGGGCAATGGAGAGGAGGATACAGAGTTGTAGGTGACACTGAAGGAGCGCTGTGATAGATAGGCAGAGAACCAGGAAAGCGCAGAATCTCGGAGGCCAAGGGAATGTAGTTTATTGAGGAGGAGCGGGTGGTCAACAGTATCAAAGGCAGCAGAGAGGTCAAGTAGTAGGAGTATGGAGTACTGGCTGTTGGTTTTAGCAGTTAGTAGATCGTTAGTGAGTTTTAGTAAGGCAGTTTCTGTGGAGTGCTGAGAGCGAAAGCCAGACTGTAATGGGTCAAGAAGGTTATTTTCACTGAGGTAGGAGCTAAGGCGGTTGTAGACTAAGCGTTCTAGAAGTTTAGAGGTGAATGGGAGCAATTAGATAGGTCTTAAGTTGTTCAGGTTGGTGGGGTCCAGAGAGGGTTTTTTAAGTATGGGGGTGATCTGCGCATGTTTTAGAGGGGAAGGGAAGGAGCCACTTGAGAGGGAGAGATTGTAGATGTGAGTGAGGGAGCATAGGATAGAATTAGAGGGTGACCTTAATAGTTGTGAGGGAACAGGGTCCAAGGGACAATTGGTTAGGTGAGCATCTGAGAAAAGTTTTGCAACCTCTTCAGTAGTAGCCAATTCAAAAGAGGAGAGTGTTGAATGTGCTATTGGGCCAGGTATGTTGGGTGGGGAAGATGTACGCACAGCGGAGGTGTCCTCGCGAATTGCATCAATCTTGTCTTTGAAGTGATTGGCAATCTCTTGGGCAGTGAGTGAGTTGGTGGGTAGAGGGGGTGGGGGACGAAGCAGAGAGTTAAAAGTTGAGAAGAGCCGACGAGGATTGGATGACAAAGTATTAATAAGAGATACAAAGTAGGCTTGTTTGGCAGCATGGAGGCAGGAATTGTATTTTAGAAGGGCAGATCTATATATGGTGAAGTCTTGGAGGCATTTGGTTTTACGCCACAGCCGTTCAAGAGCACGGCAACGTCTCTTGAGATTTCTAGTGTTGTCAGTTTGCCAGGGTTGTAATGGTTGGGGCCTGATTCTGCGTGTGGTTAGAGGAGCAAGTGCATCTAGTGATGAAGAGAGTGAACTGTTGTAGACAGAGATGGCAAGGTCAGGACAGGACAGGGGAGAGATTATATCATATAGGTGGTCAGTAGCAGAATAGAGAAGAGAAGGCTTAAGGTGGCGAAGGTTTCTACAAGTGATAGTTTGCTGCTTGCAAAGGATGGGTGGTTGGAGACAAAGATACAGTGAAACTAATGAGGTTGTGATCAGAGAGAGGAAAGGGGGTGTTTGTGAGGTTGCTAGGGTTGCAGAGATGAGAGAATACAAGGTCAAGGGTATTACCATTAGAGTGAGTGGAAGTATGTAACCATTGGGTTAGGTCAAAAGATGAGGTTAAGTCAAGAAGTTTAGCTGTAGTTGGGTTGTTAACGTTGATAGGAATGTTAAAGTCACCAAGAATGATGGTGGGTATTTCAGAGGAGAGAAAGTAGGGTAGCCAGGCAGCAAAGTCATCAAGAAAGCGTGACACCGGTCCAGGAGGCCGATAAATTGCTGCAATCCTCAGAGAAATAGGAGAAAACAGGTGAATACAGTGCATCTCGAAAGAAGAGAGGGAAAGAGAGGGCGGGATGGGAAGGACTTGGAAGGTGTATTGTGGGGATAGGAGCAATCCAACTCCACCTCCTTTCTGTCCATTGGGTCTGGGGGAATGAGTCCAATGGAGACCACCATGGGAGAGGGCAGCAGGAGAAGCTGAGTCCAAATTTTGAAGCCAGGTTTCAGTTATGGCAAGTATGTTGAAGCTATGAGAGATGAAGAGGTCATGTACAGATGTTAGCTTGTTACAGATGGAGCGGGCATTCCAAAGGGCGCATGAGATAGGGGGGCTGCTTTGAGGAAGCAGGGGGATAGAAACTAAATTAAGTGGATTGCGGTGGTTGCCAGAAGGGGAAGGGTTTTGAAGATGTGGCTTGCAGTTTGAGAGTGGCGGCCCAGGATTAGGAGAAATGTCACCTGAGACTAGGAGAAGGAGGAGGGTGAGGAACACAAGATGGGAGTGAGATGAGCATGAGTGCATGTGTCTCGTGGCTTTGGAGTTTATGCCAGCATGTGGATGCAGCAAATGCAGGAGATGATGGGTGCAGTAGTAGGGAGAGGGCAGGAGTGAGGGTGATATGTGCATGCTGCAGGGTAGAGGGGAGGGATAGAGTAAGGAGAATTTGAGGATAGAAGACACTGATGTGAGAAGGAAGAGAATGAGGAGCATCATAATAGATAGAGTGGGAATCTGACTTGATACAAAATAAATGAGAAATGCTGGTTTGCTTGTTGTCTTGCAGAGTTCTTGTTGTGTCTTCATCCAGTTCTAGTTATCCTGCTTTCGTTAAACTGCGTTGCTGAAACTGCGCATCACTCGTGACAAAGCCACTCAGGAAAGAGCCATGATGTCTGCGCCATGCCCCGGTCTGCGCCACCCCATAGAATGATTTCAATTTATAGGGAGAGTGAGAAGGCATGCATTTCTCTATTGGTCATCATAGGGTCTGATTTAAGACACCTGAATATGGGAGAGAAGATGTCCAAAACCAGACACAGGCTAGGGTCGTAAAGCTAATTGCTTCAATGATCAAGAGAAGTACATGGGGTTTAGAATCAGTCACCAGTAACCAGTAATGTTGCTATTGTAGTGTGGTTGTTATATAGCTAGCATTAAATATGGAAGTATAATGATAACAGAAATCACCCAAATGGCCCTGATAAAAAGTTTACATACCCTGGAATATTTGGTGTTGGTGGCACACACAGGTTAAAATGGCAATTAAAGGTTAATTTCCCATATCTGTGGCTTTTTAAATCACAATTAGTGTCTGTGTATAAATAGTCAATGAGTTTGTTAGCTCTCACATGGATGCACTAAACAGGCTAGACACAGCCATAAGGAGGTAGAAAAGAACAGTCAAAAGACCTGCATTACAAGGTAATGAAACTTTACAAAGATGGAAAAGGTTATAAAGAGATATCCAAAGCCAATATGCCCATCAGTACTGTTTAACCACTTATTAAGAAGTGGAAGATTAGGGTCTCTTTTTAAACCAAGCCAAGGTCAGGTAGACCAAGAAAGATCGCCCAAATGTATTGCCTAGGCAAGAAACCAGAAAGAAACTGAAGAAATATAAAAGAAAAGTTTAAAACAGTAAAGTAAATAAGATATACTAATGCTACCAGCATAAGGATTAGTCAATGCTGATTGGCAGAGTGAAGTTCCACTTTATATGTCATAAAATATATGTCTCATCTGTTTTAAAAAGCCTGTACCCTGTGTTCTAGCACATGGCTGTCAGTGAAATAGAAGAGGAGACATGTAGAGGGTAGCTACATCCTTGGATGATTTTCTTACTTACATAACTGAATCAGTATTGATCTTTAGTAACGTGTTTTCTTTTATACTTCTCTTTTGTGTTCAAGTATTTTCCACACACTCTATTTCCAGTTCCTGGACCTCTACAAGTTGCATCTTGCTCATTGTGGGTAAAAACAACAGTTAATTATGTAATATACTGTTACTAAACATTACCAGAATGCTATAAATTTCCAGGCTCTAAAGGCATGGTCACATAGCTTCGAGTAACATGGATCATCTGCTTGCATTAGTGGCAGCTTTGTGGATATGCCAGGTGAATGGGGGTGAGTAGTACATTCTTAATGCAGATGCATCATCCATTTTGTACGGTTGGCAATATTGTGTATTTATAATTTATGTTTCTGCCAGAAACATGGCGTGCTAATGATTTCTAGCTTTAACCCAAACCTTTGTTTAAAGGTACCGTTTGTTTATAAATCTATCCATAGACATTGGTGTGTTGGTTATACTAAAGAAGTTAAAGCAGTTAGCTGGTCCTTATGTTCACTAAACAATAGTATGTAGAGGTTATATATTGCATAAGAAATATTTTTGAAGGAATATTTTTTTGTATAACACATTTCTAATTCCATTAAAAGAAACATTTGGTTAACTGGGGTATATAAATACTCAGAATCAAAGCCAACCAAGGCAATACAGTGTTATTATCTGAAATTGTATGGAACAATTTACAAACGCCTGATTTTCTTAAACCATTATATTCATATAAAGGGTATACAGTTTTGAGTCATTTTTTTTCCATTTAAGAGTTGCTTTGTGTTTCCAGTGCTAGGTTTGTAATATTTCATTTCTGGATATTAGTTAATATAATCTGGAAGTGTTTTGAATGGTCCATATTATAAAGCTAAGGTGTGTTGCTTTGATGTTGCTAAGCTCATATTTTCCAAAGTTCTTTTCAGTTTCTGCTCACATGGTGGTGTTGTAAGTAACTTTTGGCATACCTTATTGTCAAACTGTCATTTTTAAGAAAGCAGTATGATTAAATATTTAGTCATCAAAAAGACAAAAAAAAACATCTTAACATTTAAAATATATCAAAAGATACAAGATGCCAACCTCCACTCTAAACCAGTTTGTCTCCTTAGCCTAGACATTCATAAGGCATTTGACAGCGTCAACTGGCCCTACCTTAATTATCTCCTCCCCAAATTTGGAATCCCTGACAAATTCCTACACGGCTTTAACGCTCTCTACCATTCCCCATATACTAGGATCAAAATACCTGGCATGAACTCCAAATTTTTCCCACTTAGTAGGGGCACTAGACAGGGCTGCCCTTTATCCCCCCTTTTATTCGCCTTAGCTATGGAACCCCTTGCCCAAGCATTAAGAAATAACATCAACATTAAAGGGTACACCAAAGGCCCCCATGAATTTAAGATAAGTTTATACACCGACGATGCCTTATTATTTCTATCTGACCCTCTCATTTCTATACCTAACCTTCTCTCTGAACTAAAGAACTTCCAAAAACTCTCGGGTTTAAGTATCAATATCAGCAAATGTTCAGCCCTACCCATTAACATCCCCCAAAACATTTTACATCTTCTACAACAAAACTTCCCATTCTCGTGGACCACAAGTTCCTTCAGGTACCTCGGTATCCATATCTCTCCCTCATTCAAATCCCTTTACAAGGAGAACTACCCCCCATTATTTTCCCACATTAGCTGCCTACTCAATAAATGGTCCACCTACCATATCTCCTTCCTAGGCAGAATCTGTGCCATTAAGATGTCCATAGTCCCCAAACTTTTATATTATTTCATAGCCCTCCCCATAAACGTTCCCAAAACTAGAATTCAATCCCTCCAAAGAGAATTAAACAAATTTATATGGGCAAACAAAAAACCTAGATGTAGCAACTCCCTTATGCACAGACCACAATGCCTTGGCGGTCTAGGCCTTCCAAACATTTGGCACTACTTCCTCGCTGCCAAGCTCTCACAAATTTCCCAATGGCATGCCCCTACCTATAATATCCCATGGAAAATATTTGAATCATCTTCAATCTTTCCTCTATACATACAAGGCATTTTATGGTCCGATCAATGCAATTTTCGCAATTTAAACAAAGCCAACATGATTGTCGTTCAACTGTTTCAAATTTGGGCAAAGATCAAAGTTCCATTTAACCTTGCCTCTGCCACTCCCCCACTAGCCTCATATTTAGGGGACATAAGATTTTCACAATCAAATGATGTTCATAATCAATTTGTATTATGGTCCAATAATAAACTCACCACATTGGGTTCTTTTATCTATAAATCAACTTTTCTGACATTTAACACACTTCAACTAAAATACAACCTACCCCATTCTGAACTTATACATTATAATCAAATAAAACAATTCTTTTCCCTTCACTACACCCTACAAACCCTCTCTTCGGAGACACTCTTTGAACATATCTGCATACACTCCTCACGAGACAGAGGTCTCATCTCACAACTCTATAGCCTTTTAAACTCCATCTCTATCCCGGAAAAATCTGCCCCAATGCTACACTGGGAAGAGGAACTTAACTGTACATTTACCCCTGAACTATGGAACGATATGATTGGTAATCTCCAAAAAAGCAATAGTGCGATTGCCTTTAGAGAAACCCCTCTCAAGCTAATCTCAAGATGGTATATGACCCCTACCAAAATTCACTCCTTTTACCCCGAAGCATCCCCTAAGGCCGCGTACACACGCGGGGACTGTTCGCCCAACTTTGTCCGTCAAACAGTTTTGGCAAACAGTCCGCTCAAAATTAGCATGGACGGACATGGCCACACACGACGGACGAACAGTTTGCTGAAACCGTGCGCGATGACGTGAACGGCACGTACGACGGGACGAAAAATACGACGTCCTATACACTGCATTATAACTTTCGGCGTGTAAATCCTTTCTGAGCATGCGCGGAACTTAGTTTGACGAACAAGCCTACACACGAGGGGACTGTTCGCTGAAACAAGGTTTCAGCGGACAGTTTTTCGGAATTTCCGAAAAACCTTGTTCAGCGGACTGTTCGCTGAAACTGTCCGCTGAAAGCCCACACACGAGCGGACTGTTTGCCGAAACACTGTTCAGCGGACAAAGTTGGGCGAACAGTCCCCGCATGTGTACGCGGCCTAACTGTTTTAGAGGATGCACAGAACCAGGCACATTTGCACACATTTTTGGGAGTTGCTGCCATCTCAAACCCATCTGGCAAGCAGCTACTACCAGATTGGAACTATCCTCCAAACACAAAATCTCCCTCACACTACAAATATGCATATTGTATGCCAATGTTCCAAACACTCCAATACCCTGTACTAAACTGCTTCATTCATTAATTAGCTCGATACAATGGATGATAGCACTCAATTGGAGAACTAGTTCTCTTCCTTGGTTGCAAGTTTTGAATCGTATGGAGATGCTCAAGATCTCAGAAAGGATCTACTACACCCTACATGATAGCATGCATATCTTTAACAACAAGTGGAAATACTGGTCCTTGCCCTAATTACTTATTATTATTCCCCCCTAATTTTGCCTTTTGCGGGTTAACGCTGGTATTTTGGGCATCCTCTCTAGGAACCATCCATAGACTCGCAAATCTCTTAAATGTATCACTTTATCTACCTTATCTAAGAATTGTACCATTCGCTTCTCGTTTAAATCCCAATTTGTACTGTTATTTTTACTCTATCCATTTTGAAACTCTAACTAACATTCTAACTGTCAAATAAAACGTTTGTAAACAAAAAAAATATATATCAAAAGTGCACAAGTGTGATTAAACCCAAAGATTTGCATTAACCCTCGCATACATATTGCAAAATTCTAGCATTTATTGGAAGTGGTAGGTCAAACCAAATGTTGGTACAATGCAAGAGAAGGGTGTGAGTACAACTGGATGTGATTATTTATGAGATCTCTTTTATTAACTTATTACAGGTACTTAAATAGCGCTGTTAATTTACGCAGTTCTTTGCATGTTCACATCAGTCCCCGCCCTTTCAAACATATACTAGGGCCAATTTAGAGAAGATTCAATAAACCTATAAGCATGTCTTTGGAGTGTGGGAGGAAACCCAAGCAGGCATAGGGAG
Source organism: Lithobates pipiens (assembly GCF_037356315.1). Classification (NCBI taxonomy): domain Eukaryota; kingdom Metazoa; phylum Chordata; class Amphibia; order Anura; family Ranidae; genus Lithobates; species Lithobates pipiens. Next base: position 139,054,060 of record NW_027507718.1, read on the forward strand.
AATACAGGTAGGTAGTGTCATGGCTGTTGATTCAACTTTAGTGCTGCTAGCCACTGTGCTGGCCATAACATTAATTAGTAAAGTAAACCTTATTTTACTTTATTTATATATATAAAAAAAGCTGTTATGAAATTATAAAATGCATATATATTTTAGAAGTTTAGCGCAACTGATTGTATTTGAACTAAAATACTCTTCAAGAGGTGGGATATATTTTATTTTTTGTAATTTACCCTAACAATGGAACATTGTACATACACAGTTTTACTTGGCCCAAAGTAGAATTCAATTTTGCATATAAAGTGAAAGCAAATGCATTGCTATGTAACATAGTATGTGACATTCCACTCCAAAGAAATGCTGGTAGGTTAATTGGCTTCTGTCCAAAATTGTCCTTAATATATGAATGGGGACCTTGGACTGTGGGCTCCTTGAGGGTAGGGACTGATGTGAGTGTGCAATGTACAGGGATAGGGACAATTGTAGACACTCACTCAGGATGGACTGGATGGACTGGTGTCTTTATTCAACCTTACTAACTATGTAACTATGTGACATTTGTGTCAATATGTAATTCACATTATCTATTTTACATGGATTTATTTTTTATTCTGTTGATATTTTGCTACATGAAATTAACTGTTTAACTACTTCGCGCCCACGCTATAGCCAAAAGACGGCTGCAGCGTGGACGCTAACTGCCAGGAGGGCGTCCCTGGACGTCCTCCCTTTAACTTCCCCTCTGCGCGCCGCTGCGGGCGCATCGGCGAAGTTCTGTGCTGGCCGTGATCGGCGTCCCTAATGAGAGATGATCTCATATGTAAACATATGAGATCATCTCTCATCGCCGGCTTTCCCTCCTCACACAGACAGCGTGTCAGGAGGAAGAGATGAACCGCTGCATCTCTGCAGCGGTCAGTGTAAAAAGAAATAAATAAATACAGTGCCCATCTGCCCCCACTGCCACCTGTCAGTGTCATCTGCCCCCACTGCTACCTGTCATCAGTGCCATCTGTCATCAGTGCCACCTGTCCCCAGTGCCACCTGTCCCCAGTGCCATGTATAAGTGCCATCTGTCATCAGTGCTACCTGTCATCAGTGACACATCAGTGCCACATGTCATCAGTGCCACATAGTGCCATCTGTCATCAGTGCCACATCAGTGCCACGTGTCATCAGTGCCACATAGTGCCATCTGTCATCAGTGCCATATCAGTGTCACGTGTCATCAGTGCCACATATTAGTGCCATCAGTTATCAGTGCCACGTATCAATGCCATCTGTCATCAGTGCCACCTGTCAGTGTCCCCCGGACACAGCCAGTCACAGATCGCTGTAAACGGCCAATCACAGCGGCCGTTTACAGCGTGATCGGCGTGCCTAATGAGAGATGATCTCATATGTAAACATATGAGATCATCTCTCATCGCCGACTTTCCCTCCTCACACAGACAGCGTGTGAGGAGGGAGAGATGAACCGCTGCATCTCTGCATTGTAAGTGTAAAAAAAAATACAGTGCCCATCTGTCCCCACTGCCACCTGCCCCCACTGCCCCCACTGCCATCTGCCCCCACTGCCACCTGTCAGTGCCATCTGCCCCCACTGCCACCTGTCCCCAGTGCCATCTGTCATCAGTGCCACCTGTCCCCAGTGCCACGTATAAGTGCCATCTGTCATCAGTGCCAAGTGTCATTAGTGCCACATAGTGCCATCTGTCATCAGTGCCACATCAGTGCCACGTGTCATCAGTGCCACATAGTGCCACCTGTCATCAATGCCATATCAGTGTCACGTGTCATCAGTGCCACATATTACTGCCATCAGTCATCAGTGCCACGTATCAGTGCCATCTGTCATCAGTGCCACCTGTCAGTGTCCCCCGGACACAGCCAGTCACAGATCGCTGTAAACGGCCAATCACAACGGTCGTTTACAGCGTGATCGGCGTGCCTAATGAGAGATGATCTCATATGTAAACATATGAGATCATCTCTCATCACCGGCTTTCCCTCCTCACACAGACAGCGTGTGTGGAGGGAGAGATGAAAGCTGCATCTCTGCAGCGGTCAGTGTAAAAAACAAATAAAATAAATAAAAATAAATAAAAATACAGTGCCTATCTGTCATCAGTGCCACCTGCCCCAGTGCCACGTATAAGTGCCATCTGTCATCAGTGCCACGTGTTATCAGTGCCACATAGTGCCATCTGTCATCAGTGCCACGTGTCATCAGTGCCACATAGTGCCATATTAGTGTCATGTGTCATCAGTGCCACATCAGTGCCACATATTAGTGCCATCAGTCATCAGTGCCACGTATCAGTGCATCTGTCATCAGTGCCAGCTGTCAGTGTCACGTGCCATCTGTTATCAGTGTCATGTGTCATCAATGCCAGCTATCAGTGCCATCTGTCATCAGTGTCACGTGTCATCAGTGCCACGTATTAGTTCCAAAAAAAAAAACCCCCCAGAGGTGATCAAATACCACCAAAAGAAAGCTCTATTTGTGGCAAAAAATGTATTTGGGTACAGTGATGCATGACTGAGTAATTGTCATTTAAAGTGTGAGACCACCGAAAGCTGAAAATTGGTCTGGGCAGGAGGGGTGTTTAAGTGCCCAGTAGGCAAGTGGTTAATGATGAAAGCTCTATATTATTTCAGGAAGTATGATTTTATCTTTACCTGGAACGGCAACTTTTTCTGCCCCCCTAAACAGAAACCTAAATGAAACCTACTGTCAACACCAGCTATTGATATTTAATGGAGTCAAATCCACTTGCATTTGTTAAATTACCCATTAATTACAAATGTAAAATTATTAATATAATGTGATATTATAATGTGCATGTAGCACACATATGTTAAAATGAGTAAGTAATGCTCAGTAATAAAAAAAAGCCATGCCATCTTTTTGTGTATTATATATATTTTGTAGATATGTTGGAACTTTAGCAACATTTGTAATCAGTAAAATAAGTACTCTAGTATGGTCAATTGTTAGACATTTGCCATGTTACAGTCTGCCTAGTAATACCATACCTGCAAAATTGTCTTTATATTAATATTTGAAGTTTAGGAATCATAAATAAAGCACACAATTTCATTACATTTGTGATATCTCTCCCTAGGAACCTTCAATACTGAAATTGTTGGGGGAAGGGAAGCCAGACCCAACTCACATCCTTACATTGCCTCCCTACAGTTCAGGCGGCAGCATTTCTGTGGTGGATCTCTTATTGCCCCTCGATTTCTTATGACTGCTGCCCATTGCCTATCAGACATGTAAGTATCTAGTTAAATGTAAACCTTTTATTTTAATCATGTTATGTTTCTTCACTTCTTAATCTTCAGCAGTTCACAAAAAGTATATCGGGGAACTGGAGAAAGTGTAGAGAAGAGCAACTAAACTGATAAGAGGCATGGAGGAGCCTGGGGAGCCATTTGGAAAGATTTGAGGAACTGAATTTATTCTCTCTTGAGAAGAGGTGATTAAGGGGGATATTATCAACACAAGTGGTCCATAAAGTGAACTTGGTGTTGAGTCTAAGTCTAAGGTCATCACAGAGAACAAGGGGGGCACTCTTTTCATCTGGAGGAAAGGAGAATTAATCTCCAAATATGAAAAGGCTTCTTCACAGTAAGAGCTGTGAAAATGTGGAATAGACTCCCTCCAGAGCTGGTTCCTCTCCAGCTCAGTAGATTGCTTTAAAAAAAAGGCCTGGATTCTTTCTTAAATATATATAATATAACGTGATAATTATATTTGTACGTAAAGTTCAGGTAATGTCTGATTGTCTCATGGGGGATCAGGAAGGAATTTTTTCCCCCGCTGAAGTAAATTAGATCATGCTTTGCTGTGTTTTTGACCTTCCTCTGGATCAACTGTGGGTATGGGATTGTGTATATAGGATTGTAAAATTTTCTTTTCTTTTATTGGTTGAACTGGATGGACTTGTGTCTTTTTTCAAACAGAATTAATGATGTAACTATGTAATCATGCTGCCTTACCAGTGGCACACAGCCGTTAGCCATAATGCACTGTACATGCACATACACACCTAGGTCTTCATTTACTTTAACATAAAACCTGTCTGGCTATGGACAGACTATTAATTTGACTGCAAGGAGACCACAGTGTATATGTACTAGTAAAAATTCAATGATTTCTGAAGATTTTGATCTAGAGGCTGTAGTCTGACAGAAAGGCTGCACAGTGCAAATCCTCTTTACAGGGATGTTGAAAGTAAGAATAACCTATATTGAAAATGCTGAAGAAAAGAAAATAGGATCAGGACTTTGCATTTATGCTTGGAGTAAATAAATTCACATATAATTCTAAAATATGATAAACAAATCAGATGGGCAGGTATCTGGTGGCATTAGATAAGACAAGGGCATTGCAAGGACAGATTATGAATGAATGGGGTGTCTCAGCCAATGGGCAGGGGTTTTCCTGGGTCCCTTTGCCTGCTGGGAGAGCCTATTCATTTGGGTGGAGTCAGGTGATCGGGTTTCTAAGTCACCTACACGGCTGTCTAGGTGGACGTGTGTTGTAATTCCCCTGGGTTGCTAGGCCATAAGCCTTGGGCCTATCCCGGGGACGTCTGGTTGTCTGAGGGCCTATCCAGAAGCAAGAGAGCAGCATAGGGTTGGGACTGCGGCTTGCAGTCCAACCAGAAGCAACGGTTCTGCCGGCCAGAGAACTGGCAAGCGAGGGGCAAGCTGTCTCCCCTAAGGGACCATCCACATTGCTACCGGAAACCACTGAGAGTAGCTGAAGCAAGTACCTGAGCAGTATTCTCACCAGCCGAGGATGGTGAAGAATTGGGAAAACTTCATCAGGTGCCAAGCCAGGGACCCAGTCATTGGAGGTGATGCTTGCAGAGCGTTATTGTGTGCCAAGCCAGGGTCCAAGCAGGCAAACGGGGTGACGCTTGAGGAGTATCTGTGAGTGCCAAGCTAGGGACCCAGCAGGGATGCAGGGACGACGCTTGAGGAAGTTAGTGATACTGAGTGAGATGATTGGAAGAGCTCAGGAGATCCAGTAGCTAGTGGATCTGTTAGTCTAGTGAAAGAATGGGGGGGCAGCTGTGTGAAGTTCCACAATAGGAGGTTGTAGAAGAAGTGGAGGAGTTCATTGCAACCGTGTTAGAAACTGTTACAAGATTGTTTCCATAGGAGACAGCTGTCCTACTCATGCAGACGTGGTGTCTAGCTGGATGCCTTTCCCTGCCTGACTGTCTGCCTATAGAAATCTCAGAGTCTGCCAATTACCATTGCATCTACTAAAGGGTGTCCTGGCCCTAACCCTCTACCCCACAGTTTTTTTAAGAGACAATAAATCTCTTTGCATTCAAGAATTGTCTGGCGTCAATAATCTACCTTGCATTACACTCACCATACATTGTAACCCACTCTACACAGAACAATGTCAGCTGTCCCTAACTCTGGAGGTCACCATTGGGCTTCAGGGGCCCTGGGACTTGGCTACACCATGAATAAATTGGTTGCTGTTTTTTGGAAATGATTTTGGGTGTTTTTCATCTCACACAATGATGTGTTTTTTACACCATTGTCCATTTTACAACCCTTTCTACTTAGAGGAATGGCCTTTTTTTATCCCTTCACCTTTGCATCTCTGGTGCTCATTATGCATTGTGGAATGCCTAACCTTAATCTATGATCTTTACTGGTCTCCAAGTTAACACTTACCTTCACTGAAATCTGACTGCTCCTTCCCTGACACCAGATGTGCTAAAACACTATTTAATTGGCTTTTTATTTATGTATTTATCCACACCTTAGGATCATAGGTGAAGCATGTTTAATCTTTATTCACTACACTTACTATGACTTTACTTGGCCTCCTTACTTCCGTCATAATCCATGAAACGTCTCCATTCTTTTTCCCTAGCCCATCCTCATACCTTGCCATGATTTTCTCCTTCCTGAATAGTTTTGCTTCCTGGTTTACACATATTTTCCTCTTAAACTACCCACAATTACCCCATTATAGTTGAAGGAAAGGTGTTCTAATGCCCCGTACACACAAGCGGTTTTTCCAACGTAATTCCACTCAAGCTTGGCTCGCATACACACAGTCACACAGAAGTTCTCTGAACTTTCGACCCTCAAGAACACGGTGACGTACAACACTATGACAAGCCGAGAAAATGAAGTTCAATGCTTCCGAGCATGCATGAAATTGTTTCCAAGCATGCGTAGGAATTTTGCACGCTGGAATTTGTATAGACAATCGGAATTTCCGATCGGAACTTTTTTTGACCAAAAAATAGAGAACCTGCTCTCAATCTTTTGCTGGCTGGCAGCAAAAGTCCGATGGAGCACACACATGGTCGGAATTTCTGACCAAAAGCTCACATCCGACTTTTGCTGGCAAAATTTCTGATTGTGTGTATGGGGCTTAAGGGCAAAGTTTCTTGACTACTGTTAAAAAAATAACACTGAACTCAGCATAGTTAAGCATAATTACTCTTCCACATGTTTACCTTCATAAAGTCTTTAATATGTCAACTTCTTGGCACATTTAACTCCCTACTGTATCAGACTACTCTCGCCCAAGATACCGATTTTGCCCCAAAGATATTGCAAACTAAAAAGTCTGACCTATCATCATCTATTCCTACAACCTATTAAAATCGGTTGACTTTTGATAGCACTTCTTCTCCACTCTGACACTCTTTATAAAAACAAGTCTCTTTTCATAGAAGTTCATACCATCTGTATATAGACAATATCCAGGCATACATTCCCACTGTGGTATTTTATTTTGAACTGCCTTTAAATCATTTGTTTAGGTCGGTTTAAAGAATCCATACACTTAACCCGGGTATAGCTAACCTAATCTTCATCTCTTTTTCACATTCCAAACTGATCCTTAATACTTTTTTGCCAATGTACCTTTTACAGCACCTCCAAAATATAGTCCTTCCTCGCTCAATAGACTGTCAAAGTTCTAGTTCATATACTCAAAATGTATTTCCTTGACTACTGCCTACTGTCTAGTGTCCACTAGTTAGTTTGCCACCTTTACTATTTACCAAGGCTGTTGCAAGACTAAACTTGGCCATAAAGGCTGACTTGCAGGCCAAACAGAACAAAGATCCATCTACACCCTCTACAGCTGGAAAAATCTCTCACTGCAGATATTATATTTTTACAGTTGACCACACCAGCTGTCAAAATACCTTAACATCAACTGCATCTGATTGGATGCCACCACTGTTTAGTCAACAATTTTCTGCCCAGCACCTTCCATTTTTTCAATTTAAGGATGTTGAGCAGGAAGTAACCCATAAGGCCACCCACTGAGAGAATGTTGTCTGGATTAACAGGACTGGACCTACATTTTCTCCATGTAGGGCCAACGTTAAAGTATATGCAAAACCCACATTTCTTTCCTAAATATTTTGTTTTCTAAATGTTATCTTATTGATATAACTCTGAACAAGTGAAATAAGTTGGTAGAAATTCCATGTGCCATTGCGCAACCTGCTGTATTTCAGAAAACATGTGATGTTGACTCCTTGAGCTTTCTGGATACACTTTGTAAGCCCCGCCCACATACAGATATGTACAAAAATTGTTTCTAGGATAGTGGAGCAGAGATAGTTGGGTGAAAGTCCTCTCCCATGTTGCCTTATGCTCTTCTCCATCTACTGCCATGACATCTCCAAACTGTTCATTCTGCTTCATCATATATACTATATCCTGTACATAACATCTTCTCATAAGAAGCTACAAGCCTTTTGAAAAAAAACTATATTATCTTAAATTCTTCTCCCTAGACTACCCCTCAATTTAAAAATAGTTAACAATCACTCAGGACCCAACTCAAAATTGCATGTTCACCTCTCTGTTAATCAGAGAACAATTATCATAATCTTTTTTTACATTATTTAGTTCCTGATGGAACAAAGTACATGTAGTACTGTGTCCCGCCTTCCAATATTCTGATGGAACAAAGTACATGTAGTACTTTGCATTGTAGCAACTGTCTCCGACTCTCAACGCTCTCCTGAAGCAAGTCAACTTTCTCTGTGTTCCTCTTGCCAGAACTTGCCTCGGACAAGTGCTTGGAGCTGGAAAGAGGCGATGCAAAGGAGCTGTCTTCCTGCTAGCTGTGGTGCCAGGCAGCTATGTGACAAGGGGGCTACCCTATTTGAAATTGTAGCTAGTGTCTTAGGGCACCTAAGAAGCTTGTACTTGTCACAAGAAAAGTAAAAATATACAGATTTCTAAGGCACCACCCATAGAAACGTACAAGTATAAAACACATATATTTAGCATCCTTTAAATAGGTAGGTTTTGTGAGTATGGGCAAATTTAGGCAGGCCTAGCTGGAAGCTAGGTCTGTTTGTTTTGGTTTGTGTGGGCTGGGAATGGCTTAGAGTTAGAAGCTGATGATTCACAGGCAGCATCACTAAGACCTCCTTCTTTCTAGAGCTTTCTGAAAGGTACTAGAAAGAGAGAAGGAGAGAAAAGGTGGAGCTGCCTGGATTGGCAGGGGGTAGGCCTTCTTAAATACCCAGAGTCAGCCCAGCTGGGGTCTGGATTACCCATATGTCCCTTCCCAGATCATGTACATTGTAGAAAACTCCCAGGGAAAGTGGGAGGATGACATGATTTGGGACTTTTTGCACATCACCAAGCCCTTGTGGGTGCCAGAGATAGAGACCCAGGCCCGTTTTAAAAACATTCAGTGTGAATGGTGGCTAGGGAGAGCTATATACAAGGACTGGGTGCTCATTGCAAAGGCAGGGCTTCCTACAAAGAGCCATTCTCTCTATTCAGGAAGAAGGAGGGGCAGAAAGAGATTGCCTGATCCTCATTTTTATGCCTGATGAGACTGTGGGGAGCCACAGTGTGCATAAAGATGATCCACATGAACTTCTGGGAGGTAGCAGAATGTGTTTTTTTCTTTCCTGATTTTTCTTCAGAATTAGACTGGCTAGCCACCCTGGATGTGCCCAACTGATGGACAATTTCCCTTGTTGCAAGGACACTGGAGGGTGAGGTCTAAGGACCCTGCTAGTCCAGGGAGAGACCCCTCCCATTAGGAACTCCAAGAGAGAACTATTCCCTTTTTGATGCTGTTGTGTTTTTTTTTCCCCAGTTGCTTCTGTCAGCAGGCTATAACCACCTCCTGACAGAACAACAGAAAGAAAATGTGTTAAAACAACACATTTAACTATTTCTATCCGCAGGATGCTAACTTCCCCCCCGACAGAAATTGTACATTGTCTAAGTAGATGTAAAAGTAGGATGTTATATTATTTTTGTCTTCTTTTAGGAACTTCTGGGACAGGACGGCTGTCCATCCCCTCCAGCTGGAGTCCAGATTTCCTGTGGGCAGAGTATCTTTCTAATGGGAGGGATGCTCTGGCTCAGATGTATATTTAGGTGTTACTGTTAGCTGCAGGGACCTATAGCTAGGTATGCATCATGTTATCTGTACAGCTCTAAATACTTACCACAGATTTCTACACATTTTTTTGTATGTAATTTATTTGTACAGTTCTCCATCCAAGTTGTTTCCCTTCCCCCATCCAATTTATCTTATGAGATGCCCTTGCTCCTGGGCCCAGGAGACATTTTTCAAATTTTACATAGGTAAAAAGTAGCACCCTTTACATAGGTAGGTGCTAGATTAAGTTTTTTTGTGAGTATAGGCAAATTTAGGCAGGCCTAGCTGGGGAGGAGTTGTCAGGTGGAAGAAATGAGAATGAAGTACTAGGTTGTCAGGGACTTGGAGGGAGCTTCCCAGTCTGGAGGGTGACCTTGGGCCTGGGCTCAGGTGCAGGACAGAGCCCTCCAGGAAATCGTGGAGGCTCTGTACAGGAGGCACAGGAAAAGCAGGAGAGGACAGCAGGAGCTATTACTGGCGGGCAAGTCTTCAGGAGGGGACCACCGGTTGCAGCCAGGAGGGCTGGTGAGTGACATATGCAGTCAGGAGGACTGGAGAGGCATCCCAGAGAGGACAGAGAGGAAACAGTCAGAGCTGAGTGTGGAGCCAGTAGGGAGGATTGCAATGTCATGGACAGTGAAGTCAGGCAGCTGCAGCCAGGAGGGCTGGCAGGGCCTGAAGAGGATTAATTGGAAGCAGTAGTCCACCTATAGGACAGATAGCACAAATGACTTTCTGCTACACCATAGGGGCCCGTGGTCCCTGCCTGCAAAGGGCAAGTTACTTAGGCCTGGCTGAGCCAATGTCAGACCTAAATATGTGCTAGCTGCTCCTGGGAGATCAAGAGTTGTGCAGGAGAGAGAGAGAGCAATAGTCTGCAAGCAAGAGTTGCGCAGGAGGAGATTGGAGAAGTGTTGTGTACATAGTTTGACTGATATACAATCTGCCAACTGACTGTTAAACAATTTGCTGTGCATCTCATAATCCCCTTACCCCAGTCCAACCGAAAGTGATGGTTCTGTTGGCCGGAGAACCTGTCAGTGTTTGGAGGTAGAAGGGAAGCTGTTGCCACAAAGGGACCAAACGCCTTTACCAGGGACCACAGTGAGTAACTGAAGGAAGTACCGAAACCATATTTGGACCGAATGGGCATGGTAGAGAATCGGGAAACTTCAGGCAGTGATCAAGTCAGGGACCAAACCCACGGAGGAGACGCTTGCAGGGCAGCCTTGTGAGTAAAGCCAGGGACCTCGCCAGTTAGCAGGGGTGAAGCTTGAGAAGTATCTGGAGTGACAAGCTAGGGACCCAGCAGAGAAGTGTGAGTGACGCTTGAGGGGGATAGCACCTCCAACCTTGGGGGGAGCTCAAGGGATTCAGAGTCAGTGAATCAGAGGTTCTAGTGAGAGACCAGGAGCTCAGTGTTGAAGAACTACAAGAGGCTGTTGTAGTGGAGCTGAAAGAACTCTTAGGTTTGAGTTAGGAACTGTTAAAGGACTGTTGTCATAGGAGACAGCATCCCTGCATGTGTAGAAGTGGCGCCTTGCTGTGGCCTTTCCCTGCACGTCTGTCTTCCTATTAAAGTCTCAGAGTCTGCCATTTGAATGCATAACTACTTAAGGGTGTCCTAGCCCTAACCCTCTTTCCCCCAAAAATACAAAAACGACTGTCAAAAGAAATAAAACCTCTTTTACATCCAAGAAGTGTCTGGCGCACAATGACTTTCACCATCTTTGCCCCCACTATGCCTTACAACCCACTACATATTGAAGGATGTCAGCTATCTTTGGCCTTGGAGGTCCTCATTAGACTGGACAAGGCCGGAGACCTTGCTACATTTGGCGCCCAATGTGGGGCTAAGGCATTGTCCTGGCAGAAGTTGCCCATAGCAACCAGCTTCAGCTCCACGAGGATTTCGTCTGGCTTTGTGGGAAGGTGGCAAGTAACATTTAACCTTCTTATAGACTTTAGATCAGATGCTATCCCACAATTACCACATAAATACTACCCTACTTGGTACCACAGCACCAATCCCTTAGCAAAATCCAATGGCGTCTCTATTGCATTTCACGCCTCTTTCTCCCCAGATGTCCTTGATACCTACATTGATCCCCTGGGCAGATATGTCTTTATCAAATTGTCGCATTTTAACATGATTTATACTGTGGTTAACATTTACTCTCTCAACCAGGAGCAGCAGCATTTCCTCACTAAAGTGATCTCACGCCTCAAACGGTTTGGCACGACCAACGTGATTCTGGGAGGGGACCTCAACGCCACCTTGATACCACGCCTTGATGCCTCGACTGGTAAGCCATCGCTCTCCCCAGTCTCTCTGACCAAAATGCGCTCTTATCTGACATATCCCTAGTAGACGTATGGAGACTGTTACACCCTACCGTTAAAGACTATACTTATTTCTCCCCGGCCCATTCCTCTTACAGCCGACTTGATTACTTTTTTGTCTCTCAATCCCTACTGGACTACTCCCCCTCCACAGGCCTTACCCTATGGTCTGATCATGCCCCCATTCATATGGGCCTGGGAAGACTACCCCCACGAAACAAAAGATCTTCCTGGAGGCTTAACGACAACTTGCTATCTGACTTAGTTTGCACACAGGATATGGTACAGACTATTAAACACTTTGCTTCCGATAACGCCCACGATACCACCAACCCGCTTATGCAGTGTGAAGCGCTTAAATGCGTAGTTTGGGGTAAACTTATCCAACATGGTTCCCGTATCAAGCGCGCACGTACTGATGATATCACACGTCTCCTCAATACTATAGCCACTTTAGAGGCTTCGCACAAGAAATCTCCGGTCGCCACAACGTTGCTAGAACTTACTAACGCCAGGAGAGACCTATTGGAAATCTTTTCCCACCGTGAGGCAGTAGCGAGGGATAAAGGGTGCTTTGCCCATTATTCACGTGCCAACAAATGCGGTAGACACCTAGCGCATACACTTCAACCCAAACAAGCCAGGAAGCCCATCCCATTTATTAACTCCCCGACAAAAGGCAAAGTGATGAATAACATGGCCATAACGGAGGAATTCCACCAATATTACTCCAACTTATATAATCTTACCCCCCTGTCTCCCTCTTCCCCATCTCACCTGCAAGACCTATCCACATATGTCCAGGACACTGCACTCCCCACTATTCCAGTCACTGATAAAGCAGATTTAGAATCTGCCTTCACCAATGCAGACTCTCAGGCGGCCATAAAGCACCTTAAAAATGGAAAGAGCCCCAGCGCAGATGGGTTCTCTGCACGCTTCTACAAGACCTTTGCACCCCAAGTTATCCCCTTTTTAGTTAAAGCTTTCAACGCCATTGACGCGAATCTTACCCCTTCTTCTGCCCTCCTCCAAGCCCAAATAGTTGTCATTCCAAAACCAGGCAAAGACCCGTCTCTATGCCCTAATTATAGACCTATTTCTCTCTTAAATATTGATTTGAAACTATGCGCAAAAATTCTTACTACCCGCATATCACCTCTGCTCCCAGACATAATCCACACGGACCAGGTTGGCTTTGTCCCCGGCCGCGAAGCCAGGGACAACACCACCAAAACTGTTCACCTCATCCATTACGTTCAGCTCCACCAACTACCGACCTGCCCTCTCTCCTGCGATGCAGAGAAGGCCTTCGACAGGGTCAGCTGGCCTTTTCTTCATTCCACCCTGTCCCAAATAGGCCTAGGACCTATTATGATCTCCCGCATCATGTTCCTATACTCCAAGCCCACAGCCAAGATCCTGGTAAACGGCTCCCACTCAGATACATTCAACGATTGCAAACGGCATTAGACAAGGTTGCCCCCTTTCTCCTCTCTTATTTGCACTAGTGATTGAACACTTGGTGGAGGCTATTAGAGCTAACCCTAACATACACGGCATCCACACCCCTTCCGCACATTATAAACTCTCCTTATACGCGGATGATCTCCTCCTCTATGTAACTCACATCAGCATACCCTCCATACTGGCGGAGATAGACAAATTTGGACATCACAGTAATTACAAACTGAACATTTTAAAAACGGAGGCACTAAACTTAACATTGACACATAATGCCCTCACCTCCCTCAAGAATAATTTTTGTTTTCAGTGGCAAGTACACTCTATCTCTTATCTAGGAACAGCCATCCCAAGACATATCCAGACATATATTCCCTGAACTTCAGCCCTCTTCTTACAAAACTTAGATGCCTCACGGAAAGCCGAATGGACCTTCCACTATCCTAGTTTGGTCGCATACAAACCCTGAAGATGGACATACTCCCCAAACTCTTATATCTCTTTTAAGCTCTTCCCATAGCTCTCCCGGCAGCATTCTTCCGCACCCTACGTTCAATGGCCATTCGATTTGTTTGGCAGGGGAACCATCCCAGACTGAAACACAAACTCCTATGTTCTCCCATTGCAAAAGGGGGTACCGGCTTACCGGACTTTGAGCTCTATCATATATCTACGGTGCTCTCCCATATCTTGGAGTGGTTCCCCCGCCCCCTAGTCAAAGCCTCCATCTTTGTGGAACAAGACCTATCCTCTACCGATCTTCCTGCGCTCCTTTGGGGATACGACCGAACACGTAAATCTCTAACGGGCCTATCCCCCCTTACTAAAGACTCTTTGACGATTTTGTACCACAAACGAAAGACCTACTCACTATCCTCTGAACCGAGCTCCCTCACTCCTCTGTTTGAAAACCCAGCCTTCCCAGAAGGCATTTCCATCCAGACCTTGGATGACTATGACAGGTCCTCCTGGCCTATGGCTCAACAATTTGTTAACAGCACACTAGGTACTTTTGTAACAAATCAAACCAACGCTCCCTCTAAAATTAACTGGCTAACTCAACTACACCTGACGTCCTTTTGCTAAACACTCCATGACTCTAATCAAGTTCATAGACCCCTGTTGGGATATGAACAATTATGCATGCTCCCAGAGACACCTCGTCACACCCTTTCCCTACTTTACAAACTGATCCTGACCCACTCACATGGATCACTACCTAAGTACGCTAAAATCTGGTCGGAGGAACTTGGGAGAGACATAACAGATGATGAGTGGAGTAAAGTCTTTTTCTTTACCCACAAATCAACGATCTCTGGTTAAGCACAAGAGAAAAACTACAAGCTGGTGTCAAGGTGGTACTGAGTTCCAACCAATCTCAAAAAAATTTACCCCCCTACTTCTGACATCTGTTGGAGATGCAACTCCACAAAAGGTACGTACATTCATGTTTGGTGGGAGTGTGCTGTACTCCTACCGTTTTGGACACAAATCTTTCAGATCTATACAAATATCTATGAAAAACTGCTTCCGCCCTCCCCGCCATTGCCCTTCTGTCTCTTCTCCCGGGCTCTATTAAATCATAGAAAAACAACTTACTAAAATTTTTCCTATGTGCAGGGCGACAGCTTATCCCTAGACATTGGAAAACTACTACCTCCCCATCCTTATTAGAATGGGTGGGTGAAATTAACAACCTGATGCTCATGGAAGACATGCAAGCAAAGGTACTTGATAAACAGGCTAAATTCTCCTTTACCTGGAGTATATGGAGGCATTACTCTACTTCAGACAAATTAAAACATAGACTCTTAGCATTCACATCCACCTGAGCTATTGATCTAATCTCTCTGGAAGACCTTAGGTCTTTGCCCTGCCCCTTTCCCTTCCTGTCCCTCCTTTCCCCCCTGTCTGCCTTCCACCCCACTACTTTCCCCCACCTCTTTTCTTCTTTCCCATCCTATCAGGCCTCTCTTGGCCTTTCTACGTGCTTACAGGCATCCTGGTTCACTAATTAGTAACCACTGCACATCAAGGGTTCCATATGGACCTTGTCCTATCGGTCAGGCTTGCCGTAGCAGACTTAGCGTTAATACCCGCCCTCCACTGGTACTGGACGCAGCAGGTTCCCATAGGGGCGCCCAGTCCAGGGAGTAGGATACCCGTATTGTATATATTATATGCTTTCTACTGTGAATATAGATGGGAACCCCAATGTGCTACATGACTGTAACAGTATGCCTTATCCTATCCTTACCTGTAAAGTTTATACTGTGTTTAACATTGTTGGACCAGCCAGTCCATTGTCGGACACCTGGCCCTGTTCCTACCTTATGTTTTTTTTATTGACTTTACCATCTTTAATTGCCTATAGTCTGATAAAAAGATTAATAAAAACTTATTGAACCTAACCTTCTTATAGATTGTGTTGTGATGTATACTAAGTTGTTGGCGTATTACACCCAGAAGAGTGATCTGTGACTTCCAGAAGACTGTGTTTGCAAATGATGAAGAGAATGTCATTGTCTTCAGCTGTCATGTAGACAGACTGGAGATGTCTTTGCAAGGGGACCTGTGTCCCAAAGTATGGTCCCTTGCACCATGACTTGGCTGCTTGTTGCCTGAGATTCAGCCATGCCCATTGCCCGGAGTTGCCTTTGGAAGAAAAAAGTAACTGCTGGGAAATGTAGTCTATTTGAAGTAAAGTTAATGGACGGTAACCTGTCATGGACACTGCACATGTAGCTAGTTAGAATAGGCTACGATAGGGAAATGATTGCCTATTTCTTCAAATAATGGACTCATACACATACATCAGGACTGTAACGGATTAAAGTGTTACTGAAGTTTTATAGTTTAATGCTGATTAGGAAAAGGGGATGGCATTCTCGATGATAAGTAAGATGTAAATAATGTAGACATGTATAGGATGTTTTTACATTTTCATGCTGCCCTCAGCTGAGAATCAGTTTAAACCACTGTGTACATTATCCACTATATTCTCATAGGGTAGGATGCTTTTGCACTGTTTGATTTCTCTCTTTCAGGTGTTGCTGTGTCAGTGCTAGTCTGCATCTGAATATCTCTTAAACTTTAAAGTTTAGCAGATATTCAAAGTACCTACAGGTAAGCCTTCTTATAGACTTACCTGTAGGTAAAAGTGGTGTGACAGGGTTTACAACCACTTTAACTCCTTAGTAGACACTCACACTTTATGCCATTCAAAACATTGCACAAGCCTAAATTTCTGAAATTAGTGCAAAGATGCTGCAGATCTAAGTTAAACATATAAAAGCAACCTGGAGTTTAGGCAGGGTTGCTCCTAAATATACCTGCCAGGAGTGACTACTTTGGCTAATTGTTAGGGATCAATTGATTATTCCCTGGCATTGCTGCACTTTTCTGCCACTAGGTGGCTGGGTACCTGGTGGCATTAGATACAAGAAGGGCAGTGCAGGGTCAGATTATGGTTATGGGGTATCTCAGTCAATGGGCAGAGATTTTCTTGAATTCCTTGGCCTGCTGGGAGAGCCTATATATTTGGCTGGAGTCAGGTAATTGGTGTTCTGTGCTACCTGGTCAGCTGTCTGGGTGGACATGCATTGTATTGCCCAGGCTGCTAAGCTGGAGTTTGGGTCTATCCTGGGCACATTTGGCAGCTAGGCTGTCTGTGGGTCTATCCAGAAGCAAGAGAGCAGCGCAGGGTTGGGATTGCTGCTTGCAGTCCAACCAGAAGTGCCGGTTCTGCCAGACGGAGAATCTGTTATGGTCGGAGGTAGAGGGGAAGCTGTCGCCACTAAGGTACCAACCACCATATTACCAGGGACCACAGTGAGTAGCTGAAGCAAGTACTGGAGCAGTATTCTCACCAACCGGGGACGGTGAAAAATCTGGAAACTTTAGTTGGTATCAAGCCAGGGTCCCAGCCAGTGGAGGTGACGCTTGCAGAGCAGCCTTGTGTGTCAAGCCAGGGACTGAGCAGGCCAGTGGGGTGAAGCATAAGAAGTATCTTGAGTGCCAAGCTAGGGACCTGGCAGAGAGGCGGGGGTGACGCTTGAGGAAGATACTACAGTGAAGATTGGAGGAGCAGTGAATCAGTGGCAGTGAATCATCTAGTCTAGTGAGAGAGACTGGGAACTCAGTGGGCTGAAGAACTACGAGAAGAGATTGTAGTGGAAGTGAAGGAATCATAAAACTTGAGTTAGAAACTGTTAGACTGTTGCCATAGGAGACAGCATTCCCACACGTGCAGATGTGGCGTCTTGCTGGATGTTTTTCCCTGCATGGCTGTCCTCCTGTTGAAGTCTCAGAGTCTGCCAATTAACAATGCAACTACCTAAGAGTGTCCTGGCCCTAACCCTCTCCCCCAATGTTCTATTAAGAGAAATAAAATCTATTTAGCATTCAAGAAGTGTCTGGCGCCCAATGAATCTACCTTGCATTACACCCACTATGCCTTGCAACCCACCACATACAGAAGAATATTCTCATTAGACTGAAGGAGCCCTGGCACCTTGCTACATATGCTTGTATGGCAAACTTATCACCCAAAAAATATGAATGTGCTAAAATTATGTGTGATTGGGTCCAAAAGTACCAGGCAATCTCCACTTGTCTCCACCACCACTCAAAGCAAAGCAAAGCATGGACGCTACATAGTGCTCAGTGTTTAAAAATCAAATTTTTTAAAACCAATTGCAATAAAAAGCTCACTCACAGTCTTTTTGTGTACATATTTTCACTGCACACAAGTAAAAGTGCAGTTTGTACAGTCACCAATAACTCATTTGTCGTCTGTTTGATAAATAAAACTGATAGTTGCTTCCTGGTTCCATAAAATAATGTTAATGAGTATTATTGGAACAGATTTGAATAAATTTGATTTTGAAATGGTGAGCACTATGTAGTGTTTACTGTATGCTTTGCCTTGAATGACAGTGGAGACAAGTGGAGTTCGCCTGGTACCTCTGGACCCCATAATAAGGGGAAAATGCTGTCTGTGACCTCTGTAATATGTGGGTCATAGATTCAAGGCAAGAGAACATATTGATTGTAAAGCACTGATGGTGGCATGATGTCAAAAAAAGTCCTGCTAGAAGCTTCTTTGAGGCGCTTTAGGAGCAGTGTACAAGCGCCCTGCGGAACTTTGAACCCTTTTTCGCCCACTAGCAGGGGTTAAAAACGCTCCGCTAGTGGCTGAAAAGCACTGCTAAAATGACGGTAAAGCGCTGCCGACGCCCGGGTGCCCGTGAGTGTGAAAGTGCTCTAAACATTTTCATTCTATTTATGATATGGACCACACCATCATTGTGCCAGCTCAGTACCCAGCATGAACTCACAATATGTCACAATATATGTATCATATGTATTATGTTATACTATCATTCTTCTCTCAATCCTAGGAACCCATCTCAAGTGACTATAGTATTAGGGGCTCATTCTCTACGTAGTAATGAGGATTCTAAACAAACTTTTAGGATCACACAAGTTTTTGAAAATGGCTTCAATCCCCAAACTTTGTCGAAATGACATCCTTATATTAAGAGTGAGTATAATAGCAGTTAAAATAATGTGTGATGAAATATTGCAATGGCAATCACTCTTTCTGCAAACTGGCTCCAGAATGATAAATTCTTCTGTTCTCTGTTCAGCTTGACAGGGCCGCATCTCTGAACTCCAGAGTGAAAGTAGTAACTCTACCCCGTGTAAATGAGACAGTCCCCGCTGGGACACAATGCGTGACGTCTGGATGGGGATGGCTAGGGACTCAGTCACGGGCTTCAGACCTCCTGCAGGAGCTTAATGTAACAGTGACCAGCAGAGACCTGTGCCGTCCAAATAACATTTGCACTGGAGTATTCATGAGACAGGCAGGCATATGCTTTGTGAGTAAAAACGAACAGCTAAAGTATATGTAAACTCTTACGTTGTAAAACAACCTATTCAGTTTAAAATATAAATGAAAGGCAAATTATTAATGTATACATATAAAAAAACATTATAAATACATTTGATCACATAACCTTTGTTCTCAGCTGCAAAGGATCTTAAAGAGCTGAGCGAGGAGAAACAGAAATACACTGACCTTCCCAGTGAATGGCTGGGGGGGGGGGGGGGCGTCAGGACAAGTCTGATTATAGGAGGAGAGCGATTTGAGTTCTCAGCACAGTGCAGACTGACCACACTGTGTCCTCATGCCTATTGTGGTCAGTTTTAATAGGAAAGCAGAGGTACTAGAGGGAGCTTTTTCACACAAAGCAAGCAATACAAAGAAAGCAGGATGTTTTTTTTTTCAAACATGTACATGGCACACATCAGGAATATAAAATTCTGGGTTTAAATATTCTTTAAAGAGTATACTAGCATACTAGCAAAAGTGGCACTTACCTGCAAACGAAGCCTGCGATGTCCGCAATGTCCCTGCTGGTGGAAGAATTCATCTTCGCCCCTCTTCCTTCCAGGGCCGCGGACTCTGGCTCTGTGACTAGCTGGAGCACACACTGGGGAAGAAATGGCACAGGGGGCAGATTCTTATCTGCGCATGTGCCGATGACTTCATTGGTGCACTACAAGGTAATTATCTCCCAAATGGCGCATGTTTAGGAGATATTTGCAGTACATAGAGGTAAGCCTTTTTATAGACTTACCTATATGTAAAAATGTCTCAGGGGGGGGGTTTACAACCACTTTAATGATAATAATAGCAATCCCCTGGAATCCAGAAACCAGGAGACAAATTTGTCCGCAGACCAACACTGATTGTATGGTAAGCCTGTCACAACATGGGCAATTCTGGATGAGAAAAAAAACACATGACCATCAGTTATTGTAGGAGTAGTCAGTTATATGCAAAACTTACAGTAACACAGGTTTACTTTAAGGGCCAAAGATCACTCAAATTTAAGTGATGCATTATAATTCACTTTGGGAAAACTAGAGGAAAGCAAATATGTCTGCTTTACATTCCACCTATCGTTCCATTCCAGATGTCCTTTTTTAGTGCTCATTTTGAGAAAGCATTAGCAGCTAATCACTGAGGCTAATTTCATACCTATTACACTAGGATGCATTGACAACATATTAAATGGGCTGGTGCCAACCCCCCCAGTGCAGCCAAAAATGCACATAAGGCCGCGTACACACGGGCGGACTGTTCGCCCAACCTTGTTCGGCAAACAGTTTCATCAAACAGTCCGCTCAAAATTTGCATGAGCGGACTTGCCCACACACGAGCGGACTGTTTGACGAACAAGGTTGGGCAAACAGTTCGCTCAACTTTTGAAATGAACGGACTCGCCCACGTAAGGCGGAGGCAAATCCGCCCATTTCGAGCGCGTGTACAGGTAGGCGGGGCCCGCGAAGGAGACGTCGCGGGCTCCGCCGCCTGGAATGGGCTTAAAGGGGAACCCCAACGCCGAAAAAAATCGGCGTGGGGGTTCCCCCCAAGTCCACACCAGACCCTTGTCCGAGCACGCTACCCGGCCGGCCAGGAAAGGGGGGCGAGCGAGCGCGCCCCCCCTCCTGAGCCGTACCAGGCCGCGTGCCCTCAACATGGGGGGTGCCTTGGGGAAGGGGGGGCCGCGCGGCCCCCCCACCCCAAAGCACCTTGTCCCCATGTTGATGAGGACAAGGGCCTCTTCCCGACAACCCTGGCCATTGGTTGTCGGGGTCTGCGGGCGGGGGGCTTATCGGAATCCGGGAGCCCCCTTTAAGAAGGGGGCCCCCGGATACCGGCCCCCCACCCTATGTGAATGAGTATGGGGTACAATGTACCCCTACCCATTCACCTGTGAACTAAAGTACAATAAAAAACACAACACAGAGAAAAAATATTTTATTGCACAGCTCCGGGGGTCTTCGGGGGTCTTCTCGCCGGACTCCTCCGCTATGTGTGTGTAGCTCTTTTGCTAGCGGAGGAGTCCGGCTTTCTTCCTCCCCGCCGCCGGCCTCTTCTCCCGACTTCGGGGGTCTTGTCCCCCTCTTCGGTTCTTCTGCCGGGCCACCGCGCCTGGTCCGGTGGCCCGGTCTTCTGTCGCCGTCTTCCGTTCTTCTGTCGCCGCCTTCGGTTCTTCTGCCGGGCCACCGCGCCTTCTTGTAGCTCTTTTACAGGCGGTGGCCCGGTCTTCTGTCGCCGCTGTCGTCGCCGCCGCCGCCGCCTTCCGTTCTTGTTCTTCTTCTTGTTCTTCTTCTTCTTCTCCTGGAGATGTTGACTCGACGATCTCTCCGGCCGGAATGCCAGGGACACGCTCCGCTGCCACTTATATAGTGACAATGGGGCGGTGTCACATGGTATATGTCACATGGGTTGGTCACATGGTGACCCCGCCCCCTTACGATGTCATAGTCCCCATGTGACATCAACCCATGTGACCAACCCATGTGACATATACCATGTGACACTGCCCCATTGTCACTATATAAGTGGCAGCGGAGCGTGTCCCTGGCATTCCGGCCGGAGAGATCGTCGAGTCAACATCTCCAGGAGAAGAAGAAGAAGAACAAGAAGAAGAACAAGAACGGAAGGCGGCGGCGGCGGCGACGACAGCGGCGACAGAAGACCGGGCCACCGCCTGTAAAAGAGCTACAAGAAGGCGCGGTGGCCCGGCAGAAGAACCGAAGGCGGCGACAGAAGAACGGAAGACGGCGACAGAAGACCGGGCCACCGGACCAGGCGCGGTGGCCCGGCAGAAGAACCGAAGAGGGGGACAAGACCCCCGAAGTCGGGAGAAGAGGCCGGCGGCGGGGAGGAAGAAAGCCGGACTCCTCCGCTAGCAAAAGAGCTACACACACATAGCGGAGGAGTCCGGCGAGAAGACGCCCGAAGACCCCCGGAGCTGTGCAATAAAATATTTTTTCTCTGTGTTGTGTTTTTTATTGTACTTTAGTTCACAGGTGAATGGGTAGGGGTACATTGTACCCCATACTCATTCACATAGGGTGGGGGGCCGGTATCCGGGGGCCCCCTTCTTAAAGGGGGCTCCCGGATTCCGATAAGCCCCCCGCCCGCAGACCCCGACAACCAACGGCCAGGGTTGTCGGGAAGAGGCCCTTGTCCTCATCAACATGGGGACAAGGTGCTTTGGGGTGGGGGGGCCGCGCGGCCCCCCCTTCCCCAAGGCACCCCCCATGTTGAGGGCACACGGCCTGGTACGGCTCAGGAGGGGGGGCGCGCTCGCTCGCCCCCCTTTCCTGGCCGGCCGGGTAGCGTGCTCGGACAAGGGTCTGGTGTGGACTTGGGGGGAACCCCCACGCCGATTTTTTTCGGCGTTGGGGTTCCCCTTTAAGCCCATTCCAGGCGGCGGAGCCCGCGACGTCTCCTTCGCGGGCCCCGCCTACCTGTACACGCGCTCGAAATGGGCGGACTTTCCGAGCGGGAACAGTCCGCTCATTTCGAAAGTACAGCGGACAAGCCCACACACGGGCGGACTGTTCGCTCAAACACAGTTTCAGCGGACAGTTTTTCGGAATTTCCGAAAGACTTTGTCCGTCCAACTGTCCGCTGAAACTGTCCGCTGAAAGCCCACACACGAGCGGACTGTCCGCCCAAACACTGTTCAGCGGACAAGGTTGGGCGAACAGTCCGCCCGTGTGTACGCGGCCTAAATCTTTTTTAAGGATACAAAGCAGGATATTGGGGGTTATTTACTAAAGGAAAATCCACTTTGCACTGAAAGTGCACTTGGAAGTAAAGTTGCTGTAGATCCGAGCGGAACATGCAAGGTAAATAAAAAACAGCATTTTAGCTTGTATATGATTGGATGATAAAATCAGCGGAGCTTCCACTCATCTCATATCTACCCCTTAGATTCAGATTGACTGCACTTCCAAGTGCACCTTCAGTGCAAAGTGGATTTGCTTTATCTTAGTACATCGGGGTGACTTTCAAAATGCATGCATAGGCGTATACCGTATATACTCGAGTATAGGCCGACCCGAATATAAGCCGAGGCCCCCAATTTACCCCCAAAAAAACTGGCAAACTTATTGACTCGTGTATAAGCCGAGGGTGAGACATGCCTGTCCATCCCTGTGTGTGTGTCCGTCCCTGTGTGTCCGTCCATCCCTGTGTGTCCGTCCATCCCTGTGTGTGTGTGTGTCCATCCATCCATCCATCCCTGTGTGTGTGTGTGTCCATCCATCCATCCATCCCTGTGTGTGTGTGTGTCCATCCATCCATCCATCCCTGTGTGTGTGTGTCTCCATCCATCCATCCATCCCTGTGTGTGTGTGTCTCCATCCATCCATCCATCCCTGTGTGTGTGTGTCTCCATCCATCCATCCATCCCTGTGTGTGTGTGTCTCCATCCATCCATCCATCCCTGTGTGTGTGTGTCTCCATCCATCCATCCCTGTGTGTGTGTGTCCATGTGTGTGTGTGTGTGTGTGTGTGTGTGTGTGTGTGTGTGTGTGTGTCCAGCCTACCTGTGTCCCGAGCCTGTGTCCCGAGCCTCCGTCCCGTGCCTTGCCTCCTTGCCTCCGTCCCGTGCCGTGCCTTGCCTCCTTGCCTCCGTCCCGCGCCGTGCCTTGCCTCCTTGCCTCCGTCCCGTGTCGTGCCTTGCCTCCGTCCCGTCCCGTGCCGTGCCTTGCCTTGCCTCCGTCCCGTGCCTTGCCAGGATCGCCGCTCTTCGTCGGTGCCTCGGCGGCCATTCTAAAATTCAAAAGCCGCGCCTCCGCCTTCGCCTGTGATAGGCGGAACACTGAATTTCCCAGCAGCCTGTGTTCCGCCTATCACGGACATCGTCTCATCCTCGTACTACGGACGAGGATGAGACGATGTCCGTGATAGGCGGAACACAGGCTGCTGGGAAATTCAGTGTTCCGCCTATCACAGGCGGAGGCGGAGGCGCGGCTTTCGAATTGTAGTATGTCCGCCGTCTGTCTGCTCGATACGCTGATCGAGCAGTCAGACGGCGATGACTCGAGTATAAGCCGAGGGGGGCACTTTCAGCCTCAAAAAAGAGGCTGAAAATCTCGGCTTATACTCGAGTATATACGGTACGTGGAAAGGCTTCCCACCCACCCGTCCCCCCAGTCTTTCATACATTCTCATAGTATTTTGCTCTTATTCTTACATTCAGGGTATGCCCTCTTTTCAGGCATACTGACCAGCTAGGCCAAGGCACACCTCAGGCCTTGGTTCTTAGGAGTATCGCATTTCCCGCTTGAGGACTCTGACTACAAATAGTGTATTCACTGAAATGCAGTATTGTGGTTCCAACTTTTCTGTGGACTAGACAGATGCAATAACAGAGGCCGATGGGGTTGTGGCGTGTGCCTATTTTTGCACTGTTTGCCACCCCCCGCAAAAAAATTACCACCAGCCACTTCATAAAAATGGTAATCGAATACTTACAAATTACTTCATGTAATGATACCACTATGAATAAAACATTGGAATAACCATACCATTTTGACATGTGTTCTTAATTTTCTTTTTCAGGGTGACTCTGGGGGTCCACTTGTATGCAATGGGGTGATTCAGGGAATTTCATCTTTTATAATTGGAAGCTGTGGAAGTGGCGTGGCTCCCGATTTCTTTGCACAAGTAGCATTGTTTCGAAACTTTATTGATGGTGCTATCAATAGATGACACGGCAGAATAAGCATCATTCATTTATAGAATTCCAGAATTAATTCCCGCTGTTGGACATATCATTCTTGCTACTTTCTCAAATCAATTGTCAAATAAACTTTTGAAGCTTTTCATATTTGTGGCTCACTGACTGACTTACTGTATTAAATGGGTTAATTTGACCTGGGTTTCTAGCTCAAGCTACCTATCATGGCTAGTATGTGAGGACTCTTTCTTTGTTGATTGAATTCTCAGTATTAAAGAGGAAGTAAAGGCAGTTAAAACATTTTTTTTTTAAATGCAACCTCCAAGGCAAAGGCATAATGAGCTAGTATGCATAGCATACTAGCTCATTATGAATAACTTACCTAAGAACGAAGTCCCCAAAGCGGTTCTCCTTCTTCATGTTCGCCACTTCCATGTATTGCTTGAGTGACTCACGGGTCTTGCTGCTCCGGCGCTGTGATTTGTTGGAGCCGTGATGACGCCACTGCCGCGCATACGCATGGGAGCCAACAGGAGTGGCATATCGCTCATTTTGTAAATATCTCCTAAACCGTATAGGTTTAGGAGATATTTCTTGGATCTACAGGTAAGCCTTAATCTAGGCTTACCTGTAGGTCAAAGTGGTTTGTAAGGGTTTACAACCACTTTAATAGATCTTGTTGCTTGATTTAAAAGAAATTAAAAAAGTTAGTGGGTCGATCAGCTGATCAGCTTTTTCCCATAAATAAAATATCTTTTTGGAGAAACACATAGGGGTTGATTTACTAAAGGCAAATTCACTTTACACTCAAGTGCACTTGTTAGAGCAGTCGCTTTAGATCTGAGGGGAAGATCTAAAATGAGGGGAAACTCTGCTGTTTTTTATTTTTATTGCATGTCCCCCTCGGATCTACAGCGACTGCACTTCCAAGTGCACTGATAGTGCAAAGTGGATTTGCCTTTAGTAAATCAACCCTATAGCCGTCTAATGGATTTAGGAAAAAAAAAAAAAGCGCACGTGTGTTGCACTGTCAAATTACCTATAAAATATAGTGTTGGGCAATGTTTGAGATCACCACCTTCCCATGTATGACCTGTGCCTGGATCACAACATCAGACTTTTGTTTGCAGAACAATCTGCTAGTATTCCCGCCAGTAAAATCTGATATCCTATCCACAGCTTATCTTATCATATATTATATTATATTATATCTCACTGCGTTTTCTTGCAGATGATCTTTATTCATTACTGTGCCTTTTAATGTGTCTGTCTGGGGAAGGTGCTATCCTAGTAGAAGAGGTAAGGCTTTATTTCCTTATGTCGGAGCCTCCAGCAAAGAGATCAGTAAGCAGAAAAACAGCGGCATAATTCAAACTTACTCATGAGATACAGTGGTGTGAAAAAGTGTTTGCCCCCTTCCTCATTTCCTGTTCCTTTGCATGTTTGTCACACTTAAGTGTTTCGGAACATCAAACCAATTTAAACAATAGTCAATGACAACACAAGTAAACACAAAATGCAATTTGTAAATGAAGGTGTTTATTATTAAAGGTGAAAAAAAATCCAAACCATCATGGCCCTGTGTGAAAAAGTGATTGCCCCCCTTGTTAAAACATACTATAACTGTGGTTGTCCACACCTGAGTTCAATTTCTCTAGCCACACCCAGGCCTGATTATTGCCACACCTGTTCACAATCAAGGCATCACTTAAATAGGAGCTGCTTGACACAGTAAGGTCCACCAGAAGATCCTTAAAAGCTACACATCATGCCGAGACCCAAAGAAATTCAGGAACAATTGAGAAAGAAAGTAATTGAGATCTATCAGTCTGGAAAGGGTTATAAAGCCATTTCCAAAGCTTTGGGAATCCAGCGAACCACAGTGAGAGCCATTATCCACAAATGGCGAAGACATGGAACAGTGGTGAACCTTCCCAGGAGTGGCCGGCCGCCCAAAATTACCCTAAGAGCGCAGAGACGACTCATCCAAGAGGTCACAAAAGACCCCACAACAACGTCCAAGGAACTGCAGGCCTCACTTGCCTCAGTTAAGGTCAGCGTTCATGCCTCCACCATCAGGAAAAGACTGGGCAAAAATGGCCTGCATGGCAGAGTTCCAAGGAAAAAACCACTGCTGAGCAAAAAGAACATCAAAGCTCGTCTCAATTTCTCCACAACACATCTTGATGATCCCCAAGACTTTTGGGACAACATTCTGTCGACCGATGAGACAAAAGTGGAACTCTTTGGAAGGTGTGTGTCCAAGTATATCTGGCGTAGAAGGAACACTGCATTTCATAAAAAGAACATTATACCAACAGTAAAATATGGTGGTGGTAGTGTGATGGTCTGGGGCTGTTTTGCTGCTTCAGGACCTGGAAGACTTGCCGTGATAAAAGGAACTATGAATTCTGCTGTCTACCAAGAGATCCTGAAGGAGAATGTCCGACCATCTGTTCGTGTACTCAAGCTGAAACGAACTTGGGTTCTGCAGCAGGACAATGATCCTAAACACACCAGCAAGTCCACCACCGAATGGCTGAAGAAAAACAAAATGAAGACTTTGGAGTGGCCTAGCCAAAGTCCTGACCTGAATCCTATTGAGATGTTGTGGTATGACCTTAAAAAGGCCGTTCATGCTCTAAAACCCTCTAATGTAACTGAATTAGGACAATTCTGCAAAGATGAGTGGGACAAAATTCCTCCAGGACGCTGTAAAAGCCTCATTGCACGTTATCGCAAACGCTTGGTTGCAGTTGTTGCTGCTAAGGGTGGCCCAACCAGTTATTAGGTTTAGGGGGCAATCACTTTTTCACACAGGGCCATGATGGTTTGGATTTTTTTTCACCTTTAATAATAAACACCTTCATTTACAAATTGCATTTTGTGTTTACTTGTGTTGTCCTTGACTATTGTTTAAATTGGTTTGATGTTCCGAAACACTTAAGTGTGACAAACATGCAAAGGAATAGGAAATGAGGAAGGGGGCAAACACTTTTTCACACCACTGTATACAGATATGAGGTTGGAGGCATAGAAGTGCCTAGGCACACTCACATACCAGCTAGCAAACTGTTATTTTCCAGGACAAATTCAAGACAAAAGGTACATTTTGAGTTTACTGCTTGGACACAGCTAGCTCTTTGGATTTTGCCTAACAAACTCAAGCCTTGTACACATGATCAGATTTTTGGACGACTGAATGTCTGTTTATTGTGGCATGCTAGTCTCATGTAGAAAGTGAAGAGGTTACTCACCATACGAAAATTTTTGTACCACAGAATACAACTTCAGAAGTGATGTAATGTGTTGAACTGCAGGTGCAGGTTAGTTCAGATCCACATTAAGACATAAAAACTCTCTAAGATACAACAATTTGGTTTTATCTGTATGTTCTCCTTTATATGAGGATTAATACTTCCAGTGATTAGGAACGCCTGACGATGAGATTGGGTCTAACTCACCAAGCATTTTGTATATCTACACAATAGTTTTGACCAACAAACAGAAGTGGGGTAATCCTGGGGTGTTTATGCATTGACATATCTCCTTAAACCAAGTCTGTCCTGACAGTATGGTCACCTGCTGACTTGGAACCATACACAGGCAGCTTAACTCTTCAATAAGACACAGATTTTGAATCCGGCTTAATTTTACTCCAGCTAATTTCAGTACAGAGAATATTTACCCACTCTTTTGAAGTGTAAGAAGACAATGACTTTGATGAACACTGTTTCTGTGAATAACTAACACTGACTGAGGGAACATGGAAGAAGTGGGGGGAGGGTCTTGCTAGGACTAAACTAACTAGCACTAAACAGGAGGTGAGGACAGAGAAAGATACAAAAATCACATTTGTGAACAAGTTGTAGCCCAAACGACAAAAATACATGGAAATACAGCAGAACTGAGGTCATTGAAATATTGTGTTCTTGCACTTTTGGCATTCATCCTTGGGCACATACTTCCCTAAATGTTCGTAGTGCTAGGTGCACCATCCAGCCCGCCCAGCTGCAACAGCTGTCAGCCTCTCATAGTGTTTGACAAGCTGCCGGTGACTAGGCTGTATGGAGCATCTATGCCCCCCGCAGCAGCTAAACATCAGAGCCCCATGCACCAGGGCTAAACACCCAGTGTACATGGGGGGGGGGGGGGCTTAAGGCTGGCCGTACACTATACAATCTGATTGTACAATCTCCTTTTGATTTACTAAATAATATGATAAATAATATAAATATCAATAAAAATATATATAAATAATATGTAATATGAGGACAAACCTAAACAATCCATGTTATTAATATTAAATCAGGAAGCCCTTACATTACAGTTATGTTAGATATAAAGGAGATTGTACAATCAGATTCAGCCTAACAGTTTAGAAACACTTGCTGGTTGTTTACAGTAGAGGGTTGCCAGGCTGCCAAAATTCTGTTGTAATTGAATTATGGCTATGATTTAAGTGAACGTTAAAAACAAACTTTCCCCCGATGCTTATATATACAGAGGTAAATGAAGGTCTGTTGTAGGACTCATTAACATGGATATTGACATAGAGAATATGCAGACATATGAATTTCTATGCTTTTATTGGACACTTATAAATCCACATAATGATTTTAAATGATATAGTGAACACTGTGCTGTTACTTGCATTTACTTACATTCAAGTACATTCAGTTTAATTTCGAAAAATTAAAAATCTATACATTTTTGAAAGTATCTAAATGCTTTTTAACACATGTAAATGCATAATTTGTAGGGAACATTGTGTATGAAAGACCTAATGCATGTAAACCCATGTTCATTTTGCATATAATTGCATAACAAACATTATACTTCCCAAATACATTTCTCAGGAGGCCTGTGTGAAGAAGGCCTTAAAGTACCTTTACTGCTTTTTCCCAATATGCTAATACTTTAGTATGCAGTCTGGACAGGTTCACTTTAGGGAAAACAGGTCAAAAAATGTACATTTTATCATGGTGGGCAAAATCAGCTTTATAACAGCTGAATTATATAAATGTTGTTGCTTTTCCAATGACTTGGGATCATTTCTGTTCTTAGTTTTAGTCCTACAGATGCATGTATGCATAGCTCCCAACTGTCCCTGATTTCAAGGGACTGTCCCTGATTTGGAGCAATGTCCCTCTGTCCCTCTTTCCCCCTCAATTGTTCCTCATTTTGGTCTGATCTATATAGTTGTATATAAAATGCACTTTTTAGCTTTCAAAAGGGGTTTCCCAATGCTAAACCTTTCATCCAAATTCTAAATTGCTGCATTTGTAAATTTTTAAAGCCAATATAAAGGAATAGTAGTGGTTAAAAAAAATCTCTCGTGGAGTTAATTAACCTTTTTTTTTTGGTTAATACTCCTTTAAGGGTGTGTGGCAGAAGGCGTGTCCTATGCCTACATACATTTGCTAGTAGGTGTCCCTCATTACCATCTCAAAATTTTGGAAGGTATGTTGTATGTATTATGCTCACATGTAACATAACAACAGTGAAGTAAAGAACGATAAACATAAATGAAGAACATGTGGAATAAACAGTATATAATATAATATCAGGTAAAACAATTAACATTTATATTTTTGTGCTGTACTACATTCGGTTGTCGTTTAGGATTCAATTGTTGTAGCAGAAGGACTGCATAGGGTGGCATTATGCATGGTTTCTTCTATAAATCTTCTATAGGGATATAAACGGGTGTAAATGCCTGGCCGCCTGGCATTACCACAGACTCTAAATCCAGATGACACTACAGCCTCCAGCACTCCAGAACACACCAAGGGACCCCCGGAGTCTCCCTGAGGGATTGAAAAGTGATTGATTTACTGTCATTTAAAGTGTACTTTTTGCAAGTGTTAGACTTCAAAACATATAAGGCTATTATTAGTTTTGAAAGGAATCTTGCATGCAAGGTTGCTTTTTCTAGAAGCCCTCTGAAAAAAAACTAAAAAATACGTACCTTAGGTCCTAGCTCTGGAGAGCCAGTGACATCACTGTTCCTCACTGATGTCTTCTACAAAGCTGGGTGCTCATAATCCCACGTGAATGCACTCTTGCATGGTGCTGGAGCAATTTCTTAAAGGATTATGAGCACCTTACTGTGGCTGTCATATAGTGATGTCACTGGTACTTTCAGGGAACAGATGCAGGGCAGGATCAGGGTATTTTTTTTTCCATTTCTATTTAAAGTATTGTTATACCCCAAAACAAAAGTGTAATATATTACAGCTTACAGCTTGATATGTGGTGGCTGCATTTGTTTTTTCTTTTTAGGCTTTAGTCTTAGCCCTTGTACACACGATTGGAGATTCCGATGGAATGTGTCCTATCGGAGCGTTTTGTCGGATAGTCTGACTGTGTGTGGTATGCATCGGACTGTTTCCGTCGGACCAAATTTTCCAACTTGCCGGAAATATTTTCTGACAAAATGCTCCGATCGGACATACTCCGATCATGTGTAGAGAATTCCGATTGGACAAAGTGCAACGCATGCTCAGATCAAATTCCTACATCAAAGCTATTGGCTACTAGCCTGAACCTAGTCCCGTCGTAACGAAATAACGTCATCACGTTCTGAACGATCGGATTTTCCGCCAACTTCGTCCGACCGTGTGTATGCAGCAGTTTCGGACAAAATCCGACTGACAAAATCCGACGGATTTGGTTGTCGGAATCTCCGATCGTGTGTACAAGGGCTAAGGGTGTCTCCACACTGGATGGAGAGCAATGAAGACACCCTTGGACAGAAGCATTTTCAATCTGGAGATAGGGTAGCATTAGGACCCTTTCACACTGATATGTTATTCCTGTGTTATTACCTTGCCAGAAAAATGAAAAAAAAAAGTTTCCCTTTAAAGTGGAAGTAAACTCTTTTTTTGCACTTGTACCTACAGGTAAACCTATAATAAGGCTTTCCTGTAGGTACCATGAATATGTCCTAAACCTGCACTTTTAGGAGATATTCACACTGCATACAGCTGGTGATGTCATGGGCACATGAGCTCTGAAGGAAAGGCATGCCCGTGCTGTCTCTTCAAAGCCCTGTGTCATGGTCCGTGACCCCCATGTGCATGGAGTAATGTCATTGCGGTGCGGCCAAATAGATGGGTGGGTGAAGATGGAAGCCCTCTCAGCAGCATGACGCTGGAGGGCTTAGTTCTAAGATAAGTATTTCATAATGTGCTTTTATCTGATGCATACTAGCACATTATGCCTTTACCCTGCAGGGTTTGAAAAACAAACCAAAAACGCAAACTTACCATTGGAATGAATAGAAATTGCTGGTAAATCGCTGTAAAAAAGTGCTGTGATTTGTGTTTACGCTGCTTTTTTGAGCCACATGTCCATTTTTTGCAGGTGCAGGCAACCCAAAAGCACACCAGAAATGCACTGGAAATGCATCTGAAACAAAGAAAAATCATACGTGCATTTTTACGATGATTTTGCTACAGAGCACTGTGAAAGAGCCCTTAGGCAGGGTATACACATTTCAAAATCTGGCTGGTGCAGAATTTCAATGTGCGTGTACCCCTCTCTGTTCAACAGAAGCTGGTTGTTAGATTGGCCCCTGCTACTGTCAATCATAGCTAGTGAGCCAATGAGGAGAGAGCGGGGTACAATGCCCATTCACAGGAGCACGGCTCGAGAGTGAGCAAGCCCCCACAGTAAGAGGCTTGCTTTTGTGGGTACTTGGCAGGGAGGAGCCAGGACCACCTCACAGAAATGTTTACCATTTTCCAAATCTATCCAAAATCAAATAATGTGAATTCCTATGGAGAGGCCATCCACTGTTGAAATATATAATAGATGGCTTCTCAAAAGGAATAAACAAGATGCATGCATGCATGCATGTGCAGAAGAGGAAATAGCGTTAAAGTGACATGAAACAATAAAAGCCCTAAAATTTTCCACTCGACTACTTGCATTTTGCAAGTGGAAAATGAGGGCTGGCAAGTAGCTGGGCTCCCTGGGAGAGGGGGGGTGAACACCGCCAGCGGGTGGGGTTGATCGGGAGCCGTTGTCGCAGCGATCACCCCGGGTGAAGAGTTTGTGGAGGAAGAGGAAAGCTGCGGGTAGCCTGCTGTAACAGCTTACATTACAATTGCCTCGCCTGTGATAGACAGAATGCCAGTCCAATGCTGGGATGCGTTCTGTCTATCACAGGTGTGGGGTCAGGAAGATGTGAGGCTCTGTATGATGCGGAGCGGTGGCAATTGTAATGTAAGCTGTTCTGGCATGCTATCGTGCTCTGTGATCCCGTGGCCCTCCTCTTCCTCCACTTATGGTCCAGGCCACCCTCACTCTTCCTTTGCCCAGGCAAGGCTGCAATAGTGGGCACAGTGAGGCTGCAATGGTGGGCACAGTGAGGCTGCAATGGTGTGCAGTGAGGCTGTAATGATAGGCACAGTGAGGCTGCAATGGCGGGCACAGTGAGGCTGCAATGGTGGCCACAGTGAGGCTGCAATGGTGGACAGTGAGGCTGTAATGATGAGCACAGTGTGGCTGCAATGGTGAGCAACGTGAGGCTGCAATGATGGGCACAGTGAGGCTGCAATGATGGGTACAGTGAGGCTGCAAATGTGGGCAGTGAGGCTGCAATGATGGGCACAGTGAAGCTGCAATGATGGGCACAGTGAGGCTGCAATGGTGGGCAGTGAAGCTGTAATGATGGGCACAGTGCAGCTGCAATGGTGGGCACAGCAAGGCTGCAATGGTGGGCACAGCAAGGCTGCAATAATGGGCACAGTGAGGCTGCAATGATGGGCACAGTGAGGCTGCAATGGTGGGCACAATGAGATTGCAATGATGGGCACAGTGAGGCTGCAATGATGGGCACAGTGAGGCTGCAATGGTGAGCACAGGTGAGGCTGCAATGGTGGGCACAGTGAGGCTGCAATGATGGACACAGTGAGGCTGCCATGGAGGGCACAGGTGAGGCTGCAATGGTGGGCACAGGTGAGGCTGCAATGGTGGGCAAAGGTGAAGCTGCAATGGTGGGCACAGGTGAAGCTGCAATGATGGGCACAGGTGAGGCTGCAATAATGGGCACAGGTGAGGCTGCAATGGTGGGCACAGGTGAGGTTGCAATGGTGGGCACAGGAGAAGATGCATTGATGGGCACTGACGAGGCTGCATTAATAGGCACTGGTGAGGCTATGCTGAGGGGCACTGATAAAGTTGTTAATATTTACTTTTGTAACTTAATTCTGCATTAAACTTTTAGGTGTCAAGTCATGAGATAATGAGGGCGTGTTTAGGGGCAGAATTATGGGCATGGCAGGGTAGGGGTTGGGTGGGGCAACTGGTGGCTAGTAACCCTTTAGGCCTGGCTAGTAGCTCAGGATTTGAAATTGTGACCCCCCACAATAACATTTCTCCCCAAAAGTAATTGTAATCCATTTTTAACTAAATCATTCCTTGCATTATTTTTCTTTCTCATTGCAATGCCCTCTGTGAGTTTCTGAACCCCTATTTTTCCACTCACTTCAGTGAGGTAAAGCTTAACTCTACAATGAATACCCAATTAAATGTAAGGAAATAAAAAACAGCATTTTCGCTTGCACATGAGTGGATGGTAGAAGTCAGCAGAGCTTCCCCTCATATACCAAGCTCTGGAACAACTGCACTTGCAAAAGTCTTTTTGCCTTTAGTAAATTAACCCCAGTAAATTTACAGCTGAACACGCAGCAATGCCTGTTACCACAGATACTGTATATGGACTGTTTGCAACCCTAAAACTGAACTAAACCCATCTATTTAAAGTGGAGTTCCACCCAAAAGTGGAACTTCCACTTATATGCTTCCTTCCCCCCTCCGGTGCATTTGGCACCTTTCAGGGGGCAGCTCCGTGGCACCGTCCCTCGGATGTTCGGCCCCCTCCTTCTTCCTCTGCCGGGTCAGTTAGAAAGCGTGCTTCACACATACGCAGTAGGGAACCTGCTGTGAAGCCAAAAGCCTTTACTGCCAGTTCCTCTTACCTTGAATGGCGGCACCTGACAAACGATCCCAAAACCAGCTTTGGGTGCTGTAATTGAGGGAACCCAGGACAGGTAAGTGTCCATATATTGAAAGTTAGCAGCGACAGTATTTGTAACTGCTGACTTTTCATTTTTTCATGGCAGGCAGAACTCCTCTTTAATAGTTTCCAAAAAGTTACATTCAGGGAATGCCGTAAATTATAACTATTACAGTTATTAGTGTGCTTATGTCAGCTCTCAACAGAATTGTTACGCCATCATATGATTGATATCATAGCTGTTCACATGTTCAGCACCATGGCAATTGCAGATCAAACAGAAGCAGCTCAAAAGATGGCAGCTTCCTTGGCTGTAAAAGGTTGGGGGGGGGATAGTTCTGATTTTAGGCCTAACCATTGCTGCTGAAAATATTTTTATAGTGATGGGGATGCTGCTAGTTCTCTACAGAATGTTGTAAGCAATTTGCAATCCATTCCCACAGAAAGTATGATATTATGATCCAGCACACATTCTTACCTCACAAGAGTCTTGTTTCGCAGTCCCAGCACACATCATGTTCTCAGTGATTTCATCTTGATAGTAACCCCGACCATTACAAACTTCTCTGCTGATTACAGGTACCAACACCTCATTCAGCTTGTCCGGTTTCTTCCCTGTGCGCTTTATTTTCCCCCAGCCAGCTACAAGGCATCTGGTATCTGCGGGTATCTTTTTGTCTTCACATTGGATTTGTATGGGCTTCACTTTATCGCTCAGCGTGACATTTACTGCTAGCTGAAAATAAAAAGGTTCAGTCCATATTGAGAATTTCACATTGATATGTCCACAAAGCTTTCTGTTTATATGTGGCATGGTCAAAAGGAATAAAAGATACAAATATTCCCATATAGCTGGTGAGCTTGCAGACTTTTTTTCGGAAGCAATGTGCAGTACATTACCATTATATTACACATTGTGGTTCTGATATCAGTGTGCAATTTATTCAATCCCCCTTCATTTATCCTAGCACCTTTCCTTCTATTTTCTTTTCATTCTCTTTAATTTTGTTAAGGCTTATGCACACAGGGCCTTTATGGGCATTTTATATGCCTAACATCATTTCCTGGTGCTTTCCTGCAACCAGAGAGCCACACGTACCGCATGCAGCCTGCCATACAGGTGAATGGCTGTATCTGGACGTGCTCTTTTGAACATCGATGCTTCCTTGTATCAGTGATTATGTCAGGAAAGGTTTCACCTGCTGGTGGCACTGTGGCTCCCAGATCTATGGGCTGCAGTTCTGGTGTCCACCAGCGGGTGTATCTCGGCAGTCAGGAGCGGACATCATCTCCTGCAATCAGGCATCACCTAATACTATTGCAGGAAGTATATTTAAACCAGCGCTGGACTGAGAGATCCCCCGTCGCTGGATATGATCATCCATCGCTGGACCCCGGAGATCCGTCGCTGGATAGCAAGAGTGGATTAGCACCTCTGGAATCTTTTTTTTATTTTTTTTATTTTTAATAAAGGAATTTTTCAAAAGTGTGTTTGTCTTATTTAACCATTTTGACACTTTCTTTGTGAAATGGTAGGGGTACTTTTGTACCCCCTTACCATTTCAAACAGGGGGGGGCCGGGATCTGGGGGTCCCCTTGTTAAAGGGGACTTCCAGATTCTGA
The DNA here is from genome assembly GCF_037356315.1 of Lithobates pipiens. Taxonomy (NCBI): domain Eukaryota; kingdom Metazoa; phylum Chordata; class Amphibia; order Anura; family Ranidae; genus Lithobates; species Lithobates pipiens. The sequence goes on from NW_027507718.1 coordinate 139,090,502, forward strand.
TAAGCCCCCCGCCCGCAGACCCTCACAACCACCGGCCAGGGTTGTGAGGATGAGGCCCTTGTCCTCATCAACATGGGGACAAGGTGCTTTGAGGGGTCACAGACCCCCAAAGCATCCTCCCAATGTTGAGGGTATGTGGCCTGGTATGGTTCAGGAGGGAGGGGGGGCCGCTCTCTTGTCCCCCCCTCTTTTCCTGCGGCCTGCCAGGTTGCGTGCTCGGATAAAGGGTCTGGTATGGATTTTTAGGGGGACCCCACGTCAATTTTTTTATAAATTTGATGTGGGGTTCCCCTTAATATCCATATCAGACCTGAAAGGTCTGGTGTGGATATTTAGGGGGACCCCCACGTCAATTTTTATTTTTTTTGACACGGGGTTCCCCTTAATATCCATGTCAGACCTGAAGGGCCTGGTAATTGAATTTAGGGGACCCCCCACGCTTTATTTTTTTTATTTTTTTTTTAATCAATGAATGAATGAATTGTTGGCTAATACAGAGAACACTCATTCTTACGGGGAGCCGACAATTTAGCCGCAAGTGATTTTAAAAGACTTTTTTTCCTGCACAAATGACACTTTGTGCAGGGACAGTTCTAAGCAGCAGAAACATGCGCCCCTTCACAGGCATACTATAGATACCCCCCAGCTACGAAATTTAAAGGAATATTACACTTTTATTGTTTCACTTTAATCATTATTAAAATCACTGCTCCTGAAAAAACGGCCGTTTTTAAAACTTTTTTTTGCAATGATCCATGTCCCCTGGGGCAGGACCCAGGTCCCCAAACACTTTTTAGGACAGTAACTTGCATATTACCCTTTAAAATGAGCACTTTAGATTGTGAACGTTCGAGTCCCATAGACTTTAATAGGGTTCTAAAGTTCACACGAAGTTTAGGTCTGTTCGCAGGTTCTGGTGCGAACCGAGCAGGGGGGTGTTCGGCTCATCCCTACTGAACATGTGCTTGGCATTTTCTGTGACAGTCCACATATTTCTGGACACACCAGTCACTGACATAATACCAAGGCCAGTCGTGACCAGAAGTGGCTGCACAGGGAAGCCATCCTGGTTCTGTAGTTTTGAAAATGCATCTGGAGGAAGTTATTTCTTTTTCTTTGCTGGTGACAAAGGATAGTGAATACTGCTGTCAGATATTGAAGGAGTGGACAAGTGACCAGCTACTAGAAGGTATTCGACTTACTCATTCCCTAGTTGATCAGGGCAGTATATTGATAGGAGATGTTCATACTTTGAATCAGATTTGAGTTAGCTTTGTCCAGTACTCCGAATGGCAGTGATGATTTTTCTCCCCCTTTCAGTATGGATCAAGTTGAAACTCTGGTGTGGTTATTGGAGGATGACTCGGTTTATTTCTTTGAACATTATTCATCATGTTCCCAGCAGGTGTTAGTGGAGTGTATTAGGGCACTTTCAAACTCGCAGCACCCGGGTGTCGGCGGTAAAGTGCTGCTATTTTTTGCTGCGTTATAGCTGTGCTTTTTGGCCGCTAGCGATCCGGCAGTGCTGCCCATTGATTTCAATGGGCAGAGTCGCTTTAGGAGCGGTGTATATACTGCTCCTAAAGCACCTCAAAGAAGCTGCAAGTAGGATTTTTTTTTACGCCCTGCCAGCGCACCGCTCCAGTTTGAAAGCCCTCAGGCTTTCACATTGGAGTAACAGGAGAGGCACTTTGCAGGCGCTATTTTTATCACTATAGCGCCTGAAAAACACCTCAGTGTGAAAGGGGTCTTAGTGCAGTCTCTGGTCAGACTCACAGCACCCGATTTGTGTGTAAGCCGAAGTTTGTTCAACCTTTACTACAGGCATGGTCAGATATATTGCACTCAGCCTCAGTCAGAGACCTGCCTGCTAAGATGTCGCTTTCTCCATCACACACACACAAACCACAGTTGCACCCCCATATACCCTGCTACCAATTATGTATCAGTACCCTGTTTCCACCTGCTGCACCTACCTTTCCTTCAACCCAGTTACCTCTTCTCCGCTATCGGCAACCATCCCACAAAAATCCCCCTTTTGTTTACCATCCTCCCACTCTTCTCTTCCATTAGCTGCACCTACTGCTTACAGCTCTGCAGTTGCTTACAGATCTTCAGTAGCTAAAGAAACTGATGTTTTTTTTCCAACCCGCACAATCCTGCCACTGTCTCATCCTGCCTCTACACCAGCTGATCTGTTCCAATCTGTCTCCACACCAGCCAACCTGTTTCAGTCTACCTCCACGATGGCCAATGGGGTTTGGTCTTTGTCTGACAGAACTGAACACGCTGTCCAACCTGCTGTTTCGGGGCCCGATCCCCAGCCTGATGTTCCGGTGCCAGCTGTCCAGCCTGATGTTCCGGTGCCAGCTGTCCAGCCTGATCCAGTGTCCTCTGGCCAGCCTGCTGCTCTGGTGCTCAGCACAGCTGGCCTGGAAGGATATTAACACAGGAGAGAGTGGAAGGATTCATGCCGGAGAGGCAGTGGGAAGAAACAAGGAGAGACAGTGAGTAAATTAACACTGTGCAGGGACAGACAAGGGGAGATACTGACATCTGTAGCAGGCCTCTCTTGAAGACCGCATAGTGCCTCCTCACCACCTGTAAAACACATCCACCACAGATTGTTATTTGGAAAGGCGGCAAAGGCTGCCACTAGTGTAAACAGAAGCTGACCATAGAGGATTCAATTTTGGTTAGTTTAGCATGGACTGGCCAAATCTTTATCCATATGTGGCTGCCCCGTTTAACAGAAGTGGACTGTTAGATCAACATCTGTCAAACAGGAATGCAGGAAACTTTTTGTCAATTGGTGGCTGCAGCATTTACAGTATGTGGATGTAGGAATCCATGCATTTTTTTCAGTCTACTGGCTGAATGAAAAAAAAACCTGATCATCCATGGTCAGCTTTAGCCAAAGTCCTTTTCCTAGCTTATTTATGGGCAGTCTGATTGTAGCCAAGATGATCTATCGATCGACTTGGGTACAACCAGCATATTGGATTTTTTAGGATGCGATTATTGTCAGCAGCTATAGCTAATAATAATCACTGTGTTCTCCCGGCTGGGACGGCTCCCTGCACCCCCCCTTGCTGAGAGAACACAATAGCTCTGCAGAAAAGATTCCCCCAGCAACACTGACTGTAGGAGAATCAAAAGATTTTCTTTCCTGCAACCTGTGGGTGCAAGAAAGAAAACATCTTCTATGGCTGGCTTCATGTGGCTGTTACCCTCTGTGACATTTTATATAATCTTCTGTGTCTTGTTATGCTAGGTGCTCCTGTCTCTGTGTTTTATAAAAAAAAATGCTGTCTATATCTGATTTCAGAGTGGTGCTCATGTGACCGGCTGTTTCTCTCCCCTCTCGATCTGACTGCTAGAATGGGAAGGATTCCCCCGCTGATGTCAGTCAGGAGGAGAGAGCCGGCTGGTCACGTGGGCGCAGCTCTGAAATCAGGCATAGACAACCTTTTTTCTTTATAAAACACAGAAACAGGAACACCTAGCATAACGAGACACAGAGGATTATATAAAACAATAAATGTTATTTCAGCAGATGGAAGAGAGGAGGGAGGGCACTGACACAGAGCAGACAGGCAGGGAGGGAGGGAGGGGGGAGAGGAGGACAGAGAAGGAACAGGAGAGCTGTGTATGATGGAGGCACGTAAACTGATCACAGTGTCAGGGCTCAGCAACCATGATAAACTGTGGTCAATTTACAGGGGGAAGGCAGAAACAGGCAGGATCAGCCAGGTATTTCAGGTTTAAAGTGGATGTAAACCCACTCTCATATTTCTAAACTGCTGCCATAGTGCTTATCTAAAAGGATATACATGCCTCTTGCATGTATCCTTATCTTTCAAATGTATCCCCTCTGTCTGTTATGAGACCCGGAAAACTTCAGATTCTGTGGGTGGGTCTGTTGTACGTAGACTGCTACCTCTACACTCCCCTTGTCAACATGCATTTTCTCCTGTGTATTTCTTAGGCCGCGTACACACGGGCAGATTGTCTGGCCAACTAAGTTCATCAGACAATCCGACAGACAGTCCGTCCTACTTTTGAATGAACGGACTTGACCACACACGACGAACAGACAGTCCGCTGAAAGTTTGCGCGATGACGTGTACGGCACGTACGACGGGACTAGAAATTCGACGTCCAATACACTGCAATGCAACCTTCGGCCGTGTAAATCCTTTCTGAGCATGCGCCATATTTAGTCCGTCCAACTTGCCTACTCACGAGCGGACTGTCCGCTGAAACCAAGTTTGGACGGACTGTATTACGGAAATTCCGAAAAACTTAGTCCGCCAGACTGTCCGCTGAAGCCCACACATGAGCGGATTGTCCGCTGAAACACGTTTCAGCGGACTAAGTTGGACAGACAGTCCGCCCGTGTGTACGCGGCCTCACACTGAACTTCTGCTATGATCACTAACATCCAGTCAAAACACAGAAAAGTCACCACTTGACTTCAGCATGCCAAATCATACTGAGGTGTGGAGCAGCCAATCCTGGGAGAGCTGGAGAAGAAAGGAGCAGGGGATCTGAAGTACACAGAATGTGCATGAGATATGTAAATCACCTGTCACTCACAGCAAGGCCTAAGAACTGACTCATATTTCTCTGTGTGTCAGTTTTTATCGCATGGATACAAAGATAAGAGGACTGCTCAGAGTTTGGTTTAATGCTTTGAGGCAAGACTGGGCACAGATTACATGAAATTCTATACTGTACAAAGTGCAAGCCTTAATTAAAAAAAAAATTGGGTTTACATCTACTTTAAGGATGAGCTCAGGCGTGTTCACAACTCCCTGTGTCCGCACCCCCCCAGAAAGCCGACACGCCACATTGCTAATCACAGGCAGTGAGAGATTTCCCGATCTGTGTAGCCGCGGATCGGGAAATGTCTCACTGCCTGTGTGTGATTAGCTCTGCAGAGTGTCAGCTTCCTGGCGGGCGCAAACACACCTGAGCTCATCCTTAAAGTGGATGTAAACCCAATTTTTTTTTTTAATTAAGGCTTGCACCTTGTACAGTATAGGATTTCATGTCATCTGTGCACAGTCTTGCCACAAAGAGTTAATCCAGCTCTGAGCAGTCCTCTTATATTTTTTTAAATTACACAGCACAAGCACTGCTGTAAACATGCTTAAAAAAATCTTGTTCCTTTAAGGGTAACAAACGCTTTAAGCAACTTTGCCCCACCCAATAAAATCCTCTGCTCATGAAATGACATTGGGAGTAAGGGCAGATTCATGTTACACTCTAAGCATATGAGAATGTCCATGCATACCCATATGTTTAGTGTATTGCAAGAGAGGCTGGGACACGTAGTCCAGGAAACGACAGCAACATCACAAGAAAGGGCTGTTCGCCTGTTTGTAATACAATAATACATGACAAATTCCAGAAAAACTAGTCAGCGTGAATGAATAAGCTTTCAAAAATACCTTCAAAAGAACGAGGTCATGTTCCTTGGTAGTTTTGTTGTACTGAGGATGGATGAACTGTTTCTCAATGTCGACAACCAACCTCTCAGGGTCCGACAGAGAGTTAGTTCCCAGTACAGCCAAAATAGTATTGTTAGCGCTGCAAGGAAAATGACACATACCGTAATTATTTATTTTTATACAGTGAACCTAACAAAACCAGAGCAATAATTGTATCTGATACATTCTGATAACTAGCAAAAACTGTTGTGAATTAGGGCTTCTTTGAATCTTTTTCTTTCAAATAAGTTACTAAAATTCAAGTGCTACTAAACCCTTACTAAACCCAGGACATTGCATTCACTATATCTGGTCTCCCACAGTACACAGAACATGAAAATGCAATTATCTTAGTAAATATAAACTGCTAAATGCCTTTTCTCGTCAGCAGTTTATAGCAGACTTCCATCGTCTGGTTAAAGTTTGTAGGAGGAGTTTTTAATCTACTTTGACTGTCCTATGAGACTGCAGGACCCCTCACCCTCTGTCTGATTGGACCTGTGCCGATCACACGCACCCTCCCAATAAAAACAAACTCTTTAGCAATACACACCAAACTGAGCATGTGCAGAGTGACTCCAAAGGCTCTGTTTAATCAGAAGATGGTTAGGGGACAGTGGAAGGGGAGGATCAGAGAAGTAAGGATCAAACAGCTTTTTTACACAATGCAAAGGATTAACCCCTTAGGTTCCCTTCTGTTGTGGATTTAGTAACACTTTAATTTTAAAAAAAGTTCACAGAAAATGTTACTGTCAAAATGCCAGGTTAAAAAAGATTTCACCTACCTGTTATTTCCTGTGCACAAGAATAGCTTATACTGTAGGTGTGTTGTGTTTAAACTTCAAAGTTCTTACATGCATGATAGATAAAATATTGCTAATTCTGGTTTCCGGGCAATGAAATTGGAAAGCTCAAAGTAGTCAACATAACAGGAACATCACAGCTTTAATTCTCAGTCTGCAAACTGTAGGTCAGAGGTTTTAGTGGTTTAAAGTGATTGTAAACTCTTGTTTTTTTGTTGTGTTAAAAATAACAAACATGTTATACTTACCTCGTCTGTGCCATGGTTTTGCACAAAGCAGCCACGAGCCTCCTTTTCTTGGGTCCATCACGGGCGCTCTCGGCTCCTCCCTCCTGTTGAGTGCCTCCACAGCAAGCAGCTTGCTATGAGGGCACCTGAGCCAAGCTGCAGGTCCCTGTGTCCATTCAGACATGGAGCCTTGGCCTGGCCCTGCCCGCTTTCTCTCCTCAGTGGCTAACTGACTTAGATGCCGCTCTTCTGTCTCAACCAATGAGGAGGGGAGTCCCAGGCAGTCGAGGCACTGCTGCAACATCTTAATGCATTGAATTCATTAAGATAAAAAACCTTCTGCCTTTACAAACACTTTAAGCACTGTCCTCAATTTGTGTCCACTGCAGCATGAGCGGGACGTTGCACAACAAAGAATCATCTGTCCACAACCCGCAGTCCTACCCAGAAATACAAAAAAATGATAGTGAAAATGCCCTATGTAGAACGTTGGCAGTTAGTAGACTTACAGAAAGATGATAGATAGATAGATAGATAGATAGATAGATAGATAGATAGATAGATAGATAGTACTGGTTTATACATTAACCTACTTGTCAGGAACACAGTGTGCCGCACTGATCACCCACTGCGGACTGAGTAAGGCACCACCACATAAATGACTGCCTTCCACGTGCAATGATACCATATATGGTCTGTTGTGCAGAGCGGACTCTGACCCACCTAAGATCCGACCCCGTGGTCTGCAATCTAAAAGAATTATAAGAGGGTTAGGAAACATGTAACGTCAGTATCTAAAGCTGGCCTATGTACACTGTGCAAATTATGTCCAGTTCCTGATGAACCAGATGAAATTGACTTTTGTGGGTGTCTTTGGCAACCCCATCCTGCCTGACATCCTTGGATTTTGAAATCGATGGAGCTAGGTGGGAACCTGTCGGCCGAACCATGGGTGCAGCCACTGTTCTAGTATTCTGCTATTAGTGCTTGTCAGAATACAATCACTCAGTAGGTAGATTTATCCATCTGCAGTGTATAGAGTGAATGGGAGAATCTGTTAGATTTTCTTCCTCCAGCCTACAGGCTGAAAAAAATTATCTATCAGTGTATGGCCAGCCTACATTTTATATAATAATTGTATATACACTCCTATCAAAATTCTAACATGAAAATGTTGGATTTCTGTGATTCAGGAATCACAACCTACCTATTGAATGCATGTCCTTCTGAATTAATGACTTTGTCTATGTACCAATGTAAACTTTGACAAAAACGTTTGGATGTGTAATGCGTAAAATATCATGGATGCAGATATTTCTTGTTTTTGTTAACTAAGCTCAATGCTATGGGAGAATAATTGACCACAACACGGCTTTGTGCTATAAGCCACAATATTGCTGCTCCTGCACTCATACCCATATAAAATTGTACCTAGTATGGATCTGAATGTAACATTTTATACACCAGTGTGCAAGAAGCCTGACTTGTGCATCACAGTAAATAAAGTAATACAATCTGGGGCAGTGAAGTTCATTATTATTGAGGTAAAGTCCCTTAAGTCATCTGAAAATGTCATTGGAACCACATTTCCAATGCAAACATGTACCATGTTTATCAGGAAATTATTTATTTATTAACTTTTTTACAATCATTATTGCTGTTCCTTGTACACATAGGACTGTTGCCCTATCTGCCTAAAACCTATCTATGTGTACCCTTAGGCGTGGTTCACAATACGCGGGCACTGCAGCCCATTCATTTGATCGCAGCCTGTATGGAAACCGCAAGTGAAGTGTGTTTTCCAGTGCTGGATGCAGCTTCAATGATTTCCAGTGTGTGCGGGTGGCATTAGGATTATTATTACTATTATTTATTATCATCATCCGCAGTAGTAGCAGAGGCCTGGATCACACTTGTGCGGGTAGTTCCCATTGCGGGTCCTTACCCATTCCAGCCTGAACTACCCACAGAGAAATCACAGGAGATGTGTGCTGGTGGTTCAGGATCGAATGGGTAAGTAACCACAATGGGAACTACCCGCACAAGTGTGAACCAGGCCTCTGCTACTACTGCGTATGATGTAAATAAATAATAGTTATAATAATAACAACAACAATAGCAATACAACAATATATTAATATCATTAATAATAATAATAACAACAACAATATAATAATACTATTATTAATAATAATAAAAACAACAGCACAACAATATAATAATAATAATAACAACAACAACAATATAATAATACTATTATTATTAATAATAATAAAAACAGCAACCAAACAATATAATAATAATGATATTAATAATAATAACAACAACAATATAATAATACTATTATTAATAATAATAAAAACAACAATATAATAATAATAACAACAACAACAATATAATAATACTATTAATACAATACTAATAATACTATTATTAATATTAATAAAAACAACAAACAGACAATATAATTATAATAATAATAATAATAATAATAATAATAATAATAATAAACAACAATGACAAAATAAAAATATAGAAGAGTAAACAAATAGCTGTTGTCTGAACAGCAATAAACCATGAAGACAAAAATATGTATTCTATACAAGGTCTAACACACCACACAGCTTGTTTATAAAACATAATAATTCCTATTCTGTATACACATATTGCATTGTAGAATACCTATGACTAATATATACTTAAGCACCGTGCTTACAAAAACGTTTTACTCACCATAGTTAGGGATACTCAGAACCAGTAAAAAAACAGGTAAGAGTCTGGCTGCAGTCATGTTGGAATGATTCCACAGATTTTTCCCCCCAAGTATATAAGGAGGAGGTTTAACATCTCCTGTGCTGACTTCACATTATCTACTATGTAAACAGGAAATATACAAAACAATAGTATATCAGTGAAGAGTGATGGCAGGAGTATACAATGAAGCCAGCAAAGTTCATCCTGAGGGCACTTCTAACACTGTCTTCTATTTAACTTTTCATGAACTAGCACAAAATAGAGGGACACCAGTAAATATTTCCAGGACTATACAGAAAAAAGACTATCTGAAAAATAAAATCAGGAATAAGTATATTTAGTGTAAAAACACGTAGGTAGGTAATGATGATGTATTCTGCTCAAAGAAAGGTAAATGTTACGTTGTAACATATGTATATTCGATAGATCTGTTACCAACCTTTTAATTCCTATAGCATAATGTTTTGCTATCAGTAGGCTGGCCATACATTATGCAATTTTCTTCCCTTCAACTACAAGTTGAAAGAAAGAAAACTGCTAGATTCTCCCTGTTGCTGGGGGAATCCCTCCCGAAGTGCTATTGTGCTTTGCTGGTGAGGAGTGCAGGCAGCCTTCCCGACCGGCAGAATACAATGATGGCAAGAAACAACAAGCTGGTTTTACTATAGATTGACTTCAGTACAACCAGCCTGCCCATTCAGCAGGAACCAGGCGAATTTCGATCCATCTACGACTGCCTGCCTTTTTTTTTGTTAAAAATAACAAATATGTTATATTTACCTGCTCTGTGCAGTGGCTTTGCCATACCTCACAACTTTCTGAGATGGGTACGAGGGACACCTATTGGCAAAAATATGTAGGCTTGAAACACCCCTCCTTCAATGTCCCCTTAAAGTAGAATTATGCAAAAAAATGATTAGTTAAACCCACATGTGTTTTTTTTTACCACTGCTATTCCTTTATATTGGCTTTTGAAAATTAACAAATGCAGCAATTTAGAATTTGAATGAAAGGTTTAGCACCGGGAAAACACAAAGTGCATTTTATATAGAACTATACAGATCAGACCAAAATGAGGGACAAATGAGGAGGAAAAGGGATAGAGGGACTTTGTTCCAAATCAGGGACAGTCCCATGAAATCAGGGACAGTCCCATGAAATCAGGGACAGTCCCATGAAATCAGGGACAGTTGGGAGCTGTGGATTTGCACAGAGCAGTCCAGATCCTCCTCTTCTTGGGTCACTTTTTGGCACTCAAGCAGCTTGCTATACCGGGACCCAAGCCGAGCCTCGGCTCCCTGTAGCCATTCAGGCACAAAGCCGTGGCCCAGCCCCATCCCCTCTCTCTCCTCATTGGCTAACTAACTTTGATTGACAGCAGCATAAGCCAATGGCACTTCGCTTCTGTCTCAGCCAATGAGGAGAGGAGGGGAGGCTGGGGGGCTACCACACACAGAAAGCTTATGCCTTTACAATCACTTTAAGTCTTTTGCAGGATTCAATTTAGGAACTTCACTAAACATATTATTCAACATATTTATCTACTTTTCTTACATTGGAGGAGTAGCTAGGTTTTTTAACACCTGAATGATTTGACACTAGAAGCTACAAAACACTCATCAAAATCCCATTATTTTAAATGGAGTTTGTTCACAAATGAGTGCTCTAGCATCTTGCTGCTCAAAAAAGCACAGAAGAAGATATGGGCATTTTTGGCCCCTATAGACTTCAAAGGGAGAGCCCAAAAACATGTGTGACACGAATTTTTGAGGTGCTCCCATAATAAAAGTCTGTGGGGTCATCTTGCCCCAAAGAAACTCCTGTATGACACATTGATCCTAAAATGCCAGGGATATTGCACAAGCCTATAAAATAACTTAAATTTTCCATGCATAAAGCAGAACATAACTGTATCTGAGCACCCTAAGCTGAAATTGATATTTGATTAATTTTTGATATTCATAGCAAACTCCCCCAATCCTCCCATGTCACCATGCTTTGTTTTGTTGAGAAATCACTTTAAAAAATACCCCCTAGCATTTCTAGCTGCAGCCATCTTGAGTGAGGATAGATGATTCTTGTAACATTTACTTCCTGGAATCCATCTGCCCTTGGCTCAGGATTGATGACAAAAGGATGTGCTTAGCTGAGAAAGTCCTTCCTCCCCTACTTCAGATAAAATACAAAAAAAAAATGCCCATGCAGACACCTGGGATGTACAGCATATTTTTTGCCTAAGCCAGAAACCAGGAAGCAAAGCATAAGATTGCTCCCACGTCGGCAGAATACAATGATAAATGTTGCTCGCTAAAGCCAGCAGGACTGATCATTCAGGAAAAACCTGACAGTCTGGTTGTACATAAGTCGATCGGTAAAATGACCTAGCCCATACATGGATCGAAATTCTGCTGACCTCAGCTATGTATGGCCAGCTTAGTCTACTAAGCTTGGTCTACTCATTGATGTATTATTGCAATTTATGATTGTTGGATATTTGTATGCTATATGCACTGTTTACTTTTTTATTTTTATTGTGTATATTAATAAAGTTGGCGAGAAGACCCTCCAAGACGGAAGACCACCTGAGCTGTCTAATAAATTATTTTACAAAACTTGTGTTTTGTTTTTTTATTTACACTTTTTTTCCCCAGGTGAATGGGTAGGAGTACATGGTACCCCATACTCATTCACATAGGGTGGGGGGCCGGTATCTGGGTGCCCCCTTATTAAAGGGTGCTCCTGGATTCCGATAAGCCCCCACCCGCAGACCCCGAAAACGAATGGCCAGGGTTGTCGGGAAGAGGCCCTTGTCCTCATCAACATGGGGACAAGGTGCTTTGCAAAGCACCCCCCATGTTGAGGGCACGCAGCCTGGTACGGCTCAGGAGGGGGGGGGGGGCGCTCTGTCATCCCCACCCCCTTTCCAGGCTACGTGCTCAGATAAAGGTCTGATATGGACTTTGGGGGGTTCAAAATGAACAGACTTTTCTCTATGTGTGGGCAAGTCCGTTCATTTCAAAATCCGGTCGACTGCCGAGACCGGCGGACAATTTTGAGTCAAAACTTATTTTTAAGTCCGCCGAACTTTTGGGGGAAAAAAATCCGCCGGAGACCACACACGGGCGGTTTGTCCGGCAGACTCTGGTCCACCGGACCAAGTCCGCCGGATAGTCCGATCGTGTGTACGGGGCATTAGTGTCAAAGTCAATAATTAAGGACTTGTTTACTTTGCCGAAATCCAGAGAATAGCCATTCACCACTGGATGTTCACTCAAGTTGGATAGTCCCTCTCTCACAAGCCCTAGCAGCCAACAAGGTGCTTAAATCAGGAACAAGTCTCTGCCATAGACGTTGTTGTAGAACATACAGGAATAAGTCTCTGCCACAGACGTTGTTGAAGGACATGCAGGAAACTAAAACTTGTAGAACACTCATGTGATACCTGGATCTTTCAGCCAGTTTGGTGATACCCATGAGACTGGATTCACTTAGGTACTTCAGCCCCACCAGGCTCTTGCTAAGAAGCCAAACCGTACATGGCCTTTTTCTGAAGAGTCCTCTTCTGGAAAGCTACAAAGTCACTGGACCTGTCCACGACCGGAGGTGACACCCAAACACCTCAGAATCCTCTCTTTAGTTTCCTTGCCTTGGGCTAGCCAGCCCCGAGACAATAAGTCAGGTGGATCCACACCCCAGGCCATAGCCTTCCTGGGGGCTGGTCAGGAGGAACATACTTCTGGACTGGAACCCCAAACCATGTGACATCTGCATCTTAAGTACCCCCTCCCAGAAAGCACAGCAAGAGTGACACTCCCACTGGGCGGGCTCCGAGAGAGAGTAACCTTAAAGCACCCAACCAGACTGTGGTTCCATTCCTGCCAGAAGAGACAGTGCCCCCCCATGGCCAGGCTGAACATCCTATAGTCCAGTCAGACTGATGCTGAGGTCCAAATTTAGAACAATTGTACCTAAACCAAACTGCAGTTCAGGTGTAACCTTAAATTTCAAAAACATAGCACGTGCACTTCAGGAGCCAGTGCTACATATATACATATATGTTTTATGCCAGTGGCGGAACTTTCAAGGTTGCAGCAGTCACACTTGCTACTGGGCCCTGCTATTTTGCTGCTGTGAGGGGGCCCCAAGACCCGGCATCTCCCCTGTACCTCTGGCTTTTCATTTTAGTATGCAGTGGGGGGAGGTGGGAGGCGGCGATCAGCAGCTGTATGGTGCTCGCGAGCAGCGGGATCTCCCTGGGGCTTGTACGTCTCTCTCCTAATGTACACAGTGGAGAGGGGAGGGGCCTCTGACCTGGGCATGTATCAGCTTTACTCTTCAGTGAAGTGAATCGGCTCTGTTTCTACACTCTTGCCGATACATACACCGAGGTGTGCTGGGGGTTGGAGGTGCATAGACAGCGGAAACCAGCCAGGTACAGGGGAAACCTCTGAAAGAGGGGGCGGCTGTCTGGGGACCCAGATGTAAGGAAGGAGCTGTCTGGGGACCCTGGAATAAGGGGTGGGGGCTCTCTGGGGACCCTGATGTAGGGGGGGCTCTTTGGGGACCCTGATGTATGGGGGAGGCTCTCTGGAGGCCCTGATGTAAGCGCGCCCTCTGAGGACCCTGATGTAAGGAAGGGGCTGTCTGGGGACCCTGAAGTAAGGGGAGGCTCTCTGGGGACCCTGATGTAAGGGGGGGGGCTCTCTGGGGACCCTGATGTAAGGGGGGATCTCTGGGGTCCCTGATGTATGGGAGAGGCTCTCTGGAGACTCTGATGTAAAGGGGGCCCTCTGGGGACCCTGCTGTAAGGAAGGGGCCCTCTGGAGATGTGTATGCCCGCTCAAGCATATGGCTTTCTTTACTTCGATGCTCTGGGCTCTAGCCCGAGATCTTTTGCGGACCTAGCAATGCCACTGGTGGGGGCCCTTCATGGTTTCTTGCACTGAAGATTCTGAAGATTCTAGTTACCCCTCTGTTTTATGCAAATGAATTATGGCAAATAACATTTCTCTGTTTAGTATTACTTTAAGCTGCAATATATTAGATACACAAAGGATGAACCAAATGTATAATGTACAGTAAAACCTTGGACAGAGGGGTGGCTGTGGACGTGGTATACATGGATTTTGCAAAAGCGTTCGATACAGTTCCGCACACAGGGCTCATGTGTAAGGTAAAGTCTACAGGTTTGGAAATATCAGTTTGTAAATGGATAGAAAATTGGCTAAAAGACAGAATTCAGAGAGTAGTGATTAATAATTCTTACTCTGAATGGTCTAAGGTTATCAGTGGTGTACCCCAAGGTTCAGTGCTGGGACCCTTACTTTTTAACATCTTTATAAATTATATTGGGTCTGGGATCAAAAGTAACATTTCTGTCTTTGCAGATGACACCAAGATATGCAGTGGAATAACGTCCTTACAGGATGTCTCCAATTTACAAGCCAACCTCAATACACTGTCTAATTGGGCGAATTATGTGGCAGATGAGGTTTAATGTTGATAAATGTAAAGTTATGCACTTGGGGGCTAAGATTATGCATGCATCATACATGCTAGGGGGAGTACAACTGGGGGATCCATAGTGGAGAAGGATCTGGGGGTTTTGGTAGATCATAAGCTCAATAATAGCATGCAATGCCAAGCTGCTGTTTCCAAAGCGAGCAAAGTCCTTTCTTGTATTAAGAGAGGTATGGACTCCAGAGAGAGAGAGAGAGATATAATTTTGCCCCTGTTCAAATCATTAGTAAGACCTCACCTGGAATATGCAGTTCAGTTCTAAAAAAGGAAAAGGATATCGGGGAACTGGAGAAAGTGCAGAGAAGGGCAACCAAACTGATAAGAGGCATGGAGGAGCTCAGCTATGAGGAGAGATTAGAGGAACTAAATTTATTCACTCTTGAGAATAAGGGGGGATATGATCAACATGTTCAAATATATTAGGGGTCCATATAGTGAACTTGGTGTTGAGTTGTTCTCTGTACAGTCAACCGAGAGGACACGGGGGCACTCTTTACGTCTAGAGGAAAAGAGATTTCATCTTCAAGTATGGAAAGGTTTCTTCACAGTAAGAGCTGTGAAAATGTGGAATAGACTCCCGCCAGAGGTGGTTCTGGCCAGCTCAGTAGATTGTTTTAAGAAAGGCCTGGATACTTTCCTGAATGTACATAATATAACTGGGTACTAACATAGGTAAAGTTTATCCAGGGAAAATCTGATTGCCTCTTGGGGGATCAGGAAGGAATTTATTTCCCCTGTTGTAGCAAATTGGAGCATGCTCTGCTGGGGTTTTTTTCGCCTTACTCTGGATCAATTGTGGGCATAAAATTGGGTATTTGGATTGTACGATTATTTTTTATTTTATTTATTTGTTTATAAGGTTGAACTGGATGGACTTGTGTCTTTTTTCAACCTGACTAACTATGTAACTATGTAACAGCGATAAACTGGATATACCTGGGTTGAGTCGAGGCGGGTTTGTCAAACATCACTGAAGTGTCAGATACCAAATCTAAATCCCACTGAAGACAAAGAGAGCTGAATAAAAAATTTATAGGCTAACTATGCAAGTGCTAACATTTATACTTATATCAGCGAAAATGACAATAGCCAGGATTTGGAGATCCGCCTCCTTGCCATTTAGTCAGCTAAAAAGTAAAATGTCGTGGCTAAGGTTGAATGAAAGGTTGACAGCACTGGTTCAGTATAAAATGAGGTTGTTCCACAAAGTCTGGTATCCGTGGCTAGATTACCTTGCCAACGACCCCAGAACGCTTGCCACGTAGGTACTTGTTTAGGCAATGGACATCTGAGAGCAGGACCGCAGCTCCTCCATATCTCCCCCCAACCCTCCCCTCTTAATCCTATTTCACCCTAACTCTTCTGTTACTTCTTATAAAAGTTCTCACTCTTAAGGGAATTACTTCAATAGTGCAGTATTAAAGGTTACATGGGCTCAAATACGGAGGACTGAGGAGAGTCTGGCCCTTTGGGGGTCCGCCCATGCCAGAGGGGAGTACGCCCCCCCAATAGCGAGATGGGGGGTGGGCTCTTCCTGGTGGGTGGGATGTCGAATGGGACGGAAATATACAAAGGCATATGGGCTCCTATCTTGGGAGATTTATACATTGATTATTTTGTTATATCCACTAGATGGCACACTTCTTAAGGTTTCATTAGAGAATGTGAATAAGATAGGTGTGTTCTATGTTATGTCAATGGGCCAGAATATGACTCCCTAATGGCTTTAAATGCTGTACAAAAAACACAGAGATTAAACTGTACTGTACTAAAAATCTTTAATAAACATCATTGAAACATAACTATGCAAGTGATTTCCAATGAAGTGACTTGGGGGGTTGGACACTGTCCTAAGAGACATGTATCACAACAAAAACATTATTTAGAAATTCCATTTGTCAGGTAGCAGCAATTTAATAATGCTTTAAAGTCAACATTAAAAATGAAAAATTCCTTTAAATAACATACCTGGGGGATGCCTGAACCTTCCTGTGAAGTGGTGCATCTCTAAAATGTATACAACCTACTACAGCAAAATAAAAAATCCTGTTTAACCACTTGTACATTTACTGGCAGGCTCAGTCATGTATATATATATATGATTATTATAAATGTAATTGTGTCTCTCACGAAGGGCCGGAATGACCTACTGGGATACCGGGACATTTCCCGGTAGACTGCCAGTGTCCTGCCGAAAAAGGTCCCCCGGCGGATAATGACCCCCCTGCACTGCGCAGTTGCAGCACCAGCGCAGTATGAACGAATACGGAACCGCCGAAAGTCTCAGAAAATTCAAAGCTGATCGTTAGCGCTTCACGGCACCTGCGCACTTAATAATACATTCTGCCCTGAGTCCAGGTTCAAGCCCCACCATCCAATTGGACATAGAGTTAAATTATAAATATGCCGAGTGAAGTGAGGCCATGCCCAAAGCGCGGCGAATGAAGCAAGCCCGCGAGGGGCCCTGTTACAAAGTGGTGTCTTACAACAGTGTTGGAACACAGGTGCCGTGTACAGCTGACTCACAGGTGTTCAGCTTCGGCTATTTTCGGTGGCTCTGTTGTGGTTCGTATTTTACAAGCTCTGCACCTGCGCAGTACAGGGGGGTCATTATCCGCTGGGGGGGACCTTTCTTGGCAGAACACCGGCCCTGGGGCCGCTTTGAGCTAAGCCGTGGCTGTGGGCGGCTGCAGCACTCACCTCCCTCCTCCTGTCACACACAGCAGGCATGGAGTTCCGTGTGAAAAGTTTAGCCGTGCTGTGACAAAAGTCCCGTCCTCCTTCTAGACCAGCTCATGTGATAGACACAGTGTTCTGTCTATCACACAAGCTGGTCTAGGAGGAGGGCGGGACTTTTGTCACAGGCAGCGCCGCTGAACATTTCACATTGAACTCTATGACACAGCGGGAGATGGATGCCTGCTGTGTGTAATCCAGCCAGGCTCTGACTGTGGTGAGTAGGGATGAGCCGAACACCCCCGGTTCGGTTCGCACCAGAACTTTCGAACGGACCCCAAGTTCGAACAAACTTTAGAACCCCATTGAAGTCTATGGGACTCGAACGTTCGAAATTAAAAGTGCTAATTTTAACGGCTAATATGCAAGATACTGTCCTAAAAAAGGGTTTGGGGACCTGGCTCCTGCCCCAGGGGACATGGTTCAATGCCTAAAATGTTTTTAAAAATGGCCGTTTTGGCGGGAGCACTGATTTTAATGACGATTAAAGTGAAAATAAAAAGTGAAATATTCCTTTAAATATGGTGCCTGGGGGGTGTCTGTAGTATGCCTGTGAAGTGCCACGTGTTTCCCCTGTTTAGAACAGTCCCTGCACAAAATGACATTAACCTCCCTGGCGGTATGATTCTGTCAGGAATTCTATTCCAAAAGTGGTACAATTCTTTTGCATGAAAATTTGGTGTTATGTATCATAGGCCTGTAATTCTTAGTAATTACTTACTAAAACCTGACCAAACAAGGCTCTAGTAGACATCCCAGATGTGATAAAGTTAGAAACACAAAATCATGAATTATAATCTTATAAATAATATAATTTTATTCAATAATGTAATGTGAAATAATGAAATTTGTCAAACAAAGAAAATTCAATAAACATCCTGAGTGTGATACACTTTGAAGCAGGGTACAGCACACAGTCCAACATCACAATCCGGACAATAGAACCGACTTTCTTTTCGGACTTTTTTCCCACTGCTATCTCTATTTGAGCAGCAAACCACGCACATCCTGTTAGGTGCTGCCTTTTTTGCGGTTGGTGGTATGTAGTCCACAAAGTGACGACCTGTTAGGCGTTCTGGGTTGACAACGTCAACAGCATGTCGTCCAGGTCTGATCCCAGATCCTGATGGTGTCTGGTGTTGGAGGAAAATCTGCTCCGCCACCTTCCAGGTGAAATCAGCATGAATAAGAGGCTTGCGACTCTGTGCTCTATATAGGACATATGCGTTCCAAAGGCATTGCTCCAGAAGATGCTGGAAAATCTTTTTATAATATTTTTTTTGCTGCTTGCGCATAGCCGGATAAAATGTCATTGCCTGATCGGCTCTGTCCACGCCTCCCATAGTGCAATTGTAGTCTATGACGACTTGCGGCTTCAGCACATCTTTCCCACGTTTGGTGTGGACCATGGCAGTGGCGGTATTGTGCACGGTACTCATCAGACACACGTCCTTCTTATCTCGCCATCGCATTGCCATCATTTTACCCTTCTGCCAGGCAACCATTTCTCCGGTTTTTAGATTTTTCCGGGAGAACAGAGATGGCATGTCACGTCGATTGGGCCTAACCGTACCATACGCATCGGTCTTGTTTTTTAGCAAAACATCAAAAAGTTCCGGAGACGTATAAAAATTGTCCATGGTGACACAATATCCCTGGTTCAGCAATGGCTCCAGCAGTGTGAGGACTGATGATGTGGCCATCCCATAGCCGCTGTACCTGGGGTTGAACTTTGTGCCTTTACCGGTGTAAATGACCGCATTCCATATGTACCCGGTGGATGACTCGCAGAGCATGTAGGACTTTATTCCAAATCTCGCTCTTTTGGACGCAATAAATTGTATCCAGCTCAGGCGTCCCTTGTAGGCCATCAAGCTTTCGTCCACGCAGACGTCCCTTTCTGGCATATAGGTCCGCTGGAAGTTGCTCACAATAATTTGTAATTTGCGATACCTCCCAGATTTTTTTGAGTTTGGGTGCAGGATGCATGGCCTCATCAAACTCCTCATTGTTCGTGAAATGGAAATATTTCATGATGAGGGAAAAACGGTATTCCGACATCACGGTGCCAAAAAACGGAGTGGCCACTAATTTATTGGTGGTCCAGTACCATTTTTGGAGCGGTTTCCCCACCACTCCCTGAAGAATGATGAGTCCCAGGAACTGCCAGATGTCCTCTTTGGTCACAGGTTCCCACTTTCTGCTTCGGGAAAACCTGGCATGCAGCGTAGCGGATTGCTGTACCTGGTAGCGATTTGTCTCTGTGACAATTTTTTCAATTACATCCTCAGTGAGAAATAATTGCAGGTATGCCAGAGGATTGTCACGTTCGACATCTACCTTCATCCCAGGTGATCCAGTGAAAGGGAATCTTGGCGGCGCTACCTGGTCTGTATCGCAGTCGATAGGGCACCAATTGCGCACATCGCTGAGGTCAGGTGCAGGATCATCACCGCTGTCACTTGTCAGATCCGTATCAGTGTCAGACGACAAATCTCCCCACGACTCGCTATCGCTAATTTCTGCGAGCAACTCCGTGTCGCTATCGCTGTCACTCAGCTGGTCCAATGGCGATTTTGTAGCGAATTGGCGCTTTTTTGATGCCATGTTAGATATTATTTTATTGGAGGCAAGGGGCACTGTATGGTTTATCAGTCAGATAGAGATGATACAGTGTAATCCTCTCAGATTACAATGTATCACCTCTATTTATGTGTTTGTGTTGTGTAACTTTTTGAATTTCCCGCCCAGTTCCGCTCCCGTGCGCTGCTGCTGCTCGCAGAGAACGGAACCAGGAAGTGAGGATGGCGTGACCTCGCCGGCGATCGCATCGGCGATCACAGGGGAGGACACGGAGGACAGCGGAGAACATCGCTGGAGCGCAGGGAGAAGGTAAGATCTCCGCTTGCCGCTCTGCAATGTTACCCCGAGCGTGACTCGGGGTTACCGATAGTACAATAAAAAACCAAACCCGAGTCACGCTCGGGGATACCGCTAGGGAGGTTAAACGGAAATAACACCATTTAAAACTGCTTGCGGTTTTAATGTTATATCTGGTTCCTGCAATATGGTTGAAAATCATTGAGAAAAATGGCATGGGTAGCCCTCCCTGCCCATTACCAGCCTATTTGGGTCTTGTATGCATATTAAGGGGAACCCTGTACCCATATTAAAAAAAGGAAATGCGTGTGGCCCCCAGGCCCTATATACTCAGAACAGCAGTATACAGGCGGTGCAAACAAGACAGGGACTGTGTAGGTTTGTTGTGTTAAGTTGAATCTGTTTGTAATTTTCAACTGGTACATTTTTAAAGTGTAGCTCCAGTCAAAAAAACTATTTTTAAGCTTTTTGGAAAACATAGGGAAGGGTTATCACCCCTGTATAATTTGTTTTGTCGTCCATCTTTTTTCATCTCACTTGCTGTTGTCTCCTTCCGTTTGCAAGTAGGAGATGTTTGTAAGTTGGATGTTTGAAAGTAGGGGCCTGCCCTATATTCTCTGCAGAAATGGCGGAACAAGGTGTTGGTTTTGCCACAACATTGTAAGCCCTCAAAGTGACTCTTGGTGGGTGCTGGAGCGCCCTGCTGTGAACGATTATATCAAGAATTGTAATTACATGCCATTGTTGAACAGTGGTAGAAAAATTGACCTTTGGTGGTTGTGGTGCTAGTGCCACAACACTATAAGTCCTCACCGTTACTCTGGGTGGGCACAGAAAGGGGCCCTCCTGTGAAATATTATATCAAGAATTGTAATTACATGTCCCTGTTAAACAGGGGCAGAAAAATTTGGCCTTAGGCACTGCTGCTGGTGCCACCACACTGCAACCTCTCCCATATACTCTAGTTTTATTGCAGGAATTAGCCCTGCTGCAAAGCATTGCTTCAAAAATTGTACTTAAACGCCCCTGTTAAACAGGGGCATAAAAATTGGGCCTTAGGCACTGGTGCTGGTGCCACCACACTGCAACCTCTTCCATATACTCTAGTTTTATTGCAGGAATTAGCCCTGCTGCAAAACATTGCATCAAAAATTGTAATTAAACGCCCCTGTTAAACAGGGGCAGAAAAATTGGGCCTTAGGCACTGGTGCTGGTGCCACCACACTGCAACCTCTCCCATATACTCTTGTTTGATTGCAGGAATTAGCCCTGCTGCAAAGCATTGCATCAAAAATTGTACTTAAACGCCCCTGTTAAACAGGGGCAGAAAAATTGGGCCTTAGGCATCACCCAGAACCAGAAATGTTCTTCCAACATATCAGCGGAGGAGGAAGAGGATAGACAATCAACATAACAGGACAGTCACTCAGCATCAGCATAGGCAGTCTTGAAGGGATGTGATATTTCAAAAAAAATTATACTGTTACATCAGCTTCAGGTGCTTGGTAGCTGTGGGTGATCCAAGACTGATTCATCTTGATGAAGGTCAGTCGATCAACTGATTCGGTGGACAGGCGCACCCTGTGATCGGTAACAAAGCCACCAGCAGCACTGAAGGTGCGTTCCGAAAGAACGCTGGATGCAGGACAGGCCAGTAGCTCAATTGCATACTGTGCAAGCTCTGGCCAGTGATCCATCCTCAAGACCCAGTAAGCCAGAGGATTTTCGGTGGGAAAGGTGTCCAAGTCTGACCTTGCCCCTAGGTATTCCTGCACCATGTAAATCAGACGCTGGCGATGGGTGCTGGAACCGATCATACCTTGGGGCTGCAGACTAAAAAATTGTCTGAAAGCATCAGTCAGACGGCCACCTTCTCCACCGCTCCTTCTGACCGATGCCTCAGCAACACGTTGTCCAGGACCAGGAGTTTGTAACCTCCCAGTCTCTGGGAACGCGTTGCACAGACCTTTCTGCAAGGCCTCCCGGAGATGTCTCATCCTCTGCTCCCTCTGCGATGGCAAGATAAGGTCGGCAACCTTACCCTTGTACTGTGGATCAAGGAGAGTGGCCAGCCAGTAATGGTCCCTCTCCTTGATCCGAAGAATACGAGGATCCTTCCGCAGGCTTTGCAGGATCAGGGTGGCCATGCAGCGTAGGTTAGCTGAGGCATTCGGTCCGGAGTCCTCTGGGTCACTAAGGACAACATGATCCGCAGCTACCTCCTCCCAGCCACGTACAAGTCCACGTGTTTCTTGGGACTGTAAATCATCCCTACAAGACTGCTGCTGCTGCTGATGCTGAGTGCCAGCCTCCACCTCCATGCTGACACAATCATCCTCCTCCTCCTCCTCATCCTCTTCCTGTGTGATGGGTGGCACAGCAGGAACACTGTCTGGATAAAGGGGGCCTTGAGAGGCAAGGAAGTCCTCCTCTTCCTGCTTCTGTTCTGCCTCAAGTGCCCTGTCCATTATTCCACGCAGCGTATGCTCCAAGAGGTGGACAAGAGGTACAGTGTCACTGATGCATGCACTGTCACTGCTCACCATCCTTGTGGCCTCCTCAAACGGTGACAGGACAGTGCATGCATCCCTGATCATGCCCCACTGGCGTGGTGAGAAAAAACCGAGCTCCCCTGACCCTGTCCTGGTGCCGTAGTCGCACAGGTACTCATTGATGGCCCTCTGCTGCGTGTGCAGCCGCTGCAGCATGGCCAACTATGAGTTCCATCTGGTGGGCATGTCACATATAAGGCGGTTCTTGGGCAGGTTTAACTCCTTTTGGAGCTCAGCCAGCCGAGCACAGGCATTAAATGATCGGCGGAAATGCACACAGACTTTCCTGGCCTGCTTCAGGACATCCTGTAAGCCGGGGTACCTGCCCAAGAACCGCTGCACCACCAAGTTAAGGACGTGAGCTACATAGGGCACATGGGTCAGTTGTCCCTGTTGGAGGGCAGAGAGGAGGTTGGTGCCATTGTCACAAACCACCATTCCTGGCTTAAGCTGGCGTGGCGTCAACCACCTCTCGGCCTGCCCCTGCAGAGCTGACAAAACATCCGCCCCAGTGTGGCTCCTGTCCCCCAAACAAACCAGCGCAAGCACGGCATGGCATCGTTTTGCCTGCATACTTGCGTAGCCCCTGGAACGCCTACGAAGCACCGCTGGTTCTGAGGACAGAGCACTGGAAGAGGCCATGGAGGAAGAAGAAGAGGAGGGGGTGGAGGAGAGAGGTGTGTCACAACCAATAGTAGCATTTTGGAGGCGTGGTGGCGGAACAACCTCCAACACTACTGCACCTTGTCCTGCATCCTTCCCAGCTGCCAGAAGAGTGACCCAATGGGCCGTGAAAGACAGGTAACGTCCCTGTCCATGCCTGCTGGACCATGAGTCAGCGTTAATATGCACCTTACCGCTGACCGCCCTGTCCAGCGAGGCAAGGACATTGCCTTCCACATGCCGGTAGAGAGCCGGAATCGCCTTCCGTGGCGTTTGGGGACCTGCCACGGGACCTGCCACGGAGGGACCTGGCACGGAGGAACCGCACAATGTACAAACTCACGGAAGGGGGCAGAGTCTACCAACTGAAAAGGCAGCAGTTGAAGTGCTAGCAATTTAGCCAAGCTAGCATTCAACCGCTGGGCATGTGGATGGCTGGGAGTGAACTTCTTTCGCCGGTCCAGCAGCTGGGGCAGGGACATTTGCCTGCTATAATCGGACGTGGGTGTACCGCTAGCAGAGTTCCCGGAAGCACTTGGCTGTGACACACCTAATTCTACACCTTCATTCCTCTCAGAGCAGGTTTCAGAGAGGACTGAAGGTCTAGTGGGGTTGGAGATGCCAGCTGATGAGGAGCAAGGAGAGGTCCGCTTTGTTCTTTGGTGTGGGTCTTTGAAGTACGCTTGCCAACGAGCTGCATGGCAGGTCAACATATGTCTGGTCAAGCATGTGGTGCCCAAGCGGCTGATGTTTTGGCCACGCGAGATACGCTTGAGATATATGTTGCAAATAGCAGCGGTGCAATCTGATGCACTCATCTCAAAAAAGGCCCACACCAAAGAACTTTTAGAATTACGCGCAGAGGCAGCGCCCTGCACAGGCGGAGCTCTGCGGTGTGATTCAGTCGGTGTGCTGCCCCTAAGCTGGCCCCCGGAGGGCATCCTGCCTCGTTGGACATGTGCCTCTTCCTCCTCCTCCTCCTCCTCCTCTCTCCTTCCAGGCACCCACGTGGAGTCAGTGCCCTCATCATCCCCTCCCTCTTCATCGCTGTAGCAAACCTGGCAGTATGCTGCAGCTTGTGGAACATGACTGCCAGATTGCTGTCCTTCTTGAGCATCCCCTCTCTCTGCGCTCATGCTACTGCCTTCCTCTAGCTGAGTGTCATCATCAGAGCCCACAAAACACTGGGCATCCTCCTGGAGCAAGTACCCAACACTGTGCTCAAAGAGTTCAGGAGACTCCTCAGGAGGACATGGTGGGTCTAGGGAAGGAGTCACTGATGATGACATTGAGAGGAGGGAAGACGATGCATTGGCAGCTGCTTTGCTAGTATCCTGAGACTGGGTGAGAGAGGATGAGGAGGATGAAGAGGGCTTGGTCATCCACTCTACCAAGTCGTTGGCATGTTGCGGCTCAACATGTCCAGCTGCCGAAAAGAAGGACAAGCGTGTCCCATGGCCACGTGCTGATGACAATGCACCGCGTCCACGACCAGCACTGTTGTCTCTAGACACAGAGCCTGCTTGCCCTCTTTTATTGGCTCGCGCCTGTCTGCCTCTCCTTGCTGGCCTTCCAGGCATGGTAATGGCCTGAAGGGAGTTGGGTAAAAAAGCAGTTGGGTAGTGTATATTGTGCTAGAGGCACACAACACCCACTAACTCCTGCAGATGCCTTTATTATAGAACACCAGAGATAAAGGGTTATATACAGATGTATACTGTGCTGTGCTGGAGGCACACACAACTTCCAATAACTCCTGCAGATGGCAAGTGGGCTCAAATAGAGAACAGCTATGTAGGTGGATATAGCGGTATGTACTGGGTACAGAGCACGCAGACAGCACGCACAAGCTCCTAACACTACTGACTGCAAGCTCTATTATAAAAGATAGATCACTAGCTATATAGGTGAGGTGAATATAGCGGTGTATACTGCGGTCAGGGCATGCAGACAACAACCACTACACAACAGCAAGATCGAAGATCGGCCGAAAACGATCGGTGTGTACTGTGTTGAAGGTACACAGAACACCCACTGCTTCAAACGCCAACACACTACACAAGGCCGCCGCGCTGGCGGCCTTATATAGTGTGGGGCGTGCACTACACAGCCTGAGCTATGATTGGCCACAGGCATCCTGCCTGTGGCCAATCATGGCTCTCCTCGCTGCTGGCGCTGCGATTGGCCAAGCATGCGGGGTCACAGTGCATGCTTGGCCAATCATGAGCCAGCAATGCACTGCACCATCGCAGTGCATTGTGGGCCGTGAGCGCCACACGAATTTGGCGCGAACGGACCAAAATGTTCGGACTTTGCTGAACGGACGAACAGCCGATGTTCGAGTCGAACGTATGTTCGACTTGAACACGAAGCTCATCCCTAGTGGTAAGGCTGCAATGATGAACACAGTAAGGCAGCGATGGGCACAGTAAGACTGCAATGAGCATGGTAAGGCTGCAAATGTGGGCATGTTAAGGCTGCAATGGGCATGGTAAGGCCACAATTATGGGCACGGTGAGGCTGTAATTATGGGCATGGTAAGGCTGCAATTGTGGGCACGGTAAGGCTGTAATGGGCATGGTAAGGCTGCAATTATGGGCATGGTAAGGCTGCAATTGTGGGCACAGTAAGGCTGCATTTGTGGGCACAGTAAGGCTGCAACTGTGGGCATGGTAAGGCTGCAATGATGAGCATGGTAAGGCTGCAATTGAGGGCATGGTGAGGCTGCATTTATGGGCATGGTGAGGCTGCATTTATGGGCATGGTAAGGCTGCAGTGATGATTCATGGTCAGGCTGCAATGATGGGCACAGTGAGGCTGCAATGATGGGCACTGTGAGGCTGCATTGATGAGTACAGTGAGGCTGCAATGATGGGCACAGTAAGGCTGCAATGGTTGGCACAGTGAGGCTGGATTGATGGGCCCAATGAGGCTGCAATGATGGGCACAATGAGGCTGCATTGATGGGTACAATTAGGCTGCAATGATGGGTACAATTAGGCTACAATGATGGGTACAGTGAGGCTGCAATGATGGGCACAGTGAGGCTGCATTGATGGGTACAATGAGGCTGCATTGATGGGCACAGCGAGGCTGCATGGATGAGCACAGTGAGGCTGCATGGACTGGCAGAGAGGCTGCATTGATGGGCACAGTGAGTCTGCATTGATGGGCACAGTGAGGCTGCATTTTATGGGCACTGGTGAGGATGCGTTGATCTCCTGTACCATGCCCTCAGCCTCCAACATCTCCAGTACCATGCCCGCAGCCTCTGACATCTCCTGTACCATGCCCACAGCCTCTGACATCTTGACATATTCTGTACCATGTCCACAGCCTCTGACATCTCCTCTACCATGCCCGCAGCCTCTGACATCCTGACATCTCCTGTACCATGCCCGCAGCCTCTGACATCTTGACATCTCCTGTACCATGCCCACACAACCTCTGACCATCTCTGGTATTATATCATATCTGCAGTCTCTTAGGGAGTCTGGAGAGGAGTCAAGAATGGAAGTGCCACTGGGATAGGGGTCATGGGAGAGACTTGTGTGAATTGTGGAGAGGAGACTATAGGAAAACCAGAGCCACCAAGCTGGAGCCGACTGATTGAGCCCTGCACAGTGCACCTGAGAGTAGGTCAGTGACAGCCCTGCCAGGCCAGTCTGAGGGGGGGTCACTGATGTAAGGGGGGAATGAATACAATAATGTAAGGAGGGAATGAATACAATAATGTAAGGGGGCACTGATATAAAGGTTTCCCCCTTATATCAGTAACACACTCCCCTTACCTTAGTGTATTCTTTCTGCGGAAGGTCGTCATCAGAGTTCCCCCACATTCCCAGAGTCCCAGGTGTCCCCCTTGATCATTGCTCCACTTTTACCACTTTTAACTGGAATTTGCTGTTTTATATATATGTATATATATATATTATATATATATAGCCCTATGTGCTTTTATATCTGTCTTCTCTGTATATAATACACTCTTCAAACGTGTTTTGAAATGCATGGTTTTCCCTTTTGTGAACAAGAAAATAATGACGTTATGCTGTTGGGATGGTATAATAATGCTATGGGGCTGGTATGACATTCTTTCCAGGGCTGGTTTTTATTCCCAGTCCGGCCCTGCTCTCACAGGGGCGGAGCGTGCTGTGTCCAGTATCCCGCAATGGGGTATCATGTGATCACTATGATTGGTCAATGGACAATGGCTTTCCATTCATGAACATCTTGCTTACTGTTGTGATCTGTGATTGGACCACAGTAATCACAAGGTACCTATTTACCTGTGCCATGTGATTAGCTTAGCCAATAAAAGATCACTACCATAAGCAAGCAGTTAATAAATGGTTAAAACATTCATAAACAATAACAGTGTAAAAAAATCCCTGAAATTTTGTTTAATTTCTTCATTTTACAAAACATTTTGACAAAAAAATTACAACTTGCCATGCCTCTTACTACAGTGCATTGAAAAAGTATTCATAACCCTTGAAATTTTCCACATTTTGTCATGTTACAACCAAAAAACGTTAACATATTTTATTGGGATTTTTTGTGATAGACCAGCACAAAGTGGTACATAATTGCCCCCCACACGATCTAAAGTCTGGGTGACCCCCTAAATTTTAATTTAGCGTGGCCGGTTCCACGAATCCGCAAATGGTGGATATCAAAACTGACTTCAGCCACTGGAGTCATCGGATCGTGTTATGCGGCGCGTGATGCGGCGCGCCACTGCCTGGGCATGGGCGGATACAGTGGCCAGGAAACAGCAGTGAGTACGTACTGCGATGTTGGTCTACAACTCCCAGCATGGCTGATTCTAGGGGGGTGGTGACATACAGTACTGAGGAGGACTGAGTGTTCTACAGCATGGCCCTATAGTGTGAGTTGTTAAGTAATGAGGCTGGTGTACAGAGGACTACAACCTCCAGCATGGCTGATTCTATATTATGGGGCACTGCAACCCCCAGCATTACTGTTGTATGGGGATTATGGCCCTATATGGGGCAATATAAACTACCTGAAGACTGACTGACTTCATGTGTTATCCAGTGTTATAGTGATGTATGTCTTATTTTATTGCCATTTGGTTTGATAAAGTAATGTTCTCAGAGATTGTACATTTTTCAAATAAAACAGTTTTTTGAGAATCGTGAGAGAATCGTGATCTTCATTCTAAGCAAAAGAATCGTGATTCTCATTTTTCCCAGAATCGTGCAGCTCTAGCGTGCATTTGTATTCAGCCCCCTTTACTCTGATACCCCTAACTAAGGTCTAGTGGAACCAAGTGTCTTCAGAAGTCACCTAATTAGTAAATAGAGTGCACCTGTGTGCAATTTAATCTCAGTATAAATACAACTGTTCTGTGAAGCCCTCAGAGATTTGTTAGAGAACCTTAGTAAACAAACAGTATCATGAAGGCCAAGGAATACACCAGACAGGTCAGGGATAAAGTTGTGGAGAAGAGGTTTAAAGCAGGGTTAGGTTATAAAAAAAATCCCAAGCTATGAACATCTCACGGAGCACTGTTCAATCAATCATCTGAAAATGGAAAGAGTATAGCACAACTGCAAACCTACCAATACATGACCGACCACCTAAACTGACAGGCCGGGCAAGGAGAGGATTGATTAGAGAAGCAGCCAAGAGGTTCATGGTAACTCTGGAAGAGCTGCAGAAATCCACAGCTGAGTTAGGGAGAATCTGTCCACAGGACAACTATTAGTCATGCATTCCACAGATCTGGCCTTTATGAAAGAGTGGCAAGAAGAAAACCATTGTTGAAAGAAAGTCATAAGAAGTCCCGTTTGCAGCTTGTGAGAAGCAATGTGGGGGACAGAGCAAACATGTGGAAGAAGATGCTCTGGTCAAATGAGACCAAAATTTTACTTTTTGGCCTAAAAGCAAAACGCTATGTAAGACGGAAAACTAACACTGCACATGACCCTGAACACATCATCCCCACCGTGAAACATGGAGGTGGCAGCATCATGTTGTGGGGATGCTTTCCTTCAGCAGGGACAAGAAAGCTGGTCAGAGTTGATTGGGAGATGGATGGAGACAAATACAGGACAAATCATAGAAGAAAACCTTTTAGAGTCTGCAAAAGACTTTGAGACTGGGGTAGAGGACCTCCTCTCACCTTCCAGTAAGACAGCGATCCCAAACATACAGCCAGAGCTCCAATGGAATGGTTTAGATGAAAGCATATTTATGTGTTAAAATAGCCCAGTCAAAGTCTAGAACTAAATCCTATGTGTGGCAAAACTTGAAAATTGCTGTTCACAGATGCTCTCCATCCAATCTGACAGAGCTTGAGCTATTTTGCAAAGAAGAATGGGCCAAAATATCCCTCTCTAGATGTGCAAAGCTGGTAGAGACATCCCCAAAATGACTTGCAGCTGTAATTGCAGAGAAAGGGGGTTCTACAAAGTATTGACTATACAAATGCAAGTCACACTTTTCAGATATTTAGTCGTAAAACAAATTGAAAACCATTTATCATTTTCCTTCCACCTCACAATCATGTGGCACTTTGTGTTGGTTTAGTACAGGGGTACTGAATTAAAATTCACAGGGGTCCGGTGAGGAAAAATTTCTTCCAGCGGAGGTCCGAGCTTCACAGCGCCCCCCTCCCCCACGCACACACACCTTTAGTGCCCACACACATCAGACTTTTTTTTTTTTCAACTTCATCGAAATGTCAAAATATATTTCATTCATTTTTATGAACTGCAACTCAGTTGTGTTTGTGTATGTTGGGGGGGGGGGGGGCGCTGTGATGTGCAAGGGAGGCTGCAATGCACTAATATGCACGGCACTGTTCAGCACTCAGGGGCGCTGTTGCAGTGGGAACAGGACACACAGAAAACAATTGTTTTCTATTGCCCTTGGAGAGGTAGTTTGCTAGTGAATAAATCACAGACCCCTTTTACATCAGTGTCTTCAGTCCCCCTTCATATCACATTGCAGACCCCCTTTCACATCAGTGTCCTCAGTCTCCCCCCCTTACATCACAGAACCCCTTTTACATTAGTGTCATCAGACTCCCACTTCACATCACACCCCCTCCCCCTTTTACATCACAGGCTGCCTCATCACAGACACTCCATCACAGACTGACCCCCCAAACCCCAGACCCCCATCACAGACTGACCACTCAAATCACAGACCCCCATCACAGGCCCCCATCACAGACTGATCCCCCAATCACATACCCCCATCACAGAATAATCCCCCATCACAGATTGACCTCTCCAAACACAGGCTGATTCCCCTATCAAAAACCCCCCATCCCAGACTGATCACCCTATCACAGACTGATCCCATCACAGACCCCCCATCACAGACTGATCCCCCCATCACAGACTGACCTTCCCAAACACAGACCCCCATCACAGACTGATCACCCCATCCCCAACATCACAGATCACCCAATTACAGACATCACAGACTGATCACCCCATCGCCGACTGATCCCCCAATCACAGACATCACAGACTGATCACCCCATCACAGACTGATCCCATCACCCCATCGCCGACTGATCCCCCAATCACAGACATCACAGACTGCTCCCAACACAGACCCCCCATCACAGACTGACCTCCCCAAACACAGACCCCCATCACAGACTGATCACCCCATCACAGACATCACAGATCACCCAATCACATACATCACAGACTGATCACCCCATCGCCGCCTGATCCCCCAATCACAAACGTCACAGACTGACCACCCCATCACAGACTGATCACCCCAATCACAGACATCCCAGACTGACCCCCCCCCATCTCAGACCCCTGCATCACAGACCCCCATCAAAGAGACTGATCCCCCCAATCACAGACACCCCATCACAGACTGATCTCCCTATCACAGACTGATCCCCCTATCACAGACTGACCCCCCAATCTCAGCCCCCCATCACAGACTGACCCCCATCACAATCCTGTCGATATCAAACCCCTTTCCTTTTCATAACATAACAGCACAGCACTCCCCACAGAGTCCTACCTTAGTCACACAAGACATGAAGCATGGCCGCTCTGGACAAAGGGCAGGACTTTTGGTGGGTGATTGATTGCTGGGACCACCCCGTTGCTTAGCAAACAATCACCTACTTCTTAACTTTAAAAGTACCGCCCTTTGTCGAGAGCGGCCGCACTTCATTTTGTGTGTGAATAAGACAAGAATTGTGGAGAGGGGGTAGTGCAGTGATATTACAGAAGACACCTGCAACCGGGAGGGGACACACAGGAAACTACTTGGGGAGGCTGCGGTCTGGGTAGAATGGCCACTGGGGCCGGAACTGGATCACGGTCCACCAGTTAGTGACCCCTGGTCTCTCACATAAAATCCTAATAAAATACATTTACGTTTTTGGCTGTAACATGACAAAATGTGGTGAAATTCAAGGGGTATGAATACTTTTTCAAGGCACTGCAAATGCCTCGGACTGTCTACTTTCCAAAAAGGGGTATTTGGGGATATTTGTACTGTCCTAGCATTTTGAGGCCATCAGTACATCATGACTGATCAATTTTCAAATGTATATATCATAGTTTGTAGACTCTTTCACACAAACGAATTAATGGGATTGGGATTTTTTATTAACAAAGAAATGTAGCAGAATACATTCAGCCTAAATGTATGAAGAAATGTGATTTTATTGGATATAATTTAAAACAAAAATTTGAAAATACAGGTTTTTTTTTTTTTTCAAGATTTTTGGTCTTTTTTTAGATTATATAATAAAAAATAAAAAAACGAGCGGAGTACAATTACCACTAAAAGAAAGCTCTATTTGTGTAAAAAAAAATGTATATCAAATTTATTTGTTTACAGTGTTGCATGACCACACAATTGCCAATTAAAATAGTGCAGTGCTGAATAGCAAAAAATGCCCTGGTCATGAAGGAGTTACAACCTTCCGGAGCTCAAGTGGTAAATTGTTTGTAAACAGAAGGGCCTGGGGATATCCTGTATCTAAACCAGATCTATATACTACATGAGAATATGATAAAGGTTAATGACAGACCTTCACACACAAAACTGGGGTGGGGTGTGGGGAGTGATAAACTGTGACACCCCCCCCCCCCCCCTCCCAAAAAATACATACCAGACCCTTTTCCTGGATGAGGGTCTGGTATAGATATCAAAGGGTATCCAACACAAAAAAAAGGCACTTAGTGAATCTCCAAGGGAAAGAAAGCAAGAAAAAAAAGCATGGGGGGGGGGGGGGGTGAAGCATGCAACATGTTACCAGGCCACATGCCCACATCATGGAAGGGTACTTTGGCAGGGGGGACCCTCCTGGCAAAATATATTATATCCATTAGTATGGGAAGTTCCTGCACTGTCTGTGCTCAGTAAAATATACAGAATATATAGAATCAATAAAAATAGTCTACAACATCTACCATATAATCAACAATGTCTGCTATAACAGATGACAAAGCATAACAATAAAAGTTTGCTGTGATTCTTTAATATCGCAATGATTCCTTTAAAGTGCCATCCGCTCAGAAAAAGTTATTTTAGAAGTGCAAACCATGCAATAATATATGTGCTGTGCTCCCTTTCCTCCTGTGTCCTCACTCACCATGTAAAGATCGCCTGTACTGGTGAAATATATCTTTCCTACAGTAGATATGTCTTTATTCTCTTCCACACATCCCCAATAGTTAGACGTATTCATAGGCTAAGAAATAGAGCATACATGGCGTGACATCGTTTAAAAAGGTTTTTATTATAAAATAATATCCACTCACATGTTGGTCTTTCATGACAAACATATAAAACGCTGTATAAGCCACAGTTTACATTCCAAAATTCAAGAACTAGTGTCACCAGAAGTCTCCGTACCTAATGCATTTCACTCCACCCCGGGAGCGCCATCAGAGGCATACTGTGTATACTATAGTAGCGGTAGAAATGAACTTGGGCACCTGTGAAATGGGCTAAAAGTCTGACGCTTGGACCAAACCTTTGTTAGAACTGAAACTTGAGCTCATCTCTATACACTATGATGCCGCGTACACACGATCAAACAAGCGGGTGGAAAAGTCCGGCAAACTCAAGTCCGCCGGACAATCCCCCCGTGTGTAGCCTCCGGCATACTTTTTTGACCCGAAAGTACGGCAGACTTAGAAAGTAGTTTTACACTCCAATCTTCCCGCCGGACTCGCATTTCGGCAGACAATCCGGCCGTGTGTATGCCAGTCCGCCGTACTTTTGAAATGAACGGACTTTTCCCGCCCGGAGAAAAGTCTGCTCATTTCGAGCAGGTCTCCAGGTAGGCGGGGCCCACGAAGGATATGCCGCTGGCCCCGCCGCCTGGTATGGACTTAAAGGGGAACCCCAACACCGAAAAAAAATCGGCGTGGGGGTCCCCCCAGGTCCACATCAGACCCTTGTCCGAGCACGCTCCCGGGCCGGCCAGGAAAGGGGGGGTGAGCGAGTGCCCCCCCCTCCTGAGCCGTACCAGGCCGCGTGCCCTCAACATGGGGGGTGCCTTGGGGAAGGGGGGGCCGCGCGGCCCCCCCACCCCAAAGCACCTTGTCCCCATGTTGATGAGGACAAGGGCCTCTTCCCGACAACCCTGGCCGTTGGTTGTCGGGGTCTGCGGGCGGGGGGCTTATCGGAATCCGGGAGTCCCCTTTAATAAGGGGGCCCCCGGAAACCGGCCCCCCACACTATGTGAATGAGTAAGGGGTACAATGTACTTTCTTCCTCGCCGCCGCCCTTCTTCCAACTTCGGGGGTCTTGTCCCCCTCTTCGGTTCTTCTGCCGGGCCACCGCGCCTTCTTCTAGCTCTTTTACAGGCGGTCTTCTGCCGCCGCCGCCGCCTTCCGTTCTTCTGTCCTTCTCTTCTTCCTCTTCTTCAGATGTTGCCTCGCCGAGTCCTCCGCTCACAATGACGGGGACCGGGCACGCGGCGACTTATATAGGGACAAGGGGCGGGGTCTTCGATTGATGCCACATGGGTTGATGTCACATGGCGACAGTCCCAGCATCCTCCGGGACTGTGACATCGTAAGGGGGCGGGGTCACCATGTGATATCAACCCATGTGACATCAACTGCCCCTTGTCCCTGTATAAGTCGCAGCGTGCCCGGTCCCCGTTATTGTGAGCGGAGGACTCGGTGAGGCAACATCTGAAGAAGAAGGAGAGAAGGACAGAAGAACGGAAAGGCGGCGACAGAAGACCGGGCCACCGCCTGTAAAAGAGCTAGAAGAAGGCGCGGTGGCCCGGCAGAAGAACCGAAGAGGGGGACAAGACCCCCGAAGTCGGAAGAAGAGGGCGGCGGCGAGGAAGAAAGCCGGGCTCCTCCGCTAGTAAAAGAGCTACAAGAAGATAGCGGAGGAGTCCAGCGAGAAGACCCCCGAAGACGGAAGACCCCCGGAGCTGTGCAATAAACTATTTTAACCCTTGTGTGTTGTGTTTTTTTTTGTACTTTATTTTACAGGTGAATGGGTAGGGGTACATTGTACCCCTTACTCATTCACATAGGGTGGGGGGCCGGTATCCGGGGGCCCCCTTATTAAAGGGGGCTCCCGGATTCCGATAAGCCCCCCGCCCGCAGACCCC